>NC_079155.1:5935000-7272500 GCF_947563725.1 Argiope bruennichi
ATACATCATTAATAGGTTTTGTTTAAAGCATTATTGGGATTAAAGAGCCTTTTTCATAAAATTCCATTTTTTCCATCAAATTGTTTTAATTTTTCGATTCCTATCAATATCATTTAGTATGGTGTGTGAAGCAACATGGATAAAATAAACTAGATTAAATGCTGGTGAATGAATAATTTAATGTTGGTTAGTTGAATATCTGTAATAATTTAGGATGGATTTTGCCTTTTTTTGTTTAGAATCGACTTTATATTTGGGTTTCAAATCACAGTATTCTTTAATTAAATTTCTGTTTAGAAGTATTAAAAATGCTCTGATGAAATGCAAGACATTTTTGAATCTTTGTAGAGATTACTAACAGCACATTCGAAATATCCTATGAATTGTGTCATGCTTCATTCTCAAACGCTTCCTTTATCAATATATATATATATATATATATATATATATATATATATATTGGCGATCAAATCAACATATAACTTTATACGGAAAAATTATTTTATCTTATCGAAAGAATTACTTTTATAATGCTTGGGTCAATGAATATATTCTTAAAAAGTTAAAAAATAGCATGTAAAAATTAACATGTAAGATACTTTAATTTTTTTTATGAATTTTTGATTGCATACGACAATAAAAAAAATACAACGATAATTTTAATTTCATCCAGACATTTTATTTTTCAAATTTTATCTTACAATAAATTTTTACACCGTCCCTATTTAGGTGTAAAAGTCAAAACTCAGTCAAGTTTATTTATAATATGATAATTTTTTATTGCACATCTTAAGGCGTCAAAGATTTATTTTTCACTTTATGAGTGACAGCATTTTGAGTACCGTAAAAGAATAAGAATTCATGACTTTTTCATACATACAATTTTTGACTCAATAAAATATTTATCATTTAAAAAGATTTTCTACCAGGAACTATATGTCTCTTTCTAATGATTTAGAAACTGGCTATTTAGCCACGATGAGAACAGATATCAAGTGCAGAATACACTATCATATGCATCCGAACATGGATTTATACATTTTTTCAAAATATCCCCTGAGAGATTAAATGAAATATGTTTGAATTTTAAACATACTAAATATGTACTTTAATTCACAAGTTACTTTGAAAATTCGTATAAAAAGCATTTAAGGTTCTAATCAGGATATGAAGAAAATGAAAAGGATTTTTGCTCACATCAATGTAGAAAAAAGGGGTTAATTTGAAACTTACAAAAATAAATCTATTCAAAATATGCAATATCTGCAGATTTTGTACATGCCTTATCGTTGTTATAATTAAAATTTAAATTAATAGTTTAAATATGGTCAAAAATATTATCACGGTTCATTGATTCGTAGTAGAATCTTGAATATTCGTTTTCCTTTATCTCTTTAGTGAATGGGCATGTACTTTTAAATCATCCACAAAGTAAAGTTTTATATGTCCACATAGAAATTAATACCTTTCTAAAAATGCAGAGGCATCCATATCAAGATAAATATTTCATTTCATCAGATCCAATGCAGTATTTCACGAAGTTATATTCATCCCATCAAATAAAATATCCCAACTCACTATTTAAGTGCTTTAACGAAATGAATGACTTTTTAAAGTAGAAATCGTTCATGGGAATTCCAACGGTTTGTTTGCAAAATGTGGCTCCACAAAATTTCTATCATTCTCCAAGCTTACACGACAGCAGAAATATCCATAAACGAGCCTCATTAGCTCGGAGACTTTTAGGTTTAAAGGGGGGAGTTCCACCTTTCATAATAAACCACTTGACATTAAAGTGATTTATACGCTTACAGTAATGAAAGGGAAAGCAAGTCTTGTGTTAGGGTACGCCTGGCTGAAAAGTTGCTCTAGTGTTACTAAATAAAATAAGTTTAGCTTCTGCCCGAGCAAGGGGGTTTGAAGTTCATTCCGAGATGCTTAGGAATGGTGGATTGCACTCTAAGCTATTAAGTACCCCTCGGCCTAGTTTGATGAAAGGAAGCATATCTTGTAAATTGTGTTGAAATATAATTTTAAAGTTCAACTTTAAACTGTGTTATCAGGGTTTGAGGTTTCATAATGATGGATGTCCTTGTTGCTAAATAAGTTTGGTTTTATTTCTTCTGAAATAGTAGAGGCATTTTAAAAATAAACATTACCCAGCACTCTAAGGAAAAGTAAATAAAACATTTAAGTATTTTGCATTAAAAATTTCAGCTGTTATTTAAGTTATTAAAAAGTCTTGTGATTTTTTAATATTGATTAATAAGAGTAAAAAGTCATAAACCACGTCGAAGTTACACTTGGCCTAAATAAAAATTCAACTTAATTTGACTACTGTAGCAGCAACACAAAGTTTTGTATAGTTTAGTTTTATTAATGCCCTGTTTTAAAGCAACACTTGGGCTGTTTTGGGACGGACCTAGTACTTTTGAACCGAGGACGACACTTGAGCTGGCATGCACATCTCCAAACTCCCACACTAGCGAGAGGATGTTTGGCCCCGCCGAACATTGTAGTTTCCATTTACTGAAAGAATTTTTCTTAATTTGTATTAACTTATATTTCATTTTCTCCAGATTATCATTATAATGTTACAAGCCTGTAAAGTTGCTTCCCATCACGATTAGTTCTATCCCCGGAAAGACTTATTTACAATAATCTGCATTAGATGCTGCTCGGGTGCAGAGCCAGTAATCCCAGAGCTTGGTGACAAACTTGCCGACCATTTAGCGACAAAATAGATGATGCTGGAAACTTCGAGAATTTAAACGATCCATCCAATAGGAACTGAGATAACGCCTGATTGTCCCAGAAGATTTTCGACCCGCCTCCCGAGAAGTATAAGACGGCAATCTCAAGCTGAATTAAATCGCAATTGGAATCGCAGTCGTTGACAAGTAACAAATCTTCGAGAGGATAGCGAAACAACGGCGGAGTGCTTGCTTTGTGTGGAGCCCAAGCTACTGCTGAACTGAGCTGTGTGCCGAGTCATGTTGTCTATTCTGGAAGCAGCATCGTGTCGTCTGTAGAGTAGCCAGTCGTGTGGTAGTGAGTCGGCAGTTGGATACAGCTAAAGCGAAGAGTAGTTCAGCCGTTTGGAGAGGCCGTAGAGCTAAGCTCCGAGGATCCCCTCCCCTGCAGAATTCTGTCTGACCGCTTTGTGAGCTGTGATCGATTACTACTTGTACTGTGCTGCCCTGTGTGTTCGTCTGGGCTGTACATTGTTGTCGACTTTGTATTTGTCTCGTCTGTGTACTCGTGTTCTTCATGCAATTAAACGTCGTCGTTGTTTTCTACTGAGGCCTGCTGATTGTGTTTTCACACCATACACCAATTATAAGCGAATCCGGTGATCGTAACAATATATATATATATATATATATATATATATATATATATATATATATATATATATATATATATCTTTTAATACGGAGAAAATTGTTTTGCGTCAAAATTTATCTGATGCAGATGCCCTGGTAAATAAATTTTGAAACAACATTCACGGAAAAGTAAATACCAACAAGTAGCTGAAACGATTGCTAAAAGGAAGTCAAATCGTTTCATTTCTTTGGATCTTTTTAAGCATCCAATCAGAATTTTTGTTTGTAAATAGTTAAGGTTCTTTAGGAATGCGTGGATTGATGCAAATTAAAACAAATTCTATATTTCGACTCGACTATTTTAAACATTCAAGAGCAAGCATTTCTCAGTAGAGGGTACTTTAGAGTAGTGTTAGCGAATGCTGATGAATTTCCATTGTTGCTTTGCGTTTAAATTTATTTTTAACATAGCTCTGACTTGGAAGCCCATAACATTTCTGATGCCAGAAATAGTAAGAAATTCCCAACTGCAGAAATATCAAAAGTCAAGATGACCATCTTCTTTCGATTCCGGTAGCATACTACTGTTACGGATTTCCCTCTATCACTATCCATCCGTTGGGTACGTTTACTCGTGCGTATTTAGTGGTTGTGTATGGTATGAAGATAACACTACACAATGATCAGTCTTTTCAGTAGACGAACACACAACACGTTTATTACGACACTACACCTTTATTACACACAGGAAGCACAAAGACGACAACTATATACAGCATAGAGAAGACAATTATCTTCAGCCGAGACGTGCACACAGCAGCACACAAGAAGACTCTACTGCAGACAGTAGCGCACAGCTTAGTTCAGCACTAACTTGACTCCGTCGCTCCTCTGCTAATCTCTGGAAGACCCGTTGTTTATCGTCGATTCCGACTACTCCAACGGCAGCTGTAGACTGCCTCCTTTTATAGGTCTCAGGAAGGTGGGCCAGAAGCCTCTCAACCAATCAGGTACTTTCGAGGCATATCTCGGTTCCTAATGGAAGGATCTTTGAAATTCTCGATGTTTCGGGTATAATCTATTTTGGCGCCAAAGTCGCCAAGTCATCAAATGGTCGCCAAGCTCTGGGACCTCCGACGCGGCACACGGACTCCGTCCAATACAGATGACTGTAAAACAGTCTTTCTGATGATGGAACCAACTATGCTGTGAAGCAGCATCACAGATTCTTAACAATACTTTACGATCACAATCATTACCAAGGAATATTATCAGCAAGTTCTCAATTGCCTTCAAAACCCTATCCGACGGTAAAGATTGAACAATGGGTAATTGTCAGCTCCAAGACATTAACTATACAATTCTAGTTTCTTTTAATTTAATGCATAGTTTCTTGGCAAAACACAATATTCCTATGTTTCATTAAATTCTCTACTGGAGCTACATGGTTCAGCATCATTTCTAGTTTTCCCACAAACTGAAAATATCTCTGAAAAGGATTCCCTTTATGTTCAGAATAAGCCTTTTTCAGAACGCGACGACCAGCTGAGTCAATCGAACCTTCTTCTTCTGACCTTGCCAGAGCAGTTATGCAAAGAGTGTTACACACCAAAAATACTACCTTAAAGAAGATTAGCGCAAGATTTTTATAACTGAATACGAATATTTCTTTAGAAAATCTTTGTATTCCTGTGGCATGTAAATTTACTGCACCATCATTGCTCCACAGTTTTTAGAAAGAGATTATTTTAAATATGTCTTTATATATATCAACTGATAAAACCATTTCTATCACTACAATGTCGACATTTATATCCAGTTTATTCTTACTTTTTAAGATATTTAAGTTGCGAATGCTTAGTTTAAAGATATCACCCATAAAATAATACAAATGTTTTTGTATATAGCCTTCATAATGTTCGCATTTGGAAATATTGTCACTTTCTCACTAAGCTCATTACATTAAACATAAAAATGGAAGATTACAATATTCAGATTAAAAAATAAACAAAACAATGAATGGGTTTTTTTCTAACTAAGTTCATATAAGAATTAATTAAATAAATGAATAAAAATGGTATTTTTATCCAAAAAAAGGGAGTGAATAAAACTTTATAACTCGGTCCATTGTCATACTGGAAATTCTTTTAAATATATATTTTTTGTCTCTATTCTTTATAATATAGTCTTTTTTTATACGGTTAACGTAATTGTTGCTATAACGAAACGGCCATATATTTTTCTTTGCGATCCATAATCTTTGTTATCTTGTCCTTGATGATGTCCAGTTTTTATCGTGCATATATATAAAGGTAAGTGCAATTTCTCGAATAATCTGTAGATGGTTATCTCTTCTCAGTGTTACAATATGACAAAAGCTGTATTTAGTTCATTTGTAAATAAAATCTCTCTATTTCTTATGAAAAGCTCGAAAGTTTATTTTATTGCTCCACTTTCCACGACTCCAGCCATACCGAATTTATATGTGTGAATGAAATTTCTTTATTCTATAGGATCCTTTTATTGAGTTTAGGAATATATTTTAATTCGCGGAAGAAAAAAAATAATGATTAGAAAAAATTGCTATTCCTGTTGACGTTAATGCTACTACACCGCATTTGTAATTAAATATCCCAAAATATTTAACCCTTCTACAAGGAAGATTCCTTCTGCTAAATGTAGAAAAGTTTCTTTCACATTGTTACGAATACATAATATTGCTTCTCCTAGCAATTAGTTTCATCGCAAGAAAGGCAATTTCACAGAGAGCTCTTATGAACTCTAAAGGGATGCCGGATAACTGATACCAGATAACAAATACAACAAAACTGCCTATTAGTTAGCAACTTGGAGAACGAATTTGGTGACAAAATGTAAAATGAAAGAAACAGCAGGAATTTTGATGATAGGACCCTGCAGATGCGAATTATGCTAATTTCGTCTTGAAGATTCTGTAACTATTTCGGAAATTGTAAAAATAAATAAATAAATAAAATAGGAGACAGAGGTGAAGTCAGTCGTTAATAGAGATATTGTATAATATTGAATAATATTATAATATAAATAAAATAGAGATATTGAATAATAGAAATATTGTCCGATTTCTATCTATAATCAGATTTTAAATATTTTTTATACAAAAAAAATAAAGTTGTATGTTTTATTAATTCATAAACTATACAAATTACACTTTTTTCAAATATTTTTGAGTAAACTTCATGCTTAAGCTATACTTTATTGCTAGTTTTAAAAATAAATAAATAAAAAAAATTCAGCTGGATTTTTATTGGGAACAAACATTTTTCTTTTTCCAAAAACTGATGATCATTGATTGAAAACATAACATAATAAATTTGTATACGAAATTTGTTTCTCAGCAGATAAAGACATTTGAACTTGAAGTAGCTCTTATTCTGTCTATTTTATTATTAAAAAATTAAATATTTTATTTTTCATTTTAATGTATCAAGATTGCTTTATTAATTACATTTAATATGTTTGAAAATTTCTGTAAAAGATTCAAATGCGCCAACTCAAACAATACAAAATTAATTCATTTCGTCATTTAAAACTTAGCTCGATCAGAACAAAATTGCTTGTACTTTACTGCTTAGCTATTGGCCATGGATTAGAATGAACAATTAATGTGATCGATGCTTTAAAATTACTGAACTCGTTTGAATGAGTTCAATCTAAAATATTATCAGCGATGCATATGAAGTAAATTAATAATTTTATTGTATTATTATATTCATTCCTATTTCAGCTAAAATATATTGAAATTTCTTTAATGAAGTTCTACAACATAGCATAGAAAAGATTAGGAAAAAAAAAATCAATACTTAACAATTTGCCTTCTTTTATTACCTACTTAAATTTGCTGCCTGTAGTTCAATACATGAATGACAGAAAATAGCTTCCATGGTAACAATACTCATTACAGAACGCTTTTATTCAGTTCTGTTCCAGTAACTACTGCTGAGACCTACTTTCTGAAAGAACTTTGAACAACAGAACAGGTGTTCGAGGTCCTTGAACTAAAACCCCTGAAAATGACATCGGATAATTTAATTACAATGTCAATAAAGAAATCTAGAACGAAAACGTGGCCTAATGATATGAATAATTTGACATGTTTTTTATTGCTTTTTCTCAGATATGAAGAAAATTCAAAATAAAATGACATTTGAATCATTTATATTGATAGCTGTTTTAATCTCACCCTTAATTCATTTATTCTGGTCTACTAAATAAAACGATTGTCTTTAACTGTCAATAGTCTTTAACACTCAATTACTTTTATCAAAGCGCAATCGTTAAAATTTTATTTAAAGAGATGACTTATGTTAATATATATATATATATATATATATATATATATATATATTAGTTCGAGTTTCATACATTTTGATTCATTTCGTTTCATAACAGTCTCCACTGTTCAAAATTAAGTAGATCATTAAGTTAATTATAAGAGCAAGACATTTCTCACAAAAAAACTGAAATAACAATTTCCTTTTAATAATGTGGATTGTGGATCTGCCCATTTAATACAATAAGGGTTTTATATAAACATAAATAATAATTTTATATGTTTAAAAGTTTTAAAATCAAGCTTAATGTTTGACATATCCTTATTGTAAGGTGTAACATGACTTCTTCACATCTTCGTGTGTGACCTTTATGAATGATATTGCCTCGCCACTTTTATTTCATTACATTTTACATTCACAAAAATTATGTGTGCATTGTAATTTTCATAAAAAGAAAAATCAAAAATCAAAATTTATCAATTATTAAAATTATTTTAATTTTTTTAAAAAAATATCCTTCATCGTATACATTTTAATAATGAAGAGATTAAACACTAAATTTACGTAGTTATGTTAACTACATCGCAGAAAACGATGATAAACATGTCCATTTGCCATGAGTGCCATATAAATTGCATACTTCCCATTATATTGCATTAGCCGATCTAACCCAATATGAAACATAATATTTAGAAATATCATAGATTATCTAAATATCTGCTATAATCATATTGGTGTGGCAACTGGAGCCTATTCGCAAACTTCTTCGTACTAATTCTAAACAAGTGTATCCGTATTTACTAGTTTAACTAACAAAAATCAACCAATGTGTCTGGATACCGCAAGTGCGAGTGCGTTATGTATTAGTTGCTGCGCAGCAAGACTAACGGTTATTGCCGGACCTAAATGGCTCGAACAAACCCACACGGAGGACCGGCAGAACGCTCCACATAAATATTTGATAATGACTTTCTCTTCGAGTGTGAGGGCCTCGAGGGAGAGGCTGTTCATCAGACTGATGCCGTCCGTCTTAGGACAGCGGTCCATCCGAGTTTGCGAGCAAAGCTCATTTAAAAGGGAGGCATGGGCTATGAAACGTTAATACGCTTTGAGATGAGAATTCGATTTTTTTTTCTTTTTTTGCAATGGAAAAAGGCATTTCCCTTAAAATATCTCTGTTTTTATAGGACGTTTGATAAATTAGAATGGAAATGACTATCAAACAATATGCTTTGAAGATTAGATACACGATTACTTTTACTAAACAAGTATGATGATAAATAGGATTAATCTTTGATGGATTTTTTTTGCGTTATATTAAATACTTGATTTTACTTTTTCGTTTATAGGGAAGATGCAAAGAATATTAGAAAGCTACTCTAAATTTCAGTTTTCGAATCCTTGATTCTTAAAATGATAGTCTAACATGTGTTCTGCATGTAAAGATTTTATAGATTAATTAAGAATATCTGAAAGAAATTTTAAAAAGCTAAAAACAAATAATAACATATTTGAATATTACTTTTAAGCTATTCTAAGTACTATACAACACTAGATAATGCATTCAGGCATTATTGTGAATTATAAATACTTATGCATTATGGTTCTGAAAATATTATATTTAACATGACCATAAATAATAGACCAATATACAGATATTTATATTTGTCTAAATAGTTTTTTGGAAATTGATTTTCTAAGCCTTTTTATAGCATATATGCATCACATGAAACACTAAAATGTTCAGTTTCTGGGTTCACAGATATTCTAGGTTGTTAGGAATGCATATACATTGTAAAAGAACTTATAATATTCAAAATAATTCAGTGCAAAGTCCTAAAAGAATGCTAACATTTATTATTTACACATTATGAATGTTAGAGAACTGATATACATGTTTTTGAAACATAACAATATCAATTGTTGACTACGCAAAAGCCTATTCATATTTTTTTTTAATTTTAACTTAACGTTAAATTATAATTAAACACATTTTTGGGATTCGAAATTAGAGTAGTATGTCATTAGAAATCCTGAATCACTGGGTGCAATAAAGTAAAGCCCATTAGAGAAAACGCTATATAATGGCTTAGGCGGAAGTATTCAAATATTTGGATCGAAATGCTTTCGATTTTTTTGAAAGAAAATTAAGGAGCTCCAATCAAAAGAGAGAATAGAAATTTTTATGTGTTTTCCATAATAGAGTAATGGCTTAAATATACTGTAAAAAACATATATAATTTGAATTTAATAATGGTAATATAAAGGGGAAAAATTGTTTGTCGTTATTTAGCTCAGTTTTAAATATATTTTGTATAATAAATAATGAACTGATACTACCTACAAAATGCAAAAAAAAAATATTCTTTATTTACAAATAATAACATAATAATAAATATGTTATTAAGTGTTAAAATAAATGGAAGGATCATTCTTTATGTTAAAAGAATAAAACGGTGCATAGATAAACTGTTATGTAATTAGAATTAGAATTCTTTAACAGAGAAGCTAATTCTTAGATATGAATTGAATGCTTCATTTTTGCATTTCTTCAATAGCTTTTCCTAGCCAGGCCTAGAAGACTTTCTTCATTTTCCTTCACTCCTCTTGAGGGACCTGAAATACTAAAAAGAAAAAAAAAACTTCAGTATAAATAAATTAGAAATTCAGTCTTCATAAGACAGTCTGTTTCGTTATCGGTAATGGAATCATCATTAACCATTCGACAAAATAAATATGTCACCAATGAAATAAAGAGTTTATTTACGTTTGGTAACTGCCAATTCTGGTCCTTTATATACCCTTGACGATAAGATCGTGAAGCCTTATAAAATGAAACGATGAAAAAAAAGAAATAAAAAATACTCTATGTTCTGTCAGTGAAAATGTCTGGTATATTTTTATCAATTCACTGTATCCGTTAAGTTTGTTCTATTAGCTTTTGAAAGGTTTATTCATTGGTGAATATAAAAGATGATAAAGAATATTTGTTGAATAATCTGGAAGACAGTCAAATATACAGATAAATCATACTCAACTGATGATTTTTAGAGGTTGCATACTATCTATACCTTCTTTTGTATCTTGCATAAATGCATGTGAAAGATTTTTTGAATAACTAATCCTTTGATAGCTATTTAAATTCTATTTTTCATTTTAATTATGAGCTTTTTACCGGTGTAACGCCACTTTTGGCATACGTCTAATCATCATCATGAATATATCAGAATACTATCTATACAATATGCAGTATGCTTTAAATTATATAAAAATATTTCCATAAGTATATTGCTGATCGTTTGACTCAAAAAGAAAATGTGTCATACAATTACTTCTTGGGGCTGAAAGAGATTTTTAAGAAATGGTTCTTCCCAATTTTTTATTGGATCTCTAATTAAAAATTAATAGAAATGTTAATATCTTTTAAAATTCAGAGTATATTATAGTAAAAAGAATATTTTTCACCACTTCAAAAAGCTTTACAGAAATACTAATAATATTATTTAAGGATTTTTATGTATAATTATTAAATAGCTTTTTAATGTAAAATTAATATATTTTATTAATGAAGTATATATTCTTTATATATATATATATATATATATATATATATATATATATTGTATGCACATTATTATTGCTATAACTAAGAGCACATTCTTGAAAGTATTATAAAAGCAAAAGAATCAAACCAAAAATATCTTTAAGGCCTGATCTGTGTGTGGAGAGAGTCAAGTTTCCTTAGAGTATTTTTTACATACAAATATGTAGTCGAACGCAGCTACTGATCTCTTCAAGGACAGGTATGCTAATGAAGCAGAAAAAAAAAAGAATGGACCTTCATATGTTGCAGGATATATCGTTATGAAAATTACTGATGTAATGAAACTTTGGGTTTCCTTAGATGATTATCCTGTCGGATTCATATCCAAAAAAATCGAACAAAAATATCCCATGCATTCATCTATTTAATTTATTATTAAATGGAGATATCGATGAATGAGCAAAAGAATTCAGAAACAACAGTTTAATAATTTGCGATGGTGTTAAATGCATAGATGAAACATTTTAATAGGAAATGTTGAAATTATTTTGACACTGCAAATTATATCCTATAATACCGGTCCAAACTTTGAGGATAATTATGATGTTACCTAGTTTTTCATAAAATCTTGTGTTCGCTAGTGTAAGTTATCCATAATAGCCATATTATCCCATGTAATTATAATACTGTAGAAAGAAAAAGTCCAATATGAAAAATTATTTTGTTGTATTCAATGTCGTCATAACCTCTGTGGAAAAAAGCGCACGTGATTTGA
This sequence comes from Argiope bruennichi, assembly GCF_947563725.1. Classification (NCBI taxonomy): domain Eukaryota; kingdom Metazoa; phylum Arthropoda; class Arachnida; order Araneae; family Araneidae; genus Argiope; species Argiope bruennichi. The sequence continues at coordinate 5,946,959 of NC_079155.1, forward strand.
TCCTACATTATTTATACCATTATTGCTGAGTTTTAAAATAAATTAGTCGATTACTGAACTCATTGATTTTTTTCCATATCCATATTTCCTTACACTATTGTGATTAGTTGCCACATCGTATTTATGTTTCTTTTAAATTTGTTTTTTAACAGTAGATTGTAAAGTTATTTTTAATTTCTTCATTAAAGCCTTTTTATCATATATTTCGATTTAATTTATAAATATATTCAGTTTAATTAAGTATTCTTGTAGCATACAAACAATGGCAATCTACTCAGTCCTTTTCATTAGGTATATTTAAAATCCAAGAGGATCAAATTTGTTATATCATCTAAGAAAGAGTGGATTCTATCTATTTTGAAGTTTGAGAAGCAGATAGCAAAATGAGAAAGCATGATGAGAAAAGGTTGAATTTTAAACCTTTGTATTTCAGAAACTGAATAACTCTAATTACACAACATATAAGGATGATATGAAATTATTGTTGATGGATCATGATTATTAGAATTTCATTACTGGTTAAGAAATGCCTTATCCAGAAACACTACCGACAAAGAAGAGCTCGAATATGATTGGAAAAGGATGAGATGTTTTAGTGCTATCTATCAAGTTATTGACAGAAGAATTCTTCTCATAATTCGTCCTAGAAAATACGTTAAGCAAGCATGGGATATTTCGTAGTCGAATTTTCAAGAATTAGATTTCCGGATCTAATAAATGACGTTTTAAATTAAGATTCAAACCGGAAGAGAAGAAAGTTGTTAATTTCTTAAAGACAGCTACTGAAAAGGAAATTCAGGCCAAGGAAGAAGATATTACAATTCCTGAATTTCTAATAGAAATACAGCATTTAAAGTGTTTGTCTTTAGAACGTAGCCATTTGGTTCAAATAATTTATTGATTAATGGATGCAGACTCGTCTGGAATTTGAAAGCTGACTTATAAACGAAGTTGGAAAACTTCAATTAAAGCAGTAGGACTTGAATCTAAATTCTACTGAAAAAGATTTTATGTTAATTTATTTCGTGAAAGATAATTCAGTTTTTAAAAAAACAATTCTTTGAAAGCAGTAGAGCTGATTTGGGGTCTTCTAGAACATATTACTAAAAAAAAAACATGTGCGAATACTGTTGCCAAAAACTCTCATCAAGCTCCAGTATTTCAAGAAGTAGAATAAAGAAAAAAAAGGCAAATTTCTTTTTTTTTTTCTTTTACAGAATTAATAAGTCAATATAAAATAGTTTCAAATCGACTCTGCATCCATTTCTCATTTTTGCTATGAACGAGATTGTTCTTTAAAAGTTTTGAGGAGCCTGCTCTGAACTCCTAAACTGTTATTTTTAAATAAAAAAATACATTTCTGAATTAAAAGATATTGACTTTTATAATTAAAGATTTAAAGCAATATTTGAATTATCATAAAAAATGTTTAAGTTTCTTATATAAAGACAAATACAATATTATGGTTGTAAATTAATATTGCCAGATTTAAAATAATGTGGGGAAATAATAAAACACCCGTGGTTTTAATTCTGAAAATAATTTTTTTCTGCCTTCCAACAAGAAATGTCACATATAAACTGCTCTCAACGGCAGCGCTAATTTTTCACTGCACCGATAATGTATACTAGCCACATATTTCATCTTCAAAAAAAATATCTCACCGTTCTAAATGCGATTTAGCAAAAGTTTTTGTCTCTTTGTCTTGTTGTTAACTCTTTCGTTGTTTTAAATCTTCTGTAGTTGTAGTAAAGGGGGATGGAGATGGGGGTGGGGAAGATAAAGATTGGAATGGGCAAAATTATTTGTTGCTAATGAAATGCACAGCACACAAACCTGAATTTCAAATTACTGAGATTTCAAGTCTTTTTAAGTCCACTTTCCTCGTTGTCGATACATTTGCTTTTACGACTCAATCAATACCTCAATCAAACATGGGAAGTTTGTTTATGAGCCTTTTCAGAAAGGTATGATCCACGGAAGTTGCTTTTATAAAGGAACCGTTTATTTACAGAATGTACAGAACTTAAATCTCTACAAGTGATAATTGTTCAACTTGTTTTAGAAGAGGGAATTGGAGCGGTGCCTCTTTCACTGTGTGGTTACTATTGAAATTTTAATTCATGAGTTGGCATTATTTTCTAGTCATGAGTTAGATCGATCACGTTTTTTTATTAAATTTAATAGTTTATTTTTTTTATGTTAAGGTGGTACTCTTGTAAAATATTGGCATTTGAAGACATGTTAAAAATCCTTTCTATGCTAAAATATATGTGATTTTTTTCTCAATGATCGCTACTTTTATGATGAAAAAATTAAAAGTTAGCAATTTTTACTGTGGAAAAAAGCCAATTAGATATCAAACAAAAGAGCTTTAACCCTTACCTGGGGGTGTGTGGTCTGCGAGATCATTAGGGATGAATTTTCGGTCACCCCAATTCTATTTTTATTTCAATTGAATGGATCAGAAGCGTCACTCGCTTCATTTTGAGTAGATACAATGATGTAGGTATAGAGAGAATATCCCTTTCATGTAGACATACAAACATTATTATTCGCATATGTCTTGTTAACCCTTAACTGTGGACGTGCGGTCTGTGAAACCGCTGGCGATGGATTTCCGGTCACTCCTATTCTATTTTTAGCTCAAGTAAATGGATTGACCCTGTAGCTTTCTGCATTGTGACCTTCAATACACGCGCACTTTTTCAACTGATTTCAACGGATACTTTTTAAAATAACTCAGTTATTTCTTCGAGCCCGGTCCCTAAGACCGCACCTCCCTGTTAATGTCCCAGTGATAAACAAGGTTTAGCAGATGGCGCTAAAACTTGGGCCCCGTAATATCATCCTATTTACTGATCCTATTATGAAGCAGTGCTCCAGACACTTTTAAATAAAGCAGAAAGTGATTTTAATGATACGGATAATTGTACAGAAGAGTTTTTCGATGAAAGTTCGCATTCAACTCATTATGATATGTATGTTCAAACATAATTAATTTTTCTAGTGACAGTGTATTTTGAAAAATTTATAAAATATATTAATATATATATATATATATATATATATATATATATATATATATATATATATATTATATATATATATATATATATATATACATATATATATATATATATATATATATATATATATATATATATATATATATATATATATATATATATATGTATATATATATATATATATATATATATATATATATATATATATATATATATATATATATATATATATATATATATATATATATATATATATATATATATATATATATATATATATATATATATATATATATATATATATATATATATATATATATATATATATATATACAGAATTTATAAGTTGATTTTTATATTAGTTCTTAACCTGTATGTTTAAAATGTCCTAGAAAACCGTGCTATGAAAGTCACACAAGCCTATAAAAAAGAGCCAAATTTACCCATCGTCATTTTTTTTATTTTTCATATAATTGTTGAATTTTACATTATGATGTCTTCTATATACCTTCATATACAGTAAAAATAAATATGACTTAAAAAGTAAAAATTAATATGTTTTTCAAGAATATTAATAGTTGTGACATATAATTTGAAAAGAAAATGTATGTTACAACGCATTTACTTTTTTCAATGATAATATATTTTGAAAAATATCTAAAACATATCTATATATCAAGAAAAATATCTTCAAAATATATTGGCAGCTTTTCATATTAATACATTCATTTGAAAATTTAATTTGAGTGTAAATGAAATGCGGTCTTATAGACCGCACCTCCCCAGTTAAATCCTAAAATTTCACCTCCCCAGTTAAGGGTTAAAGCTATTGTAGAGAATAATGTGCATAAAGCTACCCTACGGTATTTTACGAAATGAGAAAGCAAATCGTCCCCTTTAGTGGACCAAATATTTCTGAAAGATCGAGAAATCCATGGCTGGCTAAGCAAATATGATTGCTAACCCAAGACTGGAGGGCTTACCTCCTTTCATGACTGATACTTAGTTATTTTTAAAATCATGGCTGGTGAAGAAAACTCAGGTCCAATTAATGATATCATATTCTGGAAATAACCAGAAAAAAAGAATATAGAGAAATGTATTCTCCTGATAATGTGCACATTGGAATTGAAACTGATTTGTTCTAACAGCTGACGCTAGAAAAAGAAATACTTTTAAAAGAGAAAACTGTAGCGAAAATGTAACGAATAAATCAAAGCAAAAGCTGATAGTCCTTCTATATTCAAACAATACTGAAACAAATTAAAGCCATTAGTCAATTGAAATTGGACGAAGTCAGGATGCTTTATAAATGGCAAATGGCTACTTGATGCTCACAAAGAGATGAAGAATATTTAGCTGTTGCATCTTTTCCAAAACTCCTTGAAATTTGAAAGATATAAACATTTTTTACTATTCTTCAAGCTGCAACAATTGGATTTAGGCAACACTGATACTAGTGGAAAGAAATAATTCAGAACCTTTTTTTTTTTTTTTTTTTTTTTTTTGCAATTTGGATAAAAGCTATCAGTTTCACATGGAATTCATCCAAAAAAGCATGTAATTAGGTGCCCAGAAGTTAGAATTCCATGACCGCATTCACGACTGAATACTTGCGGTAGAATGCTTCATTTCTGGAATAACAAAGCAATGAAACCATGAATATTGTCCTTACGAAATTGTAGAAGAAAAACAGGGGATGTCTAGACAGTTTATCTACGGTTGCTACTGCTCTCCAAAATTTATCAAATCTATTCTTCCCATTCAACATCGACAATGTTTCAGATAAGGATTTGAAATTATTCAGCAACGCAAACGATGGTGACATTTTGGAGAATTTATTCTAGGTGATAAGAATGACAAGAAAGAGGCAACTGACTGTTTAAGAAACAAAATTCAAATTTAAGATGAAGAAACCTTATTATTAATTAGCATTCTTCAAAATTTTGTTTCACTCATACCTAAAGTTTCCGACGTACATTGAAGTCGTTAGATGAGCTAAAATTTTATACATGCAAATATCATACCATTAAAAAGCAAGCAAACAAAATGGGCAAATATTTTTATCTTTTTTTTTTTTTTTTTTTTTTTTTTTTTTTTTTTTTGAAATTTCTTATGAAACAAACTCACTCATGTTTTTCTATCTTATACTGATAGCAAAATTTAAAATAACTATAAAATGTTTAAACAAAGTACTAAAAACTTTGATATGTTCAAAATATCTCTCTCTATATTTTTTAAGGTTTTTAAAGCATAATTATAAATATGGTTCAACGCTTGTTGTTAACCTTTATCAAAAATTTAAATTTTCTAGAGTAAATTTAAATTTAATTCAGACAAGATTATGCATATTAATGCGCCTATGGTTAAAAACATGAGAAAAACTTAATCATTTATTTCCTAAAATATAAATATGTGAAAGGGGGATCGACCTCTCTTAGCATGTATCATGATAAAGTAACTGAGATGCCTTTGAAGAAAAATTATGTTTATAAACTAATAACGAAATCTCTTCTAGAAAAAGTTCACATGAATTTATAGGAATACATTAATAATAGGAATCTTTTAAATATACACATAAAATTGTAAAATAACAATAACTCAAGAAAAGCAAATTGCTTTATTCTTAAAAATAAAGATATATTTGATTTTTCAAAATTTTTATCTAAAATAGAAAGTGAATTAAAATGAAGGAATAAAATTAAAATCATTAAGACCGATTATGGAATGAGATTTATCAATCTAGACTTTTAAAGAAATTTTAGAAATTTATGTATTGCAAGCAAGAGAAAATCTACATGTAAATCGAAACTAAGCGGAATACTTGAAAAATTTTACAGATAAATTTTGAATGGGCTTAAAGATGTGCGTTAAGGTAATAGTTTACAACTACGTTTTGGGACAGAACCACTTCTCACTTATGTTTTTTCAATTATTAGTAGTAGTAATAATGCAATCCTTGTGCACCACAAAGTACAACACAAGGCTTACAGAAGTAAGTAGAAACAACTGCATAGATAAAAACAACAGAAAGAAAACAAAACAAAAAAACAAACAAGACGAAATAAAAACTGAAGCAGCAAAGACAATAAATTTACAGAATGAGAAACAAGCCATTTTGTGATAGACTAAAACATGAAGCGGAGGTGGAAAATTAATATTACAGGCATCGAGATCCACAATAAAATCCCTTCTCCCTTCAGTACGTTTGGAGCAGCCAAAAAGCAAGTGACATTTTGAACTCCACCCAAGCTGCAAGAGCACAGATAAGTGTCCGATAATTCAAATTTCTTGAGATAGTAATTAAAATTACCGTGGAAAGTAAGAAATGTTGTTTAGTGAAAATCACTGAAGAAATGCTTGTTACTTAACCTTTGAGAAATTGCGAGGAAAAATAATTTATTTAAAGAAGCAGTTAATGAATTCTGGTACAGCTCATTCCATAAGAGAATGGTCATTTTGTGATTATCATTGCGAATGTGAGATTTGGGGATGCTCACAGGATCAATGAATTTTAGCTTTGTAACTTGCTTTGCAAGCCAATCGGCTCTTCCATTCCCTAAAAGGCAGAAGGGCCTTGAACATGTGAAAAACATACACTAATTCCTCACGATCCATTTGAGCCAGTTACTGAGGAATAGCAATTCTGCTTGGAACACACTACACTCATCAGGAACACGCTACACTCATCAGCATCAATTCTAAGTATAAAGTGTTCCATTTCGGCGGCGTCTTGAAACACAACAAAAGCAAGTCCAACACTGTGGCTGAGTTTACTGCTGTCAGGAAAGCACACTACAGGGAAATTGCTAAGAACATTGTCATCATAATCGATAACTTCGACAGGAACATGTACAGCAGCATGTGGAAGATTAGAAATAAACATTTTGGAATCTTGGGTAATATTTACAACAATATCTTTGAAATTCTTATTTTGCAGGACGAAAAGGTCAATTGGGGAAAACCCCGCAATGACAAAGCAGGTTTCATAACTTACAGTTCTGTAGCCACGTATAATTCTGAAAAAATCTCTTTTTTGAATTTTGCATAGATTACGGTAGTTGATCCTTTTTTTTTCCATATCATTACCCCCAAACTCTAGAAGCACAACAGACAAAAGGTACAATTCCCTGTTTATAAATCATACCAATAGCATTGGATTTCAATCCAAAGATGTTGCAAGAGACACGATTAAGTCCTTTAAGAATGTTATCTTCACACTTATGTACGTATTTAAAAAATTGATATATTCATATTAACGGAATGCAAAACTCCTATTAAAATATGATCTAGTTATAAAACTTCCATTACGCAATATCATATATTCGATTCATTAACATTTATATATGTTTCTTAAGTTTTTAGATAAAGATATTAGCTCAGAGCAAGTATTAAAATGTTTATAGGCTCGTATTGTAAATAAAGCAATATAAAGGAAAATAAAAGGAAGTTACTGAAAGAAAATAAAGACGTGGAAAGTATTTATGTTAAAATTGATGCAATAAGGAGCGGTTTAAAAATTTTATTCGGTGAAATGAGATAGTATGATTACGCTTTCTTTCAATTGGATCAAAATATAAAAATTGAATGTGATTCTAGGGAACAAAATTAAAGGACTCGTTTTTCAGATATCTCCTTCATAATTAGATTCTGTCATTTTCACCCGATGAATTTTCCTTTGCAATGTCATTTCTTTAATTCAAGGTAAAATTAAAAACAGATATTTGTGAAAAATTTACTCTAAATTATTTGATTTAGATACAAATAGCTTCAACAGAGAAAGCATTTCATAGCATAGCAAGAATATTTTGCTCTGTAAAACACACTAAGCATTGGAGCTATTAAACTTGCAAAGGGTTGACATTGAAGTTAAATCTTAATTGTTAGCAATAATCATTTCTATTCCTTTGGGCGAAAATCAAAGTGCCGATGCAAATTACTTATGGGTATTTAACTGAAAATATATCTCTAAACGGAAAGGTAGGTTTCATTCATTTATTAATAATACTCAATAATTAGAGGGCATCCGAGAATTGATTCACTGGGAGCAATATCGTGTGATTATGAGTCAACCAATGATGATCTTTTTATGAAGATTAATGCGAGGAAACATCTGGCGAGTCCTTTCTTGCACGATATGAGGACCGTAAACGTAGGAGAAAATATCGACTTTTAATCGAGAGAGCTGATTTATAGCACTTAATAGAGAAAAAGGTTGGTTGAGTCTTGTAGCAGGAAAATTCCGAGACGCTTTCTTCTATATTTTTTCCAAACTTCTTAATTATGTTTCACTTTATATTTAATGGATTTTTTTTTTACTCTCAGAAGAATTTTTTTTATGTCAACATTCACTTAAATGCTTTTAGCAGATTCGGAAGCAATTAAAGGAAGTCTGAAAATGTCCAATGTCGTCTGGGTCATTTTACGCTCTACTGGAACGTGATCTGGCTTTACGCAACGATCTAAGAAAACCGATGGAGCTATGCAGAGAAAATTTGTTTCATATTATACTGTTAGGTGATGTAAATATTTCAAAGGATTTTTTTATATTTTAAAGGATAATTTGAGTTTGTTACTAGCTATAAATCTTTACTTACCTTCGACATAATTTTTGTTTCATTAATGTGTTCAATATTTATTGGCTATTTAAAGTTATTGTCTGCTCTATGGAGAATATTTTCTTTCTAATTACAATAAAAGGCTTTGTTTCTTCTACAATTTTTTTTGGGTAGTAAAATAAGTTAAATAAATGGATACATTATGTAAAGTTTCCCTGCAGCATAGGACTAATGGTATGAATTTACAACCTCATATCACATTTCCATGAATTAAAATTAGTTAGAACTGCTCACATAATCTTATTTGTAAAATTTAGAGCATCTCTACGATGTTCTTCGATATTTTGAATGCTAGGAACTGTCATATATATATATATCGTATTAATAATGATGGCTATTTTGCACCAATAGTTAAAGAACCTTTAACACCTGTATTAAATAATCCAAATTTTTGTTGTTTATTGAGTACTACTTGCCATTGTGTCTGTCATGCTTTAATGTCATTATTTCTAAAATTGAGTTGTTGTACTGTTATCCATTTGCACTTTTTTAAAACTGTTTTATATTCTTTGTGTATCATTTTCTTTTGGCTCACATTCTACTAAAGAATCCTTTGTAGCACCTGTATTTACTTTGGATTTGCAACTTACATTCTATTACAGAAATTACTTGTTTCAGAATGCTTAGCATAGTGTTAAATTTCATTCTGCGAATTTAGAAATGAAAATTAATAATGAAATGAAAGCTACCGAGAACTTTAGAAAGAGGTATTTAGGAATATTCAATGATATTTGGAGATGCAATAAAGGCAGAAATAAAACAACGTGGCATAACATTAAATAAAATAAAGCTTTCTCGTAGAGGTAATAACTCTAGTAATAACAAAATCAAGGAAAGTATGATCTCATTTGACCAGAAAATTTGTTTAAATTTGAATCAGAATTTGGTACCTATCAGTCATTAATACCATTTCACTTTGAACATTAATCCAACTCAGCAAATATATTTTGAGTCTGTACCGTTCAAAGATTGGATACACTGATGCTAGATTATCGTTGTTTTTAAGTCCAGCATCATACGAAAACAAGTTCAGTTTTTGTCGCTACCGGCGATGTAATACAAAAAAATACATCTTTAAATAATTCTTATAAAAGTAAATGTATAATTAACCATCATAGTATATTCAATTTCTTAGGGATGCTTTTTTTTCCGCTTTTTTTTTTCTTTTTTTGTAATGATGCTACTAACTTAAGTCTTAACAAATATTTTTCTCCCCTAATTGTGTACTGAACAGAACTTAAATGCTGGCTTTAAAATAATGTTAAAAATGATAGGTAGACATTTAAATATCCCTAATGTCTAAGTATAAGACTTAAATACTTTTTCTGTTTTTAAAGATAGGTATTTCGGTTTCATTGGTTTATTTAAACGTTTTGAAAGACCGGTAATAAAATTTCTCTTGCAAGGGGCCTCTCACTTTGCACTTCATGCTGCTGATAGTCCGATCGTAAAAGTTACTGCTCCCCTGGGATTTTCCCAGTTTTGAATTTAATCTTCGCAGCCTTTAGGAAGGAGGATGGTTTTACTGCATTTTGAAAGGTAATTTAACAGGCCGGGTGGAGATCCTATCTGAAGGGTTGTTTGTAAACGAGTTTATCACGTATACTTGCTCTTATGATCTGCTAGGAAAATTTGAATTTAAAGAATCAATACCAGCTAAGGAATTTCAAATTTTACAAGGTTGCAATATTTATATAAAAAATTTTCTTAAAGCAATCTTGCTTGTTGGATAAATATGTTTTTCCAATGAATTTTTCGGAAAAACGTTTCCTATATAAGAAATACATCATTAATCATACTTAAACTACATTATTTTCTAAAAAAGAGAATAACTGAGTCGATGTAATTAAAAGATGGCAAACTTATATATATATTGTAACTTATACTCTAAATGCGTACATCTATTCTGGAAAGTAATATCATTGGTACAAAATATTCCAGTTGGATAGTTGGAATTAATCTCAAACAATCGTATGAAATCAACTTATCAATGTAATATCTCCGTTGTCACGGGTATTCACAGCTATTCTATTTAAATGCCATAAGTAATTGGTAAATATTACATTCGACAGTTTAACATAATTGCGATGACCATATAAAGTATGTTATGCTGTGAAATTTTTAATTTTGTTGGCGCAATCAATTTATTTCTAAGATTAATCTGACATGGCATATATTCAATGAATATAAATGGACTTATAAATTTCTAAGTATTACTACATTATGCTTAGAAAATATTTTAATTAAAATTTTTAAAATGTGTTTTGCTATGATATTATATGCCCAATATGATTTTCTTAGAGCAAACAGTTGTGACATTCAACTGTATGCAATCGTAACAAATAAGAGACTATGATCCCTTCAGTCTAGCAGATATCAGGTATTCTTTTTAAGTGTATATACATTAAAATTATTTGTAATAATAACTATCGGATATTTAATATTAAAGTGAATTTAAAGAAAACCTTATGACAATTCTTTTTCAATGTGTTTTTATTTTTCTAAACAAAATGAATTCAATTATTTTTGTGTTTACAAAGAAGAAACATAGATTGGATGAAAAAATATTATCCTAGATTCCTTTTTATTCTGTATGATCTTTCATATATTGGGGAAAAAAAAACTCCTTGGATCCATTAAGTCTGTTACTCCACTTTATAGTACTAGTTTAATATTTTATATTACCTAAGTACAACATTGTATTTAAATACGTACTTAAATGACCACTACAAATCCTGCTATTGCCTGACACAGTATAATTATTTTCCTATAATTTTATTTTTTAATAAGTTTTAGAGAAAATTTATTTAACAGAAATGAAGTTATCTTAGATACAGTATCAAACTTTTCCCCCGAACATAACAATGAGTATCAATTATAGTCGATAGCACTGTCAAGAGCCTGCACGATCACTGAATGAATGCTATCCCCTCTGGAAAAATAAAAGAGAGATCTATGTTTGCCCACAAAGACGCAATATAAAATGAAAGGATAAACGGCAAACTCTACAGATATGTTTGATAAATGATGAGTGTTAAGGTGTATATTATTTTTACCGAAGCAAGAACAGAAATAGAATATTATTTTTATTATCTTGAATTTCATAGGGCATTTCTTTTCTTAAAATGAATTCTTTCAAATGTTGTATTAGTTGAAGAAGAAAATAAAAGATTTTAAATTTCTTTTCTAAAAATATACTGTGGAAAATACAGCCTATAGTTAATATCATTTTTATAATTGCTATTTAGCAAAGCCTCTTAAAAGAATAACAAAAAATACCTTATTATAGAACGCGTATAAAGTTTGATACATATTTCATTTCTTCATCTCATTTCCTGTGTATTGATTTATCTGTAAAACATATTTCCTAATGAAACGAATCAAACTTTTGAATTCCCACATTACACATTCTTCAAAGTTAACTTTTTATTCATGCATTATCAAAATATATGACAGTAAGAAAATTTAAAACATATGTTAAAAACAGCTTGAATTTCCCATGTCGAATATGAGTAAAAATTAAACTGTACAGAATATAGATGAAAGTCTTTATTGGATATTCCATTATTCCTCTGAAAAACAGTTTTAAAAGCTTCCTGAACACTTTGTTCTGTATTAGTGCAATATATTTAATGATATCTCCACAATGCCGTTCAGTTTGACAGATTTCGTACAATAAAAATATCGTAACTATACTACTACATTATTTTATGTTAATAAGCACAATGCGAACTATAGTAGTAAGTAATGAAAACGCACAAAATAAATTTTACAAGGTATAGTTATCCGTTATTTTTGCTACTGAGTATTCCTCAGAATGATCATGACAGCCTTATGTTTAAAAACAGTACAAAACCCTAAAGTAATCTTTTGATCCGTAAGCTCATTAGGCCGCGGTGGCCTGGTGGTAAGGTCTCGGCTTCGGAACCAGAGGGGTTTCAGGTTCGAGACCCGATTCCACCAAAGAACCGTCGTGTAAGGGAGTCTGTTGCACGTTAAATCCGTCCTGACCAAACGTCCTCCCGCTGGTGTGGAGAAGGGGTGCCAGCTCAGGTGTCGTCCTCGTCATCTGACCGCGGTTCAAAATTACGAGGTCCGTCCCAAAATAGCCCAAGTGTTGCTTCAAACGGGATGTTAATATAACTAAAACCGTAAGCTCATTATGCAAGATGCTTCAAATAATATCTTGTAAGAGAGGTTTGTTTTGTACCAAGAATGATATTCAACGCCTGTATTTTCCGCATAAAAAAGGTTTCGACAAATTTGGAGGTAAAATGTTTAATATTGCTATAAAATCAATTTAAAAAAATTATGGTATTTTGTATATGATATTTCAAGAATTATAAAGCAGTTTTGTTGAAAAACATTGAAAACAATGCAACTTTAGAATAATTGGAGCAGATAATATGATGCATCGTGAGAGCGTATACAATATTATCTCCTCATTTTAAATATATTCGAATCAATTCGTTAGGGCAGCTAAAGATAAAATGTCTTTTCAATTAAACCAAAGACTTTGGGTAATTGGGATCTTTTGCATTCGTGAAACTGGTTAATTAGCAAATTCTTTAAGAAAATATGTATTGGTTAACGAGTTCTACAGAACATGGTCAATCACTCTAAAAAAATAAATTTGTCTTGACCTCGCGTTATCAACTTGTATTGAAAAAGATGACGGTAAAAGTAATTCGCCTTAATGGAATTAATTTCCTTTAAAACAAAAGAAATCATCTCAAAATACTTTATAAATGAATTAATTAATTGCAATAAATTAAAGTATATTTTATTGCAATGGATGGAATACACTGCAAGAGTAAATTAAGCATAGAAGGAATTCATTGTATTCATTGTATTTTTAGAAAACAAATTCGGTCTATTAACTTGATAGAAGGGAAATAATGTTTTGCTTGCTTATTTTACCCTGTTTCTCTTATTCTTGGACCGATAAAATTTCCTTTCAAACTATTCCACTTATAAAATAATTTAAAATAAAAGAAAATAAATTTATTTCTTATCTACAAAGAATGCTTTTTACTCATAATGGTAATAAAGGAAGTTTCAGAAAAATATTGCAACAGCAATTTAGTAGTAAGAATTATGCGTATCATTGTGCCACAATTATTTCATTCTGACATTGTACTTATCAAATACGTTCAATTAATACATTTTTGGAATTAATTTCTGATCTTTCAGGAGAAAAATGGTTTAAAGTCTCAGTAAGATTGAGATAACATACATGTGTTTAACAGCAACTATAGTTATGCTTGTTAAACTTGCAATTCAAAATGCTCTGTGCAATTTCTAACCAATTTAATGAGGAAAGTGGAATTAAGAGCTAATGAATGTTAAAATAATGTTTTCAAAGAAAATAGAAAACTAAAGATATATTTAATTCAAACATTTAAATTCACAATTTTAACATAGGTTGGATTTTGTTGATTAAAAAAAGAGGAAGCATTTCATCAGCTTGATAGTAAACCGAGCATATTACATTCGACAAATATTAAAAAAAAAAAATGTCCCATTTCTGGAAAGAGTCATTAATAATCATTCTAAAAATATATCTCTTTCAGATGAAATTTTTCTTTCGCTTTTTACGCAGTTATAAAAGCAAAATATTTATTCTCTTAAAGTTTCCTTTAAGTGTGTGTTAATATGTTTAATATTACAAGAATATGTTATGTACAAAATGATTTGTGCTTCTTAAGGATATTGAGATGAGATAATTTTGAAATTTTCAATAAAGGCATTTACTGAGGTTATAATTTTCTTGTCATGGCACACACATTTCTATATTTATTTGAAAATGATTATATAAGATTAAAAGCTTGTCTCATTAAATGCAAGTTAAGAGTGTCATCATGATTCCAATTCACTTCTTAGGTGGAAGTTTTAGCTCTTCTCATATACAGCTGCAAGAAATACTTTATACCTTTTAGCTTTTAAGCCGAATCGGCACATAAACTCGCTCTAAATAATGAAAGCATGACCCCAGATACTAAAAGGATTTTTCATAGTATTTATAAAACTTGGAGAAGGGATACCTGGTTATTTAGAAGAAAAAGCGTTATTTATAAAGACTCATGTTAAATAATCATAAATTAATATTTACATTAAAATACAGCTATTAACTTTAATTCATTATTTAAAAGACTTAAGTCGGTACTTTGGGATTATCCCGTCAACTATTTTTTGTAATTTGGGATTATCCCATTCACCATATTCGCCAAACTCGATATTATCGCCAAAAGGTAGCTTTGCTCACATAACCGCAAACTGCTTTTCATTTTGATTTTTGCCAATCCTTTGGCACATTTCTCGAAGATTGGCGCATTTTCGCGAGCGTTGAAAGGTCGACGGGATAATCCCAAAATACCCTTAAGTTCACAAAATATTATTATTTATTACAAAAGTATTAGAAAGGAAAATCATACTGCAGTAGTTTTTAAAAGCAGGATCAATTTGTGGCATTGTAAAATAGTCATCTATTTGCTCTGGTGTTGAATAAAATGAATAGAATTTGGATAGCTGTGGAATCTAATTAGTTTTTTATTTTTATTTTCAGTTATTAGTTCTTTATTTGATTATATATTCGATAAGCAATTTGTAAGAAATGCACATATGTTGTTAATAATTATTGAATTGAGTCATGCAAAATTTACAATTTATTATATGCACAAGTATTTTAAATTATATAAGCTTATTCCAAATGAGTTTATTCATAATATTCTTGAAAAAAAGTAGAATTTTCTAAATTAATGATTTGCTTTTAAAAGCATATTATAAATCTCATACTAGGAAAATTACTTAAATTATTATCAAATGAATAATTTTGTGAACAAAAATTGAATCAATATCATAAACTGTAATGTATTTATTATTATATAATATCGCTTAATGAATCAATATAATCTACATAATTTGATACGAACATAACAAAATATATTTTTAATTCTACTTGTTACGATAGCTATTTACGGTATTTATCTTCTCGTTGATGAAAGCAGTTTTCATAAATTCTGTTTTGAAATTAGTTTAATATGTATAAAAAATGAGTTTAGATAATGAAATTCTTTTCTCTTCGTTTAAAATAATTGCTTTTTCTAATTTAATAACTGCTAAATATAAATTTTGTTACCAGAAGACTAAATTCCAGTTTTTGAGGGGTGAACCTGAATTGGAATCTCAATATTTCCTACTGTACGCGTTTAAGATCGTTAAATTTACCGTCTGAGTAATAACAACCTCAAATGGCTAAGTATGAAAGTTTCAAGAATTAGGAGGAATCTTAATCTCCGCGCTTTGCATCAGAATACGATTCATAATTAAAATATCCATTTATATATAGTTTGAAAACTATATTTCTTAATTTTAATATATCCCTCTCTGAAAGTTTACTAGTAACAGACCTTACCATTTTGGAAATGTACTAATGATAATTTAGCAAATACAATTAAAATATAATTTATTGGATTTGCTAAAATTTAATTAATATAATTTAAATATAATTAATCCTACTAAAATTTGCCATCTGAAAAACATGATTTTGAATAACATCAAAGTAATATTTTAAATTTTAAATAAAACATTTTAGCTTGATGTGCAGTTGTCACACACATTTCGGATTTGATACCTACATTCTTCTTCCATAATCCATAATGATTTTTTAATTTAAAATTTTCTTAGAAATTCATCTTGTAATACTATTTCTCTATGCTTACAAAGTTGAACATATCACCTCCAGCTGTTATTTTACTTTCCTTTTTTGCATTTTAATAGATTACACAGCCTTTTCACTCGGAATGCCTCAGTTTTTTTCCTTAATTAAGATTTCACTAAAAATGTGAGAACACGAATTTAATTACACATACATATTTTGATGAGAATAGTTTGCCTTTCTCAAACAATTAACGGGTGACATTTCGTAATTAAAGCCTTATTCTCTAGAAATATATTCTTATGCAGTCGCTGATTTCATAAAGAAAAGAGACTAGTTCAATGTGAAGAAAAATTTTCTTAGTTAAAATCAGCACAAAGAGCTTATTTATAACTACACATATATACTTAAAGACATGCTTTCAGAGGTAAAATTTGTTCTAAGAATTTATTTAGAAATATATACATATGCTTAAATGTATGTTTTATTATGAACAGTCATCTAATCTATATTGTGGCCCTATCCAACAATTAATTAATTCGGTATCAGCGGTGAATAGCATATAGATGTACAATATTTCGTCATCCGATTTATTTATTAGTTATAACAAATGGCGGTTTATTATTTTATTCACAGTTTAGGTTTTTCAAAATTTATCAGAAAAAGGTTTTGAAAATGACGCTTGTATTATTAAGCTAAACAGTATAAATTGTTTATTGCAAATATATATATATATGGCATAATAGTAGTACATTAATAAAAAAATCTTAAAAACTATTTTTTTAATTTTTGTAATTATCTGTTCATATTCTCAATACATTTCATGATTCATGGCTATAAATATTTTAGAATCTTATTATCATTTTTTTTTAAATTTACTAGCAGATACCAATTTTCAAATATCCCCTTAATAATCTTAATTAAAATTACGTTATTAAACATAATTATTTCTTGAACTTTTACTTACCCCTCAATGATGTATGGGAAAATATGGTAATCAAAAAAATCCAAAATGATATTTTGATGAATCTCCACGTTGCTCCCTGAGTTCGAAAAGCACATTTTTGGCTTCATCTTTATCCATCTGTCTGTGAACACAATAACCGAAAAGGTTTTATGTAGACAAATGAAATTTGACATATGGATTTACGACCAAATTTGATAACTTCTATAAAATTTTAACGCAATCCATTCACAAGAAATGTGTATGTCTGGCTGTTCGATTGCAAGTGAAATCGATAACCCCAAAACGCAAAGTAACATGTATAACAATATGGCACAGATGTTCAACATCTAAAGTATGGACATCTATCAGATGTTGAACAAGATTAAGTTCAAACCGTCTGCTTGTCTATACTTTCACTTGTATGTAAACTCAATAACTTATGAGCGGAGTGACTTAAACAATGAAATTTATTACGCTACTTGTGATGACATCTGCAGCTCCATGTTTAATTCTGGTTTTATCAGATCAACAACAAAAATGTGTTCAAAATGCATATAGATTCAGTTCAAATATTATATCTACATTCATACCATAGATTTATATTTTGTACATGTTGCTTGCTAGTGCTATGCAAGGCAATGTGGCCTTACTAAAATAATTTTATACTCGGGGGGAGGGGGACTAAGAGCTAAAAATGAGATATAACAGAGCGTTTCGGGAAGAGCATTCCCTCCGATTAGATATTATATTGAAAATTTCCCGGAATTTTTATAAGAGATCACACAGCTACAAAAAATTATGAGAATGTCTAAACACTACAAAGTAAATGTGAAACGGATTACGTAATTTCATTTTTACAAACTTGAGGCATGACATATAAAAGAAAACAAAATTCATTTAAAAATACGTATCATTTTTTCAATAACGGAATGACGCTTTAAAATATTTAGAAAATTATACATTAAAAAAAAAGAAATAAAAAATAAAAAATAGATTTGCGAGTGCGTTCGAATTACAATAGAAAATATAAACATCTAAATCATTTTATATATATAAAAAATAGAAAAATAAATTGAATACAGAATAATAGAAAAGAGTTTTATGTAAATAAAATACTTATATCATGAGAATAAATAATAATATAAGTTGAAGAGCACTGAATTGTCATAAAAATCTAAAACTAATTATTACTTATTTTAAATGGAAGTGAAACAAAAAGAAAAGAAAAAAAATAATAACTTATTATACAATAACTTTTTATACATAATATATAACTTTTATACAATAACTTTTTATACAATAACATAAATATATATTATATAGTTATTTAGTAAAATAAATATAATACATTAAATATTTTCTTTACAAAACAAAAAAAATATTAGTTATATTAATAATTTTGCTTATGCAGCATGGTATAAAAGATTTCAAGAATATAAAATGCAAGCAACAGAAATTGAATTTTGCATTGTTCTTGATTATAATTTAATTCAAAAACATACTAAAGGAATTCAAAGTAACACAAATTCTTGATTTTAGCCAAAACCATACTTAATTAAATTTTATTAAACAATTTAAAAAACCAGTGTTGTAAAAATAAATAATTTTTTAAAAAAAATTATTTTAAAATAAAAATAAAGAATTTAATAAATTGAAATATTTTTTAAAATTAATTAGAAATTTAATTTTTTGGTATCTAATCCGTTTTGTTATTAAAGATTGTAATAGAGTTTTTTCTTAAAGATAGTTAGCTTTGAAATTCTTGATTAAAAAGCATTTTATGCCAAATGATATGTTTAAAAAAATATTTCAGAAAACGATTCATAAAATCAAAAATGATTGTATTTCATCTTTTAAATTGCTATATAATTCTAAATTAAATGAATATGTGCTCTGACTTTGTTTCCGAAAAGTAGAACAAATCATAGTTTTATATAGTCACCAAATGAAGTTTATTTTAAGTACAAAAATGCTTTTATTAAGAGTTTTTATCATCACTTTTTACTTATTATATAATTATAAATAATCGAATAATATTAATATTTGAATTTTTCATCAAGTACCTTTTGGTAGAAGTAAGTAAAAATATTTTCTAAATTCATATAAAAACTAGTGTATATTTAATTTATTTTATTAATAGCATCCATTAAAATAATTAAAAAAAGTTTTCTTATAATGCATCATTTAGTAGTTCAATATTATTTTCAAAAGAAACTATCTAATTAAATATTTTATAATCATATAATTAGTTTATACAATATAACGTTTATACAATATAATATATAATGTTTATACACTTTCGCTTTTTTGTTTTTTATTTTCCAGTTTTCGAAAGAAACCGTTATAATTTATAATTTCCGTTATTATAATATAAACTGAATTCAAACCAATTTGGAATTGTAATTATTTAATAGAACAATGCAAAATTTAATTATATAAATCGTATGAATAAATTTATATAAATTATCACTAAGAAACTTATTTTCATTTATATAACAATTGCATCTTTAATTTTGTCTGGATAACAATCGTCTTACAAGACCTCCATAATCATAATATCTTTTTAACATATGATTTCTATGTATAAATGACGAACTTTAGTTCTGAGCGTGAATACTTCCTTCTTTAGAAGTCTTAAGATTTTTGAATTCTTTCTTATTTTCGTCTAGCTATCATTACATAAAAGAACATATTTTAAGTACCGGTTTGTTAAACGTTACAGTTAATAATGTTAAACGTTTCAAACTTTTACTGAAGTCCTTCTCATGAGACTAGAGGAACAAATATTCTTCATGTGCCATTTTTGTGATTCCCTGCTAATTTGATGACAACAGTCATGAATTGCAGATAAAATCTTCGCTTCCAGAACGAAGTATTCATGTTTGGAACTTAATTTCGTTGTTTATGCGGATTTAAATAAGAAGAAAAAATCGGGAGTTGTTTACTTCCAGAGGGAATTATGATGGAAACTTTTCTTCTACCAACGTAGGTGGATAATGAGTATGGAATTGAGGGAACAGAATTTTGATCATGCGTCGTCCAATACATTTTAGACAATAAATTAAAAAAGGAAACATATAGTTGCATGGACAAATGAAATAATTTTCGCTGCTTCTATCACACATTAGTTTTTAAAGTTTATTCTGAAGTTATTAAATATTTTTGAATCATCAACATATAAAATTAAATTATCAAAGTGACAATATATTATCAAATGTATTGTTACTTGGTGGTTCATGCAAGTATTATTTCTAATTACTGAATACAACACATATAAAAGTAATAATAATAGTACGAAACTCAGAGGAAGATAAGGATGCACTTCCTGGTTATTCTTTAGAATTAAATTTTCATATTGAATGCCATAATTTTATAATTTCAGTTAATCATAAGTGCGAATTAGAAGCTCCATTCGAATATCCATACGTCGAATATTTATCTCGGATTACTTAATCCTTAGCCTGATCAAAAAGTTGAATATATGTGTCTTATATTCTATTAATTAAATTCTCTAAAAATCTCCTTGGGAAATATTTTCGCTCATTATACTTGAATATTGATTGGATATTTCAGTAAAATTATAGGATGGGCCAAAATATTCGCAAGGGTCTTTTCAAACGTGTCTTTAAAGCACCATTGAATATTGATTAAATCTAGTAATATACTACGAGTTCTTCTCATGGAAATAATGATTTCCCGTATTTCAAACTCTTTCACTTGATATATTGAATTACGCTCAATTTTTGACAACAGGAAAGTAGCGGCTGTTGCCACATATGATCTCATTGATCCCTTTCTCTCTTGAAGAGCTCACGCACTTACCAAACATGCAGTAAATAATGTAACAGGGCATCCTTGAACCTCAGAGAAAGCTTAATCTAGAAATTGTTAACTGGTAGACCCAAGGAAAAGAAACATACAAGAGAATTGAAATGATACTTGTTTAAAAGGACAAATATCTATATATTATTTAATGTTGTGAAAGAAAAATTAATTATGATTAGGAATTAAAAATATCAAATTATTGGAATTCATTTTTGATTGATAGTAAAAGCGGTAACAGGTGTAAGTGGTGGTAGTGGAAATGTTAATTGGTAAACCTAATGAAAAGAAACATACAAGGGAATTAAAAAAATACTTGTATAAAAGGAAAAATATTTTCATATTTTTTTAATGTTATGAAAGAATCTAAATTAATTATGATTAGGAATTAAAAATATCAACTTGTTGAATTCTTTGATAATTGATAGCTGAAAATAACTTTATGAAAATGTATTCTTAAAATTTTGGAAACGTCTTTAATGTGAACTAGATAAAACAAATTTCCGCTTTCCTATATGCAGAAGAAAAGCATAGCAGTCGTCATAAAAATGATGCGGAAAATCTTTTGAATATTCCCATTTAAAGCCTTCATGAGATTTGAAAGATAAAACAAAAATTATAATTATATATCTCTAACTGTGAATATATATAAATTGAAAACGGCTAAAGGAAACAAATTAGATACATAGTCTTAACACCAATTATAAACCTGGGTCACTTTTTTTAAAAAATCTATCAAAATGATATTTTTTTCTTTCTGATTGCCGTTTTGCATGCAAAAATAATAAATTAAAAGATGTGGATAAATTTGTTTGATATTCCAGCTTTGACATTGAAATTAGATTTGTGCATAACTTTGGACCTTCGGTTTAATGAAAAAGTCCCAAAATGATTTGTTTCATTTCAAGACTGTGTCAAATGGGCAATATATAGAATTTTTATAAGAAATCTGAGGGAACAATTTTTCACCTGAATTCTAAGAAATTATAAACAAAGCATATTATATATTCATATATATATATATATATATTCAAATGGGCAATATATAGAATTTTTATAAGAAATCTGAGGGAACAATTTTTCACCTGAATTCTAAGAAATTATAAACAAAGCATATTATATATTCATATATATATATATATATATATATATATATATATATATATATATATATATATATATATATATATATATATATATATATATATATATATATATATATATATATATATATATATATATATATATATATATATATATATACATATAACAAATTAATCACTTCTTCAATCGTAAGTTATTCTAAATAAAAAAAAATTGTGTTTTTCATAAATTAAATACAAAGAATTTTGAAATAAACTATTTCTCCAAATCATAAGAAAATACACAAAATTACGCTAAAGGGAAATGATAAACAATCTAATTTCTTTTAAATATTACTCAGAAATGAAAGCAGCAAAGGAATCGGGATATTTTGATTGCACAGAATCATTATTTCTCATTTATAGTTTTATTTAATTTCCTAATTGCGCTTTCTCTGAAATATTAACATCGCTGTGTGTTTGATAATATATATATATATATATATATATATATATATATATATATATATATATATATATATATATATATATATATATATATATATATATATATATATATATATATATATATATATATATATGAAAAATAGCACCAACAAACTCTTTTGTTTTTTTTTCTCTTTGTAATAAAGGAAAAGTTACAATTAACTACAATATCTACTAATAAGTAATTGGATACATGGGATAAAAGAGATAAACTTAATTTATTCATATTTAATAGTTGGTAGGACTTCATCCTGAGGTAATTATAGTCTTTACTTTCCGATGCATGCTTTCAACAAGTGTTTCGATGATACACAGTCGTATTTTCTTCCAATCGGCTTGGAGAACACATGCAAATTCTTCCAACGATTTTGGACGCTTGCTGCAACCCTTAATTCGGCGACCCATCTCGTCCCAGAGGCTTTCTATATTATTCAAATCTGGCTCTGGTCAGGCCCGTCCAGTCAGTTCATCCTATTCTCCTCATACTAATGCATTGTGAACCTCGTAACTTGACAGGTGGCGTTGTCATTCTGCAAATAACATAAGTCCAACCCGTAAAATTCCCACAGCGTAGAAAGCGCATTATTGTCTATAATAGTGGAGTAGGAGTCGGTGTTGAGCTTACCATGAATTGGAATACAGGATCCCACTCCGTATCACGAGAAACTTACGGAGACCTTAATTCCACTTCCGCCAAACTTAACTGCATGGAGAAGTCTGGTAAAAGGACTTCTCCATGCATACTCCAAACCCAAACTCTGCCATCCGACTAGTAGAGATTGATCCTTGATTCATCACTCCAGAGAATCTTTTTCCACTCATTCTACGGTCCAATTTCGATGCGCCTTGCACCACCTCAACCGAGCATCGCGGTTGAATTTTTAAATCAAAGTCTTATGGGCAGCAGCACAATCATGCAAACAAAGCAAGTATGTTTTCTTGCGGTTGGTATTTATTAAAACAACAGTCCTGGATGATTGTTGCAAATCCTGGAGTAGGTGAGCCATCGGTTTATTGCAATTTTTCCAAATTTCTTTGAGCAGCCCTTGTCTGCCTCTATCTCTTAGTTTTTTGGGTCTGTCGGGTCGAAGTATATTCCGAAAGTCACCGCTTACTTCCCACTTTTTAATCGCCACTTACTTCAACTAAAAAGCCGCTGTCGATTTCGGAATGTTTAACTCATTAGATACGTCCCTTAAGAAACAGTCATTTCAATGATATTCTGCAATAACGCCTTTCTCGAAGTCAGACAGATCTGAATTTCGTGGCATCTTGCACGCGACTATCCTGCTAATGCCTATGCTGTTTCCAGTATGATATTTAAGTACATAAGGCAGCGATTCTCAACCCGTGGGGCGTGAAAACACTAGAAGGGGGCGCAAGAATATCCAAGAGAAAATATTATTTAAGAAAATTGATTAACTGATTGAAAGAAAAGCACACATACACATAGAAAACAAAATTTCGACATAGTTAACAACAAGTAGTTACATTTCGACATAGTTAATAATGTATTAAAGTAAAAAAACTTTCTAAATCAAAACTTACTTAAATAAAAACATACTAAATTAAAAACAAATTTAATAATTATTAGTGTCTTCCTTGGGCCTGTCTAGCAAAGCAAAGTTTTTCGAGGGAAAGCTTAATATTAAAGATACCCACTCTCAGTTCTGTAACTATATTTAGCCGAGATCCATATTTTGTCTCCAAAGAAGCCACAGCGGAAAATCCAGTTTCACAAAGGTAGGACTTTGAAAATGATAATAGAATGCGAAATGTCCTTGTTTTTAGTGCAGAAAAATCATCCTTTACTCCTGCCCAAAATTCAAATAGTGATTTATTACTAAATTGTCTTTTAGTTTTGCCACATGTCGTGAAGTCTATGAATTGTTTTTCCTCATCAACTGTGAGTTCTTCAGGAGTTTTATGAAATGGATCACTAACCCACTTGTAACTTGCTATCAGTTTGTCGTCAGCAAGAAAATATTTTTTTTAATTCTTTTCCAGCATGGCTAAATGATTTTCAATGGTTACAAAAACTACTTTTACATGTTCTTCTCCAGCCTTGTTAGTTTTAGTACAATCATCCACATTTGTAAACATTGTAGGTTTTTTTGTTTTAAATTTCTGCTTCACAATTCCAATTTTCTACAAAAAGGATTAACTTTATCACTCGTATCCAACATATGTATATTTGCTCCTTGGAGTTGAAGATTCAAGTTATTTAATTTCTCGAATATGTCGACCAAGTGGCTCAATTTCATCACAAAATAAACCATCGCGAAAATTCTCGGCATCCGATCTGTTTTCTTCTTCTAGGAAAATTGCGATTTCTTCTCTTAATTTATAAACTCAATGCACAAATTTCCCACATGGTAACTATCTTGTATCGTAATAAAATAGTAATTCTCATGTCTTTACAAAGTGCAGAAAAGATTCTCGATTTAAGCGGTCTCATTTTTTTATAATTTACTACGGTTAAAACCTTAGTAAACACAATATTCAGACCAGGTCACATTTCTCTGTGGATCATGCAATGTGTCCAGACGCACTGAGGCTATTTCTATTTTACTAGTGCTTGTATACCTTGGAATCTTCCGGACATTGGACCGGATTTTAATTTTAATTCGAAGAATTATCTGGGTTTGTTGACGTACTCACTATCAAGCGTTTCCAAATGTCGTTTAAATTTATTAGGTTTCATGCTTTCTGTAACCAACATTTTTGAGCAAATGATACACGGGAGCCATTCTTCTTCATTTACTTCAGCACTAGTAAACCCAAAATGTAAGTATTCTTGAGAATACTTTTTTGATTTTATTTTCTGAACCACACTCGTCTGTGTATTTGTTGATGCTTGACTACCGTCTAATGCTCGCTTAATTACGCTTAAAAATTTATCCATGATTCTGCATAAATCTGCTGCCGTGAATATTTAATATGGCGAATTGCAATTAACACGAAAACATATATAGCATACACATTCACGATAGATTCGATAGCGATAGAAAGATCGACTCGAATGAGACTAGCTGGAATTTAAATTTGCGTTACCGAACATTTTCCTTCTTCCTATGTGAAAACATTTGCTCTATGCATGCTCAAGACGGCATTGGTCGTGTGAATTCCCTTCCACAAATATTACTTATTTCTTTCTCTTTTGTTTAGTCATGCTTCTGTTTTATTTCTTTTATTATTCGAAAAAATGTATTCCCTGTTTCTAAATTTAGTTCATCCTGTCTAGGTTAATTTTTATTAACGATTTTTTCTTCTTTCATATTCTTTTAAACTTATCTCTCTGTTTGGGTTTCGTTTCAAATATAATATTTAAATTTTCCCCACTTTTATTCGTTTCATCTGTTTACTGCCTCTTCGCAAAATGCCAGATATGGTTTCTCGCCAACGTTGGCTCGATTTTACTCTTGTGTTGGCAGTTAGGTAAAAATAACTTAAAAACAGAATTCAAAATACTCAATATACATTACTGTTATATAATTTTATTGCAATCATGTGAGGGGGGGCGAGGAAAATTATGATTGAAAACTGGGCCACGAATACTGAAAGGTTGAGAAACGCTGACATAAGGCATGATGTAGATCAGGACCACAGATATCCTCATTTTCATATGTGTCCAAATACTTATTTGTAGATAGTGTATCATTCCACTTAGGAGCTATAATATTGATGATATGTATTTGTTAATATGGATGTGATATATCTTTCTTGCATTAATCTGTTGTGCATTCTAAGATGGCAAATCAAAATTCTTTACTTAGGAACAAACTGTAATAGCTGTCTTAAGAAAAGGAAAATGTTAATAATATAAAGATTTTATCTTATCTGATATGATATCTTATATATATTTATTTTACCTAATATTATATCTTATGTATATTTATATTATCCGATATTATATCTTATATCTATCTATCTTATTTGATATTATATCTTAACATATATATATATATATAATCCGATATCTTATTTCAATAAACTGTATTTCTTAAATTAATTATATTTCTCATACTTCTGATGTTCTGTAATGTCGAAGTGTAGAGTTCTATAATATGCATTGATTTTAAATATGCAACGTTTGTTAAGTTTATGCATTCATTCGCATTCTGGTTTCTTTTTATCAAAAAATATATTTAAATAATTTGTATGAAACGAGATGTCAGTGAAACATAATCTTTTTTTTTTTTTTTTTTTTTTTTTTTGCACATCATCTAAAAAAAATTCAAAATAAAAAAATTCATATCTTTTTTATATAAAATAGCTTAATATATTCATGCTCTATGTTTTTTGAGCGAAATGAAAGGAAAAGAATTTGTTCAGATACATAGTTTCCCCCAATCCATGAAGACCATAAATAAAACCTACTACATGAAAAAGGAAAAAAATTCTAAACATTAATCACAGCAGGACAACAATAACAAAGAAATTTTGAAAATAAAATAAGCCCATTGGGGGAAAGCAACAGCGTAAACGGAAGGATTCAATCCTCCAACAAACATCCGCATCTTCCATTTCTTCATTCATAATACTATCTGATGTATTTTTTTTCTTTCGTGTTCCATTTGAAGAAGGTATGTTTTTGTGTTTTCAATTCGAGTTCTTTTTATGGCTCTCTCTACCTATAGTTTAGCCTTGTGATGCGAATAAAAACTCCAGCGATTTGCTGATTTGAGTTATTGTAAAGAGAAAGGCCATTGTGCAGATTCTTCGAACAAAGTTTTTTTGGAACATTCTACAAAATGTATGTTTATATCGTGCATTTTCGAATTTCTGTTTTTCGGAGTAAATAGAAAAAAATCATTATAAGAATAGGAAAAGTTTTTGATAAAGTGTTTATTTATAGATTTGAAGTAATGGAAATTTGTTGGAATGGAATGGCTTCAAAGATGCATTATCAAAAAATGATGCTACATATTAAAATAGATATATGCATATATTCACACTATATAGGGTTAGACATTCTTTTATAGAATCTTTGATTTTTAATCTTTGCTATTCTTTATGAAAAAAAATGTTTTAGCTGGATTTCTAATTATAGATATTAGAGAAAGCATGCCACAACCTTGTTCTTCGATTATCTCATAATATTAACTAAAATTTTAAAACTAACCATATGAATTTTTTGAGAGATTTCAGTTATTTGAATTAAAATTCAGATTTCATAGCTCCTCAGTTTTTTGAAAAAAAATGTACTATTCCTGTGAGAATTAGCAACTTGGTAATATTTTAAAATTTCATCTACTATTAAATAAATGTATTAATTAATTGTTTTCATCGAATAAATGTATATATACCATATTATTGGTGTTCATTATTTTGCTCTTACTTCAAAATGTTCGATTAGAGGCAGTTACAAAAGCAATATAATTAAAGTTTCAGCAATAATACAAATTTAGATGTGTTATTGTTTCTGTAATTGTTTAGTAAAATAAGTTAGAATGTTTTAAAAAGTAACACATTTATTTTGTAATGTCAAACACTCTTTTTTAGAGGTATGGCTAGTAAGAAAGCAATTCTGGATAATGTGTTGTCGTTTGCAAATATGAACTTATTTCAATTATGAATTTTATAAATATTAAAAGCAGATTTCTTTACTTCGGAAATGTAACTGAGAAATCATCTCCCTTCCCACAGATATAAAGGTGCTTGTACATTAACCGCCTGCTTATGATTAATCACCAAAAATGTCCTGTTTCTTGCAAGCAGTGATTAATCACTAAAAACGTCCTAATAGTCTATTGGCAATGTTCACCGATGATATGGATTTGAATTTAGCGTTTCTCGAAGCCATATGGTTTAGCCAGTAGTTCATCAATAGCATCAGATTAATCACGATATGAAATATCTAGTTGACCACAAAACATTAGTAAAAGACTTCGAAAAACATATTATTAAAGCTGACCTAAATTACGGCAAGAAATAATTCTTCGAGATAATATTATCAATTTGCTGCGACGTAAACCTGCCTGGAAAAGCCTGTCCACTCTAATGGAGTTGGCGGCTCTTGATTTCCTGCAAATTAGCAGTTGAAATTCAGATAGCTTTCATCAGCAATTAAATGTTTTTCATTAATTAAAAAATAAATGTTTATGATTATCTATCGCTGCTAGTATTAATTTTCAAAAATTAATTGTTAAGATAGATATGAGTGTTTTTAATCAATATTAATAATGAGTTCGGTTTCGATTTTTCATATGATTACCAAACTATTAGGCTTATCTAATGAACATCAAAATTAGAAAACTAATTTTCTTATTACAGATCAAAATTTACTTATTTATTCTAAGGAGAGTCAAGACAGTTTTCTGTTCACAGCAAGAAATATTTTACTTTAAATTATATTGCATATTTTAAAAATATCTATATTTAGATACGGTTTTAATATTTCAGAATTACAGCAATACTCACGGGAAGTAAATACATCATTATCTTTGACGTTCTTCACAATAATTAATAAAATTCTTTTAAAGGATGAAAATTTATCTTAAGCCGAATTTGTTCGAATAATTCAAATTATTCTTTTTAATTAATGCTGCTTATTGACTCTGCCGACTCTCTAAATTTCGATTCTGCGCCTGAAAAGAAAACTAAGGCATTCATTAGCAAGTGTTAATGAAATAATCGGCATGGAACCAAATTTAACTTTTTTTAAACATTTAATTAACTTTCACTTATGAACAACACATAACAGACATGCATTTAATACAAGAAGAACATGTTTATACCATGAATCTTTCAACATCAACCAGCTCTCCTAGTACATCTTATCTCTTCAGGCGCTTAACTCTCGCACTCTCTTCACTTCAACTCACTCGCTATTTCCCGTCTTTCGCAGCACCCTCACATTGCAATTATTATTCTAGTCTTTAACTTTTTCTTGAAAGATGCTACAAATGCTGTCTCGCAAATAACTTATCAGGAAATATGAAAAAAAAAAAAACCCCATCTCGTTCTTGTTTTACGTAATCAGATATTTGGTCTGAAAATTAATAAAGGTTGTTGACAATGGAAATCAAAAATCCCTATAAAAGACCATATTAGTTTATCTTTTGGAAATGCCAATGGAAATAAAAAGTCCTTTTTCTGTCCTTGTTACTTAATGTCGAAACAATTTTTCAAACTTAAAACTCAGAAAAAAAAGCATTATACACGTAACAAGTAGTTGATACCTGAAAAAAGTAATCATTTCACGGGTTGCATAATTGAGGAATATTTTATTTTCAAACTCTTATTGCATAGTCCGTTTATAGAACTGGCATTCCTTTGTCCCCCTAGAAAAGACATCTGATATAATGGGCGATTTTTCTCCTGATCTTCAGCATGTACAATCACGCAAAAAAGAATTTATGAAAAATAAAACTAATTGTAAAGTCATGATATCTCCAGACATTACAAACTTTTTAACATGTTAATGGTACACTCCACTTTAAACACTGCGTTTCATCGGGGGAAAATTTCGTCATATTTATCAAGGATTTTCAAAATTTTCTGATAATAAATAAAATATTCATATTAATTAGAATATGTTCGGTAATTTTTGAGACGGACTATATAATTTAAATATATTTTTGATTTAATTTTTTGAACATTTAACTACAAAAAAAATGAATAAAATTTAGCTTTTCTTGAACATTTTATAGAGAATGTAAATCTTTTATATTGAGTAAAATTGAAAAATGTAATGCGTTTACAGTGACGATTACCATTTAATTTCAGACTTTCATATTAAGATAAAAAAGTAAAACCTACAAGAAGATGTTAATTAAATACTTGGTATATTAAAAAAATTTGCATAATAATTATTCTGAAATATAAATTCAACACATACTTCAAGCTGCACCAAAGAATAAAGAAAGAATAAAATGAAAATTAAATAGCATTCTGGCCAGACTTAAATCTAACTTTCACTGAAATGAATATGAAATATTTTCTTCGCGATGATTCATTCAAAGAGAAAAAAAATCTTAATTATTAAAGAAACTTATAAAATAAATGTCTTGCATTTAATTCATAAATGTCAAGTTAGTAATTTCGCTTGCTGCATAACATTTGAAGGAATTTCTTATTTAAGAACGGGTGTCTGCTTTGTCATCTAAACTAAATCTTGTATAACCGTTAATTCATTTTAAAAATATTTAGTCTCGCTAATTCTATTTCGCTGAAATGTTTAAAACTTTTAGGAAAAATTCTTTAAAGATAAAATATATAAATACGTACAAAAAAAGAAAAAAAATATCCTCTTCAACATTCGTTTTAGTAAATGCAACGTGAATTCCTCACTATTTGAAGACATTAAATATATAAAGAGTGAGGGAAAATGTTAAAATATCCTGAAGAATCTTAGCGTGTTGACGTTGAATTCCTAGGAGACTTAACAGGAACAAATAAAGACAGCAAATACAGCAGCAACAAAACACTTCTTCCAACAGATGTCGTTTAGCGAGGAACTAAAACAAATTCGCGGTACAAGAGAAAGCGATCTGAAAAGTTTGCTTTTGAGATCGCTTGAAATGTTTAAATTGAGGTATTCACGGTGCCTATTCGCCAGCGGAATTCTATTTGGGAGGTCTCGATGAACAAATGGGAAGTTTTACAGCAAATAATAGTTTACATCTATTTATTTTTTTCGTCTCAAGATGCTTGTAATCTTAGACTTGTTATTTTTTTGTTAGAATTATGTTTATATTTTTATGAAGATGCTTTTATAGAGAATCAATTTATATATTTATATTTATATCTTAATTAATTTATATCTTTGAAAATAAAATTATAAAAATGCTTTTTTAGTAAATATTGAAAATTCTTTGCTTTAATTATCGCTTTCAATATTTAATTTTAATGTATTGTTATAGCCACTGTAATTTAGAAATGTGAATTTTAAGTCAATATATTTTGTCTTATCTCAAAAATTTAATTTAATTTTTACTTGCACCCTTTCTACGTTTCTCAAGAGTTATTATTTGAATAAATGATTGTTCAGTCCAGTGACAATGAAATAGATATCATTGATCACAAATTTCTGTTGTTAAGACATTCAATTTTACCGAACCTTCGTGATTTTGGAGTGGTAGAACTGGCAATCTGGAAAACCAGTTCCTCGTATATCCCTAGGATAACTATAAAGTAATACGAACTGTCGAAATCATAATAAAAGTTTAATACTTGAAATGAACGCGGATATTTATTTTCAACCCAACATTTGGAAAAAGTGGTTTTAAAAAGAAATAAAAATACCGATGGGGAGACCATGAATTGTTTAACTTTATGTTGGATCAGATTTACAAGGGATGCACCGTACAAAATGTTCTACAAAACTTAGATAGAACGGGATGCTGAATTAAAAATTATCAATTTGCCACCACAAGAAGACCAAGTATTTTCAAAAATGTAAAATTCTCTTTTATGTACAATTGTAAAAAAGGAGATCTATTACATCTGAAAAATGCAAGACATGAGTGTTTTATTATCATATATACCTCCTGTTCATCATAAACATTTTAAAATGTTAAGTCCTGAATAAAATTCAATTTAATTATACCTATGTAAAAACTGAAAATGTATAATTTCATTGAAATTCTTAATAAAACTGAATTGCTTTTTGTTATTTTATATTTTCTACAAGAATATTCTTTGTTTTGGTTCACTTTTTATCAAATGAATAAATAATTATAAATTTTTGAATAGTATTTTGTTTTTATTATTTAAAAAAAGGCTGATTCAACTAAAATATTTCCCAGTTAAATGAAAGTTTACAATATTCATTAATTTTAAAAGTGAGACAAGTCCATTTAGTTATAATAAATTGTTATTTTTTTAGTCAGAACTGGATTA
Source organism: Argiope bruennichi (assembly GCF_947563725.1). Classification (NCBI taxonomy): domain Eukaryota; kingdom Metazoa; phylum Arthropoda; class Arachnida; order Araneae; family Araneidae; genus Argiope; species Argiope bruennichi. The sequence continues at coordinate 5,979,466 of NC_079155.1, forward strand.
TACTATTGGATTATAAACTTACATTATCTGGTACTTCAAAATACAAATATATATATATATATATATATATATATATATATATATATATATATATATATATATATATATATATATATATATATATATATATATATATATATAGGGAGAGAGAGAGAGAGAGATTGAGATAGATAGATAGATATAAGAAACTACTAGTCCAAAGGCTAGTTTAATTATATTATCTAGAGTATCGAAAGAAAATAAATTAACAAAAAAAATGCCAGTTTCATTCAACTTCTTATCATAAATAAATATTTTTATCCCAATCCGATTTCTAACTAAATTAATAAATATATGATAAAAAAAAGAAGAATTACGTACAGTTTTCCTCATATTAAAAAAAAATTACAATATTCTTTTGCGTAAAAGAAGCAGTTTAGTTAGCATTTATTAATCACTTTCATAAATATCATTTCATAGACAAGTAAATGTTTTATTGGAAACTTTGGGGAATCGCATTCATTTCTGAATTTAAAAGTAAGAAAAAACTTGAGAAATAATCGTAATAGTAATGAATAACGCTGTTAATTTCGTTTCATTTCACAAAGTAATAATACGTTTGCTAAATATTAAATAATCATGATAATATATTTGATATCATGGTCTTATGTTAATACGAAATCTAAATTTAGCAATTGTAAAATAGAACCGTAATAATTTAAAAGGAATATATTTTTTTTTTCTGAATTTTCCTCAATGTCTGGAATTTCAAATAGTTTGATTAAAAAGAACTATTTTACTTCACGATCTAGAGACTTCACATGTGAATTAGTTACAGATTTCCAGCTTCCTAAATTTATTTCTTACTCGTTAATGATGATTAATATAAATATCCTATAAATCTTTGACTTGAAATCAGAAATGTTTGTTGAAAAATTTTTAATCATTCATTTATTCAGTTTAATTGTTTAAACTCATTTTAAAAAATTAAATTTAAAATATATTTTTATTAAATTTAAATAAGTTATTTTAAATTTATATTAGAATTAGAAACATTCATTTTAAATTAAATTGAAAATAAATATTTCATTACATTTTTTTTCTGTCGTTCTGTCCTTTAGTTATTTGCTATTCACAAAAATTCACTTGAAAACTAAAATTGTTAAAGATAAGAAACACGCTGTTAGATAAAAAATATCCTACATTGTAAGATTAATTCGATTTCCCAGATTTGAGATGACACAGTTAAACAGAAATCTTCAAAAACGTTTGAAGCTAAAAATTTGAGAAAATCTCCTCTTCAGACACATTCAAAACATCTTCCCTCGCCTCCCCATCCCAATCATTTCACTTTAGGATGCAAGTTGGCAATTTCGAGGATCCTATTTGGAAATACATCTTATGAAAAAGCTGCAAACGGGGGAGGCCCACTTAAAATAGAAACGATTCTAAAAGATGCCTCTACTAGTTCTCTCTCTCTCTCACTCTAGCCAAGATTTTTTTTCTGCGACAGAGAGGCTTGAGATGCGACAAAAAATAGACACAACCAATTTATTACGTCGGGATTTGGAATGGATTTGTCGCCCAACACACTGCGAGTCTGGTGAGGGCATATCTGATTGCTCGACAAGCGTCAGGGGCTGCGACAGGAAAATTGGTTTAGGAAAGTGGATCTCTTTGAGGCTCAGTGCTTTGGAGACCCTCTTTGTTGGGGCTTACATGCGAGAAAGTGCAAAATATATACTTTCTCATTCTAAGAGATAATAAAACGGGATTGAAAGTAGTAGGATTTGCTTTAGAAAAGAAGCGAGATGAAAGGTGTGTGCTGACTGACGCGTTTAAAGCAGCTCATAGAGACAACAAGTCGGAACAATTATGCACAGTTAGTATTTCTTTTTCTGAGAAATCCCAATTCCTTTAAACCTGTTGAACGAGTATGATGAAATATTACTTATACCAGGAAGATGTCTCTAATAGACATGATGACTTTTTTCGTGCTGCCAATTTTTTAAATATGCGGATTTTACATCGTTCTGATACATTAAAACAAAGTATGACTGTATGGAAAAATTTGAAATTTTCACAACTGATTATCAGATGTTACTATAACGTGATTTATAAAATAAACATGACATGTCGTGTATTTGAGTATCACCAAGGTACACATATTGTTAAATAAATTTTAGCAATGACATAATTGGCTTGCTATTGCATTTGAGAATTTGTATGGAAAGTGTATGGAAAACAGCTACTTTTAAAAGTAATAATAAAAATAATTATGTATAAAGTATTTACTAATAGCTTCGTGAGAGACGATGAAAGAAAGTTCGATCGGGTATGTAAATGTTGTCGAATTGTACGTAGCATTATTAATTCAGATGAAAGCAATGACTCTTTTGGCGGATGGGTTAAATGCTGTGTCACCAAATATATATATTAGACTGACCCAAATGTAGTGTTGTTTTGAGTGCATTTCATACTTTCTAGAGACATGATATTGTTGAATAATTAGTTTAATTAATTACTTCTTTATAATTGGAAACATTTGATTTAAATATATATAGAAAAACATTGATAAAACTCTGTAACATTATTAAACCTCTGATCTTCCGGATAATTAAAGAAGGCAGAGATTAATTCAAAGAATAACGTGTTCATTGGAAAGAATGTTTTAAAATTAAGTTTGATAGATCGGTCGAAGTGAGAAATTAAAACTTTAGTCGACTAGCAAATGCCATAATTCAGTTATAACATAACAGAAAAAAAATTGAATCAAGAGATAAAAGTTTTTTTTTTTCTTTTTTTAATTTTTGTTAACGAAAATTGCTTTGGCAATTAACTAATGAATCAAATAAATATTCATTACTTCAAATGAATATTTCATTAAAATATATTTTTAAAAAAACTTTACAACTCAGTCAGGCTCTGTCAGATAATTTAGGGAAACGTCCAACCAAATTTGTCGTTTCGATTCCGTCTTTTTACTTAAAAGAGGGAATTCATCTTGCGAAATAAAGGGAGGAGGAATGTTAAGTGACCACCTTCTATGGCAATATCACCATAATTGCCAAAAATCTTAGTGACCAGAATATTGATCGGCATCTCATTCCTTCTTTATATAATTGTCCATATAGCTTGAACAGCATACAATTTGGACGATTACATAAAGGAGTCAATTCAAGTAAAATATCTCCATACAAAATTTCTTTCAGTCCAAACCTTTCATCATTTGATTTCGCCAACAGAAGGTAGTTTCGAGTTGTCAATTAAATTTATCGGACATTGACGTAATATAGAAATAGAGACTAAATTGTTCTCAGAGAATTTGTGAAAATGCTATAGTCTATTAAGAATTTCAACTATACTGCTTGAGAAAAGCATACATCCTTTTTGCTCTATTTCTTAAAATTGTTTTCATTAATTTCGTTGCAAAAGAATCTTAAGCATCAAATATGCCAGCACTCAACATTCAATCTGACGGTATATCATAAATTGAACAGGGCCTTGAGTCTAAACGAAAGCCTTAATATGTTGATTTTCAGGCCTAAGTCTAATTTAATATGAGATAAATATCTTCATTAGTATTGTTAAAGAAGTTTAGTGCGACGAAATTTATTGTTATTATTAATTGATAATTATACTCGTTTTTATTAATTTTACATATTTGTTTAGAATGTGTTAATAAAGAGCTATAAAAAGTTGTTTCTAAATTGAAATGAATTTTAACACTTAACTGTAAACATTTTAATAGACTTTCATCAGAATGATAAAGTGAAAATATGAATTCTAAAAATTCCTTATTTTTAAACTTAAAATTGAAAATGCCCAAAGTGAAAATTTAGGGAAATAATTCGATCAGCTCATAAGAACAACATAATAGAAGCACTCTCTTTTAACTGTTTACAAATTTACCAGAGATTATTCACGCTTACCATATTATATCGCTTTTCTGGCAACATTAAGGGAAAAATGGATTTTAAAAAAATTTTGGTGGTATTCAAATCTGAGTACTTTTTATTTTCATTTATTAATGTAATTCACATGTGCAAGCGATATATATATATACATAAAAAATAATTTTGGCAGCTGTGTTGACCGAAATGAATCAAATTTTGAATAAACTTCTTCACGGGAAGACAAGGATTGTACATGGGGTAGAAGATGAACGCATTCCAGAAGACAAAGGCAAAAAGACAGACAAAAGAAGACAAAAAGAAAATTTTCGATTTAGTGATTGCCCAAGCAGCAAAAGTGATGGCTAATGATAGGCCAATAATCGAATCGCTCGGTTAAAATTCGCCTTTTTTCCGCGATAGTCGCCTTTGCGTCAGGGCTATATCGGACTCGGACCATTTTTTTTAATGCCGCTAAAGGTCCCTTTTCATCGGGGCGAGCTCCTAAGGCGACTTAGTGAAAATAGTCGTTTCAATGCAATCGCCTCATACTCGCCCTGATATCTGGAAAGTAGCTTTGCTATATGGCGCTATGCGCTATGGCGCTTTATTTCCCATGAATCACCTGGTTTGTTTTGGATTTTTGAATTTATCCAGAAATGCGTTCAATTATTCCAAGAAACTTGGTAAGGGCAATTTATTTATTATTCCATGTTTGTAAATAGTATAGAATTTATTCTAAATAATGAATAAAAGAGATTATTTTTGTTTAAAGCCATCCGAACTTGTTGATTACCTAAAACATGGTGTTGCTTGTGATGTTATAAGCGTTAGGTGTAAGCGACCATAAAGCGGAATAAATATTTAAGTTAACGATCCACTGTTAACCTCTCTATTTCATTAAAGTGCTCAAACTTCACTTTGTTAATTGAGCTATCGTCATTTCTTTTCTTGTTCTTATTTTTTTAAAGCTATTTTGTTTCTTGTTAGATTTTTATTTCGCTTCCTCTTTAGTTATTGCATTTATTTTTATTTTTCATTTACAATTTCTTTCTTTTTGTTAGCATTTTCAAATGTTCAATTGAATGAAATTAAAAAAAAATATTAAATAACATTATTAAGTTTTGGCATGACAATAACATTTCTATAATTATTTTTTATTTTGACATGAGGGTAAAAAAGCTTAACATGAGGCTTAAAAACATGAGACATGAAGCTTAAAAAGCAAGAATATATTTATTGTAAGCTTAGAAAAAAAAATATTTAAAACTTGAGCTATGTAGGCATTTTTGAATACTCTTATATGAACAGTTTCTAATTACTTTATGTTTCATAAAATAGTAACATAAATTTTACTCCCATTAGTTTGAGTTATTTTTATTTTTCTCTGTTATCCTAAACATAATTAACATTATCATGGTTATGAAGTTCCATAAGACTTTTGCTCATTAATTACATAGCTCCAATTGTCAAGAAATATCTTATTGTACTTTTAAAAGAAGTGAAAACTCAATCATTATTCTAATTAAAAGCTTTCTAGGTTTATCAAATCTGGTCAAAAAGGGAAAATGAACCTGAAGAAAGGCATATATATAATACATTATGGAAAAGTATGAAATCCAACATTCTATAGAATGCCTGGAGATTGTATATAATGCCTAAAACTAACTGGTAATGTATGAAACAATTCGTATTTCATACATTTGCTAAGCATTCTATAGAATGCCAAATGACACCCGGCAAAGTATGAAATACATCTGATTCGATAAAAGTGAAACTTTGTGCGAAACTGAAAATGCAATTGAAGGTAAAATAAGTTCTGAAATACATCAGGAAATACAAGCCAAAGAAAACTTTCTCACTGTTTCTTTTGAAACTATTGTGCGAGTTCCTATTCCTGAAGTCGACAAGTGGCAAATTGATGTTTTTGATTTTCAATTGATTTGCATTTTGATTATTTTTTATATTTGCAGTTATAATAAATGTGACAGAGTATGGTTTCTACCGATTTGGAACTTTAAAAGGAAATTTAAAACAGTTATATGCAAGATCTCAATTCACTTTAAGCCTTAAGAACTTGCTTAGAATTGAAAATATTCCAGACCACAAAATTCCTCAACAGTCAGTTGCAATTGATCAGCCTAGTGGAAGCAGACAAGGATTTGTCAAATGTATGTGTTAAACAAAGTGCCAAAATATGAAATATCTTTGCATGGAAAAATGTCATGAAATGTATTTCAAAATGTCATTCAAGCCTATCGCATTGCAACAAATAGGCCATTTTTAATTTCTGATTTTTTTTTATATGAAAACTTCTTTGCCTTAATAAGAAGGACATAAATTTTGTTTTGTACAACTTTCATTTTTCTTTATATATCTTGAATAATTTTTCAATGGTACCCTCATTATTTTTTCAGAATGACAATTCAAATGATTTTAATTCTAGTTAGCTTAGTTAATTTCCCTTTTTATTTACAATTTTTCTATGAAAGAAGTTTAAAAAAGTATTAAATAACATTCTTCTATTTTGGTATTGCAATAACATTTGTGTAATTTCTATTTCTAAGGTGGTTCTGGTACATGTTAAATCCGTAGAGGGCCAAGCCTCCTTCCAATGCCGTGGTGTGGAAGTTTGGTGTGGGGATGTTAGCTCAGGCATCTTACTCGCCATCTGATTGCGATTCAAATAACGAGGTCCGTCCCACAATGTCCCTAGCGTTGCTTTTAAACAAAACTTTAATAGAACCAAACTAAATTAAACTAACACCTCCTCTCATTAGGAATCAGGACAAAATACGGCTATTGACAAAATTAGATGCAATGTACAAATGTAATGTAACTCCAGATGTAATGCATTAATGTGCGTAATCCAAAATTTAAGACCGACTTGTACAGTTCATCAAAATAGTATTCGGTAACTACTCTTTATTTCAAAATTAATTACGGTACAAAAAAACTTTAAGCGCTTTTGGCTACATAAATATATTTATGCAAATGCACAAAATATTTCTTATTAAGATTGGCAACATATTTAGATTTACTCAAACTCAAATTTTTCAAATAGAAAAATCAGAATTCGAATACAAATCAAAATTTTCCTATATCAAAAGAGCTGAAATGTGTAACATTTTGTTATTTTGATTAAACTATTGGATAATAATAAGTAAGTGAAAATTTTAATTCTTAATGTTAAATGAAAATCCCTGCTTTATGGGTATATTTCAGGATCTAGTTAATCTTCGAAGATAATTTTTTAAGCATTAAAATAAGTAAGAAAAAAATCTGTATATATTTAAGTTCAGAAATGTCTTTATTTTAAATTTTACAAAATTCCTTCAAATGGTTTTTATGATATATAACGATAACTAAAGCTATTAGAACAGTATAACTTTCGCATCCTTTGGGAAAAGTCTGCTTCGCAAAATAATTCCCTTCCAGGAATTAAAAATAATAAAAAATTACTGTAAAAAAGCATGATTTTTACTGTATGTAAGATATTTTTTTTTATTTCTTTTTTAAATAAATGCTAAAGTGAGGAAAGGAATCGGCATACAGAACAGATTTAATAACATTTATAGCGAAGTTTTGTTTGCGACAAATGGGAGCAAATTACGTTTGTAAAATGATTTGTGAGATCTTTTATTGGTAAAAAAAAGTCATGAAAAATTGTTTTTTATCTGATATGATTTCTGATAAAAGAGAGATTAAGTACTAAAAAAAAACCTTCAAAATGATTTTAAGTATCATTTGATAGAAACATAAAAGTATAATGCTACTTATGTTTCAATTTTAGAAAATAAGCTTATTTTTCAGCTGTTTTGAAAGTTTTTAATTTAAAATGGTTTTATTAATATTATTTGCTACATTTATCTAGATTTTTTTTTAAATAATGTACTTCGAAAATACAATTTATTAGAAATAGGATATACAAATAAGAGTTTGTATTTCAAATATGTATTTAGTCTTATTCATTGCTATTAAAGGTAAATATAAAAACCATTACATTTTCTTAGAGCAAAGATATCGTATTGATGGAAGAATTGAAAAATTTTATAAATAAAAATAATAATAAAGTGGCTTATTTACTACATTTACAGATATTGAAATAGTTTCTAAATTTTTCTTCTTTTCGTATAACTTCCTTGTTATTTTGTACCGATTTGAGTGAAATTTTATATCTCGAGGTTTCTCATTTTGCACATGCAGTTAAAAGAAAAAATTAAGGTTTGGAATTGGAAAGTTTAAAGATTATGCAAATATAATTCTGGAGATGGCCATTTAGGCGAATGGAAAAGGAAACATTTCCAAACCAATTTATTATTATTTTTTAATTTAACTGTTATAGATTAAGAGCAATATCAAGTGTTCAGATACTTATTTTATGAACAGTATTATGTTACGTTTTGCATGCTATTGTAATTTTTCTCTTTTCAATTAATTATCGTTCGTTTTTATAAATAGAGAAAATTAAAATTGAACAGGTATTATGTAGAAACACATTGCTAAAATATTAATGTGAACTTCCCATTCTTAATTCTATAACAAAATAGGTAATTCAAAGCGCAACAGTCCCCGTACTTTATTATTTTATCAAATAAATAAAAAAGTCGTTGATAAGTTTTAACTGAAACTTGAATTATACGAATCTGAATGCTATACTTTCACCTTATGAAGACGTCCCCCTAACCATTTTTTTAACAAATGTTTCTCGCTTGCACTGTCTCTTTTGTAGGTTTTGTTATATCTGATCTAGTTTATTTGAAGATTACTGCAATATAATTTATGTTTAGTAACGCACCTATACTGCAACGATTTAAACAGATATTGCCATTTATTGCCTTATAAAGCGCATATTGAACAGAAATTGCAATTAAAGTTTACTAAAGTTTTACCAATAATGTCACAATTTACCAGCTATATTCAACGTTAAATTTATCCATAGCCCATTACAGCAACATTTGTTTAGTTTATTTATATTAACGTCCCGCTTTAGAACAACAATAGGGCTATTTCGAGATAGGACCACTTGACTTTGAACAGCGCAGACGACGAGGTCGATACCTGAACTAGCAAAACCTCTCCAAACTTCTACACCATGAAAACGGGAGGACGTTTGGCCGCGACAGATTTAATGTGCTCGAGACCCACCACTTACACGACGGTTCTTTGGTGGAATCGGGTCTCGAACATGAAGCCCTCCGGTTCCGAAGCTATGACCTTTACCATCAGGACACCGCGGCCAAACACAGCAACGTCGGACTTTTTCACTTTTTTTATTCTGAAACAAGAAATTGCATAGATATTTACAAGATTTTTTTTTTACTGTAAAAATTACACAATCATAATAAATTATTTCAAAGAAACTTATTATTCATATCAATCTCAAGGAAGCTATTGAACAATGAAAATTATATTTTATATCTTATTGATATGAAAGTAAATTCTCTTTTTATTACAATAAAAGAAGTATTTACTTAATTAAATTAATATAGTTAATTTATCAGTTATAAATTTCAATATCTCAAAACAAAATTATCAGATTTCTTTCTCTAATACCATGGAATTTTGTTTAAAGCGTATTTGTCAGCAGAAATGTTCTGTTTATTTGCTGTTTTTATTTGCTTCTGATACGGGTTTGAGGAATCCATTGTCAATAGATTAATATCTTTCACGAGATTTCCATGTCTTATGATTCTTTATACATTTAATATCTTCAAATAGTAAGAAATTTTAATTAAATTTACCAAAACGACACCAAAAGACATTCTAACATGTGAAATTTTTTTTTACATTTTTTATCTCTTAAAGGGGGATAATTCTTTTGCTTTATGAAACAGAATTTAAATTGGAAAGATTTCAAAAGTCATATCTTTTCTTATTAGAAAGTCATATGAAATGTTAAATATTTGGAATGTTCAGAATTTATAACTTCTTCTAAATGTATAGGAAAGAAAATGATCTTCGCCATAATGGCTTACTATAAATACGGAATAAAAATGTAACTTATTTAATCAATGATTTGAAAATTAAGTTTCATATATTAAGCTGTTATAAAATATTGTATAATAACATTTTAAATTATTGCACCATCTGGGATATTAAAATAATTTGTAGCAGATTTGCCAAATTTCAAAACTTCAGCTTTTTTAAAAGTGATTGAATATCCGCTTACAAAATTCTATCTTTGTAAACATGAAATAAATGAAAATAGAAATTAACATTCTAATGTATAGTTATAGTAAAGAAAGGAAAACATTCATATATTTATTTTCAAATTTATTTTATAAAATAATGTGTTAATTATTTTATGAAAAATTTAATAAGAAAACAGGCAAAATTTCGGAATTTTCTTTACAACTACATCGTTTGAAAAATATCTATAAATTTAAATATAGATTTGTATTTATAATAACATCTGAAAGTAATTTATATATATATATATATATATATATATATATATATATATATATATATATATATATATATATATATATATATATATATATATATATATATATATATATATACACACACTGAAATTTGAAGGAAAGCGGAATATTTCAAAAGGAACTTTTGAAATAAAAATAGGAAAATATTCTGCCACGCCTCGGGTATTTTTCAATTTCAAAGGCACTTTTGGTTTCGAGAAACTTTTTAAGGAAAATAGGATTGAACATTTCAAAACTTATAAAAAAGGAGACAATGTTGATCTCACAATTTGATAAGCACGTATGGAGATTTTGATAAAAAGAATCTGATATAGATTTATATAGAAACTTCTACGTAGAAAAATATAGCATTTTGATGTTGCATTCATTTTCTTAAAGCCTTACAAACTTCTTTTCGTTTCTTTCTTTATTTGTTATTGTCTTGTGATGAACGTGAATGCATTTAAAGTTTCGCTTTCAATTTTTCTGTATTTAAATGCGTTCCAAAATAATATTTAAGATAATAAAAGTACATCTATTAAATCAAAATTTTCAAACATTTCGTATTCGCTAGATATCCTAACCAAGAAATTACACACATTAACATGTCTTATTGCCATTATGATTTTGGTAATTCTCAGCATTTCATTTCACATCATTGCAACACCATTTTACTTGTCCTCTGACTCTGTGCCACGATAAAAAAAAATGTTTCCAAAAGAATACAAAATGACACGTGGACACGATATTATAAATATTACATTCTAAAAATTTTAAAATGTATTTGAAAATAACAATTTTGAATTACATTTCCAAATTGTGGTTAGAAATTGTTATTATACTAGTTATACTTCTATTCATTTGGAAAATATTGCAACTATTCTAAGTATGTGGCCACGACTACCGCAAGGAAATCGGATGAGAATTGACATTCTTAAAATTAATAAGGAAATATCTTTTTATAGATTTACAATAATTTTATTACTATAGGTTGTCATACTTGAATTCAGACTTTCTTTGTAAATCCAGATTATTCCTTTTTAAGAACCCAGCAGAAGATATTCCCAAAGGATAAGCTGGCTAGAATAATGATTTAGTCTGTAAAAGGCGTATGCATACCCAAAGTGTTATTTTTTTGTCGTTGTTGTTGTTCTTTGTTTTCGTAGTGTTCACTGTTTTTTTTTTTTTCTTTTTTTTTCTGAGATTTTTTTAGGATACAAGATAATCAAGATACAAAAAATATTTAATTTTTTTCTGTTTTTAGTTTTGTATGTATGAAATTTTGTAATCGATTTTAAATAAATCCCCGCCGGCGTCCTGGCATAGGGGTAGCGCGTCTTCCCCGTGATCTGGGCGTCCCGGGTTCGAGTCCCGGTTTGGGCATGGTTGTTCTTCTGTTGTTCTATCTGTGAGATGTGTGAATGTGCCCTCCTGTAAAAAGGGGTTGTGCAAGCGAATGAATGATGCGTGAGTGGCAAAGTCGTACTCTTGGCCCTAGTTGGCGCTGCTGTAGAAAATAAGAGACGTTCCCCCTCAGGCTTAAATCGCTGTCTTCGTAACAGCGGGCTTGTCAGTGGCAAGTGCCATAAGAAACAAACAAACAAATAAATCCCCGATGAACTAACAACTCGACATGATGTCATCTGCCGGTAATGAAAACGTTTGAAAATTTTTTATTGAAGAGATAAAGAAAGACAGACAAGAAAGTATTGCATTTCCATTCAATTCTAAATTATGTTTAAAATGTCACATCTGTAGCTCACCAGGGAATTAATTTAAAATCGCTTGCTGAATTTATGATAAACAAAGAGAAGGAACAAAAAACTACTTAATAAAAAAAAGTGTTAAAAATAATATGCAATCCATGTGCATCAAATGAATGCTGATTGCACAAAGAAAACTTGACCTGTTCGAGCCAGTTTCCGTTCACGAAGTGTAGAGGGCGTTATACAAAGCTTTCTTCCTCGTGCAGACGTGGTTTCAATCCATGTATTTCTATACGCATCTGATATGTTTTTACATATATAATCTATCCTTGAAATTAGTCTTCTTTTTTTTATATCAATGCATGACAAAAAAGAAAATATTTCATTGTCAATATTCATCATACATTTAGCTTCTCTGAACCAATACGGAACATTAAACGATAAAAAAAATGAGGTAACTGCAGAAATTATGGGAAGCCGATCCAAATCCTTCTTTAAGCATAAGAATTTATCGAAAAGTATAACAGCTATTTTTAATTATGCAAATATGTGTCCTTATAAAATCCCACCTTTTTTGTAAATATAAACATCTACTTTATTACAGATATCTAGGAATCTTAGCAACAGAGCCAATTCACATTGAGGATTGAAAGCAGTAAATAGCTGCCTATCAGCGCTGTCGGAAATAATAAATATTGTAACTGTTTGCCTTCCATTGAAGTGGTGGCATTTGTCATTCTGGATTACATTCGTATTTTATTTCCTTTATTGGAATCTCATAGTACCGAGATGTCTTTAGAATATCCCAAGCTGTCAGAGGAATTGATAATTATTTAGTGAAAATTATTCTTATACAGAGAAACCATTTCGAATGCAGAATATTTTCAAACTAAACAGAGATAAATGATTTATCTTGAAAAGATAATTCACCGAATATTGCTCTGACAAAAAGTTGTTTCCCCCTTTTTTTCGTAACTATCAACTACGCCTCAAATTTGCTGCAATAAACTAAAATGAATCATTCGTTGCTAAGTAGTTTACAATTTAACGAACAAAATATAGCAAGGTAATCAAAATAAACCGTCTTGAAAAATTATTCATAGAAATATTTACGATAGAATATTTTCATAAAAAATCCAATTTAAAAGAAACTTCGTTTCTAAATGTATAAATTTTACATTTTTAGCAATTAGTTTGCAATAACAGAAATCGTTTCTCTTCGATAAACATTTTCTCATATCTTATTAAAAAATGAAAATGTTAAAATTGAAACATAAATGTTCATTCAATTCTATTCATGGTAATTACATAATTTATATAGCAAAGCAATTAAATTTCCCCACCATTTAGCAAATATTCATTATGTTTGCCTCCAAACTTTGAATCTAAATTAATTTGTATAATTTCATTCAATGCATAATCAAAATTAATTGCATATTATTTCATTATCAATGTTTCATTTTCGCCATTTATATTAAATATACAGCGATGAATGAAGTTACTATTGAATGGGAATTTTTCATGGATTTAAATGATAGCATAACACAATTTGTTTCAAAATTTGAATGTAAAGAAATTCTTGAATTGCAAGAAAATTTTTTATTTCAACTCACTTAACTTGTGTAACACGGGTGGGAATTTAAAGTGCAACTTCAATTGGTTTCTTATATTCAAGTAATAGGAAAAGTCTTTAACCATGTGTATTGTTCAGCTTTATCTGCTAATTAAAATACAAATATTTTGTTAAGTTTGTTTTAGTTATTTCTATTCAATACGTTTTACTTAGATCATTTTGTTTCTATTTTTCTGGGTTTTTTTGCCTAAATTCTAAAACTTTATTGTTGTCCATTTATTTAGAAATGAGCGGCCTTTGACGGAGGGAAATTTTGTCCAGATTAATGAATATTTAGACTGTAATTAATTAATATATATTGCATTTTTTTTAAATTTCAAGTTATTATTTAATACAATTAAAACATGAGTTTAATTGAATGGGTGCAGTGACAAAATAGTATGAATTAAAATTTTAAAATATATATATACTACAAAATAAAAATGGAATTGAAAAAACTATTTTGGAAGTTAATGTCCAAAAACAGAAATTTTGATTTGTAGTTTCACTTTAAATATTGGCCACGGCACATAATTGTATGGTTTGACAAAAGAAAGAATTTGCTTTGTATTCCATTTTAAGATTTAAAACATTTCACGGATGGAGATTAAGATTAAAAACATTTTATAGATTCGCAGATGGAGTACCAAATTAAATTTCAAAAATTGAAGATAATTTTTCTCAAAAATTGTACGTAATGACATTCATATGGTTCAAAACATAATATTTTAAGTTTCTAGAGAGTATAAAAACCTTGTTTATGACATGTTAATTTTAAAAGATTTGGCAATCGATTTCCGTCATTAAGTCTTTGCTATTATCCATCTTTTTCAATCGAATAAAATTCCTATTTGGCGTCAATTTGTTTATTTCTTTTACATCTTGTTTATTTCTTTTACATAGTTATATAGATATATAGTTATACAGATATAGATATAGATAGATAGAGATTTCTCGAAAGTTATCATTAAGCGCCTCACATGAGAAATGAGCATTTCAGTGCATACGTCTCTTTAAGTTTAATAAAAACTCTTCACATAAGTAAAATGTTTTAGTTAGGAATTTTCGTCACTTTCCTTCCTCTAAGAGTATAGATATTTTGTCATTTGATCATGACGAAGAAAAACATTCTTGAAGCAGTGAATGAGAGACTTCGCTCCGGAAAACTTCCAGGAAACCAAATCCCTTGCAAAAGACAGTTACATCTGACACTCCTGAGTCCCGTCTCAAAAGTATCGATCAGCTTTAACCACAAACAACAATCAGTAAAAGTAATGAGGCAATGATAGAGAAAAGTTCTTCTTAAAATATAACCATCATCATTTCAGCACAACCAGAACGATTGAAAATAGATGCTGAAATAAATCAAGCGCAAGATAAGCCACTAATAATTTAGCAACTGAAGATAGAAAGATTTCTTTGAGGCTAATACCTTGTTAGCCTCAAAGAAAAAAAATCCTAGATATTATTAACATTTTCAGTAATCATTTTTAATAAATCCAAAGCTTTTTAAAACAAACAAAATATCAGTGAATAGAAATGATTATCGATTTCTGCCACTCATTACTCAATTTTTGTTGAATTCTTTTTATTTAAATTTAAATCAAAAGGAAAATTTCGACGCCGATTATAAAATTATAACAACATTTGAAGGACTTTAATAATGCAGAGCTAATTGCATTATTAAAGTAAACGTGTAAAACGTGTTTTATTTTATTTTAATTTTTAAGTATTTTTACAATTGGTACTCTTTTCAGGAATTAAACCTGCTTGGCTTCTAACACAGTAGATAGCATTGAAAGTCTGTCATATTTATCAGATTTAAAATGTTAAAACTGATTTAATCAATGTGAGACGACCACCATCATCTTGTTTCTCCTTAAATATAGTACTTTTCATTTAACATATTAATATCAACTCATTTGACCCAACCAAGTTTTTCCTCATACGACCGGAAGAGAGTTCTGACTGAAAGTTGTGTTTGCAGTGACTATCAATAAGACTGAATTATAAAAGCTCCAAAGAGCAGGAATGCAATTCCTAAGTACTATAATGACTCATGAAAATGTCTATGTATCGTTTCCAAAAAATCATTGAATTTTATAATAATTTAGTAACAACTAGCGAATGTTTCAAACAGAAATTTGAGGATGGGTGTTCTTTCACATTAAATATTGTATATAAAAACGCATAGTAAATTGTAAATGCATTTGAAATGCCTGAAGCTATACTATTTTTTGCGTGCATTTCTTTATGTGTATCTCATTTTACCAGTCAGGTAAAAAAAAAATTATACCTTTATCGGGGAGGAGAAGGGAAGGTGGAATGTACGAAAATTATTCACAACTCTTGGATTAATCAGGTTGTAAAACAGATATCTCCCCCAAAACAAATGTATAAAAAAATTGTACATTCGTACCAAAACGAATGTACACAAATGTACAAACAAACCCTTTCATAAAAAATAAATCATTAAAACTTCAAAAGCATAAATTGCATATTATTCCTGGAAATCGATCTATTTCTGGAAAAAATCCCTTTAATGCTTATAAATCGTTAAATAGTTACATTGATCAAATTATTATTATTCATCAATTAGTTTCAAAACGCTTCTATGACGTAGGGATGATTTTTCGTTGGATCGCTCAAAATGAAAATAAAATTTCAGGTTTTGTTAATAAAATAAACCAATGTACTATGGTGATTTTATAATAATATATAATATATATAAATATTTTATATATATTATACTTTATAAAATATATACATACTATTTATGATAATATATAATGTATAATATATTTATATACTATAGTACGACTACGAGTTTTTCTTAAGGTATACAATTATATTCAGACTGATTTAAAAAAAACTCTCTAATAGTAATATTTTTGAATTCTTGCATAAAAAATATTGGAAAAAAAACTTATATGAAACCAAAATATATCGGTTAGAAGACAAGCATCACAAATGCATTTCAAAAACAGGATGAAAGGGCTTTTTTAGCTAAAAAGAGGTATAAAACAAAAATTTTAGCTTAGAGTTTAGCGAATGACAAAGCTTAAAATTTTGCAGATAGTTTAAAAACTATTTTTTTACACCTGATCTAAAAAATAAGATTCATATATACTCTTTATTGGAATTCGATAAAAATAACCTAAAATTTTAAATTTTTTTTTTTGTATTCTATAGCATTAAAAAAACTATAAAATATTTCTGTGCAAACAAATTGCTTATACTCTTCCTGAATAACTGCATAACGTATTCAGAAATTATTATAACAAAGGCGAAAATAAACTAGGCATTATCATTTAATTTATGTTTTTCGTAAGAAAATCGTCCAGACTAGAATTTTAAAAAATAGCATTTAAAGATGTAAAATAGATTAAAACGTATATAAATGCAAATATAGGAATCCATAAAACTTCCCAAAAAAGGGATAAAGGGATTCAGAATTTTTAAAAAATGTTCTATACAGAAAACTGTTAAAACATAAAGAATATTAAATGAAAAATCATATTATCATAAAATCATATTATACACAAAAAATGACATTTCAACGTCATTTTTAGGTCACCTACTTCTAATATTAAGAACTCTTATGGAGTTAGGTTCCGCAAAGTTACGTATAAAATACATTCATTTGAAATTTATTGTAAAATTTCTAACACTTAGAACAGTATGACAATGACAAATAATCATTGGTACAGCACCTTCTTGCATAACTGCACTGATTCTCATTCATCTATCTCGAATCAATTTTTCACCCTTATGTGGAATACATAAGTATCCCAACCAATGCATACCTATCCTGGAAACTTTCCTCAATTTTAAGAATAATAACATACTGTAATAAAATACAAAAATAGAATGACATTTCTGAATTCAAAAGAAATTGCCATAAAACGAAAAATAATAATAACAAAAATCATTTCACAATACTATCATATTGCATGCATGAACTTTAAATACTCATTTATTTATTTATCTATCACTCTGTTTGGAGCAGAATCTGAATGGATATACTTCACTCGGCCCTCTTGAATCAGCTGACTTGAAATTTTTTATGTATTTCTAACTGTTTTTTCTTGGTTTTTCTTTAATATCTGAGGGTTTTTTTAGATATTTTTTATTAACAATATATGTTTTTAGAATATTCCTTATGATCAGAAAAAATTAATTTCTTATTAACAATATTTGCTTTCCGAATATTCGTTAAGATCAGAAATTCGTGTTTTAATCTAATCATGTTTAAACAGATAAAAAGTAATTCATAAAAAATATCATACCTGTATGTACGCTTGTTCGAGAAATCAATAAACAGAACCAAATATACTAATCTTATCTGCGGCTTTCAATAAGACAAATAACAGTTACGCATATTTATATGAAAAGTTGTCTGACCATTTATTCTGCACCAGAATTTTTCAAAGCAGCCATTCCACTTTTCTTTATTTAAAAAAATGGCTTCTAACATCTAATGTTAAATGAATTTATTATACTTTTTTTTAAATAAGATAATTGAAAGAGCTTACTTCAAAACCGTTGGTTTCTTGTACATTTACAAAAATATTAAGAATAATTTAGTATACTTTAACTTAAATGTACTTAAATACACCATAACACTTTAGTTTTATTTCCATTTCATAAACCAAAATCCTCAGATTTTTATAGTTAAAAATTGAATAAAGCATTCTAATTAACAAGTTGTTTCGGGAGTTTTTATATTTTAAAACATGACTATCAATAAAAATTTGAACTATATTCATAAATTTTCATAAATTCAACATATTTATGTGGATGTATTACTAAATAATGCCGATTATTTTATAATTTAATATTACATAATTATAATAAAAATAATTTCAATAAAAAACTAATTATTTTAATTAACAGATTGATTTCTTTAATTAATTAAGAAGTTAATTTATATAAAAAAAGATATTAATTACTCTCACAATTTAGTGTAATTCGTTCTTACTAGCACTCATTAATGGAGTTTGTAATTTATTAATTATTAGCATTAAGTATCTTAAAGAAATTAATACCGAGTATTAAAAAACATTCATTATCGCCTTGAACGCCCACGTTCTTTAAAATAAGCGTACATTCAAACTAAATCTTGAAGGAAATTTATGAAATTCATTCAAACCCAGAATTTACATCTTCTTACAACTGAGTATCATAACAAGTGATATTAGTGGAAATTCACGGAATATTCTACGTCGTTATTATTCATATTTATTTAATATACGAATGCTATTAAACTTCCAAAGATGTCATTTTTATAGTTTTCATTGCTTTATGTACAGAGTTAGCAAGAAATAAGTTACCCACTTCAGATGACTATAAATTGCGTTCTATTAGTCCAAATAAGATAAAATTTGAATTATAGATTATTCAGATGATGCGCTTTACATTTATTAATTTTAAAAAATAACACAAATGACATTTTTTTTGCATATATTGAAAATGTGAAATATAATTTGTGTTACAGCACATGTCTATTACCATTTTTCTTTGGATAAAAAGAAGACGGATTCTGCCCGAACATTAGTTTCTTCTTTGTTCGTCATGCCTATGTTGCAAGAAAAAGCGCTACTGGTGAAATTGTTCTACCAGAACCAACAAAACTCCGTTTCAGCTCTAAAGGAATTTCGTCGCATGAAGGAGATACGAAGAGGTCCAATGTCTCCAGATGCCTATGCAAGATAATGCAAAAATTAAAAAAAAAAACTGGGCAACTTGGCATTCTTTCAGGTAAAGGACGAAAAAAATCCCGTCTTTCAGCATAAAAATTTTGCGACCGCACTCGTTGAAGCTAGCAGTCAGTCACCGCATAATGGTGTGAATTTGCCAGTTGTTTCTCGTGTTCTGGATATGCTGTCTTCAACTGTACGAAAATTCGTACGGCAGATTTTGAATTTTTATCCACACAAAATCAAGTCTGCGCACCTGTTGCAGGACAGGGACTGTAAAACTTTTGAACTTCAGTTCCTCGCTCGAAGGGCATTTGACACAACTTGGCCATGGAACATTTTGTGGAGTGATGAGGCCCACTTTTGCCTCAATGGACAAGTTAACACCCACAACTGTCGAATTTGTGAAAAGGAAAACCCTCACGTTATCCAGGAACAACTCTTGCATCCTGAAAAAGTGATAGTATGGTGTGGTTTTACGGCTACATTTATCATTAGATCATTTCTTTGAAGAGATAACTTCAAATGGAATCCAAATCCGTTCCGTCACAGGAGAACGGTACCATGATATGCAGAGGGATTTTGTAATCCCAACTCTTCTACAATGTGGATGCCTTCAAGACATCATTTTCATGCAGGATGCTGCACCACCTCAGTTTGATTATCGTGTAAAGCGATTGCTAATACAGCATTTCACAGAAGCACGAGTTATCAGCCGTCATTTCCCCATAGCATGACCTCTCGCTTCAAGGACATCACCCCTTGCGACTTTTGGTTGCGGGGTTATTTGAAGGACTATATCCACAATCAAAGGCCATCATCTTTACCAGATCTGAAGGACAATATTCGGCGCCATATTCTTAATATTCCGGCAGACTCACTCCGGTCATCTATAGAAAATATGTTTCTATGATTGGATCATACTGTTGAAAATGAAGGAGGACATTTGAGAAATTTTAATTTTACTTTATTTAACAATTATAAACCATATTAAATGGTTTTATGTGTATTACAACGCCACCTAATGGTGCATTTTTATACTAATTCTTTTTATATAATAAATATAAAGCGCATCATCTCAATAATCTGTAGTTCAAATTTTATCTCATTTGGATCAATAGAACGCATTTTAGAGCCCTCTGAAGTGGGCAACTTATTTCTTGGAAACCCTGTATTTAAAAAGAAAATGAATAAGATGTATCTAAGTAAATTGCTGAATAGTTTAATTCCAAAACAATTACATGAATTATATAATATCACATTATTTTGATGCAGTAATAATTTATGTACGAAATTCGAAATTCATTTATTTATTTCGTTGAGTGTTAAACATTTCCACACAACCTGACTGATTCAAATGAAATTTGGCGCACGTACCTTTGTACTTAGGGAGGAAAAAAATTATTGTACTATCAAAAATCTACTACATTTTCTGCATTACTGCCACACATTTCCAATCTATTCTGCGGCCACTAAAAGACGAATGCGATGAGCAACAAATGTCCTGCCACTGTCTTCAGGTGGCCAGTTTAATGACACCCTCAACTGCTGAAAAACTTCGAAGGGAAAAGTAATATATTTGCCCAAAACGTGAGTAAAACAAACCTAGACAGATTCGTTAAAATAACCGGAATGTCTACTGACAGGTGGCCTACGCATTACGCATTTACAGTTCGAAGAGTAAGAGTGTTAAATAAAAGAAAGGTGAATATTAAGTGTAGCAGAATAATAATAATAAAAAAAAGATAAAAGAGATAATAAAATGTCAGAAGTACCCCCCCCCCCAGGAAATTCTGAAATCTAAGACGCTTTCTAATGTGCAGTCAAAATATTTTATAAAAGTGTTAAATAGCCTTAATGTTATGTAACCAAATGTTTTAGCCTGGCGTTCATAAAATGCATCTGAAAGTATCCGAAACTGATTTGAAAACTTTCAGTTATCAATTCAATTATTTTCAATTACTTTCAGCTATCTTAATTTTAATAAATTCAAACTATGACACTGAAATTTATTTTTCTGAGAAATTTGTTATCATGATTCTCAATGTTAAAAACAAATGCCGACTTTATTACTAGGTTTACTTTTTACACTTTTTTCTAATTATTTTATTTATTTATTTATTTGCTACTATTATATCGGACACACCAATTGATGAGTGTTATATTTTTACTGGGATTTAATATGCATAAATAAACATAGTAACTGAAAACTCGCACAATCCCTAAACATTATTGATATATTCATTAAAAATATTCCAGTAATCCGTTTCCTTTTTCCACTCAAATGCTAATGTATGTGTGAATGACACTTTTGTACCTAAGGGTTTTACTAGGTGTATTTACAGAACAATGAAGAAAAAATCAATTTTGCTTAGTCCAAACATATTTTCATGTGGACGAATTTCAAAGTAAGTAAGTTGTTACTATTTCATATATGAAACCTTGTATTTTATCAAGGTATTAAAATGATCAAAATATAATAAGCATAATTCATAAATACTGCTTTTGGTTTCAGTACTTTTAATGCAAATATAGTTAAAAACTCTACTTTCAATTAATTGAAAATGAGATGTAACAGATACTCGAATTTATATAAATAATTTGTTATCTTTCCATACTTTAACCATGTGCAAACATAGGAGCTTTTTGTTATTAATTTGGGGGAATAAAATAATTTTTTTTCTAAAATATGAAATCACTAGAAACACGCTTCTGTATAAAAAATATTATTAATCCCCTTTTGCTTACTCTGTTATTTGTGACTTTTTTAATATATTCGATAATAAATTATTTTATCCATTTGTTTGAAATATCATAAAAATATTATGCATGAAATAGTGTTTGAATGAAATTTAATTTAGTATTTTGAGTTAACGTGAAATGCAACATTTATTATGCATTTCTTCCAAGCCCGAAATAGTAATATGTATTCTTTCCTTTTTTTTATCTAAATATTTGCTCTAGTTTGAATGAAACAAATATTTACGTCATTAAGTCTTAAAATAGAAGGAATTCGAAATCAAAATGCCTGATAATGTGTTTTTTTCTATGTACTCTTCCTTATTTATTTATGCTAGCTTCATTGATAAAATAACAATCTTTTGTTGTTGAACAACCAATTTTCTTTCAGAAGAATTACTGACGTTATCAAACGATTTTCATATTCCACTAGCAATAAAAATGCAACGTTTTCATTATTGAAACAATTTAAAAAATAAATGTGGAACAATTGCTTTTGAGTGTTGTGCTTCAAAATCGTCGTTTTTCATTTTTCTTCTTCCATTCATTGATTTATTATTCACTTTTATTCTTGCTGCCTTTTCTAATTAGTGATATATACTGTAAATTATGAAATGAAAATATTGTCTTTAGCAAGGGGATAAAAGCCTATTCAGAAATTGATAAATCTATTTTTTTAATTTTAATATTTTGGAAAAATTGATGGAATTTACACTATTATTATTATTTGAAAATATAAATTTTCTCTGAAATCAAATTGAATAAATATTAGATTATATTAAAATAATGATTCTAACTTCGAAACAGAGAAAAAATGTGTTCTGCTATAATTTCTTCTTTTTTAATTTTTGGCAATCTTTAAAAAGATGTGATTTTGGGGACTAAAAGGAAGAATGCATAATAATAAATATTTATTCTAAAGTTCTTAAAACAGTCCAATATAAAAAATAGATTTAAGAAATCTGTGATGGTGCTATATACATCAAAGGAAGCGCATGAAAATATAAACATGGTGGTTCAAAAGTTAGTGATTCAATGCAATTAAGAAATGGTTTTTCATAAATTCCTTTCATCTGAAACTTATCGTTATTGTAAATGCATATTTCTTTGTATTTGTTGTATTTTAATTCAGAATGATTATTGAAAATATAATCTCTTTATTTTTTTTCCATTATTGTTAATTCTCTATAGATCTTGAATAATTGAAACAGCTATAATCAAATTTCAATCCTGCAAAATCAGGAATGTGTATGAAATTCTATACTCATTATAATTAAAAGGAAAGAATTAAATTAAAAAAAATTAAAAAGCTCAAAACAGTAAATCCACGAATAAAATGCATTGTTTTGAGAATTAATTCAAAATTAAATATTAGTTAAATTATAATTAAATAAAAAAATAAATAATAGAACAATACAGTCTGATAACATTAATTTGTGAAACCAGAGGGGGATTCTAGCACATCGTTACAGTATTTTCATTCACTTGATTTACTATCTCTTTGCAATTTTGATAAAATCAGAGTTCATGTTAGCAATTTCATTGATTTTTATACCAATAAACTTTCTAACCGCACCTATTAACATAAAAAATACCTCACGGAAAATCGTATTTTATTTCAAACAAAAAGAAAATAATTTGTCTGGTATGCACACATATATATAGTCGATCCCTTATTATTTAAAACTTGGGCCACAGAAGAAAGCAAAAAGATTCAACTTTTCTGCCATATTTAAAACCCAACTATCTAAAAGCAAAACCTTTCCTGGGACACAAGTAGATTATGGTTACATTGATAAAATATTCATTTTCTTATTTTATGTTGATACAAAATTCATAGAGTACTTTTAAATTATTACGGCTTAAAAGGCTAACCGAATTACAGAGATTTGAATCTATTTTTACGCTAAAAAATTGTTTCTTCCACTTAGAAGCTTAAACTTCGTGCTTATTCCAAAAATCATAAAATATGTATGCCTCCATTTTTTTTCTGCATCTTTACTTTTCATACTAAAAAGAAGATTTCTCCGTTTAAAATTTCTTTGTAAAAGCTAAATTTTATTTACTTCTTCAAACGGTGGGTTTTTACTTTAAAAACCACCGCCTTTTTTAAAGTTCATTTAATAGCTTTTTGCAAAGAATTAGTGCTTATATGTGTCGCTTAAAGAACATTTATGCTATTTCGGTTCTTCTTTTAAATGTGAAGATTTGATTGCAAAGATTTAAATATTTAACCACTAACAATTATACTACAATAATTTATTGAATTTATGTAAATCGTTTTGCTGATTTTAGTATAAATGGTTAGAAATGTTAAAAACATAAAGTATTATATTTTATTCTCTAACATTTTATTTCTAATAACCAAATATATAAGCAAAACTGATTGATAATAGTTAAATTTAACATCGTTAGAATCTTTTAAAAAACTTTATATAACATATTATATTTTTATCCAAATACTTCATTTCAGGGTATTTGAATAAACCGAAGTGGAAAAAATTCATTTGGAAGTATTATTTATAAAAAATGAAATAATCTTTGTAATAAAAATAATATTAATGAAAGAGTTTAAACGCAAGTGGATTTTAAGAAAAAAATTCATCCTCTTTGTGGCTTATTCGACATTTCATGCACTGAATATTTTCGAAATTATTTATTTTCCGAATATTGTTTTCCATGCATTTATTAAGACGAATATATCATCAGCATCAACGTATTTATTAATAAGTGTAGTATTTTTGCACATCAAAAATTTATAAGAAATTTTGACTGAAGCGCCGAACAATTCGCTTTGGGATGACTTGCGCTTGGTTGTGGTAACGCGCCATTTCCAGTTGTACCTGATAATAAAGGAAAAAAATTCAATAGGCTGATTCACTGGTTCTGTTTTGTATATTTCATCTTACAGGTTAATGCTGCTAAAAGTACAGCCCCGTGTTGAGTCCAAATCGTACGTCGGCAAAGAATAATGTGAAGTAACACAATCTAACAATACATTTTCTCTTGACAACCCAGTTTCAATGAGCCGAGGTGAACTGGAGGTTTCAAGTTTGAGACCCAATTCCAACGAAGTGCCGTCAGCTAAGCGGGTCTGATGCACATTAAATCCGTCGAGGCTAAACGTTCTCCCGCTGGTGTGGTTCGGAAGTTCGGAGATGGGGTGTCAGCTTAGATGTCGTCCTCGTCACCTGACTGCGGTTCAAAATTATGAGGCCCACCCCAAAATTGTCTTAGCGTTGCTTTAAATCGGGGTGTTAACATAACTAATATTTAAACGTATTCTTAAGGGGTTTTTTACAGTTTGTGTTTTCCAAATATTCCAAAACCATTTTCTATTTTCAAATTCAAATATAATCAACTTGTACGTGACCATGATCCAAAAGATATTCTAGAGCTGCTTTTCTTCTGGTAGGCCAAATGTTATAGTTTTTCAAATGTTTACTTTTCTTTCTATAATATTTCTCCAATTCAAGTGAAAAATATTTTTTTTTCTCATCCTGCAATATTTTATGAATAACATCATTCGCAGAGAATAGGGACTGGGAACGGATACGAACACAATCCAGGTACACATTATTGTGATGTAGTTATAAATCTTTCTCCATAATAGTTTAAGGTTGTCTCTACAAAACACTCACAAAATCTCAGCAATTATACATTTGTGTTGTAAGGTGATTTCATACGCCTTATTTTACTCCTTGCGTTAACAGAGAAGCATTGCTTAAATCATTTCCCTATAAAGATTAAGGATTTTTATCCCTTGCAGTAAAATCGAATTTTAATGCGTTTGTCAAAGAAAAACCTTGCTCGAAATTTTACATTTTACGTTCACAAGAATTTAGTTTACTCCATTGTTTTCTGAAACGAATTCGAGTATTAACACCCATGGTCTACGAATTTACTTAACTTCCTAAATAGATGGATCTTCCTATTTGGGACATTCATTGTTATTTTAATTCCTATAATAATACAAGGTTATGTGACATATTAAAGCTTTTGTAAGTGATTTTTGCGTTTTGAATTATTTAATAATTTAATTTTTTGTTTTGAATTATTTCCCTTAACTGCATTATTAGAATTAAAAATTCAGAATTTCGATGCTTCAGTCAGACCCATTGTAAGCGAAGAGATTAATCTTTCCTTTGCTTGAAAATTAATATTATATGCTATTAAAATAAAAACAAAGTCCAGGCATAATTACTGCCTTTATTTTAATATATAATTCACAAATAAATGTATTTTAATCTCCTATTGCAGCATATTTGTTATATGAAAATCAATTAAAAACCCAAATACAATACTATTTTTCGAGACACTCAATCATTCATTCTATTTTTTCATTTAAAAAAGAAATACCGATTACCATGAACATAAAATTGAATTTTCAAACCACAATTTCATTTTTTTAAATCAGTAATTATTTTCGTTAATTAAAAAGAAATGTAATAACTCTTAACTCTTTCTTAGTTTTGCAAAACTTGAAAAATTCAGGCAAATGTTTGAAGAAACATTCTTGGTGTGTTATGAAAAATTCTTCATTTTTGATCAACTTGTACAAACATCTCTTAGAGCCAGAAATGCATCATTATTTCAGGCCTCTACCGCGTTTGCAAATTTATACCATAAACATCCATCTTTAACCACAAGCAGACAAGAAAACACTAGAATTAAGAAGTCGTTAGCTAACAACCCACAAGCAGACAAGTACATCTGCAGCACGTACGAGTGGAAATAAGTCAATTCGAGTCTTCTTCTGCAAATGCTGCATAGTATCAGATAATAAATTAAGTCAAGAGCAGCAAGCCAACTCGGGAGGTGCCATTAGAGGCAAAAGGGGTGCTACATTATTAAGGGCAAAAAGGAAGAGAGAGAAAGAGGGTATAAATATATACATGGGTGACTTAATTTATACGCTGCGTTACATTCTCTTTAAGCCCTTTAACTTGGTAATGAGGATTTTAAAATTAGAACCTTCCTCGCGTAATTTTGTAAAACATGGTGGAATGCACCATTGATCCACGGTTGGAATACTTGTCCTGATGCGTTCGTTGAGTTGAGAGGTGAGGGTCCGCGGGAAAGGGGTATTTTAATTTGTTGGGACATTTCCGGTCTCAGTTATCGACCTCTGGGAAGGGATGCTTTGAAAGATACTGCAAGAGATTACTCAAATGGAAGATAACATTTTTTTCTTCTTGTGTTCGTTTATTTAAAACTCATTTCCAATATTAGGGTAATTGGAAGTTTAATTTGATACAAAATGCTGCGCAAGCTATCGGATGAAAATGAGAAATGAATGAGGTAATTTTTCTTCGTCCGTTTCAGAAATCGATTTAAGTTAAAAAGAGAATTTAAAACGTAAAATTATTAATTTTGTGTCTCATTTCTATATTTAAAAAAGATATCCGGATTTAATTATTTTATGTTAAAGAATAAGAGAATGGAATTGAAATTATTTCATTGATTGATTTAATTTGCGAAAATTTATTTTTTTAAAAATACTGCTCAAACAAATTTATGTTTCTTTGAAAATAATGTAATCGGCTGGATCCATCGTAAGAAATCCAGACACCAATGAGAAAATAACGAGGTTTTAAACACCACATACAATTTAAAATGAAAAATAACGCTTTTTTTCTATCCAACCTGATGATTGTAATGTTTTACATAATTCAGTTACAAATAAGTTTAAAAATTAATTATTCATTGGAGAAGCAGCAGATTATTTTTAAAAATCTTTTATTATGTTTAAATATTAGGAAATCGCTAAAAGTTATTTATTAACTGGCTGATATAGGGCCATATAATGGGCTAGTCGCTTAGATTAACTTAGGCTTATCTCTGGAACACAGCTCTTAAAATCGTCTTATTTTTTACCTCTTAAAATCGTTATATATATATATATATATATATATATATATATATATATATATATATATATATATATATATATATATATATATATATATATATATATATATATATATATATATATATATATATATATATATATATATATATATATATATATATATATATATATATATATAAGATTTTCCTCTTATACAGAGTGTAATAAAGTGTATATATAAGTGTGTATATATGTATATATATATATAGGATCATTTAGGTACACGCATTCTCATTTTTTAAAGTGAATTTGTTCTTACTACTTATGCAATTTATTAAAAATAAAATGTATTTGAAGAGGGTAATTTGAAGGTCTCTAGGACAAAGACCTATTTGGAGTATATTGCAGAAATTTCACATTTATAATATTTACAGCATGAGAATCCAATAAAAAAATTAGTATATAATAATAGGTATATATACTAAATTTATATTATTACATATTATTATATTAGTGTATATTATAGGGACATCGTAGCTTCTTTTTTTCCTTCGTTTATTATATCGAAATACTTATCTCATCAATTAAAAAAATATTTCGCTTATAAAAGTAACAAGAATATTTTTAAATATAGTTATGATTTCGTCGAAGGCACTTTGTGCTCGGTTAGTAAATGTTTTTCCCTCAAGAAGAGCAGTTATATCTTTCCTTTGAAAAATTATTTTCAACTTAAGAAAAAGATCGATTTCTATGAATGGCTTGAAGAAACTGAGAAGTAAATTTGAAACAACGGAAAACGCTTTTACTTTCTAGAACTGAAGGACGAAGCGATGTAAATCAGAAAGCTGTGGGAAAATGTAGGGAACCAATTGTTTCAATCATTATTGTCAATACCAATGTATATCAGTACCAAATATTTGTTTCCCTCATGTCGCTGATCAATGAATCAGCGACATGCAAGAGCTAAAAGCACAACAAGGTCCTTGAGTATATCATGGGTGACCGTGCGTAAAGTCTTGAGCCACATTATAATAGTATTCATGCAAAAATAACGTTTTGCAACATTTCCAACCCGGAGATCTAAAACAAAGGATTAATTCCATCAATTCCCTTCTTTCCAAAATTGATAGAGATGAATCATTGATTCGAAAGAATTTATGGATTGATTTTATCAGAATAGATCAGCACACAGGCCTATCTAAGCTGGCAGCCACTTTTGCAAATGTATCCAGCATTTTTTATAGTTTGCTGTAGTATGACTGTTGACTTTACTTTAACTCTTTTCATTTTTTCGAAAATCTTACAAATAAAAATTAGTTCGCTATAACAGGAATAACAGGAACAAATGATGGTAAAATTTTAAAAATTGTTGTGATCGTACTATGCAAGAAAGAAAATCCTTGAACAATATTTATGCAAGACAAAGTCCCATCTCATATTTTTAGTCTGTTAAACAGTTGCTTCAACAGGTTGAAGATCGCATAGTTAGCAAAGGTTTCCAAAAAGCTTGGCCATTCCGTTCACTTGATTTGAAACTTTGTTATTACTGATTTCGTGAATATTTAAAAAACGTGTCTATAAATTCTGTTTAAAACGCAACTTATTTTGTTGATTTAAGAAACAACTTTTATAGCCATGTCCTAGAAATTCAACAGAAAACATTAGATGCTTTTTGGGATCAGACTGTTTTCATTTACAGCATTTTGTTGGACTTGAGGGTCACATATGGAATGCATATTGTAATATTTCCATTCCAGATATATTAACAAATAAGAATATATTATAATTTCAATCTACAAAGTAATATCAATAAAAACCACCGTATATCGAATAAAAATTGTTTTCTTTTCTTTATTCTGTGATTCATTTCTCCCATGCTATAAATATTGAGTATAATTAAGTTTCATCAACATAACTAAAAAATGTGTCCCTAAAGTACTTCAAACACCACTTTAATTATAACCACCCTAACCCATTTCATTCTGGAATGAACGAAAAGCATTCAATTAGAACACCTTATTTACTATATTTTTATAGAAGTAGAACTTGGACATTTATTTAACCAAAAACATTAATATTAATAAAAATTGTGTGCTAATATATTTCACAAATCAAACACTTTTTAAAATTTCCAATAAATATTGTGTTTTTATTCTTGCCTTCAAGTCATTTTAAGACTTCAAAATGCTCATAAATTGAAAGCCATTCATATAGTTTTTTCTGCTTTTAGCAATCATGAATGAATTTGCATGGTAGCTTCAGCAGATTAAATGGAGACTTATTATATTGATATTGTGCCAATAATTGCCTTTTTTGCCAAGATTTCAAAAATACATACAATTACATTTTAATGTAAATCATTAATATGATCATATAAAAGTTAAGCGACTGTTTTTTTTTTTGTTTTTCTTTTTGTTTTTGTTTTTTTGTCGACTGTTTTTTGAATTTCCAAAATTTATACATTTTTATGCTAATTGTTGTCCAATATCGCATTTCTAATCTGATAGATATAGGCATATAATTCTACCTGCGGAAAAAATATTTTAATAATGTATAAAATTTATATGATATGTTTTTCAATAAAAAAAATTATGAAATCTAATATTTATACTGTCTTGAAGCCTTATTAATCATATTTTGAATTCTTCTCAAACTAATATTTTTTAAAATTCAACTTTTTTTTGTGACCATAACTAACCCAATATTGAAGTTTCAATAGTGCCATTTTAGATACTTTTAGAAAATTTCAACAACCTATCTCAACGAAAATCATCCATTCAACGGACTCCATAATGCCATTGAAATTGAAAGCTTCATAAGTTGATTATTTTTTATCGTAGAAGACTACAACACTATTTGTTTAAATATTAGTGTGCCAAGAATGCATTATTTAATTCTATAATATAATGTTTGCAAAAGAGAAAAAAATCATATCCATATGAATTTAAATACTTGGTTTTGAAAACTTTCCTTGAAAATTGAAATTTAATATCAACTTATAATCGATATGGAAAACAAAGCTTTAACTTTTAAAGCTATTCAATAAGTTGAAATAATTTTTGATCAATCAATCATGACTTAATGAATAAACAGATTTAATTTTTCTAAGTTATGCTTCCTTTTAATAATGAAGGGGGATATCTTAAGTTCCTTTTATTAAGTAATTTGATTTTCATTTTAAATATAGAATAACATATTAATTTATAATCATTTCTGCTATTTATTCATTTCTGTAGCACGTTCACAAAATAACATATAAATAAATCTCCAAATGTGTAAACATTCATTTAGAAACAAACGGACTGCAAGTTTTGAAACGCCGGGATTTCAATTACTAAAGAAATAATTAATTCATTTCCTTTAAAAACAGCATATAATTTCATCC
The DNA here is from genome assembly GCF_947563725.1 of Argiope bruennichi. Taxonomy (NCBI): domain Eukaryota; kingdom Metazoa; phylum Arthropoda; class Arachnida; order Araneae; family Araneidae; genus Argiope; species Argiope bruennichi. Next base: position 6,010,758 of record NC_079155.1, read on the forward strand.
TGGAAATCTTTTCCAAGTAATGTATTTACTGTGTTTTACTTCTTGTACAAGGTGAGGAGAAATCTAAGCAAATAACTTTCTCTCGGAACTTTATTACTTGCTGTGACCGTTAATCCTACAGTAAATACTTCTGCACTCCTCCACTGTCTCGCGTTTCTTCCTTGATAAATTTGGAGCCTAGAGTTCTGTACGTCTTGAAATAAATCCGGTAGTTGTAAAGTCACCGCATTAATATTATTTGCTGGAGCTCATTTTAGTTTTCTGTGCCTTTGAAAATGAAACCTCAGTGTTAATTAATTATAACATTTTATTCATGTATTTTAAACAAATACAAAAAAATGTAATTAGTACAGATGAATATCACAAATTATATGCAGATGCTGCAAAGAAAATATTTGGCGAAACATTAAACAAAAGGAACATTTTTGCTGTGTGATTTGTGTTCGATTTTGTGCTTTAATGGTGCTGAAGAAATATTTGAAAAGAGAAATGCGAAGAAAAGCAAGTGAAACTAATATTTAGTTTCTCCTCTGCTTTCAAAGCAAGCATTTATACACAGAAGTGTATTTCTGTGACATTGTTTACGACTAAGGATTATGGACAATTCGTTTTTATGCAATGATGATTTTGATTGTGATCCTTCTATAGTGATCTTTATGTGCTTAATAAGAAAAAGACTTATGCATTGCTCTGATTTCTCTTTAATCGTAGATTTTTCTCGTTAGTTATTATGAATAATTAATCATGAACATAACAGCGCCATCTATCATCTAGATGGAAAAATTTCGAAAAAGTCATTTATGCTGCAAATTAGCTTATTCAAGTAACCTTTTACTAATTATCCTGGTACGTTTAAACACTTTTTTATATGTTGGAAGATATTCCTATCTAGATGTGTTGTTATATTGTTAACAATATTCTTGGTATTACTGTCACATATTAACTAAAGATTGTTGCAGAATAAAAATGCCCTACAAATTTGCAAAGTTGTAACATATTTTTAAAATATCAGTTGTAGTGCATTCAACTTCTTTAAAGTGGAAATTTCCCAATCGTTCTCAATGTTCAGGACAGTAATAAAAAATGCAGACTTCAGCTTATTAGTCTTTGCTACAATCTAGTATTTAAAAAAATATGAGTAAAATGTAAAATTTGCGATCCAATAACTAATTTTATGTCTTACTGACGCATCAATAAATCAATGAATTTAAATAATTAAAAATATGTCTTATTTGCTCGACGTCAAAACAAAAGTTATGATTTCGCATATGATAATGACACAGATCAAAAGGCTGGAGATATTCTTTTAACTCCGCGCAACGTTAGAGAAAGCAGTGGGAGATTATATATCTGCTTCTCGAAAGAAAAATCAGGAACTTAAATAATTGCAAATAACCCATCTCTAGCCTTTTTCTTAGATCTTTATATAATACTACATTGATTTATTTACATAGTCTTATTAAAAGTCTTAGTTCAGAGGGATACATAAAGTATGAATTTTGAATTTAATCCCATCCTGGAAATGGATTCAAATTATGATGCCAATATAAAGATAATAATGATAGCATGTTAAATGTCATTTAATTAACAGTCTGTATTTTTTAATTGGGTTCATTTGTCTGTTTATGTGCATTTTCTTCAAATACACATAAAGAGACAAGTTGATAAGTAATCTTCCCTTGGATGTGTTCATTTTAATTTAGTTAGACATACACCGACAGCCATATCAAAACATCACATTCTAAAATTCCCTCATCAAGCCTATGTTTGAATACCTAGAATAAAATGCATGCATTCATTTACATTTATTTGCTCTGAAATTTGTTATCCTTCAATAATTATAATAATTAATGTATGTCAAATTTCATTCGACCAGCTAATTAAGATCTTGGATAATATTGCTCATAGAAATACAAAGAGAGCGGTTTCCCTTTCGGTGATTTTTTCAATCTTTTTACAGAACTCTCTTGTGCAGAAATATGATGTATCTGCAAAATTCATTGGTAATGTTTGGAAGTTCCATTTGTTGCACAATATGTGCAATAAATATGCAGAGAAGTACTTTCTTTTAATTTAATGACATCGTGCCGAAATTACTTTATGTAATTTGTTCCATTTTTGAATTACCTTGCCTACGAGTAGACAGTTATACTTCCAAAATTATTTTTTCGAATGCAGGGACAAGCTATTTATCAAAATTTCAAGTAAAAGGTAAGGGTGTTTTTTTTTTCGAAAAGTGATGCAAATTCTGTATTTAAATTGCACTATATATGTACATTATATATTGCACAATAATTGACGAATTATTGTATACGATTATCAAATTATAAACTTATACAACAATTCGTGTATAATGTTATGTGTTGTAAAACAATACTATGACTATTTATTCGTGAATAGCTATGTGTTGTAACACAATAGTTAACGAATAGTTTATAAAATAAGCAGGGCACTATTATAATGAAATTCTTTTCAAAATTGAGCCATTCTAAACGAAAATATTTTGTTCAAGTAAGTTTTAAACTATAAAAACTTTTTCTAACTTCCTTTCTAAAAAATCTTAATGCTTGCTTAGTTTACACTTTGACACAATTCCAATTGAAAATTTTAGAATGTTCTGCAAAAACGTGCTTTCGTAAGATGATATGTCTGAGAAATATTTGTTCGTATAAAATTAATATAAAAAATACTTGAATAATATGAAATTTCGATTATGTTTTGAAGACAAAGCTCCTATTAAAAATTCACGAGAATATTTACAGCTGCCATTAAACTAAGCATTTCCTGCAAATTGTTATATTCCATTTATATCATTATGATTTAAATATTTTATTTCTGATTGAATTAAAAAATTCTATATGATAGATGCATAAAAAATAGTTTCTAAACAATTTAATTTGATATCTACGAATTTTGTGTCTTAAAAAGATGAAAACTAGAGAATATAGTCTAGACACCAGATTAAAGTTAATCGCTACAAAACAATAATATAAGACCAATGCAAAGGCAGTCTTGTTCGAATAAAGTATGGAGACATTTTTAAATTTCTGCGTTCATATTCTGCTCCAATATGAAAAACCATTTTTCATAGTTTAATATTAGGCATGCTTTAACATTTTACAGTGCAGAAAAAACTTAAAAACTGCATTACTAGATGGAATATTTACTCAAAAATATTACATGCAATTTTTGCGCAATCATTTATAAAATATTTTTAAATGGCCGGACTGAAAAGAAAACTAAGACATATTTGCGTCTAGATAAGAAGATGATCCTTCCGTTAAAAAGAAATTTTGTTGGTACTCTTCCTCAGAAATAAATTCAATCTATTATTTGTCTTAAAAGATATCTAAGAACAACTTAGCCATGGTTAACCATTACATCGGTTGATTTAATATAAATCATAATCATTTACTAACATTCACCAAAATCAATTATTTTGGTAGGGATCATACCAAAATATTATGCATCAAATTTAATAGAATTGGATGATTAGTTGGATTGGAAATTAAATTTGTCGTTCATGATAACATTTTTAATATCTTCTATGGTGAATTTCTCATAATCTCCCAAGCTCTTTTAAAGCAAGTGAAATATTTTCTTGGTCCTGTCCGATGTACGTACACATTTTATCCGAAATCCAACAACGAAAATGGATCGACTTTTAACTTTCAACTCCAAAACATTAAAAATGAATTTGATTCAATTATTTCAACGTCTTACATTCTCCATTTCCATTGTTGTCTCGAAACAAATTCTACAATACAGCAAAAACCAGGTTCTCCTGAAGACGTAAGCCTAATGTTCCTTGGGGAAAAAAACATTTCAGAATAAAATCTGATTTGTTGAACCATAAAAAAATGAATATTGTTGTTGATTAGTATTGTACAGTTTAATCCTGATAACAGATGATGTATATTTTTAATATTTTCCGTCATCTTTCTATTATTATACTTTGAAAATGTAGCTTATACTATTGTATCTAAATGCCGAATTTTTATAGAAATTTATAGATTCTCGGAATCAGTTTAATTTATATCCCATCACAAGCATCTTGCAGTAAGCTGTAAAAAGGGGTCGTTCGACATTCCACTATCAACAGGTAAACTGTTGTTACAAATTCTGCATAGTATTTCTTGTGTGATTTATTTTATCACGTATATTATCCATCTATATCTCAAGCTCAATAAAGTATTTCTTTTTTTACTTACCGTGTTTCCTAGCTACCGGTTTAAAGATACTTTAAATACCCACTAGATAATTACATCAGCAATCATATTAAAAAAGGTTTGTGGTACATGCTAAGATCTAAAAGTTCCATGACAAATTAGCATAAACGAATAATCGTAAACTTTACTGATTTTCTTTCATTCGAGCCAGAACATTTTAAATGCTAGACTGATATCCATTAAAAATATACAAAGAATGTAACTAGAAATAATGAATGTTTTGAATTAGTGAAACATCTATTTTAAGAACATTTAAACATATATTTCAAGTGAAACATGTATCTAAGTGCATTATGGATATTTAATGACGCATACCAGCAGAAGTATTTTCAGAAATACGATTTTCATAAAACCGTGAATGTATTTCATTGAATCGTACTCATGTAGCGTTATTTTCTAATTTATATTAAAATCCCGAGTAGAAAAAAGAATATCTTGCTCCAGCTTATAATAGATAACTTTTCTTCATTTGAATGTAGCTAATTAACATTATTTATTAGATAGCCAATAAGATGATATTTTAAATATGAGTAAAGTTCAGGAACTGGTGCTATGTTTTGAAGATAAGTTTGGTTTGGTTTATGAGGTTTAATGCACAAGAGCCTATTTTGGCTAAACTGCGCCATACCTATGGTTAAAAATAAATTATATCCAGCAACAAGAGTAAGATTTAAAAATTAAAACACAAGTTCAATAAAATATAAGAAAAGTGTTCAAGTGTTCAAACACAACTTCAAGAATAAATATAAGAAAATGCCTCAAAACATGAAAATAAGATACAACTGGTAAAACATTACAAAGTTAATAAAAGGAGCGCAATTGCAAAAGGATAGAATTTATCTAAGATAAATATTTATCAAATACACATAAAAAAGCGAATAGCTTTTAAGAAATTAAAATGTTTTTTGGTGGTGTTTTATACCCACCAAGTCCTGCATAGTTAGAAACGATGACTGAAAAAATAACTCACGATGTGAATTAAAATCTGTACATTCAAGAAGAATGGGTTTTGCAGTAAAATCAGTACAGCATGTAGGACACATGGGTTTCCTCTCTCCACAAATGAGATGTTTATGAGTAAAACGGGTATATCCTGTACGGAGGAGGGTCAATTTAACATCCAACCCCCGTATAGGGAGGAACTGGAATGAGCAGGTTCATAACAAATTGCATACCGTCAAATCTTTCATTGGATTATAGCCTGTTTTGAAGCTAAGAGAAGGTCTGTTCATTGTATTCTTCCATTCTGTGATTTGTTAAAACTTAAGAAATAAAATAAATGGTACAAAGAGTTAATTGATCATCCAAGAAATGATGTAAAGTATTATTGTTGCATGATCAAGCAATGAATTGGTAAGAATGTTGATGAAAATCTTGGAATGATGCGCAGAAGGCAATTAGTAGAAAACAAAACTGGTAAAAGCAGGAAAAGATACTCTAGATCAAATAATGATGAAAGTTTGTTTCTACATGAGAGATGAAAATCTTATGGGAACATATGAACTGAAATGGCACAATTTAATGTAAGGTTGTAGGCAAAGAAAAATATCCGATATAGACTGCAGGAATCTAATCTAAATGTAAGAATTCCACTAAAAATCACTTTTTAAATTTAAAATAAAACATGAAAAGATTGAATAGAGCAAAATTTCACTTTGATTGGCTAACAAAACAAAAGGACTGTGATTTGGGCTGATAAGACTAAAATCGCGCTATTGAACAGAGATTACATAAGATCCAAAATGGGAAAAATAGGAGAATGTTTCGATTGTGATTGCTTTACACTTACTATTAAACATTCGATTAGTGTTACGATCTTGAAATGCAAGACAGCAACAGGCGTGGTCATAATTTTTATGATTAATGGGAATATAAGTGCCCACAATATATTTATGATATTGTAGTTCCAAAATTGCTGCCATTGAAAAAATTGCTAGATGCAACCATTTCCCAGATAATGAGAAATGTATATTTCAACAGAATTTAGCTTTATATCATTTGGCCACTCTATGTAAAAATTGACTTTAAGACAATCATATGCAATCACATTTCACTACTGGAGTGATTTGGGAATACTTTAACCAGACTTTAAACCAATCGAAAAATTAAAGAATATCAAACAGAAGCATTTCAGTAATAAAACGTGATAAAATGAAGCAATAATCCGATTAGAATACCAGATGATAATAGTTGAGGATCTAAAATCATGTTTGGAATTGATACTGAAAGTCACTCAACCACTTACTGACTGCCTTAAGAGAACATTTTTGTGCATGTCATTATTTTTATACTTCCTTTTTCGACCTTATAATGACTATTTCAATATAAATATCATTATAAAATTATTTCATTAGATTTTTGGTTAAATTAGCTTACAATAATTTTACATGATTTCTCTTAAAACTTCTGCTTAGAGTCATCAAACCTCAAAACTATGCTGTTTTCAATAATTTTAATTTATCATATAATTAAATAGTGTTCCAAGTTCTTGCGATTGCTGTACTTACAAACATTTTTTTATAACCGTTTTCATTCTATTACAGATTTTGTGGTCACTTTGCAAATATTAACGTTTTTAATGTTTTTCTACATATGAAAACAAATTGTACTACCTGCAAATCAATTAAACTTTTTATACTAATTTGAGCATGATTTTCTGAATGAGTGAATATGTAATGTTGGGAATTAACATTATCTTTGTATGTTGGGTATTATTATATTTGAAACTAATTACTGTTTTAATTTGTTTCATTACTAAACATTGTCTTAACCTTATAAGATGTAATATAAACAGTCCCTATTTGGCTTCCATCACATATTTGCCTTGGACCTTTCATTTGAACATACTGATTAATAATGTAATTTACATGCATGGATGCTTAAACATATCTGCGGTTTCAGTATAACAAAAGTTCAAAAGGCTATTTTTATGAATTTATAATAAATGGAATTCTATACTTTAAAAAATCACACTGATATCAAATTTTTAAAAGCAAGATTAATAAAATCATTGAAAGAAGACCGCAGCACTTTGATATTTTAACAGCTTAATTGTTTTAATAGATTTTGCATATATTTACTACTTCAACGCATATAATTGAAAAACCAAAAAAAAAAAAAAAACACTTAATGATAGGGGATTTAAGAAAGAATAATATACTGTTTTTTTTTGGTTTTTTTTAACTTCTACGACATAAACATAAATCACACATATATAACAAAATATACATTCATTTTATTTTGAAATATAAAATTGAAATCCGATTGTAATACTGAAATACAGAAACATACTTTCTTATCCTCACAAGGTATCATTATATAAAAAAAGTCATGAGGCAACTTTCACATTGTGTCTTGGAAGATATGCTCGAATAAAAATATAGCAGAGACGTTACATCAAATATTAAGCCTGCAGACATTCAGAATAAAATTGTCGGGGGGAAAAGAATCTGTGCTTTGAAAAGTCTGGCCATGCAGACGACAGTCTGATACCAAATATATCCCATCGACTGACGTCAAAATTGTCAACAAGCGCGCTATAAATTGTTCGAGAAAATGTGATGCGTGACATGTGAAGCTAGAATTTTTTATCGCAGAAATAAAATCTGAAAATCGTTTCTTCCGAAAATAAACTTGAAAGTTCCTGAATTGATTTTTTACCAAACGATTTTCTCTAAATGGAATCGAGAAACAGAGCATTGTCAAAGTGCCGAAGGATATTCATTTAAATATTGTTCCATTTCAACTGAACGGTATTCAACATAAAATAGACAGCAAAATAGTTATTCTGTCAAATATCCTATAGGATTTTGGATTACAAAATATAAACCTATTACTTTGATTTCATTGAAGATTAGAGAATAATAACATTTACATTTAGAATAAATTTCAAATTTTACTGTTCGAACATACTTCTCAAACGGGAATCAATTCTGTGATGCCTTATCTTTATGACTAAGATATTTCCAATTGTCCGATGGTTTCTGCCGTTAGATTAAACATCTCAGCAAAGTTATTTTGTGGGCGTTTTCAAATTCCTAATTTATGCTTTCCTTTAGCTGTGCTATATTTATTTCTGTTTTAATGACTCGTAAATAACTATCCATTTAAATTGCAAATGTGTTTCAATTCCTTGATTTTAACTGTTCCGAGAGTCATTTAAAAGGGAATAATATTCTGATTTCCCGGGGGATATTATTCGCACAATTAGTATATACTTTGCCGTTTGCATGAAGTATTTCAGTCTAAATTGTGCATTTAGACAATTCCATCCCAAATTCAGTGAGGAATCATTGAACATGTATTTCAATTCAAAAATAAGATAGATGGATGAGGAATGCCTGAGTTTATTCTAGCAATTTCTGGTACCTTTTTTATGTCTACATGAAGAGCTGTGTAAATGTTTGTCTTCTGAAGCTCTGTCGATTCAAAACCCATTAATGTCTAAGAAGGACGACACTGAAATATAGTATTTCACTTAGTATTTCAGTCTAAACTGTGCATTTAGACAATTCCATCCCAAATTCAGTGAGGAATCATTGAACATGTATTTCAATTCAAAAATAAGATAGATGGATGAGGAATGCCTGAGTTTATTCTAGCAATTTCTGGTACCTTTTTTATGTCTACATGAAGAGCTGTGTAAATGTTTGTCTTCTGAAGCTCTGTCGATTCAAAACCCATTAATGTCTAAGAAGGACGACACTGAAATATAGTATTTCACTTAGTATTTCAGTCTAAACTGTGCATTTAGACAATTCCATCCCAAATTCAGTGAGGAATCATTGAACATGTATTTCAATTCAAAAATAAGATAGATGGATGAGGAATGCCTGAGTTTATTCTAGCGATTTCTGGTACCTTTTTTATGTCTACATGAAGAGCTGTGTAAATGTTTGTCTTCTGAAGCTCTGTCGATTCAAAACCCCTTAACGTCTAAGAAGGACGACACTGAAATATTGGATTCGTTGTGATTGATAAATGACAGTGTCTGTTGTATCCATGCTGACTGCGATGCCTTTATTGCATCGTGACGAATCTAGATACTTTTCCATTTTCATTTGAATAACATTTCATTTATTGATAAATTTACAACTTATATATATTATTACTTATATATTTACAACTTATATTATATCAATTTCTTTAAAAAAAACTTAATTTCTAAGAACAATTTATGGAAATTCTAGAAGAGTATTTAAATAATTGTGTCATACAATTTTTAAGGATATTTTATGATAGAAAAGTGAGATTTGAATCATCTGCATTTAAGATAAATATTAATATTATCAACTGTAAACTCGCAAAAGCCAATTAACACTCTGCCACCTTCAATCCCACCCCACCCCCAAAAAAACAGCTCTTTCAATATGCTTGTAACTTTTTCATTACAGATCACCAAAATCTCCTAAGACTCATAACCATTGAATCTACATCTAATCGATTTTTTTTATATTTTATTGTTTATTAATCAATTTAATTCATGCTGCAGAAATAAAATGATTTTTTAGCACAGAAAAAATTATTTCCAACGAATTTTGTCAGTTAGAGAACACTTGAGTGTAAATAATGTTTTTATAGCCATAGTAAAAGTGATGGTTGTTACTCTTGTTTTTGAGAAAGCCTTATTTAAAATTTTAAGAGATTCCTGCAAGTGGTAAATACTTTTCTTTAGAGTATTTTATTTTCATTCCTAAAAAAGTAAAAAAAAAAAAAAAATCAATTAAGAAAGCATGAGAATTTAAAAAAAAAAAAAAAAAAAAAAGTCTGGTAAGATTAACAATATTTTTAAGCATAAAATTATCAAAATAAAAATACAATTGCATAAGATTCACTTATATAGTTGACACAGTGAAAATAAAATAGTATTTTTAATGTATTTCATTCGTCTCTACCAATAAACAACAGCAATGGTGTCTCCGAATTCTGCAATAAAGTTATTATTCCCTTCTCCCCACATAAGATTGTGAGCTCGGGTAAGGCCTCAAATTTTATTCATGGAATCGGCGAATATGAGTTCCGAGATCGGCGTGAATTTGGAATTTTTATTGAATCTGTTTGGCGATTTATAGATACTTTTCTCTAACCGATGGAAATCAAAATTTGTCAAAGAACTATAGTTGTAGTAACAAAGTAGTTGTATGAAATGAAATCTACTTAGATACATTTATAAAGATTAGAATTCTTTAAGAAATGAAATATATCACCTATAATACTTCCTAATAAACACAATCAGTCTTCTATTTGCATCATTCAAACTAAGAATTTCGTTTGATATAAAAAAATATAGCCAAAACTGAAAATGTATTCAAGGTGGAATTAAAAAAAAAAAAACTGGAAACAAAGCCAATAATGAACTTGAAATGGGCACAGCGGGATCCTCCTAAGTAACAGCGCCTGTCGGGATTAGGAGTTTCGCATGCCATTTTGCAAGTGAAGAATCGTTTGCGCTTAATAATCGATATTCGGGCATTTCCGAAGAGGAAATGTTTGCTACTAACTCATTCAGACTTTATCGATTTTCAATAGTTACCTCTCTATCTGGAATAAATCATGGAAGTAGAAAACGAACATGGCTGTTAGGTTTCATGGCAATAATGATTTGCTGTTGAAGCATGGAGACAGGACCTTCAAATGTGAATATTTAAAAGTTTCGCCCACACTCACACGAACAATAGGAGGGACAATAGCTGCACTGCTGTGTTGGTTAACAATTGCTCGCGAGTGATGTTTGTTTCTTAGGAAATATTGCTTAATGGTTGTGGCTTAGCAGTTTTATTGTTAGCAAAATGCACCATATCTATAAAGGAGAAATATATTATAACTAATAACTATCCAGTCCTTTTATGCTTAAATCTAATCGAATAATAAATAAATGTCTTCATATATTATTATGATTTGTATTTTGCATGTTCCAATTGAAGAAAACGAGTTGTAAAGAGTGTTCCAAAATAATTATCTTGCTCTGTTATGCAACTAAATGTTCTGAATTCATATAAAAAATTCTGAAAAAATCAAAAATAAATGACAAGGAATCTCGAAAAATACCCAAAACACCTTCAAATAACATAACATAAGAAAGAAATTCTTAAAGTAACTTATTATATTTATATGATTTTAAAATTAAAAAAAAGTAATTGCATATTCAACTGTTAACTATTTTTACTTCAATATTATGCATAATCTTGAAAAGAAATAATAAGATATGAACAAAATCAAAAATGACACTCACATAAATAAAGGCAGCATTAAGTAACATTATACTTTTTTTTTCTTACCCATGAGTTCACAAGTAATTAATTAATTTTAACACAGAAAATATATGTAATTTTTAAACTTGGTGGACCTAATAATTACATATATTTGATGAGAATAACAACTCGTATGATAAACATTATTGTAAATACTACGCTTTATTTTTTTAGTTTAGCTTAATTGCATTAACGTCCCGATTTAAATCAACACTAGGGCTATTTTGGATAGATTTGACAATTTTGAGCTCATTTAGATGATGAGGACGATGACTAGGCCGAAACCTCTTTTTCCGTACTTCTATCAGATGCGTGTAAGGCCACTACTACCCATTTATTTCTTAACTTTGCATTTAAGTGAAGAGAATTGAACATATATTTTTTCAGAAAATTGACGCTTTTCTTTGGTGAATCAGGCTCACAATTTGACAAATTTTAAATAAAAATATTTGACAGTGTTTCAGCTACCACTCTTTTCATGTTTATGAATTATTGTGCTTTCATACGTGCAAGCAGGCTTATTCTTAATATTGCATTAGTATATTGTAGTATTAAGGGCATATAAAACTGAGGAATATATGAAATTCTTAAAAAATAATTATTTATACCCTTTCAATGCTATTTTTTATTTACTTCAGATATAAAAAAGTAATGAAATATATTTAAAGCAATTCAATATCTTGCAAAAAATTTTAATTATAGATCATAAAAATTTTGCAATAATTAGATCGCCATTACTAAATTAATCGTTCATTGGAGTGATACACTTTGACCCTGTTGCGACAGGGAATTTTATCTTCATTTATACTTTATTATTTCTTTTAACCCTTAACTGGGGATGTGCGGTCTGTGAGACCGCTAGCGATGGATGTTCTGTCATCCCTATTCTATTCTTAGATCAATTGAATGGATTGAACCTGTAGCTTCCTGTTTTGTGACCTTCAATACATGTGCACTTTTTCAACCGATTTCAGCGGATGCTTTTTAAAATAATTCAGCTATTTCTTCGAGCGCGGTCTCTAAGACCGCATCTCCCTCTTAGTGTGCCAGTAATAAACAAGGCTTAGCAGATGGTGCTGAAACTTGGGCCTTGAAATATCATCCAATTTACTGATCCTATTATGAAGCAGTGCTCCGGACACTTTTAAATAAAGCAGAAAGTGATTTTAATGATACGGATAATTGTACAGAAGAGTGTTTCGATGAAAGTTCGCATTCAACTGATATTGATATGGATGTTCAAACATAATTAATTTTTTTAGTGATAATGTATTTTGAAAAATTTATAAAATGTATTAATATACCAAGAGATATATATACAGAATTTATAGGTTGATTTTTATACTAGTTCTTAACCTGTATGTTTAAAATGCCCTAGAAAACCGTGCTATGAAAGTCACAAAAAAGGGCCAATTTTACCCATCGTCATTTTTTTTTCATATAATTGTTGAATTTTACCTTATTTGTCTTTTATATACATATACTGTATAATATACTGTACTGTATACAGTAAAAATAAATATGATTTAAAAAGTAAAAAGTAATATGTTTTTTCAAGAATATTATTTATTGTAACATGTAATTTGAGAGAAAATGTATGTTCCAACGCATTTACTTTTTGCAATGATAATATATTTTGAAAAATTTCTAAAACATATCTATATATCAAGAAAAATATCTGCAAAATATATTGGCAGTTTTTCATCTTAATACATTTATAGAAAATTTAATTTGAGTGTAAATTAAATGCGATCTCGTAGACCGCACCTCCTCAGTTAATGGTTAATCATATATTAAAGTGTTTAGGTTTTCATATTTTAATTTCGCGTAGAATTCGCACTTTATAGCCTAAACTTGAATTAAAACAGAAGCACGAATTTAGTGAGCAGATCTGGTGTTTGTAAAATCCTTTTTAATATTAATCTGATTTCTAATGTAGTACTATACTTTAGAATTTCAAATATAGAATTATGTGCTGAGAAGATTTGGAAGTTTAAATTTTACTAAATTTAAAAAAAAAAATTGAGAGTGTTTATTTTAAAAGAGTATAAGGGAATTATGTCTTATTCTGGTTTTTTAACTACAATCAACCAAATATATGTTGTTGTTTTTTAAATCCAATAACGAATTAACTATATATGAAATTGAACTCCAATCAATGAGTTAATGATTGGAATTCAAATATATGGTGAAGTCATAAACCGTCTTCAAAAAAGTCTCTTTATCCCTACCAGTGACCTTATGGTAATGTTTTGGCTTCGGAACCGGAGGGATTTAAGGTCCAGACCCGATTCCAACGAAGAACCATCGTATAAGCGGGCTGTCGAGCGTTAAATCCGATGTCAAACGTCTTTCCGCTGGTGTAGTAAGGAAGTTTGGAGAGGGGGCTGTCAGCTCAGGTGTCATCTGACCGCTGTCCAAATTTATAAGATCTATCCCAAAATAGCCCTAGCGTTGCTTTAAAACTGGACGTTAATATAACTAAATCAAACCTCACCATTCATTCGGATCGAAATTTCTAACGCGAAACAATTAACGACTTTTTATATATTTTCTAGTTATACCAACAGACTGAACTAAGATGAGGAATCAAAAGAAGTTGGTAATATGTTCTTTGCTTTCATCAGCCAATATTAGCGTATTCTTCTCTTGGCTTCAGTCACACCTGTAGAATATTACACGTATCGTGGGTAGCTCAAGAGGCAGTGAAAATAATCGTTATGGAACATTCTCCGTTGATTATTTAAAATATGATACGGTTTCACAACTTTTACATCTAATTGTTGATAAAGATGAACAATTCGTAGTGTCAATATAATATATCGTATTTCATTTAATTATCTCCTTTCTTCAGATTTGGAAAATCCTCAACTTTGGCGCAGGAACCAGGAGAAATTTCTTTTTTGTATGTAGGAATGGAATGAAGGATGAAGAAAGAGAAGGTGTTTATATTTTATTCAATTATATATTAAAAGATAATACGGAAAATTTAATGATATATATTCACAATAAATACACGAGCTTCGTATTAAAATAAAGTAGTACAGGCCAAAATAACAATTAAAAAAAAGGAAAGAAAATAAAACGCATATAATGGAATGAGTGTGAAAGATTTATTGAACTCGAGAAATGAGTACGTCTTATTTAATGTGTATCACCTCACTGATGGATAAAATCGTTCAAAAAATGAATGCCGGAAACGAACAGTAGTAACATTTCTGAGTTACTGACTGATAGCTTGTCCAAGTTTAATCGAGACATGCAAGCCTTATGGGAAAATTCCAAGCAAAATATCACTCACACAGTTTATAGCATATTTGAGTTATTGCACATGCTGAAAACTCTGAAAAATGGAGATGCATCAAAATCTTGAAGTCAAATTTTTTACGCTTTTATTCATTTATCTTTATTTACTTGCCATGATGAGTAGTTGTATGTGAGTTAATAAAAACCGGCAGTTTTTACAATGCTTTATCATAATGCTAATATGTTTAAAAATGTGAAAAGCAATAATATTTCAGTTCACTTTATCTTTTATATCATAGAGTGGGAATATAACTTCACCTGATAAATTTTACTGGTAAAACTGTATAAGTTACTGGTAAAACTGTCCATACATTTTCCTCCAAGAACGTAAACCGAAACATTGAAAGATGTAACTATCAAGTATGGAATCAGAAAAGAGTTTCCACATCCGGATGACAAAAGTTTCTCTTTTAATGGAATCCGTCACTGACAGGGATTTGTCCGGACACGTAATTGAGTAGTATTAAGCAATTGCAAATACTTAAGCTGCCAGACACAAACTTAACGTTAGTCAACCAATTTAAGAGAAGAATGAGACAGCCCGATTAAAAATCTTAGCATCGCCTTCCCCTCGGCGGTGTCGCTCCGTGCTGTACTTAGTTACTCGTGACATCCGAGGAATTTTCCGACACGCTTTTCCAGTGAGGAATTTAACTAAGGCAATTATCACTCAGCCATGCTTAAGAGCCTTTGTCTTAGTTCTAGCAGATAATTTAATTGTAATTTTACTTTTCCCTTGATGGCATTTTAAATGTTCCCAGTGGAGTCAGGCGAAAGGCCGATTCGCACCCCTTTCACTGGAAGAAGTAGTGGCGCTAAAATATGGCTTCCTTAAGATGAGGTGAGACTAAATGTGGACACACAATCACTATTGTTAGATCACAAACAAAACATCTGGAGAGAAAAATGTAGCATTTAACAGCAATGAAATAGCATTTTCCAAAGGTTTTGCTTGTGATCTAACAATAGTAGGAACATTGTTTTACCTTTTCACATAAAGAAGAATAGAACAATAAAATTTTGTTATTGTGAATAAATTCAACCTTCGCTTCTTGATAAATCTCAGTGGTTTTGAACTTCCTGACTTCCAAAGACATATTTTTAAAATTTTCTAAACCAGTTTTTGAACAAAATATTTTTTTAAAAAAATCAACGACAAAGATGAATAATATTTTATATGTTTTTACGCCATTCATCAACCAGCTGAAGTGATCATCCCTCAAATTTAGAGGTACTAACAAAATATTCTTTATTTCATGCATGGTTCAACGAATACTGAAGAGTAACGAGTATGCATTATGGAAGACATTTCGTTGATTATTTGGCTTTAAAATGTGATAAAGATCCACAATTTTGTATCCAATTATCGATACAAAATTGATAATTTTTATTAGTATTTTTAGAGTACAAGGAAATTTCTCTTCATCTATTTCCATGAAAAAGTGTAAATAGAGAAAATATTACGTTTGTGAAAAAATAAGACCTCCTCACTTGATGAATCTTCATGCTTTATATCTTCCTGACTTCCAAAGGGATATATATGGAATTATCATTATCAGTTCTTGAAAAAGATATATATATATATATATATATATATATATATATATATTTAAAAAAATCAATGATAAAGATGAAGGAAATTTAATGTAATTTTTTTTTATACTATTCATCAACGAGCTGGAGTGTTCTATCCTCAGATTTAAAGGCGTTATCAAAATATTGCTCATTTCATGTATGGTTCAACGCATAGTGAAGATAATCGAGGTTGCATTATAGAGTTCTCTTCGCCGATCATGTGGATTTAAAATGTGATATGGATCCATAATTTTGTAGCCAATGGTCGATACAAAATTTTTGATACCTTTTTATTTTTCTAAGAATATCAGAAAATCTCTATTCACCTGTTTACATGAAAAAAGTGAAGATAGAGAAAATATTATGAATGTGAAAAAATACGCCATCAACACTTGATGAATCTCCATACATCAGATCTTCCTGATTTTCAAAAACATATCATTGGAATTATCTCAGTTTTTGAACACGATATATTTTTTATAAAACAACCTAAGCCTAGATGAATGAAATTTAATATAAGGGTTTTTTTAATGTTAAGATAACCGAGTGTTGTAGATGCATTTCATAATTTGGAACAATATAAGATCTATAAGAACTAATCTATGAGAACTAATCTATAACTAATCTATAAAAACGTAAATTCGGTAAATCTGAAAAAAAAAAAAAAAAAAAAAACTACACAGAAACTTTTACACCAAAATGATACGTTTCTCTTACTTTTTTGATCAATTCGGTTCAAAATGCTAAGGTATTTCTTGAAAAAGGAACACTCGATTTCTTTCAGTTTACAAAGAATGCAAGATGAAAAGCATGCCGAATTAAGGAAACATATAATCATAAATGAAGAAAGATTTGATAGATTTAAATATACGGAGTTCAGAGTCATAGAAATGCAATGAATGACAAATATTGTGATCATTTACAAAATTGCCATCACTGACCTTGACATCCTCTCATGAGGAAGCTTTTTCCCATCATGTGTTAACGCCTCCACACCGTCATGATGGCCACCAACTAATCTCAAAAGGTATTATCTAAACCCTGCTGAGGTATATCAGATTTCATTGGTTGAATTTTCTACTATACAGCTAAAATCGGAAAATTGAAATTTCGCAACTGTTCTGTAAGAAGCACATCCCATCAATGGTTTCAATGCAATTCAAGGCCACAACATTGATATATCAATTAAGGAAGTAAGTATCATTGAGCCCATCTTATAACATACGGTACCCATATTAGAAGAAGGAAATATATAAGAAATTCAGAGAAAAAAAATACTGCTGATAGCGCAGTCTTACGAAATAGTGCTGTTGCCTCACAAAATAATTAATGAATGACCATATAGAAGAGGCATACATTCATTCTGTAATTGACTAGCTTCGCTTCTAATTTCAAACTTCGATAATATTTTATTATTAGCTGTCCTTTCATAGTTTCTATAAGTTTATGGGCATTTTTCAGTAGACAAGTTTGGAGGGTTTTTTACATCTATTTTAAAATTGCCAGTCTAATATTAAATCATGTTGGTATAACATTTGACAATTCCCTGAATTCCTCAATTCCCTCAAGTTTTAAGGTTTCGTACAAATAAAGTAATCTGGATAATGTATTAGATTAACTGGAAATTATTTAAAGATAATTTCAGATAAAAAACCAAATGCAATATACACGTTAGGGCATACCAACAACCAAAAAAATGCATGTTTAGCAAATGTAACAATATTTATGACATTATCACTACAAATGTATCAAATATAAGTCAGTATGTATTACAAAAAGTAAAATTATAACATAATTCAAAAGAGCCAAGATCATGTCAAATTCAAAATCGTTATTGAACACTTAGTCACGCTCTGACTATTTATTCAAACTTTTAAATTGCAAACAAATTTTCAAAATAAATTTCTTGGACAGATATTCACTACCAGGTAAATGGTACTTCTGAAAAACTCAGCTTTAAAGGTTTTTACTTTCTCGTATGCGAAGTATAGAGAAAATATGATATTCATCGAAAAATCCGAATGGGAGATTTTTAAGAATCCTCTCGTTTTAGTCTCACAGAGTTCGAAAAACACATTTTTGGAAAATGCCCGTATGTCTGTCTGTCTGTAACAATGACAACTGATTTCTCTCAAATTCTCAGCAAACTCTGTTCCAAGGAAGTCTGCTTGTTTAGCAGTTTGAATAGAAGTTAACACTATGGCTACAAAACAAAAAAGAGCTAGATAGCTAAAATTCAGCACATAGAGTTAATATCTGCAGTGTAGAAATATGCCACACTTTGAATCAAATCCTACAATAGTTACCGTCTGTCGGTCTGTACTTTCAGAAACGTAAACGTGATAACTCAAAAACATAATAAATATACCAAATTTAGCATGGGATTTTGAGACTACTAGTTTCGTGTCAAATTTTTCTTTCAATCCCTAGGTAGAATGTGTCTAAAACCCAAATTCGATTTTCAGATACTTTTAAGTTAATAATAAGATACTTGCCAAGAAATTAATTGCCAAAATCGCAAAGGATCACGTAATAGATTCAATAAAAATGACAAATCCCTGACCTAGGTAAATATTTCGTAACTATTGTAAGCCAATGACATGCATGGAATTTTCTGATATAATTGCTTTTTTCTTGAATATGCGAGAAAGTTTTTGGAGATCACTCCTGCCAGTTTTTTGAAGATAAAATGTAAAATAACGGGAATTTGATATGGTAAATAAATCGTTTGAAAGAAACAAAGCTTGTTTTGTTTTTATTTTTCTCAAATCATTTTAGGGTATTCAATTAATTTTATCGTGATATGCGCATTATTTGTATGATAGACTTTATCTTGTTGTCGACCATGATAAAGTTTGCTCATTTTTTTCAATTAATTGATTTAGTGATTGTCCAAATTCGTGACAATTATCATGAGGGATAACTTAATAAGTTTTTTTTCTACTTGCTGAATCCAGTTCCTATTCCAAATTGAATGCAGACCTATTTCTGTATCCATCATAAAGTGGAGGAAAAAAGATAGGACCAGGAAAAAAGTATTTGTAAATTTTCAACTATTTGTTGCAGCATGGTATAATTTTAAAAACAATCAGAGTATGAATGAATTTAATATTTGAAGTTATTTTGAATATTAATTCATTTTAATTTATTGCAGTTTTATTCATGTTTAACTTCCAAGCGGAAAAAAATAATGCAAAATTTGGCTTACAAAACAGTTAATTATTCAAAATTTGCCCAATTTTGTATGATATCAACCAATTGTGTTGTTATCGAGTAATAAGTCTTTCTAATAGCTGTAATTCGATATTTCTTCAACACATTTTTGATTGCATATTATAATTCATATTTGCTTAACAATGCTCGCCTACATAAATATCAAGAGTCATCATGGCCCACACATTTTCCTTAACGTTCAAGTGGGAACTTTTTGATGGCCCGTCCAATCTCATTCTACTTCATTTGCTTGAAACTATGATTTTCAAATGATAACACATGCATAAAGGCATTATCTTGTTGACAAATACAATGCCCACTTGTGATTAGAGGAGCTTCTGGTAATAATTTTTCTTAGCTTCTGATTCCAAAACAGCTATCGGTATTGATACATTACGAACAAATCTCCCCAAACTACTACGCTACCACCACTGAATACCCATTTAGAAAATACACCACGTTCACGGCCAAAATCAAGCCAATAATATCGGAAGCCATCAATTCCGTTCAAATTAAATTTCTTTACATTTTATCCATTTTATCAAATTAATCATTTACAGTTTTGTTAGTGGAGGATGTTTTAGCATTTTGATGTATTTTGCATGTGATGATTTTAAAAGGACTTTATGCACAGTTGGTTTTTTAATTTGAGTAGAATATGAATGTTGAGAAAGGAGTCGATTAATTATGGCTCTTTTTGATCGATTAGATAGAGACGGTTTGCTTCTAGACCTTTTATATATAACATATTGGTCAGGGTCTTTCAAGAGGATCTTATATTTACAACACTTTTTGAGAGTCTTTTGCAGTTTCTCTGGAAGACAAAACGCATTCTCTGAAACTAAGAAATTACTTCACTCTGAACTAAGAAATCACAACTTTTATTCCTTTCCCCAAAACAGAGGAAATATTATGATTTTATCTGAAAGCCGAAATTTAATAAATATGTATTTGACATAAAATAGAGATATAAAATTAATTATATAACAACGAAGAACAAATAATATTTTTATCAAAACAATAGCTCACATTTTAATGCCAAAATATATGGGGAAAATTAACAATATCATTTGCATTAGTAAAATTAACCTGAGAAATTAATTTTTTTAAATAAATTTCATAGTTGAATTCTAATAAACTAAAATCATTCTGGGAAGGTGATTTCTAACCTATAATAACCGGTTCAAAGTAAGAATAAATTCAAAATAATTTAAAATAATATGGATCTATTTTTATTTAAAACATTCACACTGTACAAATATTTAAAAAAAAATGTTTAAAACATGAAAAATTAACATGTTACTAAATTTTTATTAAGAATAACTTCTTTCTGCTAGATATTTAACTGGCTAAGAGATTTTATGAATAATATTATAAAATTTAGTAGATATCAGAAAATCATAGCCGGGGCCTTTTTTTTTTCACCACGGTATTTCCAAAAATAATCAACTAAACACTTCAAGATGGAATGCGAAACTTTATACTGTAACAGAAAAATGGATTGGTATTTAAAACTTATCCTAAGCAACTAAAGGTAATCTATCATAAAACTTGTCAAATACAAATGCCTTATATTTTTTTATAATCCAAAAGATAAGGAAAAATCATCATTAAAACAAATCCACACCTTTCCAGCTCATCGTATTTAGAGAATTATTCCTTTCCACTATTGCATAGCAATACTGAACAAAAGTAATGCATGTCACATATTTTAGGGATATATCATAAGGATATAACATATTTAAAGATATATATATGGTGTGTAAGATGAATTAGGGGAAGAAAATAAATTTAAAATTTTTGAATTACCTTGATTCCTAAATAAGCGATGAAAAAAAAAATTATCTTCTTATTAGTTAAATTATTTTTTTCTCCATTCGCAGGATCAAAATTCCTTTACGCCCAATGAATTATTTAACAATTTAGAAAATTTCTTTGGTTAATAATCCTAATTTTGTGGTTTAAAATCTACTCACAAAGAATTTGCTTAGAACCTTCCTCTTTCTATGCCATACGCTGTAACCTTAATCACAATAATGGTTGCTCAGTTATCCTACTTGAATGAAGACTATAATGTTCAACAGAAATTGCGCTTTCAGAAACTATGTTTCATCATTCAGAAACAAGGTTGAGTTATGTTGCAAGGTTTCACCATTGCAACGTAACTCTAATCTATCAAATGTGCATTTTAGAAGATCGGATGCTTCCTTTTCGTTTCGAAGCTAAAGTCGGAAGTATCAAAATCAAAGAAGCTGATATTAATTCTAAGAGGCCGCTTTAGGTGACCTGCTGCTTCACCAGGATTAATGATTACTAGAACTCTCAATTAAATTTTTGATGTGCCTTGTTATTAATGGTTTCCTCAGAAAAATATTTTTCAAAATTTTCATAGATATATAGCATGTAATATTTTAGAAATTTACATAGTACACATTAATTGTGTAAAGAATATCTCTAAGACTTTGTCATATCTCTTAAAATGTGAAATTTATTTGAAAAAGGAAATAATTCCATCCATTTGACTCTAAATTTGTGATCGATTCTTTTCCAGTTCGGATGAGACTCTTCATGCTTTGTAGTTCACCCATTCTAATTAGCCTATTATCCCTTTCCACATAGTTATGTTTACTTGCAGAGTTTTCTCGTTTCTTTTCTTGCATAGTTTTTTGTTTATTTTCTTGCATAATTTTCTAATTTATTTTCTTGCATAATTAGCTTGCTTGTTTTCTTGCATAGTTTTCTTGTTTGTTTCCCTGCATAGTTTTCTTGTTTGTTTTCTTCCATTGTTTTCTTGTATATTTTCTTGCACAGTTTTCTTGTTTGTTTACTTGCACAGTTTTCTCGTTTCTTTTTTTGCATAGTTTTTTAATTTATTTTCTTGCATAGTGTTTTAATTTATTTTCTTGCACGGTTTTTAAATTTATTTTCTTGCATGGTTTTCTTGTTCGTTTCCATGCATTGTTTTCTTGTTTTTTTTTCTTGCATTGTTTTCTTTTTTATTTTCTGGCATAATTCTTTTGCTTCTTTTTCTTGTATAGTTTACCTGTTTGTCTTCTTGCATAATTTTGTGAGAAGAAATCAATCCGCCATTTTCATCCATTTATGCAAGAGATCTCATCAACTCTATTGACTGCAGAATTTCATTTCTGTCATTAATGCCATGGTTAAATTTCTAGTAACAATATGAAGAAGTCACTCATGTCACTCTGATATACATGCGTCAATAGAGGACACATTAATAAACCAACTGACACATTTTTTTAAATTTAAAATTAATATAATTAATTGATATTTTATGGCGAATTGTACCAGAGATCTGGGATTATCAGTATTGCTAATAAGCAATTATTAACATTCTGAGACTGTTGAATATTTGAACTTCTATATAATAAATACCATTGAATAAGTACAATATTCACATTCAAAATGTTATTATATGTTAATCAGATTTTTGTGTGCTTTGTGTTATGTTTATTTGGCTTATTCATTAAAGGTATATTATAATAATAAGACTTTTTTGCAACTTTCTTTTCCACTTTTCATTTAACTTAGTTTTATCACAGAAATGCTCTTTTAAATATTGCAACTTTATTCTAGATATTTATAAAATGATTTTTTCTTAATACGATATGAACATGAAAGATAGATACTAGATTCTTTTTTTCTTTACAAAGCAAATTCACCTATCAACTTTGAGAATGAAACAAGATACTTTAAATCACAAATTATGATTAATTTTGAAATTTTCAGTTCTGATAAAAAAAGATGCCTTTATTCTTTATTAAATCCCTATTTCAACTTAATTTTCTGAAAAATCAATACCGAACTCCACGAGGAATTTTTCTTCTTTTACTCCAAACTCACGGATGGCTTAACTGAGCTCTTCAGATAATGCATCAATACTGTGTTGTAAGCAAGTTGAAAAAAGATCGGTTGCGAGGAAAAAACTTTCTACGCGTGACAGCTTTAATTATGTGCTTAGATGAATTGATGATACATCAGAGAGTAATTTCTCTATAGCTGCATTGCGTGAGTTAGAATAGAACGAAAACGTGGCAAATAAAAAATGCATGCTTTGAACTGTAGTAGTATAAAATAGAAACAATAGTGAAAGGTTTTAATTATCATCTAAATAATTCTTCATTTATAAGTAAAGTTTTAACACCGCATAAAAATATACTGCACTAGGAAAGATTCCCTATTGTAAAAGTTGTCAAATTTAATTACTTAAATGGCGAATTTAATAATAAGTAATTAATTTAAATTTAATTACTTATATAAAGCGATATATAACTAACATAAAACCGTTATTTCGTATAAAAACTCCTGAGGGCTTCAGAAAAATTGAAACATTTTTAGAACTCTTATACATTTTGATAGAAGGTAAATATTAATAAATTGCTAAAGATCATGAAAATCGTTATTGAAATTATTATTAAAAATATCTCGCTCAACATTATTCTTTAAAATCCAATTTCTTCCCTACATCTCTATTTATAATAAAGTTAAATGTGTGTATGTAGCTCTACAGGCTACATCGTTTGACCCATAGCTATCACAATTGGTTCATGGAAGGTAGAAACGTGAATCTTAGAGCGATTTCTTTAAAGCTATCCATTTTTTCTTTTGATAATCAATATATAAATTAGATTGGATAATTGTTACTTAGCTGTTGTCTTTTAATAATTAGAAATCATATTAAGAAACTTTTTTATCGGGAATGATGTAAATTTCGACATGAAAAGAATATTCCATTAAGATGGCATTCTTCCTCACGTATCATTATTATTTGTGAATTCATAGCAGACATTCAAAAAATATCACTCCACTTACTTGTTATTTATCAGGCATGGCAAGTAATTTCGTATTTAAAATTTGTTTTCCATTGTCACCATTTTAAGTTTATTGAAGAATTAAATGCTAATGAGTGACTAATCTTTTTTAAAGATTTTATACAACTAGAAGTTTTGAGATATTTTGCTAATTTATCAGTAAAAAATATCAGAAACTTTCCAAAATATTGCATAACTTTTACAAATTTAAAACGAACATATAAAATTCTTATGAAAAATACAGAAAAATAATTTACTAATTCATTCATTAAATTTCACCTAGAATATATATCGTGTCCTTAAATAAATTACATTGAGATAACAAAAGATATGGGGTACCTTCTTCTTGAGTGTAGACTTCCTTTTCGCCCGGAAAAGTGCAGTGATTCGACATGACATACACTCAGCAAATTGTTGGAAATCTCCAGCAGAAATATTCCTCTCTACAGAAGTACATAATTGCGAAAGTGTTGCCAATGCAAGATTTTGTACACGAACAGTCCTCTCGATTTTGTTCCATAAATGTTCGATCCATTTCATGTTCGGAAATCTGTGAATAAACCCTTCACTGAAATGCCCAGAATGTCCTTCAAGCCAATCGCGAACAGTTATAACCCGATGAAGGCCGCATTATCAACCATGAAAATTCCGTCATCGTTTGAGTACATGAAGTCCATATATTGCTGCAACTGGGTACGAAGTAGCTGAAAATAAGTCAGTTAGTGGTCGACTCATTTGGATCAGAAGGCATAGTGCATTCCAAGTAAAAACAGTCCACACCATTATGGAGCCGCCATCGGCTGCCCAATGCCTTGTTGACAACTCAAATCCATGGCTTCGTGGGCTCTGCGCCAAACTCGAATCTTATCATCAGATCTTACCAACTAGCCAAGCACTCGAGTCGGTTTTCTGCTGCCATAGTCCATTAAAGTCACATTTCGCCGCATTAACCTAACGAACAGGTCTGTCGTTCTGCCCTCATTGATTTTTGCGGCAGTGAACAAAGACAATTATATGTCGTTGATTTCGGTAATTTAGGGCAGACAGCCGGCCACTGTGTTGTCCATAATCGGAGGTGATGCCTGAAATTAGGTATTCTCAGCACACTCTTGACACTGTTGATATTGAATTCCATAACGATTCTCGAAACGAAGGCCCCATACATCTAGCTCCAACTACCATACCACGTTCAAAGCTTGTTCATTCCCACCATACGTTCACTTCAGGAACATTTTCATGTAAATCACTTGAAAACAAATAAAAGCCCTTCCAATGCACTGCCCATTTATCCATTTTGCATGGGTTACTACTACTTTCTACATCTTTCTTTCTTACATCTACTACTTTCTACATTTGCATCTTTCTATCCCAATATTTTTGTCTCTTCAATACCGAACTCTTTAATAACCAACTATAAAAAAAAAGATGGATAAGAATTACTTTAGCATTTAATTGATAGAATTTTGGAAAATAATCCACATTTTTTTTATTTCATTACAAATCTTGTGTATATTTTAAACACATTTAATTGTTTTAAACACATTTTGTCAGCCCTTTGTGTATGTGTCAAAAATCATTTCGTTTAATTTCTTATATGGTTTCATGTTTGAATGCAATAATATTGTCTTCGTACGTATAAAGTGTCCTGTTGATTACTACGACAGATGCATTCATGTTTTATTCAATATTTTTGATATTTATATCTTTAGACAACATTGTTACGATAAGTTGAATTGTGAATTAACTGTTGTGTGAAAGAAATTATCCCAGGAAATGCAATTCATTTTGATTTTTATTAACGTATTCTTACTTGTATGTAATCTTTAAAACAATCCTCATTCTTAAATCAGCAATTTCTTGTAAGTATATTTCTTCTTTTTTTCCGCAAAAGGTTGTTTCCTTTTGCCTATGAACTTCATTGTCCCAAATGTGAGTTTTCAACCCTTTGTATTAATTCCCCTATTTTAAATTTAATAAATGCTCTTCAGGAGAACAGCTGATATAATCTTCTGTCCCCTCCTTGGATATATATTCAGTGATCTTGAAAAAGTTCTGTAGGTCAGAAGGAATGAAGCGGGTCAGCCTGGATTTTTAATTTCATTTTAATTGACTTATGGAGATAAAATAATATATATAAAGCCCTGATTTTTTGCTGAAATTTGACATAAATATACAGATTATTTCTTGCTTATTTGCAGCGATGATATTACCCTTTAAGTACACATATTTCTACTCATACAAATTCCCTCGTGATAATCTAAGCAAATTAAATTTTAAAAAAATGTCAAAATATGGACGTTGCTAAGTTTTATTATAAATCCATCTCCCTTTTAAAAAAAATCTAGCTTCAATTTGGACGTTTCATAATGATTTATGTTGCAATTTTTTTTCCTTAGCTACGAATCTAAATAAAGAAGTTTTATTCCAAAGTTTTAAAATTAAAAATAGCATTCCGCTTTTCAAGTCAATAGCAAAATCTTTTTAAAATATCTCTAATTATTATTGTTTTGTGTATATAAGCTATTGTGCTTCAGTTTTTAGAAAAAAAATATTTTGAAATATAAAAATAAAGAAAATTGATGATACAGCAAGCAGTTTATTTTAGCTTAGTATTGCAAAAAGCATGTTAACAAACGCATATACCCTGAATCCAATAAAGATTTTAAAGAACTAAAATTATAATTGTGGTATTTACACAGGAAATCCAATTTGTGCTACACAATGGGACCATTCACATTGTCCGTAGTGCCTGAATAGAAAACAGATCCCGTCTTAAAAATTATTAGACATAGAAATAATACCTTTCAGAAAGTAATACATTTTTATTGATTTAGTGATGATATTCTATCAAATATGCACAGTAATTAAGTAATTCAACGTAAGAAATATTAATTTAAATGATTTCCAAAATTATAAAATTCGTATATCCTAGCACCCCGTGAGGAAATCGAGCACACATTGAGAATCACTAGCTTAAAATTGAAATTAATAAACTATAAAATTGACTTGATACTCAAAATATATTTGTGGAGAATGCATTGAAAAAAAAATGAAAATAACGAGGTCTTTTGCATTATATTATAAACTTCAATTTTTTTAGTTGAAAAATATTCATGAAAATAATCGCTGGTTCCAATAAAGGGCGATGAATCTTTGACATATTTAAGAAATCAAGTTTAAAGATTGAAAGCATACTAAAAGCTCCAATTTTCCAATTGCTAAGGAGAATTTATATTAATAGAATGGTTATTAAATATTATACGAAACTGTCAATAGCGTATCTGATTCTTTTGTGAATAATAATAATAATAATTTAAATAACACAAGATATTTTTCACAATATTCACCAAGCTGAAAAGGTTAAGAATCATTAAATAAATTATACTTTCAAATTAGAAGAAGCTTATATTAAAGAAATTACATATTGCAGATTTACATATTACTGAATACATATTGCAGATTTCTTTTAAAAATAAAAGATGCTTATAATGATATTCTTTAAATTTATTATTTGACGAATCATTGAACTTTCAAATTGGAAAAAAAGCCTATAATGAGGAATAGTTATAGAATAAAATTAATATGCTTCTAAATAAAAGCATATTGCAGATTTCTTTTAAAAACTAAATATGCGTAATATGTTATTCTTTAAATTGAAAATTTGAAGAATCATGTAAGAAATTAAGTTTTCATATTGAAAAACGCTTGTATTGAAGAGTAGTTACAGAATGAAATAAATGCGCTCATGCATGAAAACATATTTCAGATTTCTTTTAAAAACTGCAGATGCTCAATATGTTATTCTTTAAATTGAGAATCCGAAGAATCATGTAAGAAATTAAATTTTCTAATTGGAAGAAGCTTATATTAACGAAATAAATATGCTTATACATGAATGTATATTGCAGATTTCTTTTTAAAACTAACGATGCTTAATACGTTATCCTTTAATTTTCTGAGTATATGATGAATCCTATAAGAAATTAAACTTTCAAGTTGAAAAAAAGTGAATATCGAAAAGTAGTCGCGTGAATGAAGGAAAAATTTCTGCATGAACGCATGCCTCTGATTCCCTTTAATGACAAAGGATCCATACGGTATCTGTGCAATGATGGGGAGTTCTTGCGCTTTGTTGTTTATCAATGAATGGTTGAGTGGCGGAAGTGAAGGAAATAGGTCCATTAGAAGAAAATCCGATTTCATTTCGCTGTGCGCCAATTTATCTTCCACTTCATCTCTTAAATATACTTCTTCCTCCTACAAAAGTGCCTTATTGATTTTATTATTACCGGAACACACTCAAAACAAAATCCTTTCCACATCAGAATGTGTCTGCATTATCATTTAGAGTGGATCGACGATATTCCTTAAGGGCCAATCACGCTCCAACATCGATTTTTAAACATAAGAAGAAATGGAAAAGATATTTTCTATTATTTTTTCCCCCATCTGTGCCGCGGTTATCTATTTTAAATAAAAGGAAAGGTTCCGTGCTGCCAGGAGAGGTAATTTGCATCGCTGCAGATAAGTGTCGGGCGGAAACTCGTGGCATTATGTGTTTCCCCAAAATTTCGATGGTAAAAGGAGGAGGATGAGTTTGTTTCATAATTTGCATGCGAACACTTATTTATTATCACGAATGGCCCAGTAAGCTGATTCTATAGTCTGTTCAATTCTTTTACGTGAAAAATAAGCTAATTTGCTGCTGGATGTGCATCATGTATATTCATGAAACGGCAGGATTCTTTTTGGAAGAATGGAGATTCTTTAACTCAGTTGAAGTTAAAATCAGCAATTTCCTCAAAAAGTCTGACCCAGAAACTTTAGTAAAGATTGGTTTAAATATTTTTCTATTATGAAATTTGCATGTAGATGCATGCCGTAAAAGTATTAAGCTCATGTAGTACAAAATGTGTGGTAATGTTTTGGTAACATAATTTTAGGGCTTCTTGGTTACATTAACAAGATAATAAGCACAATTGCTGCTAATACAAATTATATTTATTCGTGAATTTTGAAAATATTTCACAATGGCAAAGAATGTGTATTATTTTGGGATGGATAGATACTGAATATATTTCAAAGGTTCTAATTGTTAAACTTCAATAATATGCATTGAATAGGGACCATTACTTAGAAGTAATTTTGATAATGAAGCTTACCTGAAAAAAAAAGCAAGTCCGATATTTTATCATTGGTTAAACTTCTATTGATCTCTAATAGGCAGTGCCGTTGGACTTAATGAACTAATGCTGATGAGCACCTGTGTATATATACGTATGTGTTATTGTATTTATTTATGTGAGTTTTTCATTCTCTACTTGTATTCTCCTATTTTTTATTTATTAATTACTTCTAAAAATCTTTATATATTAAACTAAACATAATGTTCACTCGCGTGTTACATAAACATTTTCCGAGTCAAATCAAGCTTCAACATGTTTCAAGTTATTAATAATCTGCAGTACAAACATGTCATAGTGAAATGTTAGTAATTTTCAGATAAAATAAAACACATATTATTTAATTTTTAGACATCTAGTAAGGAATAACATAATTAACTAATTGGAAATTCAGAGTACTTCTAAATCCGTCATCTATTTAATATTCCATTCCGAAGACTGGATGCACCAAGATCGACACTGGTGAAACTAATATATTTCCAAATATCAACATTATTGTATCTAAAAGCTCTGAATAAAGGCAAAACATTTTTCATGAGTAGAAATCAAAAAACAGATCATAGAAAAATCACTTAGAATCTTAATCACTTAGAAAAATAATTTCTCACGTCCATTATATATTCTTTTCATTTCTAGATTATAGTTCATTAAAGATATCAAGGGACAGCAATTTTATTTTAATGCCTGCAATTCATGTTACATTATTATTTTGCTTTTTATACTTTTATTGAAAGGAAATATATTCCATCCACTTTAATACATTTTTCCTGCTATTTTCCTACTTTTAATTTAAATTTAGGTGGAAATTTTGATCATAATTGATTGATTCCAACCTTATCTATAAATGAATCATCTATTAGCTCATTTATTAACTTTTTATAGAGTATATATGCAAATAATTTGATGAGTACAATATAGTTCAATGATTGACTGCTCAGAAAATAATGTAATATACTTTTTAAAAAAAAAAAATTACAAGAATCCAATTCTAACAGATATATCTATCTCATCACAGAATTTTCTTGATTTTTTTTAGAGATTAGGGTTTAATGGTTAAATACAAAGAAAAATTGATCATTCGAATTCTTTATCTGATCTCTAAGGTGATCATTTCGATTCCTGATAAATTAGAGAAACATAATATTATAAATGACGTCTTCAATTACTTTTGTAAGATTCTGATGATTGGATGACAAGATATGTGAAAATAAGAAAAAAAATACCATTCTTTAAAAACTAATTTGCAATTAACATATCTATGATCATCATAATATTAAAAGGTTACATAATAAAACACTTATCAAAAAAATATTAGGAGAGTCGAAAAATGTCGCATTTTTAAAAGGATATAGTGATAAAGAATCCGTAATAACTGGTATCAAAATAATATGTGTAAAATTCTGTTGCATTATAATACTGCTAACTGCATCCGAATTGATTTATAGAAGTAATTAACTGTAGTGACGAACAAAAATCGGAATTCCATCATGATTGCAGAAATGTATCATTAATACTAGTGCGTAGAATGGGACAGCCAATATCCGTTACACTGAGCTGGAGGAAGTGGACAGGAGTCGTAGACATGCGATATAGCTGTTATGTGCGCATCACCCTCACTTTTAATATACTTCTGGGTGCATTACTTCGTTCGACACTTTCTTGCCATTTTAATCAAGAACCGTTTTTTCAACATAAAAGTGGCAATTTTTGGGCAATTTAAGTAATATTAGGTGCAATGAAACCAACTTCGGTACTCACCTACGAGGATGCTATGAAAGTTTTTGAAAATGTGACATTATAACTAATAAAGAACCTTCGTATAAAGGTCGTTAAGACATCATCATCCCCAAATTTAAAGATATGTGTTCAAAAATTTCAATTAATATTGTTCAACAAAACGTGTGAAAGCAATGTTGAACACTTATCATCTAAAGTGCAAAAGCATTTCAAAATCTTCCCCAAAATACAAAAGAATATATTAAAAGAGTTCTGATAAAACAGGAAAGTATAACTTGACATTTCATCCTGTAAGTTTAAAAACATAGGTGAATGTAATTATTCCAAACGCAAAAATGTAGCCACGAGAGATAAAGAAGGCCCCTAATCGAACAGCGGAAAACTTGAAGAATATTCATGTTCTGCGGATATTGTTGCAATAAGTAAAATGACAAATGCTTAAAAAAAAATAACAAAAATAAAAAACTACGATTTTTGCCTAAAAAAGAAGCAATTTAATGTCCCGTTGATTTCATCTGAATCTAATCAAATGTAGATAGATTGGAATAGTAACGATGTCTTTGTACTAGACAGAGTGTAAACCGTTAACAACAACAGCTCTTATAGCTATAAGCATTACAAAAAACTTCACTTTTCTTTCAAGAACACTTGCTAAATACAAATTATTGGATAGGTCTTGTACAGATGTAGTTGCAACAATTTTTTCCGCTTCTACTTCAGGATTTCTTGATAAGATTATGCATCGTCATAAAAGAAAAGACAATATGGGACAAAATTCGCACAAATGCCGATTTTGTGCTGTCACTAGTGCATTCAATATACTTAAAATTGATGGAATACTAACTTCATGACAAGGCTTATTAAATCTTAATAATTAGATTTTAGAACAGCAATTTTTGTAATTGAAATGGTTCTTGAGCCACTTTTTACTTTTTAAACATAACTAAAATTTGAACTGATTCTTTTTGTGCCCGATGGCCAATTTAAATTCCAAATCAAAACATAGCTAGGACGAGAGACTGAAACTCTAATCATTTCCATTCAGCAGATTCAAGAAAGATGGTGAAGGCTCACATTGGCCATTCCGGCAATAAATGAGCCGATAAAGCAGACACAAAGGTTATCATCAAATGCGATTAGGGATTGCAATACCGGTATACCGGGATACCGAATACCGGTATTTTGAGCCATTTGTACAATTTTGTAATACTGGTATTCACAAGTTTAAATATTGATTTTTCGGTATTTAATAGAAATTTTTTAAATTGTCTTGTAATTTTTGAAATTGTTCAGGGATCGCCAATATAGCAAAATAGTATAAGTTTTTGTTTTTATGTCTCCCTAACGGGCGAAATTAATTAGACTGTGAATACAAAGTTGCATCGTACAATCAAGAGAAGTCATAAAATACTGAAAGACAATGGATTGTTAAAGCCTCCACCTTTTTCGCACAACTTTGCGTTTACTTTGACAAAATAGGAGTAAGAGGAAAGATGAAAGGAGATATTTAGGAGGAGATTCAAAACACGTTGGAGCAGTTTACTCCTAATGATGGAACGATTTTTGGAACTGATATATCCAATCCAAAAAGCAATAATCAACTTAAACCAGCAAATTAATTTTTCATAGTGAATTAGACTTTATATCCAGAACAGGTTGTTATAACTGAATATAAACTTAATATTAAAACTGGCAGTTGAGGCATTATGTCGGAGAGATTCTAATTTATTAACAGCGAATGAAACAATAAATTTCATGTTACAGTCATTGAAAGAACAGCACACATCACTATCTGAAGAATTATATATTACATTGAAAAATCCCACAGAAGAAAGGCATACCGAAATAGAAAATGTCTTACGGTATTTACATAATTATAATTATTTTAAAAATAAAAAAGAAGAAAAGAGACTAACCAATTCAAATCTGATCAAGTTTATAGTAAATTTTCTTAAAATTTTTTTACCCACAATCCTGTCCACATTCAGAAGAATTTGGTACAGTTATCGGAGATTATCATGGCACAAATGTCGATAGTGAAAAGGAATTGCCCCTTGAACAAAAATTAGAATTAGCTATAAATAAAAAATATTCAACAAACCAAAATACAATACAGAAATCAGCTATATCCAAAACCATCCGACGAGTAATCGAGTTATTTGAAGATGAGGTATTTTAGAAGTAAATATTTTTAAAAAGTATATCACAAATTGCTAACAGTACCACCAACTATCGTAGATGCCGAAAGAACGCTTTCGACAGCTGCTAATTTTTGCCCAAAATAACATTCCAGGCTTAATGACAGTACAATTAATGCATTATGTTTTTAAGATCACATTTCAAAAATTTGTAATAGTACCAGAGACTGAATAGTGATGTTAACACTTTTTTGTTTATCTAAACATTATTATTGCCAGGTTCTCTGCTGAACACTCTATACACTTTCAGTGGGTCCCCTCACATGTTGGTTTAAATTGTAATAAGATAGCGGATAATTTAGCTAAGACTGCCTAAGCAGACATATTTCATGGTGATGCAACACTAACTTTTTCTGAAATCTCCTCTATCAAAAAGATGGAGTCGAGTGCACTTTGGAGAATCCCACCTGCTCATCCTTGGTACTTTGGTAAAAGTCCCGATTGGTGTCACCGTCTGAATATCTCTAGAAAACAGCAAACGGCTATCTCTCGTTTTTTAAGTGGACACACCAAATCCCTCATCTTCCAACACGGACGGAGGATCTTTGCTGAATATCCTTGGTGCAAGGCAGATCAAGCCTCTCACAATCATATTCTTAAATGTTTAAATTTTACGATTTTTGAAATTTTAAGGAATCCGCTATTGTTTTTGGACTTTTTAGAGATCTTTGGTTTCATGGAGGTGGTATAGTGCAGCTGTACCACTTTGGATCAGAAACAACAACAGCACTTTTTTTGTGATTGAAATAAAGAAGATGTTCCTTTACTTTTTTGTGATTCTTTATAAACCGTTATAATTTATATGCTACAAATTATTTTTGTGATATTTACATTCTCTAATGAAACTGGTAAATAAAACAAAGAAACACCCGTGTTTTCTTTCTTTTCCTAAAATTTCCAATACCGGTATTAATACCGGGATACCGGTATTAAGATTTAAAAAATACCGAATACTTTGATTGAACTATTGAACTTTTTGTCCGGTATTGCAATCTCTAAATGCGATCTTTCCTTTGTTTTCAAATTATTGACTCCTTCGAATTCTTAATAAATGGATAACTTTCTACCTCCCAGTTTTGAGACAAAATAAGCAAAGTACACATTTCCCACAAAATTTGAAATGCATATGTTTTTGTTTCATTGTCTTTTCAACAGAAGTAGAATCAAAACAATTCGATGAATTCCTTTATATTTGAGAGTCACTTCTTTCAACAGCAAATAATTTTAAACAAAAAAGCACCATTTGTGAAAACACAGAATTGTAACAAACTCGGTTCCACCTTGGACTTAGGAAAGCATTGATGGGTTAAATAGAAGAAAAAAAAATGACAGGAAATGCTAGTAAAATGATGACTGATGGGGCAGGGAGGACAGGATAACGACCGTTTGATTTTCCTTAGCTTTAGTGTTTAACAGATAGTTTACCATTTTTCAGGAAAATTTTAAATAAATAATGGTTTATCTTGTATACAGTTTATATAAAATAGATTGTTATTAAAAATAAATAAATTTCTTTCAAAAACTCTCTATACATATTTGTTATATATTGTATATATGGTGAGGTTTTGAAGGATATATATATATTTAAATATATTATATAAATTCTAATCGCAGGCTTGGATAATTATTAACTTCTATAAATTTTTAGTGGAAATGAAAGTGGTAAAACCCATTGCTGTGTAGAAGTAATGAAAGAACTTTATCGCATTATTAGTGTTCGAATTACATTATCGTAATTTTATCGCTTTCTTTTGTCATCAGTATCCATGAGTATCATGCTCATGTGTTATTAGTAATATTTAGTTTCTAGCTGTATAGTCATGTAAGTAATTTTAATTCACCTATATTGATAATTTCAAACTGCTTAATTTTTGATTTATTGAAAGCTTTAATCTCAGCAAAAGACCGAAAAGTAAATAGGGAAAAAACATTACCTTTCAATAAATTTAAGTAAAAAATATGTTACCTTCAGTAATTTTTAAGATATTTTTGATGCCAGTAAATTAAAAAAGATTTAAAACTATATCATAAAATTAATTCATTAAAACCAAAGTAAAATTATTTTCTGAAATTTCTTCTTCTTTTTTTTTTCGATAAAAAAAAAACCCATCAAATCAACAAGAATTTTGTATTCCAGAAAATGCAAATAAAATTTTTAACTAAGAAAAAACGGCAGAGCAAAGAAATAAATACTATAATTCATATTTAAGTACTGGTTTTCAAATTCGGAGTCAAAATATCATAGTAATAAAACTGGCCGTGTTGAAAATAGTGTCTGTTTTTAAGTATAGTAAATAAGTCTGTATCGAAAAATTGATTTAGAGATTTAATGAAACAATGAAATTGGTTGAATGCGAGTAGGAATTTTTATTTCTGAAGTTCAAGATGATGCAAATAACTTTTTCATGCAAAAATATTTTCAAAAGTTATCAGATAAAGGATTTAAAATTGTGCTTAATTTTTAATAACTTAAAAATTTTTTTGAATTAATATCTACGGGATGCACATTCCAACTCTTGGAGGCAATTGAGTTCAATATATGTGTTATATTCGAAGTCAATGAACTGTTTTATATAGCGCCGATAAATTCCCTCACATACACACATATTTGTTTTTATTTTTAATAGATGTAATGTGAAACAATAAGTCTGGTTAGTATTAATGAAAACCAATTTAAAAATCCGGCTGCCATGATTAATTATCAGTTATTGTAAAAATAACCGATTAATCACTTTAATCGTTACGGATATGTAAGTATTATTTTTGTCTTTAGGTAAATCACTCTAACAGTAATTAAAATTCAAATTTGTTACAGATAATAATCAAAATCTCGACGAAGATACATCTGATTAAATGTTGATAAAATCCATTGTGTTATATCTTACTCTTTTCAAAAACATGTTAAACATTTTCCATGTTTAAACATTTACAAACTTCAAAAGCCAAAGTTCCTTCTGTTCTTCGAATAGAATAACTTTCATCCGGGAAGGGAGGAAATTATCTTTCTATCTAAATCAGAGCGTAATGAACTTTAATTAAACACAAGTGGATGCGTAATGAATTTTGTTAATTATAAGCCGAGATTTAACATAAAAACGAATTAGCACGTTTAAATCAGCTTAGCGTGTTGAGAAATGATCTGCTTCTGAGAACATTTTCTGAGATAAAGTAATGAGATGAATAACGTGGTATGCATTACAATCAGCTCTGTGCTTTAAAGGCATCATTCTCAAAACTCATTTTTAACGACTTAAGAATCCTAGTTTCTTTGTTAAAATAGCCCTGGAAGTAAATTGACCATTAGGAGAAAATTAATGTTCATACAATCCACATTAGTGTTTTATGTACATACAATAATTTTAATTCCAAATACTCTAATTCAGATTTCAAGTTAAGTTTAGCTATTTTAATTATGTAATCATTTATTTACTAATTATCAGTACTTAAAATAATTTCACATAAAAACAATAAATGTCTTATGAGAATTTTTTATGAGATGCTGTTGAAACATTTTCATTAAGTTCCAATATTTATGCCAATATCGTGCTTTGCATTAAATAAAATCATATTTTTGTGTTTGGTTCCAATGCAATACTTTTCACTTATTTGTCATTTTTTTCCTAAACTATGTTCTTTTATTACAAACCGCTTTCAAGAAGTATGAGTATTCCTAATATACCAAAGTAAACAATTGCAATTCTCTAAAATCTAGATTCCAATTGCAGTGCTTCAATAAATATGCTTGTTTTCTTGTAATAATATATTTGCTTAATAAATAGTTTTTGGTATTATTTATTTATTATATAAGTATACAAATAAACAGTTATGCTATCTTCAAAAAGCTGAATTTCAACGATTTAAAACTTACTGAGATAAATAACTAATTTTTATGGGAATTATGCTTATTCATCTACTTTATTGTAAATACAATAAAAAACAAAAAGATGGATTAGATTAAGAATTTGATCCTTACATCAAAACTGTTTGGAACTATCCAAGAGAGATCATAGCTAATACACGCGTCAAAAAAATGTTGAATAAAAGCTTAATTTTTCTCTGTTACAACAATTATTTACTAATTCTTTCCAGATTTAAGGCGTTTAAAATGTAATCATCTTTGCACAGACTTTAATTTAATTTTTTTTAAATTTCATTTATTTATTTTTTATTTTATTTAACAAGCATTTTACAAACCACAATGCATTTTTATTCTATTTTTCCCTAGAATAAATTTTTATCTGCAGTTTATTCCTTCCCTTTCCTCTAAATTTTTCATCTTTAATGATATTTTTAAGCTTAATGTAGTTTAAAACTATGAACTAAATTTAAATTATGTATCTTGTTCAGTTTATAATCGCCAAGAATATGCAAGAATCCTTTATAGTAATATTATCAGATATGAGTCATTCTTGTAATAATATTATTCAAAGACATTACATTATGGCATTATTGAAGAAAATATAGGTGTAACACCTGGAAATGACGAGTTGATCAGTTCATCCGTAACGCATTACTTCAATGCAGCGCCCCGAACCTCATTATCATAGGTTACACTTCGACGTGGGACTTGATTAGCAATTTCTACTGATGTGTCTTCCATATGGCAGTCGTATTGAATGATAGGTTAGAAATTCAATAAAGGAAACAGTTGATTGCTGGTTTCTCTCGTAATGGACTACTAGACGTGGAATTTACTTTCTATTTTGTGTTAATGACTTTTATTGTTGATGTTGTGAATCGTTAGTTTGGTATATTTTTAAAATGTCTTGTAGACAATTTTTTTTGTGCAACGTGAAAAAAAAATTTTATAACAAATAGGGAAAATATTTTTATCTAAACCAAGACACTATTTCGTATTTTATTTCAGGCACGCATTAATAATTATTTTTATTTTTTAGGTTTCGAGTACTCATCTTACCTTTTTCCTAGCTTTTTCCAGATAATATGGATTATTGTTGAGGTTTCAAATTTGAGCCCTTATTTAGATTCTGATCGCCCAAATAACTTTTTCAGATGATGTTCCAAGCCTTACTACAACATTTTCTTTTGAAGTTTGGAGGCTAGAATCTTTGCTCAAATTTTCTTACGGAAGACGTTAGATTAATTTGTATAAAATTGGTCAGTGGCTACTAGATTACTAATGAGCCAAATTCCATGTCTCAATCATTCATAACTTGTTGCATATGAATATGTGCAAGTTTGTGATAACATTTTACTTGCGCATGATCCTGCTAAAAGCAAATCATTTGATTTATAAAATAATAAGAGTTGTAGGATTTCTTTATCTCTAACAACAATTTAAATTATTTATATTTTAGCTGTACTTTTATTGGTTAGTATTGAACATGTATTTATAAAAAATGAATAATGTAATTGTGTGGAAATACAAATGGATTATTTATTGCTCTTTGCTTGTATATTTAGGTTTACTATTTAATATTTCATATCTCATCAATTAAATTAAGTACATGCAGAGTAATCGTAGAATAATTGCACATGAAACATAAATACCGAACTTTTAGCTAACACGAATGGAATGTGAAATTTCGCAGTATATGCTTGAATTAAAGCAAGTGAACAAAAACCTGATCATTATACTTATGATTGTTGAGGCAATATTTAGAAATTTTACCGCTATTTATTAAGTACTAAATTTCAAAACAAATTATTAATATCTGATTTACATGCTAGTCATTGCCGGAGTCATTCAAAATAATGACTGTAGTCGAAAAGATAATTATAGACGAAAAGTATAAGGAATAAAATGTAAAAAAAAATCATGTACACATTCTATAAAGAAAGATAACTAGCACAAAATCAAAGCATTTTAATTATCTTAACATGCCACTTTTAGCTAATTTCATGTATTATCAACGATTTGCATGTAAGAGATGGACAACATTCAACCACAACAGCAGAAATGTTTTGAACTTTGTGTATATAGTGTCTTTCAGCTTACATACAATTTTAGGATACCATTCATTAGCATTAATAGCATTTATTAATATTCATTTCATTTAAAAATATTGAAAATAGAAAAGAAATCTCTTTTATTTTTCAATTTCTTTCTTTAAAAGTATATTCTTTAAACATTTAAATAATTAAGAAAAAAATTTCGTTTCTTCCAGGATTAATTCCACAAGAAAAGATTAAATTGCATTCAAATGGAAGAATAAAAAATCAAATTCTGTAAGAGGAAAAAAAACCTAAATTAAAATATATATAAACATAACAGTGAAAAAAAACTCTTACTTTCTGAGTTCAAGATCCATAAAACGAAGCATCTTCCAACATTACATGGCTCTACTAATAACTGTCGCATATATCTTAACTAGTACTTCATATAAGCTTCGATAATTAGGGCTCGTTACATTCTAGACTAGTGTCCCAAATGTTCCAGATCTTTAGTTAGTAGTCTTAAGTTCCTTCCACTAAAATACAAAAAAAGGACATCATCGGAAAGAAAACATAAAACGGAAAATAAATTGCCTTTCCTTTTGCAGGATAAACAGTACCCTGAGGACTTACTTAGCATTAATCCTGTAAGAGCGGTAGACCATGAACTCGACTTGAGGATTCCGTAAACGAGCAGTCTGAGTATTTTCGATGAGGGTAATTTTGGTTAATGTGATAAATCTTTGACTATTTTTTTATCTCTCAAATAACTGTAAGGAAATCGATTGTTGCTGTGCCACTATCTTATCAACTGCAAAATCCCAGATCTTTAAGTTGCAGACACAGCAAAGTGATCAAATGTTACAGCTTTAGGATTATCTGTAAAATTCTAAAATGTGTTATAAAAACAGAAAGTGTGAAATTTCTATATTTAATCTAATAAAACTCAATTATTGGAGTAAAGAAACTATCATTTGATATCGCTTCCAAAAGAAACTTCACATTTTTGTCGCTATGCTTAAGAAAAATCAGTCCAATCAGCTTACGAATAGTTACTAAATCTCAAAGAAAGGAAATACGAAGATATTGTATAGTTTATATGAACTTAAATAAAATTCATGAAAAAAAAATGTCTTTGGTTTATTATTATTCTGAAATTACTATTATTACTGGCAACGTACAACGACACGTCAATTTATCGCTACAATGCAATTAGACAAATTAGCATTTCGAGCAGGTATTAGAAACTATGCATACATATAAATTTAGCAGGGAGAAATCGAAACAGTTATAATCTGTTGCATTACGGGTTATTGGTAATGAAATGATTAATTTTGGAACAATGCAGCATTCGAACTTTTCATATAATGATTCATTAAATCAGATAGACATTTTTTGAAACGTTTAAAACCGAAGGCGCTTTCCACTTGTTGCAAATATATGCATCTATGAAAATGTAGTAAATATATTAAGATATTTTTCAATTTTCTTAAAATAGTTAAATATAGGGTATTCAGAACATAACTTGAAACTTTAATTTTTTTTTTAATTTTATTCATTTCTGAAATCCAAACAATGACAAAAAGTTATTTTGAAAAGTTGGAATGTCGTAAATATTGAAATTTAATAACTTTGTAAATATTTTCAATTCATTGTGGCAAAAAGAAACATATTAATGGTAAAACAAATGAGTGTGACTATAGCTAAAAATTCTGTTCAACTTAAAAAAAAAAAATAGGAATAAACAAAGACACCCAATATCATTGACGAGTTCGCTCTTTGTCAATATCCAAATTGCAAACCTACATAAAAAAGAAGAAGTGAAATCTAATGGAATACTCTGCAATACATCATTTGAAATGCAGATGACGGTTTCATGCCTTAGGAAAATGAATAAGAGGAACACAAGCATCAAAAAATTTTCACTGACACAATCCGCGAGCCTTCTGTTTGTCTTAGTGGTCTTAACGCTCAAAGAAACCGCTCCTTTCCTTTTATTTCAAACTTATTTATTCCGTTTTTCATTTATCTCTGGCGTATTTTGTAGATCCATGTCTGCTTATACTTAGAGTAGCTCCTGTATCTGATATATATATATATATATATATATATATATATATATATATATATATATATATATATATATATATATATTATTTTTTATCCGAACACGGGAGAATTTCTATTTCTTCCCACGCCAAGTCCACGCTTCTTTCTTTGTTGCTTTTACTTTTATAGATTCATTTCATTTTTTGTACCTTTTCCATTTGGTTTTGCTAACCTAGCCTCCTTTCTTCTGGTTTACTTTAATTTACAGACCTAAAGGCACACGAAATGTTGGTGGGAAAGGGAGGGAGAGCGCACCCGCGTATCCTCAAATATCGATCCCAAATCCAATAATGGCCGCAGTGGTTGCAAACCGCTTCCTCACTCGCAAAGGAGTGCAGCCCTCTCGATCCCTTTTACTAAATTCTGTACGCAAGGGAAGGGGCTTTCGCGAAAATTGCGAGAGAAAGCATGTGAAACCCGTAAACAGTGAAAAATGAACCACAGAAAAGCGTCCATTTATTCAAATTTAACACAGCGTTTACCTTGG
This sequence comes from Argiope bruennichi, assembly GCF_947563725.1. Classification (NCBI taxonomy): domain Eukaryota; kingdom Metazoa; phylum Arthropoda; class Arachnida; order Araneae; family Araneidae; genus Argiope; species Argiope bruennichi. Next base: position 6,052,772 of record NC_079155.1, read on the forward strand.
CAAAGATTCATTTCCCCGATTTGCTTCATCCCAAAGCGCGCTGGTGGCAGGTTTATGTCCCAGGATTTGAGGTCCAGTTGGGAACTTCTCAGAAGTTTTGGATTTTGTTTCAGTTTCTAAATGCCAATGCATTTTATTCTTTTTCCGGAATGCTATTGAAAGGGGGAAAAAATAAAATAATGTAAAGAAATAAAGTCTTAATATATATATATATATATATATATATATATATATATATATATATATATATATATATATATATATATATATATATATATATATATATATATTTCGTGTTTGATGCGATTTTTTTTGTTTTGGTAGAGCTCTAGAGGAAATATTATTTTGAGATTCAAAATCCGGTTACAATCAGATGTTTTGGTTTAAGAATGAAATACCAGCAAATTTTTAGCTTTTTTTTTAGAGTTCGTATTATAAAACTGACCATAAAGGATTAATAGTTCTTTTTCCACTGAAAATTTATCAAACACGCTGGATAATACTTTAGCTTATAAAACGTTTGGCGACATGGATCATTTGATGTTTTCTGATTTAGTTTCTAATTTTAAAAGTAAAATATTTACTTGTAAAAGAAAGGATTAAATTACTTGTAAAGGATAATTAAGCTTTAAAGCTCACAAAAAAATTTTCTAATTAATTTTGAAGATTACATATTGATTATTTTTTTAAATTTCTAAGTAGAATTCTGATCAAATTTTGAGTTGCAAATTAAAATTATAATTTTCCTAAATACTATAGACTGAGTCCCCAGTACAAATTTTACTGTTTATTTGGATTTTTATTTTTGTTGAAGATTTTAAATTTATCAGGACAAAATTTTAAATCTGCCATTTTTCTATAGCAAGTGAATGGATTTTATTTTTTAAAGGAAAGAAGTTAAGATTTTATATATGCGGATAATCTTTCCTAATTATTTAATTGAGAATGCTTTCATTTCTGATTAAAATCCCGAACAAATGTAAATATTTGAGTTTGAATAATCAGAAAGGGGAAATGTTACGCAAGTGTTTGTTTTGTGCGTTTTTTATAAAAGCAAATCATTATTTTTCCCGTCTGAGATAGTTACTGAGAAAAAAAATAATAAAATGAGTCATTTAAGGTTTTTGATATTTGTAAAGCGATTTTTAATGTATCCTACAATGGCAGTCATTTAAAAATTTAGTATATATTGTGAATAGTGCTACGATTAACAGTAAGTAAAGGAGTAATTATGAACGAATTGAATTTCAGGGGCTTCCCAGCTCATTCCGGAGCATTCCAGAAGTTTTGAGTTTCATAATTATTTCCACAATAATAAGTTTCAGCTTGCTCGATTGACGAGAATAAAACAATTTAAACTGATAAAAATGAATTTTAAAGTGCTTTAAAATGTTTCTTTGATTTTTTTTCTTTCTTTGATTTATTATTTTTTTTTTTTTTTATTTCTGCAAAAAGATTTTTTTCTTTCTTTTCCTTGGGATTATAAATCCATTTAAAAATTATTTTTCAAGAAATGATTTCTCTTCTTTTTTTCTGGTTTTTAAGCCTATAATAATGATAAAATTCTCAAAAAGGGCTGAAACACTTTAAAGGGCTTTTTACACTTTAAAAATAAATTTGCATCAGTTCATCTTACATCATTTGGGATGGTGTTTCAACATCTGGCTACATTTCTGAACAAGTCCCATTGTTGCTAATGGACATATTTTCTATTTCAGTCCATGTGAAATCTGCGTGCAGTGAATGAAATGGAGACATTTGAAAGCTATTCGAAGGCTATAAATACATTTATAGCAATATTAAACCAATGTGCATCAGAAATGCTTGAATTGCTCCTGCAGTAACAATATTGTAGTTAACTTTGAAATGATCATAAATTTATGCTTATGTATTCAAAGTTTAAAATGAACGTTTAAAATCATTTGAAACTTGGATTCACTGTTTTATATTGGTAAGTTGAATAGAAATATTATTTATACTAGTAAGCGCATTCAAATTTTATCTCATCTTTGTTTTATGTTCTCCCGACATTTTTCCATATTTTTGTACCATTAGTAAGAAAAACTGGGTTCAGAATTATAAATTGTTGTATGAAAATGTATACTAAACTTAAAAATTGTTCTTGTATTTATGCAAAATGCATCAGAGCAAATGATACTGAATATTGGATAAATCATCATAAATCAATGACTCGTTCTCTATTATTCTAATAATAAATCTCCATACTACACAAAATATATAACTTATAAATGTATAACTTACGAAAAGAACACATGGTAAGTTAATATATCCACTAGTAAATTTAATATGGTCTTTCATAATTACTTATAATTTTTATCTGGAATATATTTGGCAATTCTATCACGTGTCATTAAAAGGAAGTCATCACTTTGATAAAGTATTATTCACTATTAAAAGAATTTTTTCAAGCAAAAACTTCATCAATTTAAATATTTTAATGTAGAATCCCTTTTTAACGAGGAAGAAAAGAATGTATTATTTTGAGCAACTCTTATTTTTTATGAATATAGCATTCTTGTATATAAATAAAATTTAATACTCTATAGTAAAGCCTTTTTATATCTAAAAGCACATTTTATATCTAAATAGTTGATACATTAGTCTTCAAACCAAATAAAAAGCGATTTTTCGTGCAAATATTATGTTGTATTATATTTTTCTTAAAAACAAATTCATTTAGCACTAAATCATTTCAGAAACTTTAAATAAATCCAGAAACTGCACATTTATGAGCTTGCGTGACTAATGACAACATTTTCTCATGCAAAACATTCTATTGTAATATTTTTTTCAGTCAAATCCTATAAAGCCCTTCGTTATGCTCAGCAATTCCATTTTTGCGTCTGGCAAACACTTCTCTTGTTACGCATCTTAATAAAGAATTGCCAGATATGTGACACATAAACAAACTATTTCCACTCAAAGCAAGTGACAGTGGGAGAAAACATTTCTGTTCCTTCGGAGTGAACAACTCTTCTGCAGAATTTATGGGTCCAGTATCGTAAACAAAGACAGTCATAACTTAGTTGGTAATGTTCACTTTATGCTTGCCGCCGACCACTAACGACTTTATGTTAGGTTTTATCCTTTAGTATTGGCCAAAGCTAAAGGTTAGTTGTCACCTCACGTATAGGACGTTAAGGGTGAAGATGGAACCTAAAAGTAAAAGAAAAGCGATATTTATCTTGTTGTTGCACCGTTTTATGGCGGGAAACCCTTTTGACATTGCAGAGGTTCCAGCAGATAGACAGTAAAGTGAAATGGTACTTTCCTGCACTTTATCAACTTCTGGGAGATTTTTTTTTCTTGGGGAGAATATTTTATTATTCTGTGGCTACGAATCGGCTTTTATTATTGCAATTGCTTTATAAATTAATGATTCTACCTTTACTTAAGCATAGCAAGCATCAAATGTTTTTATTATGTAATATTAATTTATTATTGCTCTAGGAATAAGTTTATATCGTATGCTTTAAATTAATTCAGAAAAAATTGGCAATTTCATTTTTTTACATTATTAAATAATTAATAATGAAAATTTAGTATTTTATGTAAAATATAAATATAAATTTTTTGAAATCTCCCAGGATTAATCAGAAACTATTAACAAAATTCATATGGAAAAAATCCTTAAATCGTTCTGGACATCAACAAAGATATAGTAGACATGGTATTATTTATATAACAAACAGAGATCAATAGTTAACCCTCCTGTCGGCGGCGTTCAGATTGCTATACTTACCGAAAGTGGCACGTCTCAATAACAGGCTTATTCTTAAAAGTGTCAGTGTTTGGACAGAGGGATTGCTTTCCCCTTTTGCGGTCAGTTGAGCTCTACATGGTCTGAGTCATTAGCAGACCACATGGTGTGAATGGCAGGTGTTGCTTATCTCTGTCTTTCGATTTTTAAGAGCATTTTTCTTTTAGTGGTTAGGAAGAGAGAGACAATAACATAGATTAAAAATACAGAAAGTGTGATTGTTTTTTTAGAGGTTTTTCGATTATTTCATAAAACACCGCATAAAATTTGCGTTAGGAATAAATCATTGTTATGTTTAATTTGATAAGTATCTAATTTTTATAAATTGAAAGTGTTCGTCTAATATTTTTTTTCACTGTAATATGTTTCTCAAAATTTTTTATCCCCTCTTACTGTGAAATTATTTCTCGAAATTACGTACAAGCGATTTAATTCTTGAAAAAAAAAATTTCTTTCAGCGCATTGCCAATGTATTTTAATATTTTAAAATGCGCGTTTAAAACATTCATTGCGATAAATAAAATCAAATTAAAATTCTGCTTCTTCAATATTTAGAAAATAATTTTATAATTATGGAATTTCATATGATATTTCAATTTCCGAGATATCGATTTTTAGTGTTTATCTGCATGATTAAAATTTTGTAGTTAAATATATTTTACAATAATTCAGTAACGCTGAAATAACTGGATTATGCAGCGGATGCACCTTATGACTGCAACAAATAAAAGTAATTGTCAAAATATTTCTTTGTAATATCCCTGATACAAATTTGGCCTGGTAAATAATTTAAATAATACAGGTTATTTAGATTATAATTAACCATTTGCAACTGAAATTTTTCGAATGCTTCTAAAGAAAGCTCCCACAGAATATTAAGAACCATTTTAAAATAAATTACAATTTAAAAAAATTCAACTTTAAGTTATTCGGGTTAGAATCAAAGCTCTCACTATTTTGCAATCGGATAATGACATATCGTGGGGTAAACGAATCATTAAAAAAATTTCTGAATTTAAAATCTCTGAAAATGCAGTTGCAATGATCTTTTTTTACTTATTTCTTCCCAGCTACTTTTGGCGACCAACACATGTGCCAAGATTGCTGGTCAATATAAAATTTTAAATTAAATGGTTTCTTCAGCAATACATCTTGGAATTTTAAGTTTTGATAATCATATAACTCCTATTGCTTCACACACCAAGCACCATTCTATACTACATAATTTTTGAATTTCCTGTCAGCTGCACGACCGTAAATCCTTAATTTAAAACGGGAGTTAATAAACTTCAATTAATGCAAAACTTTTTTTGGTTGAAACCAATTAGGCTTATTAAATTATGTACTAAATTCGGAGATTAGAATCATTCAGCAATAAAATTTTATGTATACTACTGAATATTTCTTTTTAATTTTTGAAATGTTTCAGATGATCTATCATATATCTCATCCAATGAAAATTTTTCTGATTCAACTGCAATTCAGTTTATTATAATAATAATGTAATTTTCAAGTGATATGATTTAAAATATCTTTTACGCTACATAATAACATATCTACTATAATCACTAAGAAACTGTTAATTTTTATCTGAAGATTATAAGAATGGCAAATGCTTAAATTTCTTTTAACTTAGTAAAAAAGAAAAATTTTGCAAATGACAGAAATTTTCCTGTGTAATGTTCAATATTTTTAAACATTTATTATATAATTCTCTAATTATTTTTTGGAGAAACTTATAAAAACAGACCAAACTTATAAAGACCATATAAATATATACATCTGGAAAAAACGTATACCTTTTAAAACAAGAAACTTTTTCACAATAATTAAAGAAAAAATAATTTACATATAAAAAGTTTAAAAATATTTATAAAATGTACAGATATCATTGAGTATTTTTTTTTAATTATTTAAAGGCTATTCAAACTTAAAAGAATATAACAAAAAAAATGAAATTTGTTATTTAAAAAATATTTTGACCGAAAAGAAATACAATTTTAATTATTGTTGTCAAAATTATAATTTTAATAAATACTAGAAAAGCTACAGATAATGAAAATTAATTTCCTTCTAAATATATATTTAAATTTTCTAAATAATGACAAGACCATTCCATCATTTTTTTAGGTTTAGTGATATAAGGAGAGAAAACTATAAATAAAACATTTTAGTTAGAACAGTTATATTTAAAAAAGTAATCTTAAGTTTCAGCAATCTAAAGAACTGTGATTAATAACGAAACCTTGTAACTCATAAATCTACGGTTTTCTTTATACTTTCGGCTGTCCCAAAAGAGCTATAACATTGTATAGTTTTCATTTCTTCTTCTAAAAAATAATAAAGCTATTTGATCGAATAAAGAAATAAATCATATCCCCATGTTTTAATAAACTTCGATGAAAGAATTTATTCTTAAACGAAGGGAAAAAAGACGAAGAACCGCAACTTAAAGAAGACATTTGTCAAATTTAATAAATTGCTCCTTAACTCTAAAAATACCGCACCGTGTTGATGGACTTGAACCAAAATTAATGAACCATCCAAATTTGGCCACTAATTACTTCTATCCGTATTGCTTCAAACTCGTGAATAATTAATGCTGCCAATCGATATTTCAAACTTGGTCATTAGTGCCCGCGGCAGAACGTGATGAAATGTAAAAACCGGATGTTTTGAATTCAACATTTTCTCTACTTCTCACATAGAGGAATTCTACTGATGATGTCATTAACAGTAGATGATATCGTTAATGACTTCACATACTTTACAAGAGATTGCATTAAATGTGCATGTAAATGGGTTGTGCATAGTAGAGGAAACTGCATAATGCTCTTTCATTTGCTGCAGTAGACCACGAAGCAAATGCCTTTTCATTGCCTATTATTTAAATAGATGCAGATATAATTTCTGTCTCTGAGATAAGATAAGATAGAATATTCTGTCTCTGAGATAAGATATTTTAGAATATTATCACCATTACAAATCTATGAACTAGCATCTACCTACAAAACAGTAGAGTGCCAGTAATTAAGTTTATTGTATAGCTCTGGGATATCAAATTATAGGAAATGAGTGATTTGATAATTTAATTCTTGTTAGGCCAGCCTCAACGGTTCCTTTTTATGTTCATTTGTAACATTTAATAGTTTTAGAAGAAATAAAGAATGGATATAACAATTTCTTTAATTAAGAAATGGAATTCGTACGCGAAAATAACAAAATGTTTGTTTTTCCTATTACTTCATGGCTATTTTGCTAGTAACTATCATAAAGTTTTAGTATTCTTACTAAGTTGGACTAAAGACAAATATTGAAACAAATATTTGATGTAATGTAAGGCGGAAAAACGAGATATATTTGAAATGGAGCGTGTTTGGACTTAGAGAGAGGGACACATGTACGAAAGGATATTTTCTTTTTTAGTGTAAAATCCCATACAACTTTGTTACGATTTCTTTACGATATTTTCTGGCATTGCCCATTGCGGATTTATTGTACAATATCTTGTAATAATAAGAGTTCTTATCCTTTATTCATAGCCTGAGTCATTCGGTCGGCGCATAACTAGCTAATGATATAACAGCGCATTTTTGCTTAAGATTGTTTTCTCAACATGGTTGGTGAATCAGTTAAATCGTTCAAGCATAGATTTTATAGCAAAATTCAGCGAAATGTCTCTGTCTGCTATCTATTAAGTTCGTTCAAGAAGTTAACATTCACTATAAACAAGATGACTTATTTATCGATATAGCGTTTCTTCATAAAATGTAAAAACGGTTCGAGGAGCAATGTTTCAAAAACTCTATCATTTTTTTGGGTGACATCTTGAGAATGAATGAGTGAAAATGGTCATTACTTAAAATATCTATTTTCCTTTCATGAACATCATTAAATACTATGCAATCTTGAATATTTGTCTGAGAATAATATTTTTCTTGCCAAAACTGAGGATTTTGTGATTTTTTCAAATCTTATTCATCTTGATCAGCTTTTTATTCATCATCTGCGGCAGTTTGAAACAAAAAAGGACTTTTTGTGTCTATTCATGCTTTTCATAGAAAACATTATTAGCTGTGAGCTTTCTTAATCTACGAATAATGCTTTACGTAATTGTAAGATATATTTTTTAAATAAATTCAAAATAAAATAAATGAATTCAATACTAAACTTATGATACACATTAATCTAAACCTGCATAAAAATTACGGCTAAAGCAACAACAAAAAAAAAACGAATAAGTGATTTTTGATAATTCAAGTTTTCATAACGATTTAAGTCCTTGAAAAATTTGATAATTAAGAATGATGCATCGTATTTGGCATACGATTTCAGCATAATGGATAGTTGATCTAAAATTATCTACATTATTAATATTTATCAAATTTTACAGTAATATAATTTGTTATAACTTTCAAATCGCAAATTTATGATTTCAAAAATATATGAAAGGATTCTCATGAAAATGTTAAAAAGGCTGGTTATTTAAAATCTGAAATTAAACTCGACACGCTTCATATTTCTAAAGAGGAATTTTTTAATTCGTTTTTATTCATTTCTTGATGTGATTAAGTTTTTATTTTGTACCGCTATGTATTTTTAATATCTATGTACTTGATTAATATTTCTACGCTTTAACAATCAGCCGGCGAATAATGATATTAATTTTTTAATACTCATGGTATCTCCTAGTAGTCAATTTATAATATTTTAAAAAGAAATTATTCATTAAAGACTTAAAAGTGGAAAATTATTAAATTTTTTTAAAAAATCTACTAATTTGTAGCAATAAAAAAGAGTTTTTAAGAATTTTTCTTTAAAAAAAGTATTAATAAATTTCAGAATCGTAAATGAAAATAATTTTATATACTCTAATTCTTTTATTTTATAGGTTAGCTCAATAATACTTTGGCTTATTATAAAGAGTGTCGAAAAAGTCCTTAATATTTTTTATTCTTTTCATTACCAATAACATTTATACCATAAATTAATACTAAAATATGCCGAATAAATTTGCTCACGTTTCTCACGTTTTGAATCTACACGAATCCGAATAGTCTGTCTGTATTATTGCATTCCAAGGCAGACAGAAAATTTGTATCTTATTTTCCTTCCGGGTCATCTGCTAGCTAACTGACTATGCTTGCGTATGAAACGCAATTACTCTAAAACCCTATAATCTATAAATGCAATTATATGTGGTGCTGGCCAAAAGTGATGAACTGAATCGAATTTTAGACTTTGTTGATGGACTGGAAATAATTCTAAGTACCTATTAAAATCTCTTGAATTATATAACAAAGCTTAACAAGTGCTATGCCACATTGCTTAAATAGCGAGAAAGTGAAAGAGAAGATACTCTCCCCGAATTATTCTTATTATCGCGGGCGAAAAAACAATCAATTAATTTTGAAATTTTATAATTTGTTTCAAAATTTTATTCAGAAAATAGAAGGTGATTCAAATTGAAGTGCCCCTTTTTTTGGGACGTCCTGGTAAGAGAACCTGTTGACGTTAAGCCTTCAAATTTGGAGGATATGTGTTTAATACCATGGAATATTGATCGGTGTAGAAAAAAATATAGTTAAAAAATTGACCACTAGGTGAAATGTGGTGCTGCAATCGGTAAAAGGTAATGAATATGAAACATAACACCAACAATGAAGAACAGAATACGAAAAAAAAATGTAATAAATTTTACTACACAACAAAAACTCGTATTACAGAAATTTCAATGATTGTAACAAACGAAAGACAGCAAACAAAACAAATGGTTTTCAATGTAGCCACCTTGCGTCAGGGCCAATATATACACCGTGCTATAACACGATTCACTGCGGAATGTAACAGATCGAGTTCGATATTGCGTACGTGCACGAGGATATGGTTCTTTAAATCCGCCAGATTTCTTTCATTTACTCAATAAAATTCATCTTTGAGATGACTCCAAAGTCATCTTGTAGGAAATGCACAACTGATAAAGTGTCGCAGCAATTACTGAACTACACGTGCTATGTGAAGAGGAACACCATCTTGTTAGAATATTGTTGTAGTGAGTCATTTGTAGTTGCTGGAGTTCTGGAATGACGAAAGTTTGCAACGTATGTCGATAACGTGCTGCGGTTATGGAGCAGGCAGTTTTATGTGTTCATTATTACGCACATGTGAAAGTGAGCTTTATCGGTCCATAGCATGTTCCACTGCCATTTCTGTTCCTTCTCCATCTGTTCCAAAAAAAAATGTCATGCACATCGTTATCGGCTGGTTTTAACTCTTGCAAACGATAGATCTTATACGGATAGGCTCCGAGTGCTATCCGCTTGGACCTCTAAACTGTAATGTATGGCAATTCCATCTGCCTTGATACTGAGCGATCACTTGATCTCTCTGATGTGTTCAAATTTACCTTCTCAACGATACAGGTTGCGACGTCTTGAATCACCTGTGGTATCCGTGTTTTGCGTCCAAGACCTGCTTTAAAAGCAAAGCTGCCTATTTCCTGCTGCCTCATTGCCAGCAAACCACAAGGTTTATTAGACCCGTACGCAAAGATTTCTGCCTTCGGTATAAGCAAAGAGCTTTGACTGGGTTATTGCTGTTTTGGTAAAATAACTTTAATAGCAACGCACACTCCGGCAAACAGAGAACCATTGTTGTGACCGAAGAAATTGGAATCTGTACACCCAGCTTTTTATCTATTACGAATAACTTTTTGCAACGATTATGCAAATTTTGTTCTCCAATGCAGCTCACAATATCGAATATTCAAATTTATATCTAGTTCTATTTTTCTGTGTTAGTAATGCAATAACGGAGTTTATTACAGATACCTCGTATTCTGTGCTTTATTTCTGGTATCATGTTTCCTATTCATTAATTTAAACCGCAGCGTCACATTTCACCTAGCGGAGTTTTTTTAAGTATTTTTTTATTGCATCAATTTATTTCCAATAACCTGAAATGTCATAACGCCTTCAAACATGAAGGCGTTACGTCCACTGTTCTCCCGCCAGGACGTCATAAACAAGGTTACATTAATTTGAATCAGCCTGTACATGACAAATGTATGTGACTTTTCATAAACAAATAAATTTTATAAAAACGATTTTTATTTTTACATTTTTACTAATGGTTTCTATTAATGATTTATTTATTTTTATTATTTTCATGTTATTACGCCTTTAATTTATAAATCGGTATTATAAGCATTAAACTTATTACTCTATCTTGAAAGGTATTTTTCATGAAATGTCTTTCTATAAATGGCGATAATTGCATAGAATCAAAATTTAGTTCATGTAATGGATTGGCTAGTAGTTGTGGTTTTAATACAATGCAATATAATCAAAAACTTACAAATGTTTAAAATTTTAAAATTTTAACACATTGGAAGTGAAAATATAATTTTAAAAATAATATTGTGTATATAATATAATTATAAATGCTGATTATTGATTAAAAAATGTTAATGAATGAAAAACTAATTACAAATTTCTTACTAATAGGAAACATCAAGTTAAATAAAAAATGTAATCAAGTTAAATATACCAACTAAAATTTAGTTGATTTAATGATATTATTATTCTATATCAAATTTTAGTCTGTTAAATGTAGTATTTTTTGTTCATTTTTCCTGATCCCTTTTCACATCAGCAAACAATTCTCTAACAACGAATTAGCCAGACATTTCATATCGTTCCTTCAAGGTGAAATATCAGCCCTCAATTGTTTATCAAGAAAGGAATTATCCTGAAACAATTCTATTCCTTCGTAATTAGATAATCCCGTGAATTCACTTTTGTCGCAGTTGCTGTTGGAGGATTTCGTTTCATTATTGATTTAGTTGAGAAAAGCCAGAAACTTATAAAATCTCCTTGGGGACTACTCAGGAATTGCAGTCATTTGTCATTTCTCAGACATTCACTTGCTCCAACTTTGGATGTAGATATAAAGCTATTAAAAGACGAAGTAATAAACTCTTCTAAAGTTTAAAATATTCTAAATATATATCAGTAACTTGATAATTCTATTAAAACTATATGGTAAAATTATTATATATTTGGACAAAAGAGATTTTACCCTCTTATTAGCAAGAATTATTGCTAAGTAGTTTTAGCTTATATAAAAAAGATTCTAAAATCATTGAATAAACATTGAAGCCTTTTTTTATTATTTAGGAATGCATATTCAGGATTAATGAGTTGAGGCACAAGCATAAAAATTAGACATAAAATGAAATCTAACGTAGAACATTTTAATGCTTTTTATGAGTGTTCATTCACCCATTCCAATAATTCAATTATTATTTAAAATTCCATTCACTATAGGTAATGATTATTTATAAGCGTTAATGAAACTATGCTAACACAATTTAAAATTGGTATTTTTTTCCAAAAGTATGCAAAGTAACGGATGTACGAATAATGAGATCGTCAACAGAATTCTTTCACACATCTAATCAAACTGTTCCCTCAATATTTCTAAGATTGATGGAATAGTTTGATTCCATCAATCCGTAGTTGGATTTCAGGGACAGAGGGTGGGAATAATTTTGACTAATTTTCGTAAGAATGTTAAAAAAATTGCTATCTGCTGACAGTTTATATTTCATTTCGTGTATAATTCTTATGTATTTTTTTGCCTCAAAGTGTCTCTGTGTCATTTTGACATGCCACTTCTAAAAGCGGTTTTATTCAAAAATGTTTGTTTTAGTGAACTGTATGTGCCGCTCCAGGATCTGCCCAAGGTCTTCTCAAGATATGTCTCATGATTTCTGAATAACCTCAAATGAAGTATTACCCTAGCAGTCGTGTGATGTTATTGGCATATCAAGTAATACTCATGGTTTCTATGAATCATTTTGTTTTCATGATAAAATAAATACATCTTGTACTTTTTTTAAATCAATGTGTTGTTTCGTTCGCCTGTAAAACGATTTCAGAAAACAGGCGTTGTAAAATAAAATATTTTTCTGAAAAATCTTTTTATTTATATAGACATATACGTATCAGGGATGAAAGAATGCAAATATAAAAAGTGATTCTCAAACAACTTCACTGGTATTTTTCGTTATATATTCGAAGCTCTACTTGTAAAAATATCAAATATTATAAAGAACCTTTTAAAATAAATTGCAAAGCTGAGAAAATATAATTTATAAAACATCTTCAATGTGAATGAATATAAATTATTATGCTATTAAATGTGCTTCAATTTTTAACTCATATTTCATTTTAAATAACACACAACAGTCTGCATACAGCCATGCATATATTTCTAAGAATTCATAAAAGCTTGCTATTTTATAAACAAAATAATTCTTTTGGTGATATCTATTTTCATGTAGTTTATCACGTGTAAAAGAACATAAAATAATGATTTTTTTTCTGTGTAAAAACATGCATTTATCTCTGCCAAGTGAGTCATAAATTATGAATTATTATTCAATTTTTTGTCAAAAAATTGTCCCATAGACTTGTGAGTGTATGTAAAAGTTTACGAAACTCTAACCTCTTTTGGTCGCTTTTTTCTTGTTTTTTCAACTTAGACACATCATGTTTACTTTGTTTTAGCCAGACCAATGTTTTTTTTAATCTTTAAAGCTTAACGTTGGTAATTTCTCACTTATCAAATTTATTATCAGTGCTTTTCATAAAAGCTTTGTAACACATTAATATTACAATTATTTTACGAAATTTTGACAGAGAAGCTGAGAAATCTTTATCGATTTTTCTATTTTAAATCCTGTTTTGAAGCTGTATCGGTATTTTTACATATTCAACAATAAAATATGTAAGCAATTGAACAAAAACCGTTTTCTGATCTTTTATAGGATGCTAATGTAAAATATCTTGCCAGATTTATTTGCATTAAGTGTACTGAATTATCATAGCATTGCTGGGTCCTGGTATTGAATGTACAGTTATTTTCAGAGTAACTATTGACTGTAGGAATTCCTAAGGCAAATGATATAATCTCATATAAGCTAGTCAATTCATTTTGTATTAATTGTATTAAAACTTTAAGAAGTAAGAATAATTATTTGTACAAGTACAAACCGTCATGCTAACCGTAACTGAAGTGATAAAGCATTGGAATATATTCTTCGCATGATGATCCTATGGTCGGTATAGAACGCAATTTCTCATGCCCGAAAAAGGTCAGGCATGAAATAAAACAGAAATGCTTTACCTACATTACTTAGTGAACAGTGCTTAATCCATCATCATGATTAAGCATGATTTCTGTCACGGTTTCAAACACAACGAAATGACCTCTACTAGCAAATATTATGTTGAATTATTTGTTAGGCGAGCTAAGTGACTTATAAAGGAAAACGAAACCATCTAATAATCCACGGTGCAATTTACTTCCGAGGATATAGAATGGATTGGATTAGCGATATCCTTAAATTCTCGCTATTGCACTAGAAGATATTAAGAAGAATTTCAATGTTTAAGCTGAAATGAACATCAGTTGAAGATGCCACTTTCTGCTCATGAATATCACTGCATGCAATGTAATCCCAAATTATATTATAATATTTTTCCTTAGCAAAATTGGAGATGATAATTTTAAAGAATCTTTTCCACCTTGAATAAATTCCTTCTATCTTGAAGCTCTTTAAATCATGAAAGATCGTTTTCCATTGTAAATCAAAATGTACTCTAGAAATGCTCTATCTCGTCTTTTCTTTATTATCCAGCAGCAATGTTCCATATTTATGCCGGCATAATTATTATCCAGCAGCAATGTTCCATATCTATGTCGGCATAATTATTATCCAGCAGCAATGTTCCATATTTATGTCGCATAATTATTATCCAGCAGCAATGTTCCATATTTATGTCGGCATAATTATTATCCAGCAGCAATGTTCCATATTTATGTCGGCATAATTATTATCCAGCAGCAATGTTCCATATTTATGTCGGCATAATTATTATCCAGCAGCAATGTTCCATATTTATGTCGCATAAATATGGAACTATTATTTTTCTTAATTCTATTATTTATTGTTATTATTTCACATGTATTATCATATCAATAAAACTTATAGTGATCCTGAAAGTTAAATTCTTTTAATTTCAAAATGTTCTTAGTTTGGCATACATTTCAGAAAATTTCGCGATAAGCTACATAAGAATGCAGTGTTCTATAGAGCGAAATGTTGAATCAAGCATCACCACATTTAGCATATTAGCTTTTTCATTTGTATGATATAATATATAATGATTAATACTTCTGCATTTGTATGTTCACAGAAGTAAAAGGAGTTTTCAGAGGAAAGAAATTTTAAATTAGTTTTTTTATTATATAAAATTAATCGAAAGTTGTTCGTCTATTTCTCAAAACGTTTGAAACACATTAATGAACAAATTACATTTAGCACCACTTACAAATTTCGAAAATTAGATTTTTAATGATATCACTTTAAGTTCCTTAATTTTTTATTTTTTTTAAAATTTTACTAAATTTTCAAAATTAATTTTAAACCAGTTTTTAACAATATTTTTAACCCTGTAATTTAATTAAAATGAAATTTGTTATTTTATCCAGCACTAATTACATATTCACTATGTTAACTGATAATCCCCCCCAACTGAAATCCAGATTTTCCATATGTTCTTAACTCTTTTATTCATATATTATCACTAATTTCCTCAGATAATCATAAATATTCTTTCCAATCCTTTCATTTTAATTAATGCTTCTAAACACTGCTGTAAATAGGCTTTTCAAAGATTCAAGTGTCTCTAGAAACACAGATCGTAGCATCTTCAAATTATTCCAATATATGTAAAGTATCTTTTTCGCGCAAAGTACGATTTCATTAAATATATTCAACATCGATCCTATACTCGCAAAGATTTTATAGCCATAACATATAATAAAATTATGCTTTGCATTATAAAATTATAATAATATATAAATAATATATAAAATTATAAAAAAATAAAATTATAATTATGCTTTAAACCATAAAAAAAGATACTTTGCAAATTTTAAAATATATGAAGATTAGAATATTTTCGCAGTGATTTCAAATTACGCTTATTAGAAAAAAGATTTGGATTTCACAAAAATATAAAAATTATTAATCACCGATAAATATATATATATCAAAAATTTCAAAAATACTTAAGAAGCATATTTAATATTTAATGTCAAATGCATACTAACAGCATTTAACATTAAAGAATTATAAAGGTAATTGGAATTTTAAATTAGTTTTTACGCTGTTCTTATCTGCTTATACAAGATATTGTTATAAAATTTTACTAGCATTGTGTGAAAAGTCCGAATTCTATAAAATTATTTTATAGAATATATGCAAAGCATGAAATATGAGAATTATTATATACTTCTCCTTGACCTTGCACATAATACTCAGACTCTCTATGGATTGACAAATGTTATTTAGATAAAGTGTGGAAAAATGGTTATAATAAAGAAATTGCTTAAGCAATTTAAGAACTTTGAAATAGGAAGAGCACAAACATAAATTTCATCATTTTTTATCATCTTGACCACATAAAGTATGAAGGTGTTTCGTACCATTAGTGCCTGCATGTGCATCACTGGCTTCTTTTAAGCATACACATCATATAGACCGGATTTATTTTTTGAGCATGTCAAGAACATGATGGTTTAATCCACCATCAAATATAATCTCATTTATGTTTGTACAAACATACTTTTTTTCATCAGAAATGAATTTCATACTTTGCCGCTTTGATATTTGGCATTCTGTAGAATACCTTGGAAATGCAAGAAAATGTATGAAATATAACTCTTTTCCAGCATTACAAGTCAGTTTTTGGCATTACAATGAAATAGCTAAGAATTCCATACAATGCTAGGTTTCGTATAACGTAGTTAATATGTATATACGCATGTTTTCAGTCACCGCCTTTTTAAAATATCAAAGATACGAAAAAAAAAAAAATCTTTCCTTTGTACACTAATTCCAAAATACAATTTTCGCTATCTTTTTCTTTAACACGACATTTATAATCAGGTTTTAACTATTTAAGCTTTTCAAAGTAAAATGCGCAATTTAAAAATCCTTACAAATAAATTTGTAATTGCATACGCAGGCACGCTAAATGAAGACAAGATCGTAATATGAAGCATAAAGTATATGGATAAGTGTTTTGAAATTGAGTAGGTTTACATTTTGATATCACTTTCTCTGGAAATATGAAGTTTTTTTGCTTGTTCTGCATTTTTTTTATAAATTATATGTCCTATCATTGCATCATATTTATTAGTATAAATGGAGAGAATTGCTTCATTTAACAAATTTAATATATCTTAAATTCACTTAAGAAAAACAAAATCACCATTTAAAATAAAATATCATTTGAAAGACATCTTATGCTGCCTTCACTCCCAATTTTAGCAAAATCAGATTCCTCGCAAGGCTAGAATTCCACAATTTAAACAATTTAAAGCATTTTTGAAGAAGTCAGAATAAATTAAAAATAAATTATATTCTCTTTTATTCTTTGCATTTTAAATCTCAGAACACGCCTGATGTTATTATGAAAAAAAGGAGAGAATGGCAAAAAAGAACAAAGAAACAAAAAAAAAGCGAAACAGCTGCTCTTAGCTCTCACATTCGACAAAGTTAAAAACTGTAATATAAAAATAAAACAAAAAATGCAACTCTTCCCTCCGTTTCTAGAAGCATTTTATCGCCCGTAACAATTTATATCGATCAGTAGATTTGAAAAATATGAAAGAAAGAACGAATTTTTCGCCGACGTTTTGCTCACAAACGATTTTTTTTCCTATCATTTTTATCGTTCATTTTCCAACTTCAATCGAAAGCCGGGAGATTTAAATATCCTTTTAATATTTATAAGAGATTTAGTCCCTTTTTTTTATTACGTTTCCTTTAAAACGGGCCTTGTTCTGCTTTTTTTTCAAAAAAAACTTATTTCCATACATTCAAACGTTCTGTTTTTCATTGGGTCTCCTTTGTTTAAATTTAAAGTTAATTGGTCGTTCTATTTTTTTATCTCCTATTTTTACTAGTTTTAAATTTTTATTTCCAACCAACTTCTTTATTTCTGCCAAGTGCTTCTTTATATCGTTTTGATTTTGTGGCAAAGTTAGGATTTTTGTTTTAAGAGACTGGCAACAATTCTTTACATTTCAAGAAAGAATTAAAAAAAGGAGTTTAAAAAGAACAAAGAAACTCAACTAAACAATAACTGTTCCTAATATGGAAAAAACGACTGTTCTAAGGTTCTTTCTTAGAGCTCGTAACTGGAAACAAAAGTTACGGATCTGAACATAATTAATTCTTTACAGAGTTTTGCTTTTACAAATTATTTATTGTTTCCCATAAAATTTTTGAATACAAGTTCAGTCAGCTGTTAAAAGGCTTATTTTTTTTAATGCACTGTTCTCTATATTTTATAAAATGGCTTTTACATAAAATTTCTAAGTTATGAAAAAAAATCATAGATATGGAATTTTTGGTTTTCTGTGAATTTTCATTTATATGACATAAAAAAATAATTGATCGCCTATCAAAGATTAAAATATATAAAAGGATGTAAACTTTTTGAACAACCGTAAATTTGTATTAAATTTAATTACATTTTTTAAAAGTCTTACATGCTACTGACTTGCTCTAAATTAACATTATAAGGAAATAGTAATATAACGAACCCCTAGTAATATAACGAAATAAAGACATACCGAGTTGAATTTATTATTACTGGAGAAATTAGCTTTTTGCATTAACAATAAACTGTTAGTTAAAATTCTATCAAATGTTAATAATTCATGACTATTATGGAATGAATGCCATATGGGAAAAACAAGCAAACATTTTCAAGTATTATGGCATTACTTCGATTTTAAATTG
This sequence comes from Argiope bruennichi, assembly GCF_947563725.1. Lineage (NCBI taxonomy): Eukaryota > Metazoa > Arthropoda > Arachnida > Araneae > Araneidae > Argiope > Argiope bruennichi. Next base: position 6,071,437 of record NC_079155.1, read on the forward strand.
ATTTATCAAACAGCATATACTAAAAAGTGCTAATATTAGTTGCGCCCATATCAATATATGTATCCTTAAACTTTCCGCTCAGTGAACCAACACGAAACCGTATAAGTTGTGCATTCAAAAATATCCTGCAGATCTTTAAAGTATTTGGATGCTTCCTCCCAAAATAATGAACGAATTGCTTTTGAGCGATCATCTAAATAATATGCGATAGTCAATACTCGTATTCTATCTTGAAGTTTCGGTTAACGATGGCATTTATGGGAGCGATCAGAAACTGGTGAATAAGAAAATGATTATGGTTCAGCTTATTTAATAATAATAATAATAATAAATGTAAGGATTTGGGGCCTTCAACATCGGTGTTAATTGCTTTAATAAATATCTACATGCAATTTCATATAAGTAAAATTGTTTGTTTGTTTCTAAAAAATAGAGTTTGTATTCAAATTATAGAAAATTCATAACAAGTAACGAAATATTACTCAAAGTTTATATAAAATGTTAAATCATTAAGAAAAAAAGAAAATAATGAGTAACAATATACTTTTCCAAGTGCTCTCAAAATTCAATTTTCCAAGTGCTTTTCCAAGTGCTCTCAAAATTAATAATTAAATTTCAACTTCTTTTGATCGAAATGTAACCTACTTTTTCCTTTCATAATTTAAAAACCAGATATATAGGGAAATTTAAATAAAATTCTAAATTAATACATTTAGATTAAAAAAGTAGTTGCAGTTGCTATCGAAGACAAATATGTTGGAAATATATTGATATTTTTTAACTTGAATAGTCATAGTAAATTTTGCAAGAAGTTAGAAATATACTTAATAACCCTTCATATATATATAAATTAAGTCCATACTGTAAATTGAAATAAATGAGGCATCTTTAATCGGAAAAAAATATTCATTGTTCACTTCTAATATCGTGTAATTTGATTTATGTCATATTTAAATGTATATGAAAACTTTTATGCGTTGTTTATCTTGCAACTGTAGCAGTTATATCAGTTAGTTGTTTAAATTATATAAACAATAATTATCTATTAAAATTTATATATATTTTTTTGTAACGAAGTATACCAGACAATTAAATTTTTTAGTCTTTAATGTGGAGAAGGGATTTATCGCTGGGTAATCACTGTTATGAGTACTTTCAAGAAAAATACATCTGTACAAATTAATTTTGCAAATATTTTCGAAACTACATGCGATAAGAACGTATTCAATCTCAAATCCTTAGGAACATGTTTCGGAACAGCTTTTACCATTTTTATTGTTGTTGTGCTTTAAAAACCACTTTCCCTTTTAGCATAATTTTTGTGCATGGCATTGTGTTTTTAGACAGAAAAGAGGATTTTTCCAGTTTTTCTTTTCTAAAACGGCGATACAAAAAGAAAATTGCACAAAAATACTATTTTTTAAGTTTTCGAATTATTTTCCTCCGAAAGTCCAACTTAGAAAAAACTTTGTCTTGTTTTAATCCTTTAGTTTTCAGAAACAGTTTTTCTTGGGAGAAAAGAGTAATGGTTCTCGTGCAGAAGTAGAGAAGGGAGAAGAAAAAAAAAAGAGAAAAATTATTTTAAAGGCCACGTTTATTCTTTTTATCCCCCTGCGTTATTCTGTCTTTGAGGACGGATGAAATAGTTCATAAATCAGAGTTTCGTTGTGTTATTTATGCATGTGTTCTTCTAAAATGTTATGTACGTTGAATATTACAGCATAAACGCATGATTTTATAACTCAGAAGATATGATTTATATAACTATTTTACATATATTTCGCATTGGCATCTTTAGTTTAACTAGAATTCATTTCTTAATGAAAGCATCATGTGAGCTGTGATTTAAAATGTTAATGCTTCAAAATGATTTGAATATGAATGTGAATATCTTTTCCACACCTTGAAAAACGATAATAATGTACGTCAAATCACCTTCGAATTTAATTTAAAGATATTTTTTCTAACTTAAAAATATAGAAACGATTCACCATTCCACCAATAGAATGTAGACTTCGCAAGTGCCGCAGGACCTAAAATGCAGATATTTTTTCTTGCTTTTCCCCTTGGTGTTTGAGAAGATGATGTTAGTTTTAGCTAAAAAAATGAATTAGGGTAGAATATATTTTTTCATATTTGAACTCACATAAGGAAAATAAATCTGCATTTTATATGAAGTTCGTTTATTAATAATAATTTTAATATTTTATTGATATCGAGAAACAGGTTCTACTGACATTTCGTCAAGAAATGTTTCCAAAAAAAATCTTCAATTCAAATTAAAATTCTATATTTTTTTTCTATTAAAATAAGAAGACCGTAAAGTTATTATCATCGACTTTTGTTTCCTTTAAACCGTTTTGCATAGTATTTATGGGTGTTTATTCACACAATTGAAACAAATAACTGCAAAAGGTCACATGGGAATAAAACGTGCACATATTTCAAACTATAAAATTTACAAAACCTTTAAATAATATTTCACGAAACACGTATCCGAAAGGCAAATAGTGGTAACATTGCTATTAGCATGACGCCATACAAGAAAAGTCTGAATGTAATTTTTAATACATCTTTCTTTAGAAGTTGTGACATTTATAAAGAAAATTTAATAACTAATATTAATTAAAAAGAAGTTATTTTTCAGTTCCTTTGTAAAGAAACTGTTTATGTATTATTATCTCATTTCAAAATCAATTGGAAATGTATAAAATTTCAAAACTCCAATATTTAAAATATATATCTAAATTTAAAAATATATTTGAATTTATGCCCAATTCTACTCTATTTAATTCATGGAAAATATATCTTGGTTAGAAATAATCTTACCGAGGGATATGCAACAACCAAAATTTTATTAATTTAATTTACATATACGTATCTAAAATTAAAATTAAAATGATAAACAAAACATCCAAAGTTTCCCAAATGTTGCAAAATTTAGGCTATCAATATAATCCATGTTTTTAGCGTTGTCGTTTGTTATTATGAATTTTAAATTACTCCCTTTTAGGGTCTAATTAATTTTATTTTACGATTCTCAAAATATGTGAAAACTGCAGAAATTTTAGTGCCATTTTTTTATTACCATCAATTACTTTCATTTCGCTAAACGACACTTTCACTTCTCTCAAGGTGTATGCTTATTTCAGCTTTCCAAATGAATGAATTTGTCCAGATTTTCTATGGAAGAAATTAAATTAATATCAAGAAGTTTCCCAAGGTTTTTAAAGAATTATATACTTATATAATATCTTTCCATGATTCCTTTTACATTTTAGTAATAAAAAAATTCCTGTTAAAATTCATTTCTGTTCGTGGATTGTACTTAAAATCGTGGGATTGCTTTTAGCTTATCGCTTTTAAAGAATTATTCAATTGAAATTCTTATGTTAATAAAATAATCCGAATAATGTAGATCTGCTGCTACTTCCGAAGTTCCCAATGTCACAAATGGTCAAACGAAAAATGTCTTTCAGTATTCTTTATGTTCTAGGGTACAGCGAAAGTTTGCTTTAACTCAGTAAGAATATCATTATATTTCAAACTTTCATCTAATAAAAAACAATTTCGTTTACTTTTATTATGAAATAAATTGTAGAAAAATATTTTTGAAATTCGCTTTTATATTATAATAAAGAATACATACCACATTAAATGGCTTTTGCTTTTTAACCTTTAGTTCATAATTAATTACAACAATTATTCTTTTCTCTAGAAATTAATGTAAACATGGAATAAATGGATGACAATTCATGGAACAATTAATACCTAACAATTAATTTCTAAAAATAATTAAACAGTGCATTGACATCGAGAATACACTAACTGCAAAATTTATGAATTCCATTGCATCAATAAATGTTAACAAATTCATAGAATAACTGAGTGACAATACATGGAACAAAGATTTATTTTAAATTAATCTATTACCTACCAATTAATTGATGATAATATTGAAACAGTTTATTGAAATCGAGAAAACACTAACAGAAAACTTTATGAATTCTAATGCATCAATAAATGCTAAAAATTAATTCCCAATATTCTAACTTTACAAACTAATAATAAGTTAAGATTAAATTAAAGTGTGCAAAACCTGCCTGAAAAACATTGTAAATGTAATAAACAAATTTATTTTAAATTGTAAGAGGGGATTCAACTCAAAATCGAATAATAACATATATCTAGGCTCGCAGCTGTATAAAAAATGGGTAGTCTGCCTATAGGAATCTACCTATACGTTTTTCCTTCTAAAACCATAGGATCTGTATTAGTCCTAAAATAAATATTATTGGTTAGAATTCTTAAATATATTTTTAGATTTAACGCTAAACCCAAAATTAGACTTAATAGAAGCAAAATATTATCAGTACTAATTAAAGAGAATAGTCTTCGTGCCAAACATTGGAACACTTGGATACATGTTTAGATGTTATGGGTAATATTGCATACTATATGACTCTGCTATCACATGTCTTCATAACAGATACTAACGACTACGTACATGGTATAAAATATCTACATCAGTAAAGAACATCTCAGAATTAAATTTTCAATTATAGTTTATATATTCTCAGCCTTTTAGTGAAAAAATTCAACCAAATTCCTCGTAATCTAGAGATTTTTAGTCATTCATTTGATATACTGTCGAGTTCATATTTATGTCATAGAACACAAATTCCATATTCACAATAAAGTTAAATCAAATAAAAAAACAAAGAATTTTTTCCCTATTAATGATCATAATAAAGTAGCATATAACTTTTGACATCTTTAAAAAGCATAGAATTTATGATTGTGCTTTACCACGGAACGTGAAAATGATTTTGATACACTTGACCTGAGAAAAAAAATTTCTTTTGAAAGATTCGAATAGGAAATTATTTGTTACATCAAACGCCACATTTGCATGTTTATTATCTTCATACTTCTTTCTTCAACAGTCATATCAAATTTACTAATTCTGTACCTTCATTTTAAATTCAAAGGAGGAAAATTGTTTTGAATAACTAATTACTTTTAGATAAAAATATTCATTCCACATCTTTTGTTGAGTCTTATCTTTACAGTTTTCATTCATCCATGTCTGTTGAGTTCTGAGTGGCAATTTTGCTTGTAGATATTTATTCGCATTTTTTTTTATCCTCATTCTTTGGAAATATTTCCATGGATCTTCAAAATAAACGGAACTCACAAATTAAGTTTTTAGATTCGACTTTGATTGTATTTTTTTATTTATAGATCCTGCAAGTTGGGTTAAGGAGGATCCATGATATTACTTCCCCGAATGACATAAGTCGATGAAAAGTATATAAAAAAGAAACTTTCGAATGTTTTAAAAAGCAATTAATTTTCAAAAGAAAACTTATTCTTGAAATATATTTTTAACAGAAAGTCTGACTTTGTTGAAGTTCACATCCATGCTGTTTGCACCTTCTAGCTTCTTGCTCTTCCAGTTTATTTAAATAAATTAATCTCCGAGGATGAATTAATGCACGCATTCATTAAAAAGAAACTCTTGTTTAGAATTTTTTTTTCATCAAGAAAACATTTTTTTTTCATCGTGTTTTTATTCATCAATTTCATTTCGCTATTTTTTAATGTTTTTACAAAGAATATTTCACAGCACCAAAAAGGCGCAAATTGCACACGTTATTCTTTTTTTTTTTTTTTTTTTGTAATCTTCTTATGACTGTAAATGAAAGAAAAGTAGCGGCGCATTTATCATTAATTTTTTTTCACTCTCTATGTATGACGTTGCAATTTTTTTTTTTTTTTATCTCCCTCATCACTCCTTTTAAAGTAACTTAAGGAAGAGCATTAGTTAGATGAATAATTGAATGGCGCTTTTAAGTTCTGATTTTACTTTAAGTTCTTTTATTCCAAACTATGAAAAGATCTTTAAAATTAATTCACTTAAGGCACTCTCTTCACTCTTCGCCTCGAAGTCTGCTGTCACTAAACTCTCAGATACAGACGATGCACAAATCCGTTTTTTGTGTAACAGAAAAACTTCCTTTATATTTTAATTAAATCGAAAATGGATTTATTTTTAATATCCCCAATACAAATTTTTATGAAATGTAGAGTCCTATTTATTAACGTTTAAAAACTTTTCAGAAAAATTGCATCCTAAGAAGTATAATTGCCTTTGTTGCTATAGAAATGGAATAAAAATATTTGAAAACGAATGTTTTCAAAGGATCATAAACTATGTTGTTAGTATTAAGGGCGATTAACTAATATTTAAAAAAATACGTATTCTAAAAATTAATAAATTATTTTGTTGAGATAAATGGTACCTAATTAATATTTATAGATATTTATATTTTAAATATCTTAATTTTATTAATAATACAAAACACTGTAAAAATTTTGAAAATAACTGTATACTAATAGCATAATTCCCTTATTCAAAAAGAAATAGTCATTCCAAATCATAATAAGTATTATATATATTTATTAAAACACTTAATACTTACATAATTATATATTATACTTTTTCTCAGATTTATATCTTCAGATATAAATATCATTCCGAACATCATATTCATTCATTTCATTTAAACATCTTAATAATTTGTATGACTGTTAATAAAATGAATAAAATCGTTCATTTTCATCTACTTGCATTGTGTTTCGACACAGTTCATTATTTATGAAATTTGAAAGAACAATAGTCTCGAATAACCTGTTTATGAAGAAAAAAAATCATTTTATTCATTAATAATCATTTAAAAAATCATTCTTGGAAAAATTTTTAAAAGTTCATTCCATTTATTAAAGATATGTTCTCAACTTCTCTCTGTTTCTCTCTCTCTTTTAAAGATTTTCAAATCTTAAAATGTATTGGTGCAATTACAATAAAACTTTGATCGTGATAGATTTAGCATGGTATAGTCATATCGCTGTCTCTCCAGCCAGCCCGAAGGCACACAGATAATAAATACTGAATAACCGGACCACCGCAATGGCAACACTGGCGGGAACTGTGGTTGAGTCTTAAGGGCCATCATCGGCTACGGTACAATCCTTCCTAATTAAATATGTCCCGTCATCGATGGAAGGAGGAGCCAGACCCCCACCTTTTCGTGTACCCTCCAGGGTGGCGAGATCCAACCACCATGTCGGACGCATCGCATTCCCATTTGGAGGTGCCCTCCCGAGGGGAGGTTTAGTATGGTATGACAATTTTTTATTATATTATTATTAATATCACAATTATAGCAAATATTTATGTCCAATAAACTATCACAGAAGGAATTTAAAGATAATTTTTTATTAACTGTCATAGACAGTTTCCAAATATTAGATATTTTTATATATATTTATCATTGAAATTACTCATTAAGTTATTTTTTAAATAATCCTTTTTTAAATGTGTTCACACAAATAATAAATAAAATCATTAGAATAATTAACAATTTTGGGACGTTGGAAATTACTAATTAACTATTACTGTTTGTTAAAAATAATCAACAAGTTTTCATCATTTGTTCGGAGCCACGCTTTATTATGTATTAAGAATTTATAGCAAGGAACAAGAACTTTCGTTATTACAATAATATCAGCAAAATTTATCAAATTTGTTATTATTATTGATTTTCATTTTCAGTAAATAAAATACTAACATTATTGAGATTATATATCAGAAATTTGAGCTTTTTACCAACATTAGAAAGAAGGCAACAATCTGACTAAAATTTAATCCCCACTTATTGGAAAATACTATTCATTAGCATTTTACAATTTAGCCTGTAAAGTGTAAATTATTATGTAAGAAAAATAACTTCAATAACAAGATAAGCATATTTATATGCACGGATTAGAATAATTAGAATAATATTTAAAGTTTAAGAGCACTTGAGAAGTACAAAATATATCGGTTTTCCATACTTTGACATGCCTATGTAAGTTATAAAATCGATAATTTTAATAAAGATATGGCTGTTTCAAAGTCTGTTTATTCAGCAGATATACACAATCTTGATGGGACCGGAGTAACTATACAAAGAATTCTCAAAACAATCGTTTATTTTCTCGCAAGTAAACTAGAAAAGAAACTTTCATAAACCTATAGAAAACTAACAAGTTCTTTCTATTAGCTGCATAAGAATTTGGAAACATGAAAACGAATTTAATGTACTTCTTTCGCGTTTTTGTTCTTACCACAGCACAGAAAATAACGTCGGGGGAAAAAAATCTAGTTTCACAAACAAAAGCATGAAAACGGAGAAGGGAGTGGAACCATTTCTTTCCTTTGTTGAGCGAAGTCATTCGCAAACTCATCTGTAAAGCATTGGCTTTCTTCAAAAGCAATGATAAGTTTCGAATGCCAATACGCGTAGAAAAAAATATATTAAGGTAAAAAAAGTGAAGGGCAGCACAGAAAATGATGGGATATATATCTACAGAGGGAGAAAAAAAATCGTCTGCTTTATTATCTAGTGCATGGAACAATCGATCAGCATTTTGACGACAACATACCCAATATTGCAAGAAATTAATGGTCTACTCCTGAAGAGGGCCCTGTTTTGTTTTCCAGGGAATGTTTTGCCTCAAATAAATTCTGAAACCATTAAACTACTTCATCTTCTACTGCTTTCATAAAAGATTCAAGGTTTATTTGGTTACTATGTATACTTTTATTCGCAACGGTAAATGTTTATTTTCGCATTGAAAACAGGAATTTTTCAGGTTTGCACTAAGAGCTTTTAAGAGAGTTTGCAGCAAAAATTTTTGAAAAAAAAAATTAATGATTGATTGAATCTTCTAATACAGAAGAATGAAGGATTTTTCAAAAATAAATTGACTTTTTTTTTAATTTTGATTTATAAAAAAATTTACCACATTATTCATTTTTGCAAATGCTAATGCTCTTCAAAGGAATAAATCAGATTTTCTTTTTGTCAATGATTTACAACCAAAATCTAATATAGTTAAAATATAGGCAAACAACTTAAATATACGTCAGATCCATTGCTCTTTTTAACGTAGTAACTAGTTGTGATGGTATTTGCCAGTTTATAACAGTCATAATTACTGAAAATAAAATTCATATCAAAACATTCCTTCTATTATTATTAAGCTGCTCTTTATTGCCTCTCAGATCCAAATTTTATTTATAATTATATAAATATCTACTTGTACCGAACAGAACATTGCACATTTCATAAATTTTTATGGTCCTCCCGAAGTTTTAAAATTACTATTAATATCCTTGCTGATTGTATTTTACGTATTTTTTTAGATATGAAGCAGTACTCAAGTAATCACAAAACAAAATCATGAAAGGATTGTCTTGATGATATAATTAGTAACAAATGATAATAGAAAATTGAGATTTTTAGCAAAATTCTCAGGTACTGTGATTTAAGTACTTTTGAGCTTTTGAACTATTATCTTTTAAAAGCAATGTCTTTTCTTGTAATATTTGATTGTTAAGACGTCTTTATAAATATCATAAAATGTATACATTTATCAATTTCGTACATGTGAAAATAAAAATAGATTAAAGAATGTCTCTTTTGATTGCCTGAAACATACTTTTATGAATTTGTAATATTGCTTTCCAGAGCAGTTAGTTCCATCGCAAAGGAAAATAGTTTGAACCGAATTCCGGACCCCCAATGACCCCCGGGATTAGCTGCAAATTTGACAACCATTTGGGGAGATGGTGATGAATTTGGAGACTTTGGAGGCAAAATGGATGATTCTAGAATCTCCCAGAATTTTGGCGATGTAACCAATAGGTGTCGAATTATAGCGATCTTTCGAGAACATTCGGTGCACTGTCTCGGAAACTATGAAAAGACGGCAGGCTGAGCTGAAGTCAATCATATAGTCATTTGAGTTCAACTCAAGTTATTAGTTGAATGAGTACTCTTACTGATCGCTTTAAATTGCTTATCATTGTTGTGCTGCTTGCATTCTGTTGTTACTGCTATTTATTGCTTGTGTATGTCTCGGCTGTGTTTTGTCGTCTGTGTATCCGTGTCTTCGTGTTTCTGTTTAATAAGCGTCCTTATTTGTCACTGAGGCCTTTAGATTGTGTCACCATATAACCACCTGATGATTTTATGGAATTTTTGTAACAATAGTTTCAAAATTATGCTTTTGGAATACTGTTTAATTTATTTAACTGTATTTAAATGGTCATTTATTAAATCTGGCATCTATTAAAACACCATTGTTAACCATGAATTTTGTTAAGAAACTAAATTAGATTAAACGTGAAATTATGATTAATAAATGGACAATAACAGTCTTTAAGCTTAAAGTTTTTCTTCCAATTTGTCATAAATTTTTGTTGAATCAATAAAGGAAATTTCTGTTACGTTGATTTATAGTTATAATATCGTGTGTCTTAAATAAAAATTTCAATGTTGAATGACATCACTAATCAAATCCTCACTAAACTTTAAACATTTTAAGAATATGTTTTTATTCAACAAATATGACATTCGGTATTCTGCTGTTAGATTGCTTACTATTTCAAATATGGAGCCAAAAATTTAAATCATATAAAAGATTTTTTTTTAAATCCTGAAAGCGGATAATTCAGGGATCAAAACAGATATAGAACTTCAAAATAGTGCAAGCATATACCTATCAGGTTTAAATTTTACGAATATTTTATTGGAATGCCAATTTTATAATTAAATGATTTTATAGAAATAATTATCATTCAATAACTACTGTGCCAAAGGTGAATCAGCTCGTTGCCAAAGGGGACTTAGTATTCCTAAACGAATAATGAAAATATATAGTCAATAAAAAATAAAGTTTTACCTGAAAAATATTAAATTTTTGTGCAGAAATTAAATTTTGAATGTTTATAGAAATATTTAATTTCCCAAATAAAAATTAGGCTGGGGATAATTAACATTTACTTCGGAATTTAATAATTCAAATTATTTTATAACGAAGTTTAAAATATGAAAATTTATTTAGAAATTATTTATCATGTCGTAACATATGAATTAAACGTACTCAGAAATACAACAATCAACAACGGAGGTCAACATTATTTTTCATTAGTCTCTTTGAGTAATGAAACAATTTTCGACGTTCGAAATGTATCGTTTCCTACAAATGCAGATATTTGGTTTTGTCATTCATTTTAACTTTTATTTATTCTCTATGTTTGATTTCATAATTAGTTTATTGCTTTATTAATAATTGAATTTTATAATTACTTTTCAAAAATTTTATAATTCCATGTATTTAGCACTAAAACAGTAAGACAGAACATGTTTCACTCACTGACACAGATGATTGGAAATTCATTTATTACCTAAAAAAAGTAATTAACAAATAAATTCTACAGGGAAAAATGAAAAATAAAAAGAATGCAAAACACAAGGAATATCATTTTAGAAGAAGCAAATGTCTTGTATCGTATTAAAATTTAAAAAAAATATTTTTTCACATTTTTCACAAAATTCTACTAGTAAAGTATACAAAAATGAATTTTAAAAAGTGTTTAAAGGATTTCGAAATATTTATTTTATTAAGGTTCATTTTTCTTTCTGGTTCTTTTTATCCATGCATTTTTTATCGGAACTCATACATTAGAAAAAAATTTTTATCCACATTTAAATATGCACACACATATAGTTATTATATTCTTATGCTATTTCCATAGCTGTCAGAAGAAGGAAAAACAGTCGAAGAATAATTCTAAACTAATATTATTAGATATAACATTCTTGGGAGCTTTAATAGGAAGAAAAATTGAATACGATGTAGGATAAAGTTGGAAGTATTTTTTACTTCTGATAAATTTGTCATTTTACTTATTTTTGATCGCATGGACAATATTCAAGCCATAGGTTCATACCACTGAACTGAATGCTTCAAAGGTATTTTCTGGAGATTTAGATAAATAAGCACATGCAGAACATGCATGACTCAATAACCTTTGAAAATTTGCTTCTCATTGTCTTGCATGGGATTGACTACCACTTGGACGTAGTCAGTGTGGCCAAGATACTTCATATAGAGTGATTACAAAGCACAAAAATAAACTTCAATCCCTATTGCTTAATGCTGATATTTTGGCAATCTTTAAAAATTAGAATTCCCTGAATTTGAAAAATACATTTTTGAAATTATATCTGTCTGTCTCTCTATTGTTCTATTCTAAACACTATAATTTACGCCTATGAACACAATAACTTAAAAATGCTTTGACATTTAAAATTTGGCCCTTATTGCTTACATCAAATTTGTTTATTTTTCTTAAATTATGAATTCCATTAATGAGAAACTGCCTATCTAGTTTTTCTTAGTTCATCAGCTAAGAAACATAAATTGTCAGAAGGGTAAATTTTGAAGCATAAATTTAGCATTTATAATGCACATTTTTTTCAAAGGTTAAAGAAAATCCTTCAAGACGTTGGTCGTCTGTCAGTATGAATTTCAACACGCAAAATAAATATTTATTTACTATTTTTTTTTTTAATTCGTGCTCATCTGCTCATTCTTCATCAATTTAGATCGTTCTTTAATCAACACCTTCATTAATTATTATTAGTGCCAAATACTGCTTTCAATATACAAAACAATATCATCTTTTCAAGATCACAATAGTTATTCACATTTCGAAATTTTTTCAAACACAATAACAGAGACTCTTTTAAAACGTGAGATATAAGACCACTTAAATGATCCCATCCATTTCTAGGTGCCAACCTCCAGTAACAATAATTCCTTTTGATCTCACTCAAACCATTGCCTCCATCCAACTTATTTCTTGGGAGAAGTAATGACGGCGAGAGGAATTACCCTTCTTTCTTAGTTCATTGGAAGCAACGGAAAGAAACGGAAATTTATGTTATCTTTCTCGAATCGCTGGCCTTCATTCTTCCCGATAGATATCAAAGAACAGGCATTTTTCTCGTCCGGTGAAAGGCCATGAGCATGCGAGTCGAGTTCTTCATGATCTTCCGGCCGTTCCGTATCCCTTACAGCAGATATATATGATTTCATTTATAAAGGGCAGGATCACATTTAGGAACTATTGCTTTACGCAATGGTTGCCAACAATGGAATGTCGCAGTAACCACCTGCCTGTATTGGGGTCGGAAGACAAACAGCAGTTAATAGCCCGGTGCTATTTGTTTCCCTTTTCCCGTGGTGAGCTATTGATGGATGGCCAGAGATTGTTCAGTTTCCATTCTTTCCTTTTCACTCTCCTTTTAGGTATTTGTTTCCATTAATCTTCGGCGGACTGGAGACTTGCTGATTTGAGCTTTCAATTGCAGTTTCCGACAGGACCTCCCGAAGCGGAAGGAAATAAAAAAGCTTCCATTGTGAAATTTCAGAATAAAAATAATCCGGCAATATTTTATTTACTTATTGATTATCTTTCATTCTATATCGTTAAAGAAAAAAATAAATGGAAAACAGGAAATGTAATAAATTAAAAAAATATTTAAACAGTAAGAATGAAATTAAAGACACTATGGACGTTGAAATAAGCTATTACTATTGGCAGTCGTTGACAACAAAAACTTAATTAATAATTGCAACAACAGAATTCCTTTTCCATTTTTATTTTGAAGAGCTAGAAAAGAATATAAATACACATTATTTCATCTTTCAGTTGTTGCGTCTGTTCAAACTAAATGCCACTAAAATGATAAATTTGGAATATTAAAATAAATAAAAGGTAATATTTTATTTCCTTATAAATGTTTTAGAAAATTCTTTCTTTATAACGTATCCATTACATCGTTAAATAAGAAAAAAAAAATCGCAATAATCGGTTTGAGTTTTAGAAATATCGTGGCCTGAAATTCAAAAGGTTCATCCTATTTCTCGTATGGATATTCTCAAAACTGAATTTAATTCCTCGTTTTATGATGCCTAACAGTTTAATCGAAAAATCTCAACATCAAAATTCTTCACCATTTTCTTGTTACTTTTGTCACGATCTGCTGAAACGCAACTCAATAACATTTCATTCTGTGATTTCAAAACATGAAGTGGTACTAATATTTTTAAACTTAATGGTTGGTACTTTACAATTCACAAATTTCATGTATAAAACGATAGAAGAATCATTTTTTGAAACTTATAAAAATCCAGAATGATGAAATTTCTTATCCTACTCAGAAGCTGCCTGTAGTATGCTTAATTTATTGATCTAATATTTGATGTTTATTATGCTATTCTACTTACATAATACAAAATAAAAAGGAGAAAGAAAAGAGAAATTAAACCTTGCCAATCATTTTTATTTACATTTAAGTAACATGAACACATCTTTTAGAGGCAAATAATCACTAAGCTGATAAATTGCCAGTTGCACTGATTTCATTTGATAACAATAGATTTCAATTTCACTTACAGTGTTTTTAGGAGTATTTCATATTCACTCATTTCATCTGATGTGCCTTAAATGAAATAGAAATTGTTTCTTTGTAAAAGGCTAGAAAAATAATATTTATTTTATGAAATAAATATTAATATATGCCTTTATTTATCTATTTTCAGTATTTCTAACTTGACTGGAATGCTTTCTGGTATCTAGGCACTATTTTAAATCCTATTTTAACAGAATCTTAACATTTCAGAAGAAATAGAGTTTTTGAGTTAAGGATTTGATTCATTAAAGCATTGTAAAAAGCATTGCTTGCAAACGCCTCAAAGCTTTCACTCTCAGTGCCGTCAAAGGAGTAATCAGCATTTCACTTTCCAAACAGAAAACACTGAGCATGATCTTATAATAAGAAAATACTTTCTTTCCAAACGCCATTTCAGAATGATAATAAAATAACATCGTATGAATTTATAATTTCCATAGGCCCCTATATTCTCTTAATTCCATGTACCTCATTATTAACCATGAAGGCACTCATTACAAATACTTATAGTTTTACTGCAATAAAGAGAAAAGTAATTAAATAAAATTCAAAGAGAAGCTTAAATTATTTGCATAGATATTCATTTCTTTAAGTGACTTCTCTTGGTCATATTCGCAACATGGTCCATTCTTCCACATCATATATTCGCACTCATTCATGAATATTCAATACCTACACGCATGATCCACATGTGCATACCTGGATATTTTAATATTATCTCGTTTGCCTTCATTTCATTGATATATATCAATAATTCTAACAAAATCCTTCCTTTCCTTGCAATAGGGAATGAAATGAACATAACGTAATAAGAATGCTTGTATTAAATGTTTTTGCCATGATCAAAGTAAATCACGTAGTGCAAATATTACATACGCAAATAAAACTTTGATGCTCATTCATATTTGAGTTTAATTTATTTCTCCTATTGCAATTTTTAAAAAAGTTGTAGTCATTTGCAATCAATGCAATTGCTCTGAAAATGGATAGCTATGGATGTTAAGTCATATAAACTTCTCAGTGCTATTTTTTAATTTGGCATTGTACGTTTTTAAAAGCTTTATTTTTAATAAATAAAACTATTATATTGAAAATATACTAGAAGAAGCTTTAATTTCAAATAAATATAAATAAATACTGATTTATATTTGTTATTCAATATTTAAATATTTATTTCACTTCAGGTGTTTTTGCCTCAAATTCCATTGTTAGATGTTTTAAAAAAATAACCTTTTTCGTAGAAAATCCAAACTTTAAAAGCCATAATTATTACTATCCAAAACTGTAAGCATTATATGGATTTAATGTAATGTATTAATGTAAATAAATGATCTTATCATAGAAATTAGAAATATATTTCTTCTTTTCGTAAAAGTAATTAGATTTTAATTGGAATCAAGCAATGATTAATGATAAGGTGATTTATATCATTAAGGAGCAAGGATACATCCGAGGAACGAGAAAATGCTTAAGCATTACTAAACCTTTGTTGTACCCATTTTCCTAAATGCTGAATTTCATGCAACTGTAAGCAGATTTGTCCCCCAAAACAAAACAAAAAACGAAAAAAAAAAGTATCCAGTTTGTTTTAATTAAAGAGACCAAAGAAGGAGTTTCTCATCAATAAAAGAAACACCTCGATGAACAAGAATTAAGTGGTGCGATAAAAACGTGGCTTTATTTGCAAGAAATTATTCATTTTTGTGATGTCCTTCCACATGAGAGAAATTTTGTTTATTCCGAATATAATGAACTCTGGGATTAATGGTCTTTTACAGTAAATGTGCTTCTTTTTCACGCAGTAAATTAATAAAAAGAAAGTATAATTTACCATCTTACTGAAGAGCAGAATACCATTATGGAAAGTGATTGTATATGCATTCACGTTAACGAGCAGTTGGAATTATAATCGAAAAAATGCTGAGGATTTCAGAATACACTCCATCATTAAAAAGTTTCATTAGATGCACTTGTTCATCTATTCGTAAATTAAATTTTCAATGCAGATTTCAGCTTTTATTCATTTTGTTTATTGTATTTATTAATGAAAATATCTAAATTTAATAATAAATTTCTTATTTAAACTTAAATATTCTAAGCACTTTGTTTGCACTTAAAAAAATCTACCGCTTTTACGTTGACTAAAATAAATAAAAAGTAAATAAAAATTATAATTTTATTTCATATTTAAAATAAAAATTGTATTTTAATTGTTTTTTTTTAAATACAAACTTTTTTCGAGCATCTAGAAGCAATTTGCGAATGAAAATACACTTAAGAATATAAGAAAATACATTTTATTTGAAATATTTCTCTTTTCTCTGTTCTTAATAACAACTTTTTAATTAAAAGGAAACGCGTACAGTGGCATTTATTATTAACTGTCAAGAATGATTTCAGTAAACAACGCTAGTTTATGTAGGCCTTAATGAACTTTATATTGCCGCATTGAAAAGTCAGAAGTCGACTCCCCATGACCGAATGGTCATAGCACTGGACTTATAATCAAGAGATCGAGCGTTCGAATTTCGCTAGCAACAATGTGATGTACAGTTTGAGTAAACATATAATTGCTTAATTTTATGTTTCCTTTTATTTCATGTTCCAGAAGATTCTGCACATTTCTTTAGTTTATCAGACAAGTGTTCTGGACTTTTCTTACTATCTCCAGAAAAGTATTCTGGAACTTCCCCTGATAGTATAAAAGCAGAAGATTTGTCAGTCACTGTATTCTCAATTCAGTTAATAAATTGGTTTATCTCTACTTCTTGTGTGTGTTATTGAGTTCCATACTAAAGTATCTACGTCGCAATATAAACCGTTATAATAAAATTCATTTCAAAAATATTACAGAAAAAATTATTATTTTCGAAATAAAAGGATGTTATTAATAAATTCTGGAAAGGTTTCAACAGTGAAAATCAAAGGATTTTGATTTGCAATGAATGGAAATTTTTCTTAATGAATATTATATCTAATGCAAAATTTAGTACATATAGAACAAATAAAATGATCTTATTATAAAACCACATAAAATAGTTTTTTCTCAAAATACTCATTTTAATAGAAAATCGAAAATGTATTATGAGGAGATATCCTTTAAATTCATAATCACAAATAGTTGCTCTCAGAAAAGATATCGGCATAAATTCATTCCAAAACTATAACTTGTGAGTATAGATACAATCTTGATAAATAACAGTTTAACTTTACTAATTAAAGCATTTTGAAAATATAGAAAGATATATTATTTGAAAAATATAAAAATATTTTTAAGAAATTTCCTTAAAAAGTGTTTTATATATCTATAAATATATATTATTTCTCAGAAAAAGAAATTCCACATACATAAGCATAGATTTCCCAAATCATTAAAATGTTTAGAATTTTTAAGAGGTTAAAATTTAAAAAATCGACTTTTGAAGAAACCAATCGTCTCAATTCCTTTTATGTTCAAATAAACTGAGTCTTGATATCGGGGAACATTAAATGGATCATTTCATTTTCAAATAACTTCTACAAATTTCTTCTTCAGGAAAATTCATAATAAATAGGAATTAAATTTGTTTAGGCTAAAGGAATGATTTAACTCCTTTAAAATAAAAATACTTTTGATAACAATTACAATCTCATCTTGAATACTCTCAGCAAAAGATAGTTATTTCAGAAATAATCCGCACATAGTTTTCTTGAGCAAATTGCAGGAAAATTCAAATGTGTTTTAAAATACATTTTCATTGATATTCAAAAATTCCATATTTCTATCAAGAATATGAATTGCGAAACTTGAAAAGTGACAAGAAAAGAGATAGAAATTCTCTAAATAAAATAAGGATTTCAACAAGTTCTGTAAAATATTTTGATTCAACAATGTATAGAAATTTATTTCCATTTTACATACTGTTGTGTTCTCAGATTTATTTATTTTTTAATTTTATTTTGACTTGCATATATTTGATTTCAAGAAGCTTTCTAAATATCAGATCTTGTTTTAAAAGATAATTTCATGCACTTATATAATTATATTATGCACTTATTTCATTAATAAACGAAAAGAAATTAATATGAAACACAAATATATAAAAAAAAAAACATAACAAATTAAATTGCATAAAATAAGGCTTTTTCTTGATAATATGTTTTTAAAAAATTTGAAATTTTGGAATTGTCATCGAAAAAAAGGAAATGTAATGAATTATTTCATAGCACTAACATATCAAAAAGATAAATAGCTAACAGATTGCAGAATTCAGTTTTGAAGAAAATGGAAGATGTTTAATGAAAGCATGATAAGAGCTTTAAAAATTTCGTCTATAGATCAAATATATAAAATAATTTAAAATATGGTATTTTGTCACTTCAAGATGTTTACGTCAAGTTCCTGTTAGTATTAAAAGTAATGATAGTCTTTGCATTATAAAATGCTTCAAAAAATAAATGAAACATTTTTTTTTTATTTTCAAAACCACTATATATATTTTAATTTGACTTCCAAATTATTGAAGAAAGAACACGAAAAAAGAAAGTTTTAAAAGATAAATCAAAATATTATCGAAAGATAAATCTGCGAACAAAAATTGCTAAAACAAAAATATCACAGTAGGATATATATATATAAAATGAAAGGAAATCCAATTTTAACTGCTAAGATTTTATTGAGGGGAAAAATAAGAAGAGCAGAATTCGGTCCATTAAATGAAACAGTTTAAGGAGTG
The DNA here is from genome assembly GCF_947563725.1 of Argiope bruennichi. NCBI lineage: Eukaryota > Metazoa > Arthropoda > Arachnida > Araneae > Araneidae > Argiope > Argiope bruennichi. The sequence goes on from NC_079155.1 coordinate 6,090,527, forward strand.
TTCCCATGAGCTTTGAGTGATTTTAGAGACTTTGAAATTTGGGTAAACAGTCTAAAATTAAAACGTGGTTATCCTTGAAATGCTCAAAAGAGTTGCAGCTGAACGGTCGATGTAAAAAGAAAAGGAAAAATTTCACCATGCATCAAAGTTTCTGAATTAATTTTACAGATAATATTTGCATAAGCAATGCTCGTTTGTAACACATTCTATTCTAATAAAGGGTATACTATTTTTATTAACAAAATTACGGTCGTAAGTTAAAATCGTTACTGTAGTAAGAATTTCTTTCTTTTAAATAATCCTTCTTTTTATGGTACCAGTTAATTAAACGCATGTTAGCGATTAATCGCCAAAAACATCAAGAATTTTTTTTTTGGGGGGGGGCAGTTAATGATTATTAGTCAATAATGTCACAATAGTCCAGTGACTATGTTCGCCCATGATATACTAGTATGTTTTAAGTTTGCTAATAACATGCTGTAAATACAAAAGTTCGAAAATGACAGGCAGTGGATACACATTTGCCCTTTGCATCAACATAAATTTGTTGAAAGAAGGTTGGTGCAATCGGTGGTTAATTTTTTTCACTTATTTTTTTAAATATAATATACATATATGCAATATTCAGCTATTTATGCATGTAATACTTATGCAATTTTTCTAATGTTCTGCTCCTTTTCATCGATAAAAATTAAAACTTTTTTAAAATTTAATTCAAATTTTTTCTAGAACGGAGAATGTCTGTCCACTTATATAAATTCTCCGTTCGTGCAGTAAATAACCAGCATACTATGAACAGTCAGCTACAAATTAATAATTATTTTAAATTTATTTCCGATTTAATAATATTATCGATGTAGTCATTAAACTTAAAAAATAATAAAAGAAGAATATTAGCTCTTTCTAACAAAATATTAAATCTCAATTTTATTGTAGTTTTCAGATTTGAAATAGTTCATCTCACTTGATCTCTGAAATGCGTCCCGTATGAGTTTCACCATTAGCAAAACATACAAAGAATCTAATCTATCAAACCAGGCATTCTTTTACAATTCATAAAACGTCAAACATTGCTTTTTAGCACGAAATATATTCCCATTTTGGTTGTTCGGCAGAGATATCAAACAATCACTTGTTGATGTCAACTGTTAAAACCAATTCCTAGTAAGATTCGTCTTAAATAGAGCATGAATATGTATAACAGCGCTCCCTACTTTGCATTACGATGCTATTCGTATCTGTTGGAGCCCTTCTGTTACGCTGTGAATGCGAATCCATCTCCAGTTCTTTTTTCGATTTCAAGCGAAATCTTCTCAACAAATTTTGACTTGGGTGTCATTCTTTGAATATTTGATCTACTGTCGAACGATAATAAATAGCACAGAACATAGAACATAGCAGTTTGGAAAACACAAAGATGTTACTTCTATGTAAACGTGCGACCTCGAATGTTTACCGTTACCTCTGAGTAATTAAAATACTTTTTTTAATAATAATTAGGTCAAAAAGATGGGCCGAAGTTTGGGTATATGTTATTTTTAACTTTTTGATGATATACTTTATAAATATTACCTAATGTGTAAATATGATTAGTAAAAATTCTGAAGATGATATATTAAATCTTTTGGAAAATTTTCTAATCCTGATTCAAACTAAATGGTTTATTTTCCTTGTTTTCAAGCGACAAAAGATATTCTTTGGCTTATAATCCTGCTAAGAAATTAACAAATCAAGAATCACAAGTTTAGAATACATAAAAAAGAAAATTAAAAGCTTTTCGAGATATTTACTAATTGATACAGATATGCATGGTTAGTTATTGACTATACTTTTAGAGCATCACAACATTTTTTAACAAGTGTGACTGATTATCTCTTGCATTAAAAATGAAGTTACTTTTACAATATTAGTAATTATTATCAAAAAATAATTAACCGTACTTTGGAAGTTTTGTGCTTCTTGAATTGGTTTTGCAGTTTATATTCGCGTTAGTTTAATTTAATATGAAGTAAATGCCTTACAAGGTTCTGAACTAAATCAATAAATCCGCTTCTTAACCTGCGAACCAAAAATAGAATAAATTTACTGCTAATAATTACGCTATTCTTTCGATAATTAATCACTAGATGGAAAGATGAAACTTGAAACGAAAGGATTTGAATGTGGCAAGTAAATTGGAAAGAATTCGAACTTTAAATAACAATAATATGAAAAGATAAACAATAGGGGAAACATTTCATTTGAAGGATTAACTTACCTTGCCATTGTTTGAACAGATTAAAAGAAGCAACATTAAAATATGAGTTAAAATATGCTTTAATTTATTCGAAATGTGATTGAACCGGAATTCCACATAACTTTAGATATTTTACATATTTAATTATATTTTTGTAAAATGTTTCTGTCATAATGGTAATAAGTGCTCTTTCTCGAGTGAATTCGCTATGTGATGTATTTCGATGATTATTTCGAAACATTTCGTACATTTTTTTAATTGAGATCCTAATTTAAATAAATCAAACATTTTGTGTTACTTTTAGTAATAAAGGTGTAAAAGAGATTCAATGTTCAATGTTATATGAGCATTCCATCCAATCTACTCCTGTAATATATTGTTGGGCAATGATGCAGTTACGATTACAAACTTGGAAGAACTGATTAACTCATTAATAAAATAAACGATGTAGGTAACATTTGACCTTCATTAAATTGAATATAAACAGAGCTAGTAGCATGAAACATTGATAAAGTTTCAAATATATGTAGATTTTTTTTTAATCTTCAAGCACAACATGCACAAGAAAAAATGTGTGGAATATTTAAAATGTTGAAAAAGAACGTGTAGAACAAGCGGTATTTCAAGAGAATATTCACTGTTTGAATTTCTTTGAATGTAAGAAGACAACAAATATTTCAATTTCGTATGTCTTATATATCATTGCTCTGCATAACAAAGCTATGAATATATTAGTGCTAACAATATATAGTAGTAAAGTATAGTAAAAAATTTAATGAGAATAAATTTTGTCCTCTACTCTTTTTATTATAAATGGTTGTGTTGACGATCATTGAATGAAAGAATTTAAGTTAAGCAAATTAATTATCTTTATTGGATGAAACAATATACATAAATTCATTCGCAGCTTTTACTTTGAGTGGTCAATATGCGAGAATAAAATTCATTCAAATTTCCTCTAGTTCCCGTTACTCATGCATTAATGGAACAATTTGGATTTATTGTTAAAAAACTGCTTTCATGATCAGAAACTTTAGTTTTTTTTTTTTTTTTTTTTTTTTTTTTTTTGCGAATAAAAACAGAAAAATATGTGAATTACTTTGAATACAGCATCAATATGGGCAACACGGGGACCAATATTCTTGTCTCTTAAATCTCTTATCTTCTTGGCTTTTTTATAAAACAAGAGTTTGATTATTCGAAGAATGTCCTGAAGGCCCAAATGGCGAAATGTGCATTTCATGATAAAAGTGGAATAAAGTGTAAAATTCATTTGTGTAAGAAAGAATTGCTTGATTGCAACTCTTGATGACAGAGTTAAACACAAAAAAACTGTAAATCTTTACAACAAAGAACCATATCAAAGTATATTCGTGAAAATAGCTGTCCAATTCTTGTCTGTTTATTTCTTTTCAAAACTAAAAAAGACGACTTTCTCAAGTAAAGCATACAATCTTTGGACATCTGGAAATTTTATAATCCAGATTGCCTCTCCGCCACCCCGCATAGTTGATTTATGGAGCGAAACTGAAAGACCGGCTCAAACTCCGAAAATCCATTGTTCAAATACAGAGGATTAAAATTTACCTTTTATATAAAGCTCATACTCTTCCGTAACTGTTGTGTAATAAGGTGTTACTAATAATTTGACCATTCAGTGCAGAATTTTGTATAACACAAGATGCCTTAAACATTCTATTGATTTAATTTATTTTGCTTATGCCTACTTATGAAGAAATAGAGAAATGCTATTTTGAATTTAAATCCATTAAAGAAGAAATGCTTCTAACTGATCCATTTTCTTAAGTACAAGACTAAGAGTATAGCAAAGTGAGGGGAAGTCAGGAAAACCAAAATAATCGATTAAGGAGTTATAGAATCTACAACTAATTAATATTTTCATTTCACGTTTTAAAGCAATATGTCGTTAAATATGAAAATAAAATTCGACTTCTGTTAATATGTGACAGATAAGTTTGACGAATATATGGTGACACTGAAATTCCACTTCTTGATAGATTTGTAATCAGGCTAAAATTTCATGTGGAGCATAAAGCATAAATTAGACCATGAAAAAAATGCATGAAGGTATTTCTGTAGTTATTAACATTTAATTGGACTCAATGCTGGGTGAAAATAAATTTTCAAGTGCATCAAAAATGGTTACAAACAAGTTTACAAACCCTGAACAATGACAATCTTTATACTCCTACTCTCCATAAACCATTACATCAGCTTACAATAAGGCTGTTACAAATAATATAGGTTGCTACTAATTTAATTACTTTTCTTTTACTCTGACAAGTGGAGAATTTTATATTATCATCAAATTGTATTCGATGCCAATTTTTAATTCAGTAACAATGATATTCTGCGTTTGTAATTTTGCTATAAAATAGTTGGAATTTATTTGCTGTTGTTTTTTTAATTTGAATTTGAAAAAGGTTTGAAGTTTGAATTTAATAAATTCAGTAATTTGATAAAATCTTGAAAGAGAAGAGAGAAGCGGAAATACGCAATGCAAAATTAAATATTTTGGAATATAATGGAATTGATAATTGCTTATAAGTTAATATAATTGCGCTCTAACTAACGTATTAAGGGAAACAATTTCTATTTCTATAAAACAAATTAAATACGCAATTGCAATTTAATTTTCGAAGTCTTTACAGATCCATCCTACAAAGGTAAACTATATAACGAATAAAAGCATGATTAGATACCGACTGATTCACTCACTTGCGTATGTCATATGACTTTGAGGACAAACGAATTTGAAAAATACAAAGTGGAAAATTGAAAATACTTCGAATATTCATACACAAATTCTTTGGAAACTTATAAAAAATAACAATTAAAATTCATTTCAATTCAGTTTCATAAATGTAAATAAATAGGGTTTTGAAATCTTTCTAACTGGATAAGCAATTGCTACATAAAAAAAATAACTAGATGCTATAAATATGATTTTAGGGAGTACAAAAAAATAAAAAAAAATAAAAAAAAGATTCGGGTATAAAGGCAGAAAAATCTAGCTTCAAAGATTAAGAATAACTAAACCCCTGAAAATATACATATTTTCAGATGCCCTCCCCCCAGATTTTTATTGAGCATAATAATTGACGAAATATATAAAGAAAAAAAATTATTTATAATACAAATAAAATTTGAAGAAATGAAATAATGGTACTAAAATAATATCAAAAGATTCTGATTCCTATAGACGATAATAAAAATTATGCATTTTGTATCCTTTTATGCATAAAGATTTTCAAATTCTTATTTATAAGCATGCAAATAATGGTTAATTTGTACATTTAATGTACATAAGTTGCACAAATAATGGTTAAGTTGAACATATAGAGAATAGGGAATATATCCTTAATGTATCTCTCCATTTCTGAAGTTTTGTGCTTCATTTTTAGCATTTAAATTGTTATGAAGAATAATATTTTTAACTTTAAAAAATTTAGCAAATTTTGAAATAACAGGAAATTTATTTATACAGAAAATTTATCAATATGTTTTTTCTCTTTATTGTCGTGCTACACAATGCGTGTATTAAGTATTGATTTCCGAATGTTTTCTTTCCAACCTATCAATCAAAGTAATTTTTAGACATTTTTCAGAAACATTAAGAAATTCGAAAAATGTAGTATTGTAAAATCTAAAATCCTTACCACTAGTTAAATCCAAATAGCAAATAGATAGCTACCATTTCATTAAACAATTCAAAATCAAAAATAGTGAAACGAGCCATAGAACGATAGGTAAATTCTTGAGAGAAAAAAATGCAAATATGGAAGAGATTTCTTATATTTTACAACTTTGTTTATTTCTTAGAAATAAAAAAAAAATGTCATATGCTGCTGAAGAAAATATGAGTTCAATGTTCAAATTTTAGTAAGAACTTCTTCAATTTATTCTGACTAGACATTTTTATGCTTAATGTATATCCTCTTGGGTATAAATAGTCAACAAAGACATCCGTGATATCTTGAGAAAAGAAGACTGGAAATTTATTTATTAAAATTCAGCAACTTCTTGTATAGTGTCAATGCCCCAAAAGACAATGCATTTTCTCTTATATTTGGCTAATGCACAATATTATTTTGTATCAAATGTTTTTATATTTTCAAGACTGACTGCAGGAAATCATTTGAAATATGACCTACTTTTTCTTCAATGTGTCATCACTCCTCATTTCTCATCAAAATATAAAATTGATTATCATCCAGCTTCATTTCAAATTTAACTTCAAAAATAAAACCTTTAGCAAAATTGAAATAGTTATTTTTCATGTTATCAATATAGGCGTCAATAAATTAGTCTTATACGACATGTAACTTTTAGAATATGTAACATATTCTAAAAATATATCACAAGAAATTTTAGAACTCAGAATATAATAATAATTTTAGAATGTATACTACTTAATTAAAGTTTCACACATTCTATCCAAGATTTATCTACTATTTTTCCTTTCATGTCATTACATGATAGAATATTATATATGTCATGATAAAATCATTAACATGATGAATGTTTATAATCGTAAAAGATTTACCGTTTATGTTATTGATTCATTTTATGATAATATGGATAATCAGATTGTAAGAGACTGCCTGCCCATTTTAACAATGTTCAGTATAATTTTGGCAAATCAAATTAAATAATTAAAAAATAAATATTGGTCATTGAGAAGAATAAATTTAACACATAATATAAAAATGTTGGGCTTTTCATATTAGGAAAATGATTATATTACTACTTAGATCAATCTACAATAAATTCTTTTGCTTTATTTCATATAATAAAGGAAAAGAGAATTAATACATTTTCTTTAATGTCATCAACATTTATAAAGGATTAAAGGGCTTTCACTATAATAAAATTTATTTTCAGGGGAAACTTATAAAAATGATAGAAAGGAAAAAAAAATTCTTTAAAAAATGTTATATCTAAGACTAAAAATAAATGACTTTTTAAGTAATATGTTCAGAATTTTTATCAAGTTTCCTAACTTTATTTATAAAATTTTATATAATCGCAGTTAAAAAACAAAAACTCTGACATATTTATGCTTATATAATAGGGCTGTATATAATAGCCACTGCGAATACTAAATTTAAAGGATGTTTGATATATATATTCAAAAATTGTGCGTGAAAAGATAATTTGCAGCTAAATACAATACCTAATTAATCTTTTTTATATAGCACACATTGAAAATTTTCAAATGTAAATATCATTAACAGTTTTTTCAACTTTTTTGAATCATTTCAATCAATGTTTATCAAAATAAAATACATTATGTTGAATTTAATTATGTGCAATTTTTCTTTTGTAAAATTTTAGCTAACATAAATTGATTGAAAAGACTACGTAGAATTAGATAGCTAAAGAAACGATATAAAATTATTTTTCTCTACAGTTCAAAGTTTCTAATAATGAAACTGGTGGTGTAATTAACAAACAATCATCCACTCAGGATAATTAAATTTGGACGAAATATTAATATTCTCCTTTTAAGTGAGATACGAGTCTTTATTTGACTTTCGGCCAGAACTTATTTAATACTTTTATTCCCCTAATTGCATTGTTTTTAATAAAGATTCCTGTTTCTGGTTTAATTTTTTAAGATTAGATATAGAGGACATATTTTTGCATTTGCTTAATTTCCATTTCCATTGCATTTAAACTTAAATGTTATTTTTTAACTTGCACTTAACTTAAATGTTATTTTTTAACTTGCACTTAACTTAAATGTTATTTTTTAACTTGTACTTTACTTGAATGTTATATTTTGTATTTTTTAATTTTTAAATTTAGGTAAAATATTCTTACGAAAAACCCCGTAAATGAAAATTCAATCTGTATTTCTTGAGTAAGTTTGTAATCAAAGTAAAGTTATCTTGCAAAGTAATTTTTCAATATGTTATGTAATCTTGACCTGAAAAATAAGCACTAAGTTTAGTTAAATACATGTTACAATGTTAATTATACAATAAACTTTAACAATTATCTATTAGGCGGACTACAGTATTAAAAATTCGATAAAACTATAATTTATTTTTTAGTTCATGGAGCAGGCTTTATATTTCATACTTCATGTTAATAATTGCTAACATTAAATAAAATTATTTCAAGAAACATATCATAGAAGGTTATATGGTGACTCTTTCGTCTTTCTTAATGACATCTCTTCCCTTTATATAGTTAGTGGTCAAGCTCCAGATGACACCTTTTTCTTTGTCATGAAGAGACTGACAATGACCTGTTTATATATATATATATATATATATATATATATATATATATATATATATATATATATATATATATATATATATATATATATATATATATATATATATATATATATATATATACAAAATTCCATGATGAATTACAGCTTCAGCTTTCAGTGCCAATCTTATGCATACACACCTTCTTCTTAGGAAACGCTGTCAAATATCTTACCATTGAAATCGGCTGAGTGCATAATAAAGTTCCCCAGTCCTAAATGCAACTTCTCGGATGTCAACTCACCAAATACTCCTTGAATTGTACAATAACTATGATACGAGGTGCATCGTTATTTATAACTATGCATGCAGGTATTTTTTATAATTGTTGAGATCTTTTTAATATTGGGCAGGTGTCTATGAGAATTGTTTTATTATTTATTATTTTATTATTTTTAATTGTTTTATTTTTATTATGTGTGTTATTATTATTTTTAATTTATTATTCTTGTAATTTTACCTGAATGAATTTCCTAGAAAAATTTTGAATGACAGGATAATGTAAAATAGTTCTTAGCATGTAACATTAATCCTCAATATTAGTTTCCTGTGGGCTCGAAACTCCGATAACACTTAAAGTGGTTATTGCCTTGCATCTGCAGCGATCTGAGCAAGTATAGTATACTGTACAGTTTTTATATAATTGTACAGCATTTTTATGTATAATTAGTTCCGTGAACCATTCATTTTCATTAGATTTTTGATTAAATTGTCGAAAAAAATCGGTGAAAGTTAGAGTGAGGTTTCACTTACCTGCTATTTGTTATTGCAATGCCTGGGGTAGGATTTATACATATTGAATGCAGGAGCTGTCATATCTGATGATTCCACGAAACATCTTGCACTGATCTCGAAGGTGGATTTTAAAATTCATTCTCAGACTCGAGAAATTGTTTATCACCTCCTAAGATAAATTCTTATAAGGGATTAAAGGAAAGAAATATTTATCTTTTTTTCGCTCAATCAAATGTAAGATTTACATTTGATATATCTGTGATCTTCGTAACTCTTATCCTTAATGAGAAACTTAGTGAATGATAAAATAAACGATCGACTACTGAGGACTTTGCGGTTGCCACGTTACCTATGTAGATTCATCAGATTTTATCTGCAGGATGAATTGTCTGACTTAGTGTTAATCGTTGACAAAGTACACGAGGTATCAAGTTGTCCAAATGTGTTGTATATTCGATCTCATCAGTGCTGGTAGATTCTTTTTCTGAATTACGAAAAGAGTTATAGTAGTTGGTTTAAGAGGTCCGTCATTATTTGTACAGAGGTAACATATCTAAAAACATTATGGTAGGTCTATTTCGTCTTAAAGTATACCATTCTACCAGCGGAGCAGGATCATTTGCTGATATGACAGTCGTTTACACGCTTTCATTAGAGATTAATTTAATATTTTGAACTGTTAATTCTTTTATTTCCAATCCAGTTTTGTAATGAAATATTTTAAATTTATAGATTGAAAAACATTTTTAAGTAATTACATTCTTACAGTATAAAAGAGTATTTTGAAAAAGTAATCACGCTAATTGGGTGCCTTTCATGTGAAATTGTACAAATATTTTATGACTGCCGCTACTTATTAATAAAATAGCATATTCTATTAAAAGCATCTTTAAAATTAATATCTTTAAATTTTCCATAAGCACTTATTCATGTATTTGGAATTCACTTATTCATGTGCGTAATTTTGCACTACACAATAATAGGGATGTAAGGTCAAGTACTTAGTGAGAATTAAAAATTTACTTTAACACAATATAACAAAATGGATTTTCCTATAACTATTATTCAACTATGAATTTTTAGTATTTCAAAAGTGACTGTTGTGATTTATTATTTCATTTGCAAAACGAATTTCACATAAGCTTTGCTTCCTAATGCGTGATCTTTCGTCTGAGAGGACAACAGTAAACATATTTCTTGATTGAGAAGAAAAAATTTCCTTAAAAATTAATACTACATTTGTTACATTTTATTGCATAGGTATCTTGAGAAACTCGTAGAACGGGAGTTCCCACGAATGTAGAACAGCATATATATAAAATTATTACGATAAAATTCTATAACACAACTTTACATAAAAATTTTCAGTGAATCTAATTATTTCTTAAAGTGTTCAGATGCCTCTCCTGTGTTTAAATGAAATCGAGGCACATTTTTTTGGCAACCAAGCCATCTAGATTGTGACACTTTTTCAAGGCTTTCATTGACAAAGTTCAGTGAGCTTTATTCTGAAATAACAGATGAAATTATAATTAACAGTTATTTTTTCAATTATAATAAAGCTTTATTAATTGGGGAATTCATGCAACTGTTTAGCATTTTGCTAATTGGTTCAGAGAATAATTTAGGGCCATTTTTTATATATATTATCCGTTTTTTAAAGAACTGATAAGTATTCTTCATTTCTCGATGATCATTTACCGCTTTCCCCATCACTAAAATTTTATCTTTGAAGCCATAGAAGTTAATATTCGAAAAACTGCAGTGAAGGTTACATCTAAATTTCGATCACTATTCGCTCTGTATTCTGTGAATAGTTATTTGAAAATTTTCATTCACTGCTCTTGTGAGGAATGAAGATGTAAGAAAAAAATATCAGAAAAAAAAATACAGCAACCACATTAATGTATAAACAATTTTTGGCACCTAGTGAGATTTGATAAACCAATTAATATTTCTATCCACTGTTCTATACCACTGAATTATTAATTAATAAATAAATTTGTAGTTTAGGAAAGACATTTTTTTTCAATTTCCAAATGGTTCGGAAATATTTTTTTTCTATTATAATATTTTTCAAAGTTTTTAAGAAAATATGCCAAATGTTAAACAAAATTTCAAAAGCGAACTCCGTAGAGTTTTGGGTCTGACAAATTTCTTTCTCCGTTTCCTTAAAAGAAAAATGTATTATTGTTGCTCCACTTATGTGCCTTTTGAAGGATAACCATCTACGTTTTGAGAGACAATCAATAACTCACTACTCTAACCCGTCTGGATGCACACGAATAAAATCTGAATGACCGGACCACCGAGATAACAACACTGGTGGTAACTGTCGTTGAGTCCAAAGGACCGTTACTCGATCACGGCACAACCCTTCCAAGTGATGTACGTCCCCTCATCGATGGGAGATAACCCTCCCTCATCACTTTCTGTACCTATCAGGGCGGTGAGAACCAACCCCCATACCGGAAGCTTCTCATCTTCATTTTTGAGGTGTCAGCCAATGGGTGTCATTGGGAGACAAAGCATATATTAGATCAAAAATCAAAGTTAAAGTTGCACATTGTCATTAAAACCAGTATTTAAATTATTCAATCTTCGCAATGAAACTGAACTTCATATTGATATCGGTTCTGCTGGTTTAGCTGGAATGAAAATAATATTCTTCATATAGTTTACAAAGCTAACAGACAACTAACCTGATGAGGGAAAGCAATGGTTTGGTCAGTGAATTAATTGCCTTCGGTTGCTGACTTTGGCTTTCGATTTTTCTTATTGACAGACAGTGACGTATGTAATTATTTAGACAGTCAATAATACAAAGCCACAAATAGCAAGATAAGATGAGAATCTAAGCGAATTTAAATGTGTTGTGCAGCACAGTTCTGGCTCACAAATGGCTCGTGATGCGCTTAGTCGGGCTGCCATCGGAAACGTAGAATCTCAGGAAATACATCAAATTGATACACGTAATTTTAATGAAACGGTAATGTGGAACCTAACACGTTTTACTCATGTTCAGGAAAAGGCAAAATAGCTTTGCAGATGAAGAACTACAAAAAAATCATTAATATGCTGAAAAATTCCAAATTAAAAGTAGAAAAGAAAAATTTAGAAACTAAATACAACACGATAAGTGGCACATTATATCGAGCAAAAATATCAATGGTGTTAGCAAAAGGCATTCAGAAAATTATTCGTTATGCCAAAAATCGATGATAAAAGCTTTCGTTGTACATTTCATTTAATTTTCCTGTCATCTTAGAGTAGATAAACTAAGTATATTGATAAAACCACAATTTTGGTTTTTCCGAGTAAAGGAATGCATCAAAACACATATAGAACAATGCGTTACATACGCCTTAATGAAAGTACCTAAAGGAAAGGTTCACGGAAAATGCCATCAATTAAATGACCTTTTGAATTAGCTCATCTGGATTCCTTTGCGCCCTATACTTGTAATTCAAAACCGTAACAACAGAACTTGTAGTATTTGTGGACAATTTCACAACATTTGCACGTCTGCGTCCTCGTATCAATTATTCTACGAAATATGCTTTAGAACACTTCAAAGAATTCTTTAATGGCTTTGGAATTCCTAATTGCATAATAACAGATCACAATTATTTCTTTTCATAGGAGGGATTTAAAAAATTTGCATAAAGCATCTCATCAAACATACGATGAATTGCAGTCAAAGACCAACTTCTAATGGCCAGGTTAAACGTATAAAATCTTATATCTATGATTCTTAAAATATGGGAACTGAAATTTCCGGAGACTGAGGCAAGGCAGTATCTGAAATTCAAAGGTGCATTAACTGAAGTCCAAGTAAGTCTACAGAAAAGGTGCCATTCTAACTATTGCATGCTTCAATAGTTTACCAAGGATCATTTTCCAAGAAAATTGCATCCTATCTCTGATGAATATGTGTATCTTATTTCATTACATGAAAAAGTAACAGAAAACATCCAAAGAACTCACAATGAAATGAATTCTTCTGAAAAATATCGTCATGTCGTTTATAAATACTACATTGACAATGTTGTTAAAAACATTTTTCTGAATCTACTAAAAATACCACGAAAACTCAGGTTCTGTATGGAGGACTTTTAATTGTTATAAAAGTATATTTATCAGCTGTGTTCCAACTTACATATTTCAGAAAAGCAAGTCAAGGACGTCCCAGGTGATCTTATACAACAATTAGTTATGCAATAGAAATGGAGCTGTTTCATATAGTTAATGTTGAATTTAAATATATCCTTTAGGAAGAAAAAATATAACTGGTAGGGAAAACTATTCATTTAATGAACAAAATAATGCCAGCGAGTTTAAAAACTTCCCAGATTTTACTCAACAGAAATTCCGTTTCGGATAAACAGAACTCTCCATGTGAAAGAAGAAAACAATGGATAAGAGCAACTTTTCATTTAAAAGATTATGTAGTTCATTGACAATTTCATTCATTGTCGTCCTCGTCTAGTTAATAGGACTGCCAAATGGAACAGGACAATGATTTTTGCAACTGTATCTCATGTTTTTCGTGTATGAGCATTTTTAGATTAGATTAGAAAAGGATTTAATCATTTTTAGATCATTCATGTTTGGATGAGAACTATATGTAAGCTGCATCTTTCATTGGGGCTTGCTATACGTTGGATTCTTAAAACGGTTATTTACTAATATATATATATATATATATATATATATATATATATATATATATATATATATATATATATATATATATATATATATATATATATATATATATATATATATATATATATATATATATATATATATATATATATATATATATATATATATATATATATATATATATATATATATATATATATAATTCTTTGCAAAATGGGGCAATCCAAAATAAGAAATCGAAGTTACAAACACTAAATGGAGAAACGTGCATTAGATATTTGATTTTTCAGTTCCATTTTCTACGCGAGTCTTATATTAAAGGAAAACTCTAAAGTTGAAGCTCATATACACTATAAATAATTTTCTATCTGAATTTTAGCTTGAAATAATTTTATAGAATTTTTTTTTTGGGGGGGGGGGGATATTATGTCCAACAGGTATAACAAAAATAAATGATTAAAAATCAACGAAAGGAAGCTAGCCATGACATGAAAAAATGTAAATCGCAATATAACTCAAATTTAGCTTTAAACATTTTACAACATAAAATAAAAACTCTTTAATTAAACCCCTAAGATTAAAACATTATTCATCTTCAAATGTTCATTTTAATATCTTATAATCCAGCGGACCTCGAAATGAGGAGAAGAAATTTCTGGCATGATGATTGGTACTCGTTGGTACACAAAAAGGTAGTATCCTGGCTCCTCCCATCGATGACGGGGCGTACTTCCTTAGGGAAGGGTTGTATCTTGGCCTGTGATGGCCCTTAAGGCTCAACCACATTTCCCTCCAATGTTGCTGCTGGTCATTCAGTTTCTTATCCGTGTGCCTTCGAGGTGGGTTGGAGAGTCAGGGATATGATTTTAATATCTTGCAATTAATTAGTTCGTTTATAATGTAAGAAAATCATAATTGTATTTAAATTCATTAAAATACTCTATGATACTATTTGTTAATCAACTCGAACTGTTGTATTATAACAATATTTGTACGAATATAACTGTTGTGATGTCATATCAACTACAAAATAATTTATAATGTCTTTAATATAATTCATAGACAGGATTTACGTGCACCTTAGGCTTATTAAAAGTAATTTATTCATTTTACCTACGTTGAACTAACAGCAGATTAATATTTCCTATTTATTTTATCATTACTCGACAATATAATCCAACAAGAGACGTTACCCGAGATATTTTAAACCGAAATAAGAGTTAGAATAAGATTTTCATTCCTAGAATAATAAATAATGAAGTTATTTATAATCATATCAATTCACCGATATCAAAATCTTAATATGTTATTACAGACAGCAAGAAACATTTATAGAGAGTGCAATTCCATTCTCTCGATTCATATCCGCAGGAGAATTGACATTCCTAGCATCCATTGATCACTCTTCTCCTCTGCTCTAATCCAGGAATTAATGTCTCTCCGTTAAGTCTTTAGTCAAATTTATCTCTTTAGCAAACCATCTCATTTCAAACATATGTCTTCTAAATGCGTGTTTTCGGGAATGATTATCTCTATTTATATTTTGAATTTAAAAAAAAGTAATAAAATGGTTGCTTCCTAGATATGTCGGCTTATTTGTTTTAATGGATATTGTAATAATTTTAAATGCATTTGCTGTTTAATATATATTCTTAAGAATACTTACTTAAGAATTGCTTCTTCTAAAAGAATTAATCATTCATTGTTCAAAAGCTATGAATCCGAACATGTAATTCTATTCTGGAATTTTTAAAATTTATATTTCAATGAATATTTTATTATTTATTGCATATTCGTTTTGTATTTAATTGATAGCTTCGTCCGAGAAAAAAGAAGTTATTTTTTTCTGTTTGGATATATTTGGATATTATATTGCTAACTTCTTGCTGATATTTCTAATATGCATAACAGTATTTTATTAGATAATTTGGCATTTAAGTTTATTTTTTACTTTTAATTTATAACAAATTACTTTCTTCATTTATGAAAATCATTTTATAATCTGATTTTACTTCTAATTTAAAAATAAATAAACTTTTACTATAAATCTGACGATGAATTACTTAATTAATATTGTTATTTTGCTGCAAATATTCCATAATTTATAAATTTATCTGAAATTTTTCTCAATAACATTAATAGTGTGGCTCAATGCATAAAAAATGAAGGATATATTGATCTCAATAAATTCATTTTCATTAAAATAAATCTTTTAAATAATTTTTTTTCAAGTAAGGCATTAGCATTAATTATATTTTCTATAAAAAAAATTTCAGAAAATATAGATGGAATATTTTGGTTTGTGCGTCTAAATTTTGGTTAGTGACACAGTGTTTATATATATATCAATTTTATGAAGAACAATTTAATAATATGCGCAATATTATAAAAATATCATCATCAGAATTTTATATTTATATACAATTGTATTCCTGTTCACCTTTTACATCAGAATGTAGAAATAATGCATCAAAATTTCTTATGAGAAGGTATTCTAATGTTAGTATAAGTTCATTGTATAATTTTTGTTAGGTACCGGATAAGATAAATTTTAGCATTCATAGTGTAAAGTTTCCCCATTTTCCTCAAATGGTGATTGACATTCCTGTCAGATGTAACGCCACCCGTTTTCCCACACATAATTAAGTACATACAGACCTATAGATGGAGATACTTTTCACTAGGAGAATCATTGTGTGTGGTCAATTGTTACTATATCTAGGTGTAAAAAAACAGATTTGTAGCCCTTCGATTCAAATAGATCCATCATATCTTCAAGGGAAAGGAACATCAAAACATCTAGATGCTAAACTTTTTCCCTTATGAAGAGACAACTCACGTTATCAAAAAACGATCAATCAATAACAACCGTTGTCACTAAGTGTCAAACCCAAGTGCACTTCAGCTGGTGTTAGCTGCGAATTAATTATGATTAAAATGTGTTCAAGAGGTGGTAGGCTACAAAGAAGGATCCTTTATAGACAATTCCTCGATTGAGGTGAGACCACTAAGGAAGCATTCTTGAGCAGGTATTGGGTGACAGGGCAATCAAGTTCACCAATGAGGAACCAAAGACTGATACCTGATGAAAACGCGGTATTTTTTCCCCAAAAAAGTAGAAAATGGCTTCGAATTAGAATTCGGAGGAAGAAAAAAAATGTTCCTTTTTTTTTTTTTTTTTTTCTTTGAGAAGCCCCGTGCTATTCGATTTTCTGTGTTAGGAACCACCCGATAAAGATCGGTGGATGTTTGGAACGTCCCTGGAATAGCCGTTTAGAGTTAACAGTCTGTTAGCGTGGTTTTTTTTTGTGTGTATGTGTGTGTGTGTGTGTGTGGGTGTGTGTGTGTGTGTGTGTGTGATTTATTTTTCGAAGTGATCGAGGAGCTATTTCGTGACTGAAATGTTTTTATAATTTTGTAAATAATATTAATCTAAATGAGAACAAGTGTTGTTTTTTCTTTATTTGTCAATATATAAGGCTGTAAATAAAAGAATATTTGTTACGCTACTGTCTTATTTGATCGGTTTTGACCAATATATTACAATAGCTTCGATAAAATTATCTATCGCCAAATCCAATTTCAGAGTGAGGGCTGATTATAATTTCAATGTAATACATTTACTTCCAATCACACGAGCATTGGAAGTGAAAGTTAATCTTTTCTGTCTATAAATCAATTGTTAGATCTTGCACTCTTCTTAGGCTGGTTTCTTTTACTACATCCTCAAGTGTCTCAGAGAAAAATTACAGACAAGTCGAAGAAAATAGTTCCTTATCAATAGCTTAAAAGAAGTTCTACAATATTTGCATGCATTTTGATAAATTCGAAATTCGCAATGACGCAACACGAGTATTGGAATACGGGAATTAAAATGATCCATTTTTCCTCTTAGTAATGTGTTGATTAAGAAACTTATCTGTATAACATCTAGAAATTTATAATGTTTTTTTTCCATCAAAATGTTATCCTGACATTTTGAAATATTCTAATTTTAATATACTGATGAAATATTCTAACTTATTCTGATGAAATGCGATCATTTTATGTAGCATCACTTTTTGAGAGTAGGCCGTCAGTTTCCTAGTCTAAATCATAGAGTAAGAATTTCGTGATAAAAATGATTACAATTTTATTGGTTAGTAATTATATAATAACCTTAAAATATGAAATTTATACTTTAATTATTATGTAATCTTGATAGGTAAGCAAATTGAGTATGAATTAATATTCCATTTTGAAAGAATTGGTAAGTTATTGAGAATTCCGCAATTATGAACCATATCTTGATAATGATAACAGTATTTCAAAATTCCCAAATGATTTCTTAATTATGAATTTTGCACCATATCAAACAAATGATATAAGCCCCTTAAAGATTGAAATTTCGAGTACCAGGCTTACATCCTTAGCTGATATTCTTGAAGCATAAAATATGGAACTCAACATTCTCCAACTGGGAAATTGAGATACTGTCAACACACAGTTTCGAATGCAGGGGACTGAAGATGAAAATATTATTTCCTGAATTGCAGTTCAAGATATTTTGAATGTGCAGTCACTCAAAAAAGTATTGGAACACTTGGTATGAATAACTACAAAGTTCTTTATAAAACTATTTATTACAATAAAATAAAAATAAGATGAATCAAGAGATATTTTAACATTATAAAGTTTAGGAGGAAAATTTTATTGGTATTTTAAAATTATAATTTGATTTAGCGTTTCAAAGATAATTCAAAGGCAAATAGAAGTCAAAAAAGTATTGGGACGAGAAATTCAACAAATATATAGCACACTAATAGAACTGAATTTACTTCCAATTTTTTAAACTACAAATTTTAAACATAAGAGTTTAAACAAATAAAAAAACTTATTGAAAAAATGGCAAGAAACAAAGTTATATCAGTTAATGTACGATATCTTGCAAAAATCCATTGGAAAAAGGAAAAAAAAAGTTCATTGTATAGGGCATATCTTGAAATTGAGCGAGTCTGCTGTTTTTATCATTATTCACAGGTTCAAGAAAACGAATAGTATTGCAAACAAGCAAAGATCAGAGCATCCAAGTACATTTATTGAACATGAAGAAAGGTGGACTGTGAAACAAGTTCACTTTTATCAAAAACCTAATGCAATAAAATTAACTCTACAATGTAAAAGTAAGTTCGGAAAACATGCAAATCTTGAAACTATTAGAAATGTTTTAAGGAAACATAAATATTATGGCAGAATATCTCAAAGAAAGCCCTTCATCAGCACAGCAAATCAACAAGCCAGGCTGGCCTTTACTGAAATGTATGTAGAGCAGGCAGAAATTACATTTTGGGAAAATTTAATTTTTGTTGATGAAATAAAATATAACATTTTGATGTCGGATGGTAAACAAAAAGTTTGGCAGAAAGCAAAGACAGCAATGTATGTCAAAACTTTACGCCCTACTGTCAAATATGGAGGTTGCTATCAAAGAGTCTGAGATTGTATGGCGAGCACTGGTGTCGGGAATTTACATTTTATTGATGGTACAATAAATAAATATGTCGATCTTAACATTCTGATGTGCAAGCAATTTAAAGCAATATGCAAGCAAGCTGGAAATCTGAGAACATTTCAAATTGCACCAAGATAATACTGTATAATAATACCGAAACACATTGCTGATATTTGCAAGTTACGGGTCTTTCTACCACTGTCCTGGGGTTATTGAAACTCCTGCACAAACCCAGACCTTAATCCCATTGAGTGTGAGATTATTTACAGCAAATTTATATGAACATCATATTTCTAACAAACAGGATTTAAGAAAATATTTGGTCGAAGAGTGAGCCAAAATCGATGGATCATTTTGCAGAAAATTGGTTAAATCCATGCCAAATAGACTACGAGAGGTCATGTAAATCAAGAGCGTCCCAACAAGATGTTAATTTTTAAGTTTGCATTGTCTTTCTTAAATAATTTAGAAGTGTCCCAATACTTTTTTTGAGCACGTTTTTACTACTTGATTTCTTTTATCTTCAGTTATAACCATAATTGCATTAACATGATAGTTTTGCTTGAATTATTTTAATTTGTATATATCGAAATAATATTTACTTCTTAGTTTTTGTTTCATTTGTATATTTAAGTAAAATATCAGAATAAAAATCTGTGAGCTTGTAGTGTGTCCCAATATTTTTTTGCCAGGTTGTATGCTATCACAGCATAATCTCTGAGATACCGGAAATATTCAAGTAGTGCATTAGTTCAAATTATAAGAAAAATGATGATTAAGTAATATAGTGTTGACTCGGAGAATTTCGAAAATTAATTTCGTATAATTAATTTTTTAAATACGTTTCTGAAACAATAAGCAAAATATAATTTATATGTTACTTCAATTGAATTGTTTTCGGTGATGAAGATTGATTTTAATATTATCAAGCTTTGAATTCAACGAATATTGCATGGAACTCGAAGCTGATTGTGAATTAAATTATAATAAGAGTGGTAATTCATATAAAATCGATATTATCCTTGAGATATTCTATGCATCTGAGTGACCCTCATGCTGCTAAAGTCAGGTACAGAATATTACACTCAGTTATCACAGTGTATCAGAATCATTTATATATAGAGAGATTTATGCACCATGAGAGGGATGGACTAATGCACCATCCCCTTTCACTTGAGATACGATCTGTCATCAGAATATGGGTAATACGAACTCATCACCGGAACTGTTTCCACTAGTAAAGCGAGAGTAGATCTGCTCAACCTGCAATTTCTTATCCACGTATCATTCCACACAGAGGCACTACAGAGAGATAAACAATTATTCTGCGAGTCACCGAAAGAATTTTTAAACATTAATTTTTACGACCCCAGTTTGAAAATTTTGTAGCCAATTTTCATGTGATATTACATTCTATAGTATAACAATCAGCTTCAACTAATTATGATTTTATTTATTCTTCATATAAATTCTTATTTATAAAAGACATTTAAAAAAATTTTTTTGATCAGCATTGGTCATGAATAATTTTATTTTTAAATCAAAAAAGGATTTAAGAATGCAATTTTTTTTTTTTGCCTTATTTTATACAATGTCATGGAAATACAAAATTAATTTCTAATAATTATTCAAATAATTATAATTTTGATGACACTTTTTTTTTCGCATTTTCCGAAATAACTTAACTTTCTACTCTACAATTACAGTTGCTGGTTCATTAAAACATAACATTACAGCAATTGCCAGTAAAGCTTTGTTGAATAAATGGCTGAAAAATTTTAAATCACTCTCTTTCGATCTTCAGCCATTTGTTATGCAAAGTGCATTGCCACACAACATATTTAACAGAAACATGCTCCTGATTAAAGGTTTCAAGCATTGAAGTTATGAATTTTGGATAAGAGTATTTATGCATAAAATTACTCTATGTTGAAAGAAATCGGTAAATTTAGATAAAATGAAAAGTTTTACAAATTGCAAGGCAGCAGTAAGGAAACAGAAAGAGTAAAATTTTGTTACTAAATTCGAATGGTGAAGAAACTGCTCAGAGTTAAGGTTAATAGTACAACACTAACAAAAACTCCGTTTAACACTTGCTACACACAACAGATATCAGCCTTAATAAAGTCATCGGAGCACACAGTGAAGACCAATAGGGGTAGAATGGAACGCCATCAGCGGAAGTATTTTCAATTACGTAACCCCATCACGTCCTAAAATCCCTAACCCATTCATGCCAGATAGATAACATCTAAATGTCTTTTAGAAACTTCCCCGTTTTTTCCACCCCGCGGACCTTTTTGGCGAATAAAATAAGAAAACAAAATCGCCATCTGTCATTCGAGGAGTCAAAGACAGTTTTACCCGGGGTTGCAAAAAGTTGGACTCATTTTTTTCCTTTTTTTCGCTCTCCTTCACTCTCGGTAGGAGAAGATCTGGAAGGAGAATGATGCCGATACCGAAATGTCCAATCTATAACCAGATGTGACAACTGAAGGTTAATGGAAACTTTTTGTCACCTTTTCCATAACTATATGGATAAGAGAGAATTGATTCAGATTGATAGAGTTTTGGTTTGTGTGTGTTTTTGTCGAGGGAATGAATTCATTTGGAAACTGAGTATTTTCTTCTGGAAGCGACGTTTTATCAACCGGACTTCTTTAGATGTCTTTTTTCTCTAAAAGTTTAAGAGAATAAACGCAATGGAGCTCTGATTACGTGAAGTAACTTTCTGAAGTGATATCAAAATCGATAGGTCGTTGCTCCTTCCCGTTAGCAAGATTATTTTATTTTATTTATTTATTTTTTTTTATTTAGTGCAAGAACTGCAGATTCTTGTTTAGTTTAGTTACATTAACGTCCCGTTTTAAAGCAACACTAGAGCTATTTTCGGATGGTCCTCGTAAATTAGAACCGAATTAGATGACGAGGAATGCGCTTAAACTGGCAAAAATTAATCCTTAAGAGCCATTTAGCTCTATTCAGATAAATAAATTAATGAAACTGTATCACTCTTATATTGAATGTATTTATAAACTTAAAACACATGTAATATATTATCAGAATACGATCTTGCAGGGAATGAAGAAGAAAGTAATAAAAGTAAAATATGCGATCTACAAAAGAACCATTGATAAATTATATAAATAAATAATATTTAATAGCGGAACTAATGTTGGATAAAGAACAAAATTAAGTAAGCGATGCAGGAAAAGAAAATTAATAATAACGATGAAACTCAAAATGTAAAGAAAAATTAAGTTAATGCTATAATTTTTAATTAAAAATTTCAAAACGTTATTCATATTTTACTTGTTTATTTGTTTAACATATGACCTATTTAATAAATGAATTGTAAATTATTAATATTTCAAAGTTAGTTCGGGGAAGACGGACATATTCAAGTAGCAACATTATTTCTTAATAAGTTTAGTATTTCAACATTCAGTATTGTGATACAGAAGAAAAATTTCAATCACATTCCAAATCTATAGAAGCTTGTTTCTCAACAATCTGCGCAAATATATATATAATTGCATAGCAATCCCCTTTCCAATTTTCTTTTTTGTGTGACGAATAAATTATTTACAAAAGACATTTTAATATGTTTATATGCTTCATTTTATACATCAATCAACTACTTTTTTTATTCCTTGAAAAAAAATGCCATATGTCAACAAAAATTGAAAAAAAAAATGTCTCTCTGAAAGAGTGAAAATCCTGCCATAATCTGCAATAGCAACATCCAAACTTGAAAAGAACGTGTGGCATCAACTTTCGCTCTTAAAATTATTACAAAAAAAAAAAAAAAGTCCGGTCTTACAAAAGCAACGAACAGCACTTAACTCAACAATTCATTCTTTGTGGTGTTTCACTTATAGCCTAACCAATTCTTTTTTTCTACCTCCCTCAAACATAAACCGCCCCCTCATGCCTAGGGTGTCAGCAAAGGGTGCCAGATGCCGAAATTGGTGAAATCCTAGCGAAGGCGCCCATTGAAGCGTGGGAAATGGAATGGGGGGGGGGTGCATGCAGACCCATTGCACCCCACCTCCTAATTCTTACAATGACGTCACGCAGTGGTTGAGTAATCGTGTTACATGCTCAATCTGTGCTGTTCACCCTGGAGTTTTGACGTTCTTTGTTCTAAAGCCTTCCTCCCTCGTTCCTTTTTTGAGATGGGGGTTTGTATAAAATCGTAATGGAACAAAGGATTCCCATGAAAAGCACAACTCATTGAGATTTTCCGCTCAGATAAAATTAAATTTTGGGGCGTGAAATGATTTTTGGATTCTAACGTGTTTGAAGTTCTTATTATTACCGCGCATGGGTTTCTTTTTTATCTTTATTTCTCCTTTTATATTTTCATCTGAATTGTTTCCACCGTCTTTATTCTGTTGGAAGGGAAAATGTAACGTGATTTGAGAATTTACAAGAATTCTTTGAAATGCATTTACGAGCGAAAAAAAAAAATCGGTAAAGAGTAGGGAATTTAAATTATACCCTTTAGCATTGACGCTATATTCAAAAAATCTTGCTTTAAATCAAAAAAAGAAAGCATCTAAAGAGAGGAAAAAGTTTTACTTGTTGCTAGTTGCAGGCATTGGAAAAATACTATATATGTCAAAACAATCCCAGAAACAAGATGTAAAGATGAATTATTCCATACTAAATGCAAAGAAAAATTTTAAAAAAATGAATTTTTGACTAATAATAGTAATTAATTAATAGTACTTACTTTTAATTTAAATAATTATAGTATTTAATTAATAGTTTATATCATTATCAATAGCACATAATTTTAGTTTAAATAATTATAATATTTACTTAATAGTTTATATCATTATTAATAGTACATAGTTTTACTTTGAGTGATTATAGTATTTACTTAACAGTTTATATGATTATTAAAAGTGCATAGTTTTAGTTTGAATAATAATTACACTTATAATTTTTTAGGCAGTAAAAGTTCAATCATATCTGAGTAATAGAGTAAATTTCAAGAACGAATGGCGAAGCACAATCAAGGTAAAATTGTTGGGTTTTTTTCAACTACTTTACCTTTGACGACCAGCTGTTCACCCAACCTCATTTTAAATATAATTTTTAAAAAATCAAAGAAAAATCCTTTCAGCCATAAACACTTACTGATTTTGATAATTTTTATTTTATGTTAAATAAATGAATGCCACATGAATTTCATATCAAATCAATGAGGTCCTTTTCTCCACCACCATCTGTTTCTGATAAATTTCAACGGTCTTTTATTTACACCTCATTCTCTGACTGAAAATTTAATACAGTCTGGAAGTCACAATTTCTAAATAAAATATCTATCGAACTAATTTTGCCAATTTTAATTCGTGTGAAAATCCGTGACACCACGATATGCCATCAATATTCATCGGTCTACTACATATCAATTTTCGATAAATCATACAAAATAAAATTTACTCAGACCCCACAAATTGAACGGATTTCAAATACTGGTCTTCGGCATTTATGAACCTAACAGAATGCTACTATGCAGTCACAATTTACAAAAGTACTTTTTTTATTTGAAAAAGTACATTTCATCATAAATGTGGATATGATTATTTTAATATCATTAATATGATCGGCGCAGACGTCAGGTTAATAAGATTAATTTAGTCATGCTAATTAATTTTGATTAACTTCAACTTACGAACATAAAAATATAGTAAAAAATAGCTATAGCAATGATAGTAAAAGTTGCTCAATAATGATAGGCGTTCTGAGGGTTGATTGTATTTCAAAGATTGGAAATCATCAAGTTGGTAGTGAAAATAAGCAAATCTTTTCAGTTGTTCTGAGGGTTGTGCTAAATTTTTATTTTGCAAAATCTCTCGAAATGGAAACAAACGGTGAAAGACAACCAATGGTGATGTATCAAGAAGACATAAACTCTCTCTCTCTCTCCTTTTGTGAAATTGGGTTTTTTTTTTTTTTTTGGTTGGGGTTGGCGAGTTCAGTCACAAGATTTTCAATTAAAGAAACATAATGGCTTTTTACATTTTCCATCTGCCCCAAAACTGGAATTCGAATGCAGGCAATTCTTATTGACATATTTAGGGTCATGAACTAATTTTCTTTTAAGCGTTCATTGGTCTGATTTCTACAATACATGTTGTCTAGGCAATACACGTTGTTGTGTTGTGACCTACGGCATTTTACAAGCCCGCTGACAGTTATCTGTCAGCCTTTTAAACCGAATGAGTGTCTCTTGTTTTTTCAGTAGCGCCAAATAGGGCCAAGAGTGTGAATTAGCTTCTCCATGCGTCAATTTCGCTTGCACGTCCCCTTTTTTAATGGGAGCACATTCGCACACCCCATAGATAGAACACAGAAGAAGAACAACCATACCCGAACCGGGATCGATCCCGGACGGGCGTCGGCATTCCAGGATGCCAGACCCCTATGCCAGGACACCGACAGCGAATATTTCATGAATTTTTTTTCAATTTTTCTCATAAATGTAGGATGGCGAAGGGCAAACAACTTTTCTTGATATATTTTGAGATCTTAAGCTAATCT
The DNA here is from genome assembly GCF_947563725.1 of Argiope bruennichi. Taxonomy (NCBI): domain Eukaryota; kingdom Metazoa; phylum Arthropoda; class Arachnida; order Araneae; family Araneidae; genus Argiope; species Argiope bruennichi. Next base: position 6,116,520 of record NC_079155.1, read on the forward strand.
GAAACTAAAATTCTTGAAATCAGTGCTTTGGATAGCGAACGCTGTTACAAAGTTTTCTTTATTTTAAGCATAAGCATAGAAATATAATGATTATAAAATGTTTCAGTTATAAAAGAAATTACATTTAAAGTTAAAGAGATTATAGCATATAATGCGTGAAAAAATATTAAAAATTCATTTCGTACATGATTTTTGCACAAAATTATTGACAGTAATTCGTAATTCTACCTTAAATTCACTAAAGAAAATCTTTCTAGATTTAAACAATTTTTGTTCCAAAATGAGTCATTATTTAAAAGCTTAAAATTTCTAATTTTCGACTTCGGAAGTAAAAATATATAACTGATCTTAAAGGTAAGTCAATAATATGCATAACCATATGAATTTAGTAATAACTATTTGGAGTAATAGTTTTGTGTTTTGCAGTTTCTTTTATTGATACCATTATTGATATTTTACTCACATACATGTCATTTAATAATTTACTACTCAAGGACAGTAAATTTCGAATAGAATTTTTATGGGGTAATCGAAATATTAAAGTAAAATATTTATTAGATTTGTTGGCTAATCATATTATATATAATCAAAAATAAGATTTATCATATGCATTAGTTCCATTAAAAATTTCGTTAAAACTATGAAATAGCCAGTTGGTTTTGATGTTTTTGTGTATTACTATGGCAGCCGTTTCGAAATCAATTTTGATTCTCACTATAAGCATTTGATTTCCACTTAATGTACTCCACACTGATTTATAACTATTTAAAAAATATTAAAAATTCGGAAGAATCTGTGGAATAATTTGAAAAAGGTAAGTGAAAAATCATATAGAAATTTTAATTTCGTTAATGAAAATGAAATAAAAAATAAATTCGCAAACTGTGGATTTTTTTTCTTACTTATTAACGTTTTAAAAATAGCTATTTTTATATTTCTTCTTCCGCTTTCATGTAAGAATATTTTTCACTATAATAAATTATTTCAATTTATTATCAAGTTGTTCGGAGTTTATTGTTTTCTTATTATTATTAATCGTATTCAGACACCGAACTCTTTTCCTGAATTTTTTTTTTAAATAAAATTTTCTCCTTACATAATCACTGTTTTTCTTTGCCTCGTATTATAATTATATATTGTCATATTGCCTCGTATTATTTATTGTCATTTTTGGAATTTAACGACAGAAACTTTATGACAAGGGCTACCTGTAAAACTAACAGTATTACAGTTTTAACAATACTAATATTTAAACATAAATTCAGTATTATCAGAATTAATTTCAAACTATTTAATTGAAATTTTTATTCACTGAATCCAAAAGATCAAAATCTTCTTTTTCATTCAGTTTCGCAAATAATGACTGGTTTCTTTTCCTTCAGTGAATTGTACATTAAATTCAGTTATCACTTTAACTTAAATTATAAGCAAAAAAAAAAAAAAAAAGAAGAAGAAGAAGAAGAGAAATTTAAAATTATTTCGAAAGTGAAGAAAATGTAACCCCATAATTTTGAAGAATTTTGGTATTTTTGAATTTCGTATTTCGTCATATTCCGAAATATTATAATAAATTTTGGCATTTGCTTGCATCTCCATGCCTTTGTCTCTACGATAAGGCAAAAATAACAGGTAGATAAATGAATTTTTGGATTCAGTCTTTGTATTAATATAATAAATATGTATCAATAATATAATTAGGATAATCAAAAGGAAGATATTTTTAAAAAATACTTGACTAGTTTTTAAGATCATTCTTGAATGAAAATTTTGCTGATTTGATTATTGTATTGCTATATATGAACTTCGTTATTTTTTCCATTTTTGAATAGCCATTTTTGTCATATTAGTTAATAAATAATGACTGCAAGAATTTTGTAATTTGTTAGTTATCATGTTTAGGGGCTGTTTATGAAATGTAATCCGCTATGAGTTTGATATTTTAAAATAATAATAAAAAATAATATTTGGATTCAAGTAATATAATTAATACTAGTAAATGTTTTTGAATTATGAAAATACATCATGATCTAATTTAATAAACTATTGTTTTTCTGGTATTATTACCAGATTATTTTAGAAGATTTATTTGTTCATTTCTCGTCCAATTAACAAGAAATGCCATTTCTTGTCCAGTTATTAAATACTTAGTAGAAATTAGAAAAAACTACCTTTCATTTTTTTACAAGAATGTGTCATTACAATTAGGGATTGCAATACCGGTATACCGGGATACCGAATACCGGTATTTTAAGCCATTTGTACAATTTTGTAATACCGGTATTCACAAGTTTAAATACCGGTTTTTCGGTATTTGCTGGAAATTTTTTAAAATTGTCTCCATTATATGTTCAGGTATAGCGAACATAGCAAAATAGTATACGTTTTTGTTTTTATGTCTCCCTAACGGTAGAAATTAATTAGCTAATTAATTGCTTAAATCTAAATTAGCGAAACATGGATTATCCCTGAAAGAAAATATTGTATCCATAACAACTGATGGAGCAACAATTATGAAAAAAGTTGGAAAGTTGATTGGTGCAAATCAGCAGTTGTGCTATGCACATGGAATTCAATTAGGAGTAATAGATGTATTATACCAAAAAAATAAAGAACATTCAAATACTGTGGATATAGAAACTTCGGATTCCAACTTTGAAAAGAGAGTGAGAGTGATATTGACACTGAAGACTATGACAATGTAATTGGTGAAGAAGATATTGCTAATGAGGATGAAATATTAACCTATCAAGAATTGCTTCCTATAATTTATAAAGTTCGAAAAATTGTTAAGATATTTAAACGTTCCCCTATAAAAAGGATATATTACTTAAATATATACTAACTGAAAATAAAAAAGAATATATGTTAATATTAGATTCTAAAACACGTTGGAACAGTTTACGTCTAATGATAGAACGGTTTTTGAAACTGAGAAATCCAATCCAAAAAGCAATAATCGACTTAAACCTGTAAATTAATTTTTCAAATAGTGAATCCGATTTAATATCCAGAACTGTATGAGCTCTACTTCCAATAAAACTGACTATTGAGGCATTATGTGGGAGAGATTCTAATTTATTAACAGCTAATGCAACGATAAATTTCATGTTGCAGTCACTGAAAGAACAGCACACATCACTATCTGAAGAATTATATATTACATTGAAAAATCGCACAGAAGAAAGGCATACCGAAATAGAAAATGTCTTATGGTATTTACATAATTATAGTGATTTTAAAAATGAAAATGAAAAAGAAGAAAAGAACCAATTCAAATCTGATTAAGTTTAGATAAAATTTTCTTAAAATTTTTTAACCCACAAACCTATCCACATTCAGAAGAATTCGGTTCAATTATCGAAGATTATGATGTCACTACTGTCGATAGTGAAAAGGAATTGGCTCTTCAACAAAAATTAGAATTAGCGATAAATAAAATAAGTTATAAGTTAAGAATAAAATAAGTTATAAGTTTATAAGTTACAAATTATTTTTTGTGATATTTACACTCTCTAACATAACTGCCAGAAAAAACAAAGAAAAAACAAAGAAACACCTGTGTTTTCATTCTTTTTCTAAAATTTCTAATACCGGTATTAAAACCGGTATCCAGGTATTAAGATTTCAAAAATACCGAATACCGGTATTGAAATTTTGGTCCGGTATTGCAATCCCTAATTACAATTAAGCGGGTTGCAATCTAGGTAAAAAAAAAAAGAAAAGAAAAATCAAGTAAATCGTAAAAAAAAAATATTTATAATTTAAATTGTTCGTATTAAAGTTAGTTAACAGACATTTTACAATAGTATTAAGAAAAATTAAATGATTTCCAGAAAAAGTAGATTATTTTTTTACTTACCAACTACTACGTTACAAGGCTAATTTTATTTAAGAGAAAAATGACTTGTATCAAAGGTTCTAAATATTTCACTAATCATTGAACGAAGAAAATGTCAGGCCAAACACTTGAACACAAAATTTGTAAAATGTCAAAATTAATTAGATAAGTGTATTTAAAAAAAAGAGCTATTACTTTCATCATAAAAGCTGTGCTGTGAAATGCCTGAAAAAAAAATCGTATTTTGAAATTTATTTAGCAGTGTTAATAAGCAGTTAACTAAAAGGTTTTATTTCGCTCAGAAGAACAGCAATAAATCAGTCAGTTTCATACTGGCCGATGTTTCTTATGCCGAAAATTTGTACTAAAAATAGACCGAGATATTTGAAAATCTTCTTCTTTCGCATTTCTTCAACAAAAACTCTTTCTCCATTTTACCCTTACGGTCTACTTTCTAGGTATCTCCACTGCCCATGACTGATCATCCTGCAGCAGAGATGCATATTTGACTAAAAAGCAGCAACCACTGCATCCGACAGAGCATTATTTCATCATGCTGTTCCATCTCTCACAGCTGTCGTTTCACCCCGCCTGTAAAAAGCACAAATAAAAATGGAGCACCAGAAAATGAAGGGTTTTAGAGAGTGTTCACTGTCTCCCTCCCTCTGAACGTCCTTTCTTCCTTTTATTTTATTTTTTTTTTTTAATTTATCGTGGCATAATGAAACAGATTAGAGCCTCGCGTCCTTAACCCCCAGACCAAAACAAGGCGCGCAGCAAACCATTTGGGCGAGAGAAATGAGATCTATTTGTATTTAATGCTCAAGGGGAGGATCCGGAGCTTCCCCTAAATGGCCTTTTTGATTCTGTCCCCTCTGCCACCATAGCTTTCACGCCCGGCCTCGAGGGTCGCTCACGGTGAGATCGTTATCGCGGATGTTGCTGTAATTGGGTGATGATGTATAAAGGGCAGATTTCGACGCGCTTTTTTTCCGAGTTCGTGTTTTTCCGTCTATTTTTCCTAATGATAAATGTTACTTGTTTAATGATAGTTATCTTTTAATTTGTTTTACACTATCGGATATAACAATACAATGATTGAAAAAAATATTCGAAATTCAGAGGAGAGCAGTCACTTTTTTAATTTGAAAACAGTTTGTTAGAAAACGATTTTTAAAATGTTATAAATATTTGAAACAAATTTTTTTTTCTAAATTGAAATGAAAATAAATCTGAAAATTCCATTTATTAATTTAGAACGATCAACTGTAAGAAAGTTTGATATCTGCAGTGTCAGACTTGGAAAATACCCGATTAAAATTTATTTAGAGAAATTAATTAATTAAGTTAAGTTAATTAACTTATTTAAATAAATTAATTGATTTAAATATTTTTAAATTTAAGATTAAAATTTATTTTTTTGTGAAGGAAATGACTTATGGATGTTTATTTGCAGTGATGGAAAAAAGAGATGGCACAAATTTATCTTTTAATTAATAGTGAAAATAAAATAAAACTGTCAAACGTATTTTTGATAATGTGTTTAGGATAATGTTTAGTATCGCTGCTCTACTTTACCTGAATCCATTTCAATTAATCAGCATATCGACTTACATTTAATTATTGAGCTTAGGGATTGAAACATATTTTACACTATTGATATTTTTTCTGGTATTTCCAATTTGTTTTATCATTCTCTATATTATTCGTCTCCCCATTTTCTTAAATGCTTACCATTAAGATTCGACGATCTGAAAACTTATAATTTCCCGTATAGTGCTTTGGTTTGGGAATTCTCGATGTGCTAGCCAATATTTATAAAATACTGTATCTCTCTTTTCTAGAGGAAGAAAAAAATTGATTTATTCATTCTTATTATAACTTAATGATTGTTTAAAATGAACATTACTTCATTATTTTATCTAATGCATAAATATGATTGGACTACATACATTAGACTCAGACTACCATATTTCTAATAATTAACTTAATACTTTGCATGGACATTTAATACTTAATTTAGAACAGCTTTGGTCTTTCAGATATGTAACTATATATCGAATATATTACAAAATGCAATGTATAAGAATTTTACAACATAAGTTATCCGAATGAGTTTCCGTTACTGAAAATATTTGCTCCAAATGTAACAATTCTAGTCATTTAAAGCATAGATTGAGAGAAAGCGAAAGCAAAAGAAAGCGATAACATTTGTGGAAAATTAATCTTTATCATAATGAATACCGAGTTTTAAGAGATATAACAATCTCCCAACACACTGATTTTTATGTTCAAAAATAACATTTAAAAATTAAAATTAATCTAATGAATATCTTAAGTGAAGTTGATTAAATATATCATAAAAAATCAATACAATTCTATTAGATTTTTTAATAAAACTAATGGACTGAAATGAATCTAATTCAAAGAAAAGATTATATTAAATGAAAAATATAATGTTTGAGAATGAATGAAAAACAAAAAAAAAATATTTAAAATATTAAATGAAGAATTATGTTATAAATAAGAATAACACACACACAAAAAAAGAATAATTATTTCAAAAAAGCATTGTAAATATTCTTACTTTTACTAACATCAAACCATATAGCAGTACGATACTGAAGAAATGTGGTAATATCGAAATTTGAATTGATTTATATTAATCGCGTGCACATAAATTTATTACATTGATCACGGATAATAGATTTCTAAATGAGATTGCAAATAATCTCAGTTACCGCAAATAATTGCTATAATAATCTCAGAAGTAAATCATCGACTGAATAATCATAATATAATCTTAATAGGGGTAATATAATCATAATATGAGTAGTGAAGTCATAATATAAGTAGTCATCATAATATAAGTAGTGAAGAATATAATCATAATATAAGAGGGAAAATACCTCTTTGTTCATGAGGATACATATGATTAGTGGTAAAGAAAAATGGACATAGTATCAGACCTAATGAAAATTTGTTTAATGAAGTGGTCAAAGACAAAGAAAACTCATCCTACAAATCGAGATATTCATTATTTGAATGATGACATTCGGTTTAGGTTTTTGTTTCCTTTTGAATCCATAAGAAAGGTACTTTCTGAGTTTCAGTGGCAAAAAAATGATCAGAATGAAACGAAATCGCAATACTATTGTCCTAAATTTTAAGCTATTTAAATGATATCAACTCAATTTGGATTTCATTAGTTTATGTTTTATATTAACAATAAAATAGACATCAAGTTCATAATGACAAATCTAAATTGCACCAAGAAATCATATATTATTTCTCTTTCGTGAAATCATGACTCGGAACATCAATCCGTAATAATGTTTATTTAATTGACGCAATTTTTTTCTAGTAAATGACGTTAATTCGTTTATTATCTAATATATAAAAATGAATTTTTGTTGTTAGCATTTCATGCGTTGCCGTACCGTTCATCCGATTGCGATAAAACGTTGCCAACTTATTGCTTGCACTTTCGCGAAGGTTATAGGCACAGTGCAGTTATTATAACTAACATAAAAATGAATGTTTCTTTGTAGTTTAAGCTCTTCCGTATTGTTTAGTCGATTGCGATAAAACTTTGCCAACTGTTTGCTTGCTCTTGCGAGAAGCCTATAGGCGTATTACAGTTATTGTATCTAAGTAAAAAAACAAAAACAATATATTCTATTTATACTTTTGCTTTATATACCATCCAATTTCAATGAATGTATTGATTGTTGACAAGAAAATATCATTCCTTACTAAACAAAATAGCAATTTCAAATGATATTTTAAAAATTATTTCTTCTGTGGCTGCAATGCGCCGGATACCAGTTAGTCTTAAAATTAAAAAAGATAATTACTCTTACTGACGTTCGTTTTTTTCATTAGTTATCAGAATAGGTATTTTCTCTAGCAAGCCACTATAAAACATCGTTCAGCGTTGAAAGAACAAATACTTTAAACCTCAGCTGCTGACAAAAGAATAAATTCTTCTAATCACTACAAAACCGGCATCGAATCGAACTTGAATCGAAAACATAGGACCTGTGGTGATGGTAAAGACGCATTGACGATGGGGCATGGGACGGACATTGTTCCAGACACTAATTTCCTGGAGGATAGTTAATTAGTCAAAATGAAAGAGCACGAACTGTCCAAATTTACTAACAAATATCGCGAAAGGACTAATAAAATCGTTCACAGTTTTCTGCTACTTATAATAATGCACAGCAATAAAAAAAAATCGATTTAAACTCGGAAGTATTATAAAAAGGAATTTCTAATTCCCGATTATCCTTTTTCTAAAAGAAATTCTTTTGAGTGGTCAGTTTTAGTTTTAGATTTCATTTGTCGTACCAGCCATGATATGCTGCTGATTCCATCTTCTGCTGATAATGAAAAATTAACTATAGATTTGATCTCAAAAACATATTTTGAAGTTTCGGAATCCAATTTTGTTCTGTCATCTTAAATTTAAGCAAATTTTTAAAAAGAAAACTTTAATTTTTTTTTTATCTCAATTGATTGCATGAAGGACGATAAAGAAATAAAAAATAGTGAATAGAAGAAAGAAAACAATGAAAATTTGAAGTGGGTATCACAGAATCTCTATCTAAAAATGTTGCCAAAATATTAGGGTGTTTACTTAAGAAAATCCCTGGCAGAGGTGACAAAAACATTCCCCTCCCGAAATCTTACCTCTTCACTAAAAGTGCCACGCATCAAAGTAATAAATCAATTTTGATCGTCTCGAGTGAAAGCTCCCTCTCCTTCAGAGGGGCTCTTGGAAAAATAAAGGAGATAACCCTTATTTCTTTTTCCATCATGTACCGGGAGATCATGCATAAACATTCTTAATCTGGTTACCGCGCCGGATAATGCAAGGACAAACTTCTTCACCTTATTCGCCGCTGCTTAGTTAGAAAATTTTATTTTCTTCCAATCTAGGCTTGCTTTCGGAAATATTTTTTTTTCTTTTATTTTTTGGAGATAAGGAATTTTAGGTAGAAATATGATTTTCAAATTTTTGAAGGCCCAACATTTTTTTAGATGAAAAAGTGAATTTACAATTACCTTACTGTAATTTCCCAAGTACATAAAAACGTTTATTATATTAGAGTTTTGTGGATGAACTACATGAGGGATCAGCCTTGTCATATTTTGTTATCACTAGTTAATTTTGAAGTGCAGCTGCTTTGACATAAATATTGATTGCATTAAGTTTCATTAAAATCTTTAATTCATTACTTAATGTTCAGATTTTCGTCAAAAAAGTATTTTTTTAATTGAGATAAAAATTAAAATCGTGTTTTTCTTTATTAGTCCCACAAATGTTTATATTTATTACATGCATGAAGCTTCCTAACAGACTCAAGTCGAATGATTTATATCGCATTCTAAAAAGGAAGTGCATGGGAAATCTATCTTCTAATTGCACATAACTTTTCAGTAATTTTACTGTATCATACCTCAAATAAATTGATTCTATAATAAACAGAATCTTTTTTCATTAAGTTTTTAAAATTTATGAGAAACAGTTTGTTTCTTTAATGAAGCATTGAAGAGATTGTTAAATTTATTGCAACATTGGAAAACTTTGCAGAAAATTGCTCAAAAGTTATATGTACAAATTGTCAAAATTCAGAAAATACCTCTACAATAAAACAAAATATCATTGTAAGATGTTTCTTTTTTTTAAATCAAAATTCTTATATGATGTGAATACCATTTATTTGGTAATTATATTTTCCAAAATCTTTGTGGGAAATGCTAAAATCTCACTAAAAGTTTAATTATTTAAAGTTTTAAGAAATATGTTCCTATTAAGTTGCATATTCCCAGTTCAAAATTATGTTTATGTAAAATTTTGCAACTCTATATTAAATGGTTTTGGTTTATAGAGCACGAGTAATGAAAATGAACGTCCTTTACTCTCTCTGGGATATGATATTTTACAACTTCCGCTCCAACGATTTAATATTTTACAGCTTCATTTATAGTACATGCTTAGCTTGTTAATGAATAGTAAATAACAAATATTGCACAAATTATAATATTGCACGATATATAATTAATTATTACGATAAAAAATTAGGAAATCATAGCAGGGGTGGCATACAGCTTAGAATCAGCTGTTATCTTTTAAGGACCAAAATGGAATTCATTCATGTTTCCTTTATGTGACTTTTACCAAATTTTGTAACTAGTTATCACCTATTTTAGAGGTTGAAAAGGACTTAATATCTTTCATTACGTAACATGAAAGAATTAGATTGTGATGACAAAAGTCAGTACATTTGTCATATTATTAAAATGGTATGCGAATTGAATTGCCTACTTATATCATTCGATTTTTATTTGGACTAGCTCTTATCCACTTACAAGCTTTAACAGATAAATTTTAATGTTACGGGCTTTTCGTCCTGTTTTTAATAGGCATTGACTCATATTACTTATATTGGTTTACAAATTGCAATGGTAACTCTGTTTCTCTTTCTTTGGTTTATTGCCCTAATTAGAAAGTTGAACAGGAACGGTTTCCATTTTCAAATAAACCAGTATGGCCACTACAAGGATATCAAGTTAAAAAAAATAATTGTTGTGTATCTAAAAAATCCAGAAATGGCGGGAGCACCATGCAACAGCCATTCTGATCTCGCTGGTAAGTTCTTCTCTTTGCAAATGCAGAGCATAAGTTTAGATGCTGTACACTGGCTGAAAGAGGCATATTGCTTCGCTACATGTCAAAGTTTTCGGTAAATTTAACCTTTTGAAGTAAGCCCAAATATATAGATACACCGGAAATACATAGATCTGTGATATCAGTTACATACATCTATGTTGGATATTCCTGTATAAATTTTCAACTGACGCATCTAATTTCATGATATCACTGCGTTTTCACATGTAGTGTTTTTAAGAAAATATTAGGACCCATGTATATAATTCTCTATCCAATTTCTATACCTGTTCTGCTATTAAAGAAATTAAATTTGAGACTGTATCCACCATCATTAAACATGGAATACACAAATAGATTCTTTCAAATACAATCCACTTTTTACTCTGCTAAATACAGAAACTTTCAGTCCTACTTCCGGGCTTTTATTCAGAAAAGACAACCTTCCTTTCACAAGATGGTTGCAAGGTAATTTTTCTGACTGGATGCAATCACTTGGCTTTCTATCTGTACCCTTCCAACTCGCTCCAACAAGTCACATTCGGATTTCGTCGAGGATCGGTTTTCATCTCAACAACAAGATTGTTGAATAAATTTTTTATGCTATATAGCATGTTTAAAATCCTTTGAAGTCCTGTTGAGTTTTGTTGGTCTTCATCTCTGATGGCATCGACGATGTATTGGGCTGCTAAGATTTCTCGAATATCCTTAAAAAGTTTGGCATAGGCTTAGTTTATTAATCACTCCACATGGGCAGCTTACACTTGAAGACCTTTTGATTTCTTTTTTTTTTAGTCTTCAACTAATATCTGTAGAACTGGATGAGATGGTTATCTCTAAATCGTGATGCTAGAGCTTTATCAATATTAATCAGAACCGTCATCTGGGATTCCTTGTAAACTCCCCGCTTCTATTGTTTGTATCTCTCTTCGCTGTTAAAGAAGAGTTAAAAGTTGACGTGTTTTCAAAATTCCGCCTTGAGTCCATTCGTTTGTAAAGCTCACCGTTTCAAACTCAAGAGTGAAGCAGTCCAGGAAGTTTTGTCGCCGATTGTTATTGTCAGAGTCAATTAGTTGGTCAGATGTATGCAAATTCCCAACTTGCAGATGAACATTATGTGGTTATCAAGATATCTATGTCTCTTTACCTTATTTCTGAGCTTCCTTTGGACTTTTTTCCATTTCTCTTTTCACACTTTGAACATCGCTTTGTATTTCTTCAACTTTAGCTTTTACACTTTGGATACCCTTTTCTATTTTTACTGGCTATACAGTCTTTTGTTTCTTCGATTTGGGAACTCATCTTATTTCCCCAACTCGGATTAGGCACTTCATTTCTTCACAGCTTTGCAGCATCTTTTCTTGCAATTTCTCCATTTTATTTTGCCCATATTAATATTTTCGAGCGTTTTCTCTGGTCCATCTTCCACAGATAACTTTAAACTATCTTCAAGGGTCTTACTAAAAAATTCAGATTGATGTTCGTATCCGCTTTCGCTTGAGATCTCATTAACATCATATATTCCACAATTTTACTTCTGACACATTTCTTAAAAACCGTGCTTTTGATATATGATGAAAATTTTAGTAGGCTCATTAAAGGATAAAGAATTTTTATTATGCGCGAAGCACAGATTACAAAACAGAAACGAAGGGTTGAAATATATATTACCAAAATTATCAAAACATGGAATCAGAAAATCGTTATTAAGCATCCACAAATTATAGAACCCCCGGCGACATTTAGAAGAGAGAATTCATCCGACTATTGGCTTGAATTCTGTTTCTTAAGTTATTTTATGGTCTGCATGACTGGGCAAAAAAGTTCTTAGAAAGATTTCAGAACTTTGTTCTTGATCAAGATATCACTACAATGCTAGAAATTTCAGAAATTTTCGTTTTAAAACGCACTGTTTTTATCCCCAAAGTCGCCAAACGGTCTCCAAAACCGGGGGTTATTGTCTCGGCGCCCATTCAGCAGCTACTATAACATCTTTAAAACTATCTTAAGACTTACCATGAACCTCACTGCGCAGCGAAACATTATTACAGATTTGTAACAATTTTTCCTTTGTTTTATAAAAGCATAACATCATAATTTTAAATATGAGGAAATGCACATTTTAAATATACATTATGATTGCTTACGAATGATTACGATTATTTAAATGTATATTAAGATCGCATAAAGCTAAATTTTCCGTATTGATTTTATTTATTAAATATATGTTTGTGAAATGAATAAAAATAAATGCGTTTCATTGAAGTGCTAAAGCCTGATTTTAATAGTAAGTAGTATTTGATTAATGTAATAGAGAAGTTTTAATTCTTATAAATAATGTAATATTCTTGACATATTCTAGGAAAATTTTTATATAAAAGAATACTTCTTGAAAGTGTCTCATGCTCGAACTACTCAGTAACTAGAGGTGATGAACGATAAAAATTTATTTGATAATCAGTGAGATTCGATGCTGTTTTAGACTACAAATATAGAAACTCTCTCAATCATCTGTAAAACCACTTTTTGCTTTTTTTTTCTCTTTAAAAGAGAGTTGCAAAATTTTACACTTCTTTATCCAGCTGAAACGTTTCTAAAATGAATGAGAATGCCTTTTATGTTTATTTAAAACTCATTTTATTTATGAATGCATCAATTTAAAATGAATATGATCTAACAATTCATATGAAATGTATTGATATTTTCAATGAAGTGCACATTAAAATATGCAGTTGTTCAGCACTGGGAAGCTTGTGAATAATGTATTATCATGACAAAACTGTCGCATCTCAATTCACTTCACTTCAGAAAGAAAGTTCTCTGTCTTTCTGTAAATAAACCGAGATGCATTGTTTGAGACAAAAGTCTGATGCTAAAATGCATTGCGTGATGAAGAAACTCGACGACAAAGAACTTCAAAAAGTTTTTTCTTGTTGGAAAGCGGGAAAGAACAAGGCCGGGTCACGAGTAATAAAGCATGTCCAGTCTTTAACTTTTATTCGTGCTAAAAGGTGTTGGTGATCCTTCTTTTGTGATCAATTGTCGCAAACTTTGTTTTTTCATCGACGCAAGCAATGATCACATTTGTTCATGGGTGGATAGGCATGATATTCTTTCATTAATGGAACATTTCGTGATTTGAAGGAAGTGGTGCGTGGCAGAGAAAACAACAATTCAGTAGAGGTTCATCAGCTCATGAGCAAAGTAAGGTTTTTTTTTTTTTTTTTTTTTTTTTTTTTTAATGTTTGCACGTAGCTTAGGAATTCAAGTGGCACTATTACTTAGATCCGATATAACAACTTATCTCGATTCTAAGTGGATAAATGGAAAACAATTTTGAAGTGTCAGAGGCTTATGCACGAATAACATTTAAATGTGTATTCTTTATTTTAAATGTATAAGCATTAATTTTTTAAAGTCTTCGAATCAATTATTGAATGAATTCAACGAAATTACTTAAAATATTTGAAAATTTCATATTTCCTTATTGAAAAAGGAATACAAAACAATAGTAAATTGTTGCGCAGAACTATTGCTAAAAATAGTAAATGCTTGGAGATAATATATCTTCAAACTCCTTAAAAATCAAATTATTTGTGAAAGCAATGCTAATTTAAAATTTATTATTAAATAAGCGATTTTAATTTCCTCGAAAAAATTCAGCAATAAAAATCACAACATTGAAATTACTGAAATTTTTGAGCATTTTTGAAAGAAGCACCGAAAAACGGCAGAAATTCGTTGAAAAAATAAAAGAAAAATTAAATCAAATTTCTGTGACAGTTTTCGTAAGGGATAAAGTGCATAACTTCACTACTTTAAAATTAGCGAGTTTATTTTATTTTTCAAAATTTTAATGGGCAGGGGTATCAAGTTTTGCAGAAAATTTAAACAATCAAGTACCTAATCCTGCATAAATAAAAAAAAATCGGTAATCACACTACAGCATAAAATCAGATTTTAAATAAATTATGCAATAGGTATTTTTGCCGTGCAATTGTAATGTCACAAGGTCAAATTTCATAAGCTATATTTAATAAAAATATTGATAAAATGAATTTTAATTATTCTCGATGGATTAGGAAAAAAAATTGCAACGTCTAAGGTTATTTTCTAAATGCAAGTTCAAATAAGTATAATATTAAAAGGAAAAACGAAATCCTATCGGAGCTTTTATTTTCCTTTTGCTTCGAGTTTCATTTGTCAAAGGTATGAACTCAATTTTGATTGAATCAATATCACATATTACTAAATGGCACATTAATGCTCTTCCCTAAAATGTAGATTTTTTTCTTGTATGAGAATGAATGGAATCAAAAGGATCATTCATAAAGTGCGAATCGATACGAGTTGCTCAAAATAGTTAAGTAAAGAGCAAAGATTAATATATCTCAATTACAATATTGAGTAGTAAATCGAATTCATATATTTTATTGCTTCAGTTGACTTGAATAAATTTCCTTGTGCAATTGGAGAATGATTCATTGGATATTATCTTTGGGAAAGTGAATAATAATGATAGTGAAGGAAGAAAACTGAGTAATTTTATTTGGGCTTCATAGAAGATTAGCATGCGCATGTGATAAATTATTTTCTAAACTTAGCGCGATAAGTTACTCAGCCATTCATATTGACTTTTATCAATTCTGTGATTCCAATTATTATTTTTTTTTTACTGAATTATAAAATCATTTTATTCTAAAAGAAAAAAATAAGATGAAATATCCATCCAGTTGAATTTCCCTTACTAATTCGCAATAACTATATAATCAGTGTGTGCTGAAAAAAAGCAATAACCAGTTTAACTGCATTGGCCAATTAAAATGTCAAATCCTAAAAGATAAAAAACACATCATGTGACTTTGAAAAATAAAGTAAGGAAGTGTTCAGTTGGATGCTATATGATAGATGCAATTGCATTTATAATGTGAGACTTATTTAATTTCGTATAAATCCATCGTAATCTTCAAAAAATGGGAACTCATAATAATATTACAGGCTTTAGATCTCACTGGCTTTAGATTAGAATCCTTTGAAAATATTTTTTCGATAATATGTAATTTTATTGTAAAAACTGGATAATACAAATTTATATGTAATGTTTAAAAATTATATAAAAGCTGAGATGAAATCGGTTAAAAGAAAATCTATATAACTTTTTTGTTATTTCTAATAGTTTTAATATACACTTATCAAGAGAAATAAAGCCTGGTACATGATTTTCACTCAAAATCTATACGTCTTTAGCAAGTTTTAAAGGCACCAAATGATCAAAGCTAGAGGTACAAACTACAATCCTCGATTTTCTTCATTGTTCTACGTAAATTAAAAATTTTCTATATTGCGTAAGTACATGAATAAGTAAAAGGGCGATTTTCTCTTTGTTTAAGAAATGTTTTATAAAATTTCTAATATAAAAGCAAAGAAACGGCGCCGTGACATCTCTCTTTAATTATTTTATTCGCTGCATTCGGACAAGGTAAACCATATTTTGACGATATGTTTAGTCAAATTGTGTGGTCATACTTATAACGCGATATGTATAGATGCGGACAAGTATGATCTATAAAATCCAATTCTTAAGCTAAAAATTCCGTACAGTGCCATGCATACATAGAAAGTGATGTTTAATTATATTAAAATAGAAAATTTCATTGTGATGAAAAGTCTTATAGCCACTTAAAGACAAAATCCAGACTTAGTGACAAGGATCGTACAAGATACAAAGAAGAAAAATCTGTCAAAAGTTGTGAAAGATAATAGAAACTAAAGGAAAGAGAAAGTTGAACATATTAAAACATAGAAGAACACTCGTAAAATGCTAATTTGTTTGATCACGATTTCCAGCTTCTAATGACAAATAACGCAGGAGGAAACCTCACGCAGCTGAAAAAATATGTAAAGATCATAATCTTATTAAAAAAAATTCAAAAATGAAGGTACAGGACTATAACGTTTCCCCTCTTTTTTCCTCCCATGATAATTGGTATTTCGGCCAGATATAACGCTATCTGTTTTCCCATACTTAATAAAGTGCATATCTACTACCAGATATGGAATGCTTTTCATTAGTAGAGTCCTTGTGACTGGTCATTTGTTATATCAAATTTGAGGGGACAGACATGTGTGTCTTGTCATTTCAAATAGATCCATCATGTCTTCAAGGGAGAAGAACGTCAAGACAGATGTTAAACTTTTTTCCCTTATGAAGAGACACCTCAAATTATCAAGAAATGATCAATTACCAGCAAACATCCTCATTGAGTGTCTAACCCAGGTGAACTTCAGCCGTTGTTAGCTGTGAATTGATTATAATTAACATGTGTTCCAGAGGAGTTAGCTACAAAGATGGATCATTAACAAACACTCCCACAAAGGAGTAGAGACCATTGAGGAAACATTGCTGAGCAGCTATTGGGTGATAGAGAACTCAAATTCACAAATGAGAAAATCGGAGGTGGATATCTGATGGAAATAAAGTGCGCTATTTTTGTTTTGTTTTTAGTCAGAGAGGAGTGGAGAGAAAGACTTCGAAGTGGAACTCGGTGAGACATCAGTGCCCGGAGAAGTTGTTCCTGCCTTTTTGAGAAGCTCCGTGTGATTCAATTTTTTTTTGTATTAGAATTCACACGAAAAAGATCAGTGGATTTCTGGAGTGGCCCCTGTAGTAGCCGATTAGAGTGAACAGCCTGTTAGCATTTTTTTTTTTTTTTTTTTTTTTGATGACTTATCCTCAGATTTGATCGCGGAACTATTTCGTGATTGAACTGTTATTTGATATTTGTAAATAATATTTACCTAGATTAGAACAAATTGATTTTTGTACATATATGAGGTTGTAAATAAAAGAATTGTTTTGTTATGCTACTCTCGTATTTGATCTGTCTGTATAAAGATATTACAGTACTCATTTTTTGTATTCATTCGATTCTTCATGCGATTTTGTCCATTTTTTTTCTTTATGACCAAATGACTTTTCGTGGACAGTAATAAGCAAATGAACTGTAGACTACGGTTCTCATGTAGCAGCATTGTTTGTGTAATACAAACTTCATTAACACATCGTCATTGATTTTATGGTGTTGTCAAAGAGATCACATACCTTGTTATTTTAAGTGTACCCCCAGAAAAGAAATCTAATATAATTACAAGTGAGTAAAACAATTCAGTGAATATTTTTCATATTCAATGAATATTTACTAAATTTTTTTTTCCCTGAAGGTAATGCTTTTTTAGTGGAAAAGCGTTGCCATTTTAAAATTAAAATCATAATTTCTGGATTGAAGAAACAATAGTTTCAATATTATGGTGACAAAGAATATTGAATGGACCTTCATTTATTTCATGATGAAGTCGCATAAGCTACAATAGCCTAATAACTCCTATTCATTCAGAAATCTCTTCATGCAGCTTTATGAGAGAGAGATAGTTCTGAAGGACATTTCTTGTGTAGTTCCGAGAACTTGTCAGGGCGTGTACTAATAAACTTTAAGTTAATACTTATCGACATGCCACTCAAGATATTTCTATTAAAAGTTCAATTGCTTATAAAGTGTTTTTTTTAGGTAAGCATCAGATCTCCTGGGAAAATGAGCAAGAAGTTCCCTTGAGTTCACATTCTTCGTAAATTACAATAATTTTTAGAAAATTTCTATATTTTCTTTTCTCTGGAACAAAGATTTGATAGTCGAATTTTCAAAGATACACGAATGTCATGATCTTAGAATGACCAATGCAAAGAAGTTGAGTTTTGTTGAGCTTCTTAGACCATTCGAAAAATTAGCTGACACTGTTCTAGCAATACCATAATGTTTGATAAAACAAACAAATGTGCTTTTTATTCATTCTATTCTTCACTAATGTGTACATGAATTTCGAATACATATCCATAAATGCTAATTTCAGAGAATTTAATCCAAATATCTAACAATTAACGGGTACCGTTTAATAGATGAAATGTGAAACAGTTAAGCAAACTCTATAACAAAGAGCAACACTTTATTTTACACAAAGACACGAAAAAACAAACATAGTTCTACTTACGGAACGCACACAAGAACAGAATTTTCATTTAGTAACAGAAATAACAGGCAGCATATCAGCACTAAGAAACCCTTGACAGTACAAAGCACTCTCAGACTCAACTATGCGCTTGAGTTCAACTGACTGACTACTCAGCACACGAATGTCTCCAGTTATCTCGGTATTTTATAGTTTCAGGGATAAGGCAAAGAGGATTCTATACAAATCAGCATAGTTCGCATCTTAATGGATGGTTTTTGGATTCTTCTATTTTGCCACCAAAATCGCCAAATTCGGTCTATCACCAAATGTTCACCAAGACAGGGAGTCAATAATCTGGTATCCGTTCAGTATCTATCATAGCCATATGTAAAAATGTCTTCCCTACAATGGAACTGACTGAGTTGGGAAGCAGCGTCACAAATTCATAACAATATGTGCGAACAATATGCATTACAATGTTTTGTTTGTGTGTGTGTGTGAGCTGTGTTTACGTGCATGCGTATGTGTGTGTTGTGTTTGCGTGCATGCGTATATGTGTGTGTGTTGTGTTTACGTGCATGCGTATGTGTGTGTGTGTGTTGTGTTTGCGTGCATGCGTATGTATGTGTGTGTATGTAAAAGATTCTTTCAATAACGGAGAAGCAAGCATGCAGCAATTTTACTCTTCATAATTTTAAGGATATCACCCCCTTTTTATTTGTTATCAAGATTTTTTTTGTCGAAACACTGAAGAATGCATATCATCATATCGATTAAAAAAGCATAAAACAGGAAAAAAAGAACTAAAAAGCATTTCAACTTATAGTTTTAGGAAGAAATTTGTTGACACCGAATTTTGATTACTGTGAGAAAGTGAAATCCGGGGCCATTTAGAAGTTAAAGTAAAGCCTGGCTTCGAATGATTAGGAAATTATATTTAGAAGAGGATAAATTGAAATGATTACCATAATTTTATTCAAATCTCGAGCCATTTTCCATTGTTAAATTTGTATTAAATTAAGCGTTAAAAAAAGTTAAATGTGATACTTAATTTCTTTTAACATTTAAAAGGAATTGTTGTTGAAATATAATTATGAAAAAAAGTGTTGCTTAAATTTATAATTCATTAAAACATTTTGAAAAAAAAAAAAACATCACTTGTTTATCAAAGCGACCCAACAGTTTTTATTTCAGCAATACATATGGGAAATGAGTTTTTGTAAAGTGCATTTTAGTTACTAAACACTTATGATACTTGATTGCATTAATGCATTTCTCGCTAAGCGAATAAATGATGATGTTAGTGCTTTTTTATATACAAATACATTTTTAATTATGAAGTTATTGCCATTTTTAATAATAGATGCCTAAATTATCAAACTTTCTACCATTTTAATAATTTTTTCGAAATGGAACGACAAATTTTATTTCATTTTGCTTTGTATCAAGGTGAAATTGAAATATTTTTAATAAAAGATAAGTAATCCAAACGTTTATTTCTTTGGATTTAAATCATACCTGTTCATTTAGAAAAAAATATATATATTTTAGTTCCCACTTTTATATACTTGGCTACTTGCATTTTCTTTTTATGGAATTTCAATTTTACAGAAATAGATATGATTAAATAATATACTTTAAACTAGAAGTTTTCTTATGGAAAAGTTTGAAAAATAAACATTGTGCAGTTTGTTTTTGATAGTAATATAAATATTTGCTTAAGATAATTGGTATTAAAATGATACAAAAACTAATAAAAAGCAGTTGAGAGCAAAAATAGAGTTATAAATTCAAATTTCAAAACTGGAAATTTTGGGAAAAAATACTATTCGCACTGAGTATCGAGACATTTACACCTACGATAGCTTTAACAATCTTTAGATTTACTTAGAGAACTATTTGACATTTTCATGTTACTACATTATGAAGCATTATTTTATTAAATTTTAAAATGAAAACACTATTAAAGTTTTTTTGTTCCTTTTACTTTTTTAGTTTTTCATTGCAATACATCTTATGAAATAGTAGTTTTAATTCAGAAGTCGTAAGTGGTAGTATAGTAGCAGTATTACAGTTTATGAAACATTTTATTTAAGTTTTAAATTTAACAGCTTCATTTTATTGTATATTTTAGAATACAATATAAATTTTTCTTACACGAAATCTACTCTCGAAATACTTTGCTATCGACCGTAGCCATACTTTAATATAGAGCTATAGATTTATGCTTGGTATTTGTTATATCTCGCTTAAGAACAATTTTATGTGAAAAATTATGATATTAATTTGCTACAGTGGTGCTAAATCATTTGGATCAACATTCAGAAAATAAATAAATCAATAACAAATTAACTTAATCAATGTAAAAGCTAAAATTTAAAAAAAAACATTTCCATCGCATTTATTTGAACAAATATTTTTTTTTCCTAAAATGTGCAATACAAGATTCTGCACATTCGCACACTTTGAAAGAGTTAAATAGAACTACATTATCTATTTAGCAGAGCTTGAAGAAATTTAGAGAATTGCAACGTATCTTAGTTGATAAAAGTTTGATAGTATGCAATTCCTTAAGTTGGTTGTTTTATATTTGAAGATTAATTTTGTTATAAGTTGACCCTCATAATTAGGAAAAACTTCTTTAAACTGGATCGAATCTATTCACAATAGTTATAAAAAGTTTTTTGCGATATTTTTGGTTTTAATGTATCAATTAGTTTAGAAAATGAAATATTTTATTAAAATCAACTTTTAGTGTAATGGATTATTAGCGGAGCAATCTTGTAGTGTAGGATTTTGATGCGGAGAGAAAGAATGAAAATTCTTTTGGAATAGAATATTGCAATCATGTACTTAAATCTCTTTTGGAGTATTGTGTTGCGAATTTAGTTTTTGACTCTTAAGTTGTTTAGAAGTAAGAGCATCCATTGTATTAATTAAGCGGAGGAGCTGGATTCCATTTCGTTATCTAATCTCGTTTTCTGTAATTAGTTTTAAATCTGAAGTGCGGCAATGAACTGATATGGCAGACGAAAACAAATATATAATCAGAAATATTATGCATTAAATACATATGGAGACTGAAATTTCCATGGCGTAATTACACAACTACTCAACTTGTAGACAGTGGTATATAGAAATATGATGATATTTTATTGATCATGTAGAAAGTTGGCTACCTACCATTCATTAAATCTCTATTTTGGCATTTAAAAACAATTGCTCCAATTTCAAGAAAATTTGCCATGCTTCAATAATATACTATTACAACTACAAATTATTACTTAAACCTGAAGTCTTCCTTGAGTTTTCTTGTTTATTTTCCTAAAATGACCTATTCTGCCAAGGTCATGTTTCATTTATCTAGCTTGACAGATATTGGAGGTGTTCACATATATTCAATTTACAGCTTTGGTCATCATCAGCTTATTTATTTAATATAAAATATCACAAAGATTTGCAATGTTGATGATATTATAATGTGGTACATTTCATACATTTAATTTGTAGCATTCATTTCCTTGAGTTATTATGAGTTATGAGTTACTTGAGCTATTAAAAATCCCTCGTTGACAAAATTGAGCCAAAATTCGACACAAATACAAATTTATTGTGATTTTTAAATACCTAATTAAATTCGATTTATCCATCTAATTCAATTTTAGAATTACTGTTTTCACAGGCCGGTATTATTCCAAAACGTATTCTTTCTATTTTTCAAATTCAGAGAATATTATAATGAAGAGATTCATTAAAATCTTAGAGGTCGACATTTTGACATCTAAAACACTTTCTCTTTGTATAATATGTGTGCGTCAAGTAAAGTAGATAGTCACAAAAATCATATGTTTACTCGTAGACCAACAAGCTCTACACTGTATTTTCCTTTCCATGAGGGATTAGAAATTCTTTTCCACTGAACTGTCTTCGCACATCAGGAACTTCTAATAAAAAGTTCTTAGTCCACCCTTTGTTTACCTTTGCCCAACTACGTGCGCTGGAAACACCCGCTGCTAGAGCAAACACAGGGACAGACAGCTCAATACTGCTTCCCCTTGTCACCTTTTCTTCGCGAGTAAATGATATAAGCAACCGGCTCCTTCTTGCCGCTTTTACGGTACAAACTCTCCATTTACTGTTCTCCTTTATATTCTTTTCTTTGCCAAGAGATGACTTAATACTCTTTCATGCATTCTTGTCGTCTTAAGCGGATATGTATACGAAACAAAATAGGTAGTTTTTGGCAATAATTCTACTCCATAATAATGTAACTGCGGATGAAACGAGTCTCAGACTTGGGCGCTTTTATGCAATAGGGACACGTGCTGTAATTTTTATTGCAAAACATTGTAGAAAAATTCTGATAATTCTAAATTCTTTTTTTTCTAAAAATGATATATACATTCCGTTATACTGTCAATATCAGATCGTTTTATTTTTTGAGAAACGAATTATCTTATATATAAACGAACTGCTCTTATTGAATATTTTAAAATGGACTTAAAACAAGTTTTAATGATGGAACCTAAATTAACAAAATGTAGTTTTAAATCATAGTAATTGTATTCAATTTGCTGTCAAAGCGTTTTCTAAATGCTAATATTAAATGTAAACAAACAAACAAAAAAAAAACCAAAATATTTCAATATATCTTTGCGAATCTGTAATATTGTTTATCCGCGTAGTAAGTTGCATAATAAAGAAGAGAGTTTTGCAGAGATCTTTAACGAACGCTAAAAGAATCAAGCCGGGTGAATGACCTCCGGCCTAAGTGACAAACTTAGCTATAAATCTGGAGAATTTGGTGACAAAAGGAAGGTTCTCGAATATGAAAGAATTTCTGCGGTATCTACGTTAGGAATTAAGATACAGAATCATTCTAAATCATTCTAATCATTCTTTCGACGCATTCTCACGGGATCTGTAGAAGCAGGCCTGTGTGCACCTAGTGAATTCTGCTCGAATTAAGTGAATTTCTTCGCCTTTGTGGTTTTTTTTTTTTTTTTTAATAACTTGCTTCTTCCATATTGCGGATTTGTGCAAAAACTGCTTTTATGTAAACAGTAAATTGCAGCGTGTTACTAATTTTGCATCTATACTTCCTTATAAAATGAAGCTATGCTGTGTCACAGCGAAGTGTCTAGTGTCCATCCTACACTCACTGGACATTTTTTACGTTACAATATTTTAAAATAATTTTATAATTAAAAACTTATATGTGCATCTAAATATAAAATAAAAAAAAAACAATAAGCCGTCTTGACATTCGTTCTTTTCTTACATAAATGCTTTTTTAAATAAAGGCGAAAAACTAATTGAGATGAATTTTATTTAAATAAAATTCCTGAAGAATCTCGTGTTTTTTTAGTTAAATTACAACAATTGAATATAGATATACTCGATATTAAAACAGTCATTTAATCCAGAAAATTTAGAAATCGTTCTCGTATAATTAATTTTACTTTATAGAAGAGTAAAACTCCGTATTCCAGGATGTGGTATTTAAATTTTTCTATATTATGTTGATTTCTCTCCATTCTTTAATTTTTCAAAATATTTTGAATTCAGCTGACATGGTTCTAAGATTTAAAGAATAATCTAAGTCTCAATGTGTTTCCTATATTAATTGAAGACAAAACACCACTATCGGGCTATATTTAATAATTATGAAGCACCAGATGAAGGATTTTGTAAACTATGGATAAAAGACCTTTTGTATAAGTATTGTATAATGAACTATTTTGAATATACAATCACTTCATTGCATATAAATTTACAACTGCATGAATTCTAGACAAAGCGATAGAATTCAGTGAAATAGTTTAAGGAAATTGAAACAAAAGATCAGTCCTTCAGATGCCTTTAAATTTTGAAATTGCCAAGTCATTCCTTAATATTTTTGGCGCCCTTTTTATTATCTAAAGAAACAAGCATCATTCTAGCATGTGAACAATACTGCCATTAGCTTAGGAAAAATTAAACTTTTTGATTTTAATCAAAATTTTAAAATTTAATATTTTTTCTATTTATATCTCTTGGAAAACACATCTATGAAAATTCCTGAGGAAAAAACTCAAAGATTTAAAGGGTGATATCTAATAATTTTAAGCGAGAAATTCTTGCATATATATATATATATATATATATATATATATATATATATATTGTTTATCTATATAGGTGTCTTTCCTGAAAAAAATTAATTTTAAACACACACGCACAAAAGCAAACAATTTTTTTATAACTATTAGAGCCTCACGTATCAGCTCTTATGCTGAAAATGTCATATAGCGTCATATCGGGCCCGATTTCACCATGATAAAACTGAGAATAAGATTAAAAATATGAGTAGTGATAGATAAAGTGAATACTGGAATATTGCAGATCGTTCCAAAAACGTTAAACTAATAGCATTCATATTTTTTTTAAAATTTAAATGACAATCATATGTAGCTAAGATTAAAAAATATTCATTTGCAAAAAGAAAATAAAGAAAAAAATGAAGAAAATTAAAAAAAAAAATGTATAAAATATCTGGTTTTTCAGATATTAATTGGAAGACAAAAATAAATAAATATCTGATCTTCCAATAAATAAATAACTGGTCTCTCAGATATTTTATTTATACAATATGCGGATTGTAAGTCGGTGCAAAAAGATTCACGAAACCAATGAAGAGACATGCCGTATGTCATGGCTTAAATCATTTAACACACTTAACATACATTTTACATAATTAAATAAAACGCCCATAATAATATAAAAACATTCTAGAAGCAACATTCATTAAATAAAAACATTCCTGTTATACAAGAAATGTATAATAGGACAAAAGTCATCAAGCACCTAAGAAATTGCATTCACAAACTAAACTAAATTTAAAATCCATATTATCTCAACTAAAAAACTAATGAAGCTAAGAAGAAAAATAAAATATATAATGAATCATAGTAAAATTGTTTATCAAATGTAATATATTTCGAAAAGCTAAATGATTTTAGTCTCAAAATTGTGTCTGAAATTTTATGTGCGAAAATGCTGCTGAATTATCTTGCAATAATTTCTATTTGCAAATAATAAAACTATTAGATTTGTAATATTGATTAAAATAAGCTATTTATTTCTAGAAATCAAAAGAATATAAATGAATGAGGAATCGTCAGCATACTAAATTGCATTTGAATGGTAAGTTTAAGTCAAGCCCACACAGCAAATTACCAATTTGCTGCGTAGGCTTTCTTTCATAAATAATAATTCTTTATTGTTAATAATTAATAATTCTTTATTTTCTGTATAGCAATTTCTTTTACTTAATAATTCAATAGTAGGAATTTGTTTTAATCATGGATGAAAAATTGATAAATAAAATAAACTAAACCTTTACATTTCTTGCAAAAGAAGAAATATTTTATCCTCGAAATGATAGTTCAACAATTAATGTAATAATTGATCATTTTAATTAAAATCTTTTTTGAAACTTTTTTTGCATTCATTTAGCATAATTCTACATTTATTTATGCAGATTTTAGGAATGTCTCGTTAAAAAGGAAAAAAAAGTACAATGTAGGATTATTCAATATTTAAGTTATATAGAAAGTGAAATTTATCAATTATGTTAGGCTTAATATGTGGAGTTTTATAAAATATTCATCTTTACAACTATAAATGAATCTAAATATAGTTTCTTAGGGATTTTATGGATTGATTAATATTTAAAATTATCTTTGCATCTCGAAAATTTACACAACATATGATTTAATCAAATTCTTTATCATTAATAAATAATTCTTTAAGAACACTTTGATGATCAAGATATTTCATCAAAATTTATACAGAAGATTTTTTTTTTTTTTCATTTGAGATTTTAATATCCACATTCATATAAATATATTTTTCAAAGAAGATTTCAACAAATTAAGAACCGTGAATAAGAATTCTTTTGTGAAAAATACAGCTGACGAAATCAGAATAATTCGTGAAAATTAATTTAAAACAGAATTACGAGAACTTTTGACACTGGTGCTCCTTTTTCACAATTAAAAATGTTCGTCATTTCGTATTCCAGAAGATATTTGCAGAATAAAATTAATAAAATTGAAAAGAAAATGAAACATTATTTGGTCATAGGTATTTATCAGGATCAATAATTATTCTATGAATTTCATATTTGCAGTTGCAAATTATTTCTTAGTGAATATAATTTGCCATATAAAATTGAAATGCAGCGCAAAAAATAAATATGAAGCATGAATTAAATTAATGAAAAATGTAATTTTTTATGCGAAAAAATTATGTCTTAAAATACATATTCTGGAATTAGTTTCGCAGATCATAATTACGTTCTAATGATAGTGACTAAAAGAATTCCATTTAAAACTATTGATTTAACTTATTTTACCAAACTATTTTCTGCTAAATGTATTACATTTTAACAGATTTTAAGCTAATATTAATTAGATCTAAATTTTTAGCCCATTATCATTTGTAATTACAAATTTTATTTATTTATTCCTTTTTTTCTTCTTTCAATTTAAGAGCGCCTGCTTTTAAACAAATTTTAATAAATGCATTTTAAAACTATTCATTCATATTTTGGCTAGAAACCATTTTAATATTTACTTTCATTGGCTTTTAACTAAAGTAATTCCTGCCTTTTTTTTTTTTTTTTTCATTTAAAAAAAAATGCAAACTTTACATTGCTTATAATTTATTGCTCTAGTCGTTCGAAGTGCACGCTACAAAAAGTACCTAAAGGACCAATTTCTGGAGTTTTTTTTTACAGTCATTTGCCTCTCCGATATCTACACCCAGTTCTTCGCTTACCGGAGGTTATTAAAGATGCAAATGAAAATAACGGAAGTTCAGTACTTAGATTAGTCTAGTCGTCATTCATCCGTCTTCGTGTACCCCGTTGCAATATGCAGTCCCCCTTTTCTTATCGTTTGCTCGCCCCTTCAGGGCAGAACAGTTCGGAGCAGATAGAAACATGTGCTCGTTCGTGCCCCTACGCCTGACATCATACCCGGGTAGCGTCATGATTTATTACACTATCGGGTAACTCCGGAAGTGCCGCAAACAGCTCCCTGTTGAGCGCTCTGCACTAAAATGCGGAATTAACGGCTAACGCGGTTGTTTCCTCGTTTGCCGAAATGTGCGAGTTGATGAATGCATTCTAAGCAAGTGTTTGGAAGGTACCGACAATGACAGTCACTTGTCAGCGAACTCAACAGCGCGTCCTGCTGTAGAAATGGCATCGTGACGGTCACTCAAGATTAATAACGCGATTAATGCGATTTGTACGGGGTGATTTCTTGGGATATAGAACAGTTAGATATTCTATAGAGCTCTATAGTAATGCAGGTGGTTTAGAAACTACTGACAGTAACAATTCAGATTAGCAGTTAATAGGAACTAAAGTTAGTTAGTTTGTTACATTAACATTCCGTTTTAAAGCAACACTAGAGCTATTTTGAGAATTCGTAGATTTCGTAATTTTTAGCGGCTGTCAGATTACGGGGGTGATGCCTGGAATGGTAGCCATTCTCTAGGATTCCGCCCCAAATCAGTGGATAGGCATTCGACCCAGAGGGAGTTGGCGTTCCAAACCCGCGTACATGGCATTTCTTAGGTAGTATACCGTCTCGAGATTTGCACCTTCTCCTTACGCCGGGCCTAACAACCAAACCCTACAGAAAACTTTAAAAAAAAAATCATATAAAGTGAATGAAACACGTATTACTAAAAATTTACTATACTCGCAGGTATCATCCTCGTCATCCTACCGTGGTTCAAAATTATGAGGTCCATTCCAAAATATCCCTGGGGTTGCTTTAAAATGGGGCGTTAATATAATTAAACTAAATTAAACTCTAGAATTTACTTCCAAACGACAGCTCTCATAAGGAATAAGATTTAAAAATCAAACAGTTAATTGGTAATTAACGTATGGAAATATTTCATCAAAATTGATTGAAAAGCTAACTGAGCAATTCGTCATCACAAATATAAAGCAAATTAAGCTATAATTTGTTTTATATTTGTAATGATGGAATTTCAGTTTCTAATTATTATTTTGCTATCAGTCAAAACCTGAAAGATTAATATTTCCACTTAATTAAGAAAATATGTTTACACCACAAAATTTCTAGATAGCCGGAAAATTAAATAAATGGAAATTAAATACATTCTTCCTCCAAGATTATTGGTTTGATACAAAATAAATAAAAATAAAATCACAATTCGGCTTATATGCGTGAACATTCTGTTTTAATATTCCAATATGTAAGCGACATATTTCTCAGATGTAATTCGAGTTTTAGAAGTTGTATAATAATTCCCCACTGATCGTATTTGAATAACAGAACCTCGATACAAACACACAAATACCAGGCAGCTAACTTCGAACCTTCAATAACGAATTCAGCTGCGTTGAATTCTCAACTCTTATAAATTTCAGCCTCGCTCTTAAAAGTACCGTTCGATTTCAGATCTCTTTCCTCGCTTGTTCCTTATGCAAAGCTTCCGTTGATTCAATGGGTCTTTTGTATTGACCTTTGAATGGCCTCCATTAAATGGAAAGCGATGTTGATGGCTTTGAAAAGTTTAGTGCCAAATAAGTAAAGCCTACCTGAGGAATTTTGAATAAGACTATTCTGTATACATGAGGCTCACATAAGTTTTCGAGTCTTAGCTTTAAGAAAATAGCACCCTGGAAATGTATGATAAAAGTTTAATCTAAACACTATGTGTGCGTTCAATTCTTGATATTATCCAAAAATTAATTCAAAATGTAATAATTACACAAGCAAGAATTATTACATAACCTGAATCTAAAAGAATTGTATGAAACATGTTAAATATTTAATAGTTAAATGATGATTATAAAGTTGTCCTTTAAGGCATTATTATCATGCAAGTCATTATTTAATCATTATTTTAAAAATGTATATTGAGATGTATTATATTCATTTCTTAATGTATTACGTTGTATAAGTTTTCGAGATGCAGGATAGATAAAAGTAAATAACATAAAAGTGAAAATAGCAACCTGGAAATGTACTATAAAGTTTAATCTAGGTGCATGTTCAATTCTTGATATTATCCGAAAATCAATTCAAAATATAATAATTATTCAAGCAGGAATTTTTGCATAACCTGAGTTTAAAGGCATTGTAAGAAACAAGTTAAATATTTAATAGTTAAATAATAATTATAAAATTATTGTTTTATGCATTGATATCATACAATTGCAAACCATTATTTAACCATTATTTTTAAAAAAATATATTGATATGCATTATATTCATTTCTTAATGCATTGCGCTGTATAAGATTTCAAGATGCGGGACAGATAAAAGTAAATAATATGGGTGGCATATTTTTTTTTTTTTTCAATTATGACTCATATTTAGAGAAGAAATAATTGTCATAATTCTTATTTCCTTCCGCAGTATCAACAAAGCTGCAATTATTAATAAAAAAGAAGATAATTCATTTAAAAAGGAATGATGGAATTTTAAAATTTATATTTACTTATAAATGTAGAGGAATTTAAAAGGCTTTATAAAGTTTTTTTATAGCAAAATTTTTCACATCAATTCTATTTATGCTTATTAACCACAGTTTAACAAACTTAATTTATTCTCAGCCCCTATCCATTATCAATTTTCAATTTCATCTTAGAAAAATATATTAAACTGAAAATACTCAAAGAAGAATCATATTGTTGTTGACATAAAAAGAGATTCAATGATATAGAATATTTTATATATTATTATAATTTTGAATAAAGTTTCAAATACAATAAAGACATTTTCGTACTGATAAGAACGACGACCAAAATGTTTCCTTTTATTATCTCAAAATAAATACCAAAACAATAATGACGAAAATGTCGTTATTGTTTCAATACTGATAATGGCATAATAAGACTTTCTGACATTTTACACGTTTACGGCTGACAGTGTCCCCCGCAGATGGGCAAGCTATGATTATTGTTTTACTTTATCGTATGCGATATACAGAACAAGACTTTAATTGTCAAAAAATTCAAAAGAGATTTTGACGAATCTTCACATTTTAGAACCCCTGAGTTCGAAAAACACATTTCTGGTAGTTATGTCTCTGTGTCTGTCATTTTATATACCTGTGACAGAGATAACTAAAAATCACTTCTACATGGATGGACAAAATTTGATATTCGGTCTTTACACCACATTTGTAGATTTCTATCACATTTTGAGCAAAATCCATTCTGAGGAGGTCTGTCTATTCCGACTGTCCGAATATAACTTAACGCGATAACTACAAAACGAAGAGATCTGGATGGATAAAATTCGGTACATCAATTTAACATTTATAATGTAGACGCCGGTCAAAACTTGAGCCTGATCCAATGAGGAGTTGACCGTCTGTCTGTCTATACTTTCATAAGCATGTAAACGCAATAAAACGTAAAGGAGGTTTTGAGACTACAATTTTAATTCTGTGTCAAATTTCGCTCACAATTGGTTGGGAAAAACGCTTCAAAAAACACGAATTCTATATTCGGATGCTATTAAGCGAATGCCAAATATTAAACGCCAAGAAAGCCACATTTCACATGGTAGATTCAGTAAAAAAAATATATTAATTCTTTCAAAAGAATATTCGTAACTATTGTGCGTTAGTGATATTTAAGGTGTTTTCTACCCTACCCAAGGTCCACAGCTTTTTGCGTGGAGTTGGGGATAAAAGTTTAGACGATACCACTCTCGCTGGTGTTGGATGCGGTCGCCTTTAAGAATGGATTGGGCAGGATTGAGGGCTCACTGAGAAAACTATGAATGTTCTAGTTGATTTCGGAACTATAATTTGGTGTTGAGAATTGTTTCCATAGAATGATTGTGGACAACGGACTCTGACGAATTGGAAATCTATTGGATATTCAGCGGAGGTATTTTCTATGTATTCCAATCTCTGAATAAGATAATCGCATGCCTTGAATGGTGAATACAATCTCTGTATATGATGTGAATAAATATTTCATCTAACATCAAAATGCGTAATAATATAACTTATCATATTTAAGACATAACTCACATTAAGGCACTACAAGATTTAACACACTACTGCGAGATAAAATTAGTAAGGCACACTTTAACAAATACAACAAATATTTTCGCTGTTCTCTTTTCATTTCGAAGCCTTATGAATTTAAGGCCATTCCATCTTTTTACTTGAAGCATTGTTGGAAATATATCTGTCTTAGAATGATGTATTGATGTTTCAAAACATTCTTTTCAAATTCTCTGAATAACCAAATTTATAGAAAACTCACTTAATGCATTCATCTGAAAGTAAATGTATGTATTTTATACTATTTCTTGGGCTTGAATATATTCATTTGAGGTAATAAAACAAATAAATATCACTTTTTGACATAAAAATAGCTTTCTGATATATGTTAAAAGACAAGAAAACTGAAAAAAATTGATGGAAAAAATTTGCAAAAATATCTATATGATTAAATTGCACCATTTAAATAATATTAGAAACATACAAAACTATTTATCAAATTTGTTTGCAGTTGTGAAATTTTATGAAGACATATTAGTGGCAGACATTCGTGAATTTGAATCATTGTCAGAGAATGAATACGATATTTGAGAATATACCCCATTATCCGCCTTCTATATCACATCCGCAGGAAAATATTTGCCCTCAACTATGCATTTAAACATAATTAGATCCATATTCAGAACGATCGTATTTGAATCAAGTTTCAACAGCTTAATACTCCTATTCCGCTGCTGAATCTCTAATACTAGACTATTTCTAACATATCTTGCATTAATAGTTTAAATGTCTAAATGTATGCTTACGAAAAATTAATATTATCATAAATTAAATCGATGCTAGTAATGACAAAACATTTTTAGAATTAACATTAGGACATTAGAATTAGATAAAACATTAGACATTTTTAGAATGAGTATTACTTAAAAAATATTATTAGATCTGTGTAGCAAATCAAAATTTATCATTAGGAATTTATTAAAGATATTCAAACTTATAGCTTATTTCATGTAACTAAGCACTAATTGTAGCAAACAATAGTCACGAGATGAAAATTAGAGTTTCAAAAAATATTCAAATGATTATCTGAATTTTTTAGAAAATTTTACAGATCATTAAAAAATAAGTGAGGCGTAAATATGAGTCAGAAATGTTCCTGCAAAATTTTATATTTTCATTTATCTTTTTTTTTTCTTTTTTTTTGCCTACTTTGTTCATGTTCCTCATAAGTATTGAGTAAGGATATTTATTTATTTAATTTTCTGCAAACGTTGAGTTTTGTAAAAGGAGAAAGAAGTGAGACGATTAAAATATTTTAATAAAAACAAAGGAAGATTATTTAGTCTTGATATATGTACAATTTCTTTCATAGTTAATGAAATTTTAAATAAAATTTTCGAATCTATTATTGATAATACAAGACTTGGGTGGAAATTTCCTTTATGAAAATGAAAGCATTTCACAAACACATTAGATTAAAATTAGGATAATTGTACTGTTGAATATGCACGGCAAGAATATAAAGGTAAACTTACATTAAGCTTTTTAAATGTAACAAAGGTGAAAATGAATTAAAAATCTGTCTTTCTTTTTTGTGTGTGTTGGTATATGCGCTGTTATGATCGTAAGCAACAGTATCCATCAATGAAATGTACTACTTTAGCAAAAAATTGTGAATTTATTTCTGAATTTTCAAGGCATGGATAGAAATTACCAATAAATTTAGCATTAATACTTTTAAATGTAGTTTATTAAAACTTAAAAATTTAATTTATTTAACATTAATTAAAAAAACATGTTATCTATTAGTTCAACAAATCTAATGAGCATTTGATTGTGTTTATTCAAATTCAACGGCAATGCATTGATTCATTGAAATCACTAAAATATATGTGGCGACTGCAGATGAATTCATTTGCATTTTTTTTTTACTTCGCCGTATTGACAATTTATGATCTTCGATAATACGGTTTCCCCTTAAAATCATTCTCCGCAATCCAGAACTGTAAATCGAATCGACGTATTTCTTCAAAAATCATTAATCTCTCTTCTTATGATGGAAATAGTTTTCAAAAGTTCTATTTCCATTTCCTATTAATCAATAAAAGTGATTTATTTAAAGTTTTTTTCCCTCCGAAGTATACTGAAAGACCTGATTCTTACTATGCTTAAAAATATAAAATCAGTTAAATAAATATACTTTCAAATCCGGCGGGGTACGTCAACCATACAACGCAGAGGTATATACTGGATGAATATTGCGAAATATTTGGACTTTTTTGGTGGGCACGGGATAGTTCTAAAGTGTAGAGTGCATATCTGCAAACTGAGGAGAAATCTCAGTTGGAAATAAATTTATTATTATTTATGAATACTTTTCAATGCATCCATTAGCTTCTTAAACGAATGAAAGTTTTTACCTTAAAATTTAGCAAGTTAATTACATTAAATATTAATATATGTAAACAAATTGATATAAAACGAATGCTCGCAATTTCAATATTAACAGTCGCAACTACGTATTTTTTTTAAACACTGGAGAATACCGACACACAACTTTATTTTTATCTACAATAAGTATTAAAAAACATCTTCGTGAGTGGGTGCTCTAAAGACCAGAACATTTGATCTAAAATTATCAAAGGTAATATATACACTCTGGAGGATGGAAATATGTACATCGGAGCAATATTTTGAAATATTAATTAATTAAAAAATAAGCAAAATTTTGAAGCTTTTCTAAGATAATTTTAGTACAAAAGTAATGACTACATCTCCTTAAAATTAAAAAAAAAAAAAAATCAATGATATCGATACTTTTTTGTATCATTTTTTTTTCAGTTTTTAATCAATAATCAAAAAAAGTATTTTAAGCAGATTTGTAATGTATTTCATATAAAATAAAAATAATTAGTTTGATTTGCAGTCAGATGTTATGCCCAAGGGAATGTAATAGCATTAAAAATTTAATTTTAAAATTAATTAATTAAATTTTACTTAAAACTTTTAAATTTAAAAAATTATCCTTTCATTATCATCAGTTGAAAAAACTCAAATTAAAATATAAAGTATATAACTCTTACTGAAAATCAAAAGAAGAAAAGGCAATTTTCAGCACATGTTTGTATGAAATAAAATAAACATGAAACATGACTTTTTCTAGGAAAACAAGTGCAAGAAAAAGTTTAGCGAATTTTTTAAAATATATATAATATTTATTCAGTAAATCTGCTTTGTTTTAGGCCAACATGATTTTTATATACAGAATATTAATTCTCATCAGGTCTAATTTCGAGGATGGGTGAACTTTTGGATTTTTATGGCGCAATAGACAAAATAATGACCATACTGCGCCAGCCTAATACAATTTCTAGAAAAATAGTATTAGGGATATGTATCTAATAAGAAAATGGCCTCAATAAAGTAAAGAACACTATTTAAAACAATTTAATTCAATAAATGATATGATGAAATACAAATTTTATATTTTTATACAGATCCTTGGTTCTATGAATCACATTCAGCAAATTATTTTTGTGACACTCACAAATTAATTAAAAAGAAAAAGTATACTCTATTGCGATTAAAGCTGAGTTAATTTTAAAGACTGAATATTTTTATCGCACATAAAAGCGCAAAACAAAATCCATCCTATTGCGACTAAAATTGATTGAGCCATTTGGGTAAAATCGCATGCGATATATATCTACTGCGACAATTTGAAAATTTAAGATATTATGCTGAAGAAGCCAATCAGATGAAATTACATAAATTTTAGAAACATAAATCCCAATGAATTTACTAGTCTAAAACACATCTAATATGTAATAAAAATATAGCATTAAAAAATTATAGTAACAATGGTAGTTTTAATACTATTTAATCCAACCTATGACTCCAGTTATAGGCAAATGTTTGTTTCGATGTCTCTTAGTGACCTTATGAGAAGTCCGTTGGATTCATAGCTACCGCATTTGTGTATTTGGAATAAATATAAATTTTCTAATGGCATACTTTGCAATTCTTTTGAAAATTTATTTCAAATTTCATTTAATTAAAAATTGCAATATATATTTCATTTTCCTACAGTAACTTCGAAATATATTATCTCACAGAAACGATATTTGATTTAAAAATTAATTTCAGATCAATTTAGATTCTGAAGATTACCCATCCAAGAATATCAGTTGTAAATTTTTCAAAAAAAAAACTATCTTTAGGTGTTATTTACTATACTAATTTTTGTTGTAAAGGAATTAAAAATAATTTCATTGTTTTATTAAATCTTACTAGCTTCATTTCTCTTTCGTCGAGGTTATGATATTAAAAAAAAAAAAAAATAGACATGAGCTCAATAACAAGTAACTGCTTCGTTTCGCTTGCAGTTTAAAATAGCAAGATGGAAATAAAAAATTTTACTGATATGAAATGAAAACATCTTTCTTACGAGCAAGCTATTCACCAAATGCGGCTAGAAATATACACTCATATATATTTTTATTCCTTTAGCAATATATGTGAAAAAAAAACTTCTTTTAATAAAATTTTTAAAATTTAAGAGACACTTATTCATAAAGTTAAAAAATTTTTTTTGGCCTTCGACATGATTGATTTAATAATCATTTAATTTTATATATTTCTATGGCTGATATCATGAGAATTCTGTTGATGAATTTGCCGTAAGACGTCAGAAGTCTTCTGATGCAATATTATACAATGATAGAGCACTCATAATTATATTGGAATGCGTAGCTTCATATTCTCGGTGCGCAACTCCATTTGGAGATGAAAAGCAATCATGATCAATTACGCAATGGATCATGAATGTCAAATTGGAAATTCTATAGGCTATTGGGAGACTCTGATTGCGGAATCTCTTGGGAATTTTAGAAAGCTGGGGTACTTACATTATACATTACAGATCAGTGAGCAAGTGACATGAACCATATTTTTTTTTTTTTTTTCTTCTTTGTAATCAATTTGCAATCAGAGTGAATCTCTGAATTTGCAAATACTAGTTCTCATGATTGATAATAATTATTAAGTATGCAATAATTGACCATTTGGCAATTTATCATTCAAGTTCCTTTGGTAAATTGTGCAAAAAGAAATGTAGTTTCTTAAATAATAGATACTGAATTTCGAAAATAACTTGCAATTAAGAAAAGTTGCAATTATTTGTATGTTTATTTGCCATATGAATTCCAGGTTCATACTTAACATTACTTCAATGTTTGAACTTCGAAACATAACTTGCAATTCAAAATAGTTGCAATTATTCATATCTTTTTTTGATATAAGATGTTCAGGTTCATACTTAGCCATTTTACTTCAATGTGTGAATTTCGAAAATAGCTTGCAATTCAAAACAGTTATAATTATTCTTATGTTATTTGATATATTAATTCCCGGTTTTTACTTAACCATGTTACTTCAATGTGTATAGATGAACATGGCTAACCAGAGGCTAATAGAATCATTATTCAAATTTATTAAACGATTCTTATTAACATGATAGTTTTAAAAAATGATACAGTAAGAGAAAGATGGGAATATTTTTAAGAAAAAGCTCATTTTTTTATTTTTAGTATTTAATGGTTTTCTATAATTATAAATAATAATAAATATTAAGCCAATAGTTTTAAAAATGCGATATTAATTAGAGTTCAAATATTTTAATGATTTTCGAAATAATAATTTTCCTAAATTACTTAACAAATTTAGAGAAGAAATAGTAACAATCTTGAATACAACAGCTATTAAACAAAATATCAAAATAAACAATAAAATTCACCTTTAATATTTTGGAAGTTTTTTTAAAAAGCGAGACATTTTTATTACCTTTTTAATTAGTTCTATGTACAACTCACAAATCGCAACTATTCCTTTATACAACATTTTATTCCTTCCAATTTGTACCTTTGTAAAGCTCTTAGTAAAGAAAAAAAATATTACGAGCTTAACATTGCAGATACAATGCTCGGATATATATAACTAAGAGTATAATTAAAAAGTATAATAAAATAAATTTTACATTTTTTGCCAAATATATTCAATAATAAGTCAGATTTTGACATTTAATAAAAAAGAAATTTATAAAATTACGATTTTTTTTATTTATCTTAAATTCATATTTAAAACGTTGTAATGAGCTGAATTGCTAACATGGGAAATGACTAGTTAATTCCCATTCTAGAATAACAGAAAGACATTCAAAATATAACATAGGAATTAAAAATTCATTTTTTATTTATCAATAAGAACAAAATCATTTTTAATTTAAGAGAGGCCTTTGAGATTGAAAAAAGTTCAAGAAAAAAAAATGGTAGAGAAATAATTTACGATGCGATTATAACCGAGTTTTATTTTGTAGTTTCCATGAAAGTAACTACTTAAATTTTGTAATAAATAAGTAGAATTACAATTACACGGCATGCAGATACGAGAGAAAATGCAAGAAAATTTATTTTTCAATAGTATAAAATTAGAGCGCAGTGATAAATGGATTAAATTCCGAAATAATAAGGTGATGTTTTTTGGCTTGTAATTCCAATTCAGAGTATCCGATGAATTGAAAATGCCACTTAAAGTATTGGAAGAACTTTTGATTAAATGACTTGATTCACATCCATGAGATGTTGTTACATTTTAAAATAAATTCCTGTGCAAGAAGAATACAAAAAAAAAAAAAAAAAAAAAAAAAAAATGAGAGGCGAATAAATGGTTAAAGTCTGCCATGTATTTTCAGAAGATAATTAAAATACAAATACTTGGTAGTTATCTCTTCAAATATGGCACCTCTTAAGGTTTTGGTTAAAAACATGACAATGGGAATGAACCTCTTATAGCTTTGCATCATGTCCACGACAGTATTAAATACCTCCATAGTTCAAAAAATAAAATGAAACGGGAACTGCATCCGACAGACAAAGAATGCACTAAAAGTATCCAGTTACAACAGGCTACTCTCTTACGCATTGATGAAAATAAGAAGAAAACCTTTTTGTCCTTTTTTCAATTACCTTCCTTACCTAGACTTGAGGGGCAAACGTGAAAGGCGTCGTCGTATAATGCATCGTCAAATGCAGGCAGCGCTGTAAAAGCCCGCTTTTTCACCCGATTCACCCAGATCGCTTCACTAGATCACGTAGGCACGTAAAATGAAACTTTATGTACCAAATAAAAGAACGATAACTCGATTACAGCCTTAAGTCTGGAATTAGCTCCTTGG
The DNA here is from genome assembly GCF_947563725.1 of Argiope bruennichi. Classification (NCBI taxonomy): domain Eukaryota; kingdom Metazoa; phylum Arthropoda; class Arachnida; order Araneae; family Araneidae; genus Argiope; species Argiope bruennichi. The sequence continues at coordinate 6,155,325 of NC_079155.1, forward strand.
CTGCTGGAAACGAATCTGAATTTTTGGAGCTAAGCTGGGCCGTAAATAAAAATAGCTTACAGGAGAACTCGGTAATGGACAACCAGCTGTTTTCTAGGGTCTACAAGATAAACAGCCCCGAGAATGTGTACATTTCTTAGGGGATAATTCAATAAACGGGTCTTTCTAGATACCAGTGCCAGGCTTCACAGTTAATGTACGTCAAAAGCAAAGACTGCTTGTTAACCAAATTAACTCAAACTCTCTTGAGACGTTCATAGCTATACGGTGAAATATTGAAAAGGAAGTCTGTTTTGTAATACAAAATAGTTTTTAGTTAAATTCGAAAAGAGAAGCAACTTATTTAACTTTATGACGCTTACGTGTAAAATTTTCAGGGAAATATATGGAAATTGAAATTTATTTAATATCTCCTTATGCGATAAGCAAAAATTTTCGGATAAAATTTCAGTTTGGAGAAATTTAGATGATAAACTGAATTTTATATAAATTAATTACGAGTGATAAGTTCATTCATATCACCATTTTATAGAATTTGATTATTTATAGTTTTTTAAAAGTATTACTTAAAAATTAAAGTACATGATTTTATGCATATAAACGAATTAAATAAAAACGAATAATCGAAAAATATATAAAAAAAATTATATATATGTAATTTATCATATAAATCTAACTTCAAAGCAAGTGTTAAGAAATATCTCTAATGAGTGAATGAAGAGTTACAATGACAGTTGTTAATGAATGAGACATATTTCAAATTCCAAAGTAGCAGAATCTGTCCACTTTTAAATCATTTATCTAGAATAGTAACGAAATTATATGACGTGAATAATTTCTGTTAAAAAGAATCCATTATTATTTTTTACAAATTTTTGAGAAACCGATTGGTATTTGTAAAATTGACAAAACTAACTACTATTCTGTGGTATTCGGTATTTAATGCAATATCAAGTGATATGCCAGGTGCTGTCATTAAATTTTAAAAAAACTTGACCAACTTCGATAATGGAAAGCTATTATAAATATATATATAATTAAAATGGAAATTTCATAATCATTTTATTTGTTTTGTCGTGTACAGATTCTTATTAATTCGCAACTGAAACATGTATGGAAACTTCTTGCTTGATTTATGTTCCAGATAAAATATATATTTACCGCATGTGTGTTTGAAAGAAATCGAAACGAATGTTTGTTAAAAGGGAAAAATCTACTACTATTTTATTGTACTAGATGACTAATTTTACAATAAATATCTTCTCATAAATTGCCCCTTACTGATTAGGAAATAAATAATAATAATAATAAAAACTTTAAGCAATAAAGGGGATATTTTATATACATAATAAAAAGACGGATATACTTTCTCTCTTTTTTTTTTTTTGCTCATAAAATTTTATCGTACATCTGATTTTTATTTATTCTCAGATATCAGATATCAAAACATTTATACAGTTGATGCTCAGTATAAAAGATAGGATTAAAATAAAAATTCCACAAAATCGAAACATACGTTTGTTAAGCTGACAGAATTAACTGCTATTTTATTGCATTCGGTGGTTAATCTGACAATGAATGGCGTGTCACAGACTGTCATTAATCGATTACAGCAGCACACAAGCCAGGAGCGTAATCAAAGAAACATTTATTCTTGCGTAATGAATTACATTGGGAGCCCTACATGAGATTATTTCGATTTGTACGGCAGCAGTCGCTCCCTGAGCAGCAAGCAAGCGCTGCTGTTTCCCCCCACCCCGCAACAAAAATGTCAAAACCCCTCAGTAATAAGAGGCTGTTCCCCCTCCTACACGATTCAGAAGGTAGAGCGATCATTCAAAATCGCTCAGGCTGATAATGCGCCAAACATCCGAAACCGGCCGATAGAGGGCGCCGGCATCGTGTGACATCATTTCTAACGATGGTGGACGGTTGTCTGAACTAAGCGATGCGTAGGAAAAGGAATGCATCCAGTTTTCCTTTTATTCTACTTTATTTTTTTATCTCTTTTGTTTCCTCCTCATCCTTCCTATCTTTTCTACTATTCCAGTAACTCGTGCTATTTTTGTTGCATTTTTTATTATTTTGTTTCTCCACAGTTATCTGCTTTTGCAGCGAAATGAAAGTAGCAGATATATACAAACGGTAACGCGCCGGAGTATTGGGTCGCTTTTCCCTCTTCATCTGTTTTTCCAACAAACCTTATCAAGATTTTCATATCGGAATCGGGGAAACGCGAGGGAAGGTGGAAATTAAAATATGTTTTAAAAGTGTTACAGACGAGGGAGGCGAAAGTATTTTTGATGTGGGAAGGCTTTCAAAAAGATGTGAGCTTTAATGTGTTGAAAATGAAATTAAACAAGCAGGACAAATGTATAATGAAAAAAGCTCTACTGTGTGATTAGAAATATTAAATGGTCCATTCATTATGCAGGTCATCTTTCATAAAAACCAAACCAATTTCAGGCTTAAAGCTAATTAGTGGAGCACCAATCATATTTCCGAAGCCCACATTGTAAAATGCAGTTATGAAATTACTGCGACTGCTGTTTATTCTATCACTTATAAATGAAAATCATTTTACATTTCAATGTAATTTAAATTCAAAATACTCGAAATAAATATCATAACTCAAATGGAAAACATTCAAAACATATGAATTTATATTTCATTTACAAATGCCGGTATCAATTCAAATTGGCATTAGACAAAAAGAAAATGTGATCGCTTCAACAATAATTGGCAGGACACATAGTTTAGAATACAGAAATGTGATTTATAAAACTATTTTCAAATGATTACATTCATTTGGAAATAGATTTGCATTGCTCTGAATATATAAAATTTAACATGCCATGATATATAAAATAAAATACGGTGCATAAAACATATAAATCTTTATATGTTTTATGTTATCTTAGCATATAAATAATGCTAAGATGACTCATTTTGACGCATATCTTTTGAAATCTTAAATCATGCTGAGATTGATGTGGCCTGATGAAGACCCTCGGATTACGGATTTGTTCGCTCTCAGATCCGATTTCTAGAAACATGAAAAAGTGTATTTGTATTTTATATATCTTATTAATTTATAAAAATGGTGTTTATTCCTCTTCAGTGTTGTGAAAAGCTCTACTGTGTGATCAGAAATTTTAAATGGTCTATTCATTATGAGGAGGTCTATTCATTATAAGATGAATGGATGGTCTATTCATATGAGACGAGAGAAGCTCACTCTCGTTATCTGAACATGGTTGGAAGTACGAGTTCCATTTAAAAATAAATTTTGAGTAGTATAATATAGATACTAGAAGAGTTAAGAAACTCTACAATAACGGAATTTATCATAATAGTATTTTTTTTTTCTCTTTACTTTAAAACTTTTCAATGCATAAAGCAAAATATTTTGAAACAAATCTGAGTATTGATACTGTCACAGAAATTTTCCAAATTCCCCAACCTTTTATTTAATATTGAATGATACTTTCACAAATAAAATTTCAAAAATTAAGAAATATTTATATTTTTATTCGAAAGTTTCAGAAAACCATTTCCCTTTTGTCAAGTATAGTTTTTGGTTTAATTTATTTTTTCTTGATTCAATACTAGTTATGTATTTACTTAATATATAAATACTATAGGTTTTAGATAAATGATTTTGGCTGAAAAATGCTAAATCGTTTGGATTTCATACGAGGAGAAAACTTATCTTATAAAATGTTAAGAAATTTTTCTCATCTCTGCAACTACTTAACTTAGTATATACATTAGTGAGATGATGTAAGATGAAAAGATAAATGAAAATAAACACTTTAAAAAATAATAAGATTTCAATATATAGAAAATTTTATTCACATTTTATCTTTATGTAATATTTTGAAATACTTTATGCATTGCTTTCCTAGGGGAGTCCTACAAAAATATTCATTCGGACTTTTCTTTCGACATTTCTATTGCATAAATTCATACGTATTTCGAAAAAACCTTGCTTTAGAAATAACAAGAAAATAGAATAACACTATTTTCCAACAGTATATTTTGTCTACATAAAAAGATTACTTTAACACTTATTTTAACTTCGAAATTTGAATTTTTAAAACTCAAATACTCTTATATTTAATATAGATTCAGAAGAAAAATCAATTATATCATTTGTTGCGAAATATATACACAAATTTTTATTTGACACATAAATTTTGATTAATTTATGATTTTATGTAACTTCTTAACTTGACTTTATCTTCTTATTAACCAAAACTGAAATGTTATAAGTAATCATTAATCCATTTAAGCCATAAAAGTATAGATTTTACAATAACGGCTTATTCATTTTCAAAGCAGTGAGTTAATGCATCGCTTAGCATTAAAAAAAAAAAAAAAAAAAAAAAAAAACCACTAATGCATACAACCATAGAAAATTCTTCCAGCGGAAGTGTGGTGAAAAGTCTAATGAGATGGACACCAGGTTAAAACACGTTTGAGTAGGAAAATACAAAATACAGGTAGCAAAACAATTTGAAAGCGCTTGTAAAACTCAACAGCACTCAAGCAAACAGCAAAGCGTTGTTAAAGAGTCACAATAGCCACAAAGCGTTCCGAGGCAACTCGATAGTGATCAGCACTCCAAACAAAGAAACTTCGCTTTTATATCACTCGCGACATCGAAGGCTCGAGAATGGTTCTACATATTTGCTTTAAACTGTGATATCACCAAGATTTCCCCATATTCGGGAACCTTTTTTTTATCACCTAATCCATCACCAAGAACAGAGGTAACTAACTGATCTGGCACCCAATGAGCATCCGTTAGAGCCATCGGTAAAATAGAATACTAGCTGCACAGAGAAATAATATTACAGATTCCTACATTAAGCATAAACTGTCATTTTTTTAACATACATGCTTGACAATCATCCCAAAAAAACTGAATAAATCCTTACATTAGCAATAAAGTAGTGAAAGATTATTTCTAATCTGAAAATTAACACAGATATATATATATATATATATATATATATATATATAAATGTTTTATTATATAGGAATACATATACAAGTTATTCATTTTAAATTTTAACAAATATGATGACGATGTTTTCTGGTAGAATTAATATTTAATGTCAAAAGTTTTTATGTGATTAATCCTAAAATATGAGCTTTATATTGATGTATTCATAGCTAATACCTACACAATACAAATAATATCCACAGAAAATATTATTAAAGAATATATCCATAACAACAGATTTGCAAAAATATTTAATACATTTTTTTTTTTACTATACACACAACTGTACACTCATAAAAATTAAGAATATTCAGATTTCCTTTTAGATGTAGTTTTTATTAGATAATGATTTTACAGAAGAATATATGCTTCCTATACAATAAATATAATCAGAGTTTTACAATGATATGAGCTATACGTATAAGTCCAAAACTAATAACATTTCATATTACATATTAAATTTAGATTGAACATCTTCGCGATAATATGCTTTAAAATTCTTGCGTCAGGTTGGCAAGCTCAGCTGTCATTCTTCTGACCTGATGGTGTTTCAAATTTACATCTTTCATTTTGAATGATTCTCGTTTGACTCAAAACAGGTTGTCAATTTATAGAAGCAATTAAAAGAGATTGACATATACAATAAATTGAAATCACTTCATGCATCAAAATGTGAAACCAATGAAATGCAACGAGACGTTTGCATTGGCTCATTATAATGAGTGATTATTTGCCTGCAAAATCATACATTGTTTAATTGGGCTGAAGAATGAAGGAGATTATAAAAAAATAAATTTATGCTACCAAATAATTACTTTTACATTTACTTGATTGTTTATGCAAGGGTTCGTCATATTTTAAATTAATTTAGAATTAATTGAAATCAAAATATGATATATGGCATTTCTGTAATGCATGCATACAGTCTGCAAGAACCAATATCTTTATATGTAAAACGCTAAATCAGTCTTATTACTTACTGCTGAATGGCAACAGTCAAATAAAAATAAACAAATTATCGTGCGAATTTCAGATATTCCATTGAAACATTTTTACAGCTGCATTGAATTGAGTCCTTCACTTAACTAATTAATGGCGTTGCAAAATATTACTAGAAATATTCTAGAGAGGGTTCACCGTATCATCCAAGTATCCATTCAGTAAGAAGAACGCAGATTAAAATACAGCTACAAACAGAAAGTTTAATTGAGCACAGAAACAGAGTTATTCATCTCCAGATCGGTAATTACTAAGATTCTTGCCCATGGAAATTACTAAGACTCTTGCCCAATTACCTTTTTAAATTATTATCTTACAAAAATTGACTCTGTACTATCTTAAGATTAGAAACAAAATTTTAAAAAATTGAAATCTGCAATCGCAAAATTCAAGTTATTATGTGAGAATGTTATTTTTTAAGTCACCTGGTATCATTCCTACAGAAAAACATCATATTTCGCAATTACCAGCATTCAGAAAAGCGAGGGGTTTTGACCATCTCAGAATCAATTAATTTTTGAATTTTTTTCTCGAGGCCAGAATTTTATTTTGTGAAAAATCAGTTTAAACCGGTTTTAACCAATCACGTGACATTCAGATTACGTATCTTACGCATACGTCAATTTTTAGACAAACAACACAAATATATATATATATATATATATAAATTATAAATTTTCATCTCAAAATTGTCCGAGCTCCAGAACTTTTTTTGCCACTAGAAATATTGAAAATTTAATACATACGTATATATATATATATATATATATATATATATATATATATATATATATATATACCCTCGATGTTTCGCTTCCATTCCCATTTTCTTCTCTGTGTTTCTTCCGGTGATGACTTCATGCTATATGTCCTTTATTGGCCAGACAGGAGAATCGGGTACACGTCGGACATCTGGGCCAAGTTCTATCTTTATGTTAGCGATAAGTCGCCAAATGTGACAAACTTTTTACTATTTTCTAACTACCCTAAAAACGAAAAATTGATGCCTCAAAAGCAATACATCGATAAGGGATGCCTCAAAAGCGATGCATCGATAAGCGATGCTTCGTAAACGATTCTGCACTTGCATTTCGAGGCTTCAAAACTCCCAAATCAAAGCAACATCATGCTCTCACATGATAAAAATTTTTAATGATAACAATTATATATCGAGAAAAAGTATTTTTTTCTTAATTTTTATAATGTTTTAGATTTAATTTAATGCATCGTCTAGCAGGGTTTTTGAATGTGATAGAATTCAAAACGCATCCATCAAAACATTAAATTCGTACTTATAATTCTGTAGTAGGTTTTTCACTTTTTTCTTTTATTTCACAATGACGTACTTTAATTTGCAACAAACTAATTGAATTGCATCCATAGTTCTCACTTGTATAAGAAAACAAAAATATATTTTTTAAAAAAACACATTCCACATTAAAAATTTAACAGCCTAAAAAGTCAATAATCTGGTTGAACAAATTGTTCGCCAAAAGCGGATAGTTGTAAGAAAGAAAGAAAGAAAAAAAACCCTACCGAATTAAAAAAAAAAAAGAGAACAAATGTAAATAGTTGGCTGCCCCCCTTATATTTATATAGCTCTCTTAATGTGAATTCTCTCAGGAAATGCAATAGTCTATGAATCTTGATGATAATCGGTTCCATCTTTTTATGGAGATTGTCCCCAATTTTTGAATGGTTGAGTGGTTCTAAGAGAAGGAATGCGAGATGCCCTCCCCCATTCTTTTAAGCTAAATTAAGATAGCTACTTAGAGATTTGGTTCACTAATCCATCTCATACCTTTACTTTTAAGAAATCGTTCTACTATTCAAGCCTGAAATCGACTAGTGTTGTCATTATGAAAAAAGAAAGCAGATTTAAATGCAGTTTTAAAAAAGCAAACACGAGTACAAAAAATATTTCATCCTTATTTTTCTCATACCTCCGTACCAAAGACATGAGGATATGTGCTTCCATTTAGGATATCAAACTATCCTAAACCACAGACTATCAAAACTCCATTCCTTTAGAAATCTCTTTCATGAATGACGAAGAACAGGTACAATAGCCTTGCTTCTTTTGGCTTCATTTTAAATCGAGAGCAAATAAGTTTAATCTCTGGAATTGAAATCAGGAATTTGGCCTGACTGGATAACTGAAAACGCAAAACATGAATCTACGATCTCATACTTCACAGCAATCATAGAATCCTCACCCTAGACAGAGAGTATCTAAGAGTTCCCTCAACATTTTTTAAATCAACAAATCTCCATTGCTATAATTGTTTGTCTTCCGGTTTGCTGGAAATGTAGAAGAATGTAGTGCAATCTTAATCTTTATTAAATGTATTTAAATTGGAAATCAGTAACAGTCGAAACCGAAAATCTTCCCATTTATTTTTAATCCAATGTTGACGCTCTTCGCGCCATGCTAGTTCTGTGACCGTGAGAGAACTTCAAAAGCTTTTGGAATTCACTCTCTTCATAATGGTCAAATATATATCTTCATGAATTATCGTAGCTCTATAGTCAAATGGAAAGGATTCTATTGGTGACCTTATATAGCATTTCTATTTGGGCAGACGGTGCGACATTTTCTTCTGCAAACAAGGCCGTTATATTCACGTCTCTGAAAATCCGCTCCTAAAATTTCTCTGATTATGGTCCGTTGAAGATGGACCCTATGTCACCCCATCCTCCGCCAATATTTATTATTCATTTTTGAATTGTAATAAAAATAGCAAAAAAAGTCAAATCATAATTTTATAGGTTTTAAGAGGGAATTAGGTAGGGAAATGACTAAATATGCTCATAAAATTATTTTCTTTACGCACTTCTCGAAAAACATGTCCGGCTGTGCATTTGGTATTAGCTATTTATATTTCTGTCAAAAAGCAGCAATTTTATTTATGCGCCAATGTTTGTTTAAAAAAAAAATTTAAGTAAATTTCAGTTTTGGCAGCCATTTTATAAGACAATCAACCAACAATATACTTTACAATATTTCACTTCAAATTTGTGTATGTTAAATTTAAGTATTTTAAGCTTTTAGCCTCACAACAACTTTCAGATTTAATGTAGTTAATATTAAGAGCAGACAATAAGAATAACTAAATATAATAGCTAAAATACATGCAATTACAATTTCAGGATGATAAATTAAATGTCGTTTTATTAATGGTAGTGTAATGATATCCGATAAGAAAATACATTTACCCAGTTGTTAAAGCGGCATTTTTATTATCTTAGTAGGAAATGAAAATGAAATAAATGTCTTAAATTTAATTGAAGGACAAATGTTAGCTATCAAGCAAATATTTAAAATGGAACAAGTCAATATTTGCACTTTTTAAAGCTACTGTCTATTTGCACTTCGATTAAATATATAAAAAAAATCACTATGCAGTTCTGATTAAAGCAAAGTAATTATTTTTCAGAAAGGCAGCGGGAAAAAATTCCTGAAGTCTTTTTTAGATAGAAAGAAAGGCAAAAAAAAAAAAAAAAAAAAAAAAAAACTTTGGAAGACTTGAAGAAACATTTATTTCAAAGTTATAAAGATTCGGAATTCTTTGAAGCATTCTGAAAAAAAAAGGAACAATGCATAATTGAAAAATCGTTCTACACAACTAAAATACCAAAAGACTTTTCAAAGCTGTGCAATACATTTTCGAGTTAATGAATTTTTTCAGTAAACTGACTATAGATAGTTTTAATTTTTTTCAGTATTTGAAGCTTTTAATATTATTTGGTATTTATTGTCAGAAATATGAATGAAAAAAAAGCATTCGAAACAAAAGAGAGAATACTTAAAAATTAAATATAATCTGCACCGTATAATCATTTATTGTTTTGAAGTTATGCATGGAAAGATGAATGCCGAAACGATCTTTTCAAAATATATAATAATGTTATGAATGAATTTGGTTAAGGAATGTCATTATAAAGTTTGTTAGTTTGAATTCACAATTATTTCTTTTTATAAATGTTTCATTGTTTTCTTCTTCCACTTTTGTTCTTATATCATATGGAACTATTTTTTTGTAGCTCTTTATTAATTAAATTTAAAATGTTTCAAGTAATTGTAAGTAATAAATTCCAAAATAACCATTTGGAATTTGCCATTATCAATACTCTCATTAAAATATGCTATTTATAAATTTATATATGGTCTTGAAATTTATCTGTTTTTTCATAACAGTAAGACAGTAATGATATAATCAAATAAGCAGCAACATTTGATTTTGAAATATTTAACACCGTGATTAGTTCCCAATTTATTTTACAATGCAAATTATAAACCCAGTTATTAATCAAATGGATTTATTAACATTTGGTATAAAATAAAGATCGGTATTGAATCTATTCATCATACCTACTGTTAGCTTACTGCAGAGCACTAAAACATTGCCAATGTTTTCATGTTAACACTCCTCACAGTATTAGCAACAACCTGCTAATACTCTTCTTTTCACATTTCCACAACTGCAAAAGCAAAATTCTCTTTACTCCAAATTGCATTTGATTTGAACTAGAATGTAATGTATGACAGGCATTTCTTGGGAAATGTCTTTCGGGCACTTTGTCGTCAGGCCTGAGTTTGAATATCTCTTCTGAGCAACACAATTCTATATAAAGAGTGGAAATCAGCTTATTTTTTGCAGATTTTTATTGTTAAATGACCTTATTCTGTACACATGCCTGTTGATCTTTTTCGATCCTGAGATTCTTACGCTGTTTGTCAAATTAATATGCTCAAACCCAAATGTTAAGATGGTTTTTCTGCATTATGAAATAGTTGCTATATCGAAATTTTTTAATGCCAAAGATGAACGATGTTTCGAGCATACTAAAGCTCTACAGATGCTGATCCATTTAGTTCAAGAAGACGTTTATTCTCACATCAAAAGTGAAAATGATTTGGAGACGTTATTTCTCTCGAATTTTTTCCCTTCAGAAAAATACTTCTAAATATTTTTTCGTTTTTTTTTATTTGAACATCATATTGCATAGTTAAATTGTAATTAGATTGAGTTAAATTATTTTTGTAATATGGGAAGGAATATTCTTTATATTATGTTACAGTAAATACTTATTATTGAAAATGCAATAATTCCTTTTGATCATCACTTCAAATGCTGAAACATTTGGAGTGCGATGTTCGAATTCGTTCGATATTTAAAATGTTGCAAGGGGAATTATGAGTTTCAGCATGAGAACGAAACTCAATAATTTATTTTATTCTTTGTGATAATTCTATTCCATTTAGTATATGTATCATAATATAGGCATTTAATGTTCGTAAACATAATATGCGACAATATGACATCTAATTATCGTTTGATGTTGAAGTCAAACTTGACTTCAATATATATGACCAAATTGCTTGAATGATTTTTGAGCAGAATAAACTTTGCTTTTGTTTAATTTCTAGGAAAATTTTTTAAAAATTATTGCTGTTTGCCTAGCCTTCATGAACACTTCATTAAAAAAGCTCGCATAATCTGACTATTTTTGAATGATACTGATTAACGTTAATATTAGAAGACAGAACTCATAACTTTTTGGCATTTGATAAAAATTTTCTGAGTAATCCTCTGCTTCAAGTTATCCCAATAGTCTTATATTTATTTATTTTGATTAGAGAATAAAATATGTAGAATACCCTATCACTACGCTGTCGGCAAGCCAAATCGAGATTCTTTTGTTTGGCAACAGTAGAAGTAATTCAGAGCATTTTAGTTGTCATTAAATTAAATAGTTTTCAATAGACACCGATATGCCGTCGTTGAATCGGTATAGTGATAATATCTCAAAATGTATTATCCGGTTATAATCAAAAAATTGTGACTACCCTTTTGAGACAGGCTGTTAAAAATTATTCAGTTCTATCGAAACTCTATTCACTTTAGGTGCTGTTACAGACTTGAATATATCATATTGGAAAAATTTAACTAATTTATGAAACATCCATAAGCTGTAAGCGAGACCTATATAAGGGTTCTGGAGCATTTATAGAATTCATTGTCATAATGCTTCAGACAATGCATAAGGTATTTCAATGTAAAAAAAAAAAAAAAATCAAGAGAGACAGACATTGTTTTCCTGTTGGATTTCAATCGGAAAACAGTTCATTCGTTGAAGAAAAGAATATGTATGGGATAATCCAAAAGAGTTTAATGGTGGCATTTATTGAAATGTGTATGGTTTTAGTCGAATGCTTAAATTTAAAAATGGAAAAGAATAAAAAAATTTGTGCAATTTTGCCATTTCGTATCTTATGAAGCAATAAATCACGCTTTATGGAATATTTCACAGAATTTTCTATCATATTTATATCACAGAAAATATTGTGAATAACCTAAACTGGCATTTCATATGGCTTTAGATGAAACATTTGTGTCATTCTAGAACCAGATTTTATGAATGGGAAAATTTTACAATGAAAGTCCGAAAATATACACTTGAACGCAGATGTAAGAAATTTTTCAATCTATAAAATATTTCAATGTAGGTGTCCGCTTGTTGTGGATTACTATAAACTATTTTTTATAAAAGAGGAGTTTTTTTCACGCTTCTTTTCAAAATCATAGCAATAATATCAGTATTTTTTTAAAAATGAATAATGAAAAATATTTATAGTTGTTAACAATGACCCATTCATTGAAAAAAGTATACATTCGATATAGAATTTATCATATTTGGTAACTTCAAAATTTTCAAACAGGTGAAATATGCTTGTCAACAATTTAGTAGAAAAGCTTAAATTTTTTTTAGAGATTGCATAAATGCTGCATGAAAAAATTTTCCTTTGTGTGCGAAAATGATGGAAATTCTATAGGAAATTATTAGGGTTTCAATTAAATTTAAGAAAATAATATTCTTGTCCCATCTTAACATAGTTTTGTTCTCCGTAACTTTGAATTCCCCTTCGTTAATTGTTTTATTTTTTGCCTAGGAAAGAATACAAAGCAACTACACCGGAAGTCGAAAATAAACAGATAATTGTGGCTCATTATAATAATGAATTCCATTTAAAAGTCCAATTTGTTTAACACTTTGAATGGCTTATGCTTTTTACCTTAAATTTATTAATTTATCTTTCAAAAATAGAGGTTTCTCAAGCGAAGGAAATACAGCATGATTGTAGCAGGATTCTATATATAATTCAATATAGTCATTATGATGTGTAATATTTTAAGCAATACTATAATAATTTTTTTTAAAAAATATGCAGATTATAAAATAACTGCAATAATTTACATTTGGCAATTCACAAACATTTATAATTTTTTATTTTATTTATTTAATTCTATATTTCTGCTGATAAAAATGGATGAACTGACCGAAAAAATGACCAAAAACAACGTTTTTTTTTTCTATGAATAAATGCTATACTATCTTGGGAAATTAAAATGAGTGACACTTCAAACGCCGGACACTTTTCTTGATTAAAATTTCTTAATCCAATTTTTATTTTTAGCGATTAATCAATTTCTATGCAGATTTAAAAATAAAAAAAATTTTAAGCATTTTTCCCGTAAATGTAATTACTGCCATTTGGTATCAGTTTTAAGGTGCGATGATAAGGTTACATCATTTTAGACAAAGAAAGAATTAAAAATAATAACATATTGAAATTCAGTAAAAATCTTATAAAAATGTATTAATAGGTCAAATATTACTAAAACTCAACTAAGTGTTCATATGATCAGCTTATAACCAATCCCTTTTCTCTCATATTATGATATTTAAATTATTTACTAACAGTTATTAAGGAGGATTGATTATGAACCGCTAATCTATCAAAACAATGACGTTTCGAATAAAACAAATGGGAAATCATAAATTTATATATATATATATATATATATATATATATATATATATATATATATATATTCTCTTCTATATACTTTCCATGATTCAACTTTAATATATATAGATACAATACAATACGATACGATACAATATAGTATATAGAGATGGATCAAAATCTGTTGATCGTGCATCTTTCGCTGTTATTTTCCCTGGAATTTTTTTTTTCTTCCTACAGGCTTCATTTTTATTGTTTAGTTTTTACAGCGGAAGCGATGGCTATTTTGCATGCATTAGAGGAAATTTCACATGACTTACAAAAATTTTTATTATCTATATTATTTCGTTAAATGTTTTAATGTCACTAAAATTATTTAATCTCTGTTTTCATAATCATCCTTTGATTTTAAGGTTTTTAGATATTTTTAATCAATTTCCATGGTTTTACTGTTTTATTCTGTTGGGTACCATAGCATGTGGGAATTTTAGACAATGACAAAGCTGATAAGGCCAACAAACTGGCGACTGCTCCCATAGTATGACTTTACCAGCGAGCGACTTAAAAATACACCTTAAAATAATTAATTACTCGAAATGGCAAATACAGTGGGATTTGAGATAGAGAACAAACTCCACTCTATCAAAACACTTTTATAGTCTTGACCTTCATTAAAAAATAGAAAAGCAGATACCCTTTTAACACGCTTACGCATTAGACATACTAGATCAGGGATTTCGAACCATTGGCACGCGTGCCATTGATGGCACGCTGGCACGCGACACAATATTTTGGGCACGCCGCCGATCAAAACGGTTTGAATTTTAGTTCAAAATAACAAAGTTCACTATGAAGTATTACGAACAAACGCGAGTGTCCCCATTCCATTGAAAAAAGGGCACAGATATATGTATGGTTGTTAAAAATTTGCTTGCTAAGAAAAAAATTCATTTGAAAAGAATTGTTTTAGTAACTGATAGTGCTCCAAATATGGTGAAAAAAAAGGGGGGTTATTAGTTTATTTCAAACAGACGTAGGATTCTTGAATTCGAAACTTCACTGCCTTATTCACTTACAAGTCTTGTATTCGAAGAATGGTTTAACATCTCTTGATAATGTAATTTGTCACAGAAATAATCAACTTCATACCGTCGAAGGCTTTAAATAAGCGAAAGGCTTTGTTGGATGAACTTAACTAGGTGTATAATGGCTTATTAATGTATAATAATGTTCGCTGGTTGAGCCGCAAGAACTATTTCAAGGATTTGTTGACTGCTTAGGAGAAATCAGATTGTTTCTGCAAAAGGAGGGGGATATTCAACAATATCCACAGTTGTCGGATGTTATGTGGCTCTCAAAATTGATGTTTTTTACAGACATATGCCAACATTTCAATGAATTGAACGTAAAGCTTCAAGGTACAAATAAAACAATTATCGCCATGATGGATCTCATTCGCACTTTTGACGCTGGATTGTATGTTTTAGGAACAATATTATTAAAAAAAAACTATAAGTATTTCTTAAATTTGAAAAAAAAAATATATCAAAGATTTAGATGTACATAAGAAACCAGACAAAAAAATTTTTATTGAAGAGTTTATTGATTCGTCAATCAAGGAAATTTCATCCAGATTTCCTCAGTTCAAAGAAGCGCTCAAGTTTATTATGTACCCTGTCTGATGTGACTTCATTTGTTAAACTGAACTTGACCTAATTCGATTAGTTGGAAATTGTAGAATTTGAAATGCAACAGATTGATTTCCAGTCTAATTCAATATGGATTCAAAAATTTATTGAAACAAGGAAAAAGTTGGAATTGATTGAAACAGAAAGAATAACAAACAATATAAGTAAATATGCCAGTAACTAAATTTTAGAAACATGGAATTCGATTCCAGAACATTGAACGATTTGGAGAAGCTGGCTTATGTTATTTTAACCATATTTTAATCTACCTATGCCTGCGAGTCATTATTTTCTGAGATGAATAACATTAAAGACTCGCTTAGAAACCGTTTGGCGGATGACTCAAATTCAGCACGCATTCTGCGAAAAGTAACATCTTGAAATCCTAATATAAGTTAGAAGTTGTCATCTAATCTGCAACAAAAGAAGTCACTCTAATGTTACTTCAATTTGAATTACACGTATAACTAAAACCTTTACTACTATTCAGTGCTAAATGTATTTTTTCGTAGTAAAAAGAGAGTAAGAATAAGAGATAGTAAGATATAGTAAAGTTGTTAGTATTTAGTGTTATTATTTTCCCAATAATCACGTCAAAATTATTTGACGGCACGTCTACACCTCATTAAACATTTCTTTAGAGAAAATGGCACGCTTATCCATAAATGTTTGCCATCCCTGTACTAGCTACCTTTTATGAAGATAATTGAAAACAAATGTAATCTAAAGATTGAATTAATTAGAATTAAGATTTTCAGCAGAATCGTGAATCAGATTGTAAATTGGAATGTGTTTATAACTCAGAATTTTTTTCATTAATCCCCATTTCAAGAAAAAACTTCAATTCAGCTAGAAAAGAAAATATAACATTTCTTTAAGACTTCCCAAGCATATTTATCTTTTCACTATTACAATGTTTAAAAAAAATGGATTGGAAATCTCTTGTTATAGGCTACAAAATGAAGGGTTAAATAGAGATGTCACACAAAAATTGCTATTTTCTTCGCTACATAATAAAAGAATAATCATTAAATAAGAAATGTTGTATTTTCTGAAGTGGTAAAAAAAAAAAAAAAACATAGTGGTCAAATTTTTGGAAATGGGAATTTAGTGTCAAGATTACAAAATAAGGTAAAGTAAATTCTACTAAAATTAGTAGGAATTGAATAAGATGTCCTTATCACTGATTTAGAATAAAATTCAATAAGCAAAATTTATTTTTTAATATTTTTAACTCATAGAAGCACGACATATGCGTGCATTTGTAACTTTCTTGATTATACAATAGTTTTTATGAAAAAATATTTTAATTCTACAGAATTTACCTTTCGAACAATCTACAGAAATATAGAAAATAGCAATAAAAGCTAAATTATTGACATTATAATCTCATACAAGAAGTCTTATTGAAAAAGAACTTTTGATATTTTCATTTCTTAATATAAATTTTCCATGTTTTACAAAAAGCATTTCAATTTCATTCGATATTAATATAGTAATGAATATACGATGATGTATTGATAATAAGACGAAATATTAAAAATAGAAGCATTCGAGTAAACATTATCCTCCTGGGAAATTTAAAGGAGTGACACTTCAAAAAATTGGATGGCTTTTTGCAAGCATTAATAAACTGAATTTTCAATCTTGTATTGGTAGTTTTGAAGCGGGGTCAATAGATTTTTAAAACGTCATTAAATTTAATATTTTTAAGTAAATTATAGCAGTTAAAAATGATATAATCAGTTTTCGACAGTTTATGGAAAACTGAATTTATGTCGAAAAATAAATCTTTTGATCATTCACAGATTCTAATCGATGAAAATATAGTTTGATTCAATTCCAGTAATTAATAAATTGTATATAACAAGTTACAAACAGGACACACATGAGATTTTCTAGCTACTTTTAAATTTAACCTGTAAAAAAATAAAAAAGATACTCTTTATCCTTTAAGAACTAACCTCTATGAAAACCTTGAGAGAAAAAAGAAAGAGCCAATAGAATTCATATCATTTAAAAGCTATAATTTCAGCATGAAAAATCCTTTAAAAGGAGATTCTAATATGAAATTACTCCTGTAATACTCCTCTAATATGAAAAAATTATTCCTGCTAAAAAATGCAAATAAAAGGAATTTCTGTAGCTTTCATGTGAAAGTTTTTTTAAAAAAAATCACTATTTAAGTCGTTTGAATGTTTTGAACTGTAACTGCCTATTCGCTGTAATATCAATTCCATAATTTCAAAATGTTTTTTTAATTGATAAATTTTGAACTGCTTATAGAAAATTCAATTCAAATTACCAAAATTAAAATGGGAAACATTTTTTTGTGCGTAGGGCAGTTAATTGTAGAAAAATCAATCTGAAAATTCAACTCAAAGAGCAGCAAAACGCATATACTAATAAATAAGTGCACAATTTTTAGCTGATATTACTGTACATGTTACATAAATAATTGAGGGCACAAAATAGTAATTTCTATTTTAAGGAATCTGTTGAAAATAAAAGGACAGAAAATAAGAAATCATTTATATTTCTAAAACGACTTATTTCTAGAAACAAAAATGTGCCAAAATATTTTTGCATGAATTTTAAATTTTCCACAAACTTATATTTTATGAAAACAGCTTCTTTTTTTTTAAATTTAGATCAATGAAGAAAAGAATGTTTTTTTTTATCTGGTAAACAATTTAAAAAATATCATTCAACTAATTAGCTCTTTGGAATTAAAATATGGAAGTTGTTGAGAAAGGCTTACCAAATCCTTCTCCTGCAATCAGAAGAGCAGTAATAAATGATGTAACTGCTAACTGTTTTTTTGTGTCTCTTCTTTTCATTCTTGCTTATGTGATCATACAATGTTGTATTGCTTTTGTGCTCGTGGTTATTAAATGTGCTATTATGTGTCACATGCCTCCTGCTTTGGTATATAATTAATCAACAATCACACGGCATCTGGTAGATGTCAATCCACTAATATTTTGAAGCGAATTTCTGTTAGCTCTCGTTTCAGAATTTTTAAAATGGTTTCTTAAATTTTAAAATCTGATTTTAATATGAATACTATAAGATACAGTATATACATTTACAGAGTACTATATGCATTTTCAGCACTATCAGTGAGATTTTTCTATGCTTTTTTCTCTTTTTTTATCAAGCCTTCAGGTGTTATCAGTGCCTTCGGAGGTTATTTTAAGAATAAAATAATAATTTATGCCTACTTAAATAAAGTATCTATTAGACAAATTAGAAAAGCATTCACCACTAAATTAGGAAATTTTCATTCAATGATGAATAAAAATTACCATTTATAAGAAATTGATTATATTTAATAAATTTATTATAATATAAGTAGAACAAACGTTAGAGTCTGTAAATTTCCTATTAAAGAAAATCAATATGTTTTTTGTGTCTTTATAGAACTAATTAAACACTAATTTTCTCAAACGAAAAGCATGATAAAGAAAACACATGCAACTCAAAGGCATTTTTATAATGATAAAAATGCTCTGGAAGAAAAATTTCAGATTAATTATTTAGATTTGTTTGATAATATTCTTCAATCTTCCCAAATCCCCATCTACATCTAGATCAATAAAAACCATGAATGTTGTATGAAATAAACAACAATGGAAGACGCTAAAAAAGATTCATTCGATTCAGCAGCGGCGTCTTGGGAAATTTAAATGAATGACACTTCAAAAGCAGGGCTTTGACTTTTTTTCCATCCGATTTTCACTCTCTGCAGCATGCCCTCCGCCCTGATGCGACAAGTGCAAAATGACGACCAGGTTTTTAGTAGGCTTCTTGAATGTCAACGATATGCTCTCTGTTGTGTCCGGGTCTTGCACCATCTGGACAACCCTCCCTTCTAGCATATGCATGAGTTGCGTGCTTGTCCACACAATGGGTCCTGACAACGGTGTCAGTACCCTTTTCCCCTCTTTCACTATCGACTTGCTCTTCAAGCTTTTTTTGTAAAAGGGGTGATATGCGTTTAGATAAAACATTCTTTCTAGGTTGTCTGGATTAAGTAGCTGTAGGCCGGCTTTTGTTGTTTATGTGTGATTTCTGGTTTCACTTTGGGAAGCAGGATAAATCTTTCAGTCAGCTTTCAATGTGATAAAATGAGTGATGGCTATTGTGCCAAGAATAATGAATTTTATTTAATTTCTTTTGTTTTTTCAGACTTTTATTTAAAACATCTTAGATAATTGCCGTTAAATAGAAATTTCAACTGGATAGCTACTCTAAAATTCTTTATTTCTGATACCGAATTGGTGAACAAAGATTGGTCTTTCTGTAATGTGTAGGGTTGAAAAAATGAGTGATGGATATTTAAATATATTAAGATTTCTTCAGAAATAAAATAAAAAATCTTTGTTTTTCCTGAATTGTGAATGTCGAATTGTTTAATAATAGATAATTTAATCAAAAGTGATTGATTTTCGTTATTTGCTGTTCCAGATTGAGTGTGTACATATAATTAGGTTTTGATATTTGTGCATGATTTCTAGATACTCAGTAGCGAAATTGAATGAATTCGAAGATATATTTCGAAACTTTTAGTATAATTTATAGATATAATGGATAATTCAATTATTAGATAATTAAAATTTAAACAATTAATATTATTACATTTAAAAATAATTTATTTATATAAATTACCAAGTAATTATCATTAAATTTAGGTGAATTATTAAGTAATAATTATTCAATATTGCTTGATTACATGTAGTTGTCTTTTGTTATTTGTATATAATTTCTGGACTTCTCATTGACAGAAAGAAAATTATCTTTTAACCAGATCTCAAAATTAATAGTGTGAGTGATAAATGCAATATATCTATTTACAATTTATATATATATTTGTATTAATTATATTTTTTTAATTCCATTATTTTTCCAATAATGAAATTAGAGAATTATAAAACAATATGGAATTATTGTATGATAGTTATCAGTAAATATTACTGAATTCAATTTTTCAATTATCTGCTACTGAACAAAGAACAGCGGCGTCGTTCAATGCATGTTATTAATATTGTGTTGATATATTATGCAGGCTAAGTGCCATGAAAAGAATCAAAATGAGAAGAAATGCATAACAGTATTTTAAAGTTAGCAGCAGTTATTAAGTTAGTTCAATTGTAATTGGTTAGAAAAAAGAAAAGATGAAAATGAAATGCGAGAAAAAATTTTACTTTGTAACGACTGATTCTAGAAAACAAAATTGAAATAGAAATTAATTTAATGCACAAATATATAGTAGTTGCAAAAACATGATAAGGAAAAGGAAATGTTGATGACAAATCATATTATTAATGCACAAACAGCTTAAAAAAATTAAAAGAAAGATGTTTGTTTTCTTGGAAATTCATTTTGATTTTCCTAATATGCTTTATATTATAACTTATTTTAAAACATATAAATTTAAAACAAAGTTACATTAAAATGCAATATATTATTATTAAAATCGATGAAAACTAAAACAGAAGACACTATACTATTTTAAGTCCAGAAGAATCAGGAAATACAATATTTTAAAAATCCCTGACTTATCTGAGGTGACGAAAAACCTATCTATCACTATTATTCTCCGTCAATCTCTTTTTCAAGCATTTTTGGGCGATACGGAGGAAAATTCTTGCGGATGAAAGGTGTATTAAAGTATAAAATGGCTTCTCGATCCCTGGCTCAAAAGCTTTAGCTCATGCATTGAGAGAGAGAGGAAACTGTAAAAATTGTTTAATTTTCATTTCCTTCTTTTTTTTATAAAATAAATCTGACATCTTGATTCATATATATGTTTTTTTAGTTTTGGAAAAAAGCTCTGCAATTTTTTGGAATATAAGTAAATTGTATTTTGTAAGGGGAAAGCATCAATATGTAACATGCAAAATGTAATGAATTTTTTTTCGGCTAATGCAAATATACTTTTTTTTTTGGGAGGGGGGAGGGGAAAGTTCAGAAAGAATTTTTTTTTTTTTTAACTATGGTAATAAATGTACTTAGAATTTATAATACGTTTTAGTCAATCACAGTTACATACAATATTGTATATTTTTGTGGATGTAGGGAAGACTGTTGCATCACTGATTTTCAATATTAATTTTTCATAGGCCTTATATGTTATTTCACAATTCGTTTGCGAATGCTGAAATGAACTCTGTTTAGTTCTGCATGTATTACACATTTTAAATAAATCAAAATTTTCAATTTTAATATTTTTAATTAAAACAAACCTTACATAGTTTACACATCATATCGTTAGTGCTTTGATCGAAAAATGCTTTACATACAACCTGCATTTATTTTAAGAAAACTATACATGGGAGAAAGACTATCGATTGCATAAAATGATTAAATCCCAAATTTTCATTAAAGAAAACAGCTTTTACAAGAGTTTGTAGTTGCTAAATATTTACTATGTAAATAGTTAACAAATGTGAAAAAGCATCAATATGTAACATGCAAAATGTAAGGAATTTTTTTTAAGATTATAATTTGAAAAAAAAAATATTACTGTTTATAGAATTTACTTATTTTTTCCCTTGATGTCTTTTTGTTGTTGAAGCAACATTGTTTTTGAGACCATACCTATATGTTTTTGGTTTTGGGGCCAGTTTTGGATTTCACTGCCGGTAAGGCTGTTTTCAAGATGTAAGTGATAATTTTTTTTTGTACTTGTTCCTATTCTTCACTAGATCTTAATGAAATATTTCACCTTTTCAAAGAATATTCCTGAGGAGGTTAATAGCATATTTAAATTTTCCAGTGTTTGGATGAAATTTGAATTGACGAACCTGCGATGCTTAAATCACTCATCAGATACAGTTAAATGAATGGCCGATATATTATAGTTGAAGGCAGAAGATCTTCATTAGAAAAAATATTCTTCTTAAAAAGAACAAAACCTATAAATTATTACATCAAATACTTCCATGATAGTATTTGAAGACGTAGTTAGTAACCTAATTTTGCTTATGATGATTGATTAAGATGCAAATATACAATTTCTCTTTTTGGTGACTATTTTCCTTTGCTCTGAAAAAAGGTGCATTTGATTGAAATGTAAAGAAAAACAATTTAGATTTATGTATAAAAAATAACTTTCTAAAAAATTGAAAAAGAATGAATGTAATTTATTTGAACTAATGCTTCAGAAACAATAATCGAAAACACAATTTTGATGTTCAAAAATTCATTGATTAATGTGCGAGATTTAAAAGAATTTAGATATTCAAAGATATTTTCACTTTTTAATTTAGGAATTGGACCATATCAATTCATTAATTATTAGTTTGCTGCTTCAACTAAGAGTCACCAGATTTAATATTAATACAGCATATGTAAACACCTAGTAGAGTGAGAGGTTTATAGCATATATTATCACACAAAATACGCTGTGATTTAAAACTGATTTTTGAACTTTACTAAGGAATCCGAATAAGTTGTAAAGACGACGCTTTTTCCAGAAAAATGTAGTCCAGACTTCGTAGATTCTAAAACATACTTTTTTTTTTTTATATATGTAAGATAGAGCTGTAGATGCAGTAGTTTTAGTAATATACAATAAATAAAAATGAAATTAGAAATAGTGGTATTTTTAAATGAAGATGAGTGACTTATTTTAATTTCACTCTAAAATTCTCCAAACTAATATTGATATGCTTATATTCACTCTCTACCTACTCAGCTGAAGTTTGCAAATTTTTGGTATTTCTGTTAAAAAATCGTGAACGCTACATTTGTTTCCAGCTCAATTGGCTGAGCTAATTTTAAGAAGAATATCTAAACGCATTTTCTAAAGAATGAATATATGAAATATCACAATGATTGATTCGCGAAAGATATGATATCTCAAAACCAATTCAATAAAATTTCAAGAAATTTTGTATGCATACATCCAAAACACTTAAGGGTATGATAGACCACGAATTTTAAGATAGCTTCATTTAGACATGTTTTACAGACACTTTAAAAAAATAGACAATTTTTGCCAAAAAAAAATCATTAACGGCAACTTCAAATGCTCATAAAATTTTTATTTGTTAAAAAAAATTTATCTTATGGTCTGTTATATTTTATGTAATTTGATCTATACATAGGTGAAATAAAAATGAAATATTTCTATTATATTTTAACTTACTCTGTTTTTCCTAACATTGAAAACTTTGCTAAATTTTCATTAAATCAGCAGGGTTTTTTTTTGCCTTTCAAATCTGTTTTAATTATAAGGTATAGTAAAAAAAATTATGTATTTTTTTAAAAATTTCATTTCCGAATCTAGTCGGATACCTTAAATAGACATGATTTAGTTATATGTTGACCGTTGGATTCAATAACAGTCCATTTAGAGTAGAAAATTATTTATTGGAGTTATATTACATACATATATGTTTACAGTATTAACTTCAAAAAGCATATAAAGCACAGAAAGAAGAAATGTTCGATAGCAGAGTTTCGGTTGCTAGTTTGGCGTTTATTAAAAGTTACAGATACAGATGGCATCTGATGGGAAACCATAATTGATGGGAAAGTCAGTTTCAGTAAATGTCACCAACATTCCGGTTCTAGTTTGGAACTTTTTGAACTAGTGCGAATTAACTTGTTGAATTGCAAACGTTTGAAGTCATAATTAAGTTGAAAGATTATTGTCTGGACATAGCACTACAAAATTATATATAAAAATGTAAGTTTTGTGCTTAATACATATTAATAGTACATAATAGTAATAATAATAGTACATGGGAGATAAAATGTACCTTTAAATTTTGATTTCAAAAATAATTAGCAGAGACCAAAAGTAAGCATTTGCTTTCGAAAAGAACTGAAATACACGAGAAGTTGAATGTAATTGAAATAAAAAAAAGTGTGATAAAAACTGAACGAAATAGAAAACAAAGCGCAGATAAACATTAAAAGAAGAAAGGAATAAAAAGATGGTAAAGATGAATTCACTAAAATATACAATTTAGAAAACAGATGTTATATAACATAATTAACGGATTGTCTTTTCACTCATTTTCGCTTTCCTCTAGATTAGAGAATAATTACATTAAAAATTATTTTTAAAATGTTGGTGAGACTCTGTGAGATATGTCAAACCCTCTAAAGGGATCAGAAACTTCTAGTATGGTGGTTGGTTCTCATCGTCATGGTGCGTGCAGAAATAGTATGAAGTCGGCTATCTCCTATCGATGACAGGACGAGAATCCTGACAGGTAATCCTGACAGGTCATACCCTGGCTGGTGGAGATACTTAGGACTCAACTGTAGATCTCATCTATGTTGCCGGGACTTTCAAAACATTCCAATTTTTCCGTGCGCCTTTTGGATGTTCGGAGTTTTGGTTTGTGATTATTATCCATTTAATCTGTTTCTTTCAGATATTTAAATGTTTTAAAGAAAAAAAATAATGTGAAATTGGCGAAGAAATTTTGATCTCATATTTGGTGAAGCAGTATTTTAAGAGGTTACATCGACTAAAATATCTGTTAAAACTAAACTGACTTGATATATAGTTTAAAATTCTTTAATTTATTTTTATACTGGATTTTTAAATATTATATACTGCCATAAACAATAATAGTTATAATTTTCAGAGTCTGTAAAAATACATATAAAAATACATTTATTTCTCGAAAAGTCATCAGAAAATAGTGAAATGTTTCATCTAAACACTCTTATAAGTCTCTTTATCATTAGTATTAATTGTACTAAATATACTAACTAAATCGTATAACTTTTAATATTCATTACTTTTTAAAAATGTGTAAAGTTTGAAGGTCCCATTATAATTAAATTATAAAAATGAAATATGAAGTTGCGCAATTAAGTGTCCTTTCTTCTAAAAGCATTTATAGAACAATAAATTATATCTCCTTGTGGCAAATATTAATAAAAGAATGAGTCTAACTACGGTCTTTAACCTTGCAGCTGTTATGAAAAGCTCGTTATTAAAATAATTATTCATGCAATGTGATGCAAGTTGCATATATTCTAAGCCACATAGTTTTAATCACAATTAATATAAATCATTTATTTCATGAACTTCCTACTAATGAAACATGCATTTATTGATTGCATCAGTTGAACCCAAAACATACCACATTCGGATTCTTTCCGACATTTATTGTTATTAATGAAGTCCGTGATTAATTAGTTATGGTTAAGAATGGGAACTTTGATTCAAAGCAAGTTGAGTGATTATTAAATGTGACTAGTTGGCGTATTTAGTTAAGCGTAGCAGGTTTAAGCATCTTTATTCAAAATTTTGTAGACGGTCATAATTATTCGTTAGTATAACTAAATTTCCTTATAGTTTTAAAATAACATAAAATCTACAAAATATTGATTCGATTATTAATTTTTTTCCATTTTTAAATACTTTGTATGGCTTTTTTAAACAAATTTCGAATTTGGCTGTGGATTTTTTAGTCTTAATATCTTGGGGCTGTGAAAGTTTTAAATGCATATTACTTTGGTAAAGTTTGTAGAGAATTCTTGATATTGGAAGTAGAATTTTGTTCATGCATGTTACCTGATTGTGTTATCTTTTATAAGAAAATTCGATGAACAATTAATGAATCTGTAAATCTGATTCAAAATTCTCTATTATAGATTTCATATTATAGAGTAATATGCAAGCTATAAAACATGTGTGGTGACGAAATGGAGCTATTTTTTTCAAGCATGAGCTTGATCAATCTTTTAACATGTAATGTGCATTATTAGCTTTCTTTAATTTCTAGTTTAGCTTGTTTTGGCTCTTTCAATAATAAGAAACCACGATAATAACTGTTACAAAAATATACAATTTTCTTTCTTTATGAATTGATTGGTAAAATTCTCAAGTATCAAGTATTATATTACTAGCGTTACGTACCTTTTCAGTGGACTAAAAATTTTAATGCAATTTAGTATATATATTTCCTAGGAAAATAATTGATTTTCAGTAGTGTATTAGTAAGTTTTTTCTGAAGTAAATGTTTTACATGAGGTTAGGAAAAACTGTGGAATTTGCATACAGTAGCTGGAAAAAGTTTTGAGATGATCTTTTGTTTGTTTCTTTTCTGTTCTTTTCATTTTAAATGTAAGTAAAATTTTTTAATGAAATAAATTGATATTTTGTAGCTTTAGTCATTGCAAAAAATGCACAACTAATGATATGTGTAAAAATTGTTAATTTAAAAAAAATACCAAACGTGAAATTAAAAAGTTGAAAGCAGATCTTTTGAGAATATATGATAAAATTCAAGTTTTTGATATTTGACGTAAATAGTTGACTATTGTTGCATTTTGTTAGCTTTAAAATGGGTAGAAATTACAAACTTACATCATCAATCATTTTTATTACAAAAATGTTACGAGGAAAAATATATAGTCTAAAAATTTTGCTAGATATTGTATAAATGAATTATTTTGCATTTTACTTTACGATCACTAAATTTTACTTTAAGAATCTAATGAAACATAAGAACTACCTATGAATGCACAATCTGATAATCAATTAATACAGGAGTTTATTGCTTTTTTTATTCTTTACGGACTTCATAGAAAATAATTTTGCATATTTCATAATTGATAATTATAACTAATGCTAAAATATATCTTCTAAAAGTACTTACATTAACAATTTTCTCTATAGAATTTCTACTTTGTCCCCAAAATATACAGTTCATGTTAGATGTAACAATGCAAATGTTTTTCCATTCATATTTGTATCAACAAACAATTAAATAGAAGAATGCTTTACCTTATTAGTGACTGATTTTCCCAAAGTTTTCATCTTAAGAATAAATTCGCCCTTAATCTTCGAAAATTTATTATGTGAGATTTTGATCGAAGATAACTCTGGTCGTCAGTGATAAAAAAAATAGAATGGGGGATCCGATAAAGAGAAAAGTTAGGATAAGAATCAACGATTGATCAGTCTTTTTTGCCCTAGAATAACTTATTTTGACCTAGATTAAATTTTTGCTAATCCATTCCCTTACTGATAACGATAATAGAATGACAGCTCTCTGCATATTCTATTATCATTCTTGGAATCGCATGCTTAAAATATTCAGGTTAGGAAATTATTATTTAGTTTCATTTGGAAATAAATTTCTGATTGAAGTTTCCTGCCTAATATTAAATTTTTACTTTTTGTGAGGCAAAATTATATACTGTTGTACTTATTGTCAGAGCTTTTAATTATTATCTTATATAATCATTCATAACTCCAAGTTTAAAATCTCGTATAAAACAGAAGAAATAAAAGTAATCAATTTTCTCAATAACAGATGCAATGCAAATGATAATATAATCAATATAAAACAATATTTAATAGCCGTCTCAACAAAAGTGTTACAGTAAGAAATAACTCTGTACTCGAAAAGTGGTAAACCTTTAGGTGCAAGTGTTAGGACATTGAGTTACATTCATACTTTAAGCTTAAAACACATATAATGCACAGTTTTTTTTCAAACAATGTAGACAAACTATTGTTGTGAGCACAACTTATAAGTTTGGTTATTAATCAAAGTAATTGCATCGTCTTTTTAGGAATTTAAACCTAAAGAAAGAAGGTAACTGAAAGCTATCATAAAAGATTTACAGACATCTAATTAGGTTTTGAATATCAACGGTGAAATAAAAAATTAAAAGAAACAATTTTTAAAAACTCAAAAGAACTCAACAGAAAGTGGGGAAAAATCGATAGAAAATCAATTCTGAGATAATAAAAGTTGATATCTATTTATGATAAGTAGTTGCAGAATGATTATAAATCATTTATTTGTTTCGTGAATAAAGACATTTTTTGTACCAATACGATATTCTTAGCTAAGGGGACAAAAATCAGGAGATAGAAATTTGCAGAAATACAGATGACAGTAAATTGCATACAAAATGTATAAATGCAGTGCATTGGCAGTGCTTTCTTTGTAGTCAAGTGATTCATTCACATGAAGGTTTCTGACATAACTGGCCGCATGACGGGAATTAATAGACTTCGAACGTGGAAAGATAGTTGGACCTAGGAGTATGGGACATTTCAGCAATCTTTAGGGATTTCAATATTCCGAGATTCCCTGTGTCAAGAGTGTGGCTAGAATACCTAACTTCGGGTATAATTTTCAACCATGGATAACTCAGTGGCCGAAAGCCTGCAATTAATGATTGTGACCAGAGACGTATGCGTAGAATTGCCCGTGTTAACACTGCTTGAAATAACGGCAGCAATCAATGTGGAACATACAACGGACGCCTGTTGGGGCAGTGCGGCGAAATTTGACTTTCATAGGCTACGACAGCAGGAGACTGACTCGAGTGCCTTTACTAGCAATAAGAAATATTCTCCAGAGCCTTTCCTTGGCTGGTGAACTAGAACGGTTGGGACCTAGACATCTGGAAAACCCTGACTTCGTGATATGAGTCACCATTTCAGTTGGTAAGAGCTGATAGTAGGCTTCGAGTGTGACACAGACCACCGACGTCAGGAACCAAGTTGTCATCAAGGCACTATGCAAGTTGGTGATGACTTCACAATGATGTTGGCTATTTTGACATGGAATAAACAGAGCCTTCTGCTCCGACATTTGACTGGAAATGTTTATATTTAGCTACTTGGTGACCATTTGCAGCCCTTCATGAACTTTATGCTGCCAAGCAATAATGGAATTTTTAGGAATGGTAATGCACCAAGTTAGCGGGCCCTAATTTTTCGCGATTGGTTGGAAGAACATTCTGAAAAATTCCAGAAAATTGATTTGGATATTCTGGAAAATTGGTGATCTATATCGCCCGGCATGAATCCTATATAATATTTATGGGACATAATCGAGAGGCCAGTTCATGCTCAAAATTCTGCATCGGCAACAATTTCGCAATTCTGAATGTCTGCAGAGGCAGCATGGCTCAGTGTTTCTTCAAGGGACTTCCAATGACTTTGTGAGTACATGTTATATCTGGGTAAAAGGAGGTCCGACAAGTTATTAGTAGGTATCCCATGATTTCTGTCAACTGAGTGTGTTATGTTTATATGCAACTGCTATAAGTCATTAATGCTGCACTAGTTCAAAGAAATTATTGGAGGGTGTATTTCAATTGAATACATACAATTTTGGTAAATTTTAATGGTAAAATGTAATATTGTTCCATCCTATTAGTAAATAGTATTATCTATAATTTCATTAAATATATAGAGACCCCCAAAATTGTTACAATATGTCATGAGAAATGTCTTTGCTTGCTCTTTTAACTGACATATGACATTGTTATTTCAACTCGCAAATTCATCTTGGAAAAGTCTCATTACCGCTGTATATTTGTTCTACATCTGAAGCTCTATCGTTTGTGCAATTAGAGCTGAATGCCCTTAATGTGGAATGTAATTTCATCACTGAACAACACGTACTACATGAAACCAAATTTTATCTACTAATAATATATAATTTATCGAGCTCTATAAGTATCAAATCTCTACTTTATGCACAATATGGACATATTAGATATTCTTTCTTAAATTATAATTTCAGTTTTTCTGGAGCACCAAGATTTCTATTGAACCCTCTGATTGAAGGGGGTGAGTAAAGCATAATTTCTTCCTGTATATCTTTTGTGACTTCCAGTGTTGTAGACGCTATTTGAAATATTCAACATCTTACTGCTATGAGTACATATGAATTTGTTTCAATAACGTTTAAATGGATAATTTGCTGGGCTATGATATTCTAAATTAACTGATGTATTGTTAAATCCTTGCTCAAGCGTCATCCCACACGAGTCAGTAAAAACAAATGATATGTTTTCTAATGACAGCGTTCTTCAAAATAGCCTGCAATAGAATATAATTATTAAAGATCAAATCAAATTACATCGGAGATCAAATAAGATATAATCTATTTACTTAGTTTAACATTAAACTAAATGGAGTCTATCCAATCTTCTTACTCTAAAAAAATCTATAATATTTTTCTACAAGCGATGCTTTATGACAAGAACAAGACTTTAAAAAATAAGAAGAAATGTGTAGAGCAAACCAACAAATGTTTTAGAATAAAATGGTTCTGACAAAGGTCGCTAATTAAGGTATAATAAAATTTGAATCTGCAAAATTTAATTCGGTTTTGTAGCTTAAATGTTGAAGTTTTCGATTCCCTATTTAAATGGAAAATAAATTAATTGAAGCATAAAATAGCTGTTTCTAGAAAAATAATTTCCAAGAATGAATTGAGTATCTCTCGATATTACTTGTAATGTTTACTTCACAGAAATAATGCTGACTTGCCATTTACTTTTCATACAATATTTATTAATGGTATTCTTTCATTTTGGCGTAAATATTTATGGCAGTTCCTATTTATTTATTCATTTTCTTTTGCATTTTAGTCTCAAATACTTGCTGCCAACTGTATCAACATTAATATAAGAAATTTATTAAATAGCTTCACGTTTATGTCATAAAATAAAAATTATCCAGAATAATTCTGCTCACAAACAGCTGTAAAAAATGCCATTGGTATTAATCTGTCATATAATTTTTTGAATAAGAGTATTAAATACATTTTTCCTTTCAAAAAGTATACCACTATTAAAAAAAAAAACTTAGATCTGAGGTGATTTTGCCTTCTAATTATGTCTCATCAATCAAAAAAGATATATACTTCGAAAAGAAAAAAAAAAGTAGAATTTTTTTTAATTGCAAGAAATTAACACTGGTAAGGAAAAATAATATGAATATAATTTTGAAAAGAAAGATATTTATTCAAAAGAATAAAATTTCCATTACCTTAAAATGGCAATACTTATTCATTTATCTAAAAAAAGAAGCTTAACATGACAAAAGTCAAAAGGTTTGACAACAGACATAGAGACATACCATGCAGAAATCGAAAAGTGTGAATTAAAAGGGGGGGGGGATGAGAAACATGACATGAGAGCAGAAAAAGATTTAATTTGTTAAATGGACATGATGCTATTAAACTTAACTTAACGGAGTGTGGATAGTTTAAATAATTCGAATTTCTACTTTAATTATTATTTCTAACAATGCATCTTCAGTAATTAATCTTTCACATTAAAAAAAATGCGAAAAATTAAGTTAAAAAAACTAAAAATATATCGAAAGTGACTAATTACAAATTCAACATTAAGAAGTTGTCTGTTGCTCTGTATAATATGCAAATTAGAATTTTGTCACAAACATCTTATCAAAATGCAAAACGTTCTGGCGATTTCTAATATACTTAAAAATTTTGACATAAAGTTTCTTAATATTTATAATTAATTTTGCATTAGTACATATTATAACTTATTTGATAATAATTATCGAATTTTTGCAAGAGTTTATCTGAACATTTAAATGTATAACACCGAAAGTTTTTAGAAAATGGATCATAAATTTTGTTTAGTTGTTAAAATCCTTCAAGCTGAGAAGAATAATTTCTCGAGTTGACAAACTGCCCTCAGATGAAATATTTTTGGATCAAATTTAAGAATATTAATGAGAATCTTACATAAAAATCTTATATAAAAAGTTCAATCTAATTCAGACTTAAGTTAACATTCTATCCTATAAAATAAAAATTTAAAATGGATGTATTCATTTTGAAAAAAACGTTGGAATATACTATATATTTACCTTAATATAAGATATATTTTTAACCAACCAAATGAATATGCATTCAAACTTTTGATATAAAACGATTTAGTGTACTTGCTTATCGCTAATGAACTTAGATTAAACGCTAATGAAACTTCAGTCACATCGGTTCAGTGAAGAGAATATATCATGACTTTGAATATTAAATTACATGTAAACAAAGCAAAATTCTCACTCCTTCACGCGTTTACCGCATGTAATTGATCACTTTTTCTCACGGAAGTGCCCGAGTGGGTATTAAGCTACTTCACCATATCATTAACACTTATTCTTCCTGCATATGTATGCGTGCACGGCAGACCAAAATCTAACACCCCAGACAAAGGCATACAAGTCAAAGATAATTCATTTCCTCCCTAGCAACGGGCTGGTCAGCTTCAAAGAGCGTTAAGTCGACGGTTATGCTGGATTTCCAAAGGTTGCCTAAGGTTGTAATTACTGCGCTTAATCATATTTTTTCTTGCTTGTGCAAAGTTAGGAGGCAAGAAACGCCTTTGCCATTTAGTCAGATAGTTCAGTACTGTAACTGAATTTTTTCCTTAATGTGTGTGTTTCTTCTTTCAGGTATGTCAGGTTGTCACATTGAAAAATTTGAATGCCATGTGTATTTGCTTCGAGAAACGCAAATTTAATTATAAACTTAATCATAAAGATTTATTTTCAAGAGCACTTGCATATGTTATTGAATCAGAAGCTATGGAAAATAATTTTAAATCAATTCCTATTTCACAGCTTTTATTAAATTAAACTAAAATTAAATTTAAATAAATTGAATTTTAAAATAAAATTTAAATAAGTCGAATTTTCGTACGATTTAATCTTAAAGGCCAAGTGTAAAATCAAGATAAATTTCTTTTCTACTTCATGTTAAAACGAATAGCTGACATGCGACGAAAGAAAAAAAAAGAGAAGAGATAAATTGTTCTACTATATAGAAGTATTAGAAACTTAGTTAAAATCGTGTAACTGTAGTTGATATAATATTGATAAATTAGTATTAGCAGCTTTCCTTCCATGCAATTTACACTCTTCTTCAAATCGACCTGTTCAAGCGATATAGAAGTCATAGAAAACTTAAAGTTTGGTAAATGATTCGTATAGAGCGGTCTATCATTTTAAGAATATGTTGCGCAGTTTGAATGGAATCAGTCCTTGCACTTGATGATTTCTCCACCAGGATTTAAATTTCTATTATTAGGAATTCCACTTTGAATTTGCTAACGACATTTTGTAAAGGTTATATGAGTGATTGGCCGTTTCAAGAAAATCCTCAGCAGAAACGGAAATGCTTCAGACATTTTATGATTTCCAAAATGTTTCTACACAACTCTGATAAATACAGCGAAAGATCATAAACCTTCCAATATAGTCTTCATTTCCACCAACAGTAATTATATAATTATCACTATTAAGTTTTCAAAAATGTTAAACTATAGTCTATCTTATCATTTGCTAATTGCAGCTGAAGTTCAATTACTGTCTATGTAAATCAACTACATATACGCAGCTTAAGCAGTCTCTTAGCAGGCTGTTTTTGGTATTATAAGCGGAGTGGAGGTGAGAAACGGAATGAAGTCATAGGTAGGATGTTAAAGGATCACTTTAAAAGGAAATATATTCATTATGTTAAAAATATATGTTTGTTTTATTTATATATTGAAATCGCTCATTAATAGAGCCAACTATAAAATAATGAATGTTACGTATTTATCCTTAAAGCATTTGTGTCATGAGCACATTACTTCAAAACATGAATATTATGAACAGATTGAAAACAAATTTTAAAATTTATATTAAGTTCAAAATTATGCTGAAATTAAATACTTTAAACATTAAATTATTACATGGTTAAATATAACTTGGTTAGCTCTAGTTTGTAGCTTTTTTCGGATAAAAAGTACCTTTGTTAAAGGTGTTAAAATACTCTTAAAAACAAGATAATAATATAAAAAAGTACCATGGATTATTTAAAATAAAAATATAAAATACATTCTTGCTATTTTAAAATCTTCTACTTGTCTCTAGTGTTGCTTGTGCTTGCTCTATTAATTTGAAATACAAATAATATTTTCATGGCTAACGTTAAAATTACCATCATGCTTTCTTAAAAAGTACATCGTCATGAAGATGTAAAGAACTAAGCTCTTAATTTAAGAAACCATTAGATTTATTAGAACTGAACAACACACAGTAGTACGAGACTGAGAACGTGCCCACCACTAATGGAGCTCAGTTTTTATACATATATAGAATGTTCGAGAACAATCCAATTTGAATATTTTAGAAAGGTCTAAATTGTTCCAGGTTTTTTAAAGATAATATATATTTTTTTAAATAAAGGAATCCCATTCATTGGATATAACATTAGTGCTGGGATTCGAACCATGGATGAACCAATCAGATGTTCTGTCAGCACAGTTTGTGTGTGTGTGCTGTCGCTCTACAGGCCACCTTGGAGCCCTTTTTTGAATTTTTAATTAGCATTTTAATTAATTAAAAATTCAGCAAAATTTTGGCGTTTTTTTTTTTTTTTTTTTCTATAACTTCCGAAAATATTACAGCACAAAATAGATTTTTATATCATGTTGAAAATGAAAAAATAATCCTTTCAATGATACTTACATTTTAACCAACTAATTAAATTTCTGTTTTTAATAAATTAAAAAAATCTATACTTACTATTAACATTGGCATCAAAAGTAATGAACTAGCCGATCTGGCTCCCAAAGCTGCCTCACTTAAACCTTCAATCGACTATCCCCTTGGAGAATCTGAAAGAACAATCAAAACTCGTTTTCGTAAAATTCTCATCGATGAATGGCAATAAAGGTGGGAAAATAATGAAAAAGGCCGCTTTACTTTCAGTATCTTTTCTTAGGTAAAAAGAAAGAGATGTATTGATAATAAATATTTAGTCCAATTAACTACAAACCATGGACTTTGCCCTCATTATCTTAAAAGATTCAGTTTGAGAAATTGTAGTTGTAGATATGGTAATGATTGTGATGACATTCCACACTATATTTTCCATTGCCCTATGCTTCATCATTTGAGAAAACTTATAAAACCTCAACTAAATATTTTCCAAATTCTATTAAACAATAAATTGACTTTAGAAGCTCAAAATATTTTGGACTTCCTACATCATAATGAAAACAGAATTTTCCAAACTGAATAATAATTTTTCCTGGTTTGTCAAGCACTGTGGACTGTATCTAGTGAGTACAAGGAAAAAAAAATGCAAAAAGAACTCTATCAGACCTTTTGTTCCTGATTCATGAACTGAACTGAATAATATATATTGAACCATTGTATATATTTATTTTTCTGTTTGTTTATTTCTTCATTTACTTATTTTTTATTTCTTTATTTATATTTTTTACTTTTTTTGTTTATTTATATTTTCACTTTTTTTTGTTTAATTATATATATATATATATATATATATATATATATATATATATATATATATATATATATATATATATATATTTTCTTTCTAAATTTAAATTGACTATCTTCGATAAATTTTATTATTTACAATTTATGTTGGAATATTATAATATTATGTAGTTGTTGTTGTTGCTGTTGGAATATTATGTAGACTCTTCTGCTTGGGCTATTGAGAGCTCTCCACTTTTTCATTTTTATGCCTACTCTTTTTTCTTCTTCCTTTAGCTGTTTTTAGCTTCTAGTACACAAAATTATGAAAAAAAAATTGAATAGCTAGACTTTTGATAGCTATTTAAATTCTATTTTTTTTTAAATTTTATTTATGAGCTTTTACCGGTGTAACGCCACTTTTGGCACACACCTAATCATCATCAGAATACATCAGAATACTTACTATTATAAATGGGAAAGTTTGAATGGATGGATGGATGTTTGTTACGTCAGAACGGGGTAACGGAATTGGATGAAATTTGGCACAGAGATAAATTAAAGTCTGGAATATGACATAAGCTACAACTTATTCCGGTTAATTGAATTCTTAATTTTTTATTAATTAAAAATTAACTTTCTCGCCAAAAGCTTTTTCCCCCACCACCAAATGAGTAAGACTTCATTTCTTTTTCAGTAAAAAATATTCTTATATTAATTGCAGTTTAATCATTTCCACTTTAATTTAAAGCATAAATTCTATAGGAGCTTACAAAAAATTAGATATATATATATATATATATTATGATATGGCTGAAGGCCCTTATAATATTACAAGTGAATTATATGAAGAAGCTATTAAAGGCGGCTTGTGTATATATATATATACACACATTAAATAATCAGTCCTTTCCGGTGCAATTCGTGCTCAATTCCTCATACTGCATAAAATCTTGATGTCCTGATCTTTAAAAGATAATTTAAAATTTCTCTCTTTAATATTTCGAAACTTTACTGAAAATTTTCGAGGAAAATTCATTTGAGAGAAAATTTGTGATTATTATAGAGATACAATTAGATACCTTGGGTACAATAACTGAATTTTTCATCATACACTGAATTGCAGTATCTATATGTAACGAGATGAGTGCTGTCCAATTACATTTCAGCTAGCCAGTGAATGTTGCCAAATGGGCTCTTTCATATTATCCAATCTCATAAGGACGAACTTAATGTTTATGGCACGGAGCCAAATTAATGAGTTTCGCAAAGCTTTTAATATTTCAAATGCAATAGTTTATTACTATTACTCTTGAGGAAATGACTTGCTGTGAGATAAGTTGTTAACAAATTTGTTAATAGTAAATTATTGCTTACTGAATGCTAAAAGTA
Organism: Argiope bruennichi; assembly: GCF_947563725.1. Taxonomy (NCBI): domain Eukaryota; kingdom Metazoa; phylum Arthropoda; class Arachnida; order Araneae; family Araneidae; genus Argiope; species Argiope bruennichi. The sequence goes on from NC_079155.1 coordinate 6,192,266, forward strand.
TCTCAATATATTCGAAGTTAAACAATAGAAAGGTAAAAGGAAAGAATTCGGTGTATGAATAACTAAAGGTTTACATTTAAGCTACAAAATTTTTTTGAATATATATCATTCTTTATATTACATTTGTTGCTACTACTATTTAAAAGTCTGGGCTGGTTCAGAAACTATACACAAAATTTTATTTCAAAGCCATAGAGTTTTCTACTAAAGCATTGTGTAGTATGCTGAGAGTTTAAATAGAATGTCAAAGTATTTCAACAAAGGATGAAAAGAGACTTTTATAGTAAAGATCACAATTAAATAAATATGAAATATGAATGACGCGACTTTTTTTATAGAAGGAAGTTTGAACTGTTTTCTTTTGTTTTAAAATTGATTGAGTAAACATTTTGGATTGCTTACTACATATCTGCATATCCTTATTCATAAAAGCATGTTTCAACCAAGCTATGAATTTTGCCAAAGAAATTTATCTGAAATATTCATATTTAAGAGATACTTTATATTTTGTCCAAAGTAATGCTTCTATTCCGAAAACGCATTTAATATATGTCCGCATGTTAAATCATATATTAAAACGAAAGGGAAAACTAATTATTTGAGAAAGATAAAATCTGATAAATTCGACGTTACCGAAATAGAATATTTCCTTAGAATGTCTTTTTTTAACAGATTAACTTTAAAAAACTCCTTAATGTAGAAATTGTTTTACATATGATAATTTCTTACGTGATAATCCTCTTCTGCTCTTATTATATCAGCATGAATTTTTTATATGTTATTTTTTACGAAATAGTTTGAATCTAAATATTCTACAATGTAATAAAAATATCGTAAAAACGTTGTAAATTTTCTTGCACTTCCTGAAAAATAATACCCTTGATAACACTGAATGAGTCTTACTGCATAATTGAAGGAAAAAAGAAATAAAAGATTTTTAATATCTGAAAGCTCATTTCTAGCTGAAAAAATTATCACGAGAGTACATTGGCAAAAACATTTAAGAATAAAGAAAACTTACATTTTCATGGTTTGATTCATTACATGAACATTTTAATCCTATGCTGTATGAACGCTACTGAAAATATACCGAATAGTTCCCTTTCTTTAACATAGAGGTTAATCTTTTGCAAATTGTGGTCACATGTTAAGGATGATATCAAATCTAGCAAACTCTCTCCATACATCTGCATTAAATTTGATTAATTTTATCAAATAATTATACATCACTTTAATACCTATCAAAGTCATATACACTGATAATTATTATAAGATAGACTCAAATTAATAAAAGACTACTGTGGCCTAGGAGTGAAGTCTAGGTTACAGGGCTGCATGTTCCACGTTCGAAACATGCTTCCCCTAAAGACCTGCCATTTGCACAGAGCTGATGCTCTTTAAATCTTTATTCGGGGTCTAAATGTTCTCACGAATAAATTCCAAATTTCCGCTGGTGTGGAGCGAAAATTTGTAGAGAAGGTGCCGACCCAGGAGCCGTCCTCTTCGTCTCTCCGGAGTTCAAAATTGATAGAATAATCCTAATGAAGTTTCAACAAAGACGTTGATAAAGCTAAACAGATTGATAAACATTTTTCTGTTCACCCCTCAACAGTGCACAGGCTTTTGGGATAAAAACAATGGATTTTTTTAATAGAGGAGTCATTACAAAAACGAAGTTATTTTTAGTTATCAAAACTTTTAATAAACACTTATTAAATTAAAATTGTAAATCTACTCATCCATATAAGGAGTGATTCAGATAAAGTTTTTTCTTTCACCTAATTGCAGCGAATTTGAAATTATTTCAATCTAATATCGATTCTACTCAAGCACTTCAACTACAACTGTCCTTTCAAAACTCAGACCAGCCGAGTGACCTAGTTACGAATGATAAAGATAGGTAAATAAATACCCAAAGCTTTCAGAAAAGTGTAATGTATGGCGAAGGGCTAGATTCTCAGCAATTCATCAATGTCTTAAGTTCTGTCGTCCTCGTGGCCATCCGTCATAGAATGGAGTATCTTTCAGTAGACAATGGACAGAGGGTAACGGCTCTCGAGGAATAAAATTCCAGTTTCACGTCATTTAGTGAGATGTCCTGAATAAGTGACAGTTCTTTTACTTTAACGGATATAGCTGGTATTTTGGAAATAGAATGGGCATTTCTTATGTTTTCTTTGTAATGAAATATTTAAGGTGATGAATTTCAACTCTTATCTTTGTAAACAGTTGTCATTGTTTTTACTCAATACTGTTTCATAAAGGTGTACAGTTCTTAATAGCTTTTCTAGAATAATTGTATTAGAATATTTAGATAATATTAGAATATTTATTAAACATTTCACACTTGTAAAACTCAAATTTTTAAATTTTGAACTTTTTAAAAATTTTCTTATTTGAATGAGAGCCTTCAAAGTTATCGGTAAAACGTCTAAATATTATATTGAATACAACACAAGAAGCCTGTCAGAAGGCTCCTCTAATGCGTTTAGATTTAGATAACTTTTGTTGAGGGCAACGAACAATGTTCGATTGTAATGTAATTTAAAACATGTGTAAAGTGCTATTGTCATAAGACATTCTTTATATAAAACTAGTTGCTTGAGTCAACCAGCTGGTATGCTGGGAAGGTTGGTTTTGAATTTAATTTTAGATAAATTTTACATATTTAACTTCATTTTCATGATTTTATCAAATTATTTTACATTGAAGTAATATTATTTTAATTATTCTTATTTACATTTGTTTACTGTGTTCATAAACCTTTCAAATGGATGCCAGTGCCATAACATCATATCATAGTTAAAAAGCAAATATTCGGTTTATTTATCTTCTGAATTTAATGATATTGTGATTTCATTGTTCTTTTTATCTTATAAACTAAACACATATTAAACAAAATCTTTCTTCTCAAGCTTTCAACAATAGCAGAAAATAACGCGACTAACTATGAAAACGGTTTAAATTTTAGGACAACATCAATGTAATTTATTTTTGAAAATTAGGAAAAAAAAATTATAAAAATATTTCTCAATTCTGAAAAAAAAATACATAAATCTTAAATTTTAATCAACAAAAAGTAATTTTCTGAATTTTAAGATGACATAGAAATATTTTTTGTGCTATAATATTTTTAGAAATTATGATAGATAGAACGTCAATATTTCACTAAATTTTTAATAAATTAATATTTTAAAAAAATCATCTTAAAGTTCATATTTTCTCCCTCCAAAGTATATATCTGCCAAGTTTTGTAGTTCTAACGATCTAATCTATAAAGCACCAACACATACAGATACCATCACACAGACACACACAGACACATATACAAGCACGCACACGCACATACATTCATCTTAAGAGGAAAACTTTAGAACCAAAATTTGGAATAGGAATAGATTATTGATGAACTTGACTGGAAGTTTGCACTGAAATTGAAGGCAATATTTTGTGAAACCAAAATATTCTTTGTATTTCCTGTTTTCAAAAGCTATACTTAGAAATGTAAAAATTTTTTCTCTTGGCAAGCTAGAACTCGATTTCTTTTCATTTAGGTTCAGTTCAGGTGTATGTTTTTCATTTACACCCCGAGTTTCAATTGATCACATCATACCTACCCAAAATATATGTAACAAAAGCTAAATGTATATAGAGATGTTTCTTATCTTTTAGCTGGGCTATCGCATCTTAAATTTCAATGAGTGTTTTAAACATAATTTTAAGAAAACTAGAAACTTCTGTTGATCAACATTTCCTTCCCCTTTCAGTTGCATGACTCATAAACAAATGCTTCAAAGAGTTCCATCCTTCTCACAGTATTTGCCTCATCTGCCCAAATTTAGTAAAAATTAATTTTTCTATCCTCCTATTGGATAACGAAAAATTAATTTCGGTTTTATAAATGACATGAGCAAAGTATTGTCTGCATATAACCCTTTTGTTATTCATTCTCGAATTTGTAATATATAGGTTTCCTAAAATCATCAGAAACAACAAAATCTTTCCATTTCATAATGTATATTTTCTATCTTTAATGTTTATTTCTGTCCCGTAGAGATTACACTGAAAATGTAGCATACAATTTTTACAAATTTCCAAAACTTTCTTTACAGTTTCCTCACAAAGTTATCAATCATAACCATCTTCTTTCATCAAAAACAGTGCTGAAATTGCTTTTTTCAAAAGATTTTTCATCAGAGAAGCTTTGAATAGAGGCAGTGTAGTAATGAAATGCAGTCCGTAGACGGCAATTTACCCCTTTTATGAAGTTTGTTAAAGCGTCCAAAACTACAGATACTTTATACCACTAGCTGTTTATCATCAAAGCTATGTGACCATGACAAACTGAAAGCCTTTTAAGTGGTGATTATTTCTACTGAATAAAATACTGCAAAGAGACTATGAGAAGTAATTTTTTAAGTAAATTAATTTTGTATATGCAAAGTCAGAGAAATTGTTAGTCTTTATAAAGAATTTTAAAAGTCATAATAGGCACTAATGCTTACAAAAATACGCTAAGGTTGAGTTTGTTTTATTTATTTGTGGCAAGGAGGTTTTGTTTATCATTTGTTTAAGTTAATATTTGCAGCTTATGATGACTAAAAGGATGCCCAATTTTCAAAATGAGTGATACCATCTTAAACTAGCTTGCATACTTTCGTTCATAAGACTTTCGTTTATGATAAATATCTTATAAAATATTTTGCAATAAAAAATATAAATATAATTAAAAATTCTCATCTTGTATCTGAACAGTCGCTGGAGAATCGATTAGTTTAAATCACTATTTAAGAAATAAAAATGAACATATAATACAACTCATTTCTTTATGACATTTACCAAAACAGAAACCAATTTATGCAACAGTTCCTAATGTTAGCCTTTATCGCATGGGTATTACAAAATTTAATGATTAATGATTTTTAATTCGTAAATTAATGATTTTTTTCGTAAGTCTAATATTTGGTATGCCTTATTCATCAGTTAACAATTAAGGTTACATATATGAACCAAAGCTGTCATTATTCAACTGTTTGAGCTGTCATAGCTCAAAATATTTAATTAATAATAAATAAAAGTCTGACAAATTGTCTATGTTTTTGTATCATCATTCTCTGAAAAAGAATATTTCCGTTCATGTGAAGAATAGATGAAATATAATTGCATTGTTCAAAATGTACTAAAACTGCTTTGCAAATATTTTTAAACAAATCAAGGAATGAAAATTTGTGCGAATTATAACCACACAAGTAACGGATGTTGAAAGGGGTCGGATCACTCAATAAAATGAAAACAACAACAAAGTTGTCTTCCATTTCCTTCGAAAACAACAATGAAGTAGTCTCCCATTTCTGTCCCACTCATGATCGACTGGCAGTAAATCTAATGTTTATGATTTTCATGATTGGATACTAATCTTTCTAAGAATGTCTCAAAAGATAATTCTACAAAGCTACGGCTTTAGCCATTTATTATTGGAATGAATCTGAAACAACCTTTTTTTTTTTTTTTTTTGATAATGCTTCATTGGAAAAGTATTGCCTTGTTACCGCCTAAGTGCAGAAGTCAGTTAAACTGCACACTGACTAGGGTGATCCATTGAAGTGCGGAAAATTATTTCATTTCTTAATTTACCTAGGTAATCTGCGAATTACCTACTCATTAATCTGTGTATTAACTGTTAGGCACTCGTTAAAATTAAAACAGAATCTTTGCAGGAACAACAGCAACGTTTCTGTTCACTGAAATTAAACACTGTATATTTATTTTTTGATATCTATAAAATCAATTTAATACAATCGAACAATTAATTCATTAGTTGATCGAATCAATCAATTGAAAATCTTCAATACAAAGGATCAAACAGTTTAAAATATTATTGCAATTAAGGAGATTGATATAATGTTATTTATTTATTTTTCGATATCTAAATAAACATTTTAACACAATCAAGCAAAAAACAAATTAGTTGAGGGATTCGATCATGAATCAATTGAAAAACTATAATAATCAAACGGCTGAACATATTATTACAGTTAAGCTAATTTTGCGACACATATGATAAAATGACACTTACTTATTAGTGCAATCTGAAGTTGGTGAAATTTTGAATTGAATTTTAATGAGCTGTACTTCCAAAATTTAAGAATAAGGAAGGCACTAATTTGCGTATTCAATAGTTAAAATGCTGAAAACTCTTGATTCCTCACTTTAACGGGACAAATCAGTTAATTCTCGGATTAGCTAGATAATATGCACATCAACTAATTTCGAGATTTAACGGTAACAACATCATTGATATAGTGTTGAGTTTGAATAGAGATTCAAGAATCGGTTCCCTAATTGACTATTGACTTTCCTATTTGAAGTTACAAAGTTTAGTCATGCAAAAATAGCTGTCATATAAATTTAAACCAGAAATTAGAGCAAAAATTATAGATAAATATGTAAATTCACATTTAAAAATAATGCGTATAAACTGTAAGACGTTTCAAAATGTTTTTTAATCGTTGAAAGAAAGAACCATTTAATTAAAAAGAAACATCAGAGAAGCAAAGAACAAGCTAAATAATTTTTTCAACTAAGTCTTGGAAAGATATCTTGTAAATCATTCTATGCCTACTGTAACGTTTCTTAAGTTGCAAATTTCTCAGATTCAGGAGTGGAAAAATATACTTCAAGAACCGAGCTTGTGCATTTCCATTGCTACTAAAAACAAAGTTACACTGCTTCAGTTTTGGGTGAACGTTTGGCTCTGTCTCAGAGTTTGAATTGCTTTTATTTACTTCAAAAATATGCCACTTAAAAATAATGCACAACATTTATATGAACGGACAACTTTCTTTAACTGGTGTAACTTTTAGTATTTAGTGAATAATAACTTTTTGTTTCTGAAATAAGAAATACACTTTTAAAAAAAACTAAAATGACAGAACAAAATAAGGCATAAAATAAATTTGAAATAAGATTACTGGACGTGGTAAATATTCCGAACGAGAAAAAAAAATAACACTTCTTTCTCACATTAATACTTACATTTACTTGATGAATACTTTGATTTTCTTAAATACTATAATATTAATAACAAATTTGTTTGGGTTATAAATTAAAATGATGATTTTTAAATAAAAATAGAAAAATATAATAATTGATATTAATTCTGAACATTTTGTTCACATTTCATATTTTATTTCTCGCAATTCTTGCGTTCTTTTCAGTTAGAAATAATTTCACAATCATTCAAATTCATGTTATCTTTTATGACTATGCTCCAAAAAATATTAATGTTAACATAAGGAAATCATGTTTGCATTTGAAGCCGAAATATAAATTATGCATTTTTACAAAAATATTTACATTCTTCAAATTTTCATACTTAATATAAAAAATCTTTGTGTTTACATTTTGCATTAAACTAAATTAATAAAATAATTTATAAATTATTAATCATTTTATTATTAATTATTAAATATCATTAATTACTGATTGCAAATAAGTATTCTTAATAATTCATTATTAACTTATAATATAGATAAATAATTAAATAAGGAAGGTTTCTCTTCTTTAAAGTCATTATTTCACTACAATGCAATTAAATAATTTTTTTTATTTTACTTGAAGGTGTACTTAGAGATTCTGAAATACTATAACATTAATAAAAAATGTATTCAATATATAATTTGAAAATTAATTATGATTTTAAATGAAAACGGAAAAAAATGCATGATTGATATAAATTCTAAAATTTAAATTTTCTATACTTTTATTTCAAAAGCTATTGAAATCATTTAAAAATTCACTGAATTTCATCTAAAATGTCATTTATCTATAACCAGTACAGTATCAGTTTAAATGATAGCGGCAATTGTGGCTTAAATGAAAAAATTTTAGTTATATGTGTATGTGTCAATGCATTTGAAAATAACAAAATGAATACTAAAATATGCCTTTCGATTACTAACTTTTTTAATGAATGTACTTTATGGTATGATATATTTTGAAAGTAGAAACAAAATTAGAATGAGTCGATGAAAATGATACCGGCACATTGTTATACATAGTTTATTTTACTATTAACGTTTAGAAATCTTTCTTAAGATATTAATTTTTTTTTATGTTACTGCTTTTAGTTTCTCGAGTTTTTAGTGATATTAATATAAAATTAAAATTACTTACAAAAATATTGTTTTCCACTTTTTAATATAATAATACATTTTAAAGCTTTTATATTTTACTTCTTCATATATTTCGTTATTAATTATTGTGTATATATATATATATATATATATATATATATATATATATATATATATATATATATATGGTATAAAATAAATATTTTTTTCTTAAATTAAATTTGCTACTTTTATAGAATAAAAGCTTAGTGAAAATCAAACGATTAATTGACAGTTATATATAAATATATTATAACAGGTAATAAAAAACAGTATTGTCAATGCTAAGAGAAGTTAAATCCATTCACCAACAATTATAAAACTCTTCTAAATCAGGACGTGAATATAAATCTGCCACAAGGCTTTATATTTACAAACAAGCTAAGCCAAATAAAATTGTTTAACAAATAAAGGGATTATTCAAACATTTATTATACATAAAAACTTTTTTAAACAGTTTTAAAATAAATAATAACAAATATAACTTAGAAACTTGGTATAAAAGATATTTCACAAACTGTTCTTGCTTATAAACCATTTGAAGGACTGTTGATGTAAATTAAGCAATACGTATAAGAAAGTCATTTTCTTTAGTCAGTCGCATTCGCACATAATCAGCTCCAATGAACTTCTAACGATTTCCATTTAAGCATCTTATAAACCTGAAAGACGGCCTTACCATGCGGGGCATTCAATGCTCATCTTTGTGCAAAGGCAACCTAACAACGGATCATCGCATATACGCAATAGCAGCTCCTTTTCATTCAGATTAGTCCGGAATAGCTCCTAATTGGATTCTGCTTTTATGTAGAAAGTATAGATAAACAGACAAGCTATTCGAAAAGAGATCATTGTGCTTCAGCCATTCACGAAATGCTCATTAGAATGTCTTCCCATTTGTTCACATATTCGAGATCCAGGTACACCTTAATTGGGTGAGGTCACACTCGTTTTGTCAATATGTTTTCTATTCTACCCATTTGTAGAAAGAAGCATTGATTAGACAGGATGCGCCAAAGGAAGCAATAAACAGTTATGTAAGTAATGGAAATCGAGTGGGCGGCATTCTGAAATTTAAATACATAAATAAAACTTTAAAAAGTAATGGGAAAAAGAAAAGTGTCATTTATATTTCACAAAATAACCGTTTTTAAATCCATTAAAGATGATAGATTTATGCAAAATTTTATTGATATTGATTACTAGGTAAAGTTATATTCGCATTACCATTTATAAAGTGCGTCCCAAAATTAACTCAAGATTTGAATTTGCTACCATTCGTGCAGCAAAGTGGGGGCAATGCTATTAAAAAGCCATTTGACAGCTCATAGTTTAGGATTAGTAAAAATAGAGCGTTACACCATAGAACAACGTGTTAAAGCCATTTGAATTAAATGAAAATCGCAGTTTTTTCATTTAAACTTTTATATTTTATTGAATCGTAAAGTACTCATGCTAGGATTAAGTAAGGAATAATACACAGAAAAAATGGCCTCCATGGCTTTGCTGCCACATACGCACTCTTTTGACAAATCTATGGGCCTTTTTGTATAAAAGTGGCTGAATTTCGATGATGCAACGTTAAATTTCCTCTTTTAATGTAAGTGTGCTTGTTGGCATAGGACTTTGACTTTAAATAACCATATAAAAAGAAATCCAATGGTGTTAAATAACACGATCTAGGAGGCCAATTCTCAAATTTTTAAACTACTGTTTTCATTAATTTTGAAATACTGTTCAACAATGAAAACGCGTTGTTCTATGGTGTAACGCTCTATTTTTACTAATCCTAAACTATCAGTTGTGAAATGGTGTTTTAATAGAGTTGCCAATACTTTTCTGCATGAATTCCAGTCTTGCGTTAATTTTGGGACACCATTTAGTATTACTAGAGGCATAGGGTGCTTTTAAAAACATAGAAAATAAATACAGACAACAGTTATAAAAATGCTTAAAATAGTATTAGAAAACAGTTATTTTGAATCGTAGAGTTTTAACTGATTAAAATTTATTGAAGAATTTGAGAGAAAATTATGCAATTAACAGCGCTTTTGTCGTGATATTATGTATTAATTACTTCTTATATGTAAGATAATTAAAATTTCTTTTAATTATTTAAAGTAATAAATAAACATGCAAAAAAATAAAATATAAAATATTTTTAAATCTTAGTTACGCAGCTAAAATTTAGATTAAGTATAAATAAAAATAATTAAAATGATGAATACAGCAAATAATTTTCACATTAATGAAAATAATTAAAACATAAATTACACGATTGGAATTAGATAAAAAGGCCTGATTTTGTATTTAAAGCAATGAGATACTTTATCAGCAGAAATTATCAATTGGGCATGATTTCAAATATATTTAGGCATCATTCCTGCTGAAAAAATACATCAACTTAAAAGAAAAACTGTGATATTTCGTGGATTTAAGCTACAAGTATCACAAAATAAATTTATGGGATATTTAATTATCCAGCATTAAACATAATTTCAGACACCCTGTTTGAAAAAGTGTTCTCATTTTAAAATTCATTATAATTCAATTACAATAATTATTAAGTAGGAAAATTTTTATATTATTTTTTTATTGATACCACATCTATTATAAGCATAACTATCAGCACTGTAAGGAAAAGAGTAAATATCGAATATCTGTTACATAAGATGTCGAATTAATTTTTTTTAAATATCATATATATTTTTTTCGTAATAATAGAGTTTAAATATTAATGCGATATTTGTAAATGCGTATAACAAAAAGAAACATTTTTGAAAGAAGTACTTTAAAATCCATTTTAGCATACACAAATTGAATCGAATCCTTCTCTCGAAAGCTCCGAAACGCGAATGAATTGATTTCTTTAGATAAACTGATATTCCCAATTGTCAGCCAATATATACTCTAATACTCAGCACTTCAATAGATTTACGAAGTAGTTCCCACTGGCCATCTAGTGGGAAAAGCACTAGCGGCTTTCAGGACGCCAAGTGTTGTTCAATTTCAACGGAAGAGCTGTCCAATTTCTGGTGGGATTTATAGCGCGAGAGTATCAACAACAACCAGGCAACCACAAAGGCTTTCAAAATACATCCCCCGCTTTTCTCTTTTCTTCACATATTGGAGGCTGGAGGGCGGGGGCACTGAAGGAAAGGAAAAAAATATGCCGTCCAGAGTAATTTAAGACCGTCTCGTAAAATCCTAAATCCTGATATATGGCGTCCAAGGTACAATTCCGATTCTTGACTTTGTTCTTCTGCTATCGGGGAAAGCGGGAGTTTCCTTTAAAATTGATATTTGGTTCCTTCTCTCTTTCGTTTTACTTTTTTGTTCTTTATTTTATGGCAATTGTAAAGGAATCGTGGATGTATCTATTCGATATCAAATATTAAAATGGATCGAATATGATATATTTCTTGTACTACCACAGATGGGTGACAGCATTGCTGAATTTAAATCAGAATAGGGATTTTCAATAATTTATGATATATTAAGGAAATATGCATTTCAATAAGGATTTTTGCTATATTATATATATACATATATGTATTACACATAAGTAACAGACATAGAATACATTTTGTATTATATTTACAGACTTTTGCTGTAATTTATTAGATATTTTTCAAATACAACATTATTTCAAGAAAGGAAAAATGATTAAATCTCATTTTATATATCTCAATTATTTATCATCTATTTTGTTTATTATGGCGATGTTCAGGATTAGAAAGAACAGTATCCCATAAATAACAGGCATAGAATGCATTTTGTGTTATATTTACAGACTTTTATTTTCAATACTTTTAGATCTGTCATTTTAATCTTGGTGGTTTTTTTTTGTGTGTGTATAAGGTATGGTGAAATCTTTTAGATACTTTGCTAATACAAACATCGTTTCTAGAAAGGTTTGATTAAATCTCATTTTTTTAATTCGTGGTTATTTTTCATCCTTTTTGTTTATTATAGCGATGTTGAGAACAAAGGCATAATTTTCACTAAACTGATTTGAGCATCACATATTACTGACACCATTCTGATCATTGATGTGCTGTTCCTGAAATTATTTGGGTAGCTAATATAGTTGAAATAAAAAACTTTCTTATTCTATTCCAATTTAAGAGAAGGCTTAATTCGTATCCGAACGAAATACTTAACTCAATAAAGTTGATCGTTTTGCTCAATTGCTGATCGGTTCGCTGTGGTTCTCTTCACTTTTATTCATATAATATCACTGAGTATAAATACATTTAAAAGATTCAATTTTTATGAATTCTTTTTTTATTAATTTATTGAGCCTTAATACTAGTATCGAAGCTTCTGAAATACTGTTTTTGTATATGGTTTTCAAATCTCGTTCTATTTGTAACATTTAATATTCAACAATGGTTCGATACGTATTTGCTTACACAATCATTTTAGGAATCTTTCGAACTACTAACTTTCAGATTACGGGGGAATGGGATCTCGAATCCCAACTAAGATAAAAGAAAACGTCCTTTCCTTTCAACGATGAAGAAAAAAAAAATGTCATTCACAGAGCACTCTATGGAATATTTCTAACCTCACACCTTCCAAAGCAAATTAGTTGCCTATTCTCGTCTTCTGTCTTAGGAGGATTGGGACACTGAATCTAAAGTATTCGAGGAAGTGATTAAACGTTAAATGCAATTCGTTTATATAAAAAAATGACTGAAGTTTTCGAATCGAATTTTTAATCGCACAATGATTCAGCTATATATGTATTCAACATTATGTAAAGGACAGATTCAACCAATAAAACACCTGAGCATTTTAATAAATCGATAAAATAAATTGTGATAAATTATTATTGATTCATAAAATATAATCTGAGTCTTTAATAGCATCTATTTAAAATGATATTTCTGTTTATGCTATTTTAAACTTTAACGCAAGCATTTTTTTTTTTTTTTTGAGAAATCCATCCAGGGAAGTAATGAATCATGTTTAAAAATTGGGATTTCAAATTCCTTGCTTATTTCGCCAAAAAATACATTCCTTACTTTCATAATATTTCAATTTTATATAACGCTATGTATAATAAATATGTAGTTTCATGTCGGCCAATGGAAAAAGACTTCATATTTCTGAGCTGGGCTCATATGGCAAAGATAATAAGCAAGTAATAAATTCATTCTTCTGACATCCACATCGACCAGATTAAAGAAGCTTGATGTATGGTATGACATTTTACTTGCCTCTGACTTTGATCGAGATAAGAAAGTCTGTACCCCAATCAATACATTTTGACAATACATACAAGTTTAATATTCAAGCTTAAAAACATGAATGCATGGACTTGGAAATTACGAAATATTTTAATATTCGAAATATAATAAAGAGCCATTTAGATGTCATGAATTCTGTAAATTTGAAATTCTGACAGATAACAAGCCAATAATGACAGTTAACGTTCTTAGTAGTTAAAACTATAAATTTACATAATTTTATGTGATGTTAAAGATTTACTTTTCTTAGTAAAGTACTATGCTTGTTGAAATTCATGCCAACTTTTATGTTTTATTTAATTCAGAAAAAAATTATCTATTTTGAATTTATATATTCATAAATGAGCTATGAGGACAGACGCAAAAAAAATAATAATAGAATCAGAATAACATTCGAGACTATATTATTATTTAAGGTATGGGAAATGCTGTTATTAAGAAAACAAAATTGCGGAATTTAAATAAGTGTTTGCCTGTTCGCCTTAATTATTTTTAAGTTATCCATTGAACGACATTGAAGTTTTCTTTCAACCTGCATCTCTGTATAACATAGTAACCAAATAAGTATTTCTAAAACTATACTATACTTAATTTAGTTTAGAAATATTCTAATTGAATTCTATGATTTAAAAATTCCACTTAATTAAAATCATCGAAAAAGGAAAATAGAATGCCTTATTATTTACTTAACAGTTTAAATTATTGCAAATTAATTCAATTTATGCGATCTTCGTCAGTATCATTTCGTAATTTTAGCGTATCACTGCATAAATAAAATTCTCAATTTCACAATCTTCCGAATTTTAGACTTGTAGGTCATGCAAATCTATCTCAAAAGAGCAGGCACGAAATGCAGTTTCAAAAATTTCATTTCGGATTAATGGTTAAATAAATGTTAATATTGTCTCACCAGAATTTTTTTTTGAGAAAGTGGCAGCAAAAACATTCTCTCTCAAAGCAAAAAATTTTAATTTTTCTTATCATTTTTTACTAAGATATTTGAGTAGGATGTTAAGATGCTTTGCGATGAAAATTTTGATTACTTTTCTAATCTTAGGAAAAATCCAACTTTTAAATGATAAACAGCCTTTGATTTTATTTTACGTAAGATACAACTGCAGATAAAGTATTTTTAATAATATGCAGGAGGTATAAAAAGAAATAAAAAAAAACCCGGAAGTATGGCATTAAAACGGGAAGTGAACGATTTATCCTTTTTTTCGGTAAATCTTCAGTTTGATATTTTTTTTCCCGAGTTTTTCCTTATTTATTCCGCTGTTTCACTGCTTTAATTGCTTTATCTTAAAGCCTGTTTTTGTTTTTCTTAAAAAAAAAAAAAAAAAAACCTAGCGAGATAAAAGTCAATAAGTTTGTTCTCGTTAAATGAACTTTTATGGGAAACAAAACACATGTATCGTAACAACTTCGGTCTGCCAGAGAAGTATAATTGCAAGTTCTATGCAGTTGCATTATTATAATCGGTCGGAATGAAACAGCCAGTTGGTTTATTTATAAATAAACCAATAGATAAGTATTTTTTTTTTATCTTGGCCATAATGTAAAGAATAAAAGTTTTTTTTTCTTGACGAAGATTTCATATTTGGATTTATTTCAAATGTTTCTCTTCTCTGTATTTATTGCAATATTTTGTGCCTACTTTGTTTCTCCAAGAAATTTTATAGATAAGATATGAAAACACATTTTGTTCATGATTTGAAATTGTTTGGCAGAGGGCTTTAGAAGAAGAAAGCTTTTATGCAACACTGAATTTATTTCTCTCATATTCTTCTTGATGCTAGAATTCTAGAAGCATGTCGCTTTTGTTATTTCTGTCGAAAAATAGTTCATCAATTAATAAAGTAATAGTTCAATAAGTAATAAATGTTTCAAATTGCCCTGACGATGGCACCAAAAAGCTTCGGCCATTTTATTAACTAATATTTGTGTCTTCGACTTTTAGACTTTTAAACACTTTCTTAATTCTGTAGATTGTAAATCCTTCTGTAAATACCAAATGAAAATCTTCATTCCAATCACCAAAAAACCTCTTTGAATATGAAACTGGTTAATGCCTATCGTATATTAAAAAACAGAATGATGTGATACTTAACTTTTTATATTGATGTCAATTTTGAAGGTCCTTGATTATAAAAAAGATATTTATGGAAAAAAAAATGCCACATTCAAATTTGAGAGTATTTTCAAAAGAGAGTTGGGGACGGACTTTGTTAGTTAAAAAATACGCAATAGGAGCTTGTTGGTAAACGTAAATCAATTCATTAATATAGTATTGAACTTTTATGAAATCTCTTTTAGGAGCAATATAAACAATTTTCGTAAAATGTAATATAATGTAATAACTGTTTTATTTAATATATCTTCTTAAATAATAGGCAATATTCCGTTTAATTGGATAGTTATTGAAAATTTCAATAAACAAAGACTTTAAAAATGGCAAATCAGGAAAAGCATTCTGCATTTCCACATAAAATACTTAAATATTTGAAATAACTAATACTTAAATATATAAAATAAATATTTGAAAGCCATATTATAGTATTAGATGGGAAGGGTAAACAAAAAATAAAGAAAAAATATTTGCGTTTTAAGTTAGAGAATCTATATGAAAGATTTAATGTAAGATTTTAGCAAACTCTGTAGAAAAAAGATCTGCCAATCTTCTAATGCTTTCTTTTTTTTTAATATACAGCGATTAAAAATGCGAAAAAATAAAATAGATTCGGCAGATAAAATAATAATTAAAACTGAGAACTTTAAATTTTTGGTATTTATATGAATTAATGTACAAATATATATTTAAATGTAATTATGAAGAATAAAATTTTTACTATATGTGGATCAAAATAAAATGTGATTTTCAAAAAAAAAAAAAAATAGATACAGTTTAATGAAATTTTATATCTATAGTTTATATAATTTCATATATAAAATGTTGAAGTTTCAAACAGTATATTTTAAAATAGATCAAAATAGATCATTTCAGTAACTGAATTTCACTGTCACTTTCATTTCAAAATTTAGAGTATTTTCGATAAAGAAAAATTATTGACTTTAACTTCGAATTTTCATACAATATTTAATATTAAAATCATTTTTATTTTGCAGTATATTGAATTCTGAGAATATGGGAAGTATATTTATGAAATGAAAATTACATAAAAGATTATTTTATTATTAACTTTGGCATTCTTATCATTGAAGATCTTGTTTATGTTTAATAATGTAGTTTCAAAATTGATGATATTAAATATATATTTCCTTGTTTCATTGTGATTTTTTACAAGCATTTCAGAGCCCAGCACTTTAAAGATTTTTGAGTATTATTTTTTTAAATTGTTCCCTTATCTATTTTGATACTTTAAGCTAATCTAAATTTTTCCTATCAAAAACTTTTAACGTCATTTAGTTTTGTAAAATTTTTAAATCTGTAAATAATTTTAAATTAGGTTTTTCATTTTGTATTACTAATTTTATGAATAGAAGAGATGCTGCATCGAAGACTTTATTTTTTTTTTAGGCAGGCTGTATTCAACCTTTTTAGGACTTTCTACCTTAGAGGAAGTAATTTGTTGTGCTATAGGATTGAATGTTGTTTGTTTCTTTATTATTTCTTAGTTTGAAACCAGAAAATTGTCCAATTTCTTCTGAAATATTCTTAGGAATAAAACCAATTTCCATTAATACAGTTCAGTCAGATTCCTAATCAAGTGCTATCGAAATACTTGAAAGTCGCTTTGTTAAAAAGAAATGTCTGACTTCATGTTTTTATCATGAACTGTTCTCCCATGGCAGGATGTGTTAGACAAAATGGAACTGAAAACGCAACCATTACAAATTTTTGAGATGTAATTACTCTATTTCTTTGTTTAATTATTTCCGTAAATGGATGACGATAATGATATCAATTATATATTGGTCTTAATTTGTATGAATCGGAATAATTAGTTTCGAAAATGATCAAATGTAGTTATATCTTACCCACTAATTTGAAAAAAAATTGGACTTATCTGTTTCACAACGAAATTCACTTTTTAGAAGCGTCATAACGATATAATACAACTATAAAATGGATAAGTTTGAATCTTTTTAATTCACTCTACGTCTAAGACAAAAACAATAGAATAACCAATAATTAAAATCGTAATACAAATGTATACATTACATTACATAAATATTATCTGTTCCAAAACATAAAATTGAAAAAAAGAAACCACTGAAGTCTTCAAGGTGAGCTCATTTGTCATATGACCCTCTTCTGGGATATTTCCGAATTTTAAAAATAAATCCACGATTTCACAACTCCTACCAATCCAAGATTCACTCGCGGTTTGATCTCAGAGAAGCAGTGATGGAATAAGGCTCCACAAACCTCACCATTCAAATAAAAACAAAATAAAAATAAATCCCACATTCTTTTGCCTGCATTTTAGAGAGAAAGAGAAAAATAGGGGGAAAAAATAGAAAGCTCTGTGCGGCATGCACTTGGAAATAAATGATGGCTAAGAGGAAGGGGACAAAAGTAAGGAAGGGAAAAAAAGGAAGGAAAACCTTCTAAGAATGAGCGACTCGGACGTATTTTGGTGACGTCTGGTGATGAGTGATGAAAAGTCTTACTTCTTTCTTTATATTTTTTATTCCTTATACTACCTTTTTTAATATTACTACTATTCTTTATTTTTATTCTTCATATTTTTTCCCCACTAGCTTTCAGCGAAAAGAGAGGAGATTTTAAAAGGGTCGGTATGGCTGAAGGAATGCAGCGGCATGGAGAGGGGGGGAGAGAAAAATTCGACGGTTGAGTGACGTAATGATAGAGAAGAAGGAAATATCGAAAACAAGCACTCTAGTAATGCCGAGTATGATCTGATTGATTTCGGAAAAAGTGATCTTTACATATTCGCTATTTGTTCGGAATTGGGAATATCAGACGAGCGATAAGAGAAGAAATGCGAAATGCATCTTGTTTTTGATACATAGAAATTTCTGATTAAAGTTTGGCGAAAAGTTATCTTTTCTTAGTAATTTATTGATGGGAAAGTGACTTCCACGCCAGACGAATGATTTTTTTTATATGCACTTTATCTTGATGGTAGATTCTTTTTCTTTTGAATAAAAAAACTGATAAAACGAATGATGTATTTTTTGTATCTTGTACAGCTTGAGGATCGATGAATAATTCCTTCTTTTGTAAAAAAAAAAAAAAAAAAAGAATTGATAATTTATATAGAATTTTTGAAAAAAATAAATTGATTTTTTTTTCATATTCTGAATGAAAAAGACTCTTTGTTATACAGTAAAAAAAAATCGGTTCTATTTCATATTTGAATGCAAACTTGTATTCCTATTTATTTCTAAGAGAAATAAATGGAAGATACGGCGATAAGTTTTCTATTACTCTTCATAAAAACCGATAAGTGAAAGTTAAAAGTACTCTGATCTAAATAGATGGAACGCAATCTCTGCTTAATTTATTAATGGAAAATAAATTTATATATCTGATAAACGAATGTTACTGTATAATTAAAATATTTTCTCTCTGAATGCTTTTTTCGAAATTATTTAGTTTATTTCATATAATATAATAAACAAATACGTAACATGAAAGGAAACTGATTATAATCTTCTTATTGAAATACACATAACTGATTAATAAAAGCGTTAAACACTAAGAGACATTTAGAAATCTATCGTATATTATGAGATAATTTTATATTAATTATATATATTTGTAATTAAATTTATTAGCTCAATTATAAAAATTACAATAAGGTAATTAACTTTATTGTCATAGACAAATAGCGTAGTAAAAATTGATCATGTCAATATAACAATGATGAGAGAAAGCAATCAAAATTATTTTATATTGTTATTTGAACATTATATGATGTTTTTGGAAACGTATTTCAAAATATTCTATTAAGTACACTGATTATAGGACTTCAGGAATGAATCATTTCGTTCATTTGTGAATTTGAATAATTAAATTTCAAATCAGTGGCAGCTAGAAATTCTAATTTTAAACCATGCTTTCAATCATATTAATAAAACGCAATAATTATGAAATAAAAAAAACTCATTCATATCAAATTTAAAGCATAATTTTTAATTTGATTATTAATTTTTTGAATATTTATTAAATCAGTTTATATACTTTTATTTCCATTTTTAAAATCTTATTATTAGTTTAGTTAGTTATAGTTAGTAAAGTAAAATGTTATGTAACAACACATTTTGCTAAATTTTCTTTATTCACAAAGCGAAAAAATGTGCAGCAGGTTTTGTATGTACAGTGCATGCAAAGTTCGTCTTTACGGTAACCATTGAAAACATAAATTCATTATTGATTAAATATTTATCAATAAGTATCTTAATTGAATATGCAATTTAAAAGAATATATTTTTGAAATATAATAATAGAAAAATTTATTTATTCTTTTTTTTTTGAATTATTATCAAGAAATATGTATTTTAAAATTTCCTCAGAGTTGCTATTTAATTCAACACACACAAGTTGGGCTGAAGTATATAATTAAAGATATATTTGTGCTACAAATTAATATCTAATTCCCTTAATAAGAAACATAATTTAATAATTTACTAAAATAGGGAACACTTTCCTTTAATACTTGAATAATTAACATTTTCTAATGAAATGGAATATTATGCAATATTTATATCGGCTTCCAAATATGATACAAATTACGGAAAAAGGACTGAAATATTCAAGTGTCGAATAAAATAATATTTTAATTCCATAATATTTTTCAAATGATTTCAGCAGTCGCAGATATTTATACACATCACTTCACGGAACAGTTGGGAGAATCTAGAGTCAAGTAGTATTGATCACACATTAAGGAAAAATTATTCAATCTAGCTTTATAATAAATTCGAAGAATATTGTAAGAGGCACGCATATTTAATTTGTAATAATGAGAGGGCTTCAAAATTGAATCACAATGATGTGAAATTCTAATTTAATATGATCAAAAAGGCAACTTTTCTAATTATTTGATTAAAATCATTTTCGACTCGCTTAACTGTAAACCTCAGAATTAACTTCCGAAAACATTCTCTTTCTCTGAATTTTTCATGCGGAAGGTATTGTATGCGGAAAGGAAAAGGAGGAAAATCTTATTTTTAAGGCAGCTTAATACATTGAACTTTATTCATAGTTAAACTGTTACGGATTTTACTATATTTTAAATGTATTAAGTATATCCTCATTTGCTTTGTAAATTAATTTGCAAAAAGTAATTAAATATTAATACTTTTATATTGTGAAAATAATCTAGAATTAATTTTCAAAATAATTGTTAAATTGTTATCAAGTAAAAAACAGAAATAAAAAATTATATTTGTTCAAATATTCGAATTAAAAATAATCTGACAAATTATTAGCAAAAATTCTGCAATATAAGAAATTTATTTTAATGTGCGTTTCATAAATATTTCACCTAATAATATTTTCATATTAATAATACATTTTGTTCTCACATATAATAAAGACTTTCCTCTATAATATGAAAAGAAAATTATTATAGGTATTTTTTTATTTTACAAGTATTATAATCTATTTCTAGATTATTACATTTGAATTCAAAAGTGATTTTACATTTTGCCATCTTATTTAAAACATTATCACGTTTAATATTTTCCATATGGGAGTACAAATAATGTGCCATAAATCTTTTTACCTTTTCTTATAGTTCTAGTTTTCAGTTTTGATATTTCCTCTACCTTGTTGAATTTATCTGTCTAGGCTTTAATCATATTGTTGATTGTTTTGTTCCATCCAATTCAATATTCCCAGATGAAATAGTAAGAATGACAAATAAGGGTAAAAAACAGAAATATTAAGTTCGCCGTAGTCGAGGTTATCATACTTTTAATATATTGAAAAAAGAGAAAAACAATTTTTCGTTGAAATTCGTGTTATAAACGAATATTTAATCTTTCTGTAATTCGTATTTTTAAAAATGACTATATAAGTAGTATGATTTGGAATATGCCCTCAAATCTGAGGCTTTTTTTTCTCTAAAAACAGTCTTGAGTTATTCTGAAATGACATGAATATTATAGAACTTACACATTTGAGCTACAATTCTGGTAACAAATATCAAAATTAATTGGGATCTTTTCATTGAAAACCTTTAACATGGTAAAATGTAGCCTGTTGTTTAAGATTTAGCATGCTATAAAGACATGGATTTCAAGACTAGATTCAGCAAAAAGGCTTTGACTAGCACTTTAGTAAATATGGTTTCAAATTGAATATTTTCCTTAACGTTAAAATATAGAACAATACTGGCAATTTAATTGCTTCTTTCACATTATGAAATACAAAAGAATTAAAAATTGAGATCATCAAAAAACTAAATTTCATAGATGATTGTATTTGAGAACTGCAATAGTAGTACTCCTTTGGAATCATAATTTCATTTCAAAAATAAAACATTTAATGGGTGATTCTTTGATAAATACCATCACTTAAATGCGCTGAAAATTCATTTCCTTTTTGTAAGTGAATATATTTGCAGTTATATATTGCGATTATATTGTCTGTTATATTTGTTAAATCATCGATTTCTTAAAGGATAATTGTATAGATAATAAAATGCTTCGTCCCAACATGCAGTTATAATTTATTTAGGCAACAAATGGGTTAATATTATAAGTGCCAAATACAAGCAATCAGGGCTATCACAAAAAATATGTTTACGTTGACTGCAGCAAGGTTCACGCTAGTATCTCCTCCATACACTATTTTAAATTGTTTAAAATTACCAGAGCGATTACGTGCTTTCTATATATATATATAGAAATGTGCTTTTCTCTCTCTCTCTCTCTCTATATATATATATATATATATAAACATAAGTCTGTTGTATATATCACAAACAGTTTGAAAGGTGTAAAGACTTTGATGCTTTCTCCTGTCAGCTGCAACTTCAAATCAAAAGGATAACTACCAGTTTGTACAAACCTTGTCCTCTTCTTTTTATAGAGTAAATATGTATGTTTAATATATACATATACACAGCCGATCTTGAAATATCTTTCGATGTGTAATTGCTTATCTATTTGCATTCTGTTTATATGTCTGCACCCAAAAGAACCCATTACCTACTCCTACCTTAAAACGGTAAAATCATGAAATCCCTTTCACAACTTATCTTTGAAAACGTAGTGTGCCCATGAGTGACGCCGTAAGAGGAAAAGAAATGGAAGAAGCCCTTCCCCTCAGAGCCGCGTTGAAAACTAGCACTCAGGACTTGGAGAGCACGTTCTGATGGATTAAAGAAAAGGCATATTCCTGAAAGTGAGGAATGGTGCTGGCCTGAATGAAGGTTTTGGCACTTTGGGAACTTTCTGTCACTCAGCATATGAATGACTTGGAATCGGTGAAAGAAGTGTCAGGGGGTACCAGAGAAGTGAGTTAATTCTGTGTCAAAGTTTTCCAGAAAAATATGACTCAGAAGGGTGATTGTTTATTTTATTTATTTTTTCCCTTAAAGTGAAAGGGCGCTACTATAGAGTCCAAAGTGCAAGTGCAGGCGTTTCTAGGTGCATAATATTTCATCTAGTTTTCCACCAAGATAAGAAATCGTGTCTAAGGGTTATTTTAGGATCACTTTGACGTCGGTATTCTACAACACAATCGAACTCTGGCCTTTTCTAATATATGAAAAGATTTTTTTTATGTATTTTTTTTTTATTTCGCTCTAGTTTAACTCCTTTATTTTCCTGGCTGTCCGGTTTCAGACTCTAGTGTCATGAAATTACGTCAGATTGACTGAAATTCCTTTAATCAAAAGTGTCGGTTTTTTGCAAAAATACATAAAAAATGTTTGTAAAAACTACAGGCTAACTCATTAATAATTTTTAGAGAAAACTATATTAGTTATTATAAAGTTTATATCTCAATTATTTACAAACAATATTCTTTACAAAATCATAATAAAATGTCTGAAACTATGACCAACTTTTATACTAAATTTGTTACATTAAATGTTTACTAATAATTAAATGCAGTTTCAATAAACATATTTTACAATGCACAATTAATTGTGTTCACAATTAAATTTTCTGAATTATTTTTAAATTCAGAAATTTTTGAAGGCTTTTAAAAATTTTCTGTAACTAAACAAGTAAAATATTATTGCGGATTAATGAAATAATTTAGATTTTTTTTTGTTTTAACATTAGTGATATTGATGCCTGCTTTCTATCATTTTAAAGCATTTTTTTCAATATATTTATAAATTTTGACATTAATTTTTTTTTAAATCTTACACTTTGGACTTCAACAATGAAATAACATTCCTCACTTAAAATGTAAAGTATTTGATCATCCAAAACCAATCGAACCATCATTGCCTAACTAATATTATGGGAAGAGAGATGATTAAAGTTTATGGCAAAAATAAAGAATCTGTATTCTTAGAATTGATCAAATGCAGTCGTTATTCATTCAAATCAAGTTATTTATAAAATTTTTAATGTAAATATTACCCATTGCTTTATATGTAGTTAGCTATATCATAACTGCAAAAAATACTACGGATTATATTTAATGTTTTGATATTATAAAATATTTATAATTTGTTTGCAACCGCAGATCATGGTTTCTTAGAAATGCTCTCAAGTTAGGAGATAAGAGCACTTGACTCCTTTTTTAGATTTTCAAGGCTTTCAGAATGATTTCTAAGTCCACGAAAATTCTCTCACCGCCAAATGGGAAAGATTTCATGCAGGGCAAGTGGTTTAGCAAAACGTCAAGGGAGGGAATAATTAACCACAGCATATTTCC
This sequence comes from Argiope bruennichi, assembly GCF_947563725.1. Classification (NCBI taxonomy): domain Eukaryota; kingdom Metazoa; phylum Arthropoda; class Arachnida; order Araneae; family Araneidae; genus Argiope; species Argiope bruennichi. The sequence continues at coordinate 6,216,529 of NC_079155.1, forward strand.
TGGAGGTCGACGATGAAAGGGGAAGGGGCACGAGAGAGTGAAAATGATGATTCTTTCAGAGTTTCGTTTCCCTAAACGACTAAAAATGTACATGTAAAAAATTCTTTAAATAAAAAAAAATATTTACAGAAATAACATTTTATTATTGACAATGATTGATTTTAAATACTTACCGGGCGTTATATTTCTATCATGATTGAAGCATGGCATGGTATGGAAGTTCAAAGAAAACAATACCAGACATCATCATCATGGAATTATATTTGGGAATGATGAAGTTTATTTTCAAGAATCCTTTAGAAATTTTGAAATGGAACTTTAATATAACCATGTTTCTTTGGTAAGAACCAAAGTAAAAAATTTATAGCTAGTGAGCATGAAGTATTAGCATAGGGAAAGAAAAACATAAAAATGTATACCGAATAGGAAACACGACTGTTAATATAAGTGCAAATATAGGTTGAGAAATAAGTAAAAGTTTTCAAATTTGTATAAAATATTTTGACTGGTTATTAAACGGGACAAAAAGTAAAAAAAATATTTCACCTAGCCTCCACAGATTCCTATAAAAAATCTATGAGTGTCTATTCTAAATTCAGAATCTGTATAAAATTTTATGGGCAGAGAAGAAATTAATTTATACTTTTTAGTCCATTTTTAAAACCAGGTATTTAATTTTTTTTTTATTTCAATTTTTCTTTTGCTTTTTAGTCTTGTATGTGTGAAATTACAATCCAAAAAACTGAATTATGAGTGAACTAATAATTTAGCATGGTGGATATTGTCTGTTACGAAAGATTATAATCGATTGCAAAAATTTTACCGGATAGACAATCGAAGAGATCGACAAGAAAATGAATTAGCATTACATTACCGTTCAAATTTGAACTATATTTAAAGATTCGATTCACTAGATCATCGAGAAGTTATTAAAAATCAATTGCAATATTTGCAACGAACGGATATGTTGAAAAGAAAACAAATAAATTAAAACGTGCTAAAAATAAATTAATCCTTTTCATATTTTTTTTAAATTTATTTACTGACGTTGCTTAGGTTTTGTGGTGCATTAATAGCGAATGAAATCTTTGTTTTGCGTATGGAAATGAAACAATGAAAATATAAATATATTATAATGATGTAATATATTATCATTATAATATTTTTATATTATAATGATAATATAAGAATCTCCGATAAGGAATTAATTGGTGATAAGACGATCAAGATACAATTCTGCTTCCATAGTAAAAATTTAAAAATATATTTAATCGAATTTATATATGCATGCGAGTGCAAATGATTTCTGAAATTTCGTTTAAATCATTTTGGCATTTAATAGTCATAATAATTTAAAAATATTTAATAATAAATATTTGTAATTACCAAGAATAAAAGAAGAAGAAAAAAAAGAAATTAATAAAAGATTAACAAAAATCAGAAATTAAAGATAAATAATGAATAGTTCTCTTTTGGGTTTTTTTATCCCAAATAAAATAAAATTTAAAAGGCATTATTTATTAACAAAGTCTATATATAGCAGATTTATTAATGCAGTACATACGCTTATCGCTTATCAATACGATCTTATAGCGAACATTAAAAAAGTAACAAGGAAAGCAGTTACTAAGAGTAGTAATAAGTTCAACACAATGAAATTGAAATGGGATTTTCTTTGATAAATTAGTAATCGAATGAGATTAAATAAACTGATTTTTATTAAAAAAGTTAAACTAATTTTTGAAACTTATTATAGAGTTATTATATTCAGAATATATACTAAAATTATAGATTTAATAGGATCAAATTAAAGCATTTGCATGTATCAATCAGAATTATTTTCGTGGATGCTCTTCTTTCAAAAAAAAATATATCAAGTTCAAAAAATAATTATTAATTTATACTTATTGAAGTTATATTAAGCATTTATATCAACTTCACAAATCAATTTAAATAAATTCCATTCAATTTCTAAATTTCTGTAATAGTATGTAATAAAAAAAATGTTTCATTTTGTCTCTCCACATATATGCACTCATAAATATGAATATGTAATACTTCCAATAAAAATAACGTTCTATTGGCAGAAATTGTTCCTTTGTTTCTCCTATTCCTTCTAAAAAATGATACTGTCTTCCCGAGAGCAAATAGCAGAGCAAAAGAAAGGCATCCGCTGAGCCAAGTTTTATTATATTTCCCAGCCAACGCATGAATTTCAGTAGAATTTTCTCCCTTTACTCTGCCTATTTCAAGAAAAGTAAACACGAGACAAAGCCTTGCATTCGCTTAAAGTGGTTTTCGAGGTTTTGGACATTATCTTGCGTTGTCAGAATTTGCAGATGCCTCTTGCACAACAGCTGCGAGAAGGGCCCTGGAAAGATATCCATATTTGCCCACCGAGGAACGGCAGAGTAAATAAATGAATCTTGAAATGGTGGATTGTTGCTTAAAATACGCTCACTGCTCCCGTGGATCTTGCAGCAGTAAGCTTTCTTCCCCATAACTATAACAAAGGCTTAAATAAGGTCCGGGAAATATTTTAAAACTTGGAAAGAGAAGTTTCATGATATGCATGAGTGCTTGTGAAGTTGTAGTCTGATTGCATGCTTTTTTAAATTATTAGTAAATAAAAAAAATGTTCTTAATTTATGTCCATGAAGGTCATGTTTTGAAAGTCTATTTTATATTTTTTGGAAGTTAAGCATAAAAGAAGAAAAAAAAAAAAAAACATTATTTAAAAACTATCTATTCATAGTTTTTTTTTTTTTGTATTACTAGGGTAATAACTTTCAGACATTTTAACCCTCCAGCTGTTTATCCCGCGTTTTCCGCGGGTTGGCAATCAGTCCATTTTCTATTGCATCCTGTGTTTTTCGTAGTTTAGAGTGTTTATTTTTACCATTACAGATTGTTATTATATCATATTATTATCATGTAGCATATAGCATCACTTCACTTTGTTTGAAAACTATTTGAACTTATTTGCAAACATCGCATCTGAATAGGGAGTTTTAAAAAATACGCAGTTAGGTAGTTAAACTGAACGACGCTGTATTGATTCTCTCTGAGAATTTATTTTTAATACATAATTGAAAATGGGCTGAGAATTGTTTGACTATATTGTTTTAGAAACATTTTTTTTTATTACTGAAGTATTGAAGATGAGCTCTGAAAAAGATACTTTCTGAAACTTAATTTGAAATATCCAATGCCGACTTCTGAAAGCAGAATGGTATGAGATAAACAATGACGTTATGTGTGTACATGTTACGAAGAAAGAACAACAACTACCAGTTTATTGATTCAAATTTTTATTATAATTAATGATCGAAACTTAGTTAATTTACGTACAACAGAAGAAAATGAATTCCAATCACTTTTTAAAAATTTATTATCGGTCATGATGTAACATGAATCTTAAATTTCATTACTTAAAGACTACACTGAGAACATCTCATATATATTCCTCAACACCCATACAAGGAACTGGGGCTTGTATTGTGTAATTATCTTTACGATTTCAAATTTTATATGGACAATTTTAAAAAGAAGTATTTCAATTCTTTTTTCAATAGCTGATTTCATTATTATAATCATGGTATAAATCTATGACATGAAGGCAGATCAAACTTTTTACATTTGAATTATAAATCATATAGCAAATCATAATACTCATGATGAAAGAAAGTAACGGAACATTATTTTCTGTATTTAAATGCAAATAATAAATTTGAGAATTGACGCTCTTTTTATATTGAAACAAATACGAGCAGCAAACGATAATTAATAGATAGTCAGTGCATTATCGAACATTTACATTCTTCACAACTACCGCTTTTTTAGAGCACTACAAGTATGCAATTCAACAGAATTGGCAACATGCTAGTTTATATATTGTTCTCAATTGAGATATTTTGAAAAATGGATTCGAAACAAACAACATCTTCGGAAAAATATTCTTGCATTACCAACAGATTTGAATGCTTCAGTGGTGAAAAAAACGTAGTGATTATAACTTTTATGGAGTGTAGCTTTTGATATAATGCATTTCGAATGAAACCTAAAAATATAAAAAAATTTTACTTAAAAAGCCAGAAAAACATATATTTTTAAAAAGAAAATTTGTGATAGCATCTGAAACAGCATTTGTAGAATTTTAAAGAAAAAGTATCTCAGCAAATTCAAAGAGATAGAAAAAGGATGTATTATCAATTCTGATATCATTGATTCAATCATCAGATATTGTTGAGAGGAACATTTAAACCTATTATTAAGTAATGACGAATTACATGATTTTACAAAGATTCTTTTTTTCAATATACAATGAATGCAAAATATATAAATATTTACTTTTCATACAGTTTTTTTTAAAAATATACCTAACTTGCGTCTGAAACTAATGAAAGAAATGCACGGCACATTAATACAAGCTATGTCATCATATTATTCTTCATCAACAAGAAATCCTAATAGTTGCAATTATACATTATTAACCACTATTTATAGGAATTTATAGTTCATTCATTAAATTTATAATGGATTATAATACAAAAGTTTCATTTATAATTGAATAATAGAAATTTAACGTGTTTTACTTTTTAATTATAAACACTTCATTTAGGATGCATGATAAGGGTAACATAAATAAGAATCATTAATATGATAGCTGACTCTTGTTTATATGACATGTTAATTTGAAGATGTTCAGAATCTTTGATATTAAGAATTCTAATTCATTTTATTAAATTAAGAGCAAAGTCATTAGTATTTTTTTATCAGAAACATTGTTTTAGTATGAGAGAGATATTTTGCGAATAATAAACTCTCATGTAAATAGATTAATCGTAGGTTGCAGAATACTATCAAAATAATGTCTGGCAATTGCAAACTAAGAAGAATACATCACTATTACTTGCAGCGAGTGCAGGATTTTGCAACTTCATAATGCCACTTGTATAGCAACAAAACTTGTAATGAAGTGTTCAGTATTAATTTATGTTTGCTTTTTTTTACTAATAAAGTTATATTATCCCATGAAGGTATAATATAATCAGCTTTTTGAACAAAACCTTCTTGGTGTCTGGTGCATATCAGCAACTTCTTGTTTAAAATTATTTGTGGGGATAATCCATAATTTCTTGGATGGTTTTGTCTTTGCTGTACAGTTTCGATGAAATAAATAACACATTTGTCTTTAAAAGATTTTGTTAGATTTGTCTTTAAAAGAACTTGCACCAGGATATTTCAGCCATCTTATTTGTATAATATTATTTCAAAACGACAGAGCATCTATCCTTTCTACGTTGACAAAACTCAGAATAATGCATACGAAGACTATTGGATTACGCGTTGTAATTCTGTTTTATACTTTTCAGTATTATCTGATGCTTCTTGTCAGGGTTGTTTACTCATGAGCCACATGAAATTTTGAATATTCAGCACACATTCAGTGTGCAGAGGACCTAATATCTCAGTAGTCAGTCCAAATTGCACTGGTACTTACTACATACGTATTTTCAAGCAGGCAGTTATCAACTGTACTCCGCTATCTTCAAAGTAATCGAAGTGCGATCTTTTGAGACTTAATGTATCATTCTCCATTAAACTTTGGTTATTGCATTAATTAAGTGATTGATTTTGTAGTCATATATCCTATTCAAATATTAACAAATTTTTAAAGTTTTGTGATGTCCCATTGTTAAGGTTATGCATTCTAAGACAATTTGCAGAAGTATAGATTCAAAAATAAAGTGTACACATTTCTTTCTTTCTGTGAAATAATGTAATTCCTACTCAAGAATTAAATGCGTAATTTGCTGTTCACTTATTTACATAAAGAGTTTAAGATGTGAAAATTAATTCATTTAAATATGATGCATAATATAAAAAAACAGTATGATTTTTAAAATAAATATTTGATATTACTCAACTACTACAGCTGCTCAAGCATTTTTATGAATTTATTAATTCATTCACAAAGGAAAAGCAATGAGTTAAAAGGCAACATAAGTAAAATTTTTAAAAAAAGTATATTCTCTCAGTTTATAATTTTGAAGTATACTTTAAATTAAAGGACCTTGTATTCACACATAAAAGCCTGGACAAAAACATTCACAACAAATTTTGACATAGATATTAAGATATTTAGTATATTTCGGCTTATCACTATATATATATATTATTGAATAATATATCTAAATATTTCGTCACCGTTTCCAAATGTAACGAAGATATCACTCTTTGAAATTAACTCACCAACAGACTTCACATTTTAATACAAATACCTTTAACAACGTTTTACTTTCAGAAGATACTTTGTTTCACTTTCACGGCACATAACAAGGCAAATTTCCTCCATACAAATGATTCTTCAAGAGATAATCTAAATTAATTTTCTCAATTATACTTCTTCATGAAGTCGAATAATATGGACGATCAGGAGATTCAACCCATTAATTTGATTTTCTAAGGATCAATATCCTAAAAGAAGTCTCAGAGTTCAACGTGCGGTTTCTGTGGCTTTTCAATCTTTTGGATCTCTATGCCCAAGATAAATATTGATCGGTCTAATGACAAACAATGAACCCATCTGAAAATAAACTAAAGAAAAGATTGTATAAAGGCTTCTACACCATCTTCAGTATTCCAAGGACAAACATGGCGAAATCCCTGAGACTTATCCTTTTGAAAGGAACATTTCATATTTACGAAAAAATAAGGGGAGAGCGTTCGGTCGAAGCGACCACAGTTCCTTTCTATCTCGCAATATTGTCTTCAGAATGATAACAATTACAGTCGAGCTGGCCGGAAAGTGAATTCAAGAGCAGAGAGGGAGGTTTACTCAACTTTTATTTACTCTAAAAGAGAAGAAAACAGAATTCTCTGTGAAATAAATATTACTTTAGTGCCACTCGCACTATGAAAACTCGTCATTTTTGAATTCTGGCTCCGAATAAATTTCTCCAGAGAGTTTCGGAGTTACTCATCCCTTTATTTCCTTCTGCGAGTCTTTTTGGGCTTTAATAAAACATGAATCGCGAGGAATCCGTTTGAGTTTATTTTAGTTGAAATGAACCTTTGAGGATTTCTTAATTTGAACAAATAACATACTTGGAAAAGATATTTAATCAGGAACTAGAAAAGATCTTGTAAAAATTCATCTTGATCTAAAACAAATGATAGTAGTAATTTAATGGACATTTAACATTATGTTTTGTATTATTCCTTTGGAAATGCAAGTCATTGAAGCAGTGGATAATTGCTTGTGGAAAATTGCAATTCGGTCTTTTTCATACTTTTCGTTAATTCTTTTCCCTAAACCGATGACTGGAGATATGAATTTCCTCACGCAGCCAGACACATGAAGTCAAAATACTTCATTGTTATTTTTCTTTTTTGTCTTTTGTAAGCAGCATTGAAATTTATTTTGGAAATACAATACATTCTGGAAATCATGTATTTACCAAAAATATTAGAAATATTAATATTAAAAATGCAAAAAGTTATATGAAATGTTAAAAAGATGCTATAAGAAAAAACTAAACAATCATTTAATGTTTAAGATATTATGGAATTACACTAAAGTTAATAGCTGTTAGAATTTAACAAACAAAAATGAAATATACAATAATTTAAAATAATTTTTAAAGAATATTTCTATATTATTTTTGCATTATTAAATTTAAAAGCAATTTCAGAAACGTGGGTCAGTAACTCCATAAATAACAACAAAAACTTTGAAAAAAATAATTCGGTTATACGCACGTGTTCATACTTAGATTTTTACCAACATACTGCTGAGAGCTCACCTTGTAGTTACTGAGGTGATGATTGTATTCAAGGACAAAATACCACATGATAATCAGAGCTAAGGCAATTAGATTTTGACACCCATCTATTGTTACTGGTTAAAAGAATTTTTTGAAATTCAGTTTTGCTTCAATACGGCTAATGTCATCGGCTAAGAAGTTAAAAAAAAACTGTTTAATCCTTTATTTATTTTAAAAGAAAAAGTCACATTTGATACTTTACAAAACAATCTCCAAGAACGATAGACATGAGAACGATATTTAAGCTTTATTTGGTGAAATACATTTTTAATAAGGCACTATGATAAATAACAGATGATAGCAATTTATTATTAACATTGTATTATCGTTGCATTTCGTATTTATCAATCGGTGTTTGCCAGCATTCACAACAAATGTAGTGGATTAATTGCCATGATCATTATTCATGAATTATGAGTTATTTCACAAAAGTTTTTTTAAAAATTATTTAAAACATCACATTGCTTTGTTTAATTTAGATTTTTTTTTGTATTTACTATGGATATGGACATCACAAATTGGTCTTTTTAAATATATATTTTATTGGTTGATATTCTTCTTAGAAAATTGATTTATGCAGAGGGCTCAGTTAAGATGCTGGAAACTGATTTCAAAGCTGCTGGAGATGCTAAAGGAATTTATTAAGAATTTAATACAGCCTTAATTCATATATTTTACTTTTTCAGTCTTTAATAAAATTCTTCCGTCAAAATAGAAAATAGGTCAATAACCATTTATATGTTTTAAAAAGATCAACACTCAATTTTATACATAACTTCAATATACAATTCAATATTTATACATTGTACTACTGCTCTTATGTCTTACAATACAAATTACCTTATACAAAGAACTATTATTTATCGTAAGTTTATGATCCACTGTCTGAGACAGTTGGATCCTTGGAGACGCATAAGATATGGATTATGACAGAGATGTCACAAAACATGCTCCGAAAAAAATTCTTCACTTTGCCATAAAACTGTGCAACTATTTGTCACAGAGCTTTGAAATCGCCTTATTTCTATGTCGTGATCCCAATTTAATATGGAATTGCGTATTTACTTTTTATTTTTGCTTTGTTTTTCTGTCCATATTGAAATCCCAAATACCGCTTGGTCACAAACAGATTATAAAAGTACAAGCGGTATTACTAGAGGGATCCATTTAGCTAATTGCATTATCTTTAGCAGCAGCTTTATATTGTTGATATCAAAATCTAATGTGATAATTGATTGAAGATTTCTAGCTGAAGTCCAAACAATTTTCAATATATGTAACCAAGAAAAGAAAAGTACAATTTTTACATATTCCTTTATAAGAAAGTATTATTCTTTATTAAACTGAATTTTGATTGCTATCCATTACAAAACAATTTTACATTTTGCAACGATAAAGACAAAAATCATGTTCCTTTGTATAAATTAAAATTATGTAATATCATTTATTTATGGCATGATCTTATTTCATACCAAATTATTATTTCACCCAAATTTTCAGTTCATTAATTTATTTTATTTGCATGTCTCTTGTGCATATTGTTTTTTTTTTTTATTTTATTCTCTCGACATTTAGTTGACCTTTCTTTATCTGCGTTTTCAGTACATTTAGATATTTTTTTTTTTTTTTAAATTTGGATTTATCTATTTCTTTCTTGTGGTCATTAAGATATTTTGCCATATTTTCAGGATTTGATGCTCAGTTTTTTTTCTTTTGATCTAAATAAAAATTTAATATTAAAATTATTCTAACCAATCAACTGTGATGATTTATTATTATTTTTTTATGGTACAAAATTAAGTTAGTTGCAGAAATATATATTCATAAGAAAAATAAAATAATGAATATTTATGAACATTTCAGATATTAAAGTTGCGTTTATTGGCTAGCCATTTATTTTAATTTTAATTTAAATATTTCTCCATTGAAGCCATTAAGACATTTGGCCATATTTTCGTAATTAAATAATCTGTTTTTTAGTTTTTATTTAAATATAAATATTTTTATATTAAAATTATTCAGACGAATCAACTGTGATATTTTAATATTATTTTTTATAATATAAAATTAAGTTAGTTTCTGAAATATACTTTCATAAGATAAACAACATAATGTATATTTGTGAGCGTTTTAGATATTAAAGAATAACAAGTATTTTGTATTTCTTATAGTATTCGACTGCACTGCTAAAATTACATTTAAATTGACCCCCCCCCCACAATGAAGTAAACATGAATTTTAATCATATTTATAATTTGAGTAGTTACATATTTTAGATTTTGATTTCATTACAAATCCATATTTGGCTCCAATGTATTTATGAAATTTACCGCTTCACACGACCTTAAATGCGTAACTGAGCATTCCATATATAATGTTACTGGAAGTTGTCAAAAACTGCAATGTGATGTCACATCTTTTCTGTACTTGAAATAAGTTGAATGAAACCTATCTAACTGTTTTGCTGAAACTGGCAAGCCATATATGAAAATGAATCACCTTCATATTTGTTTCACATCATAAATTCAAACTAAATATTGTTAGCAGATATTAGGAATTTCTTTAAAAAATGTTCAATGATGTATTCAAATATCAAATGGCAAATTTATATTTATAAATAAAAAAGTCTTTAAAAAAGTTAAGCTATAAAATGTTACTTTTTAGGATGATTTAATAGAAAATTGAATGTGTGATATTAAATCAATTTATTTAATCTTTCAATTAGAAATTTAGATAAACAAAATTTAAAAAAAAAGAAATCAGATATGAAAATAATTACAGCATAAACATTGAATATGAAGTTAAATAGTAAAATCCTCGGACAAGCAACACTTCTTCGAGAAGTTTAAAGTCAACAGATTTGAAATACCATACAATATAAGTAATATGGTTTTTATTAAATGCTTCTGATTTTTATGTATTTTAAAATTGAAGGAAACCTTCTGTAAAATTGCAAAAGGTTCCTTTTAAAAATTAGGTTAATAAAAGACTTAACAAATAAAATGAAATTTCAATTAAACTATTAGTTAATTTAAATGTTAGAATTTCTGAAATATTTATCTATATGATGTATTTATTAAGTGATTAAACAAGAATTATTCAATAGGCCCATTTATTTTGATATAACACATGCTAAAAAAATATTTAAAAAATAATTCAATAAATTCCTACAATAAATAAAGTTTGATAATCCATATAAGTTGATAATTAGAATGCTTTTTTTTCCAAATAAAATATTGCAAAAAAATTAAATAACAATATTAATTATTTAGTTATGTTTAATTATGTTTAGTTATTGTGCATATTTTATAAGGTAAATCACTTTCAAAAATAATTTTACAAGAAATAATGAATTAAATAAGATATTTTAATTCCTCAAATTTCTGATATAGAGATTTTAAAAAAATTAACTTATCATTTTACATTAAATAAGCTAATAATATTTTACAAGTATTCTGGAAATTTTAATATAAATTATCCTTTTTATGGGTTTGCATTTTAACTATAAACTTTTGTACTTTCATTGAAAATTTTATAAAAATACAAGAAATAAAAAATAGGTGAAATTTAATAGGTAGCACTGAAAAAATTAAGGATATATATATATATATACATACGCTTCAGAGGGCTCTAAAACGCGTTCTATTGATTCAAATGATATAAAATTTGAACTACAGATTATTGAGATGATGCGTTTTACATTTATTAAATAAATAAAAAATAGTACAAACATTCACCATTACGTGGCGTTGTAATATACATTAAACCATTCACATTTTTCAAAATTTCTTTCCAAAAGTTTTCTTTTTTCTTTCAAAATGTTTTTTACAAGATTTTTTTTATCGATCTCGTTTGATTAGTGAACCATTTTTTTTCTTCATATTTTTAATTTATTTCAAGAAATATTTCAATTTATATGAGTTTATTTAGTGCAGTATTTCCATATAATGTGAAATTCGAAAACAATCCTATTTAGATTTTGCAGATTGAGAATATAAAAATTAGATATATCCCAAGATACTGCGATACTCCGAAAGTAAAGCTGATGAAAAAAATGACTATATGATTTGCAACAGCCAAAAAAGTACTTTAGCTGGAAGGGAAAATACTGCTAATTTAAGCCAAGCAGTGAAGTACACTACAAAACCGAAAAACCAAAACAGAAGGTGGAGGCGAAAAAACTGGAAAAGAATTACAAGTGTGACAATGACGTTACTAATTAATTGAGTTCAACGGATGATCATTATCAACTCATCTGAATGGATCCCCGACATAATGCAAAGGGATTCTTAAAAAGAAAGTGCCACTTCCCCCCCCCCCAAATGGGACAGTGAGTAAAAAGAAAGTCTTTATAGATAGTGGTTCGTCCTCCGAAATGAAAAATGCTTGGCGACTTGCCAGCCATCACTCCCTATGCTGCTTTGGTTTATTAGATACGTACCTAATGATGTTATAGATCAGGTCACAGGAAGAAGATAGTTCAAACTACGAAAAGGATACACTTCAGTGTCCTTTTATGGAGTCCGCTGCATGGAACAGCGCCCAAATAAGATAAAATTACGGAGGATTTCTTTACTAGGCGAATAAAATTAAACTTGCCAGCTGCCAATGCCTGCGAGTGTGAAAATATAGATTGAATTTTATGGACTATTAGAGCTATGTTTCCGCACTTTTTTTTGAGTCCGATCGATTTGGTTTTCCTACGGTAAAAGAAACGGGATCTGAATAAGAAATTTATGTCAGGAATGGAGTTTCGTATTGCTGGTTTTATCACGGCAGTTTGAAAGAGGTGGAGATAAAATAGGGTATGTTATAAACCCATCAAATGCTTCGCTGAAAGGATGTTGGATATTTATTTCTAAAAGGTCGATTGAATCAAATTCAATTTGGTCTTAGAATGCAGTTAATCAAAATGCTTTTTTATATTTATATAAAGTTATTATGTTTCTACATTAGTAATTGTCGAAAAATAATATCACTTCGATGCAGGAAAAAAATAGGAGAGAATTTTCTTTTTACATATCATTGTGATTGTTTTATAAAATCTTTTATTATATAAAAAAAATTTTCTCTTTCAATTAATTGAAAGGAAGTAAAAAATGTGATTTATGACAGAAATTTTTATTTGATATTAAAAACTTACTATTAAGGTAATCATTATTTAAATGCAAATTATTATTTCAATACGAGACATCACATCGTAAGGGCTGAAAAATTATTTCTAAAGGATCAGCATGTGCAAAATTAGTATAATTCTTTTATATTGACTCGTCGCGTGAGATTTTTGTAGAAATGTCAATTATCGCAAACATTTTTTCCTTAAAATAGAAAATGAATTTTAGTATGAGAATGCGTCATAAAATGAAAAGAAACACAGCCTTTCATTTCATAATGTGTAAAAATTCTATAATATGAATTTCAAAATCCTGTGTTCCAATTATTTTTTGAAGTTTCAATCTAGTATTTCAGTTGTTTTCTTAAATTTTAATTTGTGCTTCAAGTATAATCTTTCGGTTGGGTTATAAGGAAATCAAACATAATGTTGTGCCTAGCATTCGCTTTTATTTTTATTTTTATCTTTGAGACAATTTCTATAATAATTCATCCTGAAATGACTATAACATATTTTTGAAATATTTTTCTACTTTTCTTTTCATCAAATTTCGGCATCATTTTTCGCAATAATTTCCCGAACAATCTCCAGTAAAATATTTATTTTTAAAAAGTGAAACAAAGTTATTTTCGAAATTATAACCTGTAGTTTTTAGTTTAATATTAATAAGGCCAGTGCATTATTTCCATGAATTTTTCTAAAGTTACCAGGAAATAAGTTGCAGCAACATTTGCTTTTGAAGCGATAGTTCAAAGAGACAGCAATCGTGAGAGCTGTTTCATTTTAAAATCAGCACGATTCAATGACGTGTTATGAATTCTGTTATAAATATTATTTTCTAATCGATATTCTTACATTTTGAGTATGTTATAAAGTGATATAGTTGCAATAGCAGGGCAAAACTTTACCAACGAAAATGGCTTTATATAAATACTGTTTTCTGATCAACACTAGTACATTTTGCGTACATTATATAGTTGCACTAAAAAAAGTTTTCTTTCAAACGATATTCTGTAAAGAAGAAATCATTAACAGTTTTCATTCCTATTTATTAACCAATCTGAAATTAGAAAGCTTTATGTCTGACTTCAGTTTTGAGCTCAAAGATGAACAAAATATTAATTTCTGAAATTAAAGGAAGAAACTGCAAATGTGAATGCATTTTATGCATTGAGAACTTGTTTCCCAACTTGTTTATGCATTGAGATGGTTATATTACCATCTAGTCAGAAGTGTTTTGATAATAAACGAATAATGTCCAACACATTTTCAAAACTTTTGTACTAACATTTTAAAAATATGGTAAATACTACATTATGTGTTGCAAAAATAATATGTGTCAATATGATTAACAAAATAATCAAAAGTGGTAATGTTTTTTAGCCATTAATACTGAATTAAAAATTAAGTAAAGAGCTATAATTTTGGATTCCCTTTATGTCATGCATTAGAACGATACTGAGAGAAGATAACAGTTCTTTTAATTCAAAGTATCATATTCAAATTCTGAAAATTATATTTATCATTTCTCTTACGTTTATTATTATTATTATTAAAGCCTATTTGCATTCAATCCTTCTCAGTAGTTTTACAGTACATCAATGATAATTCATAATGTACCATATTTAAACCGTTCAGTTATTAGGAATTTTGTTAACATCTTATTTATTCAATTTTTTTAAAAAACAATACTTTATAAAAAAAAATTACTTATTTCATTTTCCTCGTCTTAATCCTTTTTTAAATTTTTTTGTATTTATTCTTTAGTTAATCTCCTTTTTAATTTATAAAAATGTAATGTTTGAATTATTTATTCGATGGGATTTTTTCCATATTATACCATACAATCATTTATTTCTTAGGATTAAAAAGTTAGTATTTCCCTTCACCAATTTTATGTTTTTGTAGTTATTTAACTAAAACATAAATGCATCATTACAAATGATTAATTTATGATTTTCTAAAACAACAATTTTCTTGAAATCCGAAATTTTAGATTATTTTGAAAGGAAAGTAAAATCATAGTCATAATTATTGAAGATATTCACTTTAAAAATCTGTTTTCTTTGAACTGGAAATATAAGTTTATGAAATTTAAATCAACTTTTGTTTAAGTCTCCATGTTTCTGCAATATCATTCCAAAAAAACACACAAAGAGAAAGTAATTGCGTATTCAATCCCCATTTGAATTGTTTTCATGAATATTTATTTCACATAACATTTGCTGCAATGAATAATGTTTCCCTGACTATAAGAACGAAAAGGACTGAAATTCATTAGAAAAAGGCTGAAATGTATTCCAAATGGAAAAATCATTCGAAATTTGTAAATTATGAAAATTATGTATTCTTTTTTTATTGATATTTTTATGCTTTAAAATATTTCAAGGACAGTTAATTGATAGCTTACAAAAGAAAAGCATCAAAGGCATGGAAATAAATAATTAGAACTTTCGCTAAATATTCTTTACACGTTGTATGATCTGAAATGTTTTGTTTTTCCCGTGTTTTGTAGATGCTTCGTTTTTAAATAATTCATGTAGTCATCCAAAAAAATATACTGCACATATCTCTGAAAATGTTTACCTTCTTTCATCCAGAGTTTTCTAACATCCTCATTACACAAAATGTAAAAATCGTAAGAATTTTCTTATTCATACCCTTTTACTTTCTTTTAAATTTTATATACGATGTTTCAGATGTTACTCACTTTTTACAAAAATATACTATATTTTTTCCTTATATGGAGTTTGAGCATCATTTATTTATTCAATTATTATTCCTTTGATATTTTTTAATATCCATGTGAGAAATAATTTAAAAAATATTTTGATTTCCTAGTAATATATAGTAAGGGCATGAAAAACAACTTATTTTTTGAATGTAACAAAAAGAAATTAACAACAAGCTGACACATTTTACTGTAGTTTAGTATCCAAATGAAAACAGTAACAACTTATAGCAAAACATGTAAAACAGATTTATAAAATTCATGAGATAAGCAGTTAAAATCCACGAAATAAGCCGTTAAAATCCACCTATGATTAGGTTAGTGTCAAACACTTTCTCTTATATTGCATATGGAGTTTCACTACCAAATTTACTCACAAATGTTCAAAATAAAGTAAATAAATTCAATCGCACAATTAGATTTATATTTTCAACTTCAATAATACATGAATATATATTCATATATTACTCTTTATCTTGATTTAAGAAATTTCGAAAATAGTTTTATATATTTATAGATAGGCAGATATTAGATTAAAATATATATTTAATATCTATCTTTATTGTGTTTCATATGATATATGAAAGATTGCACAACTAGCATAATATTTTTTAAGTAATCACAATTGGCTCTTATTATGGAATGTGTCAGTTTTATTCTTGTATTAACTTCTGTAAAGTAAGTTTTTAAATGACGAATTAACTCGGAGAGAATTCAGCTTGCATTGTATGCACTCATAAAGATATTTCAGTATAACATAAAATAATAAATCTGAAATAAATTACACAAAATATAAATCAATATTACTTTCATTCATAGCATTTCGATATTAAAATCAAATAAAGGTTTATCAACACCAATCTAACAAGAGCGCTCTTCGTCATGATTACCGGTGCTAGTTGTATCTTTTTCTGGATGCTATGTAGTGACATTTTTGATGAGAAAAAGCTGAGTGATCTCACAAAAAAATCACATCAGCAATCAATTATTTGATAATCAATTCAAATTTGTGTTCCAAGCATGCATGTGTTATTAATATTATGTGATGTTAAAAAAAAGTGATTTTTTAGGGTAGGTACGTACCTTCTGCGACCAGTGATTGTCTAATTGCAAATAGGGTTTAAGTATCCTCTCAACTCTGTCGTTAACTTTATTACACTTAGAAATGCAACTCATAAGACGAATATCTCATATGCCCTTTACTATTTTTTTTCTTTCCTTATAAAGTGAATCTAAATTTTACAAAAATAATTATTGTATCAGTGTCAAAAGTGAGGGCATGTGGGTAATTACTTTACAGGTTTATAATTTCGGTTTTCAGCACGAATATTTTCACTGGTTATAATATTGTCTCTGTTTACTTTTTTTTAAAACCATACTGTATCAAAATGTTCAGTAATATTTACTCATTCTTGTAAGCATATGAAAGTTTTTAAACTAATTATATGTTTAAAATCAAAATTTAGTATATAAATATCAAGAAGTAGAACCTATTTCGCCATCTCGTCAGAGTAAATACCTTTCTTCCTATCTGCGTAAAAAATAGTAAATATTTTTACTGTCGGAGGAGAGTCAGTATCATTCATAACATCTAAACACTGGTTTCAGGGTTAAAACTAAAATTTTGATGTCAGTTGTACCTGAAATTCCAGTGATTTTCTATCTCAAAAGCGGATTGAGGATATAATAGATATTCTTAGCAACCTTATAAATATTCTCATTTTTAACTTTATACATTGTTTATATATATATATATATATATATATATATATATATATATATATATATATATATATATATATATATATATATATATAATAAATATTTTAATTTTTTAATTTAATTTCAATCTAAAACAACAATATTACTCCTCAGTTAAGAAAGCCTTTTTGCAGTAAACTCGAAATAAATAGTAACAAGAAAAGAGTGAAATTCTTAGGAGGAGACGAAATATTTTATTTTAAAATGTTGTATCAGACTTAACAGAAAGCTTCCAGTTTCCTGCTAAGTTTCCAGGTTTCATATGAAGTAAATTTTGGGTAAAATTATAATTAAAGAGCATTTCTTAAATTTATTTTGAATTTTAAAACCGAAAAACTTCTTTACTTCTGACAGACAGAGCTATTAATTCAGTAGTTCTTCATTTCCTACACTTTTTTCCTCCCGGTAAAAATTAGCTGCTGGTCATGCACTGAAGAATTAATTCATTATATGGAATATAAATCCCCACAAATAGTACCGATGAAAATTTATAATGAATTTCAAAGTTCATAAGGATACAGTAATTCACATGAAATTTTACTTTCAAAAGACGAGCTTAGAAGTCCAAATAAAAGTTTTTAGCGGTAAGAAAATGTAACATTATTGCTTTATTTTAAAAATAAATGGAATATTAGTTGTTTTAAATCCTATAGAAGAGGGTTGCATTAAATACAATAAATTCAATTTATTGCTATTTAAACGTTTCTCTTTTTATCTATTAAAGATATCTGGCTTCTCTGTGAAGATTTGAAACAAAAAGAAAAACAGTAGTGTTTATTGCTCACCAAAAACAATACTTAATAATTTATTTTAATTAATCGCATCATTTTGCTGATACTTCTTTGCATCTCAAAAGGCATAATTATGATACCAATTTAATGATTTAAAATATTTATAAGCATTTTAATTGCAAAACGATGGTTTTCCAACTGCAAATTTTAAAAATAATTTTTAATTTGGGAAATAACGATTCATAATACTTCCGGAACTCATAACATACTACCAAATATTTTAAGTAATTAGAATTTGAAACATCAGATTTTTTTAAAAATTTAACTAATTATAATTATAAATAATGTATTAATATCATTATATTGGAAAGAAGAATGTAGGGATAACATGGAGGATGGAGGGATTTTAAAATTCAGTCGAAACATGAAGCAGGAGAAAGAATACTTTATCAGAAAAATTCTATAGATATCAAAGTACTACATTCTATAAGAATAATAAGTGCATACTACAAGAATGTTATTCGGAGACCTCATTATATTTATTTATAACCATTTTTTATTCTCCTTGAAAAGTTTCTATATCCCCTAATATCTTGAAAACTTTTATTAAAATTTTCTTTTTTCAAGTACAATGTTTGAATTTCTAAATTATTTTTTGAAAATTATATTTTAAAATATCAATTAATTGTTTCAGAATAAAAGTGAAACTGATACTAGGTATCAAATTATACATCAATTTTAACTTAAATGGTTTCACAAAGTATTTTCATGATAATAATCTATGATTTTTTAACTTTCCGAAAGAATACCTTCCATATAATGCTCATCTATCTAATTCATTATTGTTGTAAATTTTACCATCTAAATGATACATTATTTGAGATAATATTCATAGTTTAACTATTATATTATATTATGTCATAATTAAAGCTTGAATTTAGTAAGCTTCATTACGGATATATTCAATATATCCATTATGAAGCTGTATCGATATGTCTATATAGGATGAGCGATAACAGTTGATGCTTATTTGACCTTTCTAGGTTATCTGAGCACTATCTATTAGGTCGAAAGATGCTACAATAATTTTAATTGCATTTAAAATGAAATAAAAATGTTGCAGCATTTTTATATAGTGATAAAAGGAAGTATTGGAACAAATGACAATAAATAATAAAAATATGATTTTTAAGGTTAAATATTTTATGCCATTAGTATCAGAATTTAAAAAGATGAATCTAAGTAAAATAAGATTCTTGGTATTCGAAGCTAAGAAATTTAGCTGTTGAATAGTTTTATTGAAATAACGGGACCATGAAGTGCACATGAAGATAATGTGAACATCTTATTCTCAAGTTGCATCATGTAGTACGTAGATAAAAAAAGAAGAATAAGCGGGAAATTACCAATCTTTAAAATAAACATGCTTCATCTCCCTTTTCACATAAGAAAAATCATTTTATCATTTGCCTAGATTTTAAAAATAGAATAATCCTGAATATTTTTAAAGCAGTTTATTAGTGCACATAGGCTATTAAGTGCTGATAAATGTTCTAGTTTAACTGGTAGGGCAAAAAGCAATCGTCAGACAGGCTGCAGTTTTGTTTAAGGCATTGATAAAGTAATTAAATTCATTTCTCTTTATTGTTTTAATAAAAATATTCCTTAAAACTAAACATTACATCTTAAACAGCGTTAGCTGCCATGTTAGAAGATAATTGAATAAATATAGGTCTTTCAGTGCGGCAGTCAGAAATTAAAGTTACAAAAATTATATGCCATTATTTGGAAGAACAAAAGTTAATTAAACCTTCAATTAATTAAAAATTAACCGATATCTTGCCGTTTTCTGAAATAGTTTCTGAGCAAATAATCTTACAATAAATACTTTAATATTCTCTAAAAATTCAAACTTTTGCCCTTCGTTGTATCAAATCCATTTTTGGGTAATATTTCTTCCAATTTTTATTCATTTTTTTAATAAAATTAAATGCTTTAAAATTAACTTTGAACAACTCTACCGCGCTTTAGAAAATCTGTTTCATTTTAATATTTACATTTTAGCATATTGTCTTTTACTTTTACATTTTAGCATACTGTCTGTCAAACTGGCGATTTTTACAATGCCTAAAAGCAGACACAACCAATCATTCAAACAAAGGGAAGAAAATTCTTTATAAGTAAATGAAATAGATATAAGCCAAGAGCAACCGCTTTGTTTTTGAGAAATTACTCCATATTTCTAATATTTCTCGTAATAAATTCTCAGGAAATTATTCCGAAAAAATATTTACGAAACCATGAAAACCATCCAACAATAGCAAACGATTTCAGTTAATGAGAAATAATAAAATATTTGAGGGTTTTCTGTTATAACTTCGGTGAAAATTATCCTAAAAATTACTGTTTTACATCAACCTAAAATTAAAATTAATATTTTAAAAGATATTAGTTTCATATTTGTCTAATTTTTCTAATGGTATTAATTTAAAAAAATCATATTAGCGAAGACAATTCTGAAATAAAGAAAAGTATAGATATTTCTTTAGAAAACAACGATAAGATTTTCAACTGTTGGAACATTATCTTTTAAAATCTCTCATTTATGTCAATACGTGTTTATGGACTAGGTTCTTTGTTTATTTTAAAGAAGTGTTTTAATGATGACCAAATGAAAACTTAATAACTCTGTTCAAATTCAAAAGAAGACTAAGTATAGTTTAATTAAAGTTCCGTTTTAAAGCAGCACTAGAGCTATCCTCGTAATTTTGAGCCTGACCTGGTGCTTACCTTAAAACTTCCACACACCCTAATAGTTTGGTCAAAACGGATTTAACGTGCACCAGACCCGTTTACATGACGATTCTTCGGTGGTAACGGGACTCGATCTTGAAATCCTCCAGTTTCGAAGCCGGGACCTTACCACCAGTCCACCGTACCCCAGAAAGAAGAAAAGACTCAGAAAGTAAATCTTCTTTTGGTGACCGAATTTCATTTTTATTTTTGACTATAAAAATACAGGCGAGAAGTTATTTTCTCAATATTTGAATAAGAATCTGAGAGAACATTTTGGAAGCAGAGATAATAGCAATTTGAATCAGAAAAACTGTTAATTTAGTTTATTTTGAAAGTTTTTTTATGAATGAAAAAATTAACTGTTTATTTATTTGTGTCCCAAAATATACTTTATTTTTTTGTTATACTTCAGCTTTTGTGAATAAGATGGGCAGTACTAATATTACTATTAAAAGATTATGGTGGGGGGAAATCAGTTACCGGTAGTTAATAATATCGGCTGCTTCAATAATATGACTGATCTTTGAATTTTAATTAAAAATATTTCAGATATTTGATTTTTTTTAAATATTAGAACTGTATAGTCAGATATAATGCAACGAAAAGACTAAAGATTATGTTTTATTGGAGAGTAGTTTTTACATGAAAAGAATTATAAATGAAAGCGTTTTTTTTTATAAATGAAAAATTAACTATTTATTTATTTGCGTTCCAAAATATATTTTAATTTTTTCTTATACTTTAGCATTTGTGAGAAAGATTTGCAGTACTAATATAACTATTACAAACGTAAGGAAAAAAATCAGCTACCAGTGGTTTATAAAATCGTCTGCTTCAAAATCATGACGGATATTTGATTTTTAATGAAAAATATTTCAAACAATTGAAAAATATTTTGAATATGAGAACTGCATAGTCAGATATAATACAAAGAAAAGATTAAAAATTATAATGTTTTATACAATAACAGTTTTCGCATAAAAATAATTATATATGAAAGGGTATGACTGCGGGCAACCATGGTATACCATCTACTATTAAATAAAAGTGAAATAACTGATACAATCAACTGTTGATTTAGACGCATTTTTAATCCCATCCGTTTTGAAACTTTAACTCTATGCCATCACATCTATTTTTTAAAAATCTGTTTAAATTTCTTCTTTCAAAAACTAATGAAAGGAAATAAATTGCAGTTTATGTGAAACGTTATGGATATGTTGCACTGTTAACGATATATAGAAAAAATGGATGTACGATTCCTATGTTTTCTAATAAATGAATACATCAATGAAAGGATGAGAAGAAAAAAAAAAAACACGATTGATCTTAATATCTTTCCAAATAACAGGAATAATTTCTAATCGCCTCTAATAAATTACTCGATCGAAAATCGAAATAAATATAAACGACACTACATATTCGGTTACTGCAAACCGTATGCATGATAAATATAATGTATCATTCGGGGAAACAAGAATACAAATTTATCGAGCAGATGTATATATATATATAAAACCGATATATTTCTTAGCATGAAAAGAAACTGCATTTGCAGGGATCTAGATGCACATCTTGTGATGGAAAAAAAGGAGCAAAGAATGCCTTTTTTTATCCGGTACACAAAAACCAATACACCAACATGGCAAAATCCGGAAGAAAAAATATTGCCTTCTGTATTCAAAAGGATACCGGAAGTACCCACAAAAAAAAAGTGAAGCCGCACTTTCCAAAAAAGCTACAGACTACTCCGGGAAGTAAGTGTAAAGGGAAAGTTCAGAACAAGGTAAAAACGACGCCCTATTTTCTTCCGCTCAGCCTACGCCAAAATGGCCTGGATAAAGGGAGTGAAGCGTACCTCGGTCCCTGTTAGGAATGCATTATTCATCCGCCACACTTTTGGGTGCTGTTATTATATTTTTTCCCCTTCGCATTTTTTTTTACCACCAGGGCCAAGGGATTGCTAACAAAGTGTGTTTTGGGTGTTGGATTAACTATTCATGGAGTAGTCGTTAATTCGCTTAGCCGACTTTGGTTATCACACCCGGAGGACTCGAGCTTTCGGACGAGTTAACTGAAGGGTAAAATGATGAGATAGCGTATAAGAATAGAGGGGGCAAAATAATTCGAACGTACGACGACATGAATAATGAAAGGACAAAGATGCGTTATTCCGCTGGCATGAGTTTCTTGTCTTCAAGGAATACAAGTAGGTGATAGGGGTATGCCAAAACAGAAGCTCAGTTTTTGAAGAATACTGTTAAAGAATGGGGTAAAAATATGGTGCGAGAATAATTATGCCTATAAATCTTGTTTCTTGACACCATACCCAATTATATTTCATTGACTGATCACATTTATTTTGCATATAGTTAAATAAGTCCTTGTACATAATTTTTGTGTACTTTTTATCTTTATGTGATGATAAATAGTCTTTTTTTCTTAAAACATGCTGAAAGGTTCCCAATATGCATTAAACTCTACATGTTTTTATCGAAACCATTATAGTTGCATTCAAATTATAATTTTTATACTTTTATTGAAATTATTTTTAACTCGAAAAAAAAATGTATCTTTTTCCATGTTTTCGTAACATTTGCATATATATTTATCTTTGAATAAAGATGTTAGAAATCGTAAGTTTTTTCTAAAAAATCATAATAATCAGGAATTTTATGTCATTATATATATATATATATATATATATATATATATATATATATATATATATATATATATATGTCTTGCAAAACCGAATTTTTCATTAATAATTAAAAAATAATGTATAAGAAAATTATAATAATTTTTTTATCAGTATTGTAAATGTTTTTATAAAACCTGTAAATATGTTGATTTTTGCAACAGGAGTTTTTAATTTACCATACAGCAATTTCCTTTATAAAAATAACCTATTGTCACTGCTATCTTTAAACACTACATATCAAATTATTTATAACACTAACACTAAACTTCTTCGTCGTCCGTAATGCATCTAGCGTGTTCAAGGGAAACGCATGCAGGGCGGCCGTAACACGCTTCAAGTGCTCTTCAACATTTGACATTTTTTAAACGTTTAAAACGCTTTGAAAATGTTTACTTGTTTGTGTTTTTATTTTTGTTTGCTCTAATGTGGCGGAAAACAAAGGGAAAACAGGAATTTCCGTGGACAGGAGAGGATGGCTAAAGGGTTAATGATGTTAATCACTTGCATATGCTAATTACATCTGCTCTCATATTGATGAATGCAACAAAGTTTTTTTTTTTTTTTTTTTTTTTTTTTTTGTCAGAAAGATCTGGCTAGAAGTAACATTCGTTACATCAAAATTACGAATATATGTATGATTTAAATGTTATGTGTGGTTTTTGAAATACGTTTTGAGATAATAGAAACAATACAGTTAAGTTTTCTGAAACAATTGAATGAACATTTTGGGCAAAATAAATCATACCTATATATCTGAAAATAAAATAATTATTCATCTCAAGAAAATTTCAAATAAATGTGAGAATTTTTTAACATTGTATTCTCTAATGGTATAAGTGATTTTTCTTTTCAAAAATTAATAAACAGTTCCACGCAAATTCAATTCTGATAACCATCACTTTATCAGATATAGGATCATCTGGATTTCTAACTCAGAAGAATAGTTTCCAGATATTATTAACTATTCATCAATTTTTAGAATTTTAATTCCTGTTGGAACAAAAACTTATAAAAATTCGCTCCACTTTCTTTTCCCTTTCATACGTATATCCTATGAAAATATACGCTTTACGTATTTTGATGAAATGCCACATTTTCAGCAGCTTCATTCTCCAAAATAAAAATTTAAAATTTTGTCGGTGAGCGCTATGGCTCAGAAATACACCTACATACTCATTAGCATAAAACTGATATTTCCTATGCGCATTTTACACAAAAATTAGAAATATCTATCAAATTTTTGATGAAGTCTGCTAAAGGAAGTCCATTTGTCTGTCCATTCATATATATATATATATATATATATATATATATATATATATATATATATATATGAATAAGAGAACTCAAAAATTTAGCAGATTTGTGGGTGGAATTTAGTATACTATTTTACCACGAAACTGTTGATATGTCACAATATTCTACTGCATTCACTATATGGCTCAGTTAAATACAAAAAGCACAATATTGCGAAAGTCGAAAGGAGATTGCTCCGCCTTCATTTCTTATATATTACTTCCTTTTTTTCAATAGAACTGGTCCAGACATTTTGACACCCACATATTTAGAAATTCTACACTCTGCAATCAGGAATGTTTTGATGAATTACTCCCCTGCATCTTGCTAGTATAGAAAAATAAGAAAAATGCACCAAAAAATAACTTTAATTCTTCTGTAGAATCTTTATCACCTTTCTGGTTTACCATTTTGTAAATATATGTATAAAAAATTGCGCCAATATTAATTTTAATTTTCTTTCGACTCTTGAATATTTCAAAGAATTGTAATGATAATTATTATCAAATTATATTCTAGTAAAGCAAATTATATTCTAATCCTATCAAATGTAATGCTATTATTTACTTTGTAGCCAAGAATGACCGGAGGAAATATATTTAAATGAGATTTGAATCTCTAGCCTGAAACATCATAGCGTGGCGATATTTTTGGTTTAATTAATTAGACGTTATTTAATATCGGCATAATACACATGTAAATAAACTAATTAATAAAAAATGCATTTTTGTAAAAGAAATATCTTTAAATATTTTAAAAAAATATTAAAATTAATGAAAATACGGTCAGGAAATAAAATTAATATGTATATATTTTTTAATTTCAAGTGATGAAAAAATGTTTTTTTTTCCTAATTACTCTGAAGTTATTTTGAATGAATTTGAGAATTCCAACTAATTTGTTCATTAAAAATCCGATTTTGGTAATCCTTGCTTTGTAAATACCAACTATACAAGAAGCAACTGTATGCTAATTATAACAGTTGCAGGTTCTTCTGTTCTGAAAGACAGTGTTTTAAACGATTCATGTATAATGCGAGGCACATTATTCATGGCAAAATACATTATAAAGAAAGACATTAATATTATACTAGACATACTAGAAAGACATTATATATTATGATATTGAAAATCTACGATACCACACTTTACTGCAAAAGAATCGACAATTAAATGATTGAAGACACTTTGCTTCTCAATTCAACAAAAACCTAAATCAAGTTTGAATTGCAAAATTTTGTTATTTTATAAATTACACATTTTTTAAAAGTTTTTAATGGTCTTATGGTGAAAGAAAAAAATTAAAAACACTTTTATGCAAAAATATTTGCTTGTTATGAAATTGCTTAGATAAATATTTTCCTTCATTTAAAAACGAAGTTGAATTTTCGACCCATAAATCCATTTCATCCATGAGCAATTTATTCATTTCCAGAACTCCATCTCTCAAGTCAAATTTAATTTACTAGATACCGATCTTACAAATAGCTTTTTACACCTAATTAAATTCGAAAAAATATCTTTTCATTGTTTTCATATTTTTTAACGTATAATATTTCTTATTTTTAATCAACTTTTTAAAAATCATTTTGTGCATATTATCCAATTTATGAACTAAACCTAAAAAAGCATAAATATTAGCATGTGTCTGTATGAAATGAAATAAATATGGACCCTGATACTTTTTGGAACAAAAACAAAACAAAACAAAACAAAAAACATGAAAAAATTTGCTGCTTTCCTTTTAAAATACCTGTCTTATTGATTCATTAATTCTGCATTATTTAAGTCAATCATTATTTATATATATACAGGTTCCTCATTCTAATTGGGCATGGAAGCTAATTTCTAAACCATTATTAATATACATATACATCTCATTCGAAAAATTATATAAATGAAGAAATAAACGTCATTATAAAATACGAATTTAAAATTTTTAAACAAAACCTCATTAGTATGACTTTATTTTAAAAAATTATTTTAGTAAACTGATTTAATAAATATATTTGTAAATTTATGAATTATGATGTAAAGTGCTTTATCATAAGAAAATCTTTATAAATAAATTTGTAATGTAATTAAAAATGGCAGTTGAGTTCTTTTTACAGCCATTTATTAATATTGTTTAGCTTTTTTTTAAATTTAAAAATAATTTCAAGTCGAAAATTGATAGAATAAATTTGAATAAAGAATCAAATTGAAATATAAAATCATCACATGCATAATTACAATACTTTCTAATTAAACTTTTGCAATTAGCTAAGAAAGGAATGTTACTTATGTCTTCCCGTTAATATGCAACGTGAATATAATTAGTTTTTATGCGATCTCATTATTGAAAGACCTCCGCCTTATATTCTTATTCTTATATTCGAATTTTTAAAAAATCTTTCAATTTACACATACCATATAAATCTTTTTTTTTATCTGATTGCATTCTACAATTGAAAAAAAAAGTTTATAAAATCATCTATTTGGGAAGAAAATTTATTTCAGACAATTCAATAAGATGACAAGAGAAAAGGTAGACAATTTTTGTGTTAGAAAACTCAGTTCATTACTATATCATAAGGAGGATACGGATTCCAGATCTATTTTTATTTCCGTCGATTCCATTTCGTTATTTCTTTCCTACATTTCTCTCTTTCTTTTTCGGAAGAAATATCAAAGGAGGGCTTGTAATGATGCAGAGCCCTTAGTCCCGTACTGCCATTCTTTTTCTCCCCTATTGGTACATTGGTACCATCGGTACATTACTGTGAGGTAAACCAGGTCTTCAATCGGTACCATCTGTTTTTGTGTCCATGAGAATTGTCAGATTAAGGCTCGGCCTTCACATAATTATTTTTTCTTGTGGAAGGGAAGAAAAACATTCCGAGGAGAGCCTACGAGCCTTTCATCTTTTCTTGAGAAATAAACAGTGTTTGTTAAAGGTATTGTTAGGTAAATACAATTATTTGATGTATAATTTCAAAAGAGTGAGATATTTGAACCGATGTAACTGAATTATTATCTGCAATTGGTAATATTCTTTCAGATCTATATCATCAAAAACACATGGCGCTTACATTTCATTTCCCAGCATTCTTCCGATTACTTTTCAAAAAAATGAGAACTGTGATGCTCATTTTTCTTTTCATACTAACAATAAAATCTCTCTATATATTTTTAAATGTAATAGCGCACTAAATGTGCGATTTCATGTTTATTTTTTCAGACTGAAACACTAAGCAACTGAAAAATGACATCATTTGTAAATTTTGCAAATGATTAGATGAAGTGTGGCTGGATAGTACTTTGCAATGTCTGATTGATAATGATGAATACGAAGGATTAAAGTTTAAAATCCGATATAAGAAAGATGAAAAACATAATCGCTGAAAACATTAGAAGAAGTAAATAAATTATTTCAAGAACAGAGAATGGATTTATTCGTTTATTCAAAGCCGTACGAGAACATAATTTTGTTGCGTAATGTTCCAGAGTAATGTTCAAAACTATTGATATCATTATTACATAACTAGGACTGCATTATTCTCACTTCGCTTAGACCTCCGGAGTAATCACAAGGTTACACAAAGGGGAAATGAGAGATGGAGTTGAAATCTTAAGGATCAATACTGAAATACAAGTCGTATTGACGATAACTGTCCTATACTGTTGTCGGATGTACACTCCATTATTGGCATGGGGATAATTCAATCATACAACAATTGCTGTGCACACTTTGGCACGTGAATTTGCTTTCTTATACGGTGACTTCTCATCCTCTTACTCTTGGTACTCTTGCGTGGATCCCATTAGTATGGAAGGTTTTATTGAATGAATCTTTTATAAATCTGAAGATGGAATAAAAAGAAGAAAATGAGCTATAAACCATGAAGATCAAACAATAAGAACTCATTAAGTATTAAAAAACATTTCGTTTTGTATAAAGTGGAATTCTATATGATTTTTTCTGTGAAATTTTACACAGTTACTGACTTCGAAATTCTTAGGTTGAAACGATTGTGTAATGCTAAATTGGCTGCTGGATCAGTAAGAATGCATGAAAATTTCCATGACACAGCAATATGAAAATACTTGGCAAATAACAAGGAACCGATCTCCAGCAAGGGTCACATGCATCTTCTATTATACTTAGAATGACTGTTGGGTTTAGTTTTCTATTGAGATGAAACTCAAAATCCACACTGGAAATTACGAAACGAAGATTTAATAAAAACATGTTATTTATAAAATTGGACGAAAAAATATTTCATTCTTTTAATCAGACATATTATGTTTTCTGAGTTATAATAATTATTGCTTAGAAGCAATTCATATGAACAAGACAATATATAATACTCAAGCCATCTATATCTATAAAAACTATTCGTTATTTTAAAGTGAGCAGTATTTTCATGTAGGTTTTCTTTCTCAAAGTTGTCTAATGGGCTCTAAAACTATTTCAACGCGATGAATTTATCACATATGTCTAACAATTGGCTCTGTCATGAGTAGGATTTAGTAAATAATAATATTTTATTTCATTTAAGACACGAATTCAATTTAAAAATGCAAATTATATTAAAGTTTATTAGTCAGACAAATGTAGAAAATCCGCAATGAAATCTGTATGTTTCTGAATCAGCTTTCTTATTTAAAATTATCCTCCATTTTTAAAGCCCACTTTGTTACAAAGAAATAGTTACTGAAACATTTATGCTGGTTACTAAAATAGTTTTTACAATACATACAATTTAAGGAGTTTTTTTTTCTTATATTGTATAAATTTTATTCAAGTTTAACTCAATATTCCAGCTACTTCATGTAATACAAAATTATGGTTCTTAAACCAAGAAGAATTAAATAAAAAAAATTCCATTCAAATCTTCATGTCTCTGAAACACTTTAGCGGAGCTCTAGACGTATTGAGTTCCCAGTTACCTCTCATTTTATTCCTTGCATATTTTATTTCACTCTTCGACCTCCCTTATAACATTAAGAAGCTCGGAGAAAGTAAAAAAAAATGTATATTTGAGGTTTCCCCATTCATATAATGATCTAACTCGTTAACTTCATAACGACCTTTTCGGAATATACCGACTCTAGCTCGTAAAATGTCTTTTTGCTGAATATATATAAAGACGCGAGTATATATATCTGAATTCTTCAGATTCAAAGTAAAAAGAAGTTAGATCGAATGATGGAGAAATTTCCTATAACTGAAAGATAAATCCTTCTCGATTTTAGAATAATAATTTATTTCAATAAATGTCGTTAAGAGGATTCAGAATTTTCTCATTAACTCCGGAAAGATCTTTTTTTTCTCTAGCTTTGAAGTATTACTCTTTGAGTTTATGAGTGCATAAGAAGAAGATATATCTTTTTTCAATATGGATTGAAAAAAATAATCATAAATGTATCCATGAATTGAAATATATTCAAACATTTCTTTTAATCTGTATCAAACCTTTTTTTCAGTCAATTTGGTAATTGAAGGGAGGGTTTTGTTTTAGTGGAAAAGGGAAAAAAATATATAGCAATATGTTTTCATTTGAGAATATCATATAATAACATGCATCATAATTTTCAAATTTTAACCGAAACCAAAAATCAACCAGAATTATTTTATTATACATGATGTTAGTTTCCTATAAAATTTAGCTTGTTGCATAAATGTGATGACGAGCAATTTTTTTTAATATTCCAGATCAAGATCTGTTTATTATTTTTAAATGGATATTTCTATGCAGAATTAGTTAATAAAAACATTATTAATTTTCATATATACCTGACATACAGAAATTCTTAATAAAGGGAAATCAGAGGGATTATTTTATTAATATTTTGGAATTTTAGTATATTAATGAGTACCGAGTCATAATAGAAAAAAAAATAGGATCGTAGAAAATACTATCCAAGAAAAGAAGCATGCATTAATTCGCTTAATTTTGAAAATTCATCTTAAAATAAAGTGCCAAAATATTATCATTTATAAATTTTAAAAAAATTGAAGTAGATGAATTGAATCTAACGTAACTAATTTAGTTCTATTGGTATATTAATAGGCATATATTTTTATTCTGCTTTCTATTCAGACTTTTTATTTTTCAATTAATGAATCTTTTTAATAAATATAATGGAATCTTGAAATAAAGTTATTTTTCGAAATTTACAATTTGATGCCGCCGTTAAATAAAAACCAAAATTTCATGAATGAATTAATAGTAAAGAATAATAAGTGTTGAAAATATTAAAAGGATGTAATTTTTTGGAGGAAGCACCAGTGTATTTAATTTCATATCAAAAAGCGAATGACAAATTTAATTTCTATCAGCCATGCTGAATAAAAATGTATAAAAATTAAAAGCAAATCTTTTTTGAAATAAATATCAATTTTCTGGTGTATTTGTTTATTTGAATCTACCCTTCCATACTTTTGACGGATTCCCACGAAATTCAGAACTCATGTTCCTTAGCATATATAAGTAACAACTAAGCTGTTACTAAGTTACTTCCCCTCCCTAAGGGAATGAAAAAGTGCAAAATGATTTTAAATATTTCCGCTATAATTTTAGAACATATCATCACATAAAAAATACTTTTTATACTATTTGAAAATCAAAAAAAAAAAAAAAAAACTTACATTTTCCAAAAAATTTACTTAAATTTTTTTTTAATTTTTTAATTTTTAATTTTTAATTTTAACTTTCTTTTTTTTTCATTTTTGAATGATTATTTCTCTAACTTTAATCATCAGTTGGAATATGATATGTATTTTTAATGGCAGAATTTTAGTGTGGACTCATTAATTGAAATTTTAATTTACTTGCCACGTTTGATAACTTTAACCGATTTATTGTATATTTCATTATACATGCTTAAAAATTAGACATTCTAAATTATGTTAAAGGGAACTTTTTTCTAGTTTTTTTTCTTTTTCTAATAGCAGAACTTTAGTCACTTTCTAAATTCATAGCACTTAGAATTGATATTTATTTTTCCGTTTTAACTATTCATCTCAAATCTCAGAACTAGAATTCGACTATGTTGTAAAGCATTAAAGTTTCTAAAAAATAGCATATGGATATGCATTGTAAAATAGGTATGAAACCAAAAATATGTTTACAAAAATAAATTAAAAAATATTTTTAATAAACTTGTTTATTTTCATGTGCTACTAATATTTTGAACGCATATTGTTTCTTTCTACATGAAAGTATTTGCGTAGATCTTAAAGGAATTTTACATTTCAACTGGTATTAAGACATCTACAATATTTTTACATGAAGTATTAAATCAAGGAAATATTAAGTATCCGAATCAAAAGAAATCTTTTGTTGGTGTACTCTAAAAAATGTAATCGCTTACTTTAAAATTTAATATCTTAAATGTTATTGTAAGCTAGAAACATCGTGTTTCTCCTAAACCAATTACATGATACACAGAGTGACAACATGATATCAACTCTTTGTGCAGAAATCTTTACATGTATCACATATTCACACACACACACACACACACAATCGCAATCAGGGAGCCAAGTACAGTAACGAATTTCATCAAAAGAATCTACTGTCATATTTGAGCATTTTAATCCCCTTGGCCTTTTGTTCTACTTTTCTGTTGTGGTCTGAATTAGCGTTGACATTTCACACATTTATTCTTTTTTTTTTTTTTTCAGTATTTTGTCAAATCTCTAAAAAGCTGTGACATTAATTTCATCGCTTGACTCACATTAACTATCGCATCAACTATGCAAGTGGAGGTGATAAGGAAATTTATTTTATGAATCAAACTACTGCCACTTTGACATTGTACAATACAAATAATAAACTGAGTGAATAGAATTTGAAGCAATACAATAGAATAGAACGTGGATTTAATATATTATTAACAAACCTTGGTGAAGAGCCTTGAACCGCCATTTTACAGCATTAATGAATTATATTTTATCACACTAAATTAAATAAATATTTTAAATTTTACAATAACTATAGAGAATTTTGATTCGATAGCTATGCATGCAAAATGGCAACAGTAAAGGAACTCCCCCAGTTGTTGAGGATGAGGAGTGTATCGAGGTGTTACTTTCCGATGTTTCTTTCGGCAGAGGTGGGAGCAGGCTATCAATGAATATGTATCCAGCTATTGCTAAATTGGAAAAAAAAAAAAAAAATCACAAAATCGGAGCATCGATTGCCATATATTTTTCTCACAGAGAATGTACAGTGAAATAGAATTTATTTCAGAATTTATTGAAAGATGTTAACTTGATTTTTGAAGTAGAAGCCATTTGGATAAGACGATTATGTACACTGAGAAACTGCTTAGGCCTGTTTATACGCAAGGAAAATAATAGAAAATTTTTTGACTTATCACTAAGATTATATCTAAAAAATCCTTTATTCAAAATTTGGTTTAAATCTGTCAAATATAGAACTTAAACTTTCTAAAGAATAAATAAGGAATTTGTATTTATTAAGGAATTTTTATATCCGACTTTCAAAGAAACAATGCTTCTGTATCAATATAGGAAGTAATTAGAAATAAATTGATTAATTGTTGATTAACGAGTTGTAAATAATAATTCTTAAATACTGTTTATAACTAAAAAAATTGGCCTTATTTTATATAAAAACCTTCAGAAGCTCTCTAAGTTGCGAAGAAAGAGACATTTGATTTTCATGTATTATATAAAGGAAATATTTCTAAAACAGAAGCCATAATTCATATGTTATCTAGCAGTAAATAAATAAAAATAATAATTCACTGTTCATTCTTATTTTATTACTTGTGCTCCTAATGCATATGTATCTGGAAATGACTTGTTTTATTTGATACGTCATAAATTATGTGTTTAGTAGAAATCTTTACTCTTTTATGCTTATGCTAATGTTGAAATTTTGAGCCGCGTCTAATTTGATACATTCTGCAATGAATCAAAATCTAAATAAAATCCATGTTTTGATTGCTTTATGAATGAATGGATATTTATTTAATGGAAATGGCATTAAATCCATTAAAATAAAAAAAAAATATTTCAACAACAAAACAAGATAACATTTTCAAGAACCTAATTTCAGACAATACATTAACAATTATTGAAAATGTTATTAATAATTTTACTAATGCATACAGATAAATATTATTCATTAAATAATAAAATTTTCTTTTAATAAATATTTATTTTTCATAATTAAATTTTACATAAGCCTAATTATTATTTAAAAATAATTCATTTTTCATAAGATGCTTTAATTTAAGTAATTTGTATTTCAACCAGTTATGAACTTTACTCTAGTTGCATTTTGGATTCACAGTAGTCTGCATGCACAGTCATTTCATGAGTAATAAGATAATTTTTTTTCTATTTTTTGAATAAAACAAAAAAATTTGACTCATTTATGAGAAAAATTTAATGAAAAATATAGAATTAGAACATGGAACTTTTTTTATTGTTTTCGTTACAAAATTATGAGGTGGTGCAATTTTCGACATTTGATTAAATTATATTTTCAAATTTGTTTTAGTTATAAAAAATATTTTACAAATTCTTTACTGTATAAACCATAGTTATAAATTCTCTTTGCCAGTATCAACGAGAGAAATAATATTACAGTAATTTCGTTCTTTCTTCTACGCAAATATCAGCAATAATGTTCGATCTTAACAAATTTCGGATAATTTTTTGTTAAAGCTTTCAAACTATTGATTCATAAATAAAATATTCTAGAGCTTCAATATCTCTACTTTCTTGGAAAATTTTATATTATTTTAACAATTTTATGACACATTTCTTATAAAAGTGTAACCTAGTTAATTCCTGCATAAAATATATTCCACTTTCAAAATGTCAGGAAGTTTCCTTTCTACATTTTCATTTTAAGCGTGAAGTGAATATATTTCCCAAATATCTTGTTCTATCTCACATCATGCCATTTATTTGACTTCTCATCTTCCTATTACAATATTCCTCATATTATAACTTTCACATTTTCCTACGAAATCGAGAAAGAGCAGCACGTTACTCCGGCGAAATGTAATAAGTCCTAAAATATATTGCTCAATTTCTTAAAGAATTTCTGATCCGGGAGAAAAAGAGAGTCAAGATTCATAACAGAAAAATGGGAAAATAAAGATAAAAAAATGACTTAGCAATAGAAATACATTGAGCCACCGTCTAAAGCTATTTTTTCCTTTAAAAAATGAAAAATGGTGCTTTCATGAAATTCAGCATTATGAAGCTATTTGTCATACACTAGACGAATTATTTGAGCCTTGCCAGCTCTTTTTTTTTATGCTGGCCTCATGCTACTGCTGACGTAATTATTGCGATTCCAATACCTCGGCTTGTCGGTAAGAAGCATTTTGGAAGAAAGATCATGAATAAATCAGTCCACGTGGACAGAAGCCATAAAGACGCTTATAGGATGACCTTACGAATTGAAAGGTCTTAAGGGGGTATTTTAGGGTTTTATTGAATTGTTATAATCGATGAAACCTATTTGTCATATTAAATCGTAGAAATCATGTTATTTAATGTCGCGGCAATTTATTTAGTCACATCATAAAAAAACCAAATGATAAAATAGTTCGACACCCAATGAATCCCTTGTGTGTGTTGGTTTTGCTTAGCTTTAATTATTTCATATGAAACATTCAATGATTTAATTTAGTGCAAAATTCTGGACAGTGCAATGCTATCAGAAATGTCGTCCTCATCATCAGTCAATAGTTTAAATTTTTCAGATTGTTTC
Source organism: Argiope bruennichi (assembly GCF_947563725.1). Lineage (NCBI taxonomy): Eukaryota > Metazoa > Arthropoda > Arachnida > Araneae > Araneidae > Argiope > Argiope bruennichi. The sequence goes on from NC_079155.1 coordinate 6,252,237, forward strand.
TAGGATAATTTATATTACCTTTGAAGCGGATAAGTGAGAATTAAATAGAAACTTTTGATGACTACTTTTTAGAACGCTTACAATGTTGAAGGATCTGCTCTATAATGCTGAGGAACATAAATAGTTGTGATTATTGAAAAAGATATAACTTCAAGTAAAATAATCAAATTTATTATTATTATTTTAGTTTTTATATGTATTATTTCCACCATTTTTATGATAAAAAAACTTAGGTTCTTTTTATGATAAATTCTTAAAAAAATTGAATGTTTAAAACTGATTTTTATATTAATGAATAATTAACAATTAAAATATGAAAATATTTAAAAAAATGTTTCATAAATTTTTTTCACAGATTTATTTTAGAGATTTTAAATATGCATTTCAGTATATTGAAAATTCTTGAAAGTCCTTAATTTTACTGTCAAAGAATATTAATAGAAATCATTGGTAAATAAAGAATTTTTGGGCAGATTTGATGAGATCTTTGCATTACATTTTTGTAAATGAATATTTTGAATTATAAAGGAGAAACTGAAGATTCAAATAGTAATTTCACACTTTTATAAGTTAATTGACATTTTTTATATAATTCTATAAAACAGTAAAATTAAAAAGTGATTCTGAAGTTGCTTGAAAGTATTATTTTTCTTTGAAGTCTACCGAAAATTGTAATAATAATTCTTTAAGATCTGTAAAATTTTAAATATATATAACTTTCGGAATGGAAGTAAATTAACAAATTTTAAAATGAAAGTAAATTTTAAACATATATTCTTAAATATTCTCTGAAAAGTTAAATATTTCATCAGAAGCAATTTAAACATTTTATTCCAATTATGTCTCATATCTGTTGACAGATAAAATAATCCTTTTTACTAAAATAACGAAAAATTAAACTGCCATAATATATTATAAACAAATTCTACACCACTGTGCAAATTAATTTGGATTAACACTTTTCATAAAATCATTCCTTTAACAGGAATTTATTAAATGAAATTGGTTTTAACAGCATTTTGTTACAAAGGAAAGTAGACTTTGACTAATCTAAATTTTTGTGATCAAATGATTATTGCCAGCAAGGCATTTGTGCTTCACTTGCATTTCAGCTGCTGTTAGAAATGGTCAATTGTGCTCGTTTTTCTGTTTTTAAAGTGCATGAAAAAGAAGAACATCACTTCCAGTAGCAGAAAGCAGTTAGAATATCTAGTTTTTCCCGGATTATTAATCCTGGACAGGATTTCTTGTTCGAAATAAGAAAATGAAATCTCAGATAACAAGTAGTTTCCTTCAGAGAGAATTATTAACTATTGATGTGAGTCTTGTTTCATTCATATTACGAAAAAAAACAACAACATCGAAGCAGAAAGATGGACAAGAACACCAATCGAAAAGCATTGCATTGAAGAAAAACGTCTGTAATGGATCAGGAAATATCAATCCTGAATTGAGCAAAACTGATATGTATGCTGATATAAGCAATGGAATGGTCGACTACATTGCTTGCAATTTCCCGCAAGAGTTTCGATCAACTTCTGGCAGACGAATCGTCTAAAAACCCATCAGAGTACAGTTAAGCACTTTAAAAGCAGATGAATTGATATAATTTTGCATCTGGAGGGCCAGATTGTGCAATATGAGTTGAAAGAATAATGAATCCTATTAAATGCATATCAACATTATAAGACAAGTGTGTGCTTTTTATGCAAACCCTTGCTTCCGGTGTTGATGTATTTCAATAACATTTAGCCTCATACCAATCTTCTAAATTGATAAAGAAATTCAAGAATTTGGGTTTATCTGGTGAATCGCATGGGAAGTTTGTGGAGCACCGTGTATGAGAAGACGTTTGTATGCAATGTACGTGTTGTTACTCAAGTAAATAGAGCCGTTATGTAATCTAGTTTCTAAAAGTTTGACTAAGAGATATATGAATAAGATGTTCTCTCAATCAAGAAAGAAATAATTGAAAATGTTATAAAAGTTAGGGTTTGCGACGGCGATATCAAATATTTATGTTTTAAAGTAATAGAATTCATTATCAAAAACATGTTGAAAGCGGGTATATCTTTGAAAACATTGTTGTGCCATGCATTTAAGTGAATTATTACCAATTAAATGTCATACTTGAAAATGTCTGATTTTTTGTATCAATTAATTTGTACAGTTCTGTACAATATAATCAAAACTACTATATTTTATTAAAAAAACAAATAGAAGAGTCTCCCGAAAATTTCTGGTACACTCTGATATAAATTTCCTATACCCTCAGATCTTAGGTGAAGCCTCGAATACCCTATATGGTATCGATGAACAGTAGTTAGGGAATATAGATCTTTGACATGAATCTACCATCTTTATTGCAGTCAGGAGACTAATATTTTGGATGCCTTCTTACTTATTGATTGACAGCAAAAGACTAGGCACAGAACTACATCTGTAATCACTAGATAACATGCATATTTTCATTATAGATTTAGTTCAAAAATTGATACGAATTTATATTTTAGAGATACTGACGAAATGTCAAAAATGCGCTTTTAGGATTCAAGGAGGTCTGAAACATGAAAATTTATCAAAATCTCGTGTTCCAAATTTTTTGGAGATTTCGGTGCAGAAATTTTTATGAAATCTAAAAATCATTTAACTGAATAGGAGCTATTTTTGGAAATCAATTATCTAAAATATCTAAAATAAAGGTACTTGTTTTTGGCGCAAAATCTTTCGAATAAAAATTTCAACAAAATTTTGAAATAATGATCAAAATATTAAGCACATTTTTCACTTAACAGTACATTATTACTTAGTATTCTTTAAGAAGATAAGAAGTTATTATTAAAAATGAAATTTTAAACGATGAATCATGATGGTAATAGCCTTTGTCAAACTTATAATACTTCTCAGTCTGATTTCCATATAGTTTCCGAATTGCTAGACATATCAAACAAATGTAAACATTTATTCTGAAACTGGACATGTGTTATATCTTGCGATGATGGATTCCATTCCGAAACATTTTCCTTGAATATAAGTTATGCCACTATTCATAAATTTAAATGCAAAGAAATAAATTTTACAGCGGAAAATATCCCTCTATGTATATGCATAAGGAAATACTTCGTTTTTTATTGATGCATTTTCTTTTTGTAAGGTTTCTTTGAGAAACATTTTTTTTTCAGTGGCAGATTTAAAATGATGAATAAGCCAAGTTTTACTGCCACCGCTTTTAAACTATTTCTAGAAATAGTTAAATAAATGCTTTCTTATGTTTATTGTTTTTTAAAACATTCCGACAGAATAAATGTTTAAGTGCTCCATCCTCCAAGAAACCCGTAAGATTTTCAGAGCTTCGAAGAATTCGTATGTAAGCTGGACCTTTTGCAATTTATAAGGGATTGTGCATTCTTGAATAGGGAATGATAAAACGCATAGGTGGGTAGAGTTCATACATGGCTCTCCAACAAAGGGATTTCCAGTCCTGAGCGAGCATCAGAAAAGCATTAGACGCAACATTCCCTGCAGCTTGGGATGCATCATGACCTTTGTTTAAACAAGGCTCAAGCCGGGAGATATGAAAAGGTTGGAGCATATGACTGGAGGGTTATAAATCAAGCCGTCACTCAAGAGAAAACAGAAAGTTTGATTTCCCTTCTGCTAGTTTAACTTTCAGGAGAAAAGAATACTAAGATTAATGCTATAATTATACTTGCTTGATTTGTTCCTTAATATTTTGACAACACGCCTCTATTTCTAGAATTCGTATAGTCGATTCAGATACAATCCTTTATAAATTGCATCCAATATTTAATAAAAGATAACTGCTAAAATATCTTATAAATTAAAGCATAAAACAAAAAGTATTGAAGTTCCGTTTATTAGATCTATGTAACAAATGATAAAAAATTCTGATAGGTTATACTTTATAGATATCTCATTGTTTTATTTATTTATGTTGTGTCAAGAACATGTTAACACTCCGATTCATTTTAATTTCTACCAGTAATGCATGTCTTCATTTCAATTCTTAAATTTAGTTGAAAGTAAGGATAATTTTCTCTTAAATTCTATGCAAAGTGACGATTTAAATTTGTTCATTACTTTTATGGAATACATTTCGTATTTGTTAACAATCTAAAAACTTATCGAATAAATTGAATAAACCCCATTTTAATTTTTGAATCACATGGACTATTCAAAGCAATTTTCATTTTTATATGAAAAAATAAATGAAATCTACCAATCCCCAATAAATTTAGATGATTCGACATATTATTTTTATTTGGAATGATACAATTTTATATTAAGAAACAAGAAGGAAAAAGAAAAAAATATATATTCATAGTAGTAACAGAATATATATTTAAGCTTTTCATGCATCATTTGAATTTGTATCCAAGGTATATTGAATAAAATGAATTCAATTTTAAGGAGATCGCGTATTTCAAATTTACCACAAATAGAAATATTTTGCTAATAAAGCTGAAATATAGCTATGCGTAATATATTTAATTATTACGAATTATTGCGTAATATATTTAATAATTAGTATAGTATTATGATAATGGAATCTTGGTAAAAATACCTAACGATTCAAACCAAATAAATGAAATGTCATAATTAGAATAAGAAAAATTGAAAATTAAATTGATCAAGTTAAAATTCGTTAATTTATTTTAATAAAAAGATGGCTTTTGAAATAAAGATGCTCATTGGTAAGTTATAAATAAGTCAAAGTGGAAAATTGATAATCTAGAAAATAAGATAACTAAATGACTTGATTAGATTTAAAAAAAACCCAATTAAATTAGGTGTCAACCAAATCACATTTATCAAAGTTACGTCCGGAAATAAAAGTCACAGTAAAGTAAAGATACATATACAAATATAATGAAAATAAAAGAAAGAATAACCGCATTTATTGTGTATTCTGGATGCTTCAGATATAGAGATATATTTTAAACACGATTTTGAAAATGTTTATACTTCCATTAACTTTGATTTTTTGTCATATTTCGCCAGTAATTTCAAAGAGGAAATTATCCGAACCATAATGTAACAATTAATAATACAAGAACAAAAGCATAAATGTAAAATCCATTCCACCAAATAATTCTAAGATAAAATCAGTTTATAAGAAAAATTCACAATATATCTACTTTCGTAATTCACGATTTAAATTATCTAGATCTATTCACCTATTTAAGGATTTAAATATTAATTAGAATTTAAATATGTAATTTAAATTTCCAAAGTTTGGAGCAAACTATTGATATGTATAGAATTTAATATCGTATAATGATTAATTCAAATTACTACTCTAATGCAAGTCAGAGGATAGTTCTAAAAATTAATTTATTAATTCATATCACAGAGAAGCTATACAAAGTGATAAAATAATTGTTATAACGTGTGACAATGTTTTGTGAATTCCTATTAGGTAAAGAGAGACCAATAAAAGTAAAGGCTCAAGTGCTGAAAGGGAAGGAAGAAAGAGCGACATTAAACAGGTATATTCGAATTTATTCGAATACAATCCAGTACAGCATAAAGAGGTCTGCTGCAATTGTGACACTCAATAAGCAAACTGAAGTCAACTATTAGCTGTAAGAGAACAGGTCAATTAAGTTGAGAGGTATTGTTCTAGGACGACAATACAAGAACCTACACAGAAAATATTCGTCGATTAGGGTCTACCATCCGGCAAGATTATTGTCCATCAGACTTTTATATTTTCTTGCTTTTAGCGGAAAATCAGATTTTAGAAGAAATCTTTGTGAATTGATTGATGTCAGACATTATAAATTATGTTCTTAAGCATTGATGCTACCGCTTTACCCGTGTGAACTTTCGTTATTGGTGAAATAGCAGAATTTCGAATAAAAAATAAAAGTTAATCTGAATACACGGTCGAGCAATTTTGCTTGTGGTCCTCCTGATATTTCTGACGTTGTTTCATTCTTAATTTTAACTATACTTAAAGCTTTGATTTAGTACTTCTTCTGCCTGTAATGCCACCAAATGTCATTATCAAGTAAAGAATGGTTCATATTGCAGTGAGACTAATTATTAAACATTCGTTATGTATGCAACCGAGTATTTTCCTCTATATTGTATTCAACATTTTTATTCTAATCATTTTTTTTAAAGTAAAGAAGAATGTGCAAACCGAATACTTACAAAGTTTTTTCTCTCCATTAATTAAAAAATAAAAAAATGATGAAGGGAAAAAGTATGGGTTAAGAAATTTAAAATGATTGATCTCGCATTTGTAATTAGAATAATCATTTTAAACGACCCTACAACAATAGCTATGTTTCCAGCAACAATCATACAACTGAATGATTAAAAAGAGTGAATGAGATTGAGGATACAATTGAGTGCATAAAGAATCTACATAATATAAAAACATATTTCAAACGTAAGCTAACTATTTTTTTAAATTTAGTTTTTGCAAATGTTTTTCCTTCTGAAAGTAACCACTGCTATATGTGATTCGATAGTTTTTCTTTATATATTGTGCAGATGTTCAGAACAGATACAAGAACAGAAGAATTATATTTCTTCTTCTAGCAAATATATATATGAGTTGCTGCAATAATCCTACACATATTTGCACGTCCTGCAATATATTCATTTAATGTCTAGTTTCCTTGTTCGGAAGGAAAGAGGATATCAAGTAATAAATGGACAGTCGGAAGAAGTAACAGATTACTTACCTATTAAGTTGCAAACTGGAATTGCATAACTCATTCGAGTAATTCATTATATATTTCATATGAATCAATTGCACAATCAATATTCGGTTAAAATTCTGCTTTAATAATTCACATGAGATTTTAAACAATAATTTAAAGGTTAAATGTGAAATTCTTGCAAGTTCTGATACATTTCGAATGGATTATTTTTAGCAGCATTTTTATTGTTTTATTGTTCACAGTATTTTTACGAAAAGAATCCAACTCCACAAAAGAAAACACACCAACAAAAACATTAGTTTACACAATTTTATTTAATTTGGCGTTTTTTGTTTGTAGAGGTGGAATTTTAAAATATAATTTTACACACCTCTTGTTATAATTTAAAGTTTTCAAATTTTGAGCATTTGTGTATTGTTTACGAAAATACATTCATTTTATCCTTTTTGAAACTTAGTTATGAATTAATTTGCTTAGATAATTTTTCAATACAGGTGTAGATTTGTACAGAATTTCAGAACAAGTTGAATTTAAGAATACATAGCTCTGTTAGTTGTGATAAATTATTTATACTAATAATAAAAATTAATGTAAGTATAGGTGCTCGTAGCGCATATTTTATACATTTAAGAGCTAGATTTTTTTATGTGATTTTAATTAGCCTTTTACCTTTAATTAGCCTTTAATTTACCTTTTTAATTAAAAAATAAAACGAAATGTTCGTATTTTTTCTCAATAATTTCTGGAAATATTGTTGAGCAAAAATTATTTTTACACTGTCTCAAAATTTAAAATAATTATTGATTTATTGCTACAGTTTAATAGTTCAGCAATTTTTTGCTTGACTTTGTTAATTTAAATACACTTTTTTGGCCTAACTCTTAGTAAAAATTAATATTTTTAACTTAAAATTTATTTCGTTTCATTGTTTCATCAAATATTAAACAGTGTGATTTTCTTCCATTGCTAAAAGTTAAGAGACAAGTACTATTTTACGCTACTACTATTGCTATTTTTAAACTATTGTTATTTTTAAATATTTGCACTATTATTAAATGGCAATATTTAATATCACTCTTACTATTGTTATTATCTATTATTATGCATTGTTTACATGGCGAATAAAAAGTTTAGTTACACTTTTACGAAAATTGGAATATAAATAAAAAGAAATTTCCCGAGTGTCTGTTTCGTGACAATCCAGTTTCCGTACTATCCGACCTAGTTTTCTTTTATCGCAACTAAATGAGGAATGCAAGGCGTCTATTAAGTCATGTATTAAGAACTTTTCAAAGTCCAAAAACTGTACTTTTTTTACTCTTATCTTACGGTCACTTTTTCATATCTGTGTAATCATTTATCAGTGAAAAATAAAATCATTTTGAGCCACTTTTCTTAAGAATTAGTCCTATAATTTATGTTAATGTTAAATTTATGTTAAAATGTGAAATGTTTATATTCTTTTACTTACTTTTTCTCTAATAAATTCTTGAAACTTGCAGTGTAGCATATTTAAGATTTCCTATCCTAAATCAATGTGTCAAAAAATCCTTTATAATATCTTTGTTAAAACCATTAAAAGAAAATCTCACATTTTCTGCTCGTGTTCTTGTGTGAAAGAAGCGTTATCAGTCAACTCCTCCCATGTACAAAATGAACCATTGGGTTAAAATATAACACATATATAGCAATAGATAGATTAATCATAAGGGCCATAGAAAATATTTAGATTAATAATAGAGCAACAGAAAATCGTTAGAATAATAATAAGAGCAGTAGAAAATAATTAGAAATGTATATAAAGAAGATATTTCTTCTGAAGATGAGTAGAACCTCACAGAAACTTCATTCAAGAGATGATAGATTTTGTTAATCCATTTTTAAAACCTAGAAAAGATTAGAAGTAATAACTTTAATAACAGATTTAATATTAGATTTCATGCATACAAAGAAGTTTTGGAAGAATTAGAAAATGGAATGTTGTCAACCGCCAAACGAGGCATTTTTATAAAAATTATTGTATTATGAAATGCGAAAATAAACAAAACTAACAGCATGTAATTTCACCTACTATTAAATAAAATCACTTCAAATCGGTTGTCCAATACCGGACACGCAGGTGTAAGTTGTTAAACAGCACAGGATTTCTACCACTTAATTCATAAATGTCATCCAGTAATATTATATGCCAAAGCTGCCAGATATTTTATTAAATAAAAAAATTGTTATTATTTCAAGCGTTTCAACTATTTTCATGATCCTATATTTAAATATGATATAAGAATGGTACTCATACAAAGTTTGAAATAAATAAATAATTATATTTCAATCGATGTTTAATTCGACGATATTACAGTGATTAAAAAAAAAAGGAGAATTTTCCATATTTCTATCATTTAACATTTTGATAGATGAATAGTTTATAAAATTATAGGTAATTACTGTAAATAATAATTTTTCTACTGTTAAATAACTATATTTTTTCTTTTCAGCATCATCTATACTAGTTAGTACTAGTATTCATTAAATCATCTTAAAATTACTTAGCACTCCTTACATAATCATTTAAATTCATTAGTTTGCATTCATTAAATCACCTTTAAATATTTAATATATCATCTTTATGGATTGATAAATTTATTTTTATCTTATTAGATTGAGTAATTTACACATGAACTAGCATTGTGAAAAAGAAATCAAAGTTTGTTATTTATTCAAAAAAGAGTAATCAACATAATTAGTCAGTGATAACTCTAAAAGAATTAGAGAAAGAAGTCAAAAGTATTTCGTTAGAGATTAAATAAATAATAATGAGAAAACATTTTTTGTATAATCACAATGAAGGAAAAAATATTATAATTAGTTATTACAATAAAACAGCTTCTGGAATAAATTGTTATGCATTATTTAATAAACTTATCTAAATGCAGCTGCATAAATAAAACAATTGCCTCCGTTTAGAAAAGAGGAAATGAAAGCTTATTATCTGAATAATTTATTCAGATGAATATCAAATAGTTGATATAAAATAAACTGCATCCAAAGCTAATTTTTTTATCACGAGTTTTATGGGAATCATTAAATGATAGTATGATCTATAAATTATCGTAATAATTTTTAGTTCTTTGGGGGAAAGCAATCTAAATTTTCAACCAAGAAAATTATTTTCTTTCCGACCATTAAAAGAAATGGAAATATCCGCTTTGCTCCCTACACATATAAATGAAACGCTAAACATTTTTTAACACTTTAATGCTGGTTTTGTTCCTTTTATGCATTACTGGATATTTGAAAGTAAAATTAATTGTTTTGAAAGTGTACCCGCGTTCACTAAAGTAATTAATAATAATATTTTAAAGAACCTGAGGAAGTTAAGGCTTTTAAAGAGTCCGTTTTTTCACATAAAGTGAAAAATGAGTGAACGTTTCTTCCTTTTTTTTTTCATTCTTTAAGTATCGACGATTATGTATCGACGTTTTTTTCCTTCTTTTTTTGTATATCTTTTAAAGCTTAGAAAGATTTTTAGTACTAAGCATTTAATATACACTCTGATACAAATTTTGTGCAAAATTACTAAATTTATAAGTCTTGAATGTTTTTTTTCTATTTTGCTTTTATAAATGCAATCTCCTGTTCAATAATACATTCGAGTAACTTTATAATAAATCATGAACATATATGGACTTAAAAACATAAATCATTTTAAAAATCATAACACATTTTATCATAAAATTAATTTTGCTCTGACTCCAAATTTTTATCATATTGCTTTGAAATTAAAGATAAAAATCAATTACCATAAAAACAACACTTTATTAATATTTTCAAATAAATTTTCAACAAAATGCCGCTCATATTATTGCTTAGTATATGAACTGTTGATAATTTCGAAATGCAGATAATTATGCCATCATGATTAAGATGGCGCATCATTTTTTTCAACCAAAAACTAAACATTTCAACAAATTTCAAAGATTTTTTGAACAAATACAAAAAAAGGCATGACAGTGTAAATTTATAATTTTTTTATGTACCATATTTGTTATTTTAATGATACAGGTAAAATGAAATGGTTTCAGTCACTATTCTATTATTTTCAGTTATAATTTGGGATTCAAAGTTTCTATTAGATACTGGACATATTTCTTAAAATTTGCCTTTATCTTGCAACAACATCGGCTGAAAGTGATCAAAGTGTCTAAAAATTTCTTTCCTCTGTAGTATTAAATTTTACTTTTTACCAACGCCTTTTTATCGAAGTCTAAGAATCAAATTTCTATGTGAGATGAGTAAGCTAAATTTGTGATATGACATAAAGTCAAAAGAAAATCTGAATAATCACCTTCCACCCATTGGAAATAAATTTCCACCCATTTTAATACTATCATAAAATTGGTGGAATTTATTGTAAAATGGGCTCTGTGTTTGTGCACGCCATTAATGAAGTATTATCTTAAGAAACAAGACGCTCAAAAGTGAAAATATTTGTATTTACTGAAATTCTCTTCTTTTTATTACTTTCTTTCACATAAGAAAACCAAAAGCTGTGTATGTAGAAATCCCAGTTCTCTATACAAGCTAGAACAAATATTGGATTATTAAATCTATGCAATTCACTTTCTCTATAGGAACTAAAGCGGCTACTCTCTTTTCAAACGGCATGGAATGTTATATTATCTTCATATTATCTTAAGTATATTACTGCTTCTAACATCAACATGATCAGGATTTTGAATTAATCTTTGAATCAATTTTATTTATAAAATGAAGGTGTTAATTTTTTTGTTGGTGAATGCGACTTGAAGTAATAGGCATCATCGGACGTGGAAATCTGACAAAGTTCAATGTACGGCAATAAATAAAAATGATTCTCAAATGAAACTGACCCACGTTTGCATTTAACTTGCAGGAAAACTTCCAGCATCCAGATCGAAGGATTATTGAAAAGAGTGTTTCTTTACAAGGTTTGAATAACCTTTAGGCTTAGTAACCGCTATAACTAAGCCTTAAAAATGTAATATTTTTCCTCTGATTCAAGGTCATCAATTATGTTATACCACAACTCAGTAAACCAGGGGTTGACCCATTAACCTCAAGGTTGATTTTACTATAAATTGTAGAAAATAATAGGCTATTTCCTGGCTGACAGAGCAATCCAGAAATTAAGATATATTTTGAGACTTCTCTTTCCCATGATCAAAAGGATAATAAACAAATATAAAGCCAAAAAATTTCCAGCAATTGTTTATTCATGACGTGGCTTTCAAAAAGAGCCTACTAATAGAAATTTTTGTCATTCTAAAAATATTGAGACATTCTGAATGCAATTCTAATTAGTCAAAACTAAGGAAATAATTAGTTTTCTTCCACAAGAATTAGAGACAGAAATGCGAAAAAATTTACAACCATACGAAATTACTGAAAGCTTTGAAAATCAACGAAATCTTTGTGTAAACGTCCCTCTTTTAATGCCGATAGAGAACTTTAAGAAACCTTTAAAAAAAGGAAAGAAAAAACAAAAGGTGTTTCTTATCAGCTTCCTCAGAAGAAAAGAGACTAAGGCCCTGAGAAGACAACCACAACTTAATCAAGCGCAGCTAATTATCTCAATCTCTTATTTGGTACTAATTGCTTGAAGCGGAAAAGGCAGTCGACTTCTTGAGGATTCCTCGCCTCTCCGGATTTCCTTTAGGACTCATTTGATTGAATCAATGTAGGGAAGAAATGTTTCCTGTCGAGTTTTGAAACTTGGTTGATTTTCTACGGAAATTACGTTTGCTCACTAATTGTACTGCGTTAAAGCTGCCCTGAATAGGCTGCTAATGCATTGAAAATCTCATTTGGATTTCTTGGGAGGATTCGATGCGAATTTTGTGTCTTGATATCGCTTTTCTGTTCTTAATGACTTTGAAAGTCTTTGTTGCTCTTTCTCTTTTGCACGTGCTTCTTTTGTGAAGATGGGCGGGCAGTGTGGATTTTTAATCACGGAGAATTAAAAGTGTTTTTGATTAAGTCTTTGACTATTGTAGCCAAGCAGAAAAATAGTTTAGCAGTGAAATAGTTTTTGGTACTGAAACATTAATTACTCCAAAATTCGTTTGATATTGAACAGAAGAAAAAGCAAGATTATTTCTCAGCATACAGGTACTGAAATCGTAATTACTCCAGGGATTCGATTCGATATAGTAAGTTAATTTTTCACTATCCTGTAAATTATTAGTGAAGAAAAAGCAAGATTATTTCTCAGCACACAGGTACTGAAATCATAATTACTGTTGATTCGATTCGATATTGTAAATTTATTTTTCATTATCCTGAAAATTATTAGTGAAAAAAAAGCAAAAATATTGTTCAGAAAACCTATGTAACTAAACTTTTATTATTTATTAATCATATTCATTACGATATTTTAATTGAATATTTAATTAAATTGTCTTACAATACTAATTAATAATATATTTTCTGCACCAAAACTTAAGAAGTATCAAGGCACTTTCGAATTACAAACCTTTGACTTCTTGAATTTCTCTACAAAAGAACTAGAACTAGAATTTCTCTAGAAATGAACTTGTATTTCAACCATGTGAAGAATAATTTATTTTTTTTCAAATATTTGGTAAAATGATAACAAGAAATGGATTTAAATTTGCCTCGTTTCAAGAAAACTGATAATTCTTTGGAAATAACCTCAATGTTTTTTTTACCAAATATTTTCATGTAATTTTGTGACAAATGTAACACGAATATTTAGAAGATTATAAATATTTTTGTAAGAAATTCCAAATTTTCCACTTGTTTTTTGCTTATAGTATGCAGTGTTTCCATCATAATAATGTAAAATTTTCAGATGAATGACAGTCATGACAACACTTTACCAAATTTTAAAGTAAATATATCAAATATTTCATGAAAAATAAGTGTTTGAAGTCTTAATATGAATCTACAAATTTCTTGTCGGAAATGTTTGAAATATTTCATAGCATATTTTTTTCTTTCATAATTTCATATTCAGATAAGGCAACATCTGGTTTTGAAATTATTCTCATATAGGGCAAGATTTATAAAAGTTACATTTGATTAAATTTAATATTTAAAAAGTCATTGGATGCGCAGCAAAATGATTTTCATTTCTTTTTCTAAGAGAGGAAAAATGATGAAATATTTTATACAAATTGGTTTTAAAGTTAAATCTACAAATAGTTACATTGAATTATATAAACAATTGCATAGACAAAATATTCTCAATACCCTTGTATACTTACAATTAACTATATAAATTTAACTGCAACACATTAAGAATCGCATGTAACAGTAAAAGTTGCCCATTTTTTTTATATTACTAGCCGCCTTTGGCGACCAGCCGGTTCGCCAATCTTAATGTTCGTTTAAATTTTAATAATTAAATAGCTTCAACCGGAGTTTAACCCCCTTCTTCGCCCCCTGCTTGGAATTGCGATAACGCGCCAAAGCTGACAATCTTTATTATGCACTATGATTGAATATCTGCTACTTTGCTTTTGAACATTTCGCAAGGCCATTGTTGGCGGCGATTTTTAAAAATTTGGCCAAGCAGGGGGTTAAACTCCGGTCGTACCATTAAATATTTTACGCAATTCCAACTTTAATAGATTCTTCAGCAAAATATTTTAAAACTTCAAATTTTGATAGTCATATAATTCACTCATAATATTATAAAGGCCTTCAGTCATAACGTGATATGTATCTCTCTAATTTTCTGTTACCCCTCGTAGAATTTATGCTTTAAATTAAAGTGTAAATGATTAATCTGAAATTAATGTAATAATATTTTTTACTGAAACAAAGCATTTTTTTTAATAATATGATTACTGATAATAGAGTCACTGAGCGTTTAAACTTTATGGGCACTAAAGAATATCTTTCTTAATTTATGTAATATCTCAAGAATTTGTCAACAAAATTTTCTCAGATTCATCATGAACAGATCCATTAATTAACAATGTTTAATTTTAAATGCATGAAACACTAAAAAAATGAAATGAATCGTTTAAAATAATCGGTCGAAAACAGATTTAAAAAAACTACTTAAAAAACGATGTACTTAAAACTATAAGCATATACAAAAAAATATATAACTAACATATATAACTAACATAAATACAATTTACTTACAAAAGCATGCAACTAACCTAAAAATAATTTAAATCATCCGTTGATATTGGTTGTCATGGCAACAATCAGAACGCAATGAGCATGCGTGAATTTTCTTCGCCACTTACGTAACGCAAATGCGTGAAATTTTCTACGCCAGTTGGGGTAACGCTATGCAGATTAGACATTTTTAATTTCCTTTATTCTGTGTTAATTTAATTCAAAAATACTTCAGAATGAATCTGAAACATGGATTAATTAACAATGTTTCATTTTAAATGCATAAAACATTAAGAAAATAAACAGAATTGTTTGAAATAATCCGCCGAAAAATGGTAACCCTAGCCTCATTACTGTTGGGAGAAAAAAAAACAAAAGCCTTACTCATTTGGCGGTGGGGAAAATGGAAGGTTTTTTTTTGGCGGGAATGTTAGTTTTTAATTAATAATTAAAATTTCAAAAAAAGGGACCCCAGGAGCACATTCCCGACCTCTAAGGTATACATGTACCAAATTTGATAGCTGTATGTCAAATGACCTGGCCTGTAGAGCGCCAACACACACACATACACACATTGAGCTTTATTATAAGTATAGATTAACACAAATATTGAGATTGTAATAGTGTGAAATTTCATATGCACAATAAAATTAAAAATGTATGAATATTTTTTTTTGTTATCTTTATTCTACAGATTCGCGGATTATTAATATGAAGACAGTGAGCTTTTAACAACAATGATGGCCTTTAACACTGAAAGGCAGATTGATTTTTGGAATGTCACTACTGTAACTGTGCATCATTCTCGAAATGGAAGGTGGAGAATAATTTCACCGTCAGCTAATCAGTGATGTGAGTCCTTATTTTCTAGTCCGAATTCGACATTCCGTTTGATCTCGAAGATATTTGACGGAACTGAAAGCAGAATAAACGAATTTTCAAGAACATAGTTGTTTAGTAAAAGTTTTTTTAACTGTTTTTTCATAATGAAAGTTTTGCCCGTCTTTGTTACTCTTGAAATAATCTATAATAATCTGCACTCATTAGAATAATTATGCGCAGCATACATGACGTTATCCAATCTGCTGTTGTGGTTACTCAATTAGAGGATAGCAAGATTGAAGAATAGGAATCAGATTAAAGAGATAATGGGATCTGTCATTTGGCTGCGTTCTCAGCCGTAATAATTCAAAATAGTAAAGAGAGCTATGTGTTGCTGATTATTTGAAGTTCTTTTTTCTTTCAAAGCTAAAGGCAAATGTGTGCCAGTTTCCTCTGAAACTTACCTCCATATACAAGAGCTATGTCATATGTCCTCTTCAGTGGTACTTAAATATTTATCGCATTCAACAACAGAAAACGTCCTGCATTCCTTTTATCATACATATTATTCATTAGTTCTGATATCCTGGTTCAGTATCCGGGGACCAGAAGTAGCGAACTATTCAACCATTAAATACTGAATTTGTAAAAAAGAAAGATGAGGTCCTTTTAATATTAGAATTCACTCAGACTAACCCATAAATCACTATTAAAAATCCAAGACACATGAATTGCGTGGGTCACAGAACGAATGTTACAGTTATTGGATGCAAAACATATAGTTCATTCATATAACTCTTTGAGTGACATTTAAATAAATAATCTTCATAGTAGAGTATTAATAGCGATTACTCATTTAAAAGTTAGGAAGTAATAAATTAATTCTACGTTGGTGAAGGTAGAAAAAGTTGCTTTTCGTTCCTTTTCATCATTTTTAGGAGTCTCATGTACATCAATCAAGCTAACGAATGAAAGATCCACTTAAGATTAAAGCAGATAAACCCGATGCAAGCAGTAGTTCACGAATGAGCGGAAAACTGGCTGATAGCCAGCGTCTTCATCCACCAGACATTAACAAGCCGACTCGGATGTAACTGTCTGGTCAGGCCATGCATGAAGTTGACTAGATATCCACTTAGTATGGCAGTGGCTACATTTTCCCAGCTTTCGGTATCTCTAAGTTGCTTTCACTTTGAAATGAGATACATTTAAGTATATCATTAAATTTGCTATTGAAATGTAAATGGAAAATCGGCCATGACCTTAGATATATCTATCATAGCATAGCGACAAATGTAAATTTTGCCTGTGGAAAATACACTGATTCTCAAAATTTAATGTATAAACAGTCTTTTCATGTTTTGTTCTTCAAAAATCCTTCCTTAAGCTAGTGAATTATTTTATATATGAAAATAGAAACATTCTGAAATAACACAAGCAATTTTTGGTCGTCAGTTTTTCATTAAAGCAAATGTATTTGATATAGAAAGCTTGTTTGGAAATGTGTAGCTTTTGAAAAAAATGATTAATTATCAATCTTCCAATTCAAAATATTTTTAGTTGTCAATTTTTATGCATCATATAAGAACGGGTTCTTATTATCGAATATCATTTATGAATCTTCAACGTCGAATCTGCAAACCAAGACATAATTTTTAATTGTGCCAATTCATTTTGTTCCATCTTCTTTTCCTGCATGCTATGGATCGTCAGACAGTTTTAGTTATTCACTGTTAAAATTTGTATTTTGTATTAATTTCATAATAAAAATCTGTAACTAAGATTTAACATTCTATCCCTATAAGTATTCTCCTCAGCTTTTTTGCTCTGAAATTTATTTTGCTTTTATGTTGAACTATAAATAAATTGCAATTAAAATGTTCTCTTTGCAGTTTAATGAAGTTAAAAGATATCTATCCAATAATAACTGAAATTTAGTAGAGGAAGACAAATTACTTTTTTCTATGCATACTTAATGACTGCTAATATTAAGTGCTTTATATTAAATATTTATTATTAAATTAAATATCTACGCATTTACAGATTTAACGATCCAAAAGATGTAGATGAGAAAATTTAAAAAATATGTTTTCATTATTATGAATATTGAAAAACGAATAATATATTGACCTGGAACTCTAAATGAAAATGAAACTTGGCAATTAAGCTAAAATTACATCAAAAGTATCTAGAAAAATATTTAAAATTTCATTTAAAAATAGAAAACTGGCGAAGTATTGCAAATAATGAAAGTGTTGAATTATTAGAATTATGAAATTAAAATGAAACATAAAATCTTTAAACAAGAAAAAAAGTAAACACAACTATCCATTATCATATTATAAAAAATATCAATTTAAAATTATGGCATATACATATTTTACTCAATAAACTCATAAAATGGAATAAATTCAGTTCATTCAGTGAGCTGGAATTGAGAAATGCATTTTTATATGGTGTATATCAATTGTTGTTACGTAAAAATATTTTTTTTTTGAATTCATGAAACGCATTATTATTCATGTTCGCAAACATTTTAAACTTAGTTTTAACGATGGAAAAATACAATATGATTAAGCCATATGGTGAAGCAATGTAAACAACTGAAATTTAATGATAACAAGAAAAGCTATTAAATATATATTTAAAAAGAAACTGTTAAAATCACGAAGAAATTTTCAGCAATTAAATTTGTATTATTATTATTATTATTATTTCGCATCCTGCAAAGTTGTAAAAATAAATTTATGAGAAAATATCTTAAAATGGATTATTTTTTAAAAAATGCCAAAAATCTAATTTGATTAAACTGAAAATTCATTTAACTTTAGAATCTTGTAAACTTTCTTTGACTTCTTTTACAAATTAATCATCATCAAAATCGAATTATTTTGATTGTTCAGTGGCATGATTATACGTAGATAGGGATAAACGACTGTTGATAATTAGCGACTGATTCGTTCTTTTATCTGAATTGTGGAAGTTCGGAGAGAAAATAATTTCAAGAAGGAATTCTAAGCTGCTCGTACCGCAAACATATGATTACTCAATTAATTAAAATGACTCTTAATCAGGGGGACGGAAACTGACTTACATCAATTTAAGGACGCTAGATAATTATTTTTGCATTTCAATAACCTTTATTTTATTCTCAACATAAAAATTCTTTATGTGCCAACAATATACTACAAGACATATAAACGTAATTCGATGCAGAATTCATAATGGAAGAAATTTCAAATATAAAGGACTCAGGTGCAAATACAAAGAAAAATGGGGAAACCTGAAGATGCACAAATACAAACAAAAAAATAAAACAAAATTGTTCATATGAAAAAATAAAAACAATTGTTCGGAAACATATAGTAAATAATATAATACTATTGTGGAAGCATGATCAAATAAAAATAAAATATTCAACACCCAAATACAAAAAGCATAAATGTATATATGCAAATATATGTAGACAAGGATGCAAAAATATAAGTCTAAATAATACGGGAAAAAAACTATTAATATATGCATAAAAGGAAATGATAGATGATGCCAATAATCTTTGAATTGGTTTAAATGTATTCGATCAAAACAAGCAAAATTATTTCTTTGATGTCTTCATACACTTTCTATATATAAATTTTTATAGTTTACTATGCAAAATTCTTGATCCAGATTAATCGAGCATATATAGCATGAAATAATAGCACCCAGTCCGAAGTCATTTTCACGCTTAGGTAAATGCAAGGAACCCCAACAGACTCTTTTAATTGACTTTATTGTAATGACTGGATAAGTTCTAAATGATTGGAGCCTGGTCATGGTCATGAGCTTCCGCCAATTCGATATGGCAAGTTCTGTGTGTATTTCACTCTCTATGTACTGATCAGCTTAAAAAAGAAACATTTTGGACTCAAGGAATATTCATGAGTCAATATCTGAAAAACAGACAGAGTTCTGATGATTGCAGAAATTTCATTTTGGAGTAATTCTAATTTGTATAAATTCATTTAAGAAAGTCAATAGTCAGATTTTTTAAAATAAAATACGCTACCAATATGGATATAGAAAAAGGTAATTAATGACTGAATATTCTGTGCAACAAATTATGAATTCGATA
The DNA here is from genome assembly GCF_947563725.1 of Argiope bruennichi. Taxonomy (NCBI): domain Eukaryota; kingdom Metazoa; phylum Arthropoda; class Arachnida; order Araneae; family Araneidae; genus Argiope; species Argiope bruennichi. The sequence goes on from NC_079155.1 coordinate 6,272,001, forward strand.
AATAGGCATTAGAAGACGATATATATCCTCACAATATAGGTATGGCAAGGTGTCCTGAAATAGACTGACGAATTTCAAAAATGTGTAACATGAAAATAGTTTTAAAAAAAATGCAGCAAATGTGTGACAGGGCATACATTTTCCTTCCCTCTGTTTTTGGTTTTAGTTCTAAAAATTATCGACAGATGGCGTTTCCCTGCTATGCATTTTTGAAAATAGTCAGTCTATTTCAGGACACCCTGTATGTCAGAAAATAAATTGAAAATCCATGAAAATAAACATACACAATTTAAAAATTTTGCATTTTAATTCAATGATCGAATTGATAAATTTCCTTAAAATTCAATATCTTTGGTCATAGATTTAATTTCATAATCTTACTGTTTATGATTACCATGTGCTTGTGAACTCTTTGAAATTTGTGAAATCGTAAAACTATCAAATCCGTCAACTAATTAAGACTTATAAAGTAAGAGAAAGAGAAGGGGAATAAACAAAGAGATCGAAATCGATGTGCATTACTATCTGAATCATCTTTTATACTTGTTCTCACTCTGTACTTTAAAACGTAGCATGATATCAACGCATATTTTTATTTGTTTCTTGTATTACCTTCTTGTATTTATTTGCTTCTTGCATCACCTTCTTGTATTTCTTTCTTTCTTATATTACATTCCTGTATTTATTTGTTTCCTGTATTACATTCTTGTATTTATTTGTTTCCTATATTACCTTCTTGTATTTATTGGTTTCTTGTATTCGATTCCTGTATTTTTTTGTTTATTCTATTACATTCATGTATTTATTTGTTTCTTGTATTACATTCATGTATTGATTTATCTCTTGTATTATATTCCTGTATTTATTTGTCTCTTGTCTTGTAACAAATTATTCCTTTTCTGAACAGAAACTTTTTGATGTTCAATTAAATGACTTAAAGTAGACGTTCTACTTAGGAAACAAATATGATTCCGTATTTATTTAATTCGCCATGTCCTTATTATACATTTCGATTTAACTCCCCTGTATTCATATTAGTAAAAATGAAATTTTGCATATATCAGTTGTTCCATTTCTGGTGCACTATATTACAAAATTTTCACATTTATGTGCTCTCAATATAGTTATTAATGCAATAACTTTGATTTCATATTAGTGAGATAACTTGACAATAAATTCCGAAAAAAAAATTGATTAGAATATTTTTTTAATATTTATGAAGATAAATTATTAATTAAAGAATCAAAAGCAGTACATAAATGAAACATAACTATCAATTTTCCAGAACATTTATGATTTTTTTTAATTATTCATTTAATATTTTTTTTATTTTATCTGATATTGATATTCTTTTAATGAGAGTATAAAGACCATGTATAAGCCTTTTTATTTATATTCTTTTGTTATAATAAGGCTCTTATTAAGTCATAGAAAAACACTCAAATAAATATATTTTCTTCCAAAAAAAATGAATATTATAAATAAATTTACATTTGTAGTAAAAGATGGATATTTGTACCAAAATGTAAGTATTTAGCATAATTTAAACTTTATTTGGTTCGGTAAAAGTTTTGTACAAATGTTAATGTCACGAGCTATCATTGCTGCAGACATTTTACAGAGCAAACTGAACCAAATAGATGCATATTCCTGTTTATTTATACAAATAAAAATAATAATTCGGCATGTCAAAATTCAATACATTAAATACAGATGCACTTGTAAACCCTCCATTGGTCACGATCAAGAAGACGCATCTACTTGAAATAAAGTCTTAGGTTGGAAAAGGGAAAATAAATTAATAGTTACAATTGATCCAGAACTGAATTAGAGCACTTAGGTTTGAAGAATTCAATTAACTGAAATTAAAGGTAAGTTGGAGAGCATTTTAATTGAAAATTCAAGCAAAGTCCTTGGCAAATAACGATTTCTGATTGTGGTCCCCGAATGCGGTAATTATTTCCAAACATTGAAACCGATTTTTCAAATCATTTATTTCCGGTTTAAAAAGGGAATTTTCTAAAAGAATTTGGAACGTAAGCCAAGAAGTCACATTTTTAACATCATTTGATGAGAAATGTGATTGATAAAAAGAAGAAGTACAAAAGGAATAGAAAGACGCCGAACCTTCAAAGCCCTTTTCTTAAAATTTCGAATGAAATAATTACTCCTGGAACGTTTTAAGCAAACGGTGAGGCCCGTGGTGGCCTGGTGGTGAGGTCTCGGTTTTGGAACCGGATTTTTCAGTTCGAATCCTAATTCCACTAATGAACCGACATGTACGCGGGCTTGGCTCACTCTAAATCCGTTGGGGCCAAATTCCTCCCACTGGTGTGGTGAGGAACTTATAAAGGGGGCGCCAATTCAGGTGTCATCTTCGTCACCTGACAGTCGTTTAAGATTTTGAGGTCCGTCCTGAAATAGCTCTAGTGTTGCTTTAAAACTGTACCTTAATATAATTAAACAGAACCAAACTAAACTTATCACAATGTTTTTCCATATTAAAGTAGGTTTTTTTCTTTCTTTTTTTTAATGAATAGTTTTTTCAAGTACAAATATAAGTTTTTCTATTAGAAATTTCTTTTTTTGTGTGGATTAAAGGTTTTAGTGTTAAGTTTTGATTTAGTATATAATCCGATTTAAGTTGACTGAGTATACTTAAGTCTTTCATGCGATTTTATAACTACACAACATCATCATAATTAAAAGATAAAGTCGTAAAGGTTTTTCATTATTTTTAGAATGAATCCGCACAGAGCATTATTGCCATATTAAAAATATTATTTAGAGAATGGAAAAAACATCGCCAAAATTTCGCTCAATATATTAGTGATAATGCACAATAATGAAAAAAATAATTTATTCGTTGAAAAAAGTGAAAAAATATAAGGCGCTTCATTGCTTGGTCGTTTTTAAGTTTCTCAAACGTAGTATGCTTAAATTATACTGATTCACTGTATAAAATTCTCCTTTAATTTATATATCTCCTTAATAAGCAATTATAATTTTTTAATTAGAATATTTGAAATCTTGAAGTGAGAATTGCCGACACACAGTGCTATTTCAATGCAATTGAGAGAATTCCAGTAAATAATCAGAGAATTAATAGATGTGAGCTATTGCAATTCATCACAGTTTATTTAGGGAAAAAATAAAAAAAGAACATTAAGATAAAATTTCTTAATTTATTATCCACGGCGAATTCTGATTCCCATCAGAACTGATATAGAGTTTGAACAGCATAAAAAAGAAAATAAATATGTGGGTGATCTAATGATTAAGAATGCAATTCATTGTTGTCTCTAGTGTATGAGATTCTAAGACAGATGAGTTTAAATAGTGTTTTATTCGCTTACTTTACAGTATTCATAATTTTTTTCTCCCAGAGGTTTTCTGTAATAATTTTTACAGTTTTCGACAAATACGCTTATGCTTCTTTCAATAAATTATGGTAATCTTTGAAATGTTAACAAAAATAATTTGTAAATAATAAAATTCAAATAAAAATCTTATCTGTCTTTTAAGTTGCTCTAAAACCGGTTATATTTTATGACAAAAAAAACAAGAATTTTATGATGACTTCATCTAATTTAAATGGAAAAGCTTTTTATAGTGAACTTATCAAATTTGAATGTAGCATGAATGTAAAGCATTAAGAAAATCGATGACGTGGATCTATTTTCTGAATTTCTTATTCCCCATTCTTGTTGGAGTGTTTAGCAAGTTTATTATTGATAAATATTATTTATATTATATCATTCTGTATATTTTATCAAATTTTATTTCATTATTTGTACTTATATTTAGGCTTACTAATCCTGCTTATGAATAACATTTAAATCCGTTATCTATACGCTCGCTGCACCAAAAATGCTTATAGATATTTCTTTTTTCAAAAAAAATCGACTCATTATCCGAATTTTTGTACTCTTTGTGTAAGCTGGACCGGCTTTGAAAAAAGTGCAATATATTTCTTGCAGTTCCAGTGGCATTAGATAAAATAAAACATAGAAAACTTCGATCTTGATTCGAAATAAAACATTGCTCTTTATGATTAGATTATCACTCGAATGATTTGTAATAAAAATGAAATCGACTACTTTATAAATTTGCTTTTTTGCTGTATTTATTTATTTTTATTAAATATTTATTGGATTAACTTGAACAGTTTATCAATTATTTCAAAGCATTATGACAAATATAAAATCTCATCCATCTCAGAATAATTTGTAATTAAACAATTTTGAATTTAAATATTTTATATTGTCGAAATGAGTCCTTATTTGAATCTTCAAAATTCATCATTTTTTTCCTCAGATATTGAAAGTGTAGCAACTAAGTTTGATGAATGAAAATGGATTACATCAGGATACTTTCTATTTTCTCTCAATTTTTGGGACACCACTTAATTACAAACTGTTGAATATTCATACGTTATTTATAAAAGCTGAAAACTTTCAAAGCGCTATTGCAGTATCTAGATACGTGTTCTTTCTGTAAGAAGCAGTACTCCAATCCATTAGGATACACGAAAAGTTTTTCACACTCTTTAAGTAAAGAGGCGCGGCTGCCCACTGAAGCAAAGCGACGAAAATATCCCCCACGGTTGCAAATTAAAACATAACTGTTCCTCGCTAGACTGCCATCAGCTAAAGATTAAAGTACGAAAAGGCTTGGGAATTATAATAACAAAAAAAATCTATGAAGTAGCAGTAAGTAAATAAAGAGGACGCTCAAACTGAAAACATGATAAATTAATGGTGCATGAAAGTTTCCTGAAGGTAAAGAAGCGATAGATAATAATTTTGAGTTGCTCGATACGGGAGTCACCCACTAATGGAGACGACGATTTCGAAGAACTATCTTTTATGAGCCAATGAGCAAGGCGAACCAGCAACTGAAAGTAATTTCTCTGTTCTTTTTATTTACTTCCAGTTGGACTGCTTCGGAACAATAAACTTAGTGTCGAAAGAGAGGAACTTGGTAAAAACCGGAGCAGTTTTGCTCGAATTACGGTATTAAAAGGTCGGGGTAATTGTTTGCGAGCATCTTCGGAAGCTCGATGGCCCGAAAACTTATCTGCCATGAGAAATCGTAAAGATTCGATTTTACAGTTATTAATTTTTTTGGAGTGCCCCTTATTGCATGATTTGTAATAAGTACTCATCATCCATGTCGATAGAGAAATTGCGAGTTAAGCAAGTTATAATTTCTCATTGTGTTAAATTTTAAACTTTTGTTACAACTTAAGAATTACAAAATTCAATAGTTGTTTCAGAAAAAATTACTAGAATTGTTAAGACTGTTAAGTTTTTTTACACCCATTTCCAATTTATAATAAGAAACCAATTTTTAAGACTAACGTAAGTAATAATTCTTTTCTTTTGTATTTTACTGGAAATTTTTTATTGATACTTGGCACTGTGTAGAAGCCTATTATCAATTGCCAAATTTATTGATAAATTTGGCATTGTATTGAAGTACCTGATTTGTTGCATTGGTTCTACTCACTAAAGTCACATAACAAATAACGATAAAAAATGTCAATGATGGAGCGTTAACACTAAAATAGCTTTTATATACTCATTTTTTTTTCATTCACAAGGACGTACCGTCAACAAATGTGAAATTTGGAACTGACTTTTTTCACATATTGCAATGTAAAATATATTTATTGTGGTCTGATAACATTAGTTCTGATTGCAAGTGTTGTACTTTTTTAAATAAAATTCTCTTTGTGTTAAATTATTCCACAAATATAAATTTGATATAAATAATGATATTCCTTTGAATTAAACAAAACATAATTTTATTTCCCTATCAAAGGTAGAAAGTTGTTATTTTATCTAATAATTTGTAAACATCCGAACTTATAAATTATATTAATTTTGCTTAAATAAAACTATTTATTAAGTTTTCTTCAATCGCATGACATCTCCATTTGCATTCAATTCAGTCACAGTTACATACGCATGTTTAAGCAGACATTGAATATCACGTTAATCTACATTTTTATTTTTGTTTAGAAATTTAACAAAAGTCTTCACATTTCTGTCATTTAATAAAACGCATGACAGTTTTCTCCTCGACATTCTTTATTATGTAATATCGATTACATTTAATACATTTTATATTATTCCATTATAGATTGCAACCCATTGTATATTATATTAAAAGCTGTATAATCTTTAACGGTTTAAAAGTAATTTGAAATTTTGGCCTCTATTCGTTTAAAACAGTAATTGGCTTAAAACAATTTAAAACATTTATATGACATCTATTATATTATAATAAAATAGTAGTATATGATACATTAAATATAATTACTTTTGAAACATATAAAGATAAGTTTTCGAAATTCTGAAATAATTTCTGTCAATATTTTTGAAATAAAGATTCTTCCCATCAGTCTTTAACATTTATACTTTTAGTAAAAAAAAAGAAAAAAAATTAATAATATCTGAAAAAATGAAACCTCAGAATTTTTCTTCTTAATTTAAAAGATATCTTTTTTTACAGAAAAAGTCTTAATGATATTTCCTGCAAGTTCAGTTACAGAAATTGGGAAACGTATTTTAATAGAAATGTCATTTCTTGGGAGACATTTTATAAAGAAAGAAACTAATAAGTAAAAGGCAGGCGAGAGTACTCTCATTTCAAGTCACCATATTGAATGACAGTTAGAATATCTTTTCTCAATTTATGGTGATCCGTTGTCTGTGAAAAAAAATTTACAAGTCTGATTTCTATTCTCAGCGTCCTGAAGGAAATGGACATGGACTTCTCCGATGGAACTTAAAAATTGAACTCTCGGTAGAAGTTCACTAGACACCTCTGCTGCAAGGGATCGCCTACAAAGTTCGGGGCTTTCAGTTTTCTCTCTTATTTCAAACAATCTTATTCATGTATTTGATAAAACTATTTGAATGAAAAAAACTATTTTTCTCATTTAAATTAAAAGGAAATCAAGTAATGAGGTCAAAATGTTGTCAAGGGAATGTTCCCTTATAAAGACGTGAATATTAACATTTCTATACCATTCAAGAAATGGGATTTTGTATGATATAAACGACAACTCTAATATTTTTGATGAAAAATGAAAATTATCGTTTCTTTTAATTTATTATGAAAAGTAGTATGTAAGAAGTTCAATTTATCATTTAGATGACTGAAAGAGTAAAATAAAATGTATCGATATTTTAAGAATTTTAAGGAACTTGTGAACCATAGCACTTAAGAATTAGAATTTAAAAATATGCTAAATAAATATTTATATAAAAATAAATATTATAGATGTTAAAGGATTTTTTAACAAATAGGACAGATTGATATGAAATAAATACTTTTTTTTTCTCTATGGCTATTAAATGTCATTGACTTTAACCATTTTCTTTTGATATCTACTTCATTATTGTCATACTTTGTTTTATTTTGTATTCAAATTATATTTGGTGTAATTCAGTAAATTAATATATAATTTCATATTGTTTGCTATTATTTTAGACTTATCGAAAAACTCTATTATATTGTCTTTTAAATATGACGAAGGGGAATATCTTTACCTTTGCTTGCATTCATCTTGTGGAGGAATGTTCGTGAATGAAATGAAAATCCCAGAAATTAAAATGATTTTTGGCGATTACTTATTTTAGAATGGTTTGAACCTTGTTTAGTATATAGTACTCTTACGTTGCTCTATTTTTACATATAATTGAAACTATAATACTTCGTATGTGAGATATAAATTTAGTAAACTGTTATGATAAATTCATATAATAATTTTTAATTTGTAAATAAAAAATATTCGTCTGTTATCTTTTCCCAAGCACAACTTGTTTGTTGATGTTGCTAGCTTGTTGATATACGAAAGTGCCAAAATATATATCTTGCGCTAAGTATCAATTCCAGAATAAGTTAAAATTTATTTTTAAATCTAAATTGTATTAAAAATCAGACATAAAAAGAAAATCTTCTACCAATGATTTCAAACATTTTTAAATGAATTTCTCGAGAGAAAAGAATAAAATATTTATAATTATCACTTGATAGTAATTCTTTATAATTTTTATTTTCATCGTTCGAGTCCTCAGATAATTACTAATATAAAATTGGTAAGTTGTAATATATCATTTTTTTTTATCAATTATGATGATCACTGATTTCGTTATCATTTGAAAAAACATATTTAAAATACCTAGTTAAATAAAATTTCATGAACTAAGTACATCGTGTTAACGATTATATACTTCGATAATTGATTATAGTACTTGAAAGAAGTAATCAGGAAATGGATATAAGTTATTGTTTTAATTATTTTTTAATTTTGTTAATATTTGCTATTTAATTCATAAATAATTTTTACGTAAAAATTCCTTAAAATATTTTACACAATTTTAGAAAAAAAAAAATGTGGGAAAATATATATTTAAACTTTTTTTTTTCATTAACTGTTTTCCGATAGAATCATTATAATGATTTCTAAACAAAAACATATAGAAAACACTAGATTTCTGAACATAAACATATAGAGAACACTAAATATTCCATTATATATTAAACAATTCTAGAATGTTGCAACTGAACATAAATAGAAATGAAACATTTAAACTATTGTTAATTTAATATAATTTTCTAAATAGGTGATTTTCATCGCTTCTATTATCTTATTTATTAAAGTCACTAGAAGAAAACTAAGATATGAGGTGCTTGCTTTTGTATTGACTGCAAAAAAGAAGAAAGAAATTCAATCAATTTATGCAGTTTTTATTTCAAATTCCATCACTTGAAACTCGATTGCATCAATTATTCTAAAGAAACTCAATAAAATTATATATACATTAATTACCTATTCTTAATGCATTATTAATATCATAATTTTGTCATAAAATCAAAACTAAATTTTACTAGAAAAATATATTCGAATAAATAATAAATAAAAATGGTACTCCAGAATATTCCTCTGATTCATTGCTTTCTTAATCGCAAAATCATCACTGTAATGCATCGCGCTTGCATTGAATGATTATATTTATAAAATTAAAATTTTAAAAGTTTTAGTTTTTTAGTTTTAGTTTAATTTTTTTAAAACTAAACAATAGGGCACAATCCTGCGCATGTACCATAACACTAAAAAAACAACAATAACTTAACATCACAGAAGATAAGATACCATTTAATTCTGTAGTAAAGTGATAAAACAAAAATCTAAAGAAAATATGTGGGTCATTAGTTAACTATTTATGAAAATATTAGATAATTAGTCATTGAGAAAAGAAAATAGATTGTTTTATTTAATATATTGAAACAGGCTTCAGTCACCTGGTGGTAAGGCCTCCACATCGGTACTGGAGGTTTTCAGATTCGATACCCGATTTCATCGAAGAACTATCGTCTCAGTGGGTCTGGTACAAGTTAAATCTATTGGTGCCAAACGCCCTCCTGTTAATGAGGTATGAAAGTTTGGAAAGGAGAGGTGCTAGCTCAGATGTCGTCCCCGTCACATGACCGTGGTTCCAAATTACGAGGGTCCGTCCCAAAATAGCATGATATTTTCTTAAAAACGGGACGTTACTATAACTAAACTAAATGAAGTTAAAATTATGTATTGAAGGCAAAAACTAATAAAAATAATTGGCGTGTTTAAAGAATTGAAACTTCAAGAAGAACTTTAATCCACACCCAAAGAGAACGTAGATGAGATTCAGTTTTAAAAGTTCTTGTAAACATTACATTTCTTGGAAAACATTGAACTTTTTCAAGAAATAAGTTCCGATTGAAAAGAATAAAGAAAGCCAATAACTTAATACAAAATCCTTCATCACTAACCACATATTCAAATTATATACATTTTTCGAAATTATAACGAAGTATATCAGTATATTCTATAAAAGTACTCACAAAAACCTTTCGAAATCTTATAAAAAGATGGACCTTCCCTCATCGGAAAAAAGTACAAAGTTTAATCCTACCTGGGGAAAATGCCCAAGAAGAATACTTAGAGAAATACTTATTTCTGAGATATATTCCCCAAAACTGATATGATTTATATCTGTGTATATATTTATACAGCGGTGAGAAAAAGGAATGCCACAGAAGTGAAAAAAATACAAAAATAAAATGAATAGCCAGTTTCTATTCACGAGAAACTACTTTAAAATATTTTTTCTTCAAGGGAAAACTTTTTGAAAGCTAGTAGGAAAAGCTTTCGAACTTTTGAATACTTATTAAAATTTCCGAACATTGCTTGAAGCATAAGGAAATGCCTGTGCTATTTTTCTATTCAAAATTCGAATAATGTTCGGAAATTTTTCAAAATCACTATATCTTTCTGTTATGAATAGCAAAAGTAGACTCAGTAATATTAGTTTCAATAGTAATAGGAACAAGATCGCAGTAACTATACATTTAACTGAATCTTCTTGTATCCCGATTTAAATCAATGTATTGAATGCAAAAAATAAATAAATAAAATTTCTAAAACTCTTTTATGTTTGTATTTTTATAAATTTTTGCTACTATGTTAAATTGTATCAATTTAGCCTAAACAATAGTTTAATGCTTTTAAAAGTTAAAAATTTTATTAAATCTCATTAAATTATGTTAACAAATTAATTTTTTTAATTTGTTCACTTTTGAAAGCAGTAGCTGTTAGTAATTTTTTTTCAGAAATTTTATAAATGTCAATTGTTTTTATAGATTGTTTAATGCAAAAATGGAAAGTAGCTGAATTAGTACATTTTATTACATTTTTTATGTGTCGTAAGTTTTATAAATGTCACATTTTTGAATTGGGCATCTATTGTATAGCTACCTGCATTTATAGGCATAGATGCGTAAAGGAACGGTCCTGGAAAAATAATGTGATGTTTGTTACCAGATGTGTATGCATGATTATTTTAACGTGATGTCTGCGGAGACCATAATAAAACTGTAGCCTTTGGAATGGTGCAGTAAGGCAAATGTTGTTTAAATCTAAGATATAGAGCATTGTTGATAAATTGGAACAGTCTTCATTTTTCATAAAATTCGTCCTAGCACAGGGATTTCCTGCTTGCAAATTTTTTTCTATTCATTTTGTTAAGAAGAAAGATGCGCTTAGCAAAACTAAATTGCATGTCAGTTGCGTTTTGATCAGTTGTCAAATTGTGTGAATTGTCCCTACAGTGTATGAAAAAAATTATATCACTCCTAGGAGGAAGACCAGAATCGCCTCCTTATATAAACATACGTCTATGTCTATGACAGAGGTTGTAATAGCATTTGGAGTCGGGAAACGGAAGAGTAAATGTGTAAAACAACAACTGGGTGAGACAAATGTCTTGTACGAAATAGTAAAATGCATCTTCTCAAAGAGAGTGCATATCTTCAAAGAGAGTTGAATACTAATTCATCGGTCATAAATGACAATATTATATTCTTCATATTGTGCAGAAGCGAAATCTTGAAATCTATAAAGTGTTCGGGAGGGGATGGCATAGGACGACCATGTTTGGCTTTGGCCAAGTTCACATTGCTTGCGAATGGTAAAAAAATATTTTGTCTAATTTCCGTGTAATCTACTGAAGTCAACAATAAATTCCATAAAAGATATATGTGATATCCTTGATGTGTTTATTATTTATATCATTTATATTAATAAATTTTAGAAAAAAATAAACGTTGTTTTAGTTATTTTCTTCCGACTTGTAAATTTCACCAGAAACCCTCATTTTCTATATTCAAACATATTTTTTCATAAATCACCATATATTTTTGAAATAAATATTTAATTCTAACTATGTAATAAATTTGAAATTAGAAAAACATTTTTACATTTAAATTTGTTTAAAAACATTTAAATTTGAAAAACATTTTTACACACACACACACACACACACACACACACACACACACACACACATATATATATATAACATGATATCCATTATTGAACATATTTAAGCATACATACATATATATATTTTTTGTTTTGGTCAAGAAAATCAATACAAGAGATTCAATAATCACACACACACACATACACATATGGAATAATAAGTCAAATAATAAGTTAATTTTAATAAGTTAAATATCACAAAGGGATTTAAACATGACCTATAATTTGATTTCTTTTAAAATAATTTTGTATAAAGGAATATCACAATATATTTTTTAAAGAGTGAGTTTTTAAACTCATTCATTTAAAAATGATTTCTTTTAAAGCATCAGTTTGATAAGACTTAGTATTTTCAAATTTCAACCTATCTTTCTTTTTTACAATTTTCATTAAAATACAAATATATTTAAACACTTTAAAATCTGAAACCCTGGAACCAAAATCGCTAATATACTACAAGGAATTTAATTTCAATACATTCAGTCTTTAAAAGATTAAAACACACCATGCATTTGAATGCCGTAATCTTTGATCTTAAAAACACCAAAGGATTAAAGAAACATGAAATATTAAAAAAAAATTGCTAAAAATTATTTTACTTAAATAGCGATGATTATTAAATTTGACAAATACATTTTGAAATATGCCTTCATCTCCAAGCAGTTATGGGATATTCAGTCTCAGCAAAATAGGAAGGAAGTTTAGGAAGTCTCTACTATGAATAATATTATTTTTTATCTTTAAAAATATTTTAACACGAGAAACTTCATTATTTCAAGATATTTTAGCAAACACATTAGCCAGATAAGACAAATATCCTATGAAAAATATTTTTTTTCTGTAAAAAAAAATTGCGCGTTTATAGTGTTTATTGCTGATTTGAATTTTATTTTCTTATATTTAAGATCCTGGATAAGATTGCAATACTTAGAAAATACTTGGATTAATAAACCAAACTTTGAAATAATATGCCCTCAAAGCCATTTAATAAAAATAATAATTATTATTTTTATTTATTCTTTAAGAATCCAACATTCTTTACGTTTTTTCTGGGATTATGCCATCACCATGTTTTGAAAAATTCTATGAAATTTTGCTTTTTCGATCAGAAAATGAATTTGAGTGAAAAAAAACAGGATTATTCGTATGATAAAAATAAACTGAAGGCTGATATTTTTGAAATAACTATGGTTTTATATTTCTCAATAATCAGAAATATTTTGAGCAAAATTATTTTATAAAGTATTTGAATGATAAGCTGATAATGTTGTTTGAGTCTAAACGATTTCATATCACAAGCAAATGAAAGATAAATGAAAAAAATTAAATATAAGAAAACACCATCAGTTATTAAAATTAAAACCTAGAATTCAAGGTTAGAGTCCTGAAAATCTCCAGAAGTAATTCGAAACTTATCAGAAACTGCATTGTTAAAGTAACTAAATATTGTTCTCTTATTGAAATTGACAAAACGCCTTTCATTATAAATGAAATGAAAAGCGATATTGTGTAATATCTTTAAAATAATACTATGATTAATTGGATTAGAGGCTTTAGAAAAAAATCTGTATAAGTAACAAACATCAAATTTCAAATGGCAGCATAACCTTTTTTGATAAATAAAATAAATTGGTAGTAATAATCATCAAATCATTATATAATATTGTTTATTATTTACATTACCTTATATTATTTATTATTTTATATTTTCACATTATAATATTTTATAATTATTATAATCTTATATAATTAATAATGGCACAGTATCCAATGTTTCCAATTGAATAATTTTATATATTAGCTGGGTATTAATTTTGTTAATGCTAAGTCATTTTAATATATATATATATATATATATATATATATATATTGTTCCACGAGAATTAAAATCAAAATTAAATTGGAACGGCGCAATTGCTATGGAACGGTTGCCGTTAAGTTAGACTATTTGTGTCTCAAAAAATTTCAGTTTTGCTCTTGCAACTCAACTAATTTATTACATCTGTAAATCAATTTATTGAGATTATACAAACAAGTGTAGTTAATTTATAGCCATGTAATACATTCTGTTTATTTTTTGAAGCTGCTCCTGATTCTTTCAAGAGGAAAGCTGAAAGGGCTTGAACGAAAAAGAACAAGACGTAACCTTATAGTATAAGACAAAGTGCATTAGATATTAATATGGCGTAAATAAGTATGCTTAAATAAATATGCTTACCATGTCATGTTATTATGATCATCTTAAAATGTCACGTTAATTTAATTTTTTGTGCAATTACACATCCATCATTTAAAATATTTATATTTTCTGACACATTTAAAATTATGTTTCTTTCATTTGTATAAGTTGGAAAGTTTCAATATGTCAGTTTATATATATATATATATATATATATATATATATATATATATTTACTCAGATACTAAATATTTTAATATAGTATTTAAATAGTTAACGATATTTTCGAATATTTTTCTTCAATTTCATTTGCTTCATATTTATAAAAATGAAATTCTCTAATAATTTTTAACATTCTGATATGTTTTAATTTTATATTGCCCTCATGTGCTTTCAACAATTCACCTTTTTAATATATTCAGAAGTTTATTCTCAGTTAACGGATTGATTTGATTTAGTTTTGATTACATATTGACTGAAATGCAGATGACTGAGAAATTTAAAAAAAATAATTGCTAGATTTCATTAAATTTTTTCAAGTATTTTATAGATCAAAGAATAAAATATAAAAAAAATCCCTGATTATTATACAATAAAAAGCAAATAATTAAAAAAAACGTATATTAAAAAATAAAAAGTATAACAATTTAATATAACGCATAACATAAAATCTTTAACATTTTATTATCTCAATAATTTTATTTTATTATGTTTCTTTAAATTGTTTCAAATCCAATCCTCAAGATAAAAAGAAGCTAAAACTTTTTTTAAAAATCTATAAGAGAAAAAATATTTTTAGTTTAAACTAGGTATATGAAAACACCATAAGGGCAAGACGAGTATTAAAAAACTCAGACAATTCTCCCAGCATCTTCATTTTGCCGGGAATCGTGGTATTTCTTTTGATCTACGATAACATTTCGACTGAGTCTTCGCGGATCGTCCAATGACTGAGGGCCCAATTTCGACTCAAGTGCTTCCTGCGTCGTCTATATGTCGAGGAAGAGAATTTTCCCAGCGGACCAGAAAGAAATATATTTTCTCCAATTTTTTTCAGGTGATATAACTGTACTTCGAGAAATGGCCCCACAATTTTTTCCCTCCTCTTCTCTTAAATTCTAAATTGTTGTTGCTGTTGCTCTTTTTCTGGGCTGCACTTTCTGGGATATTATGTGTTATAAATTTAGACTGCATGATGGAGCTTGGAGTTGTTCAATATCGCATTTAAGGGATCCCTTAATATGCTTTTATTCCTTTCTTTTGCAAAAAAGTAATGTTATTTTTATAGCTTATCTTAACTCCGATATTTCTTGAAACGTTTCAGTTAATAAACGTAAAATAATTATCAAATTTCTTACTGACAACAATTTGTTTTGTCATGTGGGCTGGCCAAAATCTATGGATTCATGAGCAATTCAAATCTTGCATGAATCTATAAACAAAGATAAGTTAAATTATTATTTATTTTACCCCTAATTTTCAACTTTTTTGATAAAAAGAAATTCTAGAATAGTTTCTGCAGTTTTTGTGTTTGGATGTTTGTTTCGGATTTTTTTTCTATAAAAATCTTTCAACATGTATGGAATATTAGAAATGTAATTTATATTTGGCTCAATGGAAGAGTATTAAATATCCTTCAAGAATATAACTTATATTTTGGTTTTATATTTTATTATATTTTATGCATTATTTATATTTTATAAAGAAAGATTAGCCAGTGTGAGTCAACTTTTATTAATGGAACACGTTGAAACATATTTCGATTAAAAATACATATAATAAATATTACGAAACACAAAATTTTACTAGAAAAAAAAAATTCTTTCAACCACAGTTTGTTTTCAACCACGGCATAAAAGGACCATAAATAAGAAAATCCTGAAATAGAAAGATTTAATAAACAAATTTAATTATGACAAATTTAATATTTCTAATATAAATTCCTATAAAAGTGATATTTTAGAGGTTTATTAATTTTAAAATTGAAAAAAAAACATGTTTTAGTGTAAAATGTCATTCACCTCTTAAGAAATTTAAATATTATATTAGCCTTTGATGGTCATTTGGTTGCTGTTGTAATGAGAAATTTCAATTAAGTAATATTTGTAACTTATTTTAAACAATTTTCTTAGAAAAAAGTTTTTAATTTTTAAGTTTTGATGGACATATATCCCATACTAAATTTAAAACCCTTAGATCATTCTTTTCAAATTTTGATGGATTAAAAACCTTAGATCATTCTTTTCAAATTTTGATGGATTAAAAACCTTAGATCATTCTTTTTATGTGTTATGAATTTCTTAATTCTCTACCTTTATACGTTTATTTGAAGGTGAACAAAAGTATCTGAAAATAGGCTAATTTTTAAAGCATCTAATAATGAACCTTCATTGTGAGTAAGTAAATTCAAAAGAAATTATTAAATGCATAGCTTATTTCTAAACTCTACTAAACTAAGAAGGACAAACTAAACCTTCTATTTCTTAATATCAACATTGACAAGAACCAAGATGAAGTATTTGTAGTAAAATTATAAAGGATTTCATTTTCATTTTACCAATTAAATACATTTTAGTTAAATGCGCTTAAATTTATTTAAAAAGAAATTAAAATAAAACTGAAAAATTACTTGGCGAAATGTATATCATTAAAGAGAATTTGTTTTTAAAATTTAAATTAATGTAAGTTTATATATGCGCAGTGTGGAAAACATCAAAATCCGGAATTATTTTTTTTAATTAAATTTGCAGAAATATAGATGCCGAGATGTGCATTACCAACCTTCAATGCATATATATGCCAAGTTTGGTATCTATTAGTTAAATGGTTGTAAAGTGCCAATACATACAGAGACGCGTGCAAGCACTCATTTTTATTATTAATAGAAACAATTGTGTACAAGCAGGCAAGTCTTTGATTAAAAATCCTTTAATTATTACCTGAATTGTTAATAATATGTGAATATAAAATGCAACTTTCTGAATCAAATGAAGATCATTGAATGCTTTTTTTTCTAATGCTTTGATAAACTGAATTTTAGATTGATCAACGGAGCCTGATGGATATTTAGAAGGAGGTTAATAAATTATTCAAGTTTTTCTACACCGTGTTTCTTTAACACCAGATAATTTATATTTTATTTAATCATCAAATGTGAATAATTTCGAAGTCATGATATCGTTATCGCTTTATTATTGCAATGCCTATGAATGGACGGCGATTAAATGACGTATAAATGAGCAATGGATAGACGGTGTCGTGCATGTAAGAACTTAAACAATAATTAAATAATCAATAATTATTTTTAAAATATAACGAATAAAATCATTTACTAATCATAATTAAAATAATTATATTTTTTATGAATTTTTTTGTTATTTTTATTTTTAATGTTAAATAAATGTTGATTGAGTTTCTTGTTTATTTACTGTTGTCCGAGCTCCAAATTAAGGATTCCGTACTTCATATTATGGATAATTTGTCTTAAGAGGTTTGAGTAATATGCTCATATTATACTAAAGTTTTAAATTCATAAACTTGGAACATCAAGTGTGTTAAATCTATAATATAATTTTTAAAAGAATAAAAATATTCATTTTCTACATCAAGTGATAACATTTTTCATGCTAATTTTTTATATACTGTTGTATATACAATTTAAATTTAAAGCAGCATTTTTGTATTATTATATTTTGTATTACAATTTTGTACTTTGTATTATTTTGTATTTTTGTATTTACTAGCAGCAGTTTTGTATTAAACTATGTTCCACGTTTCAGTAAACCCATTTGCTTAGGGAAAACAGAGAGTTTCTTCTTTTTTTAGAAAATACGTTCAAAAAATGAATAATTAAATCATTTTCATCATATATCTATAGTATAAATACATAGCAAAAATTTACATAAGAAAAACTGGTTAAACGAATGCTGAATTGATCGTAATTAGACATTCTGAATTTTACCGAAATTTCTATATATATATATATATATAACTTTGATCTTTTTTAGGGATGCTAATTCATTAAAGGATTAAGTTTTTAAATGAAACAATAGTTCTGATATATTAACAGTAAAAAAAAAATAACTGGTAAAAAAAATACTCGTATATTATTATGTAAAGGTTTCTATTTAAAACTTACATTCTTTACTAATCCCTCTTAGAATTCACTTTAGCCTTTCTGTAGCAATTACTTACTTGTAATGAGATCAACTAATGCAGTTACATGAAAACGCACAAAATATGACGTCATCTTAGAGAAAAGTGCATCATGAAAGACGGCAGCTACTTTCAAAACAGAATTGTGACGTCAAACAAAATGACCCAAACGTATTTCGAAAACATTTATAATTCAATATTAGTAAATGTTTTTAAAACAAAAATTGATTTTTGCCTTTATATATTTATATTTGTCCATTATTAAGAAGCTAAAGTCACGCGTTCGAAATTTTAAGTTGAATATTATTTTAATTTTTAATGGATGGAAAGAAATCCTCTCAATTACTTGGGATCTAATTTATTACAACAGTTCTGGTTGGAGAAACATTCTTTTTTAATTTTACTGCTGAATTTAGCTCAATGTCTTACATTGAATGATATGGATTTTTTTTTCAAACTGGTTGAAGAATTTGTAATACGATATCAATTTTTTTTTATAATTTCTTGTTTTAGCAATATATTTTTACCGAACCGGAGCTGGATTCAAGCAAACTCCGTAAAGTTCAGATTTTTCTAGTTTTCCTGCAGTAGAATATTTAAGGAATAGTACCAACTCAGATATCGAGTTCCTCAACTGACCACAATTGTAAAGCTTAAGGCGATTCAGTAAATAACCTTCACATAGCTCCGAACTCAGGCGGCCATCTAAATGAAATTTGTTATTAGATAATCACGAAAATAAATTTTAAATAAACAATTAAAAATAAAAATTTTATGCATACAGTGAAATATAAGTATTAAGAAAATAAGTTTCCCCATTGTCATCCATAAATCTTTCTACCATTGTTCAAACATTCCTCATCAGTGGAAATTATGTTCTTCCTGATTAAGGAACCATTAATGGTGTTTTCCTTTGTTAATTAGATACTTGTATTTAATGAAAAATCCTACTGTTAATTGCATAGTCGTAATTAATGGTATCTTCTATTGTTAATCAAATGGTTAGAATGAATGATACTTTTTTGTTCTGAAGCGGATAATGTGATTAGCATTAAAAATTTCATCAAGCGCTTTTGTTCAGAGTTTCACAATTCACGAAGTTTAGTCACAATAAAGTGAAACACCCATGTAGTATAAATAAATTCATTCTTTCTCTAAAATTTCCTGAAAATCAAAAATTTTAATCATATCTTTTTCAGCAGAATTCGAGATCTTACTTTTTTATTTTTAATAAATTATTATTTTTTAATCACAATTTTTTATTTTTCTTATTTTTACAATTTAAAAGTCCAAAAAATATTTTTTTCAAGCTTGTTATTTTCCGAAATGGGATTTCATCTTATTTTTGATATCAAAATTAACATTAAAAGTTGCTCATATATGAAAAATTTCTTCTGCCTTTTTTTTTCTAATTAAATGAAGTCATTAATAGTTACACTAGTTTCAATGCAATGAAATCTGTAACTTTGGCTGCAGTGGAATGAATGAAACATCCTATAAGTAATTAAGATTTTTAATTATAAAGAACCGTATATATTGATTTATTTGAAAGTTTTTCCCTGCTTTCACATTATTGAATAACTCGAGAAAAAAACCTTATGAATTCACAGATAATATATGGAGACATTAATTGGGTATTAGACGCCTCCGACGACGTTGTTCACAGCTCACTTGCCGTATGAATAACATTGATTAAATAATGCAAACCATCTTTGGTGAGCTAACTACATCCTGTTAAAATTAAATGGATAAACAACTGTAAATTATATTTTTTGTGGTAAATCTAATACCTTATGAATGTTTAGTTCTGTATGCAAAGTAACAGAATTAATCGAATGATAAAAGTGGTGAAATCGGTCGAATTGCTGAGACGAGAGGTTTCAAGATTTTAGTTTGTTAAATTATTTAGTTTTAGTCGAAAATGGATGACCGACAGGGCATATCAAACTAGTATTTGGAACTGGAGAAGTGATTCTTTTATTTCCCTATTTATTTTAAATGTTTAGTCGGGAATCGGGCAAAGGAATAATAATGGAATTGGGAAATAAAAATCATTTTATGGATTCCGTTTCTTTATTGTGAATTGGACCTATGTGCCTACTTTTTTTTTAATCCAAAATTGAATTCATTTTCCAGCAGCCTTTTCATCAAAATGAAGTAATAATTTTTCGATGTATGTACAGAGTTAGCAAGAAATAAATTATTCACTTCAGACGGCTCAAAAATGCGTTCTATTGCTCCAGATAAGGTGCAATCAGTCGCTGCATAATAGCGTGAGTTTGCCAATTGTTTCCCGTGTTCTGGATATGCCGTATTCAATTGTACGAAAAATCGTACGGCAGATTTTCCATTTATATCCATACAAAATCAAGTCTGTGCACCAGTTGCAGGACGGGGACTTAGATCCGTAAAACTTTTGCACTTCATTTTCTTTCTCGAATAGTGGTTGACACAACTTGGCCATGGGCCCACTTTTGTCTCAATGGCAAGTTATCACCCACAACTTTAGGATTCGGGAAGAGGAAAATCCTCACGTTACCCAGGAACAACCCTTGCATCCTGAAAAAGATGGTGTGGTTTTACCTTTATCATTGGACCGTAATTCTTTGAAGAGCTAACTTCAAATGGAATCCAAATCTGTTCCGTCACAGGACAAGGGTACCATGATATGCTGGGGGATTTTGTAATCCCAACTCTTCTACAGCGTGGATGCCTTCAAGACATCATTTTCATGCAGGATGGTGCACCACCTCATATTGATCGTCATGTAAAGCGATATTTAATACAGCATTTCACAGAAGCACGAGTTACTAGCAGACCTCTTTGCTCACCGGACATCACCCTTGCGACTTTTGATTGTGGAGTTATTTGAAGGACAATATATAACGTCAGAGGCCATCATCTCCACCAGATCTGATGGACAACATTCATATTTTTAATATTCCGGCAGACTCACTCCGGTCATCTATGGAAAATATGGTTCTTCTATTAGAGCATATTGTTGACATATTGAGCAATTTTAATTTTACTTTATTTAACAATTATAAACCGTATTAAATGGTTTTATGTGTATTACAACGACATCTAACGGTGAAATATTCTGTACTATTTTTTATTTAATAAATATAAAGAGCATCATCTTAACAATCTGCGTTTCGAATTGTATCTCATTTGGATCAATAGAACAAATTCTAGAGCCTTCTGAAGTGGGTAACTTATTTCTTGCTAACTCTTTATAACTTGTATTGTTTGGTGAAGTCTTTATTTATTTTTAATAGTTTTTGATAGAAAATTATTTCCTTTATTTTCTCAACTGCATTTATGTATTTAAACTTCTTTTGAGTTGAGCATATATTTCATATTTTCAACAAATTATGAAACATTTTATTATTTAAAATTGCAATTGATCTTAAAGCATTTTCGGTGTTGCATTACGGTTTCTACTCAATGAAATAAAAATCTGAGCAGCTTCTCTAACTGAATAAGAACCATACTACATATAAGCTCATTTCTTATATGCATATATGGTAGTGATTTTTTAACATTTTGTCAGTTGTAAATATCGGTATATTTTCTAGCTCTGAATCATGTTGCATAAATAAAATGGAGTCTTAGTTACTTTTCAAAATGTTTCCGGCAATTCAGCGAATAATTGGAGAAAAATTTATTATCTTTGATAATGTTTGTTTTTATTTTGTTCAATAGGCGTTAATTGGACAAAAATATGACATTGTTGTATTATTTCCGAAATGGCAGACATAAGCGTTGCGCTCAGAAAGAGGCGTTTTGTCAATTCCATCTGCCTAAAGGACTGAAAGTTCCATGGAATAATCTTATTTTTACCGATGGAAGAGAATGACAAAGAAATATATAACTAATTCGAAATGATGCATTGAGCAATTCGAAAGAGCTCTCTCTCTTATTATTGGAATTGCTGTGTAAGTATTAAATATATTTTATGCAGAATCGTAATTGTTAGCAAGTCTGATGTAAGGATGCTGTGTTAGTTGAGGGTAATTTTTTTAAAGAGTGGATTGCAGAAGGGAATAAAATTGTTTCTCATTACATATCATAATGTTGAACGAAGGAGATAATGGTCAAAGCGCGGAAATATCCAAATAACTTCATAAAATCCAAATTATTGCATCCTTTGTGACTGTAAGGTGACTTTTTATCAAAAGTTGTGACCTGAAAATTAGACCGTGGATATGGAGAGCATCTATCGCAATTGTGTCAATTGAAACACGTAACCAATTAGAAACTGCCTGAATCAGCCATTAGATTGGACATTTTTACCATTAAGAAAACGCTGAAGAAAAACACGCTGGAATTTGTTGCCTATAGTTTAATAACTTTTTTCTGTTATTTCCTATATAACTTATAATTAGATTTATCAGTATTGATAAATAAATGAAGAGGTAACTCAAAAGTCGATCGAAAGAGACAACTGATTTTGCCATCAATCGAATCGAAACCATTCTGCAATTTAAAGATTGATTTTTATTTAATATAATTGTAAAGATAAAAACTTGTTTCTTTGCAAAATCCTTTTCTTAAAGAGTGGGCTTATTTTCCGTTATTTGAAACACATTTGAATGCTATTATTTCTAAACATTATTCAATAAACATAAAACGCCGAACAAAAAAAGTAATTCATGAAAATGTAGCTATAATTTTTTTATTCTTCCTACCGAATGTATATGATGCCCTGGCATTTACGACAATGGACTTTAAGAAAAAGTTCCCGAGTTTACCCTTAAATAGACATGGAAGAAAGAGAAAACGGCACCACAGCTATAGATCTCCATGCAGAAATGGGAAGGAGGTAAAAGAAGGAAAGTTCGGATGTTTACGATTTTGGAGGTTGTTTCCCAGCCGTCTTCTTCTCAGATCGTAAATTTTCTTTTATTGTTTAATATTATGCGCTCCCATTTTGACCATTCAGTCAGTTAAGTCTGAACCGCGGACTGACTTACAACATAAATTGTGCATTCGGGATATAAAAAGGGTTATAGCTTTACTGCATGCGCTGAAATTTTTACTTTTGAATAATAATAGGAGGCAATTCGATCTATTGCAGATATATCTCAGACACTATTTTATGTAGCGAGGTATATTTATTCGGGAGAAAAATTAACGTACCTACTTAAATTTATTTAAAAATAAAAAGGCACAGAAAGGAATTCTACTGTTTTAAAGTAATGTAACAAATTCTGTAAGAAAGAAAAGATAGATCGGAACTTGACCACTTAACTTTTATAAAATAAAATCTAGTAAATGATTTTATTTTCTTTATGATGATATTAAAGTTATTTTCTTTTGTAATAAAAGATGTATTTCAGAACTTGCAAGAACATATCATATTTGCTCATCTTGGCTCTGAAAATGCAGGGTGATTCAGATGTCAATGACAGTGTAGAAAAATCATTCATTCGCTCTTGCTCATGCTGCGTCATAATATTAAAATTAATACTTAATTCTACTAAAAGTGGCCTGCTTTCTTTGGCAAACTTGCCTCTAACATAAAAGATGTCAAATTAAACATTTACAAGTCGCTATTTTTTAAATGTCAGCATGTGAAGTATCATTTCCAACTATAAAAAGGTTTAAATTATAGACTTTCATATTATGGTAAATTGTGGCTAAAAATACATCTTCCGTTTTATTCTTTCTATAGTAATAACTTCTCATCTATTTTTATTTATTAGGAAGATATTTAATACTTTCATTTGATTTCTGAGTTATTTGAGTCTAAATTTTTTATAAATATTTTTAATAGAGTATTGATTCTTATTATCATGTGTTTATTATATTTGTAGAAATGATTATTTGCAAGATCCTTATCATATTTACGCATTTTAGTGAAATATACTTATAAACGAATGAATTGCAATTCAGAGGAAATATCATTTCTTTGAAATAAAACATTGTGATATATCATGTGAGTATTTTTGTGAGAGAAACTAAACTCTAAGCATCAGGTAAAATTTTATTATTGGAAACTTTGTACAATATTTATTCATTCGGTATAATAATTATTTAAAAATATATGATAATTCTTAAAAATTATTTTAAAATAATTGTGAAATTAACTAAATAGAAAAACGATCCTTGAATTTTCGTCTTACTGTTTTGATTCAAAATCTTATTATTGTTATTAATTTTTTTCATCGTTTGATTTAAAATTAGGCAAAAGAAAAAAAAAAAAAAAAAAGATGCGGCTGAAATGAAAATCTAAAGCGATAAGGACGTGCAGGTCTCACCAATATTTGTTCTAGTATGTAAAAAGAAAATTATTTTAAGGTCATCTCGACATTTTAATGATTTTCCGTATTTCCCTGAAAACCTTTTTTAGAATTATATTTTCCTGTCTATTTCTTGTATATAAACTCAGTTACTCAACAATGAAAAAATCTAGACAGATAATATTTGATTTCGTTTCCTGACATTCCAATTTCTGAACAGATCAAATTTCAATTACCAATTTAGATCTGTTTAAAATTTATTAAAGAAAAGACTCTATATTAAATAACTCAAAAAAAAGAGATAGACAATATGGATAAAAAATGAGGTGTTTTTTTATATCGAAATAATGAATGAGTCTAAAAGTTTGGACTTAATTTGCCTGAATGTAAACTAAATGTCTTTGTATTATTATAGGAACAAAAATTTAAAAAAAAATGTTTAAAAGAATTTTGCTATGAGATATTTACATAAACCGCACACCCCTTTTTATTAAATTTTGGATATAATTATTCAATTAAACTGAATATTAGTTGGAGGTATAATTCCGATTCTTTTCACAGATACGAAGCATGCCATATTGAAGAAATATCCCAGAATATTTAGAGAGTACATTCGAATTTTCTTTATTAAGAATTCTATTTTTGAAAACTAGGTAAATGTACCTTTTGCGGTGGGTATTAACGATATAAAGAATCCATTATAATGTTTAGTATAAAATTTTATAATCATTTACTTAAGAACAATTGTATTGAACTCCAAATCAAATATTTAATTCTTAAAGAACGAGCATTAAGCATATAAAAAAATGTATCCTCCTACGTTTAAAAGCACAGCAATATTTAAAAAAAATCACTTGATATGATTGTCTGCAAGAGAGTTTTAGCCCAGTTATTGCGGTTTGATTAAAATCCAACTTTCTGCCGCACTGAATTTCATCTGAATGATCTAAATTTAGCTGCGTCAGAATTTAATCAATAAAAGCATAGACTCTCTTACCAGTAGTTTAATAGGAAACGTATACGTACATTTAAAATCTGAGTTACGTATCCTTTGTTGCACAGAAACTGTATAATACATTTTTTGTGCAAGGTGACTAACTGACTGTTGCAAACGATATTAAGTATTTGCGCACATTAAACGTAATTCCCAAGGGCGGTACACATGCTGCAACAATGAATACCTAGACTTTTCTTTCGGCTTTGCATAAATCTTCTCTTCCGAAATAAAACAAGATGATAAATATCCTTTCCTAATTGGATATTATGAGTTTTTCCAATCTGATGGCATTTTTACTTTCAATGAATAATTTGCTTGATCTAATTGTATTAAGATATGAAGTATGATGCATAGCCTGATTCTTAAGGGTGTTACAAATTTACTAATTTACTATACTGTATTATCACTAATTTTCGAGCCATACGTCCAGTTAATCTTAGAATTGTGAATAATCACCTAATAGGTAATGTAAATATAAAAATTGTTATTTGTCTTTCTATAAGGGAAGGCAAATGGAAAGTGGAGTTTTATTTCACATCAGTTTTTCTACATTATAAAAAATTAACAATCAGTATATTTATTTTAAGACTAAATATTCTGATTTTTGTAAACTTTATTCCAATTTAGATTTTTCTATCATTAAGCTGTAATATAAGAAAAATTTATTTGTGAAAAGAGAAAAAATTATAATAACATGTGAAATAATTCATTGTAGTTGAAAAACGTGTTCCTTGGATTACATTGTTTTTTGCCTGATTCCATATGCTATTAGAGGGAAATGACATAAATTTTTAAAGGCCTCAACATTAGTAAATATAAAAGTTTCATTTTTTTGGAAAAAAATTGTTTTTTTTTCTGCCATTTTAAATGTATAATTTTATGACGTAACAGTTTCAAATATTTCGTATGACACGAATTTCTTCATTTCCCTGAACCATTCAGTTTTTATTATTGGCCACTGCAAAATTCAAACTCTAAGCTCTTTTCTTCACCACTCTTATACATAGTAAAAATTCAATGAAACATATTTAATCTTTGTCACTTGAATAAATCTATTAAACAAAGTTCTTATTTTTCAGAATCTTTTCTGTAGTGTCTCACCGAAGAACATGTTTGAATTTCTTTTTCTCAGATTTCGGATCAATATTCCAGTTGGTGCGATGCATTTGCACACTTTCGAAAAAAATGTGATAGTTTATAGTTCTGACATAAGATAATTCTTACAAGATATGTCCAAACTAGCAAACTGCTATTTATGTGTCAAATTATATTTCAAAAATGGAATAAGAAAGAAATTATAAAAATTTCACTGAAGTCTACAAATACAAAATATAATTCTTCAAAATTTTCTTTTTACGTAGGTAAAAAAACAGTTTCATAGATACACACATAAGCAAGACCAGAATGGTAAACAATGGAAGATTTCTATTAAGTACTAATGGTACAATTTGAAATTGTTCAATTGTTTGCTCAAAGAAGATATCGAGGTAGAGGAGATTTTGATTCAGAGTACGAGATGTCCAGCGTACAACAGTACCCTCTATGTCTTTGCATCACATAATGCTGAATTTTAAGAAATTTAGTCAAATTCTTTTGAAGCAGTAATTGAGCAGGAATAAAGAAAATGTTTAATGAAATGACTTTAAAATGTTTAGATTTTTCCTGTAAACCGATTTACCCATTCGCTGTCTGTAGTTAAGAAAATAATATTTATGTGAAATATCATGTGAAAAATATCACTATTTCCACGCATTGGTTATTTTGCTCCTATTCTTATAATTTCTTGCCATTGAACCATTTAACAATTATTTAACTCATATAACTTTATTACATACTTGGAAACTCTATTTCGTTTTCATTCTATACTTATGAGAAATAGTAGAGTCAATATTAAAACACTATATACGAAATAAAGCCATTTAAAATCTTTCGATTTTCATTGGAATCATTTATTTCAGAAGGGTCACTATATCGAATTTTATTTAAAACGAGATCTATTTAGTAGTGGCATAAAATACAAGAATATCTTAAAGTAAGAAAAACTTGTATTTGCTATTCAACTTTTATGAGAGTTGTAGAGCAAATAAATGTAAGCTAACTTTTAAAAATATTTTTAGAAGTACATCGGAGCAAAAGAATATTTTTGAAACCAGCTTTGCAAGTGCAATAGACAGTAAGCTTTAATATGCCGTGGGGAGAAAGGATATTTACCAAAACAAGTTTAGAATGATATGGTTTGTAGATCGGACCAAATATTAAAAAAGATGAATATGTTGATATATGAGTGCTTATTTCGTTCATAAATATTTATTCGATGTGATGAATACAAGCGACTTAGATCACATTTTATATCCTCATAAAAAATCGTTTAAAAACCTATAAAATATATGAAAACTTCATATATGCAATTAATGTTCATATAAATATAATTAATCTCTCTCTCTCTCTCTCTCTCTCTCTCTATATATATATATATATATATATATATATATATATATATATATATTTATATATATCAAATTTGTAGAAAATGGTTAATGGGCTCATACTAAATCTGCTAATGCAATACTATGTGTTTCATTATCTCCATTATGCCTAAATTTTTCGCACATGTTTTAAGATTTAAATATGTAATAAATTAAGAATAAAAAATAGTTTAAAACATATTTATTTGCTACAAAAATGTTTCTTGGCGAAATAATACAAAAATCGTGAGAATTAGACATATGTTCATTTATTTAGTTATATGAAAAAGAGAAAAATATCCTTCTAAAGTAGTTGTTAAATATTTACATTGGTAGATTTTACTTTGGATGGTGCTTTCTCACTATTTAAAAAAAGAGAGAGAAGTAAGATTATTTATTTATAAACAAAAATGCTTTAATATTTGCTAAAATGTGCTTGAATTTGCTTGAAAGTATGTGTTTTGATGTTTGTGTTTGTTTATTATGTGGTATTAAGAATACCATGCATTCGTATGATATTTATTTTCTGCTCTACGGAAAACTACACAAGTTATTTTTATATTATAAATATTTTGAAAAATCCGGAACTTTCTACGAGTACAAACACTTCGCAATAGCAGCCTCATTTTCTATTAAATTCTCATCTGGTGTGATTCCTTTTTAAAATTTATTCATAATAAATCTGCACAAATTTATCTAATGAAGAAATTTATCACCCTCTGTGTATCAGATGGAATGAAAAATTCGGGCTACTTTTCTATTTTATTCATTTCTTAATAATGAGGAGACAAATAATTTCAACCATTCTAACCGTTACTCTAAGATCGCTCGAACGTGCAAGATTTCAATTTAGAATGACTTTGTTGAAGACTTATTTTTTTATATCATTTAAAGATATAGAATGTTATTATAAACTTGTCTATTTTGGTGATCAGCTTGTTCGTCCAGATTATTGAATTTATGTATAATGGGAGCGATTGAATGTTTTGATGAAAAAGTTTGCACAAAAATGAATAAAGTAATTTTTGGAGCTTTAAGATAATGTAAAAACTAAGTTTTGTGATATTAATAGTTTTGAAATATATGATGATCAATTTTCATAGATAGGTATATCGATTATAGATTCGGTAATGATTAAGACTATTTTCATGTCAGCTTAAAATTTGACCCTGATTTCTTTTACATCTTCTTTCTTCTCAATAAATAGCGTTTTTGAAAAGCCTTATCCAGAGCAGTTCAAATAGTATTATTTTTAGTGTCAATGATTGACAAAACGTTAAATTAAATAGAATTGTGGAAATGTTAACTGAAATAGTTTGAAAACTTCGTATAGTGATTTGTTTACATTTGTATGTTGCCTACGATATCATATGTAATAAGATCGATTTCTATGACATATACATAAAGATAACTTAAGTTAAAGCATTTTTCCATTTAACTTGATATCTTTCTATGCTTTTATTTGAATGAATGTTTATTAATGTCATCATATAAACTATCCCCCTGAATTTCCGTGCTTTAAAATTAGTTTACATAACTTTTTAAAAACTTTTATATACACTTATATGTTACTGATAGCATTACCAGTTTGGGACATGACCAGAAAGGTTCTTCATTTAATCTAGGTAAGCATAAGATTAACAGAATTACAATGGAATCGCAGAATGCGCCATTTTCCGACAAACAGTGCATCTATCTCTTTCACCGCCTCATCAATGGAATGCGCTGGTCGGCATCTGTGCTCAATGAATGCTATCAAATGACGTTTAACCTTCCCGAAACCGTTAACTCTCTTCAAGATTATCGATAATGAGGCCCGTCGAAACAACGGTTTCTAATGAAATGCAACAAAGCGCACAGTGAATTGAGAAAGGGATGTTAAGGTTCGTTAATTAGATTAATTGAAAGCTCTGCCCATTTCAATAGCACAGTGGGAAGGGCCCTAGTTGCAGTAGGAAGAGGCAGATCCAATAAAGAAATGTTAATTGATGGAATTTTGAAATTCTTACATATTCATTGAAATTGAGATTGGATTTTCAAAAGAACGAACTGCCTTTTACTCGAATAATTTATTTTACTAGTATACTTCTTCCATTCCTTGGATTCTAAGGAATCCATCTATACTTCTTAAAATAAAAAGAAATGTCTACAGAAGAACTTAAACTTCACCGAAATAACTATTTGCGCCTAAATATTAAATATAAGAATCAACTCTAATCGTGCCTCAATTGATGATTCTTAAACCGTTAGAGATAGACATCATTCAGTTAAAAATTGATTTAAAGAAGTTGGGAGTTATGCTCTATGTTATATAAATCACTAAATGCAATACTAGTAAAATCAATAAATCTAAATGAGTATATAGTTGTTGGTTCTTACTAGGCATATTAATGAAAAGATATTTATATCCTAACAAACAATAATGAAAAAGCTCCATTGCTTTCCAATCATGGAAAATTTCCATTTATAAATACGACGTCCGAGTAATAGCTATTATTGTAAAAAAAAAAAGTGGTATTTTACAAATTTATTTCAGGGAGCAAATATAAGTATTTTTAAAAAGTAAAATACTTGGAGGAATTTGGAAATTTCTTTGAAATAAAATTTTTAAGTGTTTTAAATATGCAAAAAATGAGTAAAACAATTAGTGTAGAATAATAACTTGTGCAATAAACTATATGATATGGAGAAATAAGTCATTTCATTGCAAAATTGTATGAATTATTTAAAATGCAATAAGCAGTTTTTTTTAAGCTCAAAATAAAATTCGTTTTATTTTTCTGTTAGTTCGAAATGACTTTTATCAAAAGAAATGCAAAAACACATCAGCGAAACAGATTTTTCTTGCTATTATTCAGCATAGTTTTAGTAATAATTACAGAATATATATCTTAGTAATACATTAATATAATATGTTGTATTCTCAGACTCTTAAATACATAAATTTCTTAATTACATAAAATCAACTAATACAGTGCACTTAAATATTGCGATTTACAAATATTACTCACCCTCACCAGTATTTCCTTAGACAAAAATGTTATTTCTTCATAGTGTAGGTCTGAAGAGGATGCGGTCAAAAGAAATGGCGAGCTGAAAACCCAACATGCTGAAAATGCACTTTTAATAAATTCCATAATCAATTGGGCATTTTTTAAAAAAAAATATATAATGATGCAGATTAAATACCATAAGTTACAGCAGAACCGGTAAAAAAATTTCAATCAATTTACTCTTTCGTCTTCTGCACCAAACAAACATAATTGTAGATCAACGCATTTGGTGCCTGATTTATGATAGGCTGATAAAAATCTGACTTTCATGAAGATATTTAATAAAAGAAACAATTTATATATTTTTTATGATATATGAAGCATTTTTACATTTTTTTTTACTATAATTAAAATATTCTGACATAATTTTAATTTTCTGAATGCAATACAGTTAATTTTAATTCAATTTTAGGACCCATCAAAGACTATTGGTATAGTGTTTTTTTCTGAATTTACAAACTCTTTCTATTAATATTATTTCACATATTTTGACATTTTAAATAAAGCTGAATGCTGAATACTTAGTACTTTCTAAAAATTGTATATCAACAAAATAATGGAAATAATTATTTAAATTAAGTTAGATCCCTGCCGGGTTTTTTAAACTTTTCATTCCATGCATTTTTCTATCGCCTTAAATTAAAAGAAGAATTGAAATTTTAGTTTAACTAAGCACTGAACAAGTAAATTGTTTTAATGTGTCAAAACTGAAGTAATACCTATATTCACCACAGAATATACCGAGATATTTTTAATACTAATTGGTAAACATACTAATAACTTCCTGTTTGAACTGAATGATCACTGTTTACTTCCTTTCTATCTCCCAAATTCATATTATAAATTTACTAATTAGAAAGATATTAATTTTTCTTAATTATTCATAGAAATGCATTACTTAATCAATATAAAAAATTATAGATGCCTTGTAATTATGGAATGTTAAATAGAATGGTTAAAAATGAGATTATTAAATCTCTTCTAAAGAAACAACTAAATATTAAATGTCCTTTTCATGCAGCATAATTCATTCTCAAGTCAAGTAATAGAAAGTAATCTGAATCTAATAATGAAATAATGCATAATTTAATATTGTATACGAACTCTTAAGAGTATTCCTGAAATTTTGGTATTAAGTATTTAAAACAATTTTAAATTAAATATGATAAATTTTCATAATTAGACCATACAAGAGAGAAATATTTTTGTTTAAAAGGTTTATGTGTCTAAAATATTTTACTAAATATGACTGATAAGATAAAATATATCTTAATTCACAATCTCTTTTATTTTTACTTCTTAATTAAAAAAAAATTAAAACATATCTTTTTAGAATTTTATTTAAAGCATTTTTCTGACAAAGAATAAATGTCTATATCTAACAGTTTCATATTAACACTTTTCTTATACGGATGTATGAGAAAAAAGGATTTTTTCTGAATCTGTATATAGTATATTTATCACTTTTAAAGAATATTATTTACTAAAAAAAATTAAAAAAAATTTGAATATTATAATCATTATGACTTTAAGGATATCTTGCACGAGCGCACTTGTAGCCGTTTCCATTAAATCTGATACGTTTTTTAATAACTTACCAAAAAGGGCTAAAATATTTTCAATATAGTTGTTTAAAATAAATCAATTGTAGAGTAACAAGTTTCAAAAGTTTTGCAGACTTTTATTAGTATTATCAGTCTTTATTTTATATTCACTCTCTCACGCTAGTACTAATCCACGCAAGTGCATGCTGAAGCACGCACACCAATAGGTAAGAAATGTATAAAAAATAAGATAATTTTTTTCTGGTATAATGCAAAATAATCTAAACAATGAGGAATATAACATGCTTTAGAAATTGTTTTCATTCACCTTTGCAGCTTTTCAAACACAGAATATGCAAACATAGTTATTGTTCTATAGTAGAAACATATATGTGCAAAATAAGACAGTTTCCTATTTCAGCTGGCTGACTTCCAAAGCTTGAATATAACAGTTTCAAGTAAACACATAATTGAGTTCATATTTTTTCTTAACATTTATTATTAAGTAAATATACATTTTCATAGCATCTAAATAAATAACATTTTATAAACAAATATAAACACCTGAATATCATATTCCCAAATTGGTTTAGCTACAAAGTTGGGCTCAAAACTTAACATATTTGCATTATGCATTGTGCCATATCATTGTGTTAATATTGTGTATTGTGTTCCTTGTTTTAAACAAATCATTTTACAAACAGGAAAACAAATGCAACAATGCATGAAATGAATACAACTTCAGAATTAGAATAATGCTTTTCAACAGGCTCACTCAAAATAATACAACTTCCACTTCAGCACTTATTTCTCTTCATTGGTATTTTAAATCATATTTGTTTTAAAGTATTTCTCATTCAAGTGCATTGGTAGAAAACTTAACTTTCATGTAAGTAAGGAATTGTTTTAATCCATATGTACTAAAATAAGGCAATATTTTAAATTTCTTTGGTAAACTTTCTTGACTTTAAATTGCAATCTTTACCTTAAGTGAGAGTTTCCATCCAATTCGAAGAAATTCTTTGAGCATAAAATTCTTTCATCCCGGGAAAACTACTTCCATATTACCTTCTATGAGTATAAAGTAGGGATTGTAAAATGAGTCTTGATTTGCATACAAAATAATTGCATTTTTAGCACTTTAAAACATTCATTTTTCAATGAAACTCTATATGTAGCGAAAAAAATAAGGAGACATTCTAAATGTACAAGCAAAACGTAATTTTATAGAATTTATTTGAATGGTTTTCTCTCATAAATTGTTTCTATAGCGTTTTATAAAATTTATTTTATTATCATTTCTTTAAAAAATTATGGCGTAATTTTGGATTTGGTACTTTCATAAAATTGCTGAAGAGTGAAATAAATTTGTAATGTATGAAATATAATTCATGGAAGGTATATGAAATTAAACTAACTTGATGTAACTCTTTAAAGTTAAATTGTAAAAGGAATTGTAACACAAATTACAAAGCGAATGATGCTGCAATGATAGCATGGAAATGAATTTAGTCATTATTTTAACTCATATTTTTTTATAGTCATTATTTACTAACTCATATTTTTTTCTGGTGAGTATTCATTCAAAACTGTAATTAATATTGTTAATCAAAATTATTATATAATGTAATAAAATAAGTGAAAGCTAATGATATATATAATTTTTATATATATTTATATTTTCAAATAAATTTATAAACTCTATTTTGGACATATTTCTAATGGAAATTATAATCTCATTTACAAGTTTCCATATTTAATAAATGAAAAGGTTTTGAATATAAAATATTAAATAATAAAAATATAAATTTGTAATGAAAGGTTAATTTTTTTGTCTTTTTGTAATAAGTTTGATGCAATCAATAATTTGTTAATTATTTTCATATAAAATTTCTTTTCTATTTTGCATATAAAAATATTTTATGAAATTTAAATTAATTTCAAATCATCACTAAAAACAGATATATTACTTGGGATTACATCGACTTTCAAATTTAATTACAATGTCGATTAACATGAAATTATAGATATTATTTATATATCGAGGAAAAGAAATGGTAATATTTAAGATAAATTTTTATCAAGCAGCATAAAACAATTTTAGACGATTTTTTATATGCCTTTCATTAAAATATAAAATATTACACCTATCTTAAAAAAAAGAAAATACGAAAAAAAATTAAACAAGAAAAATGAACAGGTCATATGGAGAAAAAAAAATTAAAATATGGAAAAGTACGAAAAAGAAATCTGGGAAAGAAATATTTAACAAAATATGGAAAAATAATATGAAAAAATTATGTTTGAGAAAATTGTTTCTAAAGAAATCCTTATATTTACTAATCTTTTTAAATTTAATTACTTTTAAATCTTAAATACGCAGTTTCAACTCAATGCATTTTATCAGAGTTACTTTATTTTATTTTAATTTCTGAACATTTATATTTTAAATGAAAAACGAGAGAAGGAAAAAATAAAAGAAATCAAGTAATTTCTATTAATCAAATTTATTTTCTGCTTTAATTTTACTCTGCTGGAATTTCAGAACATATTTATTATAAAACTATTTAAGAAGCAATATAAAATGTAATATGTATTATAGAGACTGCATTAAACAAATGCTTATTACAGATAAGTAATAACACATTACTCTAGTTATCCAAAATCTATTTTTTTTTAAATTTTAGTCACTTAATATTTGATTTTCTTATCATATGAGGAAAATTTAGGAATTAAATTTAGCATTTTATTTGTTTATTTAATTTGCATTTGTTTATGTTCTTTCATTTCGATGGACGATTTTTTGTTCATTAGATATTTGAATGAAAGAAAAGATTTTAAAGATATATTTTCAACTAAAATCATGATATTTCTAAATGAGAAATGAATTGTATTAACTAGAAAAGACTTTTCTATCACATCAACAAAATATTGATTTTTTTTTTCAAACAAAGGTTATGTTTTAATCATCAAGAAATCAAGTGTTCACTTAAAAATATGTTGGTGAATCTTTTGTGATTAAATAATATGATGAATGGTTTAAAAATGTTCTACATCAGGCTTTTACAGTCTATTCCTAATTTCTAATTTTTCAAGTACTTCTAATTTTTCAAGGTGTTGCGGTCCACTCAGTGGCGTAGGTGAAGTGAGCTAAAAACAAATTCACTATATTTGTTATAACTTCATTATAAATAAGGAATATGTACTTACCAACATAACTGCTAATATAATAATAATAATAATATTAAGATACAAACATAATAATAGCCACAAATACAATAATATAAAATGATACATTTAATATCAAACAATTCAAAATAGATTAAAAATGTATCATGTTATCTAAAGTTAGTTCTCGTAGTTATTGTTAGTAGAAGACTCAGTCTGCATACTGTCCGCCAATCTTGAAATTCTCGGCATATAGTTTAGTAAATATTAATCTTGCACTGGATTCTAAGTGATCGTCTATGTAGCTGAAACGATAGGTTGCCCTAATTATATTCTTATTTGAAAATGCACATTTGCACGGGTAGGTAGAGCCAAAGAACGATTTTAAATAATATGCAACCTTATTTTTAATTTAGGATACTTTACTTCGTCCATTAGATTCCAACAGTTCTTAGGCTATGAACTACGTACTTTTAAAATTGAAGGGAAGAAACGTACGTTTTAGTAAAGGCAGTAATCGCAAAATGTCGTGAAGGCCCATCGGTCGATCACGATCTACTTAAT
Source organism: Argiope bruennichi (assembly GCF_947563725.1). Lineage (NCBI taxonomy): Eukaryota > Metazoa > Arthropoda > Arachnida > Araneae > Araneidae > Argiope > Argiope bruennichi. Next base: position 6,308,246 of record NC_079155.1, read on the forward strand.
GTTCACCCCTATTCTTAAAACTTCTTACTAAATATTCTTTCTTTGAATCCTGTAATTTTTATAATGGGCAGTTTGTTTAATAATAGATGAAATTCATTATATATTTGCTGTTTTAATTGCTTGTACAGATCAATTAATCATTTCATATTCATCTAGTATGAAATGCGATTAGAATTTAAGATTTACTAGAAGCCTTTGGTGACCAGCCGGTTCGCCAATCTTAATGCTCATTAAAATTTTAATAATTAAATATTTCATGTAATTCCTACTTTAATAGCTTCTTTATATTTTAAAACTTCACATTTTGATAGTTATATAATTCACTCATAATATTATAAAGGCCTTCAGTCATAACGTAATACGTACCTTTCTAATTTTCTGTTAGCTCCCGTAGAATTTATGCTTTAAATTAAAGTGGAAATGGTTAATCTGCATTTAATATAATAATATTTTTTACTGAAACAAATCATTTTTAAAAAAATATGATCACTGAAAACAGAGTCACTGAACATTTAAACCTTATGGACACTAAAGTATATCTTTCTTAATTTATATAATATCTGAAAAAATTAACAAAATTTTCTGATTCTTCATGAGCAGATCGATTAATTAACAAGGTTTAATTTTAAATTCATCAAACACTAAGAAAATAAACAGAATAGTTTAAAATAATCGGTTGAAAACAGGTTAAAAAAACTACTTAAAAAACGATGTACTTAAAACTATAGGCATATATAAAAATATATATAACTATCATAATTACAAAAGCATACAACTAACAAACCTAAAAATAATTTAAATCAAGCTCGCATCTGTTGAAAATAGTTGCCAACAATCAGAACACAATGCGCACGCATGAATTTTCAACGCCAATTATGGTAACGCAGATGAGTGAATTTTTCTACGCCAGTTAGGGTAACGCTATGCAGATTAGAAATTTTTAATTTCCTTTATTCTGTTTTATTTTAATTCAAAAGTACTTCAGAATGAATGTAAAAGATCGATTAATAAACAATGTTTAATTTAAAATGTATCAAACATCAAGAAAATAAACAGAATCGTTTGAAATAATCGGTCGAAAAATGTTAAGCCTAGCCTCACTGGCGTAGGAAAAAAACTGAAGCCTTGCTCATTTGACGGTAGGGAATTTTTTTGGCGGGAAAGTTAGTTTTTAATTAATATTTAAAATTATAATTAAAAATTCATAAAACGGGACCCCAGGTGCACATTCCGAACCTTCAAGATACTTATGTACCAAATTTGGTAGCTGTAGGTCAAACGGTCTGGCCTGTAGAGCGCTAACACACACACACACATTGAGCTTTATTATAAGTATAGATTGGAAAATCTAAAATTGCCGTTAAATGTTTATCAAAACATTGAAGTCCTTCAAAATCCGTTACTTTTCTTTTAGTTTGTGTTATCTGAATTATATCTTGAAAGCATAACTATTAAACACACTTCACTAAAAGAATTCTGTAAGCAGGATTTTTTTTTGTTAAAAAAATGTGAAATTCTCATTTTATTCTTTAAAAAATGATCGATTTATTCAAACTGTATCTCATTAAAGTATATTTTTTCTGGCATGTTACAGAATTTTAAATCTAAATATTTCAATAATTTCTCACAAATAATTTAAAAAATTTATTTAGGTAAGTTTAAATGAATTAACAAGTCGTTTATTTGAAGCAATATTATGTATATTTTGAGACAGTCCTCTTAAATTTGAATAATGTTCCTAGCTGGTATCGAAATAATTGTTTGAATAGATCGGATAGAATGAAGAATCACTGAATGAAGGTTAATAAATATTATGCGATGGAAGATAAGATAATCAAAATTATTTTACTGTAGATTCTCTTTCTCTAATGTAAAATGAATAAAAAATCGGAAATTCCAGATTAACCATTCTCTCTGTCTGTATATATATATATATATATAACTCAAAATTTATGTTATTGTCTATTTAACGTTGAAGAAGACAAGAAAAACGTATTAGTGAAGATTTGTTTGTGATTTAATTTCGGGTATGATGAGGTTTTTCTTCTTCTCTTGATGAAGAAGATTATTATTTTTAAATGTTAACAATGACGTCCGTAATAATTCTCTTTTGCATAACCTACTGCTTGCTACGTTACAGTTACCTGAAAGCCATAATTTCATGCAGAATTAAAAAGTATAACATCTTTAGAGTCCATATAAATCAATACAAAAAGATATTTTGAATAAAAATATCAAAGAAAGAAATATGATTATGACGATTTCAAATATTCAGTTTTCTTTTGTCAGCAAGTAATCTGAATAATAAAATTAAAAATTTGAGACATATCTTATTTACAATAAAAGGCAACCTTTCTAAAATATAGTTCGAAAGTATTATTAAATTGATTTAAAATAGTAGATTATAAATCAAATTATTATATTGCGAATTAATGGATTTACAAATAAAATACTTTTGCATCTTGAAAAACAAGTCTAACTTTTCATGACTATTGACAAAGTTTATTTAGGATTTATGGTTCATATCTGTGATATTTATTTTTATGGAGTTTAGAAAAAATTTCAAACAACATAATTAAGTAACTTAATTTACGATAATTTTCATATTCGTGAGAGGAGCAAATAGTTGGTAAAAACGCGGTTAATGATTAATATATGTTTCGTACCCTCACTTAATAATAAATTATTATTAAAAGAATCAGTTATGGGTAATGCAAATGTTATGGACGACAATAATAATTCTATATTTTAATGTCTTTTAATTTAATTAAAGGAAAAAATTAATGAAGAATTCATAAATTGTTTTCATATTGTTTTTTTTTCTAGAATATCAGTAAATATTCAATATTTCCATCAAATTCCTTGATTTTGTTTAAACTTTACTAATACTCCCAAGTTTATAAATAATAGTAAAATTATATTTGCTACTTTGCGTCGGTAAATTCGACCTGAGAAAACCAGACATTTTATGTTTTCTTCATATTGTCTCGTAGATGAAGTTAGTATGATAAACCGAGTGTTAAGTAAAAAAGATAACGCTCGCTAATCTCAACTCGAGACTTTATTAAAGGAACTAAACAGTACATCTGTTTTTATCCCCATCCAAATCCTCCAGATTTAGAAAGATACAGAAATTATTATTCTAGAACAAACGAGAAACGACAGAAAGTAAATCAATAATAATAATAATAATAAACCTTTTTAGTCAACTTCTCTTCAGCCAGATATAAACTTGAGTAATTCAGTTCTCGCCAATTTAGAACAAGTTTCGTTTCAGTATTTGAACTAATAATATCCTTTTCCATATTAAATAATTCTTTTATAATTATTGCTATAATCTGAGCTCCATAATAAACAAACTACAATAATCTCTCATTTTATAATACTAATTTCATTTAAAAATATAATATCAAAATAGTGCATTATAATTAAATATTGCTTTTTTATATAAATTAAATAAAATCTTTTGTAATATTAATACACAATTAGTGAGAATGGAAGAAATTTTTGTAAATTATAAAAAGATTGAAAGTAAATATTTTTTTAAGAAATATGCAATTTATGTGAATAATTTAAACAAATATGAAAATATTATTTTAGAAGAAAATTTCAACATTGAATATTTGCAACTGAAACATTCGCTGATGCCTTAGTTACACTGGGAATGCCGCAAACGAATTAATGCTCTGTTTCTTGAAGATTCTCATCTGGAAAAAAAAGTATACTTTTATTACATTTTCCCTTTTTCTTGCATAATTAAGATTCCCAATCCACATCTCACAAGCACCCAGCATGAAAGCATCAAATGATCCCGTTTGATCTGGGAAACAATAAGGAAAACGGTTTCGCTACGTGACACAGAAAGCGAACGAAACCCGAGCAACCCGAGTGCAAAATAAGAGCATTTTCTTCAGACATTTAATATCCTGCGAAAGATGTAGAGAAAAATAAATTCGAGTCCCAAAGAGAGAACCCTTCAAAGTTTACCCAAGTCCCTCTTCCCCCCCCTTTTTTTTTCCTTCACTCTTTGGCACTCTTTTGGGTACGAGATCGATAGCGGAAGACTGAAAGACAGCAGGAAAGCTAGGCAAGACCAATTTATACTCCCTTCTGCTTCTCTGCTGGAATTGTATGCATTTAGAAGTCGAGCTCGGAATAGAGAAGCAGAGGTGGGATTTGAAACTGGTGTGGGATTCTCGAGATCTTAGTACCCGCAGAGAATGAGCCCTGTCGTGACACAGATGAAAGAAAGGAATTTGTTTTCATTCCAGGAGTTCCCAGTTTGGATAATTTTTTATAAACTATATCGCAGTGCGCTTTCTAGGCAGTGGAACGTCGATTTAAGCCTAGTATTTCAGTTCCTATATATTTTTATTTGTCTTTCTCTGTCCGGTGTATAGTTAGCATGCAGTAATGCAATTATACATAATTAATGTCGTATAAAAAAGTTAATGAACTAATTAACAAAGAGCTAGATGTATATAGCATGAATGAAAATTATTTATTTAGCACGAGTAAGTTTGTAATAATCAAATTCTCCTAATTTTGCTCTTCATTGATCGGAAAAGGCAAATATTTGATTGTTGTTCAATGCTTAAGACATATTAATTTTAAGTCATTTCAACATACAACTTTTGATACAATCATATTTGATGTCGAAAATAACAATTTTTAAAGTAAAAACATTTATGTTTATTTTTTATTTTAATCATTATGATTAATCTATTTTGAGAATTACTTCTAATACAGGGTGATTACTGAATTCCTATACATTTGTTTTGCTAATTGTATTATCTTAACAAAAAAAAATAAAAACGATGACATAATGCAGATGTAAACCAACATAGTCGACCAACTCTATACGGACAATATACAATTAATCTCTCTCTCTATAATTACAATTATAGAGAGAGAGAGAGAGAGAAATGCATACATAGATAAACTCTTTTTACATATATATATATATATGTGTGTGTGTGTGTGTGTGTGTGTGTGTGTGTGTGTGTGTGTGTGTGTGTGTGTGTGTGTGTGTGTGTGTGTGTGTGTGTGTAAAATGAGTTTATCTATGCATGCCGTACTTTAATATAACATAATTTATTGCATTAAAAGTAAGGTGGAAAATAATATCATACAAAGCAAGTTATATTTTATACAACGAAAGTTAAACTTAGAAAATTCTTAATGTAATCTCACTATACAGAAAATAATGCAACTGCAAAAAATTTATTTACATCAAAATGATTCTCGGATGATTGCAAAAAGATTAATTTCTAGCCTTTTTATAATATTATTTCTGCCATTTTGAAATAATAGTTTAAGAAAAAATCTCCTTTTAGTTTAAGAAAAAATCTCCTTTTAGTTTAAGAAAAAATCTCCTTTTAGTTTAAGAAAAAATCTAAATAATAGTTTAGCAAAAAATCTTAAATAATAGTTTAAGAAAAAAATCAGAATTTATCTCCTTATTAAGTGTATTTTTAAAAAGATTTTTTTTAAATCAAAAATAGAAATAAGTGAGAGTTTATAATTTCGTTACTGGTCAATGACGTGATTTTTATCACATAATTAAAACATTAAACAAATAATAGTACTCTTAAGGTACGAAATAGAAAAAAAAACTGCATTTTCCTACATACACATTTTATGTTAGAAATTCAAGACTTTAAGAAAACACAAAACGTGATGAATGACAGTAATAAAGATCAACTTTGAAATCATTATTAGCGCCTTTAAAAATTAATGTGTTTATATAATGAAATTGTAAAAAAAATCATATGAAAAATCTGCGAATAAAATATTGCTTCAAGTCAAAAATTGGGTCACAGAAATAACAAGGACATCGATTATCCTTCAAAATAATAGCTTATGCATAATCTAATAATGAATCTTAAACTTTATATTTCGGAAAAGTGTTGGATGATTGCTTTAATTATAGGCATATTTAATAATTAAATACACGGATTTTAATATGGATTAAAACATATTTGTTAACAATATTTAATTTTAATTAGTATTTTAATCTTCTCGTTATTTTAACTAAGAAAGGACACAGGCGAGCTTTGAATTACGGAACTCATTAATTTTAATTGTGCTAGTAAAATAAATTTTTTATGATTTTTATTATACCCGAGATGTATCTACAAAATGTGCATAATTTCCAATTAAGTTCTATTTACTTTTTAATTTGTTTTTTTTTTCTTTAATGCAGCGCATAATTAATTTATCTGCACAGTTCATATTAAGTACAGACAACATATTACTTTCTTCTTTTATTCAAAACATGATTGTCAGAGTGAAAAACATCAACTGTTTTCAATTTAAAGTTAACTAATCCTATTAATTTGATTCAATCTTAATAAGGCATCTGTAAACACTTTTCTCTATTTCGCTGAAACCAATAATTTTAATTACATAACAAAGCAACAGTTTTAGAAAAAAAGCAGTGAGAGTTTGAAAACTATATCATAATATTCTTATCTAACAGCCTCCGTAGAATCAAAAATCAGAAACTAAAAAACAAATATTGACAAAAATTAAATATTTTTCTTCAACTTAATTAAAATTCAGTGCACTTTCCGAAATAAGTTCGCGTCTTTAAAATAATAATTAAATTACATCATTCGTAAATAATTTATAATCTTCATCAAAATTAATTTTTTTGAATCATAAGGTTAAGTATAATTAAATGGTTTTAAAGAAGTCTAGAAATTGTATGATGAAATGTGAAGAACCTTCACACAGATTAATTAAAGTGATTCGTTTTATTAATTATGAAATTAAAAATTTAATTATTTATATGATAACTATTAGTTTAACATTCTTATCAGTTTGCTTAGATATCTTTAGAACATTTTTATGTATGATGAATGCGTTTTACACAAAATTTCTTTTCACAGAGTTTATTTCGAATTTTGAGTTTAAATTAAAAGTAAGATTAAATCACCTATGTCCTGATATAGTAATAATTAGAAGTTTATGATTTAGAGAATAATCAGAAATTATTTCAGCATTCAGGATGAGAAAGCTGAAAAAAAAAAATCTTTTTTTTTAAGAGCATTGGTAAAATCTACTTAACGATCAATTTGTCAGTCTTAGAAGACCGGTGTTAAAGATGAGAAATATGAGTGAAACTGTATCAATTTATAGATATATGCATGATTATTAAAGGCTAAAATCATTGTAGTATCGAAATAACCTTATTCTTCATAATAAGATATTACATTTTCTCAGAAATTGAATCGGTTCATGAATTGTAAAAAATGATCAGAGTGCGAATTGCAATCACATCATTTGCATAAAAAATGATTGAAAATGATGAAGTAATCTCAATAAAGGTTTGCGTGCAATCTTAATTATTGCAGATGCATTTAAAGAATATCTGTATTTTGTACAGTACAAAATATAAATGAATATAATATAAACTAATATAAAAAATGAAATATTTTGTATAATGCTGAAATATATGTAGTACTTGGAGAGGTTCGATAATGATGACGGACCTTTTTTGTATTTTTAAGATTTTATTGTTTCTCCGCTTTCGGGAGTTGGATTGAGCCTTGCCTTTCGGCGTTGCTGCTTCGTCGATGATGTTACAAAGACTGATCGTTTTTTACATATACCGCTAGAGGGCGTTACAAGTGAGAGGCGGGGCAACATGCTTACGTAACATACTCCCGCCTTGAAATTGCACAATTTCAATATTCAGACACTATATGAATTTCACACATAACAATAAATTCGACAGAATTATTACAAAAAATGAATAAATGTAAAAACAAATTAAAAAAAATACTGAAATAATTCTTAAATATAAATTTACACAAAATAGTACTGAAATAATTCTTATATATACACATTTATACAAATGAGTTAAAATCTCTATATATTATTTACAATCATATACACATATAAATCCAATTAATTTTTTGGAAGTGAACATATTTGACTAATACCTCTTTTAATAACACCATTCGAAACTCTTATTACAACAACTCTGACTAAACCATCTGAACCTTTTATTGATTCTTGAATTCTACCTAGTCTCCAATTATATGGAGACAAATCTGGATCTTTGATTAAAACCATATCATTAAGATTTGCATTATTCTTAGTTAACTGCCATTTGTTTCTAAGATGTAAATTATTCAAATAATTACGTTTCTAATTTTTCCAAACTTGTTGTACTAATTTAGTTAATTTTGCCATTTTGACAAATAATTAATTTCCTCTGAAAATTCAGAAGGTTGCACCTTGCTTACCATGAAGTTGGATGCTGCTTCAATTTCCATTATTATTATTATTATTATCTTACCTTTTTTACATTTTAGAAGAACACTTCAAATGATTAATAAATCTGAAAAGATAACTTACAATTTTAGTATAGTTGTTACTTAAATTTAAAATATTCAAATAAAATTATTAGAAATATTAGTTAGTAAATTCAATTCACAAAAAGTTTTAACTTCTTTCATAAAGTCGTTATTGATTGCACACACTCGCGATTTGCTGCACAAGACTTGTTTTCACTTCACAGGATTTATCAGTCACTTTAATCGTGAAAATGTCTGTGGGACGCCACTGCATTCGGAGCGTTTTAACTGTTGTTAAGTCTGGAAATTCAAAATTTACGTTTTGATTATTCCCTAATAATCCAGGATGGTTTGAAACCCATTTGTGAAGTTGCATGCCTCCTTTACTTAAAAGTTCTATTAACTGCTGTTGTAAAGCCTTGATTTTTGGTAAGTTAATTGAACCAGTTAAAATGTCAACATAAACACCAGTAAGAAGTGCTGCAGATGCTTGAGGAAATTCACTTTTTTCTTTCTCAGCTAATGCCTTGAGTGTTCTGGTGGCTAAAAATGGAGCACATTTTGTTCCATATGTCACAGTCCGTAGTCTGTATGTTTCCACAGGAGCAAATCTATTAGATTTCCACAGAATTTTTTGCAGGTCTCCATCTGCTTCTGCGACCAAAATTTGGCGATACATTTTCTTTATATCTGCACTAAATGCAAATTGATATGTTCGGAATCTTGGAATGATGCAAAATAGTTCCTGTTGAACTGTTTCGCCGTTCAATGAAATGGAATTAAGTGAAACTCCATTGCTAGAATTTGCAGATGCATCAAAAACGACACGCAAGGGTGTTGATGTGCTTTCTGGGCGAAACACAGCATGATGAGGAATATAATATTCACTATTGGCAATTTCAGGAGAATCTAAAATTCCTTCCATATGATTTAACTGGAAATATTCATCCATGAAAGCCTTGTATTGTATTGCCATTGTTTTATTTTTATCTAATCTTTTCCAAAGTAAATTTAAACGTCTTTCCGCCATTTCTCTTGAATCGCCTAGTGTAGAACGTTTTTCTTCAACTATTGGTAATTTAACAACATACCTTCCGGTACTATCCCTCTTATGAGTGGAAAGAAAATGTTCCTCACAGTCAGTTTGTTCATATGTTTTTGATTCGACTGAATCATCTGTATTATCACCAGGAAAAGATTCTAAGTTAAAGAAATTTTTAACAGAATTCTCCAGATTATCATTTTTAAAAATTAATCCAGAAAAGAAATGAGAATTTCTGCCGTTGATTGTTCCCGTTACTAAATATCCGAACACACTATTTTGTAATAAGAGTGAATTATCATATGATCTAAATTTTTCTGCCTTCAATAAATCAAAGAACAACTCACATCCGAGTAATGCATTAATTTTACTAGGAATATGAAAAGTCTCATCCGCAAGTTTTATCTCACTTGGGAAGTTAACTTTTGAGATATCAATTTCTTTAGAAGGAGTTAAATGCGTTATTTTAGGCATAATGAAAAATGATACAGTTCTGGAAAAATCATTGTCTTCATTAAAAATGGTAGTGGTTAATTTATTTTTAACGAAGAATTCTCCTCCGTTAATACCAGAGATGGATGCATTAACCTTTTCCCGCTTCAAATCTAAAGAATTGGCCAAATCTGCAGTTATTATGTTTACCGAACTCCCTGAATCCAACAGGGCCTTTATTTTTATTTTTTGACCAAATGCGTCTTCAATAAATAACTGCGCGGTGCATAGAAGGTTTGAAGATAGTTTCGAGTTACTTGCAAGCGCTGACTCAGCCTCAGGGGTCAGTTTTTGGGGGAACCTCGACGAGCCAGACGGTTCATTGTTTACATAAAGTTGCTCCCCCGCGTCTGGGGGCGTTACCTCTGCTAGGCGCGTACTTAAGAGTTTAGGATCCAGATGTATCAAAGAATTATGGCCTGATTTTTGACAGCTTCGGCAGAGGAATGTGGATTTGCAGGGTGGCTTATGCAATTTCAAACAGTTCTTACAAATGTTATATTTTTCTAAAAGCTCGATTCTTTTAGAAACACTCAATTTTAAAAATTCAGAGCATCTTTGTAAAGGATGTTCAAATTTACATAAAATACATGGCTTTACATTACTTAGTTTATTCGCATCATAAAGAAAGTTTTTTGGCTTATTTATTGCGCCTTGAAATTCCTTGTGGAACTTGCTACTTGTAGGGTATTTCCCTAATTGATCGAGTACCATCGCTCTTGATTCTAAAAATTGCAAGAGCTCCTTCAATGAAGGTATTTGTTTTGATTGTATGGACATTTCATATGCCTTTCTACTCTCTTTGTCAAGTCTTTCTAATATTATATTTACTAATATAGCATTTGTTAAGTCATTACATTCTAAACTCAAACTTTTTAAACCTCTCAGACTTTTATTTATTGTGTCTGTGATATTTCGTAGGCCTTTTGCAGACTCAAAATTTAATTTTTCTAGTTTTAGCATATTTCGAATGTGAATATCAACAACCGCTCGCTTATTTTCAAAGCGTTCTTCGAGAGCAGCAAATAGTGACTCAAATGTATCGTCACTTGTTTCTATAAATTTAGCTTCACCACAGAGGGCAGCTTTTAAATAAAATAACTTTTGATCATTCGTTAATTCGATATTATCGTTTATTAGACACATAAATTGATTTTTGAAATTACTGAATTCTTCCATTTTTCCGTAAAATAACGGTAAGGGAATTTCCGGAAGTTTCGTTTTTAATTGAATATGATTGATATAAGCGTTCAAATTTGAATTTTGATCATTTATATTATGAATTACATTTTCGTTAACATTATAATTAGAGAGTAAGCATTTCAAACTTACCTCTAATTCGTTTCTTTCTTCTTCGATATCCAATATTTCTTGATCGCACTTCTTGCTAAGTGTTTCATCTTCGTCGATTTCTAAATAATCCTTGAATAAAATTTCTAATTCTTGTTTTATTTCTTCCACAATTGCCAGCTTTTGTTGACAGCTTAATATGAACTTATTTTCTTCTTCAACCGTTGAACTACTTTCAACAAACTTTTTAACACTTGTTAGTTTCGCCTTTATCCTTCCACGGATTCTATTTAACTCTTTGGCTTTTTGAGTTTTATTTTTCTCCATAGTTTCGCTAATTCGTCTCCGGATCGCTAGGACCAGAATGGAGAGGTTCGATAATGATGACGGACCTTTTTTGTATTTTTAAGATTTTATTGTTTCTCCGCTTTCGGGAGTTGGATTGAGCCTTGCCTTTCGGCGTTGCTGCTTCGTCGATGATGTTACAAAGACTGATCGTTTTTTACATATACCGCTAGAGGGCGTTACAAGTGAGAGGCGGGGCAACATGCTTACGTAACAGTACTCAGCATATATTTCAGTACTTCAGATACAGTCCATATAATATATAAAAATATATATCTATATATGTTAATATTCAATACTCTCAAGTTTGATTCATTATTATATTAAATTGTAATATGCAAAAAAAAAAAAACCACTAATACAACATAAAAAAATTTTAATTTGGCAACTGAAACCACTTATGCTTAATATGAAAACTGGAAACACTAGTGACGCATGACATTTTTCTTTTGATCTATAACTTAATTTCAATAAGATAATGGCAAGCAGAAATGTGAAAGCTAAGTTAGCTTTCCTAGACCAGTGTTTTCCAACACTGAAAAAAATGTTGACAAACAAATGATTTTTTTTTATTTCCTTTCTCTACTTTAAAGGGCATCCAATTATTAAAATTTCAAAATAAATCTGATATCTCATATTATGTTTTAAATGTCGTTTTTAAAAAATGAGTCTTATTGGCTGAAATTTGCTCTAAGATTGAATTTTAAATTCTTCTGCTAATTTATATAAATCTCGATGTTATCATGTCAGTATAAAAATAATTATAGCACATTTTAAATGTATACCTAAATCGGAATACCTAATCTTTATTTCCAAAATGCTGGTTCTTTAATATAAAATTAGGTAAATAATAATCATTCATATTTTATTTAGACTTTAATGAAATTAATTTAAATTTGAAAGTATTTTCGTCATCATCGCCATATCAGATTCTGAGTATTATTAAAGATCCAGCTCCATTTATATCAACTAATCTATTTGATAAAATTACTCTCAGCATAATGTCAAAAGACTTTAATAATTAATAAGTATTACTAAATATTGTTTGTATTTGGAAAGGATCTTTCACTTCTGTTTTATTAGTATTTAAGTGCATCTTTTCTGCTATTAATATTTCTAGTGTAACAGTGCTTTAAAAGTATTTTCTTTTCTCTAGAAATATTGTCATCATAATAATGAGAAAATTTGGGAAATACATTATATTTCAGTTTACATATATTAGAAAATGTGCTCTTTATATAAATTGAAAAACCGTTGCACTTTTGTTTTTCATCTAATCAGTTCCTATGCAAAGGTTTTATTCATGAGATACATATATGAGAAAAATTAATTCTACTTTTACATCTGATTTGAGATATTTTACTAGAACCATATAATATTTTCGTGGCATATCGCTCTTTTATTTTTCTCTAATTTAGATTTTAAATTCAGTATATTATTATTATTTGAAATTAATTATTGTCACCCAGTTGTACGTATATGTAGGGGATGTATACAGTTTGTCTTTGTAAGTGGAATGTCTGTTTTTCTATGCATATTAAATCTATTAATACTGAAATCTACCGTTCTACAAAGCTACTGAGGGTACCCGAATCCATTGGTCATCACTGTGAAATGTGATATTAATTATTTGTATATAGGGCTGTTTTCGTTACATGGGCGTACTCAGATGTGTTTGGAGAATAGGAAATTTATCTGAGAATTCTTAAAAGATGTCCAAACATTCATTTGCTTATTAAGCTTCAGTTAAACGGTATCGCCTTTGTATATCGGCGCTTTGAGAAACCAATAGTCATTGCAGTTTTTATGGGAATTAGAGAATTCATCTAATCGTTGAAAGAAACACTCGTAATTTGAGGTGATTAAGCTGGAATGATCTTTGAATTGTAAGCAAGTTTCTGTAAGCATCTAACTGATTGTACGCGTCTAGTTTCGAGGGGGTTTATTCTAACCAAATATATGCGATATCCACAATATAGTGATATGCACAATTTTATTCAAGGTAACATAACATAGATTGTTAAATTTTAAGAGTAACAAAACATTTCATACTTCAAAAAAATTTTGATAAAGATTAAACATACATATTTTTAAATATATATTACTAATTGAATTTTCCTAATGGCATGCTTCGAAATGACATTCATTATTTTTAGTTAATATGTCATATCATTTTACGACTGCTATTTTTAAACCGAATTTATTGCTTGCAACTGGGGAAAAATAATTACATTGTGTCTTTTTAATTGTGCAATTGTTTCTTTCATTCAGCTGAGGGAAGCATTTGCCAGTTTCAGAAGTAGAATCACTATTTTAATAAGATATCTTACCATTTCGTCTTTTGCTAATCGTAAACACAAGAATATTTAAATTCAATTAATAAAATAATTAAATTTTAATTATTTTATTAATTGTAAAATTTCTTGGCATAAATTTAAAAATCACCCAAGATTTAAGATTTGATAATTCGATCATTTTTTTTTTCCATCTTAAAAGAAATTTCGCCATATCGCATTATATACCATGAGTTATGATAAGTAGACATAGTGCATAGGTCGCTTCTATATGATGATTCTAGGCAAGCACAAAGCTTTACAATTTCTGTATCTTATTTCAAGATAAACTGAACTTTATCATTTATTATTTAAAAATCTTTTACTGCCATTTTTGTTCAAAAATTAATTTGCATCTATAATTAAAATTCAAAACAGAAAAATAAACTTTCTTTAATGAATAAACATTAAGCGGTTGCTAAATTATTTTATAATTACTGGCCCAGCTTCATAAATCATGAATTGTTTAGAAGAACTACAGAAAAGTAGAAAGATATGTATTATGGTATACAAAAATACATAAAGTTAAGATCAAATGGTAATTAACTATCTCGAGAAAACATAAAACATGGAATTTTTTCTTGCTTTTTTGGGAGGGAAATAGATGATGGTATCGAAAATGGTAAGATGGCCATTTATCAAATGCTATAACCCGGGCCCTAAAAGGAGAACCATTTAATGTGTTCTTAATCGATCAGATGTCTCCTAAATTTTATCTTGATGGAACGGTTGTATAATAGAGCAAAAGAAATAAAATTACCCGATGTTAAACGGTTCCTGTTTTCTATAAGATAAGCCTGCAAAGCATTTTTTTAAATGACATGCGTTTTCAAATATGTTCAGGATTCTGCTAATATTCCTTTTTTGTTAATTATTTGTGATATTTTCAGATATTATTATTTTTTACACATTCTCGATCATTTACTAAAAAAATGATTGCTAGAAATAAAATCAGTTGTATGGCTTTGATTGAACATTTCTTTAAAAAAAATGAAAGTTAAAAGATTATGCGGAAAAAGCAATGCATGCATGAGAAATGTAAATATGCATGTGCCTAAATATTTTGAAAGATGAATTAATAAGTGCTTTTATTGTTACCATGCTATGCAACTAAATGAAGTGCCTTGAAAAATTTTCTACTCGTTATCAATCTCTTATTTCGTTTTCAATATATAATTAAACTTTATATAGCTATCATAAATACATACGTAAATTAGATCTTTAGTCATTATTCAACTGCCCTTTCAATCTTTAGTTGAAACAAATTATTCTTTCAAAATAATTCCTGGATATATAACAATCTGCGGAATTCAATCAAAGTTATATTCCAAATATTAAAGAAAAGAGATTTAGGTTCTAGACCAAAGGAACTTTAATATTACCTTCAATACATATAAATATTCGAATATATGGCATTTCATGATGAATAATTTTGCATACTAATGAAAATTCTAATGAGATGCTCTACATATGTTAGCTACAGATATTTCAAATGAATTGACTAAATTAATTAGAAATCTCTTTGACTTCCAAGGAAATAGCCAGTGCATATTATAAATTTATCTCATGTATATATAAGGAGCATTATTCTAAACCTCTAACAAGATTTTAATATAAGTTCCTATAATTTTTAGATAAGGACAGAATTAAGAAAATTAATTAAATTTCCTGTAGTAACTGGTTAGTTAGAAATGTGACGAATTTTACTAAAATGGGAATAGAACTCTTTTAAAGGCAAAAGACGAAGAATCTCAGGCGATATTTTCTGAAATCTGAAAGGAAAAGTCTGTGCACTGAAGTCAATGAATACAAAATGAAAGGCAGTGTATAATATAAATGTTAATAATACACTTAATGTAATGTTCAAAAGGTTTTAATTTCGCGTATTATTATTACAAAAATAGAGAAATTGGAAATCAGTGGGTATTATTTAATTTCCAAAAATCTCGAAGAAGTATAAAATACCATAAATGGATGAGCATTTTCTAAGCGAAAATTAACCACTAAAGTCAGAAAATCAGCTCCATATTATTTTATCTATTTTGATAGTATCCCTTTAATTTGTAAGTGATTCTCTGTGAAAGTTTATTTCTTCTGGTCTATCGTTGTTTCTTTTTAGTTTCAGATTTTTATACTCATTACTAGCAGTACGTCTGTGATTGTTTATTTACTTAGAAATATCTTCCAATATATGGTGGTAAGATAAGCAAACGAAGTAAATGCCACTCATTACGGGAAACAGCACAACTCATAGAAATATAAAATGAGATCTTGTTATTTACAAAATATAATGATAATTTGAAATGGGAGACGGTGACTTTATCTAATTCTAGACAGCATCTGTGACTGGAATTATACAACAGAATATAAGATATAATGAAGAGGTCTACTGAAAATCTTCAGTAGGATTTAATACTGTTAATGAAATATTATTGTATTGTTTGCAAAACGCGTTTGCTAAAAAAATAGTATATATTGTGTGTCGGATTTTTTATGTTTTCTTAAAACTGGTAACTTATAAAGTGCAGGATAAAGAAGTTAAAAAAATATTGGTGTAGTAAAAATACTTTCATAAAATTACTATGAAAATAAAATAATTAATTTCAGCTTTATATGGAAAGCTCTGCTATGAAAGGAATATGGGTATTTAAATATATATTAGTTCAAGTATTTAGAGAACCCAGCTTATCGCTATTATGAAAAGTGCAATGACTGTGTTCGATGAATATGATATGATAAGGAGAAACACGCCAAAATATATCTAATAAAAACTCCAGAGGTTTGAGCTCTATTAGTAACAATATTTTAGATAGGTGAAACATTCGAAATTATAAGCCTAGAGAATTTCAAGGAAGATAATGTATTTAACCCATCGAGCGTCGGCTGTCCAGCTTAAGAATGTTCTTAAAACGGCCGCAGTCAAAATAAAGGTTGAACACAATTTACTAGAAAAGAAATTGGCAGAACGTTCCTAAACCGGCCTGGTATGTTTTTGCTTTCCCCTGACCATTAACAACAGGGGGTAAACTTTCCCGCGTCTCGACCATCGCCACCCCCTAAACACCGGGGATTTTGAATAGGACTGACTGATCAATCAAGTAATAAATCTGTCGACGCAGGGCAATTGCCATGCGGTTTTTCAACTAAAAAGTTGGTTTTCGCTCTGAGAACTAAGAACTTCTCTTTTAATCTGCAATGTTTGCAGAAAATAGAATTTGTTCAAAAATAAATTTAAAAAAAATCCGCAGTATGATTTTATAAATTTTTATTAGTAATAGAAAAATTTGTTTAATAAATTATTTAAAAGGAATTATCATTCATCAAATTGCATTACGAATATAATACATTCGTTTTACTGACATTCAGTGAATTTTACTTAAGTTTTTTCTAATTTTTAGTTGTAAGCCTTTTACTCGCATATTTGGTATTCGAAATGAAAATAGCATGATTTATAGCTCCCTGATTGAAATAAATTATAAAAAATTATTATTAATTTAAAAATACTACATTCATTTCGGATATAAATCTGTTATAATCTGTTATTGAAAATTATAAATAAAAATTTATAAAAAAATTTTGTTTATTTTTTTATTTTTGTTTTTCATTTCATTTTTTTTAAGTTTTGAAAAATAATAAAACAATCTTTTGTCAATATATAGTAGGTGAATATTTTAATGATAATATGTTGATGAAAATATTATTAACTTGAATATTTTTGACTAATTATCTTATTTTGAAATAATTAAAAAATAAGTTGAAATAATAAATTTTTAAAGTTAATTTTAATGCTAAAATAAGAAAACATAGTGTATCCATTTACTCACGAGGCTTATATCTGATAAAAATCATCATTTCATTCATATTTTTAATAAGTGAATATTTTGAATGTCAATTTCTTATATCATTCCTAATTTTGTCACAAATCTTGGTAAAAATGACTTATAGTCAGTGCAGAAATATTTTCATAAATCCAAGCATTTCTCTGCCGTTAAATATTGCGAAGAATCTTTCTTTCATCTAACTCCATCAATGAAATCAAAATTTCAACTGTACCCATTTTATTAAGTTACAACATTATGATTTTTTATGAAAATTCGTAAATTATCTCGTAGATAATTTACGAAAAATGAGACTTAGCTGCATGTGTCCAACAGTTAAGAATTACCCTTTCAGACTCTTGCTTCCATGCTCTTCATTTCTGAACAATTCAAGCGAATTTCACTGGCAATATTTATAAGGTATTTCGCTGCATGTGAATTTCAAAAGGTAGATGCACAATAAAATAAATGAAAAACAATCTAGAGTAAGTAATCATAACTTCAATAACGTTTAAAACCAGTGAGTGAAAATTAAGGTTTTTATTTCATTGCAACAATAAAAATACTTGCTACAAATTTTGGCACACTCATTAAAATAAAACAAATTATAGATATTAATGAATCTGTAATTATTTTATTATTTTACCAGTTCCTTATTTTTCCAGTTTGTGCAAGAAGGGCAGAAATTCTTCATTTAAATGATCTTATCCTCCGGTCACAAAAATTGGATGGGAGAAAATTTGCTTAACAATGACATTACATATTAAGAAGGTTGTGCTAAATCAGAAATAATATATATATATAAGTTATTTTATATTTTTAAGAAAAATAGAGATAAGCGTGAATTGTTACATCATAGAATTAATTAGCAAAGACAGGTCGGAGAATCATATTGGTGTGATAAAGCAGAAAGTTATTGGTGGTCTAGTCACAGATGACTCATCGTGGTCTCATGATGTTAAAATGTTCTCATAATGTTAAATGTCTCATGATGTTCTTATCATCTGTAACTACTTTTTATCAAAGCAAAAATAATATTCACAAATAGCTTTTTAAAAATCCAAACGCTACTATTTTCGTAAATTATGAATTTTTAAAGCATAGTAAAAATTTTAATTAAAATTTTTCCGTGGTAATTCGAAGAAAAGTAAATTAACTAATTTGACATTTGTATATTAATTTATCGAATTTAAGCATATTTTACATCAATATATTTCATTATGGAAGTGAAATTAAATTGTCTTCATTGTTGCTTCTATCATTTCAACCTAATTTTTTTCCATTGTTGATATCAAGATATGATCCAACTAATTATTTAATGCTGAGTATCTTTCAGTGGTATGCTTTTGTTAAAAATTCTGTTATACTTTAGATAAAGTTCAAGTGCAGAATCAAGCATTGGTGAAACATTTTTAGCTCATTTTTGAAAATTGCTATTAGGATTGCCCTTAGGAAGTGCATTAGAAATAAATTTCCTAAAGGAAGCAATTTTTCTATTGGAAAAAATCTTCAGTAGTATCTGATCAATAGCCGAATTTCAACCAGAATATAAACAAATTTAGTAAGAAAACCCATTTGCATTGTATTAGTGAACAGAGAAATCGAATTTTTTATTTTATTTTTTAGTCATTACTTATTATTGAATATATTAAGAAATACGTCTTTAAATCTTCTATGAAAAAAAAACTTTAATGGATATGAAAATCAAAAATAGTAGAGCACACACTTTGTTTGACATAAAATCTAAAACTGATTAAAGAGCAAAGCTTAAAAACTTTTTTTTCATAGATTATTGCCATAATACCCACGTTAACTTAATAAAAAGAACACCGCTTTCAGGAGTGATGAATTAATCTTTTGAATCCAAGACTCATAAATTTCAATAATGGTAAAGATTAAAAGAACTACTCAAAACCTCTTTCAAGAATTAATTCTTGTCTTGCTGAATGCCTAGCAAGGGAAAATATCCTCCCTTTCAATGCTAGATTCGTATTAAAAGTACTTCTATTGTACAATCTGCCTGGCGCATGTTCTATATAACCCATTTTGAGACACTAATTTTCCTTGAATAGGCTGTTGTTCACCAGATGTAACACTTCTCTTTGTAATGTAACTTGGGCAACTTTAAGCACTAAACCTACCGACATTTTACTGCTTGATTTGATCGTAAAACTTCTTTTAACAATGCGAACAAGCCGAAAAACTACTTTCACATAGAGAAACACATGGATTTTCTTACCGAATACTAGCAATTGAAAGGAACCGAGATCCATAGATAAAAAAAGTTCTGAATCCACAGCCTTGTGATACGTTCAAACAGTTAGAAATCGTATCAGCCTTTAATGCATTTATTTAATTTCATTAAATAGTTAATGCTGTTTTATTGCAAAGCAATAATTATAATTGCACAGATACATTCATTAATTCTATTCTTCAAAGCAATATCATACACATCATCCAATTTTGAAGAATATAAATAAATGTTTTCCGTTTATTAAATATATTTTCTTTCTTTCATATGCCAAACTTTTTTTAATAGTCCTTATTATTACCAAGTAATTTTTTTCATTTACGCTTTTCACAGCCCGTCACAAGACACAACTCTTCCTCCCATTTGAATGTGCTTTGATTTTTTTATAGAGATTTTAAATATATATTTATAATATAATTATATATTTTAAAGATATAATTTCTAAAAAAATATTTTTTATATTTATAAAAAAAGCGGGTTTTTTTATAACCTGAGCCCTCTCCCCCCCCCAAAAAAAAACGAAAGAAAAATATGATTTGCAAAAACCAGTGAACAACGCTTGTATTTAAATAGTGAAATAAAAAATAATATTAAGCAGTATAAGAGAATAATAGTAACTACATTTATCAAGATACTTTAAATAAAAACGTCTATAAAAAAAATTAAAAACGCTTTTACTAAAAACTCATTCTAAACAGTAAAAAATAAATAATTAGATCCAAAAATTTTCAAATTTGCCTTTCATTACGTATTAAATGCTTGGCCAAAATCTATATATAAAGCTTAAACAATAGTTAAAATTACATTTATAAATAAATATTTGTCTCGCTTAATAATTGGGATGAAAATAAATTTAAAAATTTTATATAAGGATTTGTTTTTTTTATATTTTACAGCATTTTAATAAAAGTATTATTAAAAGTTCAAACGTACTTTTTTGCGAACTAATCACAATCATTAACTGTTATACATGATTATGACATGTAAATATGAAGGATTCCCTACCTTTAATAAGTATAATAGTTTTCATTTGGATATTAAATTTGTGGCGAAATAATGAAATATCCAAATCAGAAATGAAGTATACAGCTCATATCACCAATCGATCCTGCAATCGCGAATTCTTACGAAAAGCGTTATTTCCCCTTTTCGGGAGTTCGTTCCCCTAATTGGAGGGACCACCCAAATTCTAACTGTCAGCGAAAACCACAAAATGACCTTAACAAGCAGATGACCCACCCCGTTTATTGCATTTAAGGGGGAAAGCATTGACGACTTTCTAAGTTGGAGCCGGGTTAATAGCAGTTTGCGGAAAGCAACTTCCTACGTTCCAGCCGGGTTCAAAACAGTTTTCGGAAAGCAACTTCCTACGTTCCAGCCGGTATTCAAGAGACACGTTGGAGCGACTTTCTACGTTCCAGCCGGTTGAAGGGTTAAGATAGATGAGAAGCATCTGGATATAAGACTTATAAAATGAAAGTAAGTTATGATCATAAAAATATAATCTAATAAGTGAACTCGTGTTAAAAAAAAACCTATTTCACTACATATATGACTATCGCAGAACTTTGATCTCCACATATCTGGGCTGAAATGAATTCAAGTATTTTTACTGGTATATAGAATGAAAATATTTAATATTTATTTTCATGGAAATGATCAGGAATTATTTTTTATCAATTGATATTGTTTTTTACTTGGTCTTTGTTATTCATTGTTTTTTATTTCCATGTTGTCCGAAATAAATGTCAAATCTATTAATATTTTTTTAAAAATAATCTTATTACCTTAAAAGCAACCGTTCTTATCTCAAAACTGAGCAAAAACACGTATTATCTCGCGTTGAATGATAATGAGAGAAATTATCGGGTGTATATAAAAACAAAGCCAAAAACTAATTTCAATATTCTGAGAAATGTCAGATAATTAAATGTGCGTATATTACTTCATTTCAATTTTAGTACCGTTTAAAGCAATCATTTCAGAGCATTTAACCCTTGTGTCAGTTCAAAAGACTCTATTTCCAAATGGCACAAGCGATTTATGTTGGAAACAGCGGAAATGTTCGTTTCTCGTTTTCATTTATTTCATAATGTAACACATTACGTGTTTAGTTGTTGAATAATATGAATAGGATAGAGAATGCATTTTATAACAGCATTTGTTTCCGTTGCGAATTAGATTCAAAATTTAAACTGAACCAGCAATTTTTAAATGAATTGATCATACTAAATTTCCTTGCTGCATCTGCCTAATGGACAAAGACTGTGTATCAAGGTTAGAGAATCCATTTATTAAATGAAAATACACTCAGAAGTAGGGGAAGCTTTTAGGACCACTTCTATTTCCGCATTTCAAAGCATATGTAGAGTAGAACTTGTAGACCTTATTCACGCTCCCATATATTTAACAGCAAACTTTGTAATCTAAAAGTGCTTTAAAATTTCAAAAATTCCAAAATTTGAAAAAAAAAGTAATCTAGTAGAGAAAGCGCATAAGTTGAAGCAGCAGTTGCACTTGCAAAAAAATGCCACTATTCTGGCTAGTAAAAATATTCATTTGAAAATTCCAGAAAGTATTTTCAAACCTAAATATAAAAATTTAATAAAAATTGAGTAGTGAAAACGTAGCGATCTTGAAGAAGAAGAGACATTCATATATGATATAATTCATTAAGTTAAAATTTCCTGATGCACATATAATAAATTCACTACCCTAACAGTTACAAATCATAGTCTTTATCTCAAATATCTGCACGGTTTCAACCTCGAAGTCTACAACTGCCGATGTTCTGACAATATCAAAGATAACACGAATTATTACATATACTATTGGATAATGTTGGAATATAAAAATGGATATGCCCTATGAAGTAATAGGTAAAAAAAGAACTTAATACCACACCACACATCCGTTTCTAGAGCTCATGTGGCCCTTTTCTAGTTTGGTATAGATGTAGGTGGACTTTATTTAAAAAAACAAATATGCACAGCAATTAATTGAAAAGTAATAAACAAATGACAAAGTAAGAAGTCATATAAGATAGCAAGAAATGATAAAAATTAGAAGAGGTAAAAAAATAACTGATAATGGAACACTCTAAACTCCAAAATGATGTCGAAGTCTCTCTCCGCCGGCTTAAATGTGTAAGCATCAGTCAGACTTATTTAGAATCGAGACCCTCTTTGCCACACATATCAGTTTATGAGACTTCCTGGATCTTCTTTTGTCTTTTTGATTTATTTTATACTAGCCGCCTTTGGCGACAAGCCGGTTCGCCAATCTTAATGTTCGTTAAAATTTTAATAATTAAATATTTAATGTAATTCCTATTTTAATAGCTTCTTAATATTTTAAAACTTCATATTTTGATAGTTATATAATTCACTCATAATATTATAAAGGCCTTCAGTCATAATGTAATATGTATCCCTCTAATTCTCTGTTAGTTCCCATAGAATTTATGCTTTAAATTAAAATGGAAATGATCAATCTGCAATTAATATAATAATATTTTTTACTGAAACAAAGCATTTTTTTTTTATAAAATGGTTATTGAAAACAGAATCACTGAGCATTTAAACCTTATGAGCACTGAAAAATATCTTTCTTAATTTATGTAATATCTGAAGAATTTGGCAACAAAATTTTCTCAGATTCGTCATGAGCATATCGATTAATTAACAATGTTTAATTTTAAATGAATCAAACACTAAGAAAATAAATAGAATCGTTTAAAATTATCGGTTGAAAATAGGTTTAAAAAAAACTACTTAAAAAACGATGTACTTTAAATTATAAGCATAGGAAATATATATATATATATATAACTAACATGAATACAATTTAATTACAAAAGCATACAATTAACCTAAACATAATTTAAATCAAGTACGCATTCGTTGAAAATAGTTGTCAACAATCAGAACACTATGCGCATGCTGGAATTTTCAACACTAGTTATGGTAACGCAAATGTGTGAACTTTTCTACTCTAGTTGGGGTAACGCTATGCAGATTAGAAAGTTTTAATTTCTTTTATTCTGTTTTGTTTTAATTCAAAAGTACTTCAGAATGAATCTGATTGATCGATTAATTAGCAATATTTAATTTTAAATGCATCAAACATTAAGAAAATAAACAGAATCGTTTGAAATAATCGGTCGAAAAATGTTAAGCCTAACCTCATTAGCGTGGGGGAAAAACTGAAGCCTCACTCATTAAGCGTTGGGGGAAATGAATATTTTTTGGCGGGAAAGTTAGTTTTTAATTAATAATTTAAATTGTAAGTAAAAATTTAAAAAAAGGGACTCCAGGTGCACATTTACGACTCCAAGGTATACATGCACCAAATTTGATAGCTGTAAATCAAACGATCTGGCCTGTACAGCTCCAACACACACACACATTGAGCTTTATTATAAGTATAGATTTTAGTTCATTCATTTTTTATTTTATTTACTTGTTTATTTATTTTCCTTTTCATAACTTTACTTTCATTTTTTTTTTATTTTCTTCAAAATTTATTGTTTTATGTATCATGTAGTACAGGCTATGATGTTCATGTATCCTTTTTCTTTCTTTCTTTTTTTCACTCTTAGTGATTTTTATTTCGGCACATGCCTTTATGTATTTAGAGGAAGAATATTCCAATGAATTTTAAATTTGCAATCATTATTAATTGAGTGCATTCCGATGTAACACATCTGTTAGCACACAACATAACCAATAAAATAAGAAATACTAAATTTCATTCTTCTATCTTGTTATACTATTTGGCTAACATGTTAAATTACAAACTAGCAAACAAATTGGTAATTATTAGACTTTTTTGATGAATTTATTCCTATATAATTATGTAAATACACACCCAAAAATTCTAATTGGCGCCTTGTTTTTCTGGAGCAATATATCCACAGACATACAAGTAGACGAATCAAAAGGCAATGTATCTTTTGATGAATTTTGGGAATGCCAATGTATTACCACATTTATCGACCAAATCATGGTCTATTTCCCTATTTAGCGTATTATGACTTTGAGATATTTATGCACACATGGGCTGTTAAATAATTAGGCAGATATCTTCGTAGCATATTTTATCGAAAATTTAATATAAATCTACTCTTTTTGAGTTAAGGCCACATACTAA
The DNA here is from genome assembly GCF_947563725.1 of Argiope bruennichi. Classification (NCBI taxonomy): domain Eukaryota; kingdom Metazoa; phylum Arthropoda; class Arachnida; order Araneae; family Araneidae; genus Argiope; species Argiope bruennichi. Next base: position 6,333,274 of record NC_079155.1, read on the forward strand.
ATTTCATTCTGCTAGATTAATCCCTTTTAAATTGCTATATTCACTGACAACAAGGTATAATATAACGGTCAATTCATTGTTTAAACCATTAAAATTCATTAAAAACCAAAAATATTTAATTTTTTTGACAATCAAAGTCTTTTTTTTCCTGCAAGTTTTCATATATGGAAAAGCAACGAACATGAAGATCCGTCAATCAATGGAATTTACACTTACTTGTCTGCTGTTTTGCATTTTAACATAATAACCCAATAGAGCAACTAGATAGAAAAAGGAAATTATATAAATTAATATAAATATCTCAAATATATACCCAATTCAGATTTGATTCTTGCAAAAAAAATCAATTAACAATTTTTAAAATTATTTATGGGTTAATTTTCTTAGCTCAGCAATTTCATTTCTTTCACTTGGAAAATCTATTACTTTTCAATGATATAAAATATGAATCAGTCAATTAAACCATTTCATTTTCTTGACATTAATAAAATTAAGCTCAAAAACCCATTTGTTTCAATCACAATGTAAGTCTCGAAAGTCATTCAATAATACCTTCATAAAGAATTATATTTGTATAAAACACAAATAAAATAAAAGTTCGAAATTACTCTATTCGATCCATTGTTCAATGTCTTAACAAATAACATTATTAAGGAAATAAAAAAGGATTCAGTAAGAAAATATTTTTAATTTAATCGATAATCTTCAATTGTATATTGGTTTAAGTTTTCGACGAGAGAAATTCCAAAGATTTAGCCTGAGGTGACAGTTAAAGAAAACCATTCTTACAGAGATCCAAGAAACATAACAAGCTAGTGTAGCTTCTTTTTCCCGTGTAAAAAAAAGAAATTCTTTGAGTGCTTTCATGCTGTTTTTTAAGGGAAAAAAGATAAACCTCCGAGAAAAAGTTTTAATATTTCGATTTCCAGATGTAGTTTTCTGGAATTGGGTTAGAATCCTAACGTAGCTCCGAGGTCTGTTAAATTTTAATCACATTTTCTTAACTAAAGGTTAGTGATTTAATTTCTGTGGGTACTTTTTTTAGATAAAATATTCTTTAAAATTCTTTTGTCTTGAATTAAAAAAAAAACACTTTTTCATCATTATCTGCAAACGAACATTGGTATGAAATATAATTAAGAAGCATCACTTAACTTGATTTCTACCTTTTATCTATAAAAAGTTGGTATATCTAATCACATACATGATATTTTTTATAATAATTCGAATAGTTTGGAATTAGAATCAAATGTTGATGAGAAGAAGGATATTGTTTGTATCGCCTCTTCTCGAAGCTTCCCCATAAAGACATTTGTTTTCGAAAAACTTCATATACGACAAAGACTTGGGTAAGAATGAATCGGATGAAATACATCAGAGACTTGGATTAAGAATTAAACGGACCAAATACACCAAAACCTTGGATAAGAATAAAATGAATCACATACACCAAAGAGTTAGATAAGACTTTTGCGGAAAGAAATATAAAGTCCATATACTTAATCTCTAAAGTTAATGCGAAAGTACAGTTTTTTACAACTACAGTTATGAATAAAGAAGTTAGATATCAAAATAATTAAAGCCTTTTGATTATTTCCGAAAGAAAAAGTTCCGAAACGTGTAGATTATGCCAACAGATTTCATTATTTATTTCTTTGAAAACAGATGTTTATCCGAGAAATCAAAACCATTATTTAGAGTAAATCATTATCCATGTCTAAATTTTTTTCTGCACAAGACTGCCAGTAATGTAAATGGAAGGATCAAAGATGTTTGGCAAAGATTATTGAAATGAAACAGAAATGAATGTATGTCATCGGCAATCTAAATTAATAATGAACAAGTACAGTGATGAATATTCTTATTGTAGAATATTGACACAAACAGCATATATTTGCATTTAAATCGTTAGCCTGAAAATGGACAAATTTTAGATCCATTGATTTTTGATGTATTAAAAATGTGGAATCAAAAAATTAATTTTTTCACTCATATGTAATCGGAAATTCATTAAAATATCTATTAACGGGTAATTAAGTTTCCAAATAACAACAAAATTACAAAATTTCCTATATATATATAACAAATCGCCCACAAAAGTATCTAAAGAGTTTAGAATTTCTTGAGACTGTATTGATTGAAAGATTCCAAAATTTTTGAACCTAAAATTATTTTTTCTATCAAAATACGTTCAAAATAATTGTTGTTGTTGTTTTTATGACACTTGCCATGGACAAGCCCGCTGTTCGAAGACAGCCGATTTAAGCCTGAGGGGGGAGCGCCTCTTGTTTTTATAGTAGCGCCATCAAAATAATTAAATAAGTATATTGAGTTATTATGCAATTTTACGAAAGGAAGATTATATTTTGTATGTGTATGTTTTCTTTAACAACATCATTAACAATGTTTATTACTCGCGCTTCTAAGACAAAATATATATGAGTCAATACCGCTTAAAAATTTCAAGTTCAAACAGATTTCCTTTGGTTTCCTTCGGTCTGAAGAATCCGAGAGTTGCGACTGATGGGAATCGATGCAAAAATGAATTGATCGGCAAACAGTCGAGCATAAACATTCTATGTGAAGCTGTCTCTGATCAATCTATAGTTTAGAACCAGAAATTATTATGAAACTAAAACAATCTAATTATGTACCATGGTGACCTAGTGGTAAATTCATATATACTTAAAACTCTATTCAACGAAAAATTACTTCCACGTTGACCTGTTCATGTCAAACCCTCTCGGGAAACAAGTCTCCTGCAGGTGAGGGACGGAATCCTTTAGAAAAGTTGCTAACTTACGTGTTCCATAATTAGCATGCGTGCATTGAAATTCTAAGATTCGCCCTAAAACAATATCCGCCTTGCTACAAAACGTGACAAAAAATAGCTAAATTAACCAAACATAAGTGACTATTTGAATATATATGACTAAATACCAATGATCTTTTTTTCAAAATGAATAAAAGTATCTTATCTCTAGAGTTGAAATTCTCAGATTTTTCTCCGAATTTTTTGTCGTATTTTTGTTGTTGTTTTTTATTTATCGGTATAAAATAAACTGTTTCATAATACTCTGGACTGCAAGTGCTTCTATTCCACTACTCTGAGGGTAATTTATTTTCATAAAACATTTTATTTTACATATAAATACTACATTGATTTTTTTTTCTAAATATGATCAAATAAATATTAATCGACATTTATAAACCCTGTATCATGTAAATCTTACTTTTCAGAAATTACAATATGAGACGTTTAAATTTTCTCTTTTACTACTTTTTTTATTGGGAAAATCTAGAAAAAATTATGTAATGAGGAACTAGCTATTTTTTATTTTTTTTAATTCTCAAGTACAGAATCGAAAGCCATGCTTGAGCATTTGTAGCTTATGAATTACGATTAAATCAACTTTATTTTGTTGCACCAGAAATCATTAATAATATAATAATTATGATGGAAAATAAAGCAGCATTAAAACTTACATATTTCTTTGTTATTGTAGAAATTGATATTTATTTCATATCAATATATATATATATATATATATATATATATATATATATATATATATATATATATATATATATATATATATATATATATATATATATATATATATAGTTTGGAGCTGGTTTCTTTTTGAAGAACTGAGTTCAGTCGTATATTTGTAAGAAAGTCGTCAAATGTTAACAATTTTTATTGCTGATCATTAATCATTTTATATCTGAGAGCTTAAGCGTTGAAATGCTCAATAAATAATTCACAAAAGCCTTAAGCCTATTCAACGAGGAATAAACCATTTATACAATAAATTTCCTTTTCTTTAAGATAAAGGAAAATATGTTTTTTGAACGACATTTTTTTGTACAAAACACTAAGTAAATGGTTCGTTGTTTCGGAAAGTACATTTCATTCATGCCATATTTAACTTCATAAACATTTATTTTCAATAGAATCAATTCTCTCTTCTTTTTCTTTTAGATTAAAGAAAGCGCCCAGTAAAAGCAGGCTTATTATTAATGAGAAAATGGGAAAATTGAAGTTATTATCTGCATTTCTGAATGCAATCAATGCAAATATTTGAATTTAAAAAAAAGCCAAAAGCACAAATGAATGGTTTACCCTTGAAATATACTTCATTTCTTCTTTTAAAGTTTTTACTGATTTTTGATGAAAAGAGCACTGAAATTCCTTTTATTATTATTATCATCTAAGGATAACAATTTGCCCTCGAATGAAAATATAATCTGCGGAATTAAACTGAGACGAGGCAACTCAAAGGTGAGAAAAGTGTATCCAATATTTAATTTATTCTGTTTTATCCAATGCACCTGTTTTATGCTGAAATAGGATTTGTGAAAGTGTAGATGATAAGCTTAAAGAAAGCAATTCCAAAACGAAAAAAAATCTTGAAACGTGATTTAATAGTTTTTTTTTTATTTAAAAATGAAAGTTTCTTTTCTTTTTTCAAACAGATAAAGAAAACAATAAAACCAATGAGTGTCAATTTTGTCCTTTCTTAGAATAATAGAAAATGTATTTCTTAAAGATATATAATAATGGAGCTAAATAATTATCTTTATGGGATAAATATCTTTTCTCCCTCAAATCTTTAGTGTATTTTTTTAAAAAATCCCAATCCTTTTAAGACAATATCAAAGTATTCATATAACCTGCCTTTCCAATTTGTTTTAACTTGTTGAGTCCGTTTCTTTTATTCTGAGTTCCCTTTACGCTCCTGTTCTATGGCTTTTACTAGTTGCTTCACAGTTTTCTATTTCGTTCTTGCTGCAATTCACACATTTAAAAAGAATTTTTATACGGACCATTGGAGCTGGATTTTGAATCATTAAAAGAGCTTTTATGTATTTATTTTAAAAGATTTTATGATTATATATATATATATATATAGGTGAAAAATAAGTTTAATACAATTTTAAATGTCAATAATTTCCAAAAAATAAAAGAAGTCAAATGAAATTGTGATACTGTTTGCTGAGAAAGGAATAAACTTAAGCTGGATTTATGTATTGGTTCTAAGCCAGTATTTATGAATGTCATCCATACATATGAAATTGAATATATATATATATATATATCGAAAGTTAAAAGCATTTACTACTCTATTTATATTTTCTGAGAATGGGAGTTAAAAGACTTTATATTTTTAAACCACTATTGGTAAAAATTAGTTTTGCCTTTTGATTTATAAAAAAAAACACCCTTAAAATTTAAGCCTTTTGATTTTTAATAACATAAATTTCATCTTTAAAATGGTTATTTCTGTAATTTTTATCAATTTTATAAAATTTATTTGAACCTTATTTTATAGTAATGAATTTTCCCTTTGATGTATTTAGCGTGTTTTCTGACTAATTACATTAGCAATTCGAGTGTTTTGCAAGTGTAAAAAATAAGTTATTTTCTTCCGCCATTTACATTTTTGTCTTTTAATTAACTTTGAATTGAATTTGTCACATAGTAGCTTTTAATACGCGCTTTAATAAACTGTTTTTTTTCTAATTACCGCAATAGATTTAGCTGTGGGATTTACTTTTGCTTCATATTTTAGTAATTTCACATTTTTACTACACCTCTTAGTCAGAGTACAATAAGTTATTTTTTACTCATTATGAGTATAAGTTTATTAAACAAAATTGTATTTGAACATAAATAAAATGTTTTCAAAATATATATTCCAAAATTTAATTATTTGCTTAGAGGCATTTCCAACACTCACATTATATCTTACTCCTCACAATTATTTGCCTGAAGATTATCTAAATTTTATAATTTCTGGAATTCTATCTTATTAGCAGATGATATTAAAAATCCCAACTGCTGCAATTATATATTTTATTGCCATAGTCCTTCTCTTATCAAATTCATTCCAATAATTTGATCTTTATGGCCGAATCTTAAGCATTTCGTCAAGCCATTGATAAATGTCAGTTTCGGAAATAAATAAATAAATAAATAAAATAAAATACTATTGCTGATAGACAATATATCTATCCTATAAGCCTTAAAAAGGCTATCTCTCAAAAGGGAGAAAGTTTTATTCACTGAGCAGCTAAAAAAATCTTATTTAGAGCAAAACTAAACTAAAAAAATCGTATTGCTTTGAAATACGGGATATTCTGTATTTCTTGAAATGAATGGATTGCAGTTAAATACATTATCGCAAATTATCAAAAACTTTTATTTCAAATTTTATGCCACTTTTATCAAAGTGACAAACAGCAAGATCTCTAGGAGATATTCTTTCCACTATATCCTATACTCTACAGCATAAAAATAATAAAAAACTATATGAATTAATAACAAGTGCTACTAAAGTGATATAACTATAGAAAAATTTGGACTAGATGACAGCAATTAATGACTTCCTTATAATCAAGTAAAGGATTTGACCATATTTCCTTTGAACTGCTTTAAATATTCAACTCATAGAAGAAAACTATGAGACAAGTGTAATTTCAATCGCATATTAATATCATTTGCAAATTTTTTTTACAAAAAACAATTTTTAATAAGCCCTATTTTCTTGTTCTTTTTTAGATACTGGAGAATTTTGATGTAGTGTATACATTTTGGTCTCATATCGTTAGAAAATAGCCTTTCTTAATAAAGATCCCGAGCAGTGTATGTTTTTTTTTTTCTTATAAGGAGAATTTATTAAGCATATGAACCAAGAAATTTTTAAGTTGTCCTCTCCTGATACTGTTAAAGTTATTGATCAGTATTATTATTAAAAAACTAGTATCAAACTTTGAAACTCAATGGCTCTCTCTTGTCGAATAAGTAGCCATATTTCAAAAGGAAGATGGATCAAAAAATCTTTTTACATAGATGCGCCAAACACTCACAATAAATTCTTAAACTCTTATGAGTTCAATATAAGAATTTTACAATTAAGAAGTATATATTTCGCTTTTGCTTACGTACACACATAATAATTAGAAGCTGCCGAAGCTGCTGGTATAGAAGCTTGTAGTCTATAACTGAAACCACTATATAATTTTATAATTGTTGATGTGATGTATTACATGCGATAAATCATTCCTCGGAGTAATGGATTACAAATTTTGAATGTCGTTCAAAAAAAAATATCTTACTAATAATCACAGTTTTTAAGAAATGCATCCGTATTTCCATATAAAATAGGAAGAAAAAAAAAGAAAAGAAAAATGAATGAAAAGTATGAAAGAAATGAATATAATGAAAGAAAAATGATGAAAGAAAAAAATAAATGAACGTATGAAAAAAACGCATGAAAGAAAAAAATAAAGCAACAAATATTTTTTTTTATTACTGTGGAAAAGCACACTGTCTTTTATAATAGCTGTGTTCTAGAATGAAAGATGTGTCATTGAGCATTTCAAAGACATTAATGTACTCTTTTACATAATAATATATCATTTCACTAATTGAGAAACAACTGGAAATTATAATTGTAAGATTTCTGTCATGAAATACTAATTTTATGTGAAAAGATTATTTTCATTTCCATCCATTATGAAAATACGAGTCTGTATATTTGTTTATCTGTTAATTATTGATCTTTAATAGTTAGTTAAGAAATTATATCTGCCAAATATATTGTTCATTGTTGAGTAAAACTGATTGTGACTTACCAAAGATTAATTATTGATGAATTTTCATATTTTTGCGTTTCCCTAATCAATACAATTTTTTAGTTTATATCAGCCATCAGTTAAAAGATATTTATTAAAATAAGTTAATGATTAATAAAAAATTAATTTATTTGAAAAAGAATATGCCAGTTTAAGAATTATTTTCTGCTTAGTTGCAAATGAAGCAATTACATTTTATACTTTATAATTTCTTTTATAAACCAGCAAGTAAAATATTTCATGTTTTTATACTGACTTTATGCAGTATTTGATATAAAAAGTATCATTTCAAAAATATCCACATTATTTTTCTTGAGTTTAAGCAAAATATTTGCCAAAATTGATTTACTATTTGTTAAAAGGAAAACTCTCTTTATTCTTCGAGTTCTTGAATATTATCGAAAGAAAAATTTAAATTTAAAATTTGAAAGTAAAAGAGCGAACTAACGATTTTCTCTGCAGATACATTTTTTTTGTTTTGTTTTTTTGTTCTGAATCTGTTGTAACTGTTATTCCAAAACTCTTGATTTAACTTAAAATAATATGACATTTTTCTCATTGCTATTATTCATGGATAGTAATTTTCTCACGAAACAAAATAGTATGTGAGGATTTAACATGATATGAGTTAATTCAAAAGCCAGATTAAAGATTCTAAAATTTAATTGTATTTATCTAAAACGAATGCATTAAAATAAAAGAAACTATCATGCACAAATTTGATATTTCTATATCAAAAGTCAACTTTGACAAAATATTTTTTCATGCAAAGCATTTGCATAGTTTAGATACATCTGATCTGAACCTTATATATGCTGTTGCAAAAGTCATATGCTGCTAGTAGTCCCAACTGTTAAATCAAAATAACGACGATTTTACAGAAGACATTTTGGTAACATAAGACAATTTGTTGTGATGTCATGCATGCTGTGATCTGATTAAAATGCTATAGCATATAATTAAAAAGAAATTAAGAATATAAATAAAATGTAAATAGTGTTATGCTCTGAAGTTCTTAATTTAATATAGTTCGGATATAAATGAATAAATACTCTTTTATATGAAAAGACAAAAAAAAATTAAAGGTTCATTGCTACATTCCATTACACAAGCTCTGAACATTTATGCAGCTGTTACTCTTCTTCAAGACATATTTAAAACATTTTTTATCCTCTTTTTATTTGTCTGTTCTTTTATTTTTTGTGTCGGGGAAATTAAAATAATATAATGCAGCGGAACTAAATACTTAAAATTCCCATGTAGGTTGCGTTAGTTTAAGACAAATTTTGTTACAGTATATAAATATTTTAGAAGACAAAAGTTTATGAAAAGATGATAAATGGATTTTTAAAGGAGTTTATTTGTGGGAATTGGATGTAAATCTAAAAATCTATGAAATGCGTTGCTTTTCTTTCAGAGAAAATCAAAGTTTAATTTAGAGTAAGAATTTTCGTTCGTGATATGTGTCACATGTGGACATTTGTTCTTTCAAGAATTTTATTCACAAAAAATAAATGGGATATAGATTTAAAATGAAGAATTTTCAAATACATTGCTAAATAGTATTAATAATTCATACCTTGTTGCTTTTGAAGGCATTTTATATAATTTCAATAAGAATCTGCATCTATGCATGTGCTATTACTACATATCTATGTGCTATTACGAATACAAATCCTCTTTTCCAGAATTTAGATCGTTTCAGATATAATTCTAATGGATGGTAGATGAAATGACATTATGATACGAAATGATGAAGTTTTATAAATTTTAAGGGGTGGAATAAATTATAAATTTTAAGGGGTGGAATATATTCTACTACATGCTATTTTAAAACATTTAACAGCAAAAATTATTGCTGAAACTGCATTACACAGCCTTTTTCCTTTATATTTCATTTAATGGATGAAGATCATAAATGTATCAGAATTATACATATAAAAAATTGAATACAAGCTTTAGAGATAGGAAGAAAAAATCTAAATACATAAAAGTATATACAGTCACAAAAGTGTCACATAATGATGAAATGCATTTTCTAGAATAAAGTGACAAATATACGAGATGGTTTATGTATGCAATCTAGTTCTGTTTTCCATCAACAATAATTCATATATATATTTAATGGTGAGAATATTTCTCATATACTAAGTACAGAGAAACAAATATAATTATAAAAAAAGGGATTTCAACAAATTTCCACTTTTTACACCTCTCTGTTTCCAAAGCACACATTTTTGACTCTGCCTATCTGCAAACACAATAACTAAGAAATGTTTTGAACTCGATGGAGGAAACTTGATATTTAAAATTTTTAGCGAGATAAATAAAATTCGATCCATAGGATTAGCAAAAGAAAAAAAAACGAAACAACAGAATTAACATCTAAGATGTAGATCCTTATCAAAATTAAACTGAATATGTCAAAAGGTTAACCATTTGATGATATATACTTTGGCATATATATAAACGCAATAAGCCATAACCACAATAACAAAAAATATGAAATTTTGCATGTGATTCTACGCCTACATTTGTAGTTTTGTATCAAATTTTCATTAAAATTAGTTGGAAAAAAACAGCTCAAAATACATATTCGCATGATAGCTTCGGTATAAATATTTCCCTCAGGCATAAAAGTTATAATTCAAAGCTAGTGTTCGCCAATGCAATGCAAGATATTTCTAACAAGTAGTTATGCGTTGGTGGGTGGGATAAGACAATTATTGGAGAATATGCGGGAAAGTTTCGGAGGTATCACTCACCCTGGTTATAAATTTATCGTACATTTCGCATATAGCTTCGAGACCTCATACAGCTTTCCATCAATAGTCTAATGGATTGGAAGAAAAAATTGGAAGTTGGTTCTTTGTTTTCAAATTTTCAAAATATATGCTGTTTTATGAACCAAGAATTTCTAGAACTCCATAATTCTAGATCTATTATGAAACATAAAATCATTGAAAATGAATGGAAATGCTTGCCAGGAGGTAAATTTACAATGAGAATCTCATCACCCATAAAAATTCAAAAATAAGTCCACAAGAAGGATCCCAAGAACAGTCTTTTTTTACTTGAGAAGTAAAAGAGCCTTTTATCACTTTGCAAGACATCCATCTGACATTCAGTATATCCAAATTCATTTCAGATGCATATATGTCCACTTTTTTTTTCTTAAATGTTACTCTCACAGCTTAATAATGAAGATGATCGATGACCGTCTTAATATTTATAGTGTAAATAATCAAATGCTTCTTATTTACTTTTGCTTCTTGAATTTTATTTTGAATCTCAATAAGGGCATACGCAATCAAGTTTCCTTTTCAAAGTCATAGAAGTCAGGAATGGGTGAAACAGATGTTGTAAGTGCAGTCACTGGAGGGAAGGTTTTTCATTTGCTTTATATACAATTTATTGTTGATTTTATCACAGAAAAGTTATTAAGATTATATGCAAAATTTATATCCAAAAAAATGAAACTATTGCAAAATGTTTATTTATTTGTTTGTCCATTAAAACAAATAAATAAACATTTAAAGATTTGCGGAATGGCGGAAAAACTCGGATTTAAAATTATAATGATACAGTAACTGCAAAAATAAATACAAGCATCAATTTTCATTAAAAGTATCACATACAATACAAAAATGGAAGAGAATAAATTAGAAAAAACACCCAAATAAAATCTAAAGCAAACTAAACGTCAATAAATAAATAATTTATCTTCTTTTGGCATTTTTTAGCTTGTTCCAGTAAATTCTAAAAATTTCATTTAGTTTTCTTTGAGAATTCCTAATGATAATAAGACCTTTAAATCATGTTGTTTTAATTTAGTCAGTCATCATATTGCACTGTGTGTTTCTATTAAAATTCAATTAAAAGTAAACAAGTCATGTAAAGTAACTAGTGGTTCATATTCAAAATTTCTTGAATTTGTATCATAAGACTAAAAAGGAATTAAATTATTGCAATTAAAAAGTGTACAAAAATGAAAAGTTACGTTTAGAAACTAAATGGAAATTCCTACAAGATACTGACTTATCTAAACAATTATCTCAAATCTCTTTTTCATGATTTTTTTTTAATCCAATGGTATGCGGCTTAATTTATGATGTTATATAGGATCTGTGATACAATCCTTATATCAGCTTATGCGAAAACTGAAAGCATCCACCGCCATAGAACGTTTGCCTCTATTCAAGAAATGATAAAAGATTCAGAGAATTTAATGAAATTTCTTACCATTTTTCATGAATTTTCAAGAGAATGTTTTTTTATTCTGTATCAACTGCTTTATACACAGATGTGAGAATTATAGATTTTGGAAAAGATTTTATTTCTTGGCATTTCTTAAAGCGGAATGAGAGAAAAGGTTTCTAGAGAATGTTGGAAAATTATTAAGTCAGAATAAATTATCCTTGCTTCAGGAATTTATTTTTCTCAGAGAAAAAAAATAATTTGTAAAATCACTGGGATTTCGAAACTGAAAACTATAATCGGTGTTCTTAGAACACAATCATCGGAATATTGCTGTTTAGGGAGAGATTGGAAGACGTAATTTTTAAAAAGAGAGATTTGGGAAATGAAACATAATTCTTGTTTTAAATAATGTAATTTTGATATTTTCTATGACTCAAGACGCTAGTAAAAATGGCAGGTTCTTATCCAAATAGGAAATATAGTTGAAATTTTCAAAATATAGGAAATCATTTTGATACATTGAAACTATTATATTTTACAACAACGTTATATATATATATATATATATATATATATATATATATAGATGATGACAATAATTTAGAACTTCCCTATTCTACAACATTTGCCCTTAAAATTTCTTTGTTTTTATTGTTTTATGATTAATCATTTGTCATCGTTCATATAAGCAATTAAATTTGAACTTATTAATTATATCTACAACTTTATTAATGAAACTATATGATTTCTATAATAAAATAATGTAATATTTTTAATTTGATTAATTTTAAGCATTATCAAAATATTTTATAACCTATTATGAAAATCTATTTGAGTAAATGATTCTTTTATTTGCAAAAAAAAAAAATCAAAATTCTATTTGCAAATTGCTATGATATATAAAATAAAAGTTATTCAAATGTCTCAAATCAGAACAATTTATTATAGTTTTACTCTAATAAATGATATTCTAATGAAACTGAGATTAATACTGATAACAATATATGATAATGAATGATATAACAAATAATATTATAATTAAAAGGAATTCCATTATAAAATCCATTTTATTTGGAATTTTTATTTGTTTAATAAATCTAAAGAAATAAATTCTTAATGGTTTCAATGCTTGAAGCTGCATTAAGGAATTTTAACTATAGTCATCAACCCGGCAAGATCGTCTATGCGGATAAAAAGTTGCCAAATAAATAAAAATGTTGTTGATTTTCTGGTAAATATATAATATATGATATTCATCACTAAATGACGATGACATCACTCGGTGATGAAACATATTTTCGGGAGCAAGGTGTTGGGCGAGGCTATCAAAGGACATTACGACACCACACTCCATGTCCACTTCAGTTTCATGAAGATCATCATCTGGGCTACCCGGGATGCCAAAGCATGAAGGGGGAATAACTTTTTTTTTAATTACATGTTTCTTTTTTATCTCCATATGTTAAGGAGTTCCACGGATAACTTGAAAAGGACTTTAAACTTTATCCTACTATGATTTAAAAATGGGTAGTGGATATACTTTTCTATTACGGATAAATATCTGTATTAAGAAATATTCAATGATCTCATCCTTAATTCATCTAAAAACGTAATTAATATATATATATATATATATATATATATATATATATATATATATATATATATATATATATATATATATATATATATATACTAAATTGATTATTCTTGTACATACTGAATAGTTACGTTATTTTTAATGTTAGTCAGATTTATGATGTAAGTGAGAATTACAGATAACATATAGTTTTTAATAATTTATTTTCTTTATTTAAAGTTTATCAATCAATTCATTCAACAAAAGTTTCATCTTCCAAAACAAAATTTTAAAAACAACGCTTGATCTATATTCATCCTTAAAAATACAAGAAAAATGATTTATTTAAATGAAAATCACCGACCCTTAAAGATTGTTAGGAAGTTAAACGTTTTATACTATCTTTTTCATTTTTTTTTTTGTTAATAGACGCAAAAGACAGAATGTTTTTCCTCTGTATGTATTGGTCTTAAATTTAATGGATCAAATTACTGCTAAGTGTGAGCATATGCTTTTGTATCCTTAGATTAGATCATTACAAAGATGCACAAATTACGTATTGAATGTATGATTCGAAGCATTGTAAAAGGAAAAGAAATTCCGACTGTGGTAAAGTAAGTTCAAAAATTGCGTTTATGTAAATAGATAAACCAACAATAGTAAAGAAGGATTATTTGTAGAGAAATATTAAAACCCTAAAATATCGGAATATCACTTGTTCGTGTCAATCATACATTTTATAAGGATGTTAATTGAGATTACTTAATTATGAGAATGATTATTTGATAAGGAAGCGATTTTAGATAAAGTAAGAAAAAAACATGTAAGTAAAGTAAGAAAGAACGTAAGAAAAACACATGATCCTCGCATTCAAATCAGTACTATTATTTATTTAATTATTTATTAAATATTTATTTAAGTATTATTTATCATCAATTATTTTAAGCAAATATTTTTAAACAACCAGATTCTTCGTCAAAGAAGAAATTATAACTTAACGCCTCGATTATTACGTGGACTTCTTTATTTATGTCCCAGAAAAATCACTAACCAGTAAGTAATGCCTCATTTCTGAAGAAACCAAACAGTATTTTTAAAACTTAAGAATTGCTGACACAATAAAAAAGGTTTCTCTACTATTCGACATTTTATATTTCTTTTTTTACAACATTTTTTTCTATCTTCCTGCACATTTCTTTACCTCCTGGCGTGCACCGCTCTTATATTTCTTGGATTAGGTTTATTCCTAAACATCAAGCCGCTTCTTTCCCGTTGTTATATTTTGTGTGCATTACAAAGATGTACCACTCATACATTTGAGTGTGTGTGTGTGTATAAATATATCTATATGTATGCACTGAAGAGGGAAAAGAAATTCCGACCGTGCTCAAGTAAGTGTGAACGTGCCAGCTGCTGCAACATTGAAGGGGAAATGATTTTGTCCGTTCTCTGATGTGGGGGGGAGGAGCGTAAATTTTAGAAAAGGGTAGCTGAATGTGTGGTAGGTAGCTCTGAAAAATCGATAATGTCCTCTTTTTTTTTTGAACGAAGAAGAACGAGTGGCAACGCCGACGAATTCTTAAACATATTGCAGCGCAGTCATTTGAAATCCTTTTATTATTAAATGTGGCTGTAGTTCTCTTCCAAGTACAGTCTGGAATATCCCACGTTGAATATTTAATATCATATTTTGAACAGGAAGCTTCAAATTTTCTGCGACGTGTTGCACCAAAAAAATTCTCATGAATTTATTTCTCGGATATGAATTTATCATTAGAGTTACATATAATGATCAGAAATATTCTAAACGATCATTTTCACCCAGGCTCCACAAAATTCATCGTTATATTTTCAAATTTTTTATATCAATATAAATGCCTCGTTTGGTTAAAACGGACATTTAAAACTCAAATCAGAAATAATTCATCTAAAACATCAATTCACTATAATAGCATATTGATAGAGTTGCATATAATGGTCTGAAATATTCTAAACGATAACTTACGATAAGGACCCCAAAATTTATAATCATATTCACAAATCGTTTATATCAATATAAATATACCTCGTTTGATTAAAAAGGACATTTAATATAAATGCATTTTAAACTCAAATAATTCATCTAAAACATCAAATCGTTATAGTAGCATATTGATAGAGTTGCATATAATGATCTAAAATATTCTAAACTATAAATTACACCAGGCGTTACAAAATTCATCGTTATATTCACGAATCTTTTATATCTATATGAATATCTCATGGGATAAAACAAGCATTTAACACAAATTCGTTTTAAAAACTTAAATTATTCATCTAGCACATTAATTCGTTATAATATCATATTGATAGAGTTGCATATAATGATCTGAAATATTCTTTACAATAACTCAAGCTAAGATCCCAAAAATTTATAATTATACTCACGAATCTTTTATATCAATATGGATGCCTCATTTGGTTAAAATAGACATTAAGTATAAATTCATTTTAAAAACTCAAATTAAAAATATTTAATTTAAGACATCAATTGGTTATAAAACTAATTGTTATTTTCGTCATCAGCCCCCCCCCCTCCTCGTTACATATCTTTTAAAAGGAATTCAAAAATAATTTTTACCTAGAATAACAATATTTTCAACATCATGTTTAATAAATAACATTGTCTGATAATATAGTTTAAGATTACCTGTAAGAAGAAAAAAGAAAAATCCGGTAATACATTTATTGTCTACTTAATCTGATTTTTAAAGATATAGCTGCTCTAATATAACGCAAAGTTACTTTTATATTTTATATAAAAGATAATATTTAGAAAATATAAATATAATCGGAAACCACGTTTAAGTGCAGAGGTTTTTCTCTTTAACTTTATTAAATAGAGTTTTATTATTTTTTCACTTGATATTTTATTTTCTTGGTATTTAACAAATAACTTTGGATTATTTTTGCCTAGTAATATTGCTTCAATATCTAAGTTTTTAATAGCAGAAAAATAAACAACCCATTAATACACTTAATATTTCCTCAGTATAATTAGTAAAAATTTAATGGTAATAATAGATTTTTATATTTTGTAAAGAAAAAATTCTATTTAGGAAATATAAAGGCATGCAAAAACTGCCTCTAAGAGTTTATGGTTAATCTCATTAATTTTACTGAATAGCTTTATGTAATTTTTCTATCAGTATTTTGTCTTCTTGACATGCCGCTAAAAATGCAACTGCTTAAAGATTTCGATTTATAGTAACAATCAAGCCGCATTACCCTTATACAATGTCTTGGCGTCGAAACCGTAGTATTACAGTTGCAAAATTTTATTTCATTTAAAAATCCTCCATGTGTGTTCCTCCATGAGTGTCCAAAATCCTCCATGAGTGTGCTAAATCTGATGCTGGTGATCACATTCCTGAGTGATCTGGCGTAAACGTTCAGAAAAAGAGTATTGCTTTCCTTTTCTGTTGTCCATGGTACAAATTTTTTTTGGTAGAAAGATTGCACTTAGGTGGCCTCAAGGCGCAACACCAATGCAAATAAAATTTAATTCTGTTAAATGAAATTTTAGTTTCAGTAATTAATCAATTTAATTATTAAAATCTCTGTGTTAAACAATAATTTTTTAAAAAAAAGTATTCTGTGTTAAACAATGAAATAAATACGATCTTCACTTTGATGAGTTTATGATAATTTAAACGGCCTTTTAAAGATTAAGGATTCTTCTTTATGATGGCAAAGCCTGGGGTTATTTTAAAAATAATTTATTGTTATACCTTTCATAAAAATTCGTATTGAATTATTGTAATTTTATTCGTTAGACTAATTAGTAAAAATAATCACTTTTAAAATTCTTGTAACATCCGAAAATTAGTATGTCTAATTGTTTCAAGAACAATCCTTTGGAAAAAATGTTTAATAAAATTAATGAATTATGATACAATTGATAGTTGAATTAAAACGAATCATTTAGGGTTCCCTTTAAAATTAATTATTTCTCAAAATAATTTTACTACGTGATTTTCATTCTTAGAGGATAACTCAAGGATGTGATTCATTATTATAATGAAGGTAAAAATGCTTAAAAAACATATCGGAAGTTATTTAACAGAAAAAGGAGAATAATTTTAAATAGTTCTGCACTGTGGTTATTTTTGATTTGTAGAAACACAATATATTTTGTATTAAAAAAGTATATTATAATATCATATTCATATTAAATAATCAACATTTTTTTTCACAAAAAGAAAATTAATTATTTTCCAAAATAAATTTCAACTATATGATTATCATTTATAGAAGGCAATTCAAAGATAGGATTCAATATTATAATAGAGACAGAAGTGCAGTCAAACATTTTGGATGTTATTTAACAGAAATATGAGCTGAAATTTAAATGTTTTTGTACTATGGCAAAATGATATTTTTAACTTGTAAAAACGTAACAGCTTTTGTTTTAAAAAAGTATAATATATGTTTAACATTAGCTAAGCATCTAGTATTTTCTTTTCTTAAAAAGAAAATTAATTATTTCCAAGAGTAAATTTCAATTACATGATTTTCATTATTAGAAGACAACTCAAGGTTATGTTTCATTATTATAATAAAGATACAAATTCATTAAAAATGTATTAGATGTTATTTAACAGAAAAAGGAGCATAAATTTAAATGTTTCTGTACTGTGGTATAGTAAGTTATTTTTAACATGTAAAAATGCATTGTATTAAAAAAAAGTCTGATATAATATCATATCATATTGTTATTTTAGTATTTGTATGTTAAATTATTCGAATTAGTAAGTTATTTGTACTGTGGAAGAGCAAGTAATTTTTTACAAGTAAAAACATAGTAGTTTTTTTTTTTTTTTGAAAAACAAAACAAAATATCATGTTTTCTATTAAAAATTGGTAGAAAAAAGATTCCAAGTAGGAATTAAATGAAATCAAAACGCTTAACTGAAACCAATACTTTTCCAGTAGCGCGTTATTTGAAGAAAGTTCCAGCGCAAACATTTAAAACCGGTTTTAATTCTTCTACAGCGGAAACAGTTAATCGTTTAGTCTTTTAATTGCGTCTTGACCTTTTAGATTCGTCGCCAAATTGATCAAAGTTTCGTAAATCATATCGATGATAAAATCACATCTTGTATCGTGTAACAAATTAAAGGTAATAACTAGAAATTTCACTCTAATGCTGGTTTCGGAAGTTGTCAACGTTCGCGGCAACTAATTGGAGGGTAATAATTGAAATTACTCTGATTCGAATACTAGGATATCTTGTTAATTACGTTAAGTGGATTTTATTCAATTTTCCCAGTTTCTCGTTAAAATATACATGACTTAACAATCAGCATTTCCTAATAAACATAACTTTGTTCATTATTACCGCAGCGATGAATGTATTCATTGCTTAAAAATATGCAATGCAAATGGGCATTAATTAAACGATGCTTGAGTGTTGAGAAAGACTTCATTTCCAAATTTATTTATTTATTCAATATTTCTAGAAATGTGCATTAATACAAAACAAAATACTCCCTTAATGCCTGAATGTCTTTCTTATTTTATTGCAATGATTAATGCTGTTTAGAAATATGTGCCACTCTTCTTTACATGTTTAACAAAATGTTTAAATATCATACACCATAAAATGTAAATTATAAAATGAGTTCATTTCCTAATTTAAAGCTTAGTTTAAATGCGTTTAGATCTGAAATTACTTATGAAAAAAATTAAGTGAAACTATTGGCATAAATCAGATTTATTAATACGGTAAGAGCAATTAATATTGTCATTAATAACTTTTAAACATAAAGATGGATAAATGAGGATAATTAATTCAGATTGCATTTTCAGATATATAGGGGTTTAGCTCTTAAGCTTATTTATGATTTGAAAATTAAAGTTTCTTAAGGGAATTTAGATGTTCAACAGTATAAGCAATCAATATTGTGAAGGTCATAGTGAAATGAATTTTTCCCTTAATGAATTAATTTTATTTAAAGCTGGCAACAAGTTGTTATTTCAAAGTATTTCATATGCTTTATTGAAGTTAGAATGTCAAACTTTGATTACTGAAATATGATTCAGGTTGATAAAAACCAAATTTTTACTTCA
This sequence comes from Argiope bruennichi, assembly GCF_947563725.1. Lineage (NCBI taxonomy): Eukaryota > Metazoa > Arthropoda > Arachnida > Araneae > Araneidae > Argiope > Argiope bruennichi. The sequence continues at coordinate 6,352,805 of NC_079155.1, forward strand.
TTTTGAGCCAAATGTGTGTGAGGTATACTTTTTCGTAGTTTGTTCTCTAATTAAACATTTTATGCTTCTTAAAATTTCACAAATATAAAATGATATTTATCTTCCATTTTAATCTATCTTATCCCACACATGTATCGCAATAATGACTAAATGTAACGCCTTCTGTTGGTCAAAGTGATCATCTAATCTGTTAACGTTTTTAAGATAAGATGTTTGCAAATTTTTTTCTCGTAAAATCATTCTTGTATTTCTTTTATTTGATGTTTGTACTGTTTTATGAAATATAAATATTCTTATTGTGTGTATTGTTTTCATTTTTCTAGTTGTATTGGCATTTATTTGTGTTTTATTTTCCCATGCTGCAATCGTTTCGGATATTTTTCTGCAATGCGTGTTCTCAGATAAAGAAAACCTAAGTATTACCTAACATAGCTCTGATTTGGGAAGGTAATTTATTCTCAGAGAAGCTGGCTCATATTTTTGTCCAGTCTGTAGAAGCAACACACACCAGCATAAAGGGTGATTGCCTCATCTAGTTGTCAAAACGCATATTATTTCATCGGCTATTAAATAATGCTTGATAAGAGCATAATCATATAACAAACCACATAAAAACTGCTTTATAATTCCTGGTGGGGGATTTTTACTGCCACCAAATGTCACATGCATGTACTTCTAATTAGCATGTTTCGTGATGTTGCAATGGCTTTTAGAGAACGAAGAACACCAGATATATGTGTGAATATCAAGAAAGCAATCAACTGTCTGATTTTCGAAGATTATTATTTTTGATTCAAACTTCGACATCCCTTCTGCAGATCTTTCTGTGGAAGTTAATATATCTTCTTTCTTGATTTCCAAACTTGTCTGAGTGCGTTTCTTTATAGCAAAATCATGCTCAGAGAAAAGTAATTTCGAGCCAATATAAGTTCAGAAACCTAAATCTATTTCCGTGCTTAATCGAATGAATTGCAAGACTAACCGGTTTTGTGTCAAGACTGGGACATGTTACGAGATACTGATAACGGAATGAAAAGAGACCCTTTTTTTCATTTCAGATTCTACTATTAACTCCGATAAAAAAAAGAGGGAGTTCGTCACTTGTAAAAAAATAAACCAATAAACATCAATGAAAAAAGTAGAAATGGAGAACTCGGCTAAAATGCCATCCCGTTTTTTAAACGTCATCTGTCGCGATAAAAAAAAATAAACTCCCTTACAGATCGATTTTTGTATTTACTCCAAGTTTCTTCTTATTGGAAACAGAATACAAAAACATATTTTCCTCGACCCTCTATTTACTGCTGACTTGGATAGAATTACAGATATGAATCAAGGATCAAAATGCTAATACTAAGAAACGCTGATTCAGCTGAGGAAAGGGTAAAATAAAGAAATAAAGATGAATAAAGTCGGAAGACAATTTTACATCCAGCTGCAGAAGCGTTGCTCTGAATGGAGCTCTCTGAATTAGTCGACTTTGCCTTTATTGTTTGATTCTTTTCTTTACACAATTGGTGAGATCTTGTTTCTTTTCTTATGATGATTGAGCTATTAACTTTGGAGCATCTTTATATCTGAAGAGAGAGAAGCAGTAAAATAAAGAATGAATATTTTAGAGGAGCATATTGATCTTTCTGCATAAATAAACATATTATTCAGGCGGTTTCAAGTGAGTTATTTGCAACTGAATCTATAACAACTTAGTTTTATTCTTCTTCATGAGAAAATTTCCAAGCTATATTAATAAAATGTTTTCATATTATTTCACAAATAAATAAAATACAATTCTTTCAGAAATTCATATTTTTCTAGTACTTTATTCTCAATGAAAAATAATCTCGCATATGAGGAAATTATTTGTAGTTAGAAATTGTTTTAGATATATTCCATAGATTTTGCATATATTCCTAATGTAAAATTATCTTATTGTTATTCTTTTACGCTATATTTAAAAAAATTTCTGCTTTAAATATCTATTTTTCTATAAAAACAAAGAACGTCATAGGTTTTAGTACTTCCTATCGTGATCAAAATTTCAGCCATTTTTTGACACATAATTACTATTCTACACCAATTTATTCTCTGATTAAGGTTTTGATAAATATTCTGTAAAATTAATTTATTCACACTTGAGATAATTCGGGGTAGAAAATATCCCTGTAAATGAATTTAATTCTCTATCTTACATAGTTATCTCCACTTTGAAGAAATGGCTTCATTAAAGCGAGAATAGAAAATTATCCAATGAAGCGTCTCTGAAATTGTGAGATTCTCAAGTGGCTGAAACATTTTTAAATATCATGATGGCGATAAGTCCGAAATATCGGCGATAAACAAAAGGTAGTTTGGCTAGCGGTATCGGCGTATTAACGAATGTTTTTTTTTCTTTCATAGTTTTACACTTTTTATACTGTAACATAATAATATTTGAGTTAAAGTGTAGAATTATGGGGTTCTTGTCATCATACATAAGTAGCCAATTCGGATTCTTTTCGAATATCAAAAATTTCTCTGTTTTTCGCCAAAAACTCGTGACGCAATATTGCTTTTGTAGTAATAGTAATGTGCAGTCTTAATAAAACAATGTGCCAAGTAAAATCTCTAGTTTATAATTAATTCCCTGTCTAATCAGATAACAGGGAACATGATAATTTGATTAGCTTCATCTTTAAAGTATTGTAATGGCAATGTTTTCCTATCTTAACAATTCCTCATCTTCTCTGCAACAAATATAAATCAATTTGCATTGCGATCATCACAGCATACAAACTGAAAGCAATACATTCATAACTGGACTCTCGAAGTGAAATTTTTTTATGCGTCCATAAAAGAAAGAACTTTTGTTTACTTATTTAGTTATAAATGCATATTTGTGAATAGTCCTCATCATGAAATCAGAATATCGGATGATATCACTCGTGAGCATGCTTATTATTTGATTTCCATGCTCATCCAATTGATCACATTTATATTTTTCCATTTTAATAACATTTAATTTCGAATATATAAGTACATTTAGAGTGTAGAATAGTTATTAAATATTATTTTTAAATTTATGCTTTGAAACTAGATTTGCAATATTTTTCTAACGAAAAAAAAAATAAGTTCCTTATCTGGAGAACAAATCACAAGGGTTTAGGACTGTTCACCTCTGTACTAGCATACAGGAGCTGGATGATACGTTATGAAGTTGATTGAAAGAAAGAGATTTATATAAACATAAATTATCTTTTAAACTTAAAAAAAAATCCAACTGTAATAATCTCTGTTATTAACTCAACAATATGACTCGGTACTTGCTTAGCGATTGTTGGCCATCATTGTTACGTGTACAACTCCGCTACGGTGTGCTTTAGCACCATGTGGAGTTTGGTGTAAATGTTCTGATGTAACAACGTAAAAAGTTTCACTAGCCTAAAAGCCCTTAAGATAATTCATTTGAGCCTTTTTTTGAAAACAACTTCCCAATTCTCTGTGTAAATATTAAATAGTTTAATTATTTTTCTTCGCCTGCATTATTCCTCCAGGAGACCTAGGTGCAAAAATTAATCAGATCGGAATAAGATCAACATTTAAAACTATGTTTGTAAAAAGACCTCACGATTTTAGTTGTTTACTTTGCGGTGTGGTAAAGAAATTAAGTTTCTATATTGATTGAATTAAGGTTTCATTAAGAAAACTAAGATTAAATAAAGGAAAACTTTTCTCTTCATTGCCGGAAGCTAAAAGAGTATCATCACTCTGGAGATTCTGTAATAAAATGTTACAAATTGCGATATATTCTTTTTAGTTTTAATGGGAATAAAATAATCCGTTTTCAAGCTTTCAATTATCACCCCTATGAGAATAGACACAATGACCTCTATTTTCAGTAATTAAATCTGTTTTTATAAATTCTGTCATTTTTCGTTTAAAAGCATAGCAGTATATTTCCACATCACATATAATTATTTGAAAATAGTAGAGAATTAATCAATAAGTAAATGAATGAAATATGTGAATGCATACTATCTATTCTTAAAATATTACTTTAGAATTTTAAATGAAGATGAAACGCATTCCTGCTTCAAAATTTGAATTGAGAATGATGTGATTTTATGAACGCATTTTAAAATACTATTGCTAGGCAGCAAAGTATTAAAAAAATATTAAATTTAAAATTTATCTGTAAAGTGATTTACAAATGCGTTTGTTTCCCAGGAAAATCATTTCAGGATAATATTTTCATTAATATTAAAATTATTTTACTTTACATGTGGAATGGTAATTATTGACTTTGAAAGCAAATAAATATTTGCAATTCTTGATTTTATAGATTACTTTGTAATGACACACCGTTTTGATTTTGATTTTGACAATTGGTATTTATATACTTTATTCATAGAATATTGAATTTTAGAATTATTATTTTGAAAGAAATAATTTTTTGAAGTCTAATTTCTTAATGCAATGAAGATATGAATTCGAGTGAATTTTTTTCTTAGCATAACAAAAAAGAACCCCGATCTTCTTATTTTTGTTTATTAAAATAATCAAATTTCAGCTAACTATACTCTTATCTGTATCTTTGGTTTCCCTTTCTTGATTACAGATATTTCTAGAATAGAAGCCGAAATTTAGGAACATTTAATTTTGAATATGCAATCGATTGGACTCTGCATCGATCACATATTTTATATGTGAAAAGATAAATTCCATACTGAAGTTTATTTAACAATAATAATAATCAAACTTGATTATATTATATATATTGAATTATATTATTATATATGAAATATATTATATTATATATGATTTATTTTATAAATGAAAGTTATTATATCATATTATATAAATTGAATCTAATTTTATTTATTCTATTCTTGTATCCTCGACCATATGAATGAAAAGATCGAAGCGAATATCGGAATATACATTCGGATGATTCGGAAAATATTTAATAGCAATGATAATTTAAAAATCCTAAACAATTTTTAAACTGAAATTATAATTTCATGAGAACATAAATATTTTTATTGATGTCATTTTAATAATATATAACTGTTAAATAAAGCAACAAAAAATTTAGAACGTTTAGACTTCATGCATCATATCCAAAATTATTACAATTATTATTAATACTATGCTACAGCATTTGATTTGAAACATACTTATCTCCAAAACACAATTTATTTTATTGAATATTCTTTTTATATATGAAAAAGATGACGATTCCTGATAATGAAGCCTCAGTTTTGCTATTGAAGAATAGTAAAACATTTTTATTACTTCATTTTAATCAGTTCAGGTTTTATTTAAAAAAGGTGATTTAATGTTGTTAAATCAGTATTATATTTAATTGACCTTAGGACTTTCAGATTAATATATAAATTATAATCAATTTAATTTAATTAAAAAGAATTTTTAAAGCATGTAAGAAATATTTGATAAGCATGCTACATTTATCTGAGGAATAACCTTACTCATGAATGAAGCCAAATGAATATTTGATCTGTGAGAGAAAGATATTTTCTATTTAAAAGTTTAGCTTCTTTCATTTCCTGTCCCTACCGTCTTTATATATCAATTTTCTACTTCATTCAGAAAAGGCAAATTATTTTGTCCTCATCGGTCCACTGAATGCTTGAAAACCAAGATTTGAGCTGAATCTCTTAGTTGGTTAATAAGGTAGATAGTATCATGATCACCTTAGAAAATATTATTTCCGAAATTATTGTTTTTGGACTCGTATATTGGTGCTAGATGGAAGTACCTAGGGGATTCAGAAACTATTCTTCCCATTTTGAAAATTTGATGTGGTGAAGGCGAAATGTATTGTTTTGAACGAGCCACCCTTTCCTTGCTTTAAAGGAATGGGAAATGGAATGTCAACTTAGGTGCCAACAAATGGACAATTAACGAATCAAGCTCTTGGTACATTAAAGAATAATGATTTAGCAGTGCAAGACCAAACATAAATTATTCTTGTATCTGTATTTTATCAAGATTATTTTTCAAGTTAAGGCAAGAATAGTACGTCAAACCGAATAGGAAGACAGAAAGCAGCCGTGAGAAAATATATCGAACTGATATTATTTTAAAAAAGAATTTACCGCCTTAGCATTTTAATAGCATCGGAAAAGTAAAGGCCGGAATAATTCCGAACATTAAATGATAGTGAAGCCAGACTTTAAGTGATTAGGAAATGACGCTAAATATTAAAGTAGCTAAATATAGAAAAATGAACAGATATTTTAAAAGATTTAAGTTGCCTAAAAATTAAGAATCCTTAGTTTGTAAATTAATAATATCTTGGTTTTACCTCCAGTGAATTAATACAAATTAAATATTGTCATATTTATAATTAAAAAAGAAAAATATAATTAATTGTGTTTCATTTTTTTTGTTGCAACAATATAATTATGCATTAAAAAGATGGATTATAACTTTTGTGGATTCATTAATATTTATAAAATAAAAATAATGGTAAAAGACGTATAAGCATTTAGTCTTCTGTTTGCGCGTTTAAAAATTATGAGTCCAATTTAAGACTTAAAGATCAAAATATTCAGAATTTGTTTTTAAAATACATATAACATAAGAAAATAATAGAATAAATTTAAATCTGAATAAGTTACGATTTCATAAGTATCCTAAATGTATGCAAATTTTTAATTATGATTTTCAGAAACTTTCTTCATAATTTATTAAAAGCGTATTTCATTAAAATTCGCAACAAAAACATTTTTATAAGTAGAATAGTTTTGATATAAATACTAACCGATTACCTATTCACTTACAGTTTTCTATTTCTAGTAAACTCTACTTAATTCCAAAATCATCGTGCTCCTACGTGACACGTATATTGAATTATTCTTTCTGAATTATTATGCTAAAATTAAAACACTGTATAACACTATAATTGCATATAAAAATTATTAAAAAAATCTGAAAGATTTTTTTTATACTCTTAGTTGATCAGTCCTTTCTTAAACGAAAAGTACTTTCTCATTGGATATTAAGGAAAACGAAACAGCTAAGGGATTTCATATATTTTTTCTTATTTCACCAAGAGACTGGAACATATACTAATTTTATAAAATAAGTTAGCCTGTAAAATAATACAGCTATTACGAAATTTTGTTGAAATTTAACCTTTTAGCCTTATTTGAGTGCCTTAATTAATTTTGCTTTTGTGAATATAGCATTTAAGAGAGGTTTAATTATTTGTCACATGAAAAAAATTGGAATAGTATTTGTGAGATGATATATCCAATGAGTACCTAAAATATAAAAATCAAATTCTAAAATAGCGCCTACATATTTAGGAAATACTTACTAGCACGAACTAATTTTTTCTTAAATATACGATGGCAAATATCTGTGATTTTTGTCATGTCCTTATTGTTTGGTTATATTTCCAAACACTCTAACATTGTGGTTGTGGATTTCGATCAAAATAGTAGAACATTATTTATATAAATATAAAAATTAATTTTAAAATTAAAGGAATTATATGATAATGCACAAATTTTGTAACTAAGATAAATGATATTCAAACCCATATTAATTAGTATCATCCTTATTTGACATTTCATTATTCAAAATATAAAAACATGTTTATTGAAGCTTTCAGAAAGATGAATATTTTAATATTAGAGGGTATCAAATATTGGACATTAACTGCAACCATTCTTAATTTTCATATGTGTCCATATTTAAAGAAACTTTTTAACGCTAATTGTGAAGTTTAATTTTAAAATGTCAAACATTTACTGAAATCCTTTTTTCAGAAAATATATTTATTTACATTTCATTAAAGTGCACTGTAACCGAAATAAATAGAGTGCTTAGAAATTTTATATACAATAATAAGTTTTTTAATTTTATTTTTTAATGTAAAATAGCCATCAGCACATTTTAAATAAACTGCTATTAAGAAAATTAACTAATATCTTTTTAAAAATCTCATGGAAATCCAATTTATATTATATTCCACAAATAGTTTAAAATAATGTATCTAGTTATCTTGTAATAAAATAAGCTATAAACAAAGACTAAATGTGGTGTTTTGCTCTTTTATATCAAAATTCTAAAAGCATTACGACAAATGGAGCATTTAAACATTTTTCAATCTTAAACTTTAAAATATAAAGGAAATAATCACTATAAATTTCTTTCACAAACTATTAAAATATTTTCGTCAATGTGCAACTAAAGTCGTTTTCAATAAAAGTAATAACTGATTTCCTTCGAATAAAGGGTTTCAGAATACACTTCGCCACTGAAGCGTCCTCAAAGAAAACTACGCACTTAACTATTACTAAACATCTTGGAAAGAAGCAAAAGATAAAGGATTATGCATTTTAGTGAGTATGAAAGAAACAGAAACATTATTTTAAAAGGCTTCTTCGGCAACTTGAGGAGCTATTAAAATATGGGAAGATTCGCTGAAATTTCGTTAGTTGAAATAATTTTTTCCCTAAGGGAATATTCAAAGGAAAATGCGCTGTTTTGGAGGAATTCTTTTTTTTTTATATATATAAACTGAATGCGTTTTAAAAAGATAATAACAGATATTTTTTCACAAAAAGGAAAATGTTTACTTACAATTTTCAAAGAAAGACTCTACAGTAACTTTAATTCTTAAGCGTAACTTAACAAACATGAACTAACATTTAAAATTTAACATTAAAAGTTTTTCTGATAGTTTTGCAACTAAGAGTTCCATTTTTTATAGAGTTCAATGGATTAAAATCTTCTACAATTTGAGAAATACTTATAAATTACATATTCGATAGTATCTGGAACATGTTTGTTTGTATTAATTTTATGATAAAGTATACTGAAAGACTACTTATGTGGCTTACACGAAATTTATTGTCAAATAAACATATGATAATAAAGCATGATTGATTATATCGCGTTCCAAAATCCTCAGTGATTATTCATATAATATGTAATATATATATAATGGCCTAATATGATTGCTTAAAAAAATAGGGTATTTATAAAAAAAATAATTAATCGCCCTTTAAACGGTAGCCATTGAGAATAGTATGTCATTCCAGATGTACACTAACAATTTAAGAATAATTGATATAGAATACTATAGTTTCGCCATTAGTAAAAATCAAGTGAAAAGATAAAATTCTTATGGAAGTACTTATTTCCTCTTAGGTATAATTTTGGCTGTTTTATAAAATAAATTAAAATGAAATAATTTCTGAGGATAATACATTTCTTATTCAGAAGATTAGAGGAATTTGCATTTCTAAAAGCAAATGCGTGACTTAATTCATTTAAAAATAGGTAGACATTGGATACAAGTATTATAAGAATTAGATTTCATACCATTGCTCTAAGAAAGTTACAAGGAAATTTATTCGAAGTTTTATTTTATTATTATTTTGCAGATGAGTGAAAAATATTTAAAAAATATATGCACGGAAATAAGATGGAAAAAATCTCTTATTGTAAAAAATACCGTTGAATTTATGTCATAAAAAAGATGCACATAGTGCATGGTTTGCATATCACTTAGTCTCCATAGGAGGGGCAACTTTTCTCTTTTTGATATTTAAATAAGATTTCTGAATAATCTTAACTAAACACAATAAAAAAAATTATTTAGAAGTGTTATTAGTTAGCAGAAAAAAAATCAGTTACTTAACGGCTTTTGAATGGATATTAAAACCAAACTATTATTGAAGAATGATTCTGTATTAGCAGTGAGTGGGTGCAATCGTAACAATTTAAAATAGGATATACTTCCAAAGCTCAGGATATAGTGATAAATTAAAATTATTTCAATGCCCTTCAGTATTTAAAATATTTCCCTATGTAACAGCAATACATTTAGCTAATTCAGCCGCGTTAAGCATATTATGCATAATCTATGCGCTTACGAATTATTCTTAATTCCTAATCAAATGACGCACCACAATTGAGATATTTATTTTTAATACAATTCATATAAAAACGTTACGGCAGCTCGTGTAATTAAGCGCATTGAAGGAGTTTTTAATCTTCAAAAATAACTACTTACTGTAACTTATAAAGATTTATAAATGAAATTCCTGTATTCCTATTCCTGCTAGTTAGTTTCATAAAACAAATTCCTATTCTACTTTTAAACAAGTCATCACAAGGTTGAAAAGTGTTAATATGGAATGTAAAAATTAGTCCATTATTAAATTAAAAATAGCAAAAAGTTTAACAAATAATTTATGTTTTCAGTCTGTAATTATCATATTTTCTAGGGCTGTAGGCTTATATCAACAGCTCTAAAACATTTTAAGCATGATTTCGGGTAAACAAGGAACATAAAATATGTACTACGATAAATTCTTTCCCTAGTTAAAAATCATGTATACTAAATTGAATTCTTTACATCAATGGGCAAAATATTTCAGATTCATATTATTAGATTTTATTTGCAAAGCAAACTTTTACAGTATAATAAAATGTAGAAATATTATATATGAGTTCATTGCTGTGATCCATACTTTATCTAATTATATAATTCCATTTCTAATCCTCCTAATTGTAAAATAAGTCGTTAATTAAACACTAGATATGATCCACAGGTGAGTCAATGACGTCATCGGCATCATCTAACTCAACTATAGTTCATATTGTAGCACATATAGTAAGATAATATGGTAAATAGGTGGGTTGTACAGAATAGCTAGATATATCATTGAAGATAATTTTCTGAAACAATTAGCCTTTTTTGTTGTAACCTGTTTTTTTGTGTGGCTTTATCATCCTATATTTGAAGCAAAAATCATGTAAAAGAAAGAATTAGGCTCTATGTATATTTTTTGCTAGTGAGAACATGATTAAAATAATGAGCTTCGCAAGGATATGACGGGATCAATTTCAATATTAGTTTAAGAACACTCATTGGCATATAGGCAATATGGTCCAATTTAAGGAAGGCATCAAAAGTAAAACATATATGTATGATCTACATAACAAAGATTAATGTGGAGCGTTAAAAGTGGTTGACATTTTTTATTCATTGCGACCATGTAATTAAATCTTCTGCAGAAAATTTGAACCATTAAAAAGAGTGTAATATACTTTCAAAGGTGCCTGTACCATTATGTAAGACACCTGGTTTACTCCGTTATATCCTCAAGAACTTGGATATTGAATCGAGATATCCCCATGCCGTGTTTTCTGTATCAGCAAAAACAGCCTTCCTCAAAACTGGTGGAAATGAGGGAGTGTTCCCCAACATTCTCAACCTATTGACAGATGCATTACTCTGATCCGGCTCCTTTGTTGAGAGCAGATCTGTTTTTATACAGTTTGCCGGGAAGTTTGAACTTCCAAACTGTAAAAGAAAACTATGTCCACACAGAGAGAAAAACCAAACAGAAGGTAGCATAAAAATAAAAAAATAAAAAAACGAAAGCAAAAAATAAAAGTAAAGGAACGAAATAATATTACCAATGGCGGAAAAAAATACGCACTGGCTGTGCTTGAAGCACACGCGGCAAGAGAGACTAAATCAAGTAAAAGAAATTTCAGAGCCGAGGGTAAAATTCTATTTGCTCACGCTGCTAGAATTAGATTTGTTCTTTAAGGAAATTCTGCTCACACCTGCGTTTTATATTATGCCGGGGCCCAGGAAAAAATACAAAAGGAACTGAAGTGAGTGGGATTTGAAAGAAGGGAGGGAGGAGACATACAAGCAAAGAAAGTGATTCTCCTATAATGCGAAATAAAAGGATTTTCTACTTTAATGTCGGTTTTCTGTAATTTTCTTTTTTCTTTATACTTTACATTCTTGTTTAGTTAAAATGATCGCCTCTTTTTCTATTTCTTTAATACACTCTTCTCCCCCTTAAAACCTTCTGAAAATGAATTAATTAAAGATTACTTCTGAGTTTCAGCGATATTCTTTTATTCTTTTTTTTTTTTTTTTGTCCTTGCATGCAGTGCAGCTAAATAAAATAGATTTTTATCGCAAAAAAAATCACGAGAACAGCTGAAACACAAAATGAGAAGTGGATTAGAAGAAATTAATTGGAATTGGGGGGAGCGGATTTCGAGTTCAGCCAACGGCAAAGCTGATAACTTAGGAGAGGGTGTGAAAACGAGCAAAAATGTTCGTTAGCGCAAAAGAGTAGAGAAATCCTCTAAGCTAAGCAGTGTTAGAAATAGAGCGGTGCATTTGTTCATATAAACGCATTTAGATTTGATAAGAAAATTGCAGGCTTTAAAAAAAACACCCATAAAAGTAATTGTTTAGTTAAATATTTGACATGGAAAGTAAAATTATTTGATAACTCCAGGGAAAATAAATTGTTGTAAACACTGACCACACCCGTATTTTTTGTCCCCACTGAAACATAAACAGCTGTTCGTCCATTAACTTGTAAACATATTCACTAATAAAAACAGCAATTTATGCAGTTATTATACTTTACAACCCAACTTAGTTACGTTTCCATTACTCAAAGAGTGTATAGTAGCAATTTCATTTAAAATATAATGCAATGCCACATAGATTTTATGTGTAATATTTTTTGACGAAATGCGAATTATTTCGAAAAATAACGGCTTGGTGGAACCGCTGATCATAAATTGGGGAATTATAATTCACTTAGTAACAAAATAATCTTCAATATTTTTAGAAATCAAAAAGTTTTCATATCTATAAAATATATGACAGGTTCCAAATAGACGATGACCATATCCTTTCTTGCTGTCCATTCCAATCCTTGAGAATCAAAGTTCAGTGATCAGAATGTGGTTCTCCATTAGTTTATGCATACTATTGTAGTTTATCATTTGATAAAAAAAATAATTAGAATCATGCATGCAGTATGCAGATAAAAGACAAAGCATAATTATCAAAAAAGGAGAGATAAATATTACTGTAATTGGTTTCAAAAGATTGAGTAAAACATGCTATTACGGTTGAGTACCAACTTTTTGAATTTTTGAATTTTTTTAAAATTTTTATTTATTATAATTTTTTTGTGTGTGTGAGGCAGAAGAGAAAGTTGAATAACTAAATTACTGAATCGATTGGAATCCCATAAACGCTACTTCTGACCTCCTTAACGAAACAAAAATATTTTGAGTAAAAAAAAAAAAAAAAAAAAATAGGAAGGCAAAATTTTTTCATAACTGTTTCTATAACTGTTGAGATGAATTTCATTTTTAAAAGTTTGCTATAAATATAGCATTTCTAAAAGATAAACATATAAGAAATTTGAATTCTCGGGTGGATTGGATCCAGGTAAATAAGAAATGTTCAAGATCAGTTTTATTATTTCCAACTTAAATATAGGAAATATAAATTTTTTTTGGAAGGAAGTCGCTGAAACATATGTCTTCCTAGTTTAATTTTCGAATCATTGCTAACCTTACTTCAGAAGAAAAGTTGTAGCTTCATCACTGGTAAAAACAGCGGATGATTCTAAAACATTAGACAGAGTGAAAAAATTACATTTGTCAATGGGTTATAAATTACATAAAGTATATAGACTGAATTACAAGAATGCCTTCCCCCATCCATTTTATCCTTACTTTCTTCCAATAAATTTTCTTCATTTTTCCATCCACAATATAAACTAATTAATTCCTTTTACAATATTTGAATGATTCTGAGTTTTTAAGGAGTGTTTCAGAATTAACGAATCTTTCAATTTATATTGTATCCATGCTCTGTTTATTGGTATTCAATTACTCATATTCTATACAACCATATTTCAGCTGCAGTAAATTTGAATATTTAAAAAAAAATTTGTACATTCATTTAACTTATATTTTATCACTGCATTTTCAAATCATGGAAATGAAAGAAAAAACAATGAATTTTAAATATGGCGATGTTTAGTTTAGTTATAGTAACGTCCCGTTTTAAGGTAACACTAGGGCTATTTTGGGATGGACTTCGTAGTTTTGAACCAAGGTTAGATGAAGAGGACGACACCTGAGCTGGCACACACAATCCCAACTTCCACACCACTCCAGCAGGGGGATGTTTGGACCCAACGGATTTAACGTACTACGCCGGATTCACTTACACTATGGTTCTTCGGTGAAATTGGGTCTCGAATCTAAAACTCTCCGCCTCCGAAGCCGAGAACTTACCACCAGCTCCCCGCGACCTTTCCAATATGGCGAATAATATCCATATCTAGTGTAAAAATGTTAAAGCGCATTAAAATTTTCTGAAACAGAATTAGCATCTATGTTACAAATTGAGTGATACTGATGAAAATGAAAAAAAAAAAAAAAAAACGTAAATGGGAAATATTTTATTAAATATGGAGAAAGGTTTTGCATAATTAACTGAAAAAATGATATGATATTTCATTATTGCTTACTTTGAACAAATTATGATATAAAAGTATTTAAAATAATGAATATGTTTCCTTTTTATTTCAGTAAGCAATAAATTATAATATAATGCATAATTAATTTATCTTTCTGCGACTATTTATAATCATTTTATTGTTAACCTTTGTTAAAAAAATCAACTAATAAATTTAAAACAGCTAAACAAATCATGCAATTAATGAATGTACAAAATAAATTTCGAACAAGAATGAAATAAGCATTTTTTTTTATTCTACATGTTTGCTGCTGAAAGATATTACTTTCTGAATTGTATTTATTTTTGAAATATGAGAATACAAATGATTCTTTATAATGTTTGCTTTCTTTGAAAGATTAAAAAAAGACTCTGAATGCTGCTAAGCGAATTGCATAGTTATGAAATAACTAGGCATGAATTTTTAATTTATATTTTCATCTGAAATTCCTTTGTTAAAGTTTTAACCTACTGTGCCTTATACCCTATATGCCTTATATTCTAATTATTTTTAAGACAATTATTTTAAAGAAAAGAAACAAGCAAGATTTCTTTCTGATGTAGAAATAAAAAAAAATTGATAATTATGTTTTCTTTGGATCATTTTTTTAAAATTATCTCAAATCATTCGAATTTTTAAATAACTTTTGTTGATTTACTTCGTTTTAAAAAATCATGTAAAAGAAAGTGGTTGTGGGTAGGTTATATAATAATAAGATCGAAAAATATTCTGAGCGATGACGTTATAAATTTCATAGGATGTACAATCTATATTACGAAATGAACTATCACATTTGCATAAGATGAAGTAGTTTGATATTAGATTGTTTGTGATATTTAATCATAACAGCTTTTAAATTTGAATAATAGCAAGTAGACAGGATAATTAATAAGACAACATTTAAAGTATATTTAGCTGCAAATATCTATAATTTATAAAATTTCCATTTCTTCTAAAACAAGGAAATAAATGTTCCATAAGTCTTGTAAGAAGGAATGGAGATAATTTCAGCTTGATCTTAACCCAGATGATATACTGTACCTTTATGCAATCTACCAAATTTTGTTGTAAGAAAGAACCGATAACAACCTTTACTACCAATTTTTTTCCTATTCTTAACCTAATAGAAAAAAAATCAAGAATTTGCTAATTTGTTTAAAAGCTAAACATACTGTATATACAGGCGAGCTTTTACTGGAGATTAAAGAAATATTAATTTTTCACCAACATTTTATAATGGATTTTCTCGTTCGATATCTGGGTTTGTTTCTGAATTAATATTCCATAAAATAAATTCTATAATGCGAAATGAAAAGTACACATATTTTAAAATATTGTTTGTCTTAAAAGCAGAAAAAGTACATTTAGCCGTATACGTAAGATTAGCAATAAATACAATTTTATATGTTCTGTGTTCACTTTTATCTCATAAATAAACGAATTAATTGTGAATATATTCCTCATTATTTTTTTTCACTTCTGGATAAAATTGATTTTGAAATTTTCTTTCCTAATTTAACCAATTATCTAATTACCACTGCCATCCATTTTCCCGTTTCCTTTTTCTGCTTTGAAATCTACTTTTCAAAAATTGATTTTATAACAAAAACAGTTTTATTATCAGAATTAATAAATTAGTTCTCCTTAAATGTTTTCTACCTGAGCGTCAAATGATCGCTTAAACAAATAAAGAAAGGCAGACTCTCTTAATTAATTTTATGAAGTTTATCTTTTTTTTTTCAGGGATTCTAGTTTGATTTAAGAGCATAGATAAATGAAAACCTGCATTAACTAAAATCGTGATGAAATTTTTGAAATTATGCTTTACTATATTGGTAATTGTTTATTGTAAAAATTAAATTTTTAATTAAATTAGGATCGTAATTATTAAATATATATTTTTATCTTCATAATGATAGATTGCTACTTAGAAAGATAATAAGCTTAAGAAAAGAATTTTCAAGAATACCTTACATTAATAATATATTTCTATTAAATTTTAAATTATATCTATTACTCTGTACATGCTTTAAAAGAAAATTATTTACAAAAAATTATACACAGATGATTTTGTGCAATAATTATCTAAAAAATTAAAGTCAGTATCAAAATAAGCCAAAAGGAATTTTCATATTTATAATTTTCTCAGACATAAATTGTTTATTTATATATTTTTCTTTATAATTAGCAACTTTATTTGGTGCTCAGAACATTATAATTAAATTTAGGAAAATATCTCTATGAATTTTTTTCATGAAAAAAGAAATCTTAACTCGTCACTGCCAGATTTGACATTTTTCTGTATGTGATATGTAAATTTAAATAAGAAAGAGTAAGGAATTGTAAATTCTTTTTCATATCATTTTAATCTTATTTTGCATTTAAATTAATAAAATAAAATTCAATTAATAAATTAAAATTTATCTTATAAAAAATTTTCCACTCCAGTGAGAAAATCAAACTTATATTTTGAATAAAATAATTTTAATTAAGATAACTTAAAATAGACAAACATTTAAACGATAAAATTATGAATAGTTGAGTATTGTTTAGTTAATTTCACAAAAAGTTTCGATAGATCTTTATAAAGTGGCTTGCATAAATATAAATTCTAATTGTATCTTAAAGATAACGAATATCATTCAAGCAAAGCACTGTAATAATCACTTGATTTTATTGGCATGGCTTAGTGAGATGATCGGAGGTTATAAGGATAGGATTTTTTCTTGTGGATCTGACTAGTTCTTCTATTAACTAATATTCTATTAACTTCTTCTATTAACTAATTAAACTATTTAAACGGATATAATTTAAGTAAAAGATTTTTTAAAAAGGGCACAAGATTAATTTTAATAAATATCGAACGCACAAAATTAGTCGAACCGTATATATGAGTACAAATATTTTCGGAAATATTGAGTAAATATATTAATAGCAAAGCCTGCATGGATTATAAAGTGAACAGTCAGAAGCAACCTCCTTAAGAAGGGCATTTACTAAAAAAAATATGTGTCACTTTTTTCACATCAGATGTTCCTATATTAGAAAATAGAAGTAATCATTAGTTCTCTTTTGACTTATTCAAAAATCACCTGCTTTGCAGTATTGAAAAATTATCTGTGAACCTTTAGCTATGATCTAAAAATCTATGATCTTATATTTATAATCTATGATCTCGTGATCTAATAATCTGTCAACTATGTCAAAGATATCCATATAAATTCTCAAAAAAAATATTTGATATTCGGAAAGGGATATAATAATGTAGATCTATTCTAAAATGTCTTAGCAAAAGTTGCAGATTCAAACCAACACATTATAGCTTATCTCATGCCGCAACTGCTATATGTTTCGGAAATTTTTGTTGCTTGAAATTTAAATTGGCCTACGGGACCCTGATCTGAATGATAACAATCTCACATCAAAGTATCTGTTCGTTTAATAATTTAACGGTATAATTGTAATAATTGAAAAAATATAATGACTTAAACTGTAAATTTGATTTACTATTAATGGATGGAAACTTCTTTTCTTATTAGCCTTTCATCAGTCTCTTCGGCATATTTTCATGAATACTTTTCTGCATCATGACACAAATCTTTAGAAAGAGTTTTATCTTCTATATGTTCTCCGTTCTTACAGAATTTGCGACGTGCATACGCCAAATCTTCTAGTAATTTATATAATGAAACAAAACATTGAAACTAGTTCTGTGAAGGAATGTTACATTTTATATAGTAGTTATGAATATCTTGAAGAAATAACTCGCGCGAAACTTCCTTTTAAGGTTTGTTGAGGAAATTAAGTTGATTCGTACAAATGGCTGACTGTTTCATAACAAATTCAAACAATTGAAAATTGCAATCATCGTAGTTTCCTTGAGTATTTGCATGTGTGCAATCATCAAAAATCATCCAACTAGGGTTGATACTCATGCTTATTTTGAATTATAATTTATTTTTTAATGTTAATTTATTTGAAAAACTTTTAGATTGCTTAGAATGTGGTAATTTTCTATATTCAAGATATGCTATTAATTTATTTATTTGAGCTGAAATAATAAATAAAATTATTTACATTTTACTATTCATATTATTTATGACATAAATTTAGTCAATCGTACCATACTCATTAAATTGCATTAAACGTGACCTAAGAAAATATTGAATATAATGTAATTTATGAAATTAAAAAAATCCAAAGATTGGTGTTCGGAGATCAAGAAGAATAAACAAAAACATTGAGAGAGCCAAAGGACTTTATTTTTTAAAGCATTCTTAGATTTTAAAAAAAAAGTATCCAAATTACTTACACTTTCATGGAAATATTATCTTGGTAGGCTTAGAATGAAGCTTAAATTATTGATTTTATAGTTATATTATAGTTATTCACATTTGGAATCATTTTATTGAAAAAAAGGAAAATGTTTAATTTAATAATTAGAATTTATTCTACTTGCATAAG
Source organism: Argiope bruennichi (assembly GCF_947563725.1). NCBI lineage: Eukaryota > Metazoa > Arthropoda > Arachnida > Araneae > Araneidae > Argiope > Argiope bruennichi. The sequence continues at coordinate 6,371,593 of NC_079155.1, forward strand.
TTCATAAGGTGATTGGCACTGCATCTTGTTATTCTGCACAATGAATATAATTACCGAAATTGTTTATTCTGACAACTTTCCTTAAATTTCCAACCAATCCAGCATCCGATTCCGATTTTGGAAATTTTTGCATGCATGGACTTATAAAAAGCATCTTGATTTTTTTTTATGTTGGTGTATAATACATCATGAGTCTTAATTTTTTTATACTGGTGTATACATCATGAGTCTTAATTTTTTTATACTGGTGTATACATCATGAGTCTTAATTTTTTTATACTGGTGTATACATCATGAGTCTTAATTTTTTTATACTGGTGTATACATCATGGGTCTTATTTTTTTTTTTTATTCTGGTGCATACATCATGAGTCTTAATTTTTTTTATATTGGTGCATACATCATGAGTCTTAATTTTTTTGCATGTACGGTCATGTATCATAAGTCTTATGGCTTTTGTTGCATGGGTATAAATCGTGAATCATTTTTTTTTGTGTATATCATGATTCAAAGTTTTTGCTAAATGGGCATATTTATATCGACAAAGATACTGTAGCGTAATGATGCAAGCAACAAATGTACTTAGTGTTGCTATTTGGTTATTGAAATAGTACCTAAAAATCTTGTTAAAACTGAAAAAAATGATGAATTGTTCCATGTCATAAAGAATTTAAATGATTAAATTCTCAAAATAGCCATTAAACGTTCTCTAGTAGTACACAAATATTGTAAAATATTGTATGATACTAATCAATATTAAAAATATTATAAAATATTGAGAAATATTGATAAAATGTCGATATATTGATAATATCATAAAATATCGCACAGTATTGTACAATATTGTTCAAGAAGTTGTGCTTCCTGGGTTAGGAATTTTATAATTGCGGAAATTTTGACCCAGAAAGGAGAATGGATATTATTTAAAATTGTCTTGATGGAATGAATTAAGGATCATCAGTATAATTATATAAGAGTTGGAAAGCAAAATGTGGAGAAATATATTCCTTATCTTTCTTATACCTAGTGTATAGCTATTTATTCATATATAACATACCTGTATTTAGAAATTCGTAAAAAAAATGCTTAAAAATAATTGGTTGTGCGCAACGCAAAATTATATCTGTAATTGGAAATGAGATTTCAAGAAATTTCAAAATCCTTAAGATTGATAAAAAATTTATTGAAAATTAAACTTCTTAATGTTTTCAGCCACAAAAAGAGTCATTTATTTTGTTTCGTAGAAGGTTAATAAAGAAATGTGCTTTCCAAAAAGACAAAAATCTACTAAAGGAACAATAAATTCATTCTATCGTGATATAACAAATAGTCCATCTGTAGTTTTCCGATCCCAATTTAAACTCGAAATATTGAAGTAAACAGTACGACCTGCATTTAAAAGGCCACAAAAACATTCGACATAGACATTGGAAAATAAAGAAAAGTCCCAAAGATTCCTAAAGTGATTTCCAAGGAAAGAAAAAAAAAACGACTTTCACAACGCAAGCGATAATAAAAGAAACTAATACTCAAAACACGCACAACCGAAACAACAAATAATAACAATAATAACATTCCAGAAAAATCCACCTAGGAACCCAAAAGAACTTGAAGAAAATGTTCTTGGATGTGGGCCAGAATTTGCTCTGATCATGTGATCACGCAGCAATCCGATTAGGACTTCTTGAATAGTTGTGCTCGCAGATAATAGAGGGCGCAGTAGCTAACATGCTTGCCCGTAACAGAGATCTGAGGAATTCAGCTGTGTTTGCCACTTTATCGCCAGTAGGAAGTTACACGATCAGTGATTGTTAACTAGGTATGGTCGAAATAAGTAAGGAAAAGTCGAAGATACGGGGTTAAGCAAGTGAAGTCGAGCATATATTTCTTAACATTAAAAACTACTTATTCATTCTAATTCTTTCAGAATTTCCTGACGAAGTGAATTGCAATGGTAAAATCTAAAGATAGTCAGGATCTAAATTCATTAAAATAATTGTAAAATTTAACAATTCATTCTTAACGATAACTTTTTTTAGCATGAGATGTTATTTGACTGAAATATCTCATAAATACACTTTCCAAATTAGTTTTATTTCTTTTAAAGTATTTTCTGGTTGTTTTATTAATAATGTTTATCTTTCTTAGAAGTATTAAGAACTATTGAATGTCTATAAAGTTGAATAAGATATTCATTAGTCAAAAATCAATCTTGAACTAGTTAATAAGCATATGAGTAAATCGAAGTTTAAGAATTATTAACTCTATCCAAAGCCGAAAAAAATGGAAGTATCACGATTTCAAAGAGAATCATAACAAAAGTATGAGTTTCTCCGAAAGAAAGGCGTTTCCATGTTTTATCACTTCAATAAAGAAATTTTTCAGCAGTTAATAAAGAAGTAAAAATACTCTGAAAATCTTAAACATGTTTGCAATAAAAAGTAAGACCATTTTATCAGTTTTAAAGCGGCGATATAATGCATTGAGTGATTAATGCATTTATGAGCCAGTCACTGTGAATTACCGATAATCACAGATAATACTTTGGGAATATCAGAGAGGAAGCAAGGGACAATACGCATGAGACCAAACAGTCGTTAGACTAATACTTTTAGAGCAGTGGGGTATAATTAAAAAGACAGCAAATATCAAGTCATTAAAAAACTATCAGTCTTACGAAATATAATCAACGTTTTTACAAGCAGCATTCTAATAACATAGTTTCGAAATAATGTGATGAAAAGAACTATAAAATCCATCCTGCAGTGCATTATTTCTTCAATGTAAAGTGCATTTAATACACAGTAAAGATTGCTAAACATTTTCGTTAACATTTTGGAAATGAAGTTCGATTTAAAATGCTGTAACGATTGTAAAAGTTTCTAAATTTTAATTAGCTCATAATGAATTTCAATTAACAACAATACTGTTATATAATCTGGGAAACTTTTAAGATATTTTCATACATTACTGTTATTTAGTTACAGTGCAATAAAAATCTACAGTTTTATAGAATATTTGTATATAGATTAATTTCTAAGACTCAATACAATAAAAACTTTTATGTTAAAGTTGTATAACTCATTGATAAAAGGAATAAACTTAATCAAGCGGCTTTAAAAAAATTTTAAAAAAGATTCATATTAATAGAAGATATTACTAGATCTCAAATGTCAAGAAATGGAGAATATAGTCAATAGTAATAATTTCAAATATTTTTATTTGCAGTAGATTTTTTTCTTATCTGTTTCTATGTCTGCAACTAGGTTTGTGAGATTAGAATTTTATGAGTTATTTTTTCCTGAGATAGCAGAATGTAAATTTTCAATTAAGATATCTAAAACCAGAAGCAACGTATCTTCAGTTTTTAAGTACGTGTTGTTGGTTTTGGTATTAAATAAGTGAAATTTAACTAGAATTGTCAAGAAAGAATAAATTATATATCCTAATATTTCATTTTAAAAGTATAAAATTTCGTATCTCGAATCCGAATTAAGAGACTTAACTTAAGTTTGAATTTTCTGCCTTGTTTTTACACGGCTTGATTATATCAGAGAAATTTAAACTATCACCTTTAAAAAAATGAAAACTTTCACCTGGAATTCATGCCAAAAAAGTAAAATTGATTTGAATTTCTTTCTTTTTACTACAAAGCATTATTATAAATTTTGTTTGAAAGTGATTTTTAAAAAATTCTCAAATTTAATGGAAATAAATGCAGGAAAGTAAAAAGTCACTGAAATACTTTTTTTGAAATTTAAAATGTCTTAAATCATCTCCTATCACTATATTTTTTCTCTTATTCCATTGAATTATTGAGAAGGAAAGCTGTAAATTTTTTTAAATTTAATAAATAAATAACGAAATTAAAATGATGAAAAACTCTTTTACTAGTAAGGATCTACTATTCAAGAAGTTACTTCGTGCTAAATCACGTGATCAAGGCCCAACAAACTATCATATTTAAGTTGGTTTGACTTTACTTTCAAACAAAGTTATATTTCAAGGAATAAAATTAACTCATCAGGTGCAAGATCCATGAATTGTTCATTTGTTCTGTAATATTTCATGGACTGTGCATTGTCATTTTCTATAATTCACCTGAAATCGTCTGAAAAGCACAACTATCCAGACTAGTTAAGTATGATTGATAAGACACGCCATCCAGTTCAGCTGTACATATTTTCCTATTCTATCTCTTATCTAATAAAAGTGTGTTTCTTGGAATATATTCCTTTAAAATTTAATGTATTTTTCCTTCTGAAGCTACTCGTAAAAGCTAGATGATTTTCATTTAAAAGAGCAAAAATGTAATAACTGTTTTTTGTTTTTGAAATTGCTTTCATTTGTTTTAAGTTAAATCCCCTAATATCAGCATATATTGTACAATACTGCATGACATTAAGCAGTATTCACAATATCACAATATTGTATGCTATTACTGAATATTAACTGATATAATATCCCGCAATATTGTTAAATATTGTGGAAGAGGATTTGGTATTGGGAATATTGTAAAATATTGGTATATTCAAACTCAAAAATTATATCAAAAAAATATAGAGAAATTTATTCCTTGAAACGATTTAAAAGGTATAGAATAAATCACCAAGACGGAGTCCTGCTTTAGACAGATTTCTTAAAATCTGGATATTTCTAAAATCTTTAGGCAGTGTCAAATTATAGCGCATCAAACACTCATGCTCTGAGAATTTAGTTCTTTTCATAACTGATTTCGAAAAATATTTATGATTTTATATTTTAAAATATTTTCATTTATTATCGAGAAAAACAAACTAGTAAACATAAAGGTAAACATTATTGTCTTCTAAAAGTGAAAAATATATTTCGATACTTTCACATTTCAAATTCGTTTCTATTGTATATTGAATAAAAAAAATTATTATCATTAAATTTAAACATCGCAAATAAAATTTTTATAGATATAGATATAGATAGGTAGACAGAGAGAGAGAGAAAGGCAGAGAAATATACTTATAATTTTCCTTTAAAATACAATTTATAAAGGGAAATCAACCTTAATTGGTTATATATAGTAAAATTAATCGTTTGATTTTGGACAAATATTTATATTTGGAAGAAAATCAAATATTTTTAGCTAATTATTTTGACATTATTAGGAAGATTTCAAAGAAATAATGACATTCTTGCATTTTTTTTTAAAACTTCCAATACAACCTCCAGAATAGCACTAACATTGTGCAATCGATTATTTTTCTTTCGAATTCCCAATTGCATTAATTCTCAGTTATCTAATTTATTTGATTTAAATAAAACTTTCAAATATTATTATTTCTAATTTTTTTTCAGAATAACATTTTTAATTTTAATGTTTTTTTTAATTATTAACTGACAATCTAATTCCCTAAAATTATTGCTTCCGGAAAATTTCATAGAAATTTTTATGTATTTCTTGCTCTTAAAATTCTTTTAACAAACATTTTTTTTTTAATTTTCAAGTGAATTTTTCACATTATAAATCCGAATTCTATCATTATTTCATTGTTTCCTGGCATTTTACTTTAAATTTACCAAATATACTCTTCTCATTTCATACAAAATGTAAACCTAAAATGAAAAATTATTAGATTTTAATTAATTGAATTGTTCAGCATGTTAATAAAAATTATAATATTTGTAAGTTCCATTATTAAGCATAGTTGTTTTCCGTGTTTTAAATGAATATGTTTCATCATTTATGCAAGTCTCCAGATTTTTTTTTTCTGGCTAATAAAAGAAATATTCAGTGTACTGAAATGAAAAAAACAAATTATTAACTAAAAGATTTATAACAAAATTGTTTATCACAAGATTATCTCACATAAAAGAGCAGGATTGTTCAGAACAGTATCAATAGAACTTTTCATAATTGCTTGCTTTTAAATTTATAACTTCTGTTTAATAATTTTCCAAATGATTCAGAATTATAAGAAACGCTTTTACTAGTAAAAATAAGCAAAATCTTCCAATCTTATTTTTAATAATGGAAAATAACAAATTATATTACAAAAATAAATAATAACTTTTTTTTTGAAATTTACTTCAAATATTCCTCAATTTTTTCAAAAAAAAAATACATAAAATATTGTACAAAAACTAAATTGATAATGACATAAAATTTTTGTGGTACAAATTTTTTTAAGGTATTGCAGAAATGCTTCAAAATCTTACATAAATTTTAATTAATCAAAAATATTTATATTTAAAGAAAACCTTCCTAATTCGCATGCCTTCATTCCAAAGTATATTTGTGCCTAATGTTATAGCAAAGTCTATTAACTTCTGTGTAGAACGACAATAGTTAGTCAAGCACGGATTTTCGATTTTGTTCTTAGAATATTTATTTATTTACTCTCTGGCTGTCTTTGAATACTAGTTGCTCGTTGCAAATAATAACTGTTCGCATCCCAAAGTCATTTTAAATATCGCATAGCAGAACTCTCCAATCATCTAATTTCATATTGTTAGCATAAAATTTACTTTCTTCTTCTTCTTGCAGAATATGCAGTCGATTATACAGGGTGTTTATAAAGTCCCGGACCCATTTTGATGTTTAATAACTCATAAAATAATAAAGATAGATTTAAATTAATAACATAAATGGTTAAATAGACTCAAAAAGTTTCATGACCCTTGTCAATGAACTTCCACGTGTGCCCCCTTCGTCGCACGGAGAATATCAAGTCGATAGTCAATTTCACGCCAGGTAGCGACAAGCATGTCGGCATCCACAGAGCCATTTGCGCACTTTATGGCGATTAACAATGCCAGAAACATGAAAGGATGCTTCATCGGAGAACATTATGCTCTTCAGAAAATCAGCAGCATCTTCTATCCTCCTTAGCATATCTGTTGCAAAGGCCATCCTCCTAGGTCTATTGTTCGGTTGTTTCGATTCGTTGAACAATTTGAACTTTGTATGCATGCAGTCTTAATTTTTTCTTAATAACCTTGTACACCGTCGAAATTGGCATATCCAATTCTGTTGCCGCTGATCTCACAGATATTCTAGGATTGTGTAAAAATGTCTCTCTGACACGCTCAACATCAAAATCACTTGTGCAAGGACGTCTGGAACGTTTCTTATCTTCGATACTTCCAATTTCTAGAAACATCTTTTTCCACCTCAAGGTGTTGTTTTTGGATGGAGGATCTTTTTGGTAAATTCTTCTGAAATTTCTCTGTGCTTGCACTATCGATTTCATTTCTATGAACCACCATAAAATCTGTGCTTTCTCTTGTGGTGTATGCATTCTCCTTAATATCCGCTCGAATAAAACATCACATACAAAAGTACTACATAGAACAAACACATCAAAAGTAAACATAACATTGCAATAGTTGACAAAAACAAAAGAGAGAAAAATGCAATTAATAAGCAGACAATATTTAGAAAAGTACAGATATTTAAACTGGAAAATGAAATTATCTGAAATTAACCACACGCGCAGACGATATTTACAAAAGTAAAAATATTCAAACCTGAAAAGGAAAATATATGAGTTATTCCATCAATAAATGTCATAAGTGTGTTTATATCTTTATTATTTTATGAGTTATTAAACATCAAAATGGGTCCGGGACTTTATAAACACCCTGTATATTAGATAGAGAGTCAAACATTTTAAACCCAGAAGCATGAAAGCAGAGATGTAGTTGAGACAGATTGTTGAAATCAAAGAAAGAAAATTCAGCAACAAAGCATACCGTATATATTTTTTACTATACTTAATATCTACTTTGCTTAGTTTTTAATGTTTCACGAAATAAAAAATTGAAATTAATTACAAGAAAAGCAATTTTACAAAATAAATGGAAACTTCATTTCATAACATTCATGTGTAGAAGAAAAACGTTTAATTAAAGATTTCTATAAAAAATGTAAAACGTTCGAAGTTAAATTGAAATTAAAATCATTATTTCAAATTATAAATAATTTTTTTCTTAAAAAGTTTCTTAGAATCGACACAGAAATAATTGACGGCTGTTAAATTCTAATTTTCAATTAAATTCTAATGAGGTGTACAATATTATTTTGTGCAGTAACATTTTCAAATTTTCAAATACAAATTCGATAAAAATTGCTGTATGATGTTAGCCATCAGATGCAATAACATTAAATTATGTTCTAATTCCTTTTCATCATCAAAAAAATTATTTATTTTACTTCATTGAACTTTTTTCAAAATATTACTTTAGAACATCAATTATATAAATGTAGAATTTTTAATAATTTTTAATAAATAACTAATGAGGAGTAGACATAAATAGCAGGTTCTGTCAAAAGACATTTCGTAAGCGAAATATATTACGTCCAAAATTATCATTCTGCGCTTTGTAGCCAGGGATTGTTGAAACATTCAATCCATTTCTACAAAATGATGCATTTCTGAATCAATTACCTCTTTCCCTTTTAGAAATTAATTAAAACGTGGTTAATAAAATAATTTAATTTATAAATTTTTGATTTGAAGGAAATAAGTATTGGCACTAATTCGTTTTAACTAAAAATTTGTTTCAGAGTAATTCATTCATAATATATTCTTTACAGAAAGAATATTTTTCTTACATTAATGCAATTAATTATTCTCTTTACTATAAAAAACACTCATTTGAAACTATGGAATATTTTCGATCAAATTCTTTTATAATTTTGCTCTTCTTTCTGTAACATACAAATATTATCGAAAATTTGTCTTTAGGCAGGTAGATATTTAATCTATTTCTTATAATAATTCAAGAGTTTCAAAGCGAAAGTCTTTTATAATGTTTATAATTCAAAATTATTTATATGCTAATTACAGTTTTCAAGATTTCAGTATTATCGGTATTCAGTAATTATGCGTGATCTAAGTAAAAATAAAATGAAATTATCTTTTTTTATTTTTGTATATAGTAGGTCATTCATTAATACTGTCTCTAAGTGCAATGTCGTTAATAAATACTTTCATTATCATTTTTATTCTAAAGTAGATGTAAAAAAATCTTTATTTTATTTTTTTTAATGTTTTTTTACTGAATAAGGAACTCCGTTCTTCACTATTTCAATGGCTCTTTCGGTAAATATTGCAGTTTAAATTAATAAATCTAATAAGTATTCCGTGTTTCCAGACTTCAAAAATGAATGGGAATATTTTCAAAATTATAATCTGTAATATTTTCATTCGCTTAAATGTTATTCCCTCGTTTCCTTAATATTTGTCTTCTTATTACGTAGATACCGCTTAAATTATTTTAAGTAACTGAAAGTTTCTATATGAAATGATGTAAATTTCATTTGACTTTGTCAAAAAGTATCTCTGACTTAAAAAGTTCAGTTGAGTGAAATTTCTATCCTGGTAGAAATTTAAGTTTCTGGCCATGCTTGCAGATCAGATTAAGAGAAGTATTAAATATCCAAACTATAGCTTTAGCTTAGAAAAACACGGAAGGACAGAGATGAATTTGATATTTTATTGTTCACCTAGCTTGTTTGCAACAACTTAATATTCTGAGTGTAACGATTTTTATTTCATGCACTTTGCATGATAAACAAGATTTGTATGATAACATTACTGTAAGAACAACAAAAATATTCCGCATAATCAAGAGAAACTGAAATTGTCATTGTACGAAAAGTCCAGAGCATTCAACAAGTGTATACAGGGTGTTGCCTAACTCGACCGACAAATTTAGAGGGGTGATAGTAAGCATCAAGAGGATAAAGAATCGCCATACAACACGGGGTCCCAAACGGCGTTTAGTAGATGAAAAATCGTAAAAATATAGGGAGTCGGGGATTTTTTGAAAATTGGGAACAATTAATAATAAAATAACAAATGGTGTTTCAACTATAAATTTTTTTTTAAGTGAAAGCACATTCTAAATTTTTTTTATGTTAAGTAAGATGCAAATTTGATGATCTGGGGTCGTAAATTATTGAAAACAGAAAAGTAGTTTAGAAGCCAGTTGTGAAAAAATATTAAAACTTGTAGAAAAATAAAAGCTTGAAAATGTAAGGAATTTTAATTCTATAATTTGATATAAGCGTATAGTGATCTGGGGAGTTTTAAAGATATTCAAGAAAAGCTAAATAGAGAACAAGAACCATCACTTCAACATCAGTACCGATGTTCGCAGAGAGCGTTGTCAAATTCGAAAGATAAATTCAGAGCAACGATAATAGGCATTAAGTAGGTGAAAATTTATCAGAAATCATAGGATCGTATGTAGCGTTTATTCAATGAAAATCGCAAAAACAGATATCGAAAAGACAATGAGTCTGGCGAAGAGAATGGCCCTATGAATACGAGGATTAGGAAACAAGGTAATCGAGAAAAAGCCTTCTCGTATTTAAATTTTTCATGCGTTCGAGAAAAATAAAAGCAGATAGCAAATATCCATTAATGAACATTGCAGAATTGATTGTCGTTAAACTTTCATTCGTAAACAACAAGTCAGATTTCATGAATGCAACTAAAATGTGTTGGTGCTCCATCATGCATCAACCAAATGTTCTGGCATAAAATTGTCGGTATTCCCTGCAGTAAATCCGGAAGAACATGCTGGAAGAAAACAAGGTACTTTGTGCCGCTGAGGTGTTTGGGGAAAAGATACGGTTCAAATAAATGACTCTGCTCAGGTGTCAATATCAAACTTGTGTTGTACGTTCGACTAGATAGTAATGTGGGGATTTTCGAATGGCGAAATTTTCGCATTGTGTGTGTTGAAGAAGACATCTTCTCTCATAAAGCAGGCTTCATCTGAAAATGAATCTAGCAAAAAAAGTGTGCATCTTCAGGCATGACATCAAGCATCCAGCGTGCGAACTCCACCTAATTTGCGATTTTTTTTAAATGCCTATATATAAAATGTCGCCGAAATAGACAAAGCACTTGGAATAGATTAATACAAAAACTTCTCTAATTAGTGAAAACCATTATCTATGGACCATCTATGTTTAAAACAGCAATAATGTTTTTATTTTTGTGCTGGAAGAACGGTTGTTTACATGCAATAGAAAAAGTATTCTGAAAATGATTTTTTTTTAGTAAAAACAATAAGAAGGCATATCTTTTAACCCTTTGAAGGGCCATGGCAAGTATACTTCCCATCAAATAATCAATCTTCGAATGAAGTTAGTTATATAGATTGGAATAAGTTTTGACGCATTTTTCAATAAGACAGAAGCTTAGATACTTCAGTTCTTTGTTCACACACAGAATGCCGTGTTTTGATTTGTTACTTAATTGTTAATTAACCAAATTAACTAACGAATCAAATTAAATTTATCTAACAAGTTAAATGAGTCACTTTTCTTAAGCCAATCTCAATTCTAAAAATATTTTAATTTGCCACAACTAGAAAAAAATAGCCTTTTAAAGGGTTAATACAATTACATGCAGTTTTTCTTTTATTAGTATATTAAGAAAGAAGGAAAGAATTGTGGTAAAATTTTTGATTAGTTTATTTATAAATTTTCAAAATTCTCTAAGATTGGTAATTTATGTCTTATAATGTATGTGTTAAAAAAATTCAAAGCACCTCATTTACTTTTTAATTTCAAAATTGAGTATCCAGTATTTCTTTTATAACAAAAACAATACATTATTACATTTATTATATTCCTTTAATTGTATTTTGTTTTTTAAGAAAATAGTTCATATAGTTCATATTCTGAAATCTATTCAGAAATAGTTATTTCTGAATTGATTTCAGAATGCGGAAATGAAATTTTCGTCTTTATTGTAAGAATATAATTTTATATACTCTGAACTTAATTTCTAATATATTATTAATTTTTAAGATATTTATGATAAATCTAAACGTAGGTGTTTCACTAAAACATTGAATAAATAATAATTAATTCTCAGACACGTACGTTTTATGACAAATTAATTGTACCTACTCTCAGGGGATTTACAGTTTTTTAGCGCTTAAATAATAAATTTCCATATAATGCTTTGCAAAATCCACAAAATAATTTCATAAAAATGTATTGCGAGAATTGATTAATTTATAACAAAGGGTATTTCATATTTGTTAATGTTGTGAATCTACAGAAAATGTTATGTGAAAATGTGAAAGCACCGTCTGTTTTTTCTTTCTTTTTCTTTCTATAATTAGTTTATTTGCATTTAGAATAAATTAAAATGATTAAAAAATTCCTTCAGCGATTATCAGTGTTTTTTAGAAACAGAACAATTTCGGTACCTAAAAAAATTCCAAATTCTTTTTTATATCTATATTTGAATTTCCTGTTCTTGAAACGTAAAGAGTTAAGATTAAAAAAAAAGAATTTTTTGTTAAATTTTAAAATACATGAAGTATGTTTACGTAGCTGAATTTCTTTTAGAATTTTAATCTTTTGTATCAGTCAAATGATCCTTTTTAGATTAGAATAAAAATATAAATATTTATGATAAAACTGTTTTTTATGAAATGCTGTTGAGTGAAAAGGGCAACATATAGATGCTTACTTTGAAGTATATTCCTCATTTATTTTGTATTGGAAATACAGAAAATATTTCCTGTATTTCCTTATATCCTGTATTATTATTTATTTCTTTTGAGGGAAATCGAGGAGAAAATTGAGTGTACAAAAGAAAAATCTCCTTTTATGCAAATTATTAAAAACAATATTTTAATAGTTTATTTTACATTTTTTTACTAATTATATCGTATAATTAATCGCAATGTCAATGATTTTTAAGTTAAATGATATCAGTAATCAGTTATGAAATAATTTTTTGAATGGCAAAATATAAACAAACTACGAAATTCTTTATTGGTTCTTAAAATTACAATAAATTTTTAAATCTTTTAGATTATTCTTCCATTTTAGAAAACAGTGTCTTTCGTCCTCTGTCCTTAGCATGCATCTCTAATAGTCTGTTATCCGTTTTTATAAAATTAATTGCATTTATTAATCTTGATTAATTAACATTTTAAACAAATAAATTTTTAAAAAATTGTGCAAAAACTTTCATAAATCTTAAAGCTTTGAATATGTCTATTTTAGAGGATTTTAGATCATTTCACTGTATACCTACAGAAAACTCCAAATCAAGAAGCAATTTTCTCTCGATACGACCGCTGATTTTCCTGAAATAAAATTAGAGCAAAAATAGAAGAGAGCACACTTCTTTGCAAAACGTAGAGCATTTTTCCAACTGGAATTATATGTATGTCTTTATATGTTTAGAAATTAACTCGCGAATTATGATAAGAGTGGACATCTTTTATATCTATTAACTCCTGATTTGGAAAGTCGTCAGTCTTACTACCTCAACGGCTAGCTGTTGAATGACGACTTTCTAGTCCCGATACTTCCAAACTTCTATATTTTTTTCTAGTCCAAACCACTCTTAACACCTTATGAGCGAGTATTATTGCGATTCGCTTTCGAGAACCCTTCCTTCCCTTCCGTGAAAAATTGTACACATGGAAATGAAACACTTTGTATAAATTAAGAAATACTACAAAATCATGGTTTCAGTATAAAATAGAATAAATATAATTGCAAAATAATGTTTTGAGTTTAAAATAGAATAAATATAACTGCAAAACCGTGTTTTGAGTATAAAATAGAACAAATATAAATGCAAAATCATGTTTTGAGTATAAAATAGAACATATATAATTGGAAACTTTTTTTTCAGTATAAAATAGAACAAATATAACTGCTAAACCATGTTTTTAGTATAAAATAGAACAAATATAATTGCAAAAACATGTTTTCAATATAAAATAGAACAAATTTAACTACAAGCTATGTTTTCAGTATAAAATAGAACAAATATAACAGCCAAACCATGTTTTCAGTATAAAATAGAACAAATATAACAGCCAAACCATGTTTTCAGTATAAAATAGAACAAATATAACTGCAAAATCATATTTTCAGTATAAAATAGAACAAATATAACTGCAAAACCCTGTTTTGAGTATAAAATAGAACTGCAAAATTCTGTTTTCAGTATAAAATTGAACAAATATAACTGCAAAACCATGTTTTCAGCACAAAAGAGAACTGCAAAATTCTTTCAGTATAAAATAGAACAAATATAACTGCAAAACCATGTTTTGGGTATAAAATAGAACAAATATAACTGCAAAATCAATTTTTGAATATAAGATAGAATATAATTTCACACTTTTTTAACTATTTTCATCTGTATTAAAAGTTTTATGTAAATCTCAGATCTTATTGAAATGTTCATTGAACGCTGAAAGTTCATCAGTGATTTTTTTATTTATTTTTTTAATTTATTTTTAATAAAAAGAAATTCAAAAATGTGTTTCAAAATGCTTTATTTCTGAAATTATATCTCAAAATTAGTTAAGTAGATATTTCTAACATGAAACATTGAAATTGAAAATGAGATCTTTCTTAATCCTTAAATCAGAAGGAAATAAATTAATTTTTTTCGATTTACATAATAAAAGGGAAATTAATTTTGTTATTAAATGTAAATACCTTTTCATTTGTCTACATAATATGGATGAAACCACTTTTTTCCAGAGGTATAGTTTTCATTGTATTGAATAAAATCATTCAATCCCGGTTTGCTTATAATTAGCTGTTTTAAAAATAATGCAAATATAATTCATAAATAAATGTTTCTTTAAAAATAAAAGGAAATAAGTTCAAGTTTCAATATTATTACAGTAGAATTAATTCATTTATTTCACATTTCTGATATTTTATTACCTCACTTTTATCAAATAAGCTAATGTCATTCTATATCATTATAATCCTATTTTAAATTAAATAAACATACTTCTGCAAAGTTTATGAGACAACATTTATATTTCAAAAATTTCAACTTATTTTTTTAATTAATTGTATGTAAATCATATTATTTTTTTTTTCAAAATTCCGTCAAGTCATTAGAAAAAATTATCGTTAAAATGAATAAGTAATCAGTGATCCAATAATGATTAAACGATCGACAACGGAGGGACGATGGAAGTATTTTTACTGGAGCTTCGAAAAATGTATTGATCCGTATCGGTTGAAGAACAAAAAAGTCTTAATGAACTTTTGCAGACTTTTTTTAAAAGTCTAAAATATAGGTAAAATACTTACCATTATAGACAGATTATAGCTTATGAAACATCATCAAAGACAAAAGGATTTTTTTTAAGAAATTCGATTGACATTTCATTATTATTCTTATTGAAAAATTGGTTCAATGATCCATATGATTTGAATTCTTTAATGATAAAAAACAACAGAGACAAGATAAGAAGCACACTTATCAATAACTTTTGTTTTCTTGAAGTATACAAATTATGCAAACAGATTTGTAATAATACAGACTATGATGAATTTGTTTACAGTCTCACCGTTCTGTTTTCAGGCAATACTTGGATAACATGGGACAAATCTTATAAATCTGAAATTTAGTCGGAAAAGATTGTTGGTACGATATCATAATTTCCAAAATTCCAGAAATGGAAATTTTTGTTTGGATGTTACGTTTGACTCATAACCTAAAAGTTAAAATTAGGCCATAACTTAAGACCTATGTACACTTTCATTCTCAGCAGAACCTTTTAAAGATGGAATTGTATTTAAAATTGGGAATTGTGCCCCAAATTATACTGTGAACTTTGAAATAGAAAATCTAAGTTATTCGCATAAAAACGATTTTTCTTAAGGGAACATATGGGACTAAGAATGGGGCATCACGCAGAAAGCATTTTAATACACATTTAAAATATTCGTTTTCTTAATAACATAATGAAAACGAGCATGTGTTAAAAATATATTTAAAGGATCAGGTGGCAGAACAGAGATTTAAATTAAATAGTTCTTGTATGCGAAATATTCGTTTAAGCTGTCAATTCCGAATATTTTCTCGCTGTTTCAAAGTTAAATTTTAAATTGGGAAAGATCTATAATGTGTCCTCTTCGGGATGAAATAATTTTGTTAATGTTAATTATATTCTTTATATTTAGTGTTATCCACACAAATTCTAAAAGAAAATAAAAAATGTTATTTGCCCACATAGCTTAATAATAAAAATTTTCTCAACTAGCAACGATAAGGAAATTTAAAAATAATTTATTTTATGTTATGTTTAATGCTAACATAAGTTTGTGTACATTTAATAAATAATATTTTTATAAAAAATATGCTTGCAAAAATATAATGTTTATCAAATTTTTATTAGATTATTATTACAAATAAATTTTTTCATTAAAAATATAAATAAAATAAATCCACCATTTTTTATTATTATCACCCTTAAACTTCATTCAACTTTATAAGAAAAACAGTAATCCATTGCACATTTATTTCTTTACAAATTTCAGAAATTTTGGCAGCAAATTAATTTTTTGCCATGATGTAACATATTATTAATATTATTCTATTTCAATATCATGATATTTTTAGGGAAATTTAAGCATTTAAAATATAATTCAAAATCTTTAGAAATTTGTAGAAAATAAATTCCTTATTTCAAAACGGTATACTGAAATAACAGAGAAATAGAAAAATAAATATTGAATAAAAACATTAAAAAAATTATACTTTCAAGAAGTCAATATACAGGTACTAATTAGAGTGTAATGATGAGAGAATACTGAGAATTAAATTTTCCTCTCTAGTCCTGTAACAAAGGAAGTTAAACTAACATATATAAATCAAGTGAGTTAAAAACTGTCTAAATTTTAACCGAATTTATCTTTGAAACATAAAATGAAATCCGTAAGAAAGATAACAGTACTTCTCTGAAATTCTCAATTTAGGGGTAAAAAAGTTTAAAGTCTGTTCTACTCAATTAAAATTCAAAACCTGAAACCAGCGTAAATAGGTTTTACTAATCGTAGTATTAATTTACATTTATCAAACTGATTCATAAAGAAAAATGGCGGAAATTGGATTTGCACTCTTCCACTCGTTGTCGATTTAATTAGATTAACATTCATTCAGAATTAAAACTCGTAATGTCGAACCACTGTCCAAAAGGCACCACAGCATAGAAAAAATGCCACCCACCCATATTCCTATAAAGGAGTGGGTGAAAGAGTCACCAAGTCCTCTGAAATTAGATTTTGAATTTAATACCCTCTGATTTGGAAGTTGAGAACCCTTCATTCATCTCAAAAACCAATGTTAGATTATGAAGATTTCGTATTATCAATTATATCATTCCATGCGTTTGTAAATATCTACTGAGCATCTTCACTAATGATCTTCGATGCAATTAGATCCTGAATTTAAATCATCTGAATCAGAAGTTCAGAATATTTCACCATATTTTTTGATCATTGGTGTTCTGTGAGATAGTAAACCGATTATAGGCAATATGAAGAAACAATAGCATTAGCTACAGTGAAAAAGATAATACAAAAATGTCTAAATGTCAAACCAAAGATGTAATATTCGAAATCACTAATCAAGTGTTTAATTTTTTTGGTGTTATTATATGAATTTGATTAGATATCGTTGTTTGTAATTTTTGTCAATTCTATCCCGAGAATAATAAAAACCTGTAGTATGTTGTTTTTAGGAAAAGTCGCTGAAATTATACGAAATAATAGTAAATTATTTGGGTAAATTTTTTCATAAATTAAAGAATATTTCTCTTTTATTCATTGAGAATTCGACATCTGAGAATTGAATTAAAAAAATTCTTTTCTAATACTGATTCAAGTATTCTATTCAAAATTTTAGTATACTTTAAAAACAATTATTTTATATCAATGCATCTTACATAAAAATTGTAACACCTACACTATTTCTTCTAAAATAACAATATTTTTAATTCAAAATATCGTAATAATCAACAATTAGATTAGAAATTAAAAAGAAAGGAAATATCGGAAATTAAAAACTAGGATAAGAACAATATTCAGTTCTGTTATAAATATGAAATGTCGATTAATATTAAATTTAAAATTCCACCGAAATCAGTCGAAGAATTATAAATTGAATAAGATTAAACATAACTTATTAAAATGTTAATGCATCAATAATTTGAAATGTCTATTTAAATAACAAACATTTAGATTTAATTTAAGGTCTTCCAAATTTACTATTAAAAGAATCTATAATTTTTCCACCATTATATGATCCTTTTGTATGATCTTTGGCAGATTTGTTTTAATGTCATTGAAACCGTAATTTTTTTAAAAAAAATGGTAGTTGAAAAATAATATTGATGATGATAAAAATTAAATATTTTGGTTTGAGTTCAGGTCAAAGTTGTGCTCACCCTGGGATAGAAACTTCACCTTTATTCAATAAAAAACTGAAGTGTAGCTAAAAGCTGTTTCATATCTTGCCAACCTTGATATTAAGGAGAGTTGGGAATAACTCATAAACTATGAAATCCCGACAAATAAATAAGCAGTAGAAAATAATTTTCCAGGCAAAAATTGCTATCAATTTAACAATTTGCATGATTTTCCTCCAATGTGGAAGAGGAAACTATGCATGGTTTACCTTCTGTAGCCAAGTCTTAATCTAGAACTTTCAAAGCCGATATATCTCAATATGAAACCATAATAAAATTTTAACCCTAAGATGTCAGGGCGACATTTGCCGATATTGCAAAGCTTGGCAATTTTAAGATTAATGGAAGCATGGTCATTACAGACTGTGTAAGCGAAATAGAAGTGTCACAGTGAAAATAATGTTAACCTCTCTTGAGTGTGAAGAGTTATCTTCATCGTGTCTATCCTTACTTGAAACACATCATCAAATTAGTGGCATAATGGATATGGCGCTATTTACGACTGAAAATATCTATTTTTGTTCAGGTACAAAAGGATTTAATATTTAGGAGAAAATTTGCCATCATCTCATTTTATTTTATTGTAAATCTGATGTAAAAAACGTCTACTAACGTCCGGCTCCTAGATATTTGAAAGTTAAAGAATTAAAGAATATCATTATCAGCAAATGAAAAAGTTCAAAAAAATAATTTATAAGTTTCAGTAAATATTATTGAATTGTAACAATTAATTTTATCAAATAAATTTCGTAACCATAGTGTGATGGATATCAAAATGTAATCAACGAATTAATAGATAATAGTAAAGGATAATAACTAAGTATTCCAACAATTCGCTAAGGGTCAGCCATTTTGTAAAAAGGAATGAAGTGATTACAGCAGAAGGACGTATTTTTAAGCTCGGAAATTAATGGAAATACAATTAAGCTCACCTATTCCTTATGTTTCCTTAAAAGATTAAAATCATCGGTTAAATTCTGAATAATTGTGACAATTTATTTCTTTAAAAATTGAACCTTGCAAAAGTATCATCGTCAAGGCTAGATACTAACATTTTAAAACATTATTTTTGTTTCATCTCTTTAGGGTTATGAAAGAATTCACAATGTTTTTTGATTTTACGCCTTTCTTAAACCTGATAATTTTCTTGCGTTTATTCAAATGAGGACGGCAAGAAAGAGAGGGGGGACGATGACCTAGTAGTAAAGGGACATGCTGTGGAGTTGGAAGAATTCAGGTTTGAAACCTGATTACATTGAAGATCTATCTTACACGAAATCCTCCAGTGACCGCTGAATCTAAAATTTAGCTCAAACTCTTTTCGTTTGGTACAGTGCGATTGCCTGTAGAGATTATTTTCCAGATCAAGTATCCACCCTGCCATCTCAGCAAGATTCTCTATTTAGACCTCGTCACAAAATATTGTACTCTTGTTGCTTCCAAATAGTACCTTAAGGTAATTAAACTAAAGATTATAAAGAAAGGAATGAAAACATCATAGAGAGAATGCTTTTGAATAGTTGCAAATACTAGAAGCAGAATTTGAATGTTCTGAAAGCATCCAATTATTATACATATTATTAAGAAAAAATAAGTACATTTAGATAAGGAACACCAACCCATCATCATATTTTATCGGGGTTTTTTTCACATAAATTTTTATTCTTTGTCAATGTTATTTCATAGTATTGAAACATTATATGTGTTATAATATTTTACAATATTTTGCGTTTATTATATTGTTACACATACAAACAGAAAGAAAAATCAAAGATATTTGAGTATATGTATGTTTAGTAAATGTTAAATTTTAATAAATAATCAAGAAATGTGATGAAAAAATTCTCATTTAATAAAATAAACCTTTACCTTTAAATAAAATTAATTTACCTTTAAATAAAATTAATTTACCCTTAAATAAAATAAACTTTTCTTCAAATAGAATGATGGCTTATCATTTTTTAGGATTTGTAACAATAAAAGGAAGAGAACATTAATGCCCTACAATTCAATAATTACAAGATATTTCCTTGATCTAAGCTTTATTCTGTCTAAAACACTTTAACGAAATATACTTTTGGTTTGATATGCGTTGCTAAAGATTTTTCAGCTTTTATTAGATTTATATTCAGTGCATGAAATCTTTAAGTAACTAAATTTAATATTAATTTGCTAACTTTACAATATCAGTTTGACAGTTGCAATAAGGATAATAAATTCAACTGACAAATGAAAATGGATGCTAGAGTGTGCTGGAACTGTCAAGTCTGTACAGTTAATGATAAATGAGAATTTGGTGAGAAGGAACATATATGAATTGAATACGAAGGTTAACTGTTTGATAAATTTGTTATCTGTAAGATTTTAAGGTTAGATTCTCCTTTGAAATTTAATATTTTCTTGTGAATTAATTTGTGTTAAAATTTGTTTTCAGATAGATCTTATGTTATAATATTATAATCAATTTAATAAAATGTGTCACCATTAAAGAACAAATAAAACTTATTACCAGAGAAAATGTTTCTTGAATAACCTTAAAGTAAAAGATTGGTAGTTTAAGCCTCTATAAATTAACATTAAAAAGTAACTGTAAAAGAGGATAGTATAGATTATATTTAAATAACCGGAAATTAAATCGAATCAATTTTAAAATATATTTCTAAAAGCAAATTCTGAGAAAAAAAATTTAATGCTTTGATTCTATTTTGCATTTTTCATGGGTTTTTTTTTTCATGTTTTTATAAGATTCAATTTTTTTTTTAATTTTTCACTTTTTTCCTTATATACTAGGGCTCTAGAATTTTGTAGCTGCTGGAAACAGATGACAGCAGAATATGTTAATAATTTTAAGAGTTCTTAATCATCAATAAATATATTAACTTGGCTAAACAGTGATTTTATTAAGCATCTGTTATCTAAATCAACTCTAGAAATATTAATTTTTTAAATTTCACAATATTTATAACCATGAACTGTGAAATATAATAAGGACTAAAAAAAATGCAACGAAGACTTAAGAAGTTTTTAAATGCTTTCTTATTATTGCAGTAAAAACGTTTGAGATAAACATTTTTATCGAAAATCTAACAACTGTAAAAAAACGAGAATCTATGAATATTAAAAGAAAGAATCTCGCAGAAAATTTTTTGAATATGATAGAAATTAAAATTTACATTGAGTACTTTCTATCAAAATCCCAAGATTTTGCTGCTTAGTTTAGACATATAAATTTTTAATAAACAACAATTGAAAACAAGAAATTAGGGAAAATAATAAAAAATAAAAATTCAAACATTTATTCTTAGAATGTAATCATCAATTTAAAATAACTAATAACTCAAGAAAGTTAGACATAGGATATGCTACTAAATTTTTTACATGAAAATTAATTGAAAATTAAAACGTGTATCGCTGATATCAATGGTTAGTCGTTAAGAAACCAATCAGTATTGTTTGCTTTTTATTCTGAGCATTTAGTTGCAAAAACTCATATATATATATATATATATATATATATATATATATATATATATATATATATATATATATATATATATATATATATATATATATATAATATATATAACATTTACTACATCTAAATAGCATATTATAGCTGGCTCGGTTTGGAAGTTATTTGCAATAAAACAAGATAATACATTCAGGTTGAAGAAATGTTTGTTGAAATTACTTTGTATAACGCTTTAATTTTCTTCTTAATTTTCTGTGAATGAATATGAAAAGTGAAATAATCTAAATATATATCACGCGTTTATACAATAAAGGGAGGTTAGAATAGTTCATAACCTGTCTAGACTTATATCCTTAATTAGATTAATATAATTGAGTTCCTTAAGATAAAATACTGCTTTAGTATCTAACAAACGTATTTGGCTATAAGAGAATATGTCGTAAGATATTTAACGTTGAATACAGCATATTATATATCCTATATATTTGAATATTAATGCACATCATATTATTTGTATTCTTCAGAGAAATGAAACTATTTATAATCGCAAGAAATTAATTTTATCCTCACAAATTTGGTAACTTTATTAATTAGGAGTATGTCAGAATTTGAATGAATGAAATGAAAGAACGAATAAGTAAAAATAAGTATAAGTTTGAAAAATAAAAAGATCATATTTTAAAAACCTAAAAGTACAACTTTTTTTGTACTTTTTTTCAAACATACTTTAAAAAAATTGGTTATTATATATATATATATATATATATATATATATATATATATATATATATATATATATATATATGTGTGTGTGTGTGTGTGTGTGTGTGTGTGTGTGTGTGTGTGTGTGTTCTTATTGTATTAATTTCTATAGTACAGGAATTTAGGAATTTCAAAATTATTATAATTTCTATATTATCCATTTTTAGCTACTTTTCGTCGTAAATGCGTTTATAAGGTGTTAATAAAATAAAAGATATCATGTATTTAATTTTTTCAATCAATCAATATATTTTTAATTTTTATTTTAAATAAATTGAAATGCAAATATTTCAATAAATTTTTTAGATTATTAAGTTATCCTAATTTTTGAAGGATTTTAATAAAACCTTTTTAATATAGTGGTTTGCAATTATGAATATCATATAAATCATATTTTTCATGCCACATTTTGTTTCATTTGTATGAATCACACCATATTTTAAATTTGCTATTAAAAACTATAAAAAAAGATTTAAAAGAATTATGTTTCTTAATAATTGTTGATCATTTCTATATGTACTGAATTTTACTTCAGATACAGTATTTAATTGGCAAAAACCTATTGATTGGTATAATACAGACAATAATAAAAATCGATGACTTTCGTTTCAAGAGGTCTTCAGTTCCTTTAAAATTGATTCAGAAGAAATTTTATTCTAATTAATAATATTATGCTGTGATGGTCTTAAGCATATGTTGAATTTGTATTAAGTAAAAAAATCAGTAGATAATTTATATTTACAACAGAAATTGAAATTCTTTTTTGATGAGGTGATCTGATTATATTTATGACATAGCAGTAGTAGCATGAGAAATTATTTATTTTAAAATGCGATTTTCGTTCTGAGCTTTATGCTGTTTATTTTTTATTAAAATAATTTGAAAACTGTCTTAGATTTCATCGTTCTTACAAAATATTTCAATAATTTCAAAATGGGTCTTCTGGAATTTCCACAATCCTTCACATGAAACTTCCTCACATCTAAGATATATCATATAGTAAAGTATAAATTATCTTAAAGATATTTCGTTTTCCTGTAACTATGTTTTAAATTTTTATTTCTAAATAATGAGGGAAATTTATTTATAGAGGTAAGTTAACATTTCATTTAGATTAGTTTGATTATTTTAGAAATATCTCAAATATTTGAAACCTTTTTTATAAGAATTAAAGAATCTGCAATATGAAATTAAAGCCACTGGATACTATATATTAAAAGGAATGGTTAAAATTGATACTCATACTTCAGCATATCGGTAATGGATTTCATTCATTGACCACTCAAACCGTGACTTTAGCAGGCAGATAGCATCTAATCTCAAATCAAAAGACTGTTTTCTGAAGTATCCATTGGAAAGGATGAAGGCTTTGTAGCACAAATGCCCAAAGCACAATTAGAAGTTGAAACATGATAACAATTTCTACAGCTTATCTATCTAACATTTGGTTTGAAATCAAATATATGTTCTGGGTAATGATTTTGAATAAATTCTATACCTTAAATATTTATCGCCAATGTTTTGAGAGAATATAAAACGTTTCATTTTCTTCATAATCTCTTCACATTAAAGTTTTCGATGTTTCATTTAGAAGGAAGGCATTATAGTTCAGGTGTCGTACTCGTCAGCCTCGCATAGTTCAAAACAAACGAAGTTCGTTCTAAGACAGCTCTATTCTTGCTTCGAAATGGAAGTTAAATATAAGAAAAAGTAAATTTTTCCAGCGTGTCACTCCACCTCAAAGTCCTTATCCATTGAATCCCCCTTTCTACAGTAAAAATCATGAACTAAACTAGTCGTAGATCGATCGAATTGAGTGCAGAACAACATATTTTAGAGAGTTTTACAGGATGCCTTAAAATTATTAAAATGTACAACTTAAAAAAATAGCTAATAACATTTTAATTTATTTAAGAAAATAATCAAGTTCAAATTGCATATTTGGAAACTCTAAGCTGTTTACCGATTTATTGAATGAATCAGTGTGAATAAGTACTTTGGTCCAAGCAGAAATCAGGATTTGTGTGATATACATAATAATGTAATGAAATTTCAAATCCATTACATTACTGGTATACTGTGATATATATCTATGAATTAAAGATTCCTGAGTTCACGCTGCAGTCTCTTTAATATAAATGGATTCAATATAATGTGATTTACAATTTTGTAATAATCAATAAGTAATTTTGAACTACGCATATAAATCAGTAATTTTATTTAAATATGTAATTAAAATTAGACAAGTTACAGTTTCTCAAGTACAATTACTTTTATAAAAGTAATGTTCAATATTTACTGATATGTACTTCAAAAATGTAATTACAGTGTTCACATTGAACTTCAGATAATCGACAGTTGGTTTATCACTAGTAGTTAGTAGCGATATATTTTAGTTAGGGTTTGAGTTCCTTTGTAGACAAACTTACAAATCCTCCATAAGACTGAATTCTTGAAATTTTGTAAGTCATTCGAAATGTTGGCAGGATTGCAGAATATTAAACAAGCCATTCACAAGCAGTTATTCTCAACTACGGTGAATAATTTCTGTCTCGAGTCCTCCGAATATCGTATTATCTGTCACCAAATACATATATTTTATGAGTTTCTCCGAATTCATCCTAGTTTCACCATTGTGCCATTCCTTTTCAGCTGATTCGTTTCTCAAATCAGGGTATTTCTCTAAGAGAAAGGATGTCCACATTATATCAAGAATTCAATATAAATTCGACGTAGAATCGTCTTTGAATTTATCATCAGTATTATATGAATCGAGATGTATAAGAATGTTCGCATAGCGGGAAAAAAATAATGTAAATAACGGAAAGAGGAATCGCAATATTCTTGTGACAAATTCTTTGAATTCTCTTATCGCATGATATACTCTTTGAAAAGTTCTCGTCAAATATTTATTCATTTTAACCATTTTAAATATCAGGATGTCTAGAAAGTAGAGAAAAGGGACGATTTTCTGGAGAATTAATCTGATCATTTGAAATTTTATTAGAAATTAATTGAACAATTGAGAATCCAATTAATTGAATTAATTGAATCCATTTCGATTTTTGAGTGTCAGAGTTTAATTTATTAAATCTAAAAATATTGTAAACTCACATACACTTAATGACAGTCAAATCAATTCATTAATATTATCATTGATATTCATTATATTAATCTATAGAATAATTGTTTTGGGACAAAATTGTCTTTAAATAATTTTTATATAGCGATACATCATTTAAAGAAAGATCTCTTACATTAGTTTTAAATATCAAATTTATTTCGATTCGACAAAAGTTATTAAGTTAGACGAATTTAGTGTAAAATCAGTGTAAAGTGTAATCGAGTTTCAGTTTATCAGTGAAAATTTGATATTTTACAGCTGATGTAAGAGATCTTTCTTTAAATGATGTATCGCTATATAAAGATTATTTAAAGACAATTTTATCCCAAAATAATATCTGCTATAGAGGATAATATTCAATGTTCTCGCTGTTAGGGCAACAAAGAGAAAACAAAAATAATTTTAAATAATAATTTAAAATTTTAAAGAATAATCATACATTTCACGAAGAGATAAAAGGTATAGCTTTCCAGCGATGTAATTGAACTTTAAAACTATAACTTCTTATGGAGAGCATGTGAATACTAAAGGAGTGGATATACTAATATACATAAGTATATATACATAAGAATACTAAAGGAGTGGATATGAAAGCAGAATAGCTGACGGCAACAAGAAGCGATATGTATATATATATATATATATATATATATATATATATATATATATATATATATATATATATATATATATATATATATATATATATATATATATATATATATATATATATATATATATATATATATATCTGTAAATAGCAAAAAAACATTGGATAGTTGTGAAATAGGATATCTTTTTGTAAATTCTAACACTCCCCATTGACACTTCTTGTAATCTTATACATCTTATGCATTCACGATTTCTTTCAATGTTTTCTGACTCTCCTAATCGTTTGTATGTTGAATTATGAATCATCCTGCATTTCTGAAATTTTCTTTTATTTCAGAAAACGCTTTTTACGGATATGTAAGATGAAACTAATGTATTTATTAAATTATACAGGATTATCTTTAGCATTTCCTTAGCATTTTTACTCATACCGTGAGCAAAGGATTAATAATTACATTGTAGTGAAAATATTTATTTTTAGCTATTCTTAATCGCATAATTGCAACAAAGAAACTATTATAAGAAAATAACTGTAACGAAACTCCGCAATTTTTAAATATATGTTTAACTATTGATCAAATAGTATATATCAAGGTTTTATTAAATAAAAAGAATACAGACTAATACATTAAAAAAATTTTAGCATATCTTCAAAATTTTAGCATATCCTAAACATTATCACAATGTTTTGCTCTAATCTATTTAGGAACAAAATGATTATTTAATGAAAATAATGGGACATTATGCAAAAAATAATTAGAAGGCGCAAATGACTTAGTAATAGGAAATAATGAGGCAACCTAGTATAATATTTAACGCATTTTTAACCATTAATGGCAAGGCGTGGTCAAAGGAAGTATTAAATAAAAGCAATGCAGCCTAAAATAGTGGAAAGTTTTGGTATATCCTTAATGATTAATCATGTGGCAGAAGAAAAAAATTATAAATAAAAATACTTTAGCTTTTTTCTCAAACATATAACTGTACAATATTTTTGCATTATTCTCAAACTTATAACAGTACAATATTTTAGCATTTTCCTGAATCATATAAAATAATTTTGCAGAGCAGCACATTTTTAAACAGAGCCTCTTTCATTATTCACATAACTTTAATTCATATAACTTTTCAAAGGAATTATTAAATGTTAAAATTATTGTGTAACACTTTATATAAAAGTAGTATTTTCCTGCAACATAATCACTTTATAGTGAGAGGAGAAATTGCCTGATAATTAAATGATGCTCTCAACATTGAGACAATTAACCCCGTAAAAAAAGAGGGAAATAGCCTTTTTGGTATTTCATTTTTATATGAAATTTGGAAGATTTTCAGAAATATTTCCAAATAAAAATTCATAGGATAAACTGAAGCAATCAACAGTCTTCAAAATCATATTCATCTTCTGAGAGAGAACAAAAAATAAAATAAAAATGCATTTTCACAAGTTTTCGCGATGCCTCATGTATAAATCGACTAGACGTTGGGGCGATAAACTTTCTCCCATGCAAAAGACGAAGAAGAGGTATAGCGATCTTATTCAGGCGAATGAACTCTTTCCATCTATTTAGATTTTTTATCAAGTATTTTAAGGAACGGAAATTTAAAATCACCAAGTATGTTTGAGTACAATTAACTATTAGTGCAATGAAAGATATATATGATAGTTTGTTTTAATTGTCTCTGTACAAAGTATCGATAAATAATTGCAATCTTCAAAAAATTCGAATTTGGGATTTTGGCGAATTTCCGTATTACAGATCTTCCTAATTTCGAGACACATATTTTTCGCCATACGTCTGCCTGTGAGCACGATTATTCAAAAAAGCTTTTGGCAAGGCGAATGAAATTTGGTGTACGAATTTTACACCAAATTTGTAGATTTTTATAAAAGTTTGAATGAAATCCATTCAGTTAAAGTCGGCATATGCAGTTGTTTGAGCAAAATGAATCCCGATAACAATAATACACAAAGAGCTCGATAAATAAAATTTGATATGCAAGTTTAGCACCTAAAATGTAGATTCTGATAAAATTTCACCAAGGTTGACCATCTGTCGGTCTGTACTTTCACATGCATGTAAACGGAATAACTCATAAACGCAATGGCATAAATCAATGAAGCCGATATATGATCTTAGTACTACGACTGTAACTCTGTGTCCAGTTTTGGTTTTAAGCTTTTTGAAAAGACAGCTTTTTCAAGCTTTTTTAAGACAGATTCATAAAAGATGTTAGATTCACGTCAAAAATCTATATTCGTAAATGCAGTTCCTCAATAGTAACAATTGTCCTCATAGCCCACGTTTTATGATGGAGAGATAAGACCTTTATTGTAATGTAAGCTAGAAAGTTTCGAAGAAACCATTCCCGCTGGTCTTATCTAAGTTCACAATATTATATATTATGCATACTTTCTAAATAAAAAGCGTGTATTAAAGGGCAAAATCATTCTGAATCATTTTATATTTCAAACTAATTGTGCAGCTCAAACATAAATCCGAATATATCATGTGACATTACATGATTGCTATCTAATATAATTAATTGAAGAATAAACTCTGTCAATATAATATACTTTAACTTCTAA
The DNA here is from genome assembly GCF_947563725.1 of Argiope bruennichi. Classification (NCBI taxonomy): domain Eukaryota; kingdom Metazoa; phylum Arthropoda; class Arachnida; order Araneae; family Araneidae; genus Argiope; species Argiope bruennichi. The sequence goes on from NC_079155.1 coordinate 6,400,405, forward strand.
ACATTTTCTTCTTCTGGAAATAGCAACTTTGTTTTGTAGGGTATAATGAATGTTTGATCTTTTGCAAAAAGATTCTTCAGAAATGCTTCTTAATAAATTAAGGTCACTATAAAGGAATAATTAGTTAATGTATAATTTTACCTATATCATAGTTTATACATGGCTACTTTAATTAAACGTATTTCGTGTCTATTACAAATGTTTTTTTTTTAATCTGTAGAAGAATGCTAGAATAATTATTGTAGAACACAGAAATTAGTTTGTCTATGAATGCTACATTACTTAACATATTCGAATTTTATTTCTGGTACAAAACTTATCTACCTCATCTCAAATAACTATGGAGATAGTTTGATTTCTTCAATTTTCTGTAATAACATATTGCTAATTAGTAAAGAAAAGTGAAATAAACTCCACGGAGAGTCAGTATGATCGCAGATAGCATATTCTCATATCTTTAGAAGACTTCTTATAACTTTCTACCTGCTTTATTATATATGTGCATTTAACCATAATCTATAGTCAATATCAGTAATACTCACTATTCATATTCGAGCTTATGAAATGATTGAACTTTGATTTTCGAAAGCATGCAAGAGCATTAAACGATATTATTAAGTACTTTTAATCGGGATTTTTCTATTCGCAACTAGTGTACAAGCCTGATCTAAATTCTTCTTCCTACAATAATTAAATAAAGAATTATAAATCTTCGATTTCAGAATATTAACCAAGAAAAGTCATATATTGCTGAGCTCTGTGAGATGCTAAATTCCTAAAACACAGATGATGCATGTTCCCCAAAAGCTGTTAAAGTCTAAATTGGATAGAGAATCTGAAAAAAAATGTCTATATTTTATCAATTTTTTTCTCTCTATTGCAGCACGGATATGAAAGATAAATTATTTATGCAATGTATCACAACAATGACGAATAGACCATAGAGCTCCAAACATTTGTAGAATATTCAGAAAATATATCCACTAGCTATTTTCTGTTCTGCATCAAAGGCTTTATTAATAAACTCGATGCAATATCATGACGAATTCCCCATATGTTTTCAAATATCCAGTTCGAAAATTAGAAATTTAAAATATAATACATCTTTATTTCTCAAGCAGTGTATGAAATGCTGCACAGGTGCAATATTCACCTGTGTTTTGAAAGCAACACTGTATCCTTAACAGTAGTCACTAGTTAATATTTGGACATTCAAATCAAAATGGCAGTTCAGAATTATCTTAAATATAATATATATTCGAAAAGAAGCATTGCATTTTTATCATTTATTTTTCTCGTCTGGATAATTTTATTGTTGTAAGATTAGAACATAATGAATGTGAATCCGTTTCATTCATAGAGGATTTTTTTTAATATTCAAACTGTAGTTTTGAAAAAAAAATAGTTTTCTTACAACAATTATAATAGTAAATCTGAGCCGATTTTATTCATACAAGCTACATTATATGTCTATCAAGATCATGTTAATAAAAGTTCGGTAATCTCCCTCATTTTTATTATAGTTCATTGAAATTGACATGAAACAAGCACACATAGAAACCTGTTTTTTAAATTTAATTTATGTAGCGAGGAAGATTTATTATGTGCGAATCGCAAATAGCATCAGCTTACTTTTTTTTTGTTTGGTCGGAGTCATGAACGTGTGATTTGATTGAACGGTTATGACTTATAAATTTATTATAAGGGTACAAACAGATATGCGTATTTGTTAGTTTTAATAAGAAAGATAAGGTTAGTATCAGCAGCTTAAGAGATTAGTATCAGAAAGAAGACACAGGTCTTGCTACAAAAAGTTGTATCAATAGCCTGATAGAAAAAAGCAATATATTATATCACAAAATCACTTTGATATTGTATTCATTGAAAAAAAAATATGTTCGCTGCTTTATTGATGGACATACATTTGGTTTCCAATTTATTAATAATTACAGCTTTCTTTTATCTTATCTGTTTAACTATTTTTTTAATCATTTTTTTCTAACATTTTATATGAAAGAAAAAATGATTTGACACATTTGTTAAGACATTCATCAACAATAAACGTTTATATCCTCTTTTATTATTAAAACTGCTATCCAGCTTTCGAAAGTTTAACGCGCCAACCAAACTAATAATCGGTGGGGGATGAGATATTTGATAAGGCAAAATCACTTTGATATTGTATTCATTGAAAAAAAAATATGTTCGCTGCTTTATTGATGGACATACATTTGGTTTCCAATTTATTAATAATTACAGCTTTCTTTTATCTTATCTGTTTAACTATTTTTTTAATCATTTTTTTCTAACATTTTATATGAAAGAAAAAATGATTTGACACATTTGTTAAGACATTCATCAACAATAAACGTTTATATCCTCTTTTATTATTAAAACTGCTATCCAGCTTTCGAAAGTTTAACGCGCCAACCAAACTAATAATCGGTGGGGGATGAGATATTTGATAAGGCGAACATCACTTTCAAAATAAAACAGACTTTTAATTTATGTCTTAATGAGGAAACAAGTACCGAAAGTTATTGCCAATATTGGTTTTCATATATACACAGATACATAACCAACACTAACATGTGCGGTTAAAACTTATATATCAGTAAGAAAAAATTAGTTGGAACGCTGACAGATAATCATATATCCGAATTCGAGGTTCGAATCTGTAGATTCTCGCAAATCCTTATACTTTGAACACCCATAATTGAGAAGTTAATCAAGAGTAAACGATGTAGTTCGGAATAGAAATGCTAAAGCCAAGTAAAATGATACAAACGGCAAAACTTAACAAACGAGACGTCAATTGCGCTTAATTTATATAGCCATGAATGCGAATTAGAACATGAATATAAAGTAAAACGACTAAATGTTGGAAAATGTATTCTATCGAATATATTTTTGTTTCGAGATGCTAATACAAAAATCAAAGGAATTTAAGCTCACGTGTCACAAAGAATGTTTTAATATTACATAATTTTGTATTCAGAAAAGATCCCAGTAATATTTTTATTTTTTAAATATTTCTTCCATTTCATGCAGTACAGAGGTATTTTGATAACTGAAATGATTAAATAAATTAAAATATAAGTTTAGTGTCAAAAATAAATAAATGATTCAAATTAGAAATTTTTAAATAATCAATACTCAACTGAAAATTGGTTCATTTATTTGATGTTTTTAATTGCTTGAGTATAAGGAAAAATTCAATCCAATAATAGCCCTTAGAGTTACATTAAAATTTGTTTTTAAAGTATAATATTAATTGTTTTTATTTAAAAAATAAAATTGTTGCTTCAGATAACTTTTTTATTCCTTGCAAATTAAAAGTCAAATCTTTTATTCGTTAACCTGTAGCAAGAAAATGAAAACGCTTACAATGCCCAACAAATATCTCTGCGATCCTACAAGGATATCAGTACGTAAAAGCTGTTTGATATTGTTAAACACTGCATCAAGGTTTTAAAAGCGTTGTTCAGTTTAGTTGCATGGTGACAAAATTCCAAGAAATTGAAATACTTACATTTTAGAATTATTTGTCATCCAAGAATGAAAATTCTCTAAAATCAGTGAAGAACTTAAATTAATAAAATGTTTGGAACTGCTTGGGCTAGCAGTTATTTTAATATAGGATAAAAAGTACTGTTATTATCAGATCCAGAGTTACCGATACTAACATAGGGTTAGTTTCAAAAGTAGTCACTTCATACAATATATTCTACAAAATAAAAATATGACAACAGAAATAATTGAATTTGCAAAGGCTCGTGTCCTTTCTTGTGTAATATTTTCGTAATAAATCATGAAAAGTTTTTTTTGGGGGGGAGGGGGTCCACATAAATGCCAGTTTAATTTATTTAGTTAGTGTCAGCATTCGAATATGACATACTTGATTTACAAGACACTGTAAGAAAGTTTTTATCAATAAGCGAAGAGAAAAAATAATTATAATTTATCTTTTTGCGAAAAATATTGGATAACAAACTCTAAGCTTAATTTCTCTTATATACATTTTTTTTCCCAATGGAACACTATTTGTGGTCTTAAATAAATCTTCCACACCTAGCTGTTGTAAAAGCTGCTCACGTTTCGAGCGTGCTAAGATGGGTTGATAATGTATCACTGCAAACTTCTGACTTTCTCCATGAAAATTTAGTTACAACATTTATATTCAGTTGTTTTTTGAAAGTGATTGCCCTTTACAATTGCGTTAAAAAGATTTTATGTGTGAATAGATGAGGAGAACCATAAATAAGTTTCAATGAGTTTAATGGAATTTTATTCATCATGGTGAAATTTAAAAAGGTTGGATAAAAATATCTCTAAAAATACCTATAAAAGTATATTTCAATGTTTCAAACAAATTTCAATTTTCATTCTTTGCTTCCTGGGATGTTTTCTTCAGTTCATTTATTTACCAGTTTCTTAATGTTCTTTCAAATAAATATTCATTTTCCGCATTAACAATTTTGTTTTGTTAATAGTTTACACTTCTTCTACATTTCTTAAAGTGCAACTTAATAACCTCTAATTTTATAAGAAAAGCGCCAACTCATAATTTTTTAATGTGAATGGTTTAATTAGCACTGATTAATTTTATTCAATTTTATTTTCAACTAAGCAAATGTACATATGATTATTTATGGCTTTTCCCTGTCATATATATGAAAATCATATTATGAAAAATTATCTTATTATGAAAAAGTTTTAAAAAATCTATTGAAAATCCTATTTTTGTGCTGAAAACTTGGAAATACATAAAACAAAAACTAGCAAATTAACGTTTTTTTTTCTTTTTTTGAAAAAATTGTAACTGAAAATAATTATTTTCAATTTTATTGGAAATATGTAGAATGCTATCAAATCTTAGTTAATTTTAGACGAAATGGTGCTAATTTATTTACAGTTGATGTATAACAAATTTAAAAAAATAAATATTTGCTTTGAAGAGAAGAAAAAAAAATGTATTGAAGTAAGAATTGTATAAATAAATATGCTAGATAGCGTGCAATATTTATTTTCAGATTAAATAAAATAAAACCAGCTTGTTGTGAAGGAATAAAAATTTATGAAAGTATTGAATTCAATGATTTAAAATTCTAATGTACGATTTGAAGCTCCGCTCTGAAGATTGCTTTTGTTATAACTTTATCAACTTTCTTTGAACATGCTGTGAGATATATTTCGTTTAAATCCACCGCTTTTAGCGCCTCAATTACAAACAGATTCATGACATTTTCTCAGCCATTGTAAAGAAACAGAGAGAAAAAAAAATACGATCTAATGCAAATGCACTTCATTTTCATGATTTATATTTTTTTTCGCGGTTTTGGCGATGCATGAGACAATAACTACACGAATAGAACAATTGTAAAATAATGGATAGCGCGCGGAACTCTTCAAAAATACATTTACATGAAAACAATCTAACGATTTGCCGCATTCTACCAGCTCGCGCCAAAATCCTCTACGCATCACATAAGGATTGAAGGATCCGTGTGTTCCATAGTTCTCCCTTTATGACCGCATTGGCGAGATCTTGGCGGCAGCTTACAGACGTCCCTTGGCGCAATGTGACAACCCTACCTTTGTAGAGAAACGATCGACCGGCCAGTGCCGTGCGAGTCCTGCCTGGAACGTTACGGGACTTATCCGCAGTGCTTGGGACCTCTCCGATCCGCAATCTTTTGGTCTTATCTCAAAAAAAAAAAAGTTTGCAGGCAAAACTTTCGGTTTCATATTTATATTTCAAGACAGAAATGTGCAGAACGCTGCTGTCGGGTGTTCCTGCAATCAGAGAATAATTTCGTGGAAAAGTTTATAGGAAAGTCCTCACATTAAAATGTTAATGTTGTTGTGATTTTTAATATCGTTCTTGGAACATAAAGTGCACATTGTGAAGTGACCGCTGTTGTGCTATTAACAGAGATAATGGATTCTGTGGAAATATATCTCAAACTGGATAAAGAAAACTGTGAAGTAGGACCGACTGATAATCATTATTTTAGTCGTCACATCTTTGATTAATTTTTTTCTTCTGTGACTCAGGATAGTCACATCTTAGAAAAAAAAGAAACACATTAGAAACACCAATATTTCCTATTTAATCTGAATATTAATAAATAATTATCGCCTAGCATCGCTTTTTGATTAGTTGATTTTTAAGTAGAAAAATTGTGACAATAATTTAGTGTATATATTTGTGTATTAACTGTGCACATTCATTCTCTTAAATCATCTGTCTGACACTATTGGAACAAAACAGGAACATCAGAAAATTTAAATTCTGATTTGCTGAATTTTTTAAAGAGATTGCAAACAGTTAAGTTGCTTGAAACCGATACAATAACCCTTCATTGTTTGTGTTTATCTTTCTCTTATCGCCTTGCAAAGATTATAAGTGAATATGGCTCGTTACCATAGAAAAGTAGAGCCGGTAGTGAAAGTGATGCAAGTTGCTCGGATAACTTTCTTTTGCATCCTAATAACAATGGAACTAAGTTATTCCTTCGGACGTGCTGAAGGTAAGTTTTCATTGGATTATAGAAGTTTTCTGGATGTTATTCCTTAGATGATTAGACTCAAACATCGGACGAAAATTCTACAAAATATAAACATATTCACTACTGATTGATTCTTTGATTTTTTTTAAAGCTACAGATGCTTTAATATGTAGTTAGTAGTTAAATATTTACACTTTTAGAAATTGAGATGGTAGATAGTTTCGAAGTAATTGGACAGCATTGTAAGAACCAATAATTTTTTATCAATAACTTTAAAATAATTAATTATAATTTTTAAAGCATAATTTATTTCTAAAATTTTAATATTCTATATTAATAATACATGCAAATTGAAACTGTCATAAAAGAATCATTAATCATTTGTTATATCTGAAATGAACCAAAATTGGACTGATATTGTTTTTTTGTATTTTTAGAGTATAATGTTATTCGAAATGAATACAATATAAGTTAAATTATATTACTAAATTTTATTGCATTTGAAATTTTCAAATTGCAATTGATTTTTTTTTTCATTTTTAAAGCATAAAAACTAAGCAATATTTTTGAATAAAGTTGGGTACTAAAATCAACTACAAATACTAACAAATTTAATTATATACTAAAGTATATATAGTTAAATACTAATATACTAAAACTACTAAAATTAACTAAAAAATAATATCGCAGCAGTTTCATTAGTCAGAAAATTAATAATTCAATAGCAAATAATATTTACTTTAGAAACTCAATATGACCATATATTCATTATTTATGGTGTATAATGCTTCGACAAAAGAAAAATTGAAGAAAAAAAATTGTCACATGATGAACCAATAAAAGAAATTACATATAATTTTTATTCTCGAATTAATTCCATAAAAAACATGAAATTTGATTTATGGAATTAATTATGAAATAATTCCATATATTTATTGCGTCTGTACTACAGAAAAAAACAACTCATAATTCTATAAAGAAATAAATACATATAAACTCCATGTCAGATTGAAGAAAAAAATAATTTTCCTAACATCTTTGTTAGTTTTATTATTTTAAGCTTAGAAAATAATTCTTCTATATAATATGTTGAGTATGTTCAAATCAAAAACTCTTTTTGTTACATTTTAATTAAAAACGTTTGACATTATTTTCAGAAAACAATGATATCTTAGAAGCACTAATTTCTTCCTGTTATAGACATCATTCATTTAATTTTAATGAACGAAACAAAAATTGCGAATAGAAATAGAAATGATGAATGAATAGATGCGAATAAAAATAGACAAATATGCATTACTCCATGACTCTGCATTTAGTTCGTTACATCATTTGAACTTCTAAAGATACATTGCCCTTTAAAACATTAGTTTAGAAGTTGGCCTTATAAAATTATGAAAAACGTTAATTTAAGAAATTCATTTGAATCCATGCACGAGAATATGACAGTTCCAACTTTGCTATTTAGAACAGATATAATTAAAATTCAAACAATATTATTAATTAGTATTAGTTATTATTTTGTAGTATTATTAAGTTGTATTAGTTTTTATTTGGCTGATATGAAAATTCGTAGTTCTTCGAGAACGTAATGTGTATTAGTTTCAAATAGTAGCATGAAGAATGGCTCTTTATGACAAAATAAATAATTATTGAATGTAGGCGTAATGGAATTATTACTAGTAATTATCATTATGAATCCTGTAAATAAAGCTATCTTGCTCGATGAAATTAAATTATATTTACAAAAACTTTATTTTAGTGATTTAATTACATTATAATGAAAGTAATAGTTTTAATGCCACTATAAATTGTCTTCAACAAATAAAAATAGTCTTGTTCATTTGGGGTACAATCGACCATGAATCGTATCCGTAATTAAACGAATTTTTCATTTCTTGTTGAATATGTTTTGATTTTAAACTGTTTCTATAAATCCTTTATTGTTTCGCATACATTAAATGACAGCTTGTATCATAAAGAATATTCTACAGTGCATGAGTGGCTTGATTCATAACTTCCATATTTGTATTTTCTGATTGCACAAAACAGTCAGGAAAATTTTTGACTTGGTAAAAATGTTGTTGTTGTCTAATGATAATTAGCAAATATGAATATTTCAAACATTATAAAAATTAAAATATTAGAATTAGTTTACCTCTACAATTAATTTTTAGCAAGTATTTATATGTATATTTTAAAACTTCTTATTGCTTTTATGAAAGATGATGAGCATATGTAAGGAAATTAAGAGAAAAATAAATAAACTCGATTTGTATTCAAATATTAAATAAATATATATTTAATATTTATTCATGTGTTAAATAAAAATTTAACATACTTCAAAAGCACAAACGTCGTTTGTAAAGTTTTTAAAAAAAGAGTTGGAAATAAATAATTTGCAGGGTTAAATTGATTTTATAATTAATTCTTTTTTCTCAAGTGAAATTTATTTTTTCGTAAATTTAATTATGAATGAAAAAAATTATTTTCTGTCAATTTTTTGTAATTTTTTTTATTTATTTATTCTTGCCTCGTGGAAATTACTCATACCTGATGTAAAACATTAATATATGTAAAAATTTCTTTAAATTGAAAATAGCAATTTAAAATTGTAAGAGTAATCAATATTTAAATGCATTTTAACAAAAGTGTAGTGCTTGCTTTATTTCATATATTACCTATAACTTCGAATATTGTATTAAAGTGTTAAAAATTATAGATTTTATCATTTGTATGACAAAATTTTGAGCACTATTTTTTGAAGGATTTAAAGTTAATATAATTTTCCAAAAAAAGATGAAAATGAGTTCAGAAATATTTATAGATTCTTTCTAACGATTTCATAGAGTGAATTAAAACATGTTTCATTTTAATCTGACAGAATTACAAAATAAATAAGTAATAAAAAGGTACTTTCATAAAAGAGGAATCAAGCGTAAAATAAAAAAAACAGCTGAATAGTGTTTCATTAGGTTTTCTATCACATTAAGTGCACTAGTCGCATATTTCAAAAGCGATAATTCCCTATGTTTTAAAATAGAAAGTACATTAAATCCGTCAAAAAATACTGTGAGAGCTATATTAAAGCATTTGTTATTGAAAGTATGAATTACAATCTGGAGACTATTCTAACGGATGTAGTTTTCAGTTTCTTTTATTTCGAAGGTCAAAATATATTTGCATGAACTTAATCGCTTTATTTTTTATTTAACTATTAACCGTTTACAGAATTTCTTTTCTGTTAAAATCGAAATAACTGCAAATGTTCTTGATAGAAATTTCGCATAAATTATTATTCAACCGCAATTCAAAGTAATCTGCTTATTTCGGTGTAAAATAATAGGCTTAATTTTTTTTCAAAATTTCAATTTTCTTAGGGGTTTTTCCCCCCTAAAATTGAAGTAGGGTACTGTGCTACTCTTGAAGAATATTATTTCTACATGATTTGAATTTTATATTAATTAATTTAAAATGCAATTTTATGTTCGAATGTTTTCGGTAGTTCTGTATGTATTACGACTGATTCTGAAGAACATATTTTTTTTAAAAAATGCCTTGCGGTATTTAAATCATAAATTGTATTAATTCATTTAAACTTTACATTAATTCATTTGTTCTTTAAAAATCTTAAAGAAGATTTACGACTTTCTTAAGGAATACGAACCAATTTAATGTGGACTCATCTCTGATGTTCTTTTACTAGAAATATATGTTGGTTCTCCCTTTGTATGAGGTGTAGTTATTTTTAGTTATATTTTTTTTCTATAATATTACATGGATATATTGTATTTGTCGAAAAATAAAGAAAAAACCTTCTTTTTCTACAGTATTTCTTCCATAAAACCTAAAATTGTCTTTCATTGTTTATAAATAATTTATTGGGGATTCTTTGAAAAACCTTCAAAATACTTCCCTTTCATTCTTTGTGAAGTTGATAATTCACCTGAAATAGGAATGATTACGTCCCATTTTTAATTCATTAAATATGAATTACAATTTTTTAAGTTATCTTGCCGTCAATTATAAATATGTATTAGAACTTCATGCAAGCGCTTATTATAAGGAAAATATTTTGAAAATGTGAAATTCGATGCCGAAGATTTTAATTGTAACTATATAGTATCATTAATATTTTTTCAATATCAGTTTACGGCATTCATTATTACTTATATTTTGTAAAAATTCTATTTTTATCTTTTAAAATAATTGAAGATATAATTCATTTTATAAGCACTATGAACTCATAAAAAGCATAAGTTATGCATTCGCGCAATAATACCTGTAAGCGCAAGGTCCTGTTCTTGAATTTTATTAAAAAAGCAATATTTAATGAATTTATGGAAATTAAAATGTATCTCTGAATCAGAATATTGCAAAATTCAAATATAGAAAAATTAGAAATTAACTAAAACAGAAAATATAACAAGCTTCATTTAAATAAAAAAAAATAATGGAATATGACTTAGCGAATAAAAAATATAAAATATTAAATTTATCGTACATGTAATACGGCATCGTTCCTGGCTTATTACGCTTAATCCACATTACTATATTTCTGACTGACTTTATTGCTATGTAAGAATGCCAGTGAAATTATTTTTTTTTTCGATTTATAGAAATGCACGGTAAATTGGAGTCAACTTTATTTTGCTTATATTTATTACATCAAGGCATTCTTGAGCTACACGAAGGATATGAGGTGCAAACGTCACACTGAAGTTCAATCAGAAAACAAGCATTGCTGCCTACAATATGTCAAATCCAGGAGAGTTTTTCCTGAAATGTGCTACGACGTCGTGTCTATTACAATGTATTCAAAAATTAAATTTGCTCTGCGTCTTTGATATGTTTTACGTCAACATAAATTTACTTCATCTAGGAGAGTTATCAGAGAGCCATTTCCTCTTCACACGTCTATACTATAACAAGGTGAAACATTATAAGCTGCAGCTGATTTAATGTTCCGTGACTCTGTGCATGACAATCCTCAATCTACAAGCACAGCGACCGGAACATTACATAGGAATTTAACCTAATCAATTTCATATTTTGTAGATAATTCGATATTATATCATTATTGATATTACATATTATTAATGGAAAATATAGAACTTGGAAATGTTCTCGGCTTTGATTACAATTCTTAATTAAGTGTCATACAATCGATTCCTTATAATCCATGTATTTCTTAGTGATTTGAATGGAATTCTATGCCTTTTATTTTCCCAACTTTGGCGACAAGTTGCTTCACCGAGATTAATGATCGTGTAAATTGTCATGTAATATTTTATAGCACATGCTTCTTGAAAGCGTCTTCGGCAAATTAATTTTAGTGTTAAAGTTTTTTATTTTATTTTCATACAACTCATACCATTATAGAAGCCTTGCGTCATTCTGTTAATTGCATTATGTGTATTTCTGATTTTCTGTCAATTTCAGTAAACATTTGAAATTAAATTATGATTGGAGTTGAAATGATTCAATTCATTTAATGCAAGAAACTTTTTGTAGAAATAAAACATTTTTTTTTAATATGAGTACAGGAAACTGAATCATTCGGTATTGAAGTCTTAGATACGTTTTTTATTACCTTTTTTTAAAAAATAATTCATAAAATATCTCAATGAATAATTCATAAAAAATATTTTGATTTACCATAAAATTCAATTTTTATGACGAGCTTTAACCTTCAAAAAGATTAAAATGACTTAGTTAATACTATTTTTTATTTTGTTTTAAATTGTAATTGGATTTCAGAAAAAAAATGTTAAAGTTCTAAATTTTATAAAATCTTTTGGTCATAAGTAATCATATTCAGTCAAATATTCTTAAGATTAAGATTCTTAAGGTTTAAGCAAAAAAAAAAAAAAGTAAATAAATAAATAAAAAATAAATGCTTATATATTTTATGTCTATATTTGACCGAATAATGAAGTTTTAAGTATCTTGAGAAGACTTCTGAAGCTGACTGGTTCATCTTATTTGAAACAATCATTGAAGTTCTATAAAATCATGCGTTTTTATAAGATTAACATTCAAATCTTCATAATTCATTCAATTTTAGCCAGAAATTGGTGGAACAATGGTTTTAATAAAATATTAATATCTTAACAATATTTTATTAAATAGGCTCATATGACCAAATGAAAATATAAAATATGAAATATCTTTCGATTAAAAACCATGCTTCATGTTTATTTCATTTTTTTATCTGCATTTGCACAAAATTGCACTTTTCTAGGTTTAGTTTTGCAACAAGAATTTACTTGACTTTTTAATTTGAGCCTTGTATACGTTATGACAACACACTGATGAAAGAAAAGTTTTCCACATATACGTAAAATATACTTATTCAGATTAATTTTTTATTTCTATTTTGTATAAAATACATTGTTAGAAAATATGTTAAAATAATTTTTTTGAAGTTCAACTTAATTTATATATTAAAAAATTGGTTCATTGAATTGATGATATTTTTAAATTTTAAAATGATGTAAAATTTACTTTTGCGCCTTTAATGTTTTTTTGTGATAGTGGAAAAACGCCAAAATCTCACTTAATTTTTAATTAATTAAACTTTTAATTATAGTTGCAAAGAAATCGCTTCGAAGGGCACATTCCCACCCTCCAAAGCATATATTTACCACATTTGGTGACTTTTGTCTAACATTTTAACTTGTGGAGCATCCCACTCCCCACCCCTTACACAAACACATATTCATTTTCATAATAAATAAATATAAATGGCGGTCCTGTCCAAATTACTTTTTACAGTCAGCTATCTGAAATGGATACATTATTTCTAAATATTAATCCAAGTAGCATTTCACATGGCCATTTCATAATAAATCAATGTATCGTACTTCTTTCTAATAATTATTAACATCATTTCATTTTATTCAAACTAACTTTAAGTCGTTTACTTTCCAAGAGGAAAGGAGCGTTTGCACTTTTTCCTGAGAAAAGACACACGTTCCCATAAATAAGGATAAATTGAACATAACCCAAAATTTCATTTTAAATAAAAGAGGTAATTCTAAGTAATTTGATTGAATAAATTGATGTATACGAGAACTTCAATTTTGTAGTGCAAAAGTATATCACAAAATATAACTTCAACTTCGCTTGCATCGATCTAATACGATTTATTTTAATTACGATAATTTCATTTAATTACGCCATTAAATTAAATCATTTATTACTCCAAGAAATGTTCTTCTTTAATAACGTGGCTACATCTTTTGATTTATTTTGATGTGTTTTCAGCAAGTAAAATTCTTCTTGGAATAATTGCCATTAATTCCAAGTCATTATCCCATTATTTGTTTTCTGTTTAAAATTTTTATGCATTCAAGATTCATGCTTAATGCGTTGCTAATATTAATAAATCAGATATTACAGTTTCTTATTTAATTTTTGGAAACATGCTACTGAAAGAAGCGAATAAAAATTAAAATAATTGTGGAGTGTCAAAATTCCTTTTGGCAATTCTGGAAATAAACCAGCTCTGCAATGAACTTGTTGAAAAACAAATTTTGTTAAGTGCTTTCCGCTTGTTAAAATGAAATAATATTTTTGAATAGCTAATGAATTCAAGAAATTAAAAATGGTAGTTTCTTGAAATTATCAATTTGTTTTAATTCTTTATTTCTTAATTAAATTAGCTCTTAATTTAAAAATAGCCGTTATTTAATAAGGTAAATAGCTTAACTTAATTATCATAAAAATATTTGCTAACGCTTTTATACCGATTATATGAGTATGAAATCACTGTAACTGTCAGTGATTTCATAAACTGTTATTATTTTGTATAAAATAAGCTATTCACAGGTAGTAAATATTTTTAGTGACAAGAATTAGAAAATAAAAATAATTTATATTAAACATGCATTAAAAAGTAGTATTTTCTGTCATATCTAAATTTAAAGTCAGTTTTTAATAGAATCTAACTAAGTTCAGTTATTAAAATTAAAGCTACAATATTTTACCCTCTCTTTGATGATTAATTTTTAGTTTTAGCAAATTGGCAATACCATTGATAATGGGATTCTTTTAAAAGTAAGACTTTTAGCAATATCTCTCGATTTCTAAATATTATGACACACTCTGAATCTTTACACCAAATATCCAAAATGGATGTATGTTTAATTTATATTAAACTTTTCATATATAATAAATTTATCAACTGTCGAAGAAATATTTGAAGCCGATTTCTGTATGGTTATGGATATCTCAATATATTTTGAATTAGAAACTTTGGTGCAGTTATAAACATGACAACAATATCTAGTATTTCCAATGTATTATTTGCAGTTTCATTTAATTTTTGTCATTATTACGGTGATAGCGATTTTGTGCATTGATTTTCTCAGAAATATATAATATCAGAAGCTTCGAAGATTTGCTTTAGCCAAATGCTTTCATTTTGAAATAGTTCATCTGACGACGGTGTATTTAAACAAAAGTTTCGTTGAAAAAATATATATTCTATATTATTTCGAACAAAACTCAGTTTTTGATACCTGCTTTCATCAGAAAAATATTCTGAATGAAATTATGTGCTTTATCTTCTCATAATAGTCTAATCCTTCACATAAAATTACAACACCTAGGTTATATATTTTGCTATTAAAGTTGCTGTTTTCTAAGACATACTAATCGATGCATTATTAGCATCATGTTTTCAGTTCATATTTATTAAAATAAGTATGAATTGAAATTTGCTTGCTTTCGACTTCTCGGTGATTCAGAATTTCAGCGATTTGAAAGATTTGCAATTGATAATATCGACTTCTGTTTTTCTAGGACTGTATATGATGCTAGAATTTGTTTAGATGAGACAATATTTGGTCCAAGAAATGTCACGCAAGTTTTGAGAAAATAACATTGATTTTGATTTTATATAATAAAAAGTTTTCTAGAATAATTTGCATTTTACATTCGACATTCATAAGCTGGTTGAAATATTATGAATCAGTACTTTTCGTATTTAAATAATCAACATCTTTAGTATTTTTCAGTATTTTCAGACCGTATGTTTTTGGTGTTTTTCTGAAATATCTACTTTTTAAAAAAAATTTCATTACATTTTGTGCAATATTTAAGTATAAGTTATAAAAAAATATCTGCATTTCCAAAGATTATGTTTTTAAACTTGAATTTTTGGCATTGAGAGTTCATTAAATTAAATCTTGCGTTTGTTTAAAAAAAAAAAAAATAGAGAATTTGCAAATATTCTCTTCTTATTCATGTATCTAAATACATTCGCAAATCACTTTTTATATTACAAGTTTAATTTACTAGTTTCATTGCAAGTATTTAATATTATGACAATTAATTGACAAAATTTAAACAATTATAAAGCTCTTGAACGTATTAAAGGCAAAAAAAATATTCCTTACTTAATTTCTTAAAGGTAAAATTAAATTAAACACTGATTTTTGTCTCTTAACTTAAAAAAATAATAAAAATCATTTTAAAATTAAATTTATAACAATTTGTGCACTTTATCCAAAAAGATTTCGAGAATTTTACTCAAATATCCAGCGTTTTTTTTTTTTTTTTTGAATTATTATCACTAAAAATTTCTTTAAAATTGTTATCAGTATTTGGGTAGTTTGCTATTTAAATCAAATAGAGTCAGACTTGTTTAATATTTCAATATACAATTATTTTAAATTATAAAAACACAAATTATTAAGATAATAGATAAAAGTAACTTGATGGAACTGTTTGTTTTGTTTTATAATTGAAAACATGTTTGTTTTATAATTGAAAACCTTTACATGAGTCATTTTTTGAATGTTGATGAAAACAATCGCCTCTTTAATAATTTCCAGATTCCGACTTTATTCCCCTTATTCCAATTTCTTCTTGTTTTGGTAATGATATAAATAGACACAATTAAACATTGCAACGGCAATAAGATTTTGAAATAATTGGCGTACCTCGCTATTAATAACTAGGTAAATTGACGCAGTTAGTCTGCGACTCTCCTAGCTGTCTTCTGACCACGGGTCAGAGATTCAACTCCCCACACGAAATCGGGGAAGATAGATATCATCACTTGTAACTAAATATGCCCCAGAGAGCTCTGCAAATCCCGTGCTCACATCAAACACGAATGGTCATTAGTAACATAATATGAGCCCAGATGACTCAATTTCAACATGATGGAAAACTGTGGCGAATTGCTCTCCAATAACGAGACTAATTAGTTGGGTCCACCTTGACACGAAGCGGGATGCAGCAAATGATTCGGGCTTCGTTGCAAGATCGCATTTTGGATTGGGTTTAAGAAGAAACAATTGATGTCGACTTTGAACGCAAAACGTGACCTGCAGTGTTGTTTTTAAAGAGCTATGATTCTCTGAATCATTATCAATAATTAGTATGTTTTCTAATATCTTACAGTCGCCATCAAAGACAATTATAGTTGACTATTAATACATTTAAAATTGAATATTAAAATAGTCATTTTGAAGTCAAATACTTTTGGAAATAATTTTATAATAAGGAAGTACAACATTTGAGCCTTGTCGGAAGGAGAGATAACTTTTAAGGAGAGATAACTGATCTCGATTTAAAATGCAAAACGTGATCAGCAGTATTAATTTCATTAGAAACAGAGATTTTGAATCATTATAATTTTTCCTCAGATGTTTCATTTTATTTCTTAATGCAACTATATTAAAAATTTGTGAAAATGATTTTTAAAGATTTATTTTAATAAACTAATAAATAATTTAATTTTAATTATTCACAGCGTTTTATTTATATAATGTATAATCCTTTTTCTTTCCAAAAATTTCCTAAGCGTGTATTCGATGAATAATCTCTGAAAAGTTTTGAAAATGTGTATAGTCATAGAGAACACGCAACTATAGACATGTTTGAAGTTCTAGTGCATTTATATGGCAAAACATTGAATTAAGATATTACAAAATTGAATTTCTGCGGATATGAATGGTGTCAACAAATCTACAGTAGATTTTTTTTTTAAATTTCACAGCTTTTTTTAAAAAATTTTATAAAACAATTCTATGAAAATACTCTAAACACATTTCGTAGTAGTATGGAATATACCCAAGAAAATGTTTTAAATTTCTTATAACAATAAAAAATTAATGCTAAATATGCTTAGTGTTTAATAGACAAATATTGCAGATTATTGATATTTATTGCAAGTAATTATGACTCGAAAAAACTGATGTTTATGAATCTATGCTAACCAGCGTACTGTTACAATTGTACTTAAATGTTTAGTTCTCGTTGAGTTATTTATTTTCTACTTCATTAATATTTAATAAAGCCTGTATCAGAACTCACGGAGAAAATACTTTAAGATAAAATGTACAATGAAAATAATATTAGTAACAAAAAAAGCATAAAAATACTGTGACGCTTTCTCATTACGCATTTAATTTATTAGATTGAAAAACATAAAAATACACGAGTCTCTAGAAGAACTAAATAAAATGTTTTCTTTTCTGGATGTGTTTTATATATTAGATGATTTTCTATGCTAGGAAACACATTTTAGAACTTTCATGATAGTTCTATATTAAATTCCTATTTTGAAAATCCTCATGAATCTTAATTAACGCTGTTATCTAGAG
Organism: Argiope bruennichi; assembly: GCF_947563725.1. NCBI lineage: Eukaryota > Metazoa > Arthropoda > Arachnida > Araneae > Araneidae > Argiope > Argiope bruennichi. The sequence goes on from NC_079155.1 coordinate 6,418,538, forward strand.
ATTTCCATTTTGATGCTGTGATGCATTTATTTTTTGCTTAAATTTCATACTTGTTGCCTTTCTTTCTTTCGTTTCTTTTTCTTATCTTAAAAAGCTAATTCCTTTACAAATGAATCAATTCAAATAAATAAACTGAAAAGATGCCTCTAGTGAGATATTTAAAATAATACAAAAAAAGAATCCTTGAAATTATTTTTGTGTTAAGTTTTTCAAAGATCATTTGACATAATTCTCTTTGAATTTCAAAAATGAATTTTTTATATAAAAAAATAAGTAAAGTTTCCTTATAACTGTGCAAATTTTAGCATGGCTGACAAAATCTTGATAAAATGAAATATTTTTTAAATCCCTGAAATTATTTTTGTGTTACGTTTTTCAAAGATCATTTGACATAATTCTCTTTGAATTTCAAAAATGAAGTTTTTATATAAAAAATAAGTAAAGTTTCCTTATAACTGTGCAAATTTTAGCATAGCTGACAAAATCTTGATAAAATGAAATATTTTTAAAAGAATAATTTTGAAATTTAATGTAAATAATTTAATAATTAATTAATTTTTTAAAGATTAAACAATTAAAAAAATTTTAAACTGTTATTTTGTTTTGATTACTCGAAATTTATTTTTTAAACTAAGATCATTTGAGTTGGGGTTACAAAACAGAGATTAAATTCTCTTTATTTATGAATGCTACGTGAATGAATATGCGGCTGAAAAATTACAGATGTAAAATATTTAACAGATGCCAGAATACAAAAGATTTCTTTTCTAATTAGTATCTAAAACCCTGAGTCTGAATAAATTTTCCAGCCAAGCATTTAACAAAAAATTATTACTATTTCTAATATTTCAATAATTGTATCATATATTCATATATGTATCTTCTCAGAAATGTTTAATAATTATTTAAGTTTAAGAAATACAGTTATAAAAAATTATGATTTGTAAAATTGAAACAATTTTAAACTGTTTCAGTAAATTTTTCTTGTTTAACTCTGTCCTCTAAATGAATCTGTTATTTTTTTTGCTGTAAAAAAGGCTCTTGATTTTTTTTCAAATTTTTATTGTTAAAGGATAATAAGTAAATCTAATGGTCATAAGTTGGCAGACTCTGTATGAAATAAAATGACATATATATTTTATTCTGTTTATTTATATTATTTTTAGACTAATTTTCCGTTTGTAAATTCAAGAAAGGTCATGCATATATTCTGCAGTTTTTAATGATATTAAAAAGATAACAAGAAAGTATATAAACTACCTTATTGTAGGTATAGTAAGTATGAGTGTAAAGGATGATTGTAACAATCCTTATTCAATAAATAAATTAAAGTATTATCAAAGCGCGACTTATCAGTTACATTTCTCTGTCACCAAAAGAATAAAGTCTCAATTTTTCATAAAAAAGTAATTAATTAATCAAGTTTTAAGTTTTCTATTGTGCATAAACTTAAATATATAGACAAATTCTCTGTTTCACTGATCAGAAAGAGATCTAGACTTAGGTAAATATAGTAGTGAGAATTAGTTTGCTTAAATAATTGCAGAGAAACATTCTTTCATTTTCCAGAAGACTTAATTCCAAGAATTAAGAATTTGCGTGAATTTTCAAGTGGTGTTCCCTTCAAAAAGCTGATTTTTCCATTTTATGCCTTTTAGCTATTTCTCTGAAGTTTATTGAAAGAATTGTTTTGACTCAAAAATATTTTAATTTGAAACAAAGGACTTTTAAGAGACTTTGTGAATTAAATTTTGAAGGAGAATAATTTCTATGAATTGAATTTATTTCCACTTGACTGGCAAATAATAGCTTGTAAAATTTTAATCTTTATAAAATCATAAATGCGAAAATAATCGAATATCTGGAAACATATTTTAATTCTTATTCCTAAAGTTCTTAATTTTTTTTGAAATTACACGAATTAGGTTATAATTTTATTCGAGAATGTTATTGTATTTACCACTTTAATTATTATGACAATTTTAATGAAAAGATTTAATTAGCATATCATTGAAAGTCTGCCAGTGCAAATTTTGGAACTTTCTTTCAGCTATCAAGACACTCTATCATTACTAAGAAAGCATGAACATTTTTTTATCCTAAGTATTTGTAATTATTACGAAAAATCATTCTTTGCTACATACTTCTCTCTATATACTTAATAAAAAGAAATTCACGTTATTGTTTCTATTAAAGAGAAATGCTATGTCAAGTCTCTTAGAGCGACGAAAAATATTTTAGGAAAAAAATATAATGGTTCATCTTTTCAACATATTTTATTTTTATATACGTAAACATGAAAATCATAAGGAAAATTAAAAACCCTACCGAGTTTAAATGTTATATTCGGCATTCATAAAATTGCTATAGTAAAATAAACTATATTCTTAATTTTTACTTCTGAAATAGAAATGCATTTGTAAGAATTTCAGGAGCTTAAAGAACAATATAAAAAAATAGTGTAGAAAATAATAAATTAATGATTAATAATAATAAAATAATAGGAGATGACGCATGTACTTCGTAAAATTATTTATTTTGTTTGCATTGAAAAATGAATATATATATATATATGTGTGTGTGTGTGTGTGTGTGTGTGTGTGTGTGTGTGTGTGTGTGTGTGTGTGTGTGTGTGTGTGTGTGTGTGTGTGTGTGTGTTGTTCGAAATCTTCAAACATTATTTTTTTAGTATTTTTTAAGTGCATTGTTAAAATTTTATTTATTATATTATTTGAATTATTATCTTCTAACTATTCAAACTAATCTATTTAATATAATAGTTTATAGATGGATTAATACGATCTCACGAATTAATAAAGAAGGTAAGAAAAAAAAATTATGATAATAAAAAAATTCGGACAATTTTTAATTCACATCTATCGCGCATACTAAAATCTTCTTGAATTATTTTGTTTGTGAAGAGATTTCTGAGAAATGTGAAATTCCGATAATATATAAACAAAGAGTGGTTTTTAAAAAGTACTCAATAATTTACAAGGATGTCAGTAATGTAAAATCAAGCAATGATTACTCATCTGATATACAAGCGCCAATGTCATTTGCAGTTCCCTCGGGAGTATATTGGGTGAAGAAAGAATTTTTGAATACCAAGAAATCCAGGCCAATTTTTCAATGTCTAAGCTTTAAACTAAAATGCCTTTATCATATACCATCTTTGTCACTTCAAATACATGAAAAACGATTCTTTTATGCAGCGTACGTGCGACTCAGTGTATATAAATATATGTTCAACAGGTTTTTGATTTTTTAGCAATAAAAAATCTGAATAAATTTGATAAAGAGGAAATTTCCGTATATCTTTATTTTTATTCAAGGTATTTGTTGCTTTTAAGTGACAACATGTTCATTGCTAAAAAAACTGACACGGTCCAGTTTAAGCATCAAATTCGATCAATATCGCAAATGTACCTCAAAAATTGTTTCAGCATAAATGGGCTTGAATTCGGTCTTTATCCCATAAATCTTAACAGCTTGATCGTGGATATGAGTTAATGATCTGTGATCAAAGTTTAGTTCAAAATGACGCTTTTATTTAAAGCCGAGACTATAAAGCTGTCCAGGTGATGAAAAACTGCAGCATTTTATTTACAGTTGGAAAAACAGTCACAAATGATGTCGTTATGCCGTAATAATATAAACAGATAAAAACTAAATACATTTTTTTCGGTGAATTCTATTTGATGAAGTTAAAAAAAATAAAGAAATCTTTTTTTATAAAAGAGCGATTCCTATGAAGAGCTATGATAATTTATTCTGAAATTGGAGATAACTTATAAAAAAAATGACTGACTCTGCTTGGAAGAAATAAATATTTAACCAGAAGTTTGGTTAAACACATGCTCATAGTTCAGAATTAGTCTCACAAAAAGGAAATTCATAAAAAAGTGAATAAATTATCTTCATGGTTAATGTTGTTGTGTTTCGCTTAGTTCATTTATAAATTTTTCCTACATATTTTAGAGAAGTTTATCATGAGTAAATTACTTTAGAAAATCATTGAAATATTTGACCGAAAGTTTTTATTCAGCTACTTTAATTCTATATTGTAAACAAAAGTTAAACGTATAAAAAACATGTTTTTATTTGTTTTTTAAACAGTTTATTTGTTAAACAGTTTTATTTAGCTCTTTTCATAACCTGAAGGTTAGAAGAATAATTCATAAGTCAGTATTCTAATTTTTGTCAGTATGATTTGCCATTGACTAATGCATTAGCTTTTATCACTTGGCAACACGATTTGAAACAGTAATTGGCCGATATAAATATAACATTTTGATGTGCTTCACAAGTTTTATATCACATTTATTTATAATTTTAATGACATAAATTTCAAATTTTACGACGCAGAAACAAGTGTACTTCCAGAAAGGCATTCTATCGTAAGAAATGGATCATTAATTCGCTTTGCAATAGCATTCGAATAGCATATATATTTGCATATAATACGTACATGTACAAAGAGTCATTGGTATTTAGGCAAATATTTTATTTTTTAAAATTGTATGCCTTTCAGTACACAGGTTTAACCTTTTTTTCCCATTTTCATGAAAGAACGTTTGAAAAATGACGTAGCAGCACAAATTCAATGAGTAAAAAATATTCTTATCAACGTTTGTTTTTATCATTTGAGAGAAAATCAATTATTTTGAAAATTATATCAGCAGGCACTTACAGAAAAAAAATAAGAATCAAGAGAAGATGTTTCCAATACTGCTAAAGTTTATAGACTATATATATAATCAGCATGATATTAAATTCATAAAATAAAAATTGATATTGATATTTGATATTGTAAAATTGATTTGATATTTGTAAAATTTTTTGTCTGAAAATTCAATTCTTCTATTTTTTCGTTTATGTTTTTTCTCTTATGTTTAACATCAAATTATATCGTGCTTATTCCTGTCTTTTAACTATAATATTAATCCTTAATATCAGTGAATTCTGTTCTTTAAAATATTTATATTCTATCCTTAAAATATTCTGATATTATTGTCCTAATTATTAGTTGTTACATACTTCAAGCAATACAGTTTTATTTATATATAATATCCAAAAAGTTAAAATTTTAAAAATTAATATTTTTAAATGTTTTTATATAGTAAATATCCTTTTTTTTATTTTAGTCAGGTGGATTGATGAAAAGATTTGATATGGAATTTGTCATTTGCAAATGCTTCACCTGTATACATAATTTATTTTCTTTCCCACTTATCTTGTATTTTCCAAAACTAAGTTATGTTAACAAATTTTTTTTAATTAAAAATTCATATACCATAACCAAAATTCATATACCATTCATATACCATATTTGTGTAATGTTCCACTAGATATTGAATTAATAAAACCTGAAAGTATAAAATATTTTAAAACACGAAATGCCCTTTAGTAATAATCTTCTAATTTGTTAAAATAAAGTAATTTTTGTTTAACATGATTTTGAATCTCGAAAACTGTAAAAATATTTATTGTATTAACTACAGAAAAAAATTAAAACGTAATGAAATCATATCCTTTGCTATTTCGTTTGTTCTGAATAAATTTTAATTCTCAGCATAAACTCACATTATTTAATATCTTGAATAAATAAAGATTCTTTTATCTCAACGAAAATTCTCAACTGAAAATTTTTATTTCTGCTCCTGAAAAGAAAGTAAATGGAATCGATGTGTATTACTTTAGATTACTGCTGAAATATTCAGAACAACAGAATATCTTTTGTAGATAGTAAGAAAGCAAAACACATTTTCAATATTTTCGATAATACCTTATTTTTTTCAAAGTAAGCCGTTGAGTCATTAAATTCTTTCTTTATGGAGGTTAGCAATTATTATAAATGAAATTTGAACATTAAGTATTCAGTAAAATGCAAATAAATTGTTTCTTTGTTTTCAATGAACCAATATTTTTAACTCCTTTTGCAAAACCATTCTTTAGTTTGCAGTATTTGGTTATTTAAGATAATATTTATTTTGCGTGAGCAAAAATGAATTACTTGAACAAAATTTGCCTGTTATTCGACTTAAAGTGATGAACAATTTTATATTAATGGATTATTATTTTATTTTTGATGACTTAAAAGTGTTGAATATTTCTATTGCAAAAGGTTTAAAGAATGATATGCTAATTTAAAATCTTGTTCTTGAACATTTCCTAAAATTTTTATATTGATTTTCAAATTGTTTACATAAAGAAAAATAAAGGAAATATTAAATTTGAATATTGAAATAGCTCGTACAAAATCCGCAAATTTACACCCGTTTTTATATTAAGATCTTCTAAATGTTATTTTTGAAAACTCCTTATAGTTTTAATGATCAACCGCAAGATTATTAATAGTATTAATACTTTTTTATTTTTACTATGTAAAAAATAAGTTAAAATAATTATGTGTGTAACTACTTTTTTAATGATTTTAAAATTTAATTCAACAAAAGTTTGTATTCATTATATGAATACTTTCCTAAATTGTGTAAAAATTTTGATAATAATTAATAATTTATCTGCACTATTAAACAATTTCTTTATTTTATTTCAATTAAAATCGCAACTGTTCAGAAAAAAAATGTATGATTAATGCTCCTCTTTGTCGTTTCTAATCTTTATCTTCCTGTATATGATGCAATTATTAATGTTTTTATGAAATTCATAAAACAGGAAAAATTTACGCCAGCAACATTTTTTAAAAATGAGAGAATGAAGAAATGAATAAACATAATACATATTTTTCAATATCAAATGTATAAAACAAAATATATATTATTTTATAAAATATAATATATATTTTAGTAGAAATAATTTTTTCGACTACAGCCTACCAAAAAGGGTTGAGATGAAATTTTTCGGTCTGAGTTGAAAATGCTTCTGTGGCTTTATTCAAATTTTAATACCATGCTTAATCCTAAGAAAAAGCTAGTCAAATTTTTTTTCAGATGATTAATTTTTTAAAAAAATATATATATTTCAAAAATTTATTTAGTTTTCCTTTTTATTTATGTGAGGTTGGCGTATGGTGGTAGAATTGAGATTTCGAGACTGCAAGGTTCAAAAGTTGATCCACCGTGCGTATGGGCTTCAATATCCGCATGAGCATGTAACTATCGTCGATATCAAATATCCTCTCGACGAATTGTTTGAAAAGAGACTGCAGGAGCAAGCATCGGTCTACTATTTTGCAATCGCTTGAATTTCGAATTCCATCACAAGATGGTTTTTGTTTTGCTTTGAAGGGGAGACTTGAAAATTAAATGGAGTCTTTCTGGTTTCAACGAATATGCTTCTCAAACTAGTTAAATCAGGCAGAAGAGTGAATATGCTATGGCAATTCGAAATTCAATTGACCTAATTAGACAGGTACAATCTCATTCAAAAATTATTTTTGCTATTTCGATTGCTTTTTTTTAGAACTAGTAAAACAAAAAAGAAAATAAACATGAAACACATATTTTGCAGACCACAAAAATAAACTAAATAATGTTAAAATTAAATAACACAAAACTAAATCAATTTCAAAGATTCCATCACAAACAAATATTATTCTTTTTAATCATTATTCCACGACTGCGCATGCTCGCTTGTATGAATTTGATTATTTATGATATGTGTATTTATGACATTGTACTTTTATGATAGATTTGTTATATCTATCTCAAAGAATGTATCAAGTTGTCTTGAAACTGAAAATATTTTGTTGAAATTTAAATATCTATTTAAATCGTTAACTTTTGAATTTATTTTAAAATAAACTCAGGTCTTGACCAATTTATTCTTTACTTAGAATTAAATCTTTGTAACACACATTCATTTTGCAGATCATTGAAGGGGCGAATAAATATAGAATATTAGTGAATTGTTCCAGGATTGCTTATAGATATTCATATAAATGTACAGTTGTAATTCACTAAGCAAATTCATTGAGACTTAAAGGGTAAGTGGAACGTAAAACAATCTGGAAGGTATTATGAAGATTTCTAAGTATGTTTTATTAAGCCAGCTGTTATTTGTTTAACTTTATATCATAGAATATGCACTACACTTCTCATAATAGAAATTAATAATTTGCTCAAAATAAGATGAATGGTGAACAATTCAATAGGAGACGAATCTTATTAGCTAAACAAAATAATGAAAGTATAATTATTTCGTACGAAACTGCTTATTAAAAATATTAACTACTTTTAGCGATATTAATTTGTTATATATATATATATATATATATATATATATATATATATATATATATATATATATATATATATAAGTAATCAATCTAAAGTAAGAAATATTAAACACGAAACCAAAATGAAAGCGAAATGAAATAGTTTCGGAATTGCAACTAAAAATAATTTCTAATTCAAACTAAAACCAAAAAACGAACAGGAAAAACTTCATAGTATTTAGAGAGTGCAAATGCCGCTACTTTTAAAACACAGATGAATTGATACAAAAGTATTAAAATCAAGTTAATAGGAAAATCAAATAAACCAAATAAAAAAAGAATCCGGCCTGAAGTCTTTGTCAAGGGTCACCCTCAGGCAGGGATTAAAAAAAAGGATTTTTTCTGTGAGGGAATGACGACAAAAGTCTAATAATGATTCCTCGTGACCCGAAAAATCCCATGAAAATAGACCTAAGAGATATACCATTTTAACAGAAAGGACAATACAAAACAACAAATTAGAAGAAAATAACCACTAATAAGTAAAAATACAATAACAAAATAACAATAAACACTAAAGCACTTAAAAAGTTAAAGAAAAAACAAAAAGGAAAGAAACATACCAACAGCAGGCAAGGAAATTTTAAGCTATCGATGGTGATCCCCGCTTTTTAAAAACACAAAGCTAACGTATTAAAGGTAAATAATGATTGTAGTCTCCCAGCGCCATCTATTGAGTGATCTAATATTCAAGGACATTTCTATTTTTATATTAGTTAAAGTATTAATTCCAAACCATACCTTGTTTAATTAAAAAGTTGACATTACAGTACTTTTTAGGAAATTCATTTTTAATTAAATTTTTAATCAGTTTATATGATGCATCAATATAGGAATTTTTGTTATTGCAAACCCTTTTGATCCTGTTAACTTGTGAGAAAATGAGATTTTTGAACATTTTAGAGTTTAGATTGGAATGAATAGTTACATAGTTTTGTAATTTTAAAGTTGAATTCTACGATAAAAGGGATGAAAGAGTCTCTGTCAGTACAACATTTGTTTCACCTAAACGTAATGAGTTAAAATTAACTGGCAGTAAACAGAAAATCTCTCAACTTTCAGTTCTTTTGTATAATTTTCTTAATGTAGACTTTGAATTAATCTTTTTGCAAAAAATATAATTTCAATTTTTTGTTGCATATCATTCTTATGACATCTGTTATCTGAGTATTTAGATTGATGAATTACAGAAAGCAAAATACATTGCTGTACTTAAAATTTTACTTTCATTGCTTTAATCGTTTACGAGTGAGAATTGAAAATGCGTTAAAATGTTCTCTCAACAAAATGGCTTTTAAACGAAGTATATAATTTTACATTTTCCGAGTGCTCATTCAAAAGTATATAAATAACTTGAAATGCATATTCACATAGTAACGCTTCTCATAATTAAAAACGAGAATCTGAGTTACATTCTGCGAACTCAATTAAATTCCCCGAGAAGTTTTATCTTCTTAAAGCAACTTTAAGCCGTTCCAATTCCGGCATTAATATTTTCCCCATTTAATTTTCGCCAGTCAATTAATGCGAAGTAAATTCTCAAAAGAGCAAACACAATACCTTCTGGGAAGGAGAAATAGCCTTGCGGAAACTTTATACTCCCCCGCTCTCAATAACGCATGAGCTGGTCCAGTATCAGTTAAAAGCCCGTGTCCCCACGACACTAACACAGTTAACTGAATCCCTTGTTGCGCAAACCCTCTTCTCAATGCATTCCCGCCGGAGATCGCATTCAAACGCCAGCAAAGTTTCGTAAATAATAGCATCTCCACCCAGCAATATTATTATAATTACTTTACGTCTTTATCCATTAATTAGATCTCAACTTGACGGTTTCTTCGGCAGGCTAAGCATTTATTAGGTTACAAACTCCAATTGAAGCTCTCCCATAGGCAAGGGAGCAATAAATTAAAAGTGGATTAACCGCCTGTCAGCTTCGTAAGTGCTCGCAGGAACGAATGCACTGCTTGTCGAATGATTGTCCTTCAATTTCGGCTGAATCATTTACATTTCGCTGGACAAGCATTCCATTGAACATAGCATTCATTTACAACAGACGCCTTCTGCATTTGAAGAGCACAAATGTACGATGAGGCTGGTTGGAATCGCTATTAAATTTCTCTGCCGTAATTACAAAAAAAAACGGACTATCGATGATTGTGTTTAAAGGATTTTGCATTTTGATTGTAGCATCTATTATGTGAACATATATGTATTTTGTAATTATTTTTACAATAATTAAATGACTAATTCAAATATATAGTTATTTTTTCTTACATATAAAATTTACTGCATAAAATGTAAATTATGTGAGCATTCTATTTTGAAAACTAATATTTTAATGATGCATAAAATTTATTTTCAATTTATAACTAAATGCTAATTTTAAATTCAGTGTTCAAGGCTTTAAAATAGATAAATTAAAATTAATTTAATTTCATTAAAACAAATTAAATAATAGCAGCTAATTTCTGAACTATATGTTTATGTAAATGATTATATGTGTACATACATGGAATAAAAATCTTGTTATAACTGAACATTTATTGAATAAATTCCAGTATTTTAATATGAAATCATATAGATTGTTGCTTATTGATATTTTAGTGTCAACCTGGAAGGATCTACTAATTTTTTTATTTTTTTTTAATGTGCATTTGAAGTTTCTTTTTTTTCAGACTGACAACATCAAAATTATATGTTATAATGTCAGCTAAATGAACTAATATTTTGATTTTATAATATCAAAAATGAGTGTCTAAAAGCAAAATAAATTTTTTTGTAGTGAAGAGAGACTCTTTGTGTTGTGCAGATGAAATCAACAGCTTTGGGAATCATATTTTATTTATATTTCTCCTCGATTCCACATCATAAGACACACAAAACATCAAATTACACACACAATACTTAAAATGGAAGAATAAAATATCACATAGTTTCAAATTGGCTAGCGAACTATCACAGAGCAGTGATGTCTTATTAACTGAAAGGCATCATGGGAACTATACAAATACTCCCTCACAAAGTGCTATTTAACGCAGGTGTGGAGAATAGACACTATACACATATGCCACTGGTTACAATTTTAAAAAAAATAGACATTGTCTACTTAGAAACAAACAATAATGTATACAAAGAAAATTCACATAATTTAACTTTTTATATGAAAATGTTTATAAATGTATTGAATGAAATATGTACAGAAGAATAGAATTAGAAATAATTATTAAAAAATAGTATTAAATAGAAATTATTTTTAATTACATTTCTTTTCTAATCAGATTATTCATATTTATTTCTGAATTACAAAATATACAAAGAATATACTTTATATTCCAGACTCAAATCCAATATATCCTTTATTTGTAATTTTTAAGAAGATTTTAATCATGAATAATAATTTTCTATTATTATACTGTATCTTTATTGGAACTATTTTTTTCTATCATTAGTACCAGAGTGTGTATAAAAATGCAATTTCTATTTTTCTTGGTGCTATCATTAAAGAATATAAATTTTATGTTTCGTGATTTAAAATGTAACTCAGCATAAATTATCACTTTTGTATTATGACAAAAGATGGGAAAGTATAAACAAAGAACTGTGGAATGAATAATTCATTTAGAACATCTATAAAACGCCCATCATAAACTGCCATAAAATACAAAATATAAGAAACTTTAAATGATTTACTTTCCAGTTCAAAAAGATTAGATCTCAGATTATTTTGTGTTTTAAGCTGTATTCCATCGCATCAACATGTAAATATATTCGAGAAGTTTTAAAATTCGGAAAAAGATTTATGTTATGAAAGAGTGAAATTAATATATTTGAGTTTCCAAAAGATAATTTATGTGCATAAAGCAGAATGTAATTCTAAAAGTGCAATTTTTATATTTTATTATACCAGTTATAAACCTAAAGTGGATGATGGTAATTATTATGTGAATACAAAAAAAAAATTGAAATGAGGAAATTTATAACTTACATGTTTGGAAATGTACTATCTGAAAATATTTACAAAGTAAGACTTACAGTTTTATCTTAATTTTATTTTTTAATAAATTAAAAGGAATAAATAATTTTGTAAATTCTTTAGTATTTTACGAAATGACATTTATGTACACGACAAAGATAAATTTAAAGATAAGCCTTTCTTAATAATTTTGATTCAAGGTTATACTTCACAAGATCAAATTTAATTGTTAAATATACTTAAATTAGCAATTAAATTGAACTTTCTTAATGTTTAGATAAAAAGAAGTAGAATAATGAAAAGTAAAGAAAATTAAATAAATCATTAATTATTTTTATTCCAGATTATTTTTATCTGCATTTACAGATACGTAAATGAAAAATAAAACATTCATTAAATAGAAGATTTTTAAAATGGCATATACATATATAATTAAAGTAACGAATATTTGATTTTTCTTCGAACAGTTGAAATCACTGAGCAAATCATTTTGAAAATAATTATTAAATGGAAATTTAAAAGAAATATTGAAAAATCATCGAAATAAAAAATTTCTATTTGAAATTTTAACATTTAAAGACTTTTTAAGACATCCATTTTTTGCTGTTTCCTAGAATGAAGCACTTCGGAAAATACTCATTTATTTCAAACTTTAACATAATGATACTTAAGAACCCCCACCAACAGTACTTCCAAAGAACCATTTCGATATATTTTTTTTATCCTTTCCATCTACGCCTTGGTTGAGATCTGCAGAGAGGACGAGAGAGAGAGAGAGAGAGAGAGAGAAGTGATTGAAATGCTTATAAATTTTAAAGCAGCTTTGGTTGAAATCTGGCCTTTTTTTTTTACAAATGCACTGAGGTTAAAGTTCTTTACCCTGAGGATCTCTTTTCATTGGCTGAAATCAAAATCCGCCCCAAGGGAATCGATATTTTGTCATTTAGCTATCATGCGGAAACAAAACAAGAAATAAAGTGGAAAAAATAAAAGAACGAAAGGATTCTATCCCGCAACTCGGAACAAAATTAATTTTCCCCTTTTTGTAAAGGGGAGGGGGATCAGCCCGAGAAGAAAGCCAACCCTCTCGATTTAGGTCCAGAGCGAAAATAATGAGACGAAAGGAACAAGGTAAAAGTTTCATTTATCAATCGACTGCTATTTTTTTATCGTTTTTTCCCTCTGTGGCTGTACAGAAATACGGTACATTGTTTTTATCCATTAAGTTTACTTCTTCCTTTATTCTTATTTCCTTTTTTTTTTCGCTCCCTTTCTACTGCGTTGTTACTGTTCCTGTTTTCTGGTCGACAATAGCATCTGATGCGTCTGTACATTATCCTACGAGACTCACTAATAAAAGAATGGCGTATATTCCGAACACTTCAAGGGCAGGACGTCTGGGAGTTGTTTAAGGTTGTTGAAAAAAGAAAACAAGCAAGATTCGCTTGTAACGTCCTAACCATTATAAGGTAAGAATGTGAAGAGGCTTTAAGGGTGCTCTGGTCTGTTATGTGCACTTCGTCTGCAAAAATGTATTCTTAAATATTCAAGGCTATGCGGAATAACTTGTTTTAACATAGCTTTCAGAGAGTGAATTTTGACTCTTACTTTATTTTGGCTTGGATCTTTAGAACTTTCTTTGCACTTTTTAAAGACATAATTAAATAATCAAAATATATAAGGCTCAATTTAATCGATAAATCTAGCGATTCTTAGATTTGATTTCTATATAAGCGGTATGTGGTTTATTTGAATTCTAATTGAGCAATCCTTGCAAAGTTAGCTTCATGTCTTAGTAATTGACTGACTTGTCTGACTTTTCGAGTTCGACTTAAGGCACCTGCCAATGTAAAATTAAACCAAATCGTATAAAAATATAATTGGAAACAAAATATAAAAATCTTATAAACGCAAAAATATGTTTCTTCCTATTCATCTTATCAAACTAGAGACATTTCCTCGCTATGTCGAATTTGAGGTGTCAGTGAATATTTATCTTCATCTTTTTCAAGTTTAATTTAAATCTTTAGAGAGAATAATAAAGATAAAACTGTAACAAAGTATTTCATGTCATCGAAAGTAATTAAATGCTCAGAAGATTATCACTCATTTAGTTCAAAGAAAGTGAAGTTGCGGAATAATATCAAATCATTTTCAAGCCAGATCAGAAGACATTTGCCTTTTCTGGTCCCAAGCTTCCGAACTCACAAGTTATGCCCGTCTGCTTCCGGTTTATAAACCAGGTAGTAAAGACATTATCCAACTTTTTTTTTCTGACGCAGAGAATGTTTCAGTTTAGAGAAACGAAGGACACCTCTAGGAGCAAGGTCAGGACTATAAGGAGGATGATCAAAAATTTCCATCCGAATTGATCCAGCAATTCTTCAATTGCAACAGCAGTGCAGTGGTGACTTTGCCGTCAAGAAGTTTAATTTCTTCAGAAAGCATTTCTTTCCTCCTTTTTCGGATGGCTCTCCGTATTTTTGTTAGAGTCTCACAATAGTGGTTAGCATTGATCGGAGTGTCTTTTGGCACGAAATTTACCAAGTCTTTTGCTTTAATACCGTAATTGCCTGGCTTAACAAACTGGTGATAAAAGAATTCTGCGAGAATTCTGAAGCTAGCAAAACAAATGTTTAAATATAGGAAGCATTTAGAAAGATAAATGAAGGACGCTTTAGGTTTGTGGCAGATATTATTCCCAATAAATTTTCCGAATAAATATTGCTCTTTCATTTTTTATAGTTAAATTGTCCTATTTTCTAGATGATCCACGCGCATAATTTATTCAGAGATATTATGCTTCTTGCGTTTTTCAACTACTTTTTGTTTCAAATAAAAAGGAGTCACAGAGATCAGAAAATTTTTAAAGAAAAGAAAGGATTAATTTAAAATAATGAAACACACTTAAAAGATATATGATACAACAAACTACAGTAAAGTAAATTAGAATTGAAATAAGTATAAAAAGTAAGTGAAAAGAAAATTAAGAAATCCTCATACGGATTTCCACAAAGAATCGATAGTCTAAATAATAATAAGTAATTATTAATGCTTAATAATATATGCATGGATAGCAAGTACAAAACGAATATGTTGACAACATTTTAACATCTTCAATGCTGCATGATTGCCTGTGATACACATCTACTGTATAATTATACCTAACTGTTTATCTAATTTGATAACTCATTCAACATTATAGTTAAGAAGTAGAGAAAAATGGATGATCCAATTAAATTGATAGTGCAGATATCATGGATGTGAAGGTGTCGGAAAGATAATATGTAATTCAGATATATGTAATAAATACTAAAGGAAAAGAAATTAATACTAAAATAGAAAGTGATCAAATAACTATATTAAAATATACAATAGGGTAAAAGTACAAGTTTATGTACTAAAGTGAGGAAATATTACTTAATAAGTAAAATATGATATTAGGTGACGCAATTATTGTGGCATTTATTCATTTTAATCATGAAGAAATGTCGCGAGATTTCTGATCTATAATATCCATATGACGTAGAAATTAAATATAAGTCACTGAATCTAAACATTTAAATGTGCATTTCTATTTGATATATTGAAAAATCCATCAAAGAAGTATAAATGAACACAGGAATGACTCTGTGGAACAATGTAGAGCCAATAAATTGAAAACGAGACTAATTGTACAAGAAAGAACTAATTTTAAGGAAAAAAGTATTTAATGAAATTATTTCGATACATTTAATTAAAAATATATAAGAATTTGAATATACGATGTTTCAACAAAAATAGTAAGATGCTACTCTGGAACTTAGCGTTTTCTTTCCATTTTGAAAAATCATTTTCCAAATACCATTTTTTTTTCATTGCTGCTAAAACTAGTCTTTTCAGTTGCTCGAAGAATAATCAGAATAATTAACAATATTATTTGCTTATTTTTTTAAAAATAGTACAATTGTTAATTTTTTATTATTTTTTTAGAATTTATTGACAAAATTAGTGGGTCGATGTATGTGCTGCATTATTTTTAGAATTCTTCGGAAGATAAGAAAACTGTTTTGCCTAGGGCTACAAGGGATGAGTTGACTAGTTGCTCTCTGTTAGTTGTATCTGGAAATAGTAAGATCGATTTGATCGATCTCATGTTATAAACTAGTGAAAAAGAACTTCCCGATTCGTCTAACTCTGATACAAGTTCAAGGAGAAAAAAAACTAATACAATTTTTCTCTGCCTTTACTATATTTTTGAGAAAAACGATCCTGGTATAAAAATTCTTGATTTTATTATGGTTTACATTTCACAATAGCCGTGAAGAATAGAATTCACCGTGATTTGTTTGATTTTTTGATAATGCATAGTAATAGATAAACATTTTTTTATTAGCATCAAATAAAGATTTCCAGAAATACATTTTAAATATCAAAATCAGAAGAATAAAACGTATTTCTTGGAATTGAAATTTAATATTATTTACGATTAACGTTATTCAGTAAATTATCTATGAATGTTTTAACGATCGAATTTATTCTTATTATCCAGTATCGGATTAGGGTTTTCGATTCTTCTGCAAGACTTGTGACTTCTCCCTTTTTCATACAATATTAATCTAAATAATAAAATGTATAGAGAAATCAGAATGTAGATACAAATAAATGGACTTAAGGCGTTGAAATATGTATTAGCATTAAAAAGAGTTACTGAAAAATTTCAAAGAATTATATTTGATTCTTTTAGTTTTTATTCAATATTTTAAACTTTTCTACATATGCTTTTTAAATATAGAAGATACAAATGCATAATAAATATATTTTAGAACACAGAATGTTTTCAAGTAGCAGTGGTGTGGAATCGTTCTACTTATACTCAAAATTACTCTATTCCAAAACTACTATTCCTCTCAAAAATATTCTCTAAATTTATAAATAACATAATTAAGTAAGCATTTTGTTTTCTTAGAGGCACGAGCCACACATTTTTTTAATTAATTAGGAAACTTTTTCTTACAATTCCTTCATTACATAGATATAAACGTATGAAATGATTGCTAAGTAACTTATTAAATAGCAAGTTGAAATTTATGTTCTTAGAAATTAATTAACAAAATTCTGAGAAGCAATTCCACAAATGTAAGTTTTAAATTTTTATGATTTAAAAATGACTGATTTTCTTGTATTTGAGTAACACTGTAACAGTATTAGTTGCCAAATAGACCGTCTACAACAAAGAAGAAAAAGGCATCCATCCACTCCATGACTATGCAGATATGTTGCACATAATAGAATATGCGTTATTTGGAATCATTTGGCTTTGCGGATTGTGAGATATTAGCATTCACGGTCTGTCCAGCATGATTACATTGAGAATTTATGACATTACCTTTGACATTTTCCCTTTCCAATTGGTAGATGTAGAATAATCATTTATGAAAAGGGATTGGAATGAAAATGTAAAGGGCGTATCGTATTTGAAAAAGGAAATCTATTTAGAATGGATTTGAGGGAAATGATACAAGGAAAGGAGCATTTATATTGCCATACAAATAAGGCTTTATTAAATGATAAATGAAAAAAAAAAAAACACTTTTCGAGAAAGATCAATTACCACTAGCTTATATTCTTCTTTTTATTGCGATACAAAATATCGCAACGCTTTTTGAAATATTAGATTTGCTACTTACCTTTATTTATATGGCCGGTACAGATGCTCCATAAATGAAGTGCTCTTTTTTCCGTCTGGAAGGCACAATTCTCATATTTCTGTAGAATTGCATTATTGTTCACCCCTTGTAATTTCTGTGCTGAAAGTTCACTCTCCTTTTCTATGATTTTACAACAGATGTGATTGCAAAATTAATTGCTTGTGTTGCCAAAAATACACTTACCCAAGTTGGCTGTTTATAAGAAAATAATAAAAAGACAAATCTTTTCTTTTAATAATTTAGAAAGGATACTCTCGATTGAAGCTGTCTTTCCTTACTATTTTTACAAGTATCATTTGAGAAAGTAAGTATGTATCTTCGAATATGTAATTTAACTCAATTATAGAACTGAAAAATTTTACTTCTTTTACCTTATTCAAATTTTTTAAAAATTGTTTTTATTTGCCATAATGCAATAAGTTTAAGAATTATAGGACAAGAAGAATTCTTAATTAATTAAATCAATAATTCAGAATTAAATACGGAATGAAACAAATAGAAGAACAAAACACTTATAAAAAGAATTAGGAATTTAGATTTTGATACATAAATTGTTACTTGAAAATCTTAGTAATTTTTTTAATTTTCAAGAAATTTTAAATTTTAATTGTCGGTTATACTCAGAAAAGGTTGCTTGAACAATTTTTATATCTAGTATATTGAGAATTGACTAAAATCATTCGCTGTAATAAAAAAGTAGAAATAAAAAAATAGTCATAAATGAGCCATTTTAATATTATGTGCATAAATTCACATTTTTTTTATTGCTAACAGAGATGCAAAATTTGCTTTCATAGAAAAACAGCATAAAAAATTACATTATTATTAATTTATGTAGGATATTTATTTAATTTATGGGGTATATTTTTTCTTACTTTCTTTAAACTTACGCCATAAAAATAAATTTAAAAATATTAAGGCGATTTATCACGCCTGTTACAGAGTTTTCAGATTTTTGGTCCTGATACTGAACAGAAAAAACGGAATTCTTTTGCTAAAAATTTCATACTTTTGCAAACAAAAGTTCTAAAATAAATCTGTTTCAGTTGCATTTAGAATGCTTTTAATTTACGCTTTATCCATAATGTTCATGAAATTTCTTACATTCTTAAATTAATATACTTGCTATTATATCTTTTATTACCACAAATTCCGAATTTTTTCTAATTAATCACTTTTTTGAGGATATTGAAAAATCAGTATTCATTGTTATCCTTTTTATAAATCAGTTGCTTTTATTTTACAAGTATTAACAAGAAATATTATTTAATAAATTTTACATAATAACTGTTTCTAAATTACAA
The DNA here is from genome assembly GCF_947563725.1 of Argiope bruennichi. NCBI lineage: Eukaryota > Metazoa > Arthropoda > Arachnida > Araneae > Araneidae > Argiope > Argiope bruennichi. The sequence continues at coordinate 6,437,747 of NC_079155.1, forward strand.
TGTAGAAAACAGCGATTTTGTTCAGGAAGAATTATTTAGGACACTCCAGCTGTATACAGAAGTTTCAAATACTACAATAAAAAATAAATAAAATAGAAGAAACATTCAAATTTTAAACTAATTTTTTTTTGAAGGTGGGTGTTTGAAATTGCTGTAGAAATCATAAATATCTCACTGTCATCATCTTTGTGCATTGAATTAAATGGAAAAATAAACCACATAGGTTTCAGCAGAAAATGGTTTTCAAAATGAATTTAATTTTAGTAATAAAATTAATATTTTAAGTGTTTCCAGTTTTATGTTTTAAAATTAATGCTTAAAATAACGCAGCATATTCTGATATATTACTTCTTTCGCACGGTGGATGATATAAAATGCTAATGAAGAGTTTTTCTTTTTTTCAAATATTCGAAGAATAGATAAAATGAATATAAACTACTTCTACATTTAAATTTCCCAATAAGATAAAAATGCATAATTATGAAGATAATTTTTTTTATATTTCTTAAAAATTTATAAAATTAATATAAAATCTAAACGGGCATTTTGGTATCATTTTACATATTCTTTAATTCACGATTTTTTTCTGTTTCAGATGAAAGCAATCAAGAATAAAATTAATTATTTAATAAATTTATTAAATTATCTATTTGTGAGGAATGCACTTCCTGTATTTTTTTATATATTTGACTTGAAATAATTAAAAAGATTAGAAAATCGGAAATTCGAATGATAGAATTTAAATGCAGCATTTTTGTAAAATATTATTTTATCTAGACTTTAATTCTTCTCCCATGCGATTAAAACTATTTTTAATTCTATTTTCAAGAGATGAAATGAAAATGGAATTAAAAAGATTTTGTTCATCATAATAGCAGAAGCTTCAAATTTATCAGAAATTTAAGAAATAAAATTGATTATTTGCATGTTATATTATATTATTATTAATTTATTTTATAGTAATATTTATTCTTATTATTAAGTGAATAAAATTTCATGAAATATATGGTGGTAAAGTAACTATTTTTTTAGTATTTATATAATAACTTTTATATAATCATTTAAATAATAATATTTGAATTTCAAATTAATTCTATGATCTTTAATTTCTTATCCCACTACTCAAGATTTCCATGCACTACACTTAAATGCTTAATTGTTTTAAATGAACATTTGACTAAAAACCAAAAGTAGCGAAAGAAGGGATGGATAAATTATTCATCAGATCCAGATATAAAACGTTGTATTTTTAACAAAAATTTTGATACTAAATATAACGAAATTGATCATTTTCTCTTTCTATAAATTTCCCTTTTTTTCACAATTTTGACCTACTTATAGAGCTGTACAGAAAAAAAAAATATTGAAGTTATTAATTGTACAAGAGTCTGTTTGTATGATTTTTATTATTGAGTATTAAAATCAAATAAAAAAATTCACATTCTTATTCTGATTATTTCAAACCATATTTTAAAAATGCTACAAAATGAATTATAAAGTCGCGATAAAATCCAATCAGAATCGAGGCATTTGCCCCTGTTTTATATTTCCGACACAATTCGCCGTTAACATCTGGACAACTCAGAAGGCACCTGAATCGTTGCTTCAATTTAACTTTATTAAGGCTCCTTATAATGAATGCTTTCCGTATGGATTCACTAGTCAGTCCTATTGAAAGGCTTTGCAGAATCACAGTCTCAGCAGATGCAAGCGAAGTGCATTAACTTTTCAATTGGCATGTCTGCTTAACCACGGGTTTTCTAGCCATCGTTAGCAAGTCGACTTACCGGCGCAACTTAATTCGGCCGAGTTCACCATGCACAGCAATTAAACAAGCTCCGAGCGTGTAAGGGCCTCCGTGACTTTCTGCCAATAAGGCCAATTTGCCAGGCTCCGGTGCTTTGTTACTTCTGCAAAAGCACTCCTTGCGTGGAACATTATTTTCTTTTCATGTTCAAACTCTGGAATTTTCCTCCTGAATTTCGTCATGTATGTCACTTTTGTTTGAGGCTTTTAAATTCTTTGTTTGGAAAAAAATATTTGAATGGGAATAAAATGTGTTTTTTTATGGCTTCATTCCTTGAATTCTAAGGGAATTGGGATTTTGAAGTAGAGTTTTCCTTATTAAATTGTTGGAAAACTAATAAAATGAATACCATAACGTTTCAAATTGTATAAAATTGTAAAATTCGTGATATATTTATAAAAATGATAATATAATACACATGTATTTAAAATATATAATACGCATTAATGAGATAAACTATATAACTTATAAGTTATAAACAGAAATGGACGTAAGAAATACGAATGAAGAATTATTTCTGCCATTTTATATGGGAAGCGTAAGAAAGGGATAGTATTTTTTGAAGTTAAATGGTATTGAATCTTCATTTCTAATCTATTCATTTATGTTTTTGTTACTCACTTTTATAAAATACTACAACAATTATGTACTATTATTTTAAGTTAAAAAACCAATATCAGTTGGTTTTAGTGACTTATTAAAATTTCGCAATACAGTTGGAAATATACTTTGTTATATTTGGCCTTTGACTTTTTTTTATCTTATGTTTTTGCTGTAGAGATTCGTTATTAAATAGATACTGTAGTGTTACCTTTGATTTCATTTTATATTAAAATGCCATAATATTTAAGAAAAAAATAGTTACATTTTTAGTAGAAATGTATTTTTGACATATTTGTAATTTATAAACCATAAATAAAATAAAAATATAATTATTAGAGGAAAAAATTCATTTTTTAATGAATCAGTAAAATTGTATGTATTTATTTTATAATATGAAAATGTCATCTTCATTACTTGAATTCTAAAGAAAGTATATATGTATATACATACAAGGTGTCTCAAAAGCCTTGACCGCGGCTTTTATTCCTTAAATCTTGATAATAGACATATACTGTAAATTACAAAATTGTGTAAAAAAGGTGCAAAATTTTATGAAATCGATTAAAATTTTCGGGGGATAAAACTTCAAAAAATACAAAATTGAAATTTTTATACGGATCCCGTATGAAAAAATTAACAGTGAATAAAATGTGCTCCATACTTTAATAAGCTCATGTACAAAAATTTCAGAATTTTATCATGAAAACTCTCAAAGATATATTAAAACATATTTGTGAAGTGTCAATCACAAATTAAAATGCAAATGTTTACAGCTTCAGTGAAGAATGCATCATAAGGAAATAAAATATACTTCATATCTTTAGTTTTAAATACAAATTTTAAAATCTATGCTTCCAGAAAAATATTTTAAACTTTTATATCATGAGTTACAGAATATAACTTAAAAACAGCACAGTAGCACAGTCAATGAACTTGTAAAAAAATAATCTTTCCTTTAAGTTATTATTTCTACAAATTTTTAATACTGTTGAACCAATAAATAAAATTATTATTCATTTATTCAGTCATTACTTTCTTTGTTAACTTGCGTACGAGCCCTAAAACACGAGCATCCGACATGATTTTTCTTCTTTGCGAATTCATATCCAGGCATCGAAAAACGGTTTAAGTCAGCATTTCTGTAGTTTCATATCTTTGAGACTTATGGTGACAAATTGCTAAAATTTTGTACATGACCTTATTAGAGGATGGGGCACATTTTACACATTGGAAATTTTTTTGTAAGGAGTAATATATATATATATATATATATATATATATATATTTCAAATCATAAATTTCATTAAAATCGATGGTCCATTTTAAAACGGCAGTTCTCTTAAAATTTTAGCATTCCAGAATATTTTAAAAATCCCATTAAGCCTCTGCATCCAACTGAAAATAATAAAAACCCATAATTATAATATTTATAAGCTGTAAACTGGAATTACATTAACAAGTAGTATTTAATCTGAAATATAAGCACCACGTTTCTAGTTTTTTTTTTTTTTTTTTGAACAAGGATTTAATGGCATTAACTCAATTTACGTATTTTCTTGGCTTACTTTCATGCAAATAATTTCAATCCGTCTTTGTGAGTATTACTGTTTTTTGAATGAGAAATACTGACAGGCATGCTTAAATTAAACACGCTCGCTTTCTTCGGTCGAGATGCTATTTCAATTTAAGTGAATTAAGTCGATCAAATTCACTGAAGCGTTTTGAGCTACAGGCAGAGCAATTCTAGTGTTATCTCAGCTACAGGCTGTTTGAGAAATGGCTGCGGAAACGCCAATTCCGAGGATGCAAATGCCGGATACTTCAGATTCCCACAATGAAGTCCAAAATTAAGGCATTTGGGGATGCGGCCAGAGCCGGATATTTCAATTAGAGTTGAATATCATGGTTTGAGGAGATGATGTAACTATGTTTAAGTGCTGGAAATAAATTTCTAATATACTTTGTCCAAATTCCATTGCTCTATTATGCTCTTTAGTTAACTTTTAATCGACGACAGTAAATGTTCACTGAGAATTTATTTGGACGTACGTAAAAGTTAATGGAACTAATTTTAACTTAGGAATAAAGCTCCCAACAAGAAATGCTGATATTGTCGTTTATTCCTCTCTAAAATAAAAGATGCTTCAAAGTTTAGATGAAGGAATGATAGTGGAATTTAATTTTAGAATAAAATATTTTAGTAAATTAATCCTTTATTTAAGTATATGAAAACGTAACGTATACAAATAACCGTTTTTAAAAATATGTTTACCATAATAAATAGAACGTGCGTTATTTCTACAAAATCAAAGTCCACCAGATTTGCATAGATCTGAAGTATTTCACGGAATTTGATGCTGACATTTCCAGATGTATTGCCGATGACTCCAGCCATGAACGTTAAAGTTTAATAGGCAAACAAGATTTAGTGCTTTATCAAATGGAGAAATGAAGCTAACTTAGTAATTCTCCACAATCAGATTAAAATCTCCATTTTAAGTTATTTATACAAATTGCAAATGAAAACTTTATTTTTAATCAAAATCATATAATCTTTATTTTTTTATCAAATCATATAGATAATTCGTATTTGTGACCTTGAAAAGGAGAATGATCAAACTTCTTTGACCAGAAGGTGTCAAAGAAGTTTTAATAATGAATCTTTAATATGAAATAAAAACAAATTATTATTTGATATTTTTTATTCAAAATTAGCCCTTTTAGCTTCTGTAGAGTTTTTGTAATGATTATTAATTATTTGAATGCTTTTTTCTATCCACCCTTAGGACCAATCTACAGATATGTGAATGTTTGTATAGGCGAATTATCCTCAAAATATGTCTTTTTTTTTTACTGCAATTTAGGTTTTTGAGAATAAAGGAAAATCGCAAGGTACTAAATCAGTTAAATGGAGCTGATATATACACCGCCGCAGTATAATGCACTTAGGATTCGCTCATTGTTCAAAGAATACGGTGCATGTAGGAGCTGCATTTAACTGATATTTTAAAGAACCTCCATGCTCACAATCGAAAAGAAATTTGAATCTGCCTTCAAAATTTTAGTTCAGCTTTTTCACTGGCTTCTGCTGTGCTACACACATAATTTCAAAATTGAATAAAATAGAAATTTCTATATAAAGTGGGACACAATCATTACAACTGTATAAAGAAGGAACTTTAATCTGCTTTCGCAAGAAATCATTCCCAAGCCACTGTGTGAGAGAAGAGAAATCTAAATCATCAGCTGATTTTTACTGTCATCATTATTCTTTATATATCCAGCACTATTAGTCATTCAAGAAATTGTTGTGACACCTAAATGAGAAGAAATTCATAGAATACAACTTAAATTCTCAACTGCTCGGATAATAATAAAATATTCGAAGAAAGATATTTCAAAAATTAATATCTCAGAATGTGTAGATGAGGAATGAAATTAAACATCAGAAATTTATTTTATATTGTGGGAAATGGAGAAGACCTCTTGAACTTGATTGTGAACATTTGAACAAACCTATGAAAAAACATTTTTTGTCCTTCTAATTAATTTATTAAAAATCCAGAACGTTGAAAATGACAAGAATATGCAAACAATAATATATAGGATCCCTATTTTAATATAAGAAGATAATATAACTTTTTCCAAACTAAGAATTACAGATAATTTTGAAATAATTATTATCGAAAAATCATGCATCTAATTCATGAAAATTATATTTATATAAAGCATTATCTAATTTGTGATTATTTCGAATTTAACTTATTTCTAACTCAGCAATATATCTAATACGTTCAATCGTATATTTAAGTGGTGTTAAAAAGAAGGTTTATCCTGCGTGTTTTCTTTCAGGTGAAGCAAAGTTTAATCAAGGTAAACTTTATGTACATACTCAATCTACAATTTCCTTTCAGGTTCAACACGTTTTATTGACCACCATTTTTTTTTAAATTTATCAGTAAAAATATTTATATATACTAATTTTTAATGTTTTCAAAAAATAATGTGATTCTATTTCATTTTGTAGGTTAAATGCTTTTGCAAAAATTATTTTATCTCTTTCAGAAATTGAACCATTCAATTTGCTAATATTTGATAATTAACTATCTATATTTGATTGAACATTCCATTTTATTATAAAAAATATATTATGTTTTTTATGTATCAATTTGTTATAATGAAATATTCAACATGTTGTTTGTAAAGACTTATGTGATTGAAAATTAAACAAATCGATTGGTAATTCTATAAAAATTAGAAGCAAAATAATTTATTCGTCCAAATATTGGATCATTAAACTTTATAGCTGTAGAAAAAACGTTAGACTTCCAGACTTCAGTGAAAATTTTAAACTTCTTTCTTCTTCGCGACATTTCTTCTTTTATGACAGGAGAAAAACAGTGTCATCCTGAATTACGTTTAAATAGTTGAAGGACTTAAGAAGTGAAGTTTTCACAAAAGAATTGAAAAGAGAGTAAAGTGGTGAAAGAACTTAAGTTTTAATTATTACTTGTTTTCCTTTCCACTTCATGACTCGTTTTTATAGACACAAATTATTTCCACTTTTCTTTTTCAAACAGCTCACGTGAAAATTCCAAAGTCTACAAAGATAAACTTCCCCCAAAAAATTTAATCCCTGAATTTTTAATGGTTGTAGTAGTTGTATTTCATTAGTCATGTATGAAGTGTGTTTTATGTCTATTAAATTTATCTTCTTAATATATTGGCAAAGTAAGAATAGCGTTTTTAGACTTGAAGACCTTTAATTTCGACAAATAAGAACAATTCAAACTGATTATTCCAAATATATTCCACAAGTATATAATCAAACAGATGATTTTTAGCAAAGAAAGAATAGCGCTTTTAGATTTGAAGACCTTTTATTCAGACATATAAGAACAATTCAATCTGATTATTCCAAATATATTCCATAAAAGTATGTAATCAAACATATAATTTGTAAAAGTATGAGAAATTACTCATTTTGAAGTAGAAATCTTGGTTTGCCTTTTAATCAAATAATTTTTTTAAAATAGTGACCAAATATATTTTGAAAAATAGTTTTTTTTTAAATCAAGAATAGAGATTCGACGATGCTGATTTAAAAATCTTCACCTTATTCAATATAAGTACAAAAAAAGTAGTTTTCTTTTCTTTTCTTACAAATGACACAAAGAAAGAAATGCTGTTTGTGAAACTTAACAAACGATATTTTTTCACCATCAAATAACTCTTTTTGTTGTTTTTTTAGATATTTTACCACAAAACTTTGCGAAAATAACATATTGTTTTATGGAATAAATATTATATATTGCTCTACATTCTTCTTGTAAGTCTGTAGACAGCAAAAATGCCGGATTAATGCCAAGTCTATTTACTTTCGCCCTGCATTCTTATTGTTGTTCCCTATAATTTCTTTTGCCCTCGAACTATAATAGTGTCTGTATTTTTTTACTTCATTCCTCTTTGGCTGTCATCACCTGTATCTGATGGAAGCGGCAACTAAAGTGTCACTTCCATGTCCCGCGAGAACATAGTATCTGCCTTATTTATTGCAGAAGAATACAACTAACTTCTCTTTCGATTGTTAGGAAAAAAGTGTATTGTTGTTTTTGACCTGAATTTGCCCCCATATTTGATGAAATGAATTAATATTATTTGCTTTTTTCGAAAGATCAGTAGGTTGAAATGGAGACAAAATGCTGCAGTTGCTACGAGATGGCATGGTAATACTTTATCCAGAGACAAAGTATTACTAGTATCTTTTAACACTGGTTAGGGAGAATTGTAACCAGTGTTAACAGATTTATTAATCAGAGAAAGGCCGATATAAGTGTAGATTGACAAATATTTAAAGAATTATTGTAAATTTTGATAATAGTTAAAATTGTAAAAAAAATGGCCACATAATGAAAGCAATAAATTCAATCATTATCTTGCTTTTACTAAAGGTGCTTCAAAAAAGGTATAAACAGAAATGTAGTGAAATAAAACATTATTTTTATCGCAGTTATTCAAAACACATACAAGCTTTTGCATTAGATATCGCATATACACAAATGATATTTTCTTAATCATCAAGAAAATATAAACTATGAAAGCAATTTTTCTTTACCAATTCGAACGTTTTCAGAAAGAAGAAGGAGACAATGAAGCATTTCTTTACATTTTTTTTAATACAAAACATTCATTATATTGCATGACAAATATTGAAATACCTTGATATATTAATAAAATAAATTAAATTAGAATATAAGATTTAAAAATTGAGCATTGAAAAGTATATATATATATATATATATATATATATATATATATATATATATATATATATATATGTATATATATATATATATATATATATATTTCTTGCAGAATGAGAAAAAATATATACTTTAACCGTTTAAATCATTCGGAACTTCCAGCAGTTCATTGCATACTTTGCTAAAACTGAGCATCTTGATTTTGGAAGTAAAATGAATTGCTGACATTTGAAAGTATCAGTGATTTTCACAATACATAATTAATAATCAACATAGTCAATAATACTTAATTATTTCTACTGTTGATTTCAACATTATTTTTGATGTTTTGTTGAAATTTTAGAAGTATTGATCTCTATAAATAATAGAAGATAATGTGTGCGTGGTATTTTGGCATGCTTTAAGTCTGACCGTTTAACATAGAACAATAAATATTGGCAGAAATTTGCCTTTGGAAGTATGTGAATCTGGAAGCATTCTTAAAAATTTTAATTAATTAAAAATAAATGAGATATCGGATTTAACAATTATGACTTTAGAAGCTTTTAATTTGTCAAATTGATTTTTACAAAATCTTAAAATTTTAAAGCATATCATTTTATTGGTCCTTTTTTCTATATTTTTAGTTATTCTAAAACTGAATTTTGACATTTCTTTAAAAAAAATGTTTTTTCTTAACTTTTAACAATGAACTTCAATTCGAATTTCACAGCTGATATAAAAAACAAATCGTTTTCAGTATTTCATAAAATATTTAATATCATGATTTTTTCCGTCGTTGAAAGTCATGAAAGAAATATTTTATTTACTTTGTCCTTATTTTACATTGCGGTCAGAAAATGAAACTATTTTACTAAAATTATATTAAAATTTGAGGATAGATTATCCAATAGTTAAATTTTTGACAGGACTATGATACTATTGGACTTGTTTGGTTTAGGCTTATTTGTGCACACATTATAAAGAAAGAATTGTAAAGATATTAAATTTACACTTATGTCAATTTGACGATTAAAAATATTTTGTGGACATCAATTTATGCATAAAATATTTCATTGAAGTTAAACATTATCAATATTCGAACCAGTTGATTAAATAAGGAAACTATTATAAAAAGGAAAAATAAATATGTTTAATTTGTTAATGTATGTAATAATTAAAGTAATAATTTGTTTATTTTTTTAATTTCAAATAAATGCTTTTAACATGCACAAATCAATAAATCATATTTGGAATTTTATCATGTGCGAGTTACTAACTAGTTGTGAATAATTAAATTATCTAGTAAAAGAGTCTTTTACAGTTTTGATTAGAAGAAGAAAACTTTTCGGATAATAAATTATTATTTAAATTAAGGTTCCAAAATTTTTTAGTTTGCAACAATAATTGTATTTTTAATTAAGTTTTTCTGCCTTTTTTAGTTTTATTAATCTAAATTTACATCAAAATTGTAGTTAAAAACATAAGATTAAAATTAGTTAAATCCAGTGTTTAAATTATTTGAAATTAAAATTTTTAATCAGTTTCAATAAAAAATGCACCTTGCTATTTTGTTGAGAATAATGAAATTTATTATTAAAAGAGTTTTTACAATTTTGGCTAAAAGAAAAAAACTTTTCTGATCAAGAATTATTATTAAAATTATTGTTTGAAAATTTTAATTTGTAACAATAATTGTGTTTTTAATTAATTTTTTGCTGCTTTTTTACTGTTACTCTTATTAATGCAAATTTACATCAAAATTACAGGGAAGTAAAAAAAAAAAAAACATAAGAAAAAATTAGGTAAATTAAATTTTTATATAATTTGCAATTACAACTTTAATCAATTTCAATAAAAAAGGAAACATTTAATAAAGATTCAAATTTTTATTTAAAAAAGTTTTTTAAGTAATATAGACCAATTAAATTCATGCACTCGGTAAATTAAGTAAGTTTTCAACATATTTTATAGATTCGTATGTCTTTTTGCTGAACCATCTCGCAATTAAACTAAAGATCAGTGTTTCTTTATGATCTTGGAACACTCACCTGAATTAATAGCTTCAGCTTCTGAGCCATAAATCAATTGTGTTCACCAGAATGTAACTTACTATTTTTATGCGCAAGTCATTGTTCCGCAATAAAGGTGCAGCGTTTCAACTGCATCATTTTTCATACTACATTAAAATTAAACAGAATTTCCCATTATTAAGGCCATTTACGTTTTATACGATGTATCAAAATTAGAGATAACCACTCATACTTTTTAATAGATTAGACTGAATGATGTTTTTTTTTTCAAACTCTTAATATACTTCTAAATTAATAGTAGGAAAATATAATAAATGAATGTTATTTATTACATTTTAGTTAGTCGCAAAATTTTAAATCATTTATGTTATTTTTGCATTATTTTGAGGATTAGTTTTAGTTTTAGTTTAATTATATTAACGTCCCGTTTTAAAGCAAAGCTAGGATTATTTTGAGACGGACAGCATAATTTTGATGCCGGATGACGAGGAAGACATTTGAGCTGGCACTCCCTCTTGACATTTCCACATCACACCAGTGGGAAGGCTCGTTATTGTGAGCAACTTCCTGATAAGAGTAGGAGTTAATATAAAAGTATTTTTCTTCCTATTTTTAAAGCAAAAATTACTATAAATTCTGTGATTATACCTATTTATTTGCTGCTGTCAGGCTTGAACTATTTGTCGTTTAACTATACGCAACGAATTCAACAACAATATACTATAAAAATATATGAATTTTAAAAAATATCTGAACGAATAGTATAATTTTATCTTATAAGAAATATAGAGGGGAAAAAAATATGTCCAGTTTAATGAATTGATTTTCTTAAACAATAATTTTAAATATTTACGCGTACTAGGGTGATATAACTTTAAAATCTCATAAACTTTGCTAAGTCAGATTATTCTTTTGGTATATATAAAAAATTCGGATTATGGAAACCTGCAGTTTTTTCACATAAGGTGACAAAAAGAAATCATTTCACATATTGAATAAAAAGTATACAACTTTTTACCAATGGTTTCTCAATGATTTCACCAATAATAACTTTTGAGTTTTGAGAAAGAGAAGCATATTTAAAGAATGTCACAAAATTCACCTTCATTTAAATCTAGAGGAAAACTTGATATAGAACATTTTCAAGCATGACTAAACATTCAAGAAATTCACAATATCACTCATCCTCATTCAATCTACTTGTCCAGAATTTAATCTCTCTGCAAAAGCAGTAATCCGAAAACTTCCCAAAAAACACATTAAATATGCATCAGTCTTTAACAAGAACTTTTCAGATTTCTCTTTCTCTCTCTGTGTGTAAAATAGTAATATTTTTTAGACAGTTGCATTATAAACATTTTTTCTGAACAGAACCCTTTAAATGAAGGGATGTGTATTTTTTGTTGTGTTAATATTAGTGACTTATATGCATCAGTTTTTTAATAATTTTTAAGACTTACATTACAAGCATTATTTACTCCATACGCGCTTAGAGTATTCAGTTATGCATGTATCAATTATACAGGAGTGTATGAGTTACCTGTTGAATGTACATATTTTCATATTTCTATGTTGTACATGTTTTAAAATTTTTATGCAATCTTGCATGCCAGATTATAAAACATCTTCCGAAATACAGACTATTGAAGGATGTTTTATATCCTATCTATATGTTGTGTTCTTTCGTGCTAGGTAGGGTTGGTTTTCTACGGCCTCATCAAGTTTCCCGCATGGCCTCTGGCTAGGTCGGGCTATCGTACAGTAACCTATTCCTAGAAATAGAAATATAGGATGCCGTTCTTACATAATAAAAATAAACGTCATTAGAAACATCGGAAACTCATATCATTCCTTTTTTAAAGTACTTATGTTTTAGTTAGCTTGAATAATAAACTATAAATGTCTTTTGGCCTGAAAATAATCCATCATCTTTCACCAGCCTAACTCAGAGATTCCATGTGAGGATGATCTGTTATATTCTGTTGATTATGATATTTCCCCTTCTAAATAAAGGCTATTATTACGATTAAAAGACTTTGAAAGGTCATTACGTTGATAATTTGTTTGAATGGCTCTAGCATTTTCTAAATGCTAGTCACCACACCGATCTCAGGATGAGACTTTACAAATTGCATATCAGGCCAAGTAATGGCAGAAATAAATACAACAAGGAGTTTAAATATTATTGAGTGAAATAGAGCATAATCATATCGTTTTTGGCAACTCAAGAATCCATATTTCTTATAGATTTATTTTTCAAGCATTTTTTCCTTTTTAGTATTCAGATTCTGGATAGCACATGTATGATCTTTTTCTTTAATATGATAAGGTTTATGGTTCGATTACAATTAATTAACAATTGCATCGCTCATGAAGTAAAAAAAAACTATTCAACCCCTTAGGGGAAGCAGAACATTCTAATTATAACTGCTGAATTTAGCTCGCAGAATTCAAGCAATCTCTTGAGTAATAAATAGATGGATTTTTGAAAATTTTAATAAGATTTTTATAAAAAAATTGATTTAAATGTTAATGTTTATACCAATAAATTTATAATAATACCTCAAAAAAAAACTTTTTATTTCAGTTTAAAATTAAAAAAAAGTGATTTCTAAAATTAAAGTGAACTGTCACTATTTTTTTACAAAATAGTTCCCCAAACTAGAGATCTAATCTTTGAGATCTTTTATTCAATTCTGCGAAGAATAGCTAGAATACCTGCAACTTTTGGTGTCCTTCTTTATAATGCTTGTGTTCATGAAATTAAGCACCAAAATATAGCTTATCTAGAAGTAACTAAAACTGTAAAGCTTTGAAAACCATTTATTTTAAATCCAAACATTGCATAACAGACGTTTAAATGCTTAACTGTCCTCTTCCGCTTTAAGTTTCTGAGCACGTCTGTCGGACTTTCTATGCTATTATAAAACTCTCAAATATCTGTAAACAGAATCCAACCATTTGCTTTCCACTCAAGGGTTTTATCCAACTAAATTTCTCTTTATTTTTCGAAGCTTTTTGGACCTACGGAGAAATAATTTAGAGCACCGAGACTAAAGTTCAGACGGATTTTTTTTGTTTTTCCTGTGTTTTATTCCTTGATTTCGTTACTTCTGTATTTCTTTGAGTCCAATCAGTAAAGTCAAGCGCAAGTTTGCCCTACCCTTGGGGGATAGAGCAGGGGTATAGACACCCCTAAGAAGATGTACCTCGGAAAGCTCAGTAGGGGCGGAGCTCAAATATTACTTCTTCCTTTTTCTCTTTAAGAATTTTTGGCTTTTTACTTCTTTGCTGCGGAACTTTTGTTTGAATTTCAGGAGAAAATCTTTCTAACCAATTTCTAGCCCCACGACACCGAAATAAGTTCTTTTTTTTTACTTCCTAGATTTACGACGGTTTCTCCTTTTTCGACATTTCTTATACTTTCCGAAGGGAAGTTTACGACACTGGAGCAAGATAACTCGATGTCGCAGAATCTCTTTCGTAGTGAACTCGGGAACTATTTTGGATATTGCCATAGGTATCGATTATTTTATCACATTCGGGGCACGATTTCTTTCAGAAACAGAAACGTATTGAATCTGCATCTTACTTAAAATAACTTTTTAAAAATATAATTCATTTAAGCTTTAAAATTATTAATTTATTGTTAGGTTCTTGTATGTATTTTGGCCATTTTTTCACTTTATAAAGGCATTTATTGAGAAAAATTGGTGCAATATATATCAATCAAAATATTTTCCATCATTTTCTACAACTTTTTCCTGTTTTCGTCCAATAAGCCTTGCAATTGGTTGCCTTCGATTTTTTGGGGGGTCCTCTAGACCATTTTTTGTCATTGACATCGGAATTACCACTCTTAAATCGTTGAAACCAAAACCAACAATTAGGATATGACGGAGCTGCATCACCATAAGTTTTTTTTAAAAATATCTGATGTTCTTCGACCGCAGATTTCTTCAAATCAAACAAAAAAAAGCAATGAATGTCGAAAATGCAATTTAGAGTGTCCCATGATTGGGGTTTTTATACACTGAATAACTCAATAATAATAAAAGGAAAACTTTCAAAATGATAATAATAAATTGGTAAAACCCAAACCATTGTATTTATTTAGACACTTTGCATGTTTACCAATTGATGTCGCTGATTAAAATACATGCAAGCACCTAATATTTTGAATTTATTCTTTCCTTAAACATAGAGACATGCATTTACTTTTGAAACTTAAACTTCAGCATATATTTATTTTCAAGCAATCCAAGATAATCGATTTCATATTGCTTTTGATACATTTACAGTATTTATAGAATTTTATGTATCAGACATTTAAACAATAATGAATGCACTACAATAAATGTATCATTAAACGTTTTATTCAATAATTAATTCAATAATCTGACCATAATCAATGCCATGTTAAATTTAAAACCTTGATATGAGGTCTGATTCAACGTCGTAGCTTGAAATATAACTGTATCAGCAGAGATTATGAGCAACTAAAATACCAAATAATATAAATGTATCAGCAGTGATTATGAGCAACTGAAATTAAAATAATATAACAGTATCAGTAGTGATGGTGAGCAAATGAAATTCCAAATAATATAACAGTTTCAAAAATGATTTCGAGCCACTAAAATTTGAGAAATGAAATTTTTATTAAAAATTGCACTTGATTTATTAATAATTAGGAAAGAAGGCAAATCGAAATCAAGTGATAGAATCGGAAAAAATTTGGTAATTCTATTTCACAGTTTCATATTTTTACGATGGATATTACATAATGTTCCGTAAGGTATGCACCAATTTAATCATTGAAATGTATTAAAATAAATCTAATGACGAATAAACATGCAAATAACGTATATATTTTGTTTAAAATATTTGCTATAAAGTTCATCAGGCCAATCAAATACCTTTCTTTATTGGCATAAAATTTCTCATTTTTATAGAAGCAACCACGAAATTTCAAATTTCCATAAAGCTCCAGAGCGAATATAAGCCTTGGTTAGAAGAATTATGGCTCCATTCAGATGCACATGCTATCATTTATTGAACAGTATAAACATCGGCTGCCTCATGCATTTTCATTTAGTTTCGTAAACATTTCACGACACCTTTCACACTGCGATAGGAAATCTGCTGAAATTTAGGAAGAGAAGCATCTCTCCAAAATGGATCCAACGCGAATTTTAATAAGCCAAGCAATAGCATTTGTTAATGTAATTACCGAAATAAGCCGGATCTGAAATGGCTTTCACTGCTACTGATTTCGAGTTTATGCAAATCAGGGAGGATTTTGAAATGAACTTCTGATTATGCTTAAGCAGCTATGAAGTCTTTCCTGCGCTTACAAGTGACAAATAATTTGCCGAAAAAGGCATAAATTAAGAAAAATGATTCAACAATATAATTCGGAAGAAGAGGCATTGGAAATGTAATAGGTATTAAATCAATGATTTTCACATCCTTCAAGAAATAATTTATACAAATTCTATTATAAATTATTTATGTAAAAGTGCTCATTAAATGCTTTCATCATATTTCTAATGAATTTTTCGAAAATGGAAAAAAAATGCTGCTGAGAAAAAGTTTTAAAGTCGTAAAATTTTAATTTCAGATAGGTTCTCAATTCCTATCTTATATTATTTGGATCTCGTGTTTTTCACTTTTTTCACTCACAACAGTAATATTATTACAGTTGCGTTACATTTTGACGTCTAATATGGAATTTATATAGATTCTGCAAAAGATCAAGAGGTTATGAAAATATAAATTTAAAGAAAATATACTCCACTTATCCAATAATGAAAATTCTTAAAATCATATTAGATTGATTGGAGAAATAATGCTTGGTTAAAATCTTACATTACAATTTATAAACCTGAATTGTGATCTGAAATCATTACTTAATATGCATGCATTACTTATGCTGCCTTAGAGAATTTAAGAAAATAATACTCAATATATCCTAAGGAAAAAAGAAAAACTAAAAAAATTAAAGTAAATATTATAATACCTAAGGGAATTAAAAGAAAGAAAAATATTGAAGATGTAAAAGTGCTCATTAAAATTTAGAAAACCTGTTATTGATAGCATAATGACATTTCAGATGATATTAAACGAACTGTAATGGAAAGGAATAATTTTTTCTTTCAACGTTTGTGAAAAAATCTGGCACTTTGTTATTTATTATCTGCATATCACTAAAAATGCCATGTCGTAAAAATAACAATTGGCGAATATTTATAATTTAGAAATGCCATCCACGCAAAAGAAAAAAAATGCGAATATGAATGCATTGTCAACGTAATAAATATTTATTTTAGAGCATTTGAAACAAAAATAATGCATAAACTCGTTTTTTTCTTTCTAGTTTTGATAGAATGAAAATTATTGTTATATAGTACGTCATCTTATTAAAAAAGATTTTTGGTGCCCTTTTCAGTTGGATTGCTTTATAAACCCTCACCAACTGTTGCATGTTATATACTTTCTGAATTTTCTTCCAAATGTAAATGGTTTATGTAATTTATCAGGTACTAGTAAAGGCCGTCGATTGGTTAGAGCTGATTCAATCCAACTGAGATAAGTAGTGCAAACTTTTCTCATTCCACTTATTTTTCTTGATCAGACTTCCCACCTTCAAATTGCGTTCAAGTATCAAAGTTCGAGCATTGAAAGAAGTATAATTTGCACAGAATTTTTCAAATAATTTGGTTAACTCACAAAAAAACAACAATGAAATTAATTAGGGCGCAGGCAGCTCAAAAAGAGTCGAAAGAATCGATAGGAGGTTTAAAAAAACAGTGTCCAATTTACAAAGTCCAATAAAAACAGCGTTTAGTTTACAAACCAATCACATTCCAGAATGTGTTGCATTATCAGCTTATATGATTCCGTAAGGAAATAAGCGGACAAATCTTTGGAAGCCAAGCCAGCACTGCATCACAGTAAGATCTCAAATAAGGTGAAGAATAGCCTACAAAAATATCACATTCTGCTACTTTCACAATAAGATTATTTCCCCAATCTCATCTTGTATAACTTTGTTTTTAATCTTTCTTGAGATGAGAACTTTACCCAGTGATTTTCTATTTCTTCAGGCATTGAGAAAGCAGCGACGAAGGCTCAAAATGATGTGGTAAAAGAATGCCTGGATGACAGGAATAAAGTATGGCTAAACGCTTGGTCATGATGGTTATTTCATAGAAAAAATCTGAAATGAACTGAATCGATCTGTGTTCATTTTTCGTAATAAAATAAATTCCAAACCTCTTTTGATACAGTAGAATTTGCATATATATATATATATATATATATATGAAGTTTCCAAATTCTACGTAGCAAATATTATTGCTTTGAAATTATTTCCATTCCTAAAGGACTGCGATGCAACAGTCGTCATCTAGAAAAACATTATTTTAATGAATCACAAAACTCCTTAATGGTATTGTAAAACAGTCATAAAACAATTTCATGCAACAGAATTAACACTTTCAATAATGTTAAAACGTGCTTTTATGTAATGTTAATGTAAAAATGCAAGCTTTCATATTATAGATTGCAAATGGTGTTCATTGAGAATTTGAAACAAATATGTCTGATATTACACATATTATGAAGTCGATTTATGGATATAATTTCTGTCATTATTTTATTATAGTTACTTGCTTGTTTCAAATATATAAAGTGACTGGAGAAAGTGCATTCACTATTTCATAAACAATTGCTGATTAGAAATTCTCATGTTCCAGTAAAGCCCTTTAACTTTGCTCCTTAAAAGTGCTTTTGAGTTCTTTTAACTTGGCATTGGATTGCGTACCATAAGCTGGGAAATTTATATTAATAAGCTTGATTGAAGAACATATTTGTTTGGAAATTTTGCTTATTTATTGCACTTTGATTATTGTTTTTACATTATAATTTCAAGAAAAGAATGTTGAACTGCTTTTGAATTTCACTTACATTATTTTGTATGGCGTACATTTTTTTGTATAATTATACTAATATTAAGTTTCAGAAAACTTAAACAGAAAAGAAGGAAGAAAAAAATTTAGAAATAAACTATAACCAAAACAAGGACAGACTTTTGAATTTAAAGCAAATATTCTTTGCTCCTGTATTTTTTGGTGTTTCTTTCAAGTTCTTTAGATAATGCGATTTTCGAGAATCTAAGAAGTTCTTTCCTTTTATACCTGGAAAAAACAACAAATGTTTTTTCCCCTTTCGTCCAATTCTTCGCAATTTTCCTTTTATGTCCAGCTAATCGGATAGGATCGCCAGTACTGATAGGTTTTGGACGGAAAGAGTTTGCGTTATTTTCTGTTTTACTTTCATCCGTTCTACGCCTTCTATATTTGTTCCTTTAACGGCATCTCAAAACAAAAGCAATGCTGAACTGGTGAAATTGAAGGTCGAGAGCAGAAATGAAACTCATAAATATTTCAGAAAAGTAAATGTTCTCTTTCAGAGAACCAAAAATAAAGCCCCAGGAAATGGCTAAGCCTAGTGCATTGAACATGCGTGATATAATACATGACGTTTTAATTTTTTTCGATTTGTAAATTTCGACGTGCGAAACGTGACAGTGGAAAATATTTTGAAGACCTCATATTCAGGTGCAAATAATTATACATCTTCATTATCAAATTCGAACCTATTTAAGGGGCCGCGGTGGCCTCGTGTAAGATCTGGGCTTCGGAACCGGACGGTCGTAAGCTCAAGGCACAATTCAGCCGAATAATCAGAGCTGGTCTGGCGCAAGTTAAATCCTTCGAGACGGAGGAGCCGCCCTTTACATCTGACCACGGTACAAAATTAAGAGGTCCGTCCAAAAATGGCCCTAGTGTTGCTTTTAAATGGAGCATTAATGTAACTAGGTTACACCAACCAAACCTTTTCAAATTCAAGCGCTCCAGCTTAACATGTGTTGGTTGTTGACGTTTCATACGTGTAAAAGTTTTCAACTACATTTTTAAGGCATAAATGTAACTAGGAAAACGTTTTCACTTTTGAATCTTTAAAAGTGATTTGATTTATTTACACATATATTTGAATGATAAATATTCTTTCAGAAATTCAAATAATTTTAAACTTAGCAAAAATTTTCTAATTTCTTTTCTGTTGAGAAATGTTGTACTCTGTTTATAATTTATATAAATCTCTCTCTCTTTTTTAACTCTTATTTACGTTTTAATGTTTCCATTTTTCAAAAGAACCTTAAAAAGATAAATTATCTGTTGTTGTTAAATGCTATGAAATTTATAAATAGAAAGCTTAAAATCTCACATTAACAGGATAAATCGATTAACTAAAAAATTATAGTCTGCACACTGTGTTTAAGAACCCTACTATTTCTACTTTTTATAGAAAGAATTCCTTATGTTCAAAAATACACAATGAATCATATTTTTCCCTCAATAATTATTGTCAGATATCGTAAAATTGCAAATGGGAAATTACATTACATGTTTAAAATCGTCGATCTATATAACAACAAAATTTTGTTTTTTATTTACATGCATTTTTGGAATGAAACAAAGTATGTGCTTACATTCTAAGATTTTCAGAAACCAGTTCGGAAATGTTGGAAATAAATCATACTAACTTTATTGGAACATCCATCATACGAAGAAATAAACGTACTTTGTTACATAAAAATCAAAAAGGAATGTTCCAGGAAATCAAAACTTTCATTTATGTAAGGAAATACAATCCTTTTTCGTGAAAGAAAATTACTCGTAAACGAATTTGGTCTGACGCAAAACTATATAAAAGTAAACCCAAAACACTGATCGCTAAACGCATTCCAAGAAAACCAAATCGCATTTGAATCTAAATCACATTTTCGGTAAAAAAAATAAAAACTACTTTGAAAATCTTATCCTTGTTGTAGCTAAGTGAAATGAAGTAAATAGCTCACAGATGAAAAAGCATATCAAATTCAAAGTGGGTTACTGAAAAAGAATACACGGATTTGTTTATCTTATTGCAGCATATCACATTACTAAAAAAAAAAAAAAGAGAAATCTCCCTCTTTTGAAAAGCTTTCAATCACTTGCAAACTCATAATTTTATTCTTTGAAGTCCTGCATTCAGTAGTTTATTCTAATAATTACTTTGTTTTGAATATATTTTTCAGACTTCTGACATTTCTAGAAACCACTCCTTTAATGTAGCAAATGCCTCCCCATATTAGTGTTCTAATCTATTCTGTTGTCAGTCGTTGGAAGCTTCCATATATTTTTTATTCATTCTTTGATAGGGAACTTTTTTTAAGTAAATAAGCTGCACTTTGCTAAGTCAGCTGCCGTCATGTCATTTATTAAAATAAATTGTCAGCAGAGTCCAGAAAACTGAATATCAGATTTCATTCGATTTGTTTTCCGATTCTTTACCAGTTCCTTTGAGCGTTGAGAAAAAAAATATTAAATTCATGCGCTGGTCAATTTATTCCTGTTTAAAATACTGACATTCTCGAGCGTTTAACTATAAGAATTTGCATTTATGCGACAGGTACATTTTATAGTTTTTATTATTTTTAGTTTAATTATACATATATTTTTTTATTTTCCTATACTCATATTTTATTCATAATACTTTAAGAATTTTTTTATCATTTGATTGCTAATAATAAGTGTCTTTCATGATTTCAGAGTCAGCAAATTTTATTTATACTGTGGATCGGTAGAAATATTGAAGATTGATCTTTCTTGGTGTATTGATGTTTTTTTATTTAGCAAATGTGATTTTTCAAATGGTCATTATAATTGAAGATTGACTTTTCTACATGTTGAAAAAAATAAATGAGAGACTCAATCTAAATAAAAAGAATGAAAGGAATAAATAAAGGAAGGAAAAGAATTGTTTTATTCTTAGATTCTGAGCATAAACAAGTGACACTACTTTAAGACCAGAAATAATAATTGATAAAAAAATTATGTTTTATATGTTAATAATTTATTTAATCATTTTTGATACGAAATTCATCAATGTTAGAAAACCGAGAAAATTGTTTTTATGTGAAAAAGTGCTTAGTTTATATATTTTTCAATTTTTAACTTTTTCCTCAGATTAAAAATATTTTTAACTAAATTTTATTTTTTCACATTCAAAAATATATATATATATATATATATATATATATATATATATATATATATATATATATATATATATATATATATATATATATATATATATATATATATATATGTATATATATATATATATATATATATATATATATATATATATATATATATATATATATATATATGTATATATATGTATATATTTGTTTAGAAATAATTTCAAAATAAAAGCTTTCTTCTTTCTTTATTAATTTCTTCTTTCCTTCTTTAAGACATAAAAACATACAAAATGAATAATAATGAGGTGGTTTCAAAGAAATATTGTTTATTTATTTAATCTAATGAAAATTAGAATCAGAAATATTAAGAATAAAGAAAGGTATTTTGCTATTTATAGTGTTATGTAGATAATCACAATAATATATATTTTTTTTATTTTGATTCATTTTTTATTATTATTTTTCCTCTTAATTACAAGCTCGAAATTTAATCCCCTGTAACTACAACGCCAGTATCATTTTTTACTTATAAGTATCAAATATCTTCAATATAAAATATAGAAATTCAATACGACTATAAAATGCATTAAGGATGCTTAGACATTTAGTGCATTGATTAAAAATTAATGATTCTTCACTGATTCCCTAAATACGAATTGCTTGGCATTTTCTGATGTTTAAAAAAATTGTAAGAGTTTAACAATATTATCAAAGGCTTCGTACTACATCAACTAATATGAAATCGACACTGTTACTCTTCATCAAAATATTTCAACTACGTGTCACTTTTATTAGTTAGTTCCTTGAGAAATCATGTCTTGTACTCTTGGTGTATCTAATAAATTAATATCTATGCAGTTTTAATACATATTGTTTGTACTGTCAAAATTCGTCCCTTCTATATTTTAACATATTTCGCGCTATCTACTCAGTCCACTGAAATATGTCATCCTAGGCTATATCTCATGAATAAGTTATTTATTATCAGGATGTCTACAAGTTTAATCGTGAATAATTTATCATGTTATCGTTCTAAATTAAATATTAAAATTTTGAGACACAGCTTTTAAACATTATCTTCATAAACTAGTTGAAAAGTATTTGTTGAGTCATGTTAGAATAAACAGTCTGTTACTGTTTCGTATAAAAATCGTTTCATTTATTCCCATGTTATCATCAATTTTCAAAATTAATTAACTAATATTTTTTTAATCATTAGCTATTTAATTTAACAGAAGCAGATTTTACTTCTCATTCAGATATTAAAAAATACATATTACCATTTTTCATATTAAAATTTCTTACTGAAAAAAAAACTAAATTTAAACTAAAATTTCTTACTGAAAGATGACTTTACTGGATTTTACTGGAAAAATGCTGTTTCTGTTTATAATGATTTGTCTTTATCAGCATACTGATATTCAGATCTCGGAGTAACTAAATAATTCAATTATCCAATAATTTATGCAGAATAATTTAAACAAAGAAAATTAAGAAAGAAAGTAAATAAGTTAAGAAAGGAGTTTTTAAAAAATAAAATAAAAAAAAGCTTTAAAGAAAGCAAATGTTTTGCATGGAAAAAACATTTGCATTCTGAGCTGAATATTATTAAAGAAATGTTAAAATTAATATTTGCCAATTTTGTTAATGAGAGTCACTGGTTTTTAGATATTTTAATTGATTTAATACTGGAAAAATATCTAGATTTCCGAAAGGTAAAAAAATGTGATTTTTTCAATCCAGCAGCATATGCAGCGTATTTAAATCCATATGCTTTTGTTTCATCCATATGCTAAATGCTACATCACAGAATTTTACAGTAATTAGGTCGTGAATCCTAATTACTGGGTTACTAAGACTATTTAAATATTTATAAAACTGCTCTAAGATGTCATGGTTATTAATCTTATGTTCATAACATAATAAAGCTCTCTTGATACATTGCGCCATATCTATTTATATTAAGATTCTTTTGAGCATCTTGCACGACGAAAAAGCGACAATATCAAAGGAGTACGACACTTTTACATTTGATGATATGAGTGTTTACATTTTCCGTAAAAATATCACGTGAAATAGCGTAAAAAAAATAGTTATACCAATATTTAATTCGACTGATAATCTACAGTTTGTTTCAAAATATAATCATGAAATTGAACAAAACTTGATCAATAAACATAAACGTTAGCATATCATGACCAACTTCATAAGACAGTAAAAAAGATAAAACTGAATGCATAAATAAAAAATATAATCAGTTATCTCTTATGTAAATAGTCTTGTTAAGTTTCTTTTCTCAATTCAACCAATCTGTCTACCTTAAATTAATGGAAAACATTATAGATAATCTATTAGATTATCACATAAAAACTGCATTTACAAATTCTGAATATAGCAATAGAAAAAAGACGAAAATGACTGGCATAAATTCACTGAAATGTATAACACGACTATTCCCGATTAATACTCGATTGGAGTTACTTTTCTCATCGGCCGTAAATAACTTTATTCATGCAATAAAGACAAATAAATGGTAAGTAATAAAATATTAGTTATCGAATCAGAAGAAATATGAGCATTAGTGCATTTACCAGCAAATTTGCCTTTTCATTTTTAAATAAATAGAAATAAACTGTAATCGTGAGAACAAGAGCATCTTTCAGTCAAAGTCATTTCAGAATACCACAATATGCTTAGTCACCTGTGAGAATCCATTTATTGTGTAAAATTGATATCGATGATCCATTTTTTTAATGCATCACTCAATTACATTATGATACTTATTGGAAATCGCTAATATGTATTAGGTATTATTTCTGAAATTGCTCAAAACACGCACAGCCTACGACGCCCCAATATCTTTAACATTTGAGGCTCGAATAACAAACACGATGCTGCAGTCGAAACATCACTACGCATTATTTGAAAAAAGTGGTAAACATGCGTTGCGTGAGAAGGATGGAACCGCCTTGAAGGATATCTGTCATCGCATTTCGATTTGCGAATGGCCAAGAAAGAAAGAAATATATTCTTTGGGTGATAGAAACACAAAACATGCGCGCGCAAGAATTTTTTTTTTTACTTTTTCTGTATTTTTTATAGTTTTTTTTTCACAAATTCTCTTCTTTATTTCAATATATCGTTCGACCCGAAGCGTTTTTGATGTCGATGGTTTTTTGGAATAGACACGTTCCAAGCGACAATATTCGATATTGATCCACGGAGGAAACTATTCCAATGTCACGCGGGATTGAAGAATAAGAGGTTTTTTGTAGAAGGCACGACTGATCAGAATTTTAAGTCACGTGCCATTTGTTTTTATTTATTTGAAAGCACATTTGAGAGCCCTCTGTGTATAGATAGTGTATTATTTCTCGGCCAAAGGAATAACCAATGAAATATTTAGACTCAGGAATCCATGCTGCTCTGGCCTCCAGAGCTTTAGTTTAAATCTGAATGTAGTTCCAACGTGATGCGCGTTCGGAAATAATACGTGCCATAAAACAACCTTACGGGAAAAGAAACATGCAGACGTTTTAAGCGTTTTTTTAAGTTGGTTTGAGAATGATTAAGCAGCATTCTGAAAATAGGAACTCCAAGTTTAATTTTGGAATGAAATATTTAATTTATGAAATTTATATAAGTGATATTATTTATGCACTCCAGCATTTGTTTTCATAAAATTCAATGACAAACGAACTGATTATTCCAGATTCTACTTTCAAATATCTTTTTTTTAAAATCATCGTTTAATATTGCTTTAAAGTTTCAATGTTTGAAATAGAATACGCTTACAATGTGCACAGAAAAAATACTATTGTTTACTTATTTAGAATATTCAGTGTCATCGCATATAAATGGTAAAAATAACCAGAGAATGAATGTTTGATGTGAAATATTATTTATTAATAATTTTCGTGGATATAAATAATTTCCATCGTGCCATAGGTAGAATTAACATACAATTTGATGAAATGTAAAAGTTTTTTTAATTAATTGTAATCAAAATAAGTTTCATTTTTTAGATTTATTATAATATAACATATCAGATAAAAGCTCAACGAGTATGATACATTTTGAATACAGACTAAAATACTAGATACTAAAAATTGTGAGTAAAGATTGAGAATTTTTCCACAAATTTATATTGAGACCTTAATCATTTTTCTAAATATATATATATATCGCTTCCTTCTTCATATTTATCTTGGTATCTGTAAGCTGTACCAAGTTTACTTTTACTTTTAAGGAAAAAAAAACCAAAATGAAGACAGAATTATGAATATAAAATTTTTAAAAATGCGCTGGTTTAAATTTCTTTTTTTTATTTTGATATTAAAATAGAGATAGAAATATTCTGTGAAAAATGCTATTGGAGATTTGTTTTTATAGACTACCTTTTAATAATAGATAAAATGTTATTGAAAAGCTATTACATTATTTAAGTGCTGTACTTTTTTTTTCTTTAATTTTATCTATCATCTATAGTCATATGTGTAAGATGTTACAACGCGAAAGTTTCTAAAAAACAACTAGGTATTAAGAAACATTTTTTTCAGGTATTTTTTGAGAACTTGAATCAGTTTAATGGGTTAAATTTTCCTTTTCTTTGAAGTTTGTAAAGTACCAAGTTAACCAAGCATGAATTCAATAATTCTAACTAAACGTCCCCTTAAAATTCTATATTCCCATGCACATTCATTGATAGAAAAATCATGCTGGTGGGCGAAAAGTAAACATCATCTAGCGATTTGTCATCACGACATTCAGAACAGTTGCCCGGAATCCCCCCTCCAGATGAGATATCAAACGCATTGTGGGAAAGTTCCGGGCTGTTGACAAGCGGGGTACTGTCATATTGGTAGGAGAGTGAAGTAACATGTCGAAAATCACGCCTCACAACTAAGTGGGAACTCAAGATCGGAAGAAAAATGGCATAACTGAACATAATTTTAATTATAGTAAACTTTTAGAAATACTTTTAGAATCCTAAAGTTAAATATTTATAAAGTCTAAGAATTGTTTCTTATTAATATTATATTATTTCCTTCTTTCCTGTGAATGTTTTTGTTTCTTGATTATTTGGCTATGTATAAATATACTTGGCAATTATATACAATAAAACAATAAGCTATATAATGAAAATATGAATATTATATTAAAAATATAAACGCACTATTACATGCAGGCATTTTATAAACAAAACAAAAAGCATGGAGACATATTTTATTTGTAATCAGAGCAAGAAGTATTAAGCAAAATAACTAATATTAGTAATTATACAAATTGCTTCTGAAAGAGTTTAAATAAATATATAAAAATTATTATATAAAAAAATTATTATACATAAAAATTATTATATATAAAAATTATTATACATAAAAATTATTATATATAAAAATTATTATACATAAAAATTATTATATATAAAAATTATTATATATAAAAATTATTATACATAAAAATTATTATATATAAAAATTATATATAAAATCAGACGAATCAAACAAAACAAAACGATCAAATTGTCCTGTTAAAATGATTTACGCTATACCACAATAAAAACACAGAAAAAAACCATTCATAAAGTTATTTGTAAGATTGACATAGATATTTGAAAATGAAATTATGAATTTTCCATGCAATAAAAAAGGGTTCATCTAAATTCGAAAATCCAATCCTCATATTAAGTTTCCTCCCGAAGTAGTTTTATTATTATTATTGTTTGCTTTCTAAGTCGCTTAAACTTCACTTCGATTTTATTTCAATTGGAAAACTGTAATATAATACCAGAAAACACGATTTTCATTTTTAGATTAAACCTTTTTCAAGTCACAGTATATCATAGTTTTAATTACAAAGTAATATTTAAAGTAAATCACAAAATAATACCTAAAGTAATACACAGTAATATACATATACACATTTTTCTTATTTTATTTTATTTTTCGAGTTACTTCCAGATTTCGTCGTTTGGAGTGCTCCATTACAGCAGAATTTATTTACTTATTAGTAAATGACGCTTTATTTGTAATTTTTGCACCAAATTGAGTATATATATATATATATATATATATATATATATAGAGAGAGAGAGAGAGAAAGATAAATAATATAAATATATAAGATAAAAATATTTCTGTGTTAGTAATATTTACTGTGTAGCAACTATGTAAATATATTCTTCTATAATTATGAAATATAAATGAATAAAACCCAAATGTATAAAAGCATTCCTTAAATGAATACTTTTCTTTTGCCCTTCTGGGAAACATATTTTATTATAGTTAAGAAATGTTTTTAGAAATATAATTGGACATTAAAATGTTTCATAATGGCTTATATGGTTTTATAAAATTCTTCTCATTTTATTGGAAAGAGAATCATTTCAATAGAAATATAACAATTTAAAATATCATCTGAAATATATAAAAGAAAAAAAGAAATATTTTGGATTTTTCTTTTTTTTATCAGGAAAAAGATTCGAATTAAATTGCCTTGTTCAAATAGAATAATAAAAGCTTAGACTTCAAAATTGAAAGGAAGATGTAATTATGCCTTTTATGCCCGAACATCACATAAGAAGATATAAAATGAGAAAATCCATAAAAATCTGCATTTACCAAATTAGCTCTCTTGAGTTCTCTGATGTATTTTTTTATTTTATTTCTTCAGATGAAAGAAATTGAAGACAGTGATTAAAAATATTTCGGCGTGTTTTATTAAAAAGCATTCGATACTAACATTATCTATTTTTAGATAATCCATTCATGAATGTTTGAAAGAAATATATTAATAAAAACTTGTTTAACACCATTCGCATCATAAACAAATTTCACATCAGATCAATTATACAAAAAGTTATTAATAATTTTGAATTTCTTTAATATAGCTTTTTTTGCCTATTTAAAGAAATGCAATTAATTTGGTGTAATAAAAGAACAGTTTATTGAAAGAAAATATAGTAAGAAGATATATAATTAATTTTTTAATGAATGGATTCAGGAAATATATTTCAATAAGGGATCATAATCAAATAAAAGATGTAAATTGAAATGTAAAAAAGAAACCAAATAAAAATTCCTTTCGTTTAAATGATTAATAAAAAATGAAAATAAGCAATATAACATGATTTTAGTTATAATAATTTAAGGTACTTGTCAATGTTTTTTTTTTCTATTAAGTTACTTCTGAATTATAACAGATATTAATTTTATACCCTTATTAAAATAATATATATATATATATATATATATATATATATATATATATATATATATATATATATATATATATATTCCAATTATCAACTAAATTTCGTGGAAGAAAGAAAGTTATTGTGTATATTTAACATTAAAGTTAAATTCAAAATACATAGAATAAGTTAGTTCCTGTAATTTTTTTCATGATAAAAATTGTGAGAAAAATTATTATATTTCAATATCATATCTATAAATATGGTATTCTTATCGACTAATTCTATTGTTTAGTGCATTAATATATAAAAAAATGTTAGTATGAAAATAGTTCTTTTTTGAAAGAAAGATAGTGAATAAAAAAATGTGCTAAAGGAAAAAAAGAAATTGTTTTAAGAACAAAAGAAAAGAAAGAAGAAAACCTTTAGGCAGTAGAACCTGGTACAATTAGTGATATTTTGAGATTTAACGGTCACACCAATTATAATCAAAATAAATACTAAATGTACAAATTTAATCAACGAAGAAATAGAAATAAAATGTTTTTATAGATAATTGGACATAAAAATGGAAAATTAAAACAATATTATAGAAACGAAAGATGAAATAATATTGTACTTTACAATAAAAACATAATAAAAAATTATATTTTGCACTTAAAATTCGATCAGTACGCATACCAAGACGCAATAATAAGTAGCTTGAAATGCAAAATATACTTCTGTAATCAAAATATGAACGAATTTATTAACAAAAATACTAGTAGATTTTAAATTTTAGTAAACATATAATTTTTATTAAAGGTATTTTAAGGTTTAGTTCAAATCTAAGAATTCACCGGGAAAAAAGAAAGCTTCATTCCATATAATTGAAAAAGTCATACTATAAAAGCTGAGAAAATCTTTATTGATTTTGGGTGAAATAAATAAATAGTTGTAAGTCATCGTAGTTTTACAGATTTAGAATTTTCCATCCTAGAAGTTGTGAAAAATCATGCCACCTACCAACATTATAAAATTTCAATAAACAAATCCGGATACATCCATTATTTTGATACAGTTCATATTTTGTTCGACATCTTGGATTGTGTATGCTGTAATTTTACATTTTGATGGCAGTAAGTCCATGCTGTCAAGTACCAACAGATCAATACATAAAACAAAACTCAGAACTTGTCCATCTCTATAACATCTGATATCCAGATTCCTCTAATAAGCCGGTAATATGACTCGAACCACTTTTATTAGCAACAACTCTAACCCTCTGTCAACAGTGCAAGTTATAATGGACGTCTCGTGACATCCACAGCTGCCCAGTCCTATCCGTTTACCAGACTTGCATTATAGGTGTTGTTGGGACGCCGCGTGAACAGAACAGGAAGGGGAGACGGACAGTCGCACTTAATTTGGACCATCCCAGTTGGTAAGGGTCAGTGAAGCCTCCTGCGTCATAATCTGACATCTACCTTGCAAATGCGTGCCTCTACCTTATCTATTGGTAAATGAGTAAATTTCGTGCGGGCATTTCTATGGCTCTATTTGCTGTCATATCATTGGATTCATATTATACTGTTTGCCCCTCTGGAATTGTAAACCTCGATACATTTGCAGTATCAAGAATCAGACAGTTCACAGTTAAATAAATGTAGTGTCGTGTTGGTCACGTAATGGTCATAAGATCCTGTATTGATATAGAGAGTTAATAACTTAAGTTAAAGTTAAGAAAAATAATTTCAGAAGATAATTTGATTTGTATGCAAAATTGTATATATGGCAAACAGAATATTTACAATATTCAAAATTATGCATATCTTACTTATTTAATTTTTGAAAAAAGAAAACAATAACAATAATTCTTATCAAATAAAACAATACGATGTATTTTTAATGAATTATTTTGAGATATTTGAATAAGAAGTTATAAAATATTTAAAAGACTACGATATTTTTAGATTTTTTTTTTTGAAAATTAAAAGAAATTTTTCTTTATATAATAATATTTGCAGTTTCTATAAGTAATTCCTGATATCCTTTTCAATAAATTGATATTCTTTCTGTATTACACAAACTTAAAATTTGATTTCAGCGAAATTTCAATTACGTAGATTAGATAAATAAAATTCAAACCTTTAATAAATATTTTTAATGAAAGATTATTTCAAATTTTATTTAATTTTCAATTGCATTCTTGAAATGAATTTATTGAAGAACAAAAATAACAAATATAAGATTAGTTGAATTTTAATACATATAAATTGTTTTTAAATCTTTTTGAAACCAGTTCTTTTGTGAAAATTCTTCATCAAGGCATTAGAAACATATATTGAATTATAAAATAAGAAAAATGAATAAAATTCTCTTGTGAAACTCGAATTAAATAAATTTATGCAGCTCACGTAGTATATCTATACAATGGAATTGGATATTTTCCAGTATGAATTTAAACATTCTTTAAAAATTTAAGGCAAGAAAAAGGGTTGATGAGCCAAAGATTCTAGGGCACTTTGATTTTATTAGATTATGATTATTAGTAGAAGATAATAATATAACATCCATAAGCACTTACTTGGCGAATCTTTAAAGAATTTCTTTCGGCAAAAGTTATAAGTTTATCTTCTTTAAAATAATACTTTTTTATGACGTAATATTTTATTATAAATTTAATTACGTATATATAATCTTCCCAGAAAAAAGACAGATTTTCTCGGAAAACGTAATAACATTATTTTGCGCATTTTACCATACATTTTAAATAATAAAAAAAAAATCACCTAAAAATTTATATTTATTATTTTTAAAGATCAGAAAGAATAAGAATTTTTCTTAAAGTGAGAAATCCATTAAGTACAATATATTATAGACAGTCTTCCTTGATAATATGCAAACGGCAGCAAAATGCACCAAAATGCAAATACGATTGCGTAAAAAATGAAAATATTTGAATGGATTCAGATTACGACATTTGTTTCGAATTTGGCAGGTTTTTGCAGAGAAATAAAGGAATTCGAAATTCAAGATTCAACTGAAACTTGGAGATAAAAGGGGAAACTGTATTAAATCCAAAAGGCAAGAAACATAACTTAAATCACCTGCAAAGTCCTTTCATTCTCTTTCAGAGCGGTTTGCTGGTCGAATATTTTCGTTTGAAGAATCCGAAATCCCTCTTACAAATATATGGGATATCGAGTGTTGGGTCGAATATCGATTCGCTAGGTAATACCCGCCAATCGAAGGACGCTTCGGAAAACGGCTTTAAGTGTGCTTTTTTGAAGCTGTTTTCAACTCCTATTCTGATGTCGGATTCTTTCTTCTCGAGCGTATGTTATCGACAGGTAGCTTACGCCAAAGTTCAACCAAAGCGCTCTTCCGTTGAAGGATTGCCAAGAGTACGGTTTGAAAGTCAAAATTTTAGAGGGGAGGGATTTGAACATCTGTAAGCTGCCTTTTATTTCCCTCCTATTTGCTGTTGCACTCTTTCTCATTATTATACTTTAATCGCCATGGTAACTACACGGTCCGATTGCATACATGCAAATTGCAAATAATATGCATAAATTGAGCATAATACATGTAAATTTCAAATAATACATATAAATTGAAAATAATACGTGTAAATAATACATGCAAATTTCAAATAATACATATAAATTGAAAATAATACGTGTAAATAATACATGCAAATTTCAAATAATACATATAAATTGAAAATAATACGTATAAATAATACATGCAAATTTCAAATAATACATATAAATTGAAAATAATACGTGTAAATAATACATGCAAATTTCAAATAATACATATAAATTGAAAATAATACATGTAAATTGTATATAATTAAACCAATTATTATTTGCAACTTACAAAGCTTGTAAGTACTTGTAACTAAACATATCGATTGCGTACATGTAAATAAAAGCAATAACCGCAAACAGTTTCGAACATTGCATGCAAATGCATAATATATTCGTATTTTGTAATAAATACATACAAATGAGTAGGAAAAATTAATAATTTTATTAAGATGAATATTATGTTTTCCTTTGACATGAATGAAAACATAAGATATAGAATCATCTTTGTCAATATGGAGATTTTTTTTTTTTTAGTATGTAACTTCCTGATACTATAAGAGTGTTTAGATGGGAAGTTTGAAAATGCATAGCTACAATTGATTTCCATATTCATGATTGATATTGGTGTAAATTCCTCATGCTAAATACCATGCAATAGCACAAACAGAAAATCAGATATAATTTCAAAAACCCCTTTATTTAGCGTTAGTGCTCTTTATTTTATAAATAAAAAGCAACATTTTGTTGTACTCCAGAGGTTGCATTAGTTCTATGTACACGAGGAAAAAAAATCACAACGTTTCTGAGAATTAAAATACGGTTTTTCACTCAGTTTTGTCTTTGTAACGTAAATATAAATAAATGCATTTTACTTTTAAATAAGTGTCTTGTAATTCTAAAAATGTGAAGTCATTTTTCACGTTAAGTACTTCTAAAACGAAACTTAAATCTTTAAACAGAATGATTTAAATAAAAATAAATATTTAAAATGTGTATTATTGCAAATAACCACTAAATACATATATAAAATGATTATTTATTTAATAAATGTTATCAATAGATGTTTGCATAAAATACATATATAAATAAATAAGAATTTACATAAAAATCAACAAAAAAATACGATTGGTGCAAATAGATCTTCATGTGAAATAAAATACAATGACAATAAAATTTCATTTCTGTGAACTTTGTTATGAAAATTTCGTATAAAATGCATATAAATTTTAAGTTCTTCATTTAGGCTTATTTTGAAGATTTTTGGAGATAGTTTTCACATTTATAGAGATACACATTTTAAGGTAATGATTGGGCTATTAGACTTAAAATTCCATCCACACATATCAATAAAAGTTCACTAAATAAAAGTGCGTAAAAAATATACTTTATGTGATAATTATCTAAAAAATGTAATTTATCGTATGCAGGGTACTATTATACAACGGGAAAGAACAATATTAAAATGTTGTCCTTTCAAACGCAGATGAAGAAAAGAAGCTTCAAATTTGTGTTAGCTCAAGAAGCGTCTTGCATTCATCTATACAATCAAATCTTGCCCGATGTCGGTTTTGTTATTCAATCTTTAATCAGTTGTATTGAATCAATTTTTAATTATTGATTATCGAGCGATAGAGAATAACTGGTTATTCTGGAAAACATTGATTTTTTCAGAGAATATTTAAATAGTATTTTTAATTTTTATCAATGCCTATATAAATCCTACTTCAAAGTTTTATGTTATTCTACCATATTCTAATTAGTATTTAGTTTAGACACGAATGACGCTGTTAGAAAAAAAAATGCATTTAAACAAATTCTAAAAAAATAAGTTTTGGAAATCATGTCTTGTTAATCTGCCGTGTAAAACTCAAACAAGGCTCCGCATAAAGCATCCCTTTTAACTTTAAATTTCAATACTGAGAGATTAAAATTATATTACTTTTTTTATTTTAAAATCTGGTATATCATATTAGCTATTCTTGTTTTTATTATTGATATAAGGATGTTACACTTTTTTATTTCTTTTGAAATTTAATAAACATTTCATAATCCGTGTACAATCATCAATTAATTTGGAATTCTTTGGGTAACAGAAAAATGATAATGCATGGTAAATATATATCAAAATTTTTATACACGACAAAAATTGGTTACTCTGCAAACCGTTAAGAAAAGAGTTTAAAAAATCAAAATAAGATAATTACCCACTTTTCAACGATGAAAGACGTTAAAACAGAACTATATGTCTACTTACTCTCAGTTTTGACAAATTTGAAATAAAAAGAAAATTTTGACATCTCATTCAGTTGACTTATAAGTAGATTTAATTAAAATACGGAAATTCC
The DNA here is from genome assembly GCF_947563725.1 of Argiope bruennichi. Lineage (NCBI taxonomy): Eukaryota > Metazoa > Arthropoda > Arachnida > Araneae > Araneidae > Argiope > Argiope bruennichi. Next base: position 6,472,645 of record NC_079155.1, read on the forward strand.
AATTAATACCTCAATGAATAGAATCCTCATAAAATAAGAGATCGTGTGAGGCAATATTAAAGAATTGATATATCAAATCTCAGTTGCCAAAGGAACTGAGTTAAATAATCTTGTTCATGTTGTCTGTATATTTGTTATAATTATTCTGCAATATGAGCTCAGTCCACCAAACAACAGAGCGAATAATCATACTTGAATATGCAAGTATTGTTAACTTTTGTTCTTGGAACCATAGAGTATAGTTAGTTTTTCATATTTTAAATCAAGATTCTTCAAGATCGTATGCGGAACATTAATCCACAGTTTGAAGTCAGCATTTAAAGAGTCGTCAGCAGCAACATCGTCAGCGCTTAAAAAGTACAAATTTCATGAAAATTAAAGAAAATAGAGATATGATTCTTTGGAAACTTTTCAACACTTGAATGTGAGGAATTTTAATTTGAATTTAAATATAGTATTAAAATCAAGTTCCTCACAAAATGTAAGATTTTTGGGATTAAAATATATTTTAAAAAATTTAAATACATAATGCAATCATTATTTCCTTCATTACTTCATCCGGTTTCTGAATAAGAATTGTTTCAGATTTTCTTAACAGTATAATTTATAAAGATAGTATTATAGTAATTGTAGATAAAAAAATGTTAATACACACTTAAGGGTTGGAATGATAAGTTATAATTTAAATGTGTATTTTACGCAGACTCTTATATGCATTTAATCACATTTTCATTCTAATAATAGTGCCATATAAGAAAAGTTCCTGGTTCTTCTTTATAAAAATATTATTATAGGCACATAATTGAATATTAAACTAAAACAATTAATTGATTATTTAAAATTCTAAAATTTCTATGCAAATATGTATTTGCTCAGTTTAGCTGGATTTCGGTTTTTGCAGAAAATAAACCCAACAGATAATTTAAGAAACTGTTGTTCTTGATATAAGATTTAAAATAAAATTGAAAAAAAAATATATCGATGCATTCAAACACTTTTTCCGCCATTTTTAAAATAAGTCAAATTTTATTTGGTAAATTAAACTGTTTAGAAAACACCGAAGCACATTTTAAAAGTCGTATGGATAACAAACACCAAGTGAGTGCAATTCAAACATTTTCAGTAATAAACTTATTTACTCAAATTACTTTCGAAATGAATGCATTCTCATCCTTTTCCAGTGCTAATTTAAAGGTAATTGGAGGCGTCAGTTAAAAATATATTTTAGAAATTGAACCTTTACTTTTGAAATGTTATACCCAGAAGTAAAAATTAATCGCTGCTCTAAAAAAATCACTAAAGTTTTATCTAATATAATCTAATATAAATCTAATCGAATCTAATAAATTGTCCAGCCAATTTACAACTAAATGGATACAAATAGATTATAAACTTGCGAAAAAGGATTATTGTATTAACTCATAATATGTATAAAACATTTTCAGCAAATTGGTTAAATTGCAGGCGGCAAGTTTTTAAAATAATAAACAACTTTTTATTGGATAGATTTCTTCCATTATTTTCTCTAAAAAAGTTTTCAAAATGCCAAACTCATTCGGACATTCAAAAGAAAGAAATTGTTTCTGAATATTTCAAGAGATTAAATGGATTAATTTTCATAAAAACTGTTAAATTAGATTTATCTATGATGCTTATATTCAGTCGGAATTTATTCAGTTATTTATTTATCCTGAAATATAAGTAGCGTTAAGGAAAGATTCAGAATATTCGGTTCGCTTACATCAGTGGTAAACATTCCAGGATTTAATAACTTTGTTTATTTGTCTTCTATTTGTTTCACCGTTTTTCTGTTGGGCATATCACTTAAATAAATACGTATTCCTGTTTCTCTGAAGTTTTAGTATGAAGTCATAAATTTATGAAACTTAAAATCAAATTGAAGTTGAAAGTTTCTGTTTATATTTGTCTTAAAATAAACAAAACATGCATAATTTTTTGGTGGTGATTCAATTTTTTTGAAAGAAATATTTTTTGTTTATGTTAAAAAATAAATATATGCAAAAATAAATAAGCATATCGCTGCAATATTTTTATAAAGCATTATTGCTTTGTAAAAACAAAACATTTGTTTTTCAATAGAGTGAACGAAAATTCGAACATATAATGGATTTCTATTTTGATTTTGATTTATTGAGCAAATTATTCACCTTCAATAGTTTTTTTCTATTATTGATCGCTTCGAAATTTAAATAATGTTGATTATAAAAAAAATTATTCAGCGAATTAAAACATTTTTAAATATTACTGTGAAAGGATTAAAAGAATAATGTTTTATCATTATTTCATATTCTAAGTATATATATATATATATATATATATATATATATATATATATATATATATATATATATATATATATATATATATATATATATATATATATATATATATATATATATATATATATATATATATATATATATATATTCTCAATAATTATTGCAAAACAATAATAGCGTTAAATATAATGCTTTTGTAAATGGAAAAAAATATTGCTGCATCAATAGTTTCAATTAAATAATATTTATGCTGCCTTTCACTCTATTTTTACCCCTACGCTAACATTCATACTATTTTTCATCTTATTATCTATGCAAGAATATCTTCTATGCATTTTTACCTCCATTCTCTATTATAATTAGGTCTTGGTTGTAAGGTCTCGGCTTCGAAACCGCAGGTCTTACGTTCGAGAAATAAAAAATAAATCAGGTCTGGTGCACATTAAATCCGTTGGGGCCAAACTTGCTCCCGCTGGTGTGGTGCAGAAGCTTCCAGATGAGGCTGCCAGCTCAGGTGTCGTCTGGCAGCGGTTCAAAATTACGAGGTCTGTCACAAAATAGCCCTTGTGTTGCTTTAAAACGGGATGTTAATATAACTAAACTAAACTACAATTAAGTCTTCACCAGCTGGGGTGTATGGCCAATAATATTAATGCAGATTAAATCCATTAAAAGAAAAATAAACTGCTTCAAGAAATTAAACTGCAAAAAAAAAAAAATCTTAACTACTTTAAAAATTTACCATTTCTGATTTTAAGCAACTTCTATAAATGAGCCACTGATAAAATGTGATAGAGAAGCTTGAGGCTAATTGTAACAATGGTAATTTATACTTGAATGTAATGTCGTGGTTTGTAGAATTTTATTTCAGATTTTTCGCTAAATAGGACTCTTATGAGAGCCTTGTTACTTCAACACAGTCATTGCTCAACCGAAATTGAATAGTGAGAAATTTTAAACACGTGCTGTCTTTTAGCTAGTAAATGGAGAAAAAATATTTTTAAATTCTGTGATAGGATAATTTAATGTTTTTAAAAATGTTCTTACTTATTTCCTTTGTCCATGTATTACGTTTTAAGAACTTGTTTTAATTTCTTATGTAACCGCAATATTTTTTTTATAAATCAACAAAAAAATTCGAAACTACACGATGGCAAACGTTGCCTCTCGAAGCTAGCTGTTAAAAAAATCTCAGAGTGAGCTGTAACATATAAAACCTTACAGCCAGACTTCTTTCTTTTATATTTGATTCACCTACTTAGCATTTTTGCTTTAAATTTTATCATGCCTTTTCGAATATCAGAACTTTGTCTAAGGATTCAACTCTGAAAAAAATATAACAAAATCTTTAAGTTAAAAAAAAAAGATTTAAAAAAAAGTTTAAAAATGAATCCCTCTTCCTGTTAAAGAAGCAGTGGAAAAAGTAAATTATTACGTAATAAATAACTCTTTTTTTTAAAAAAAAAACTATTTTAAAAATTAAAATTATTAAAAAAATATATAATGACAATTTGTTCTATTAAGAATTATTTCTTGTCAGTAATTCATGTGATATAAATAAATAAGATGAGGAAGAATCCCTCTATGGAATAAGATAAACATATCAATTTTTCGAATCACTTTGCCAACATACACAAAACAAAGATCACAATTCCATCTAATGTTTTATGCATACATGTCACCTATATGATATTTTACATAAACCTGCATTTTTAAAGGGCGGATTATATTTTCACAAACTCTCAACAGCAGCATGAGCATCATACTCATGTTCCTTTCCACATATTACTTTCCCGCGGGTAAACAGAATTCTTCCTTGTGCCTTATTTTTCGCTTTTGCCCATTAAGAAGAGAGACAGAGCAGTGAAAAAAAGGGATGCAACGTGCGAAAGAACTTGTAGTCTTCAGAGAGAAGAAGGAGAGAAAAAATAGCGGGTGGAAAGCAATGTGGAAGGAACAGAACAAATTTACGTATAATCTTAACAACAGGATAGGCGAAACATCCTTTGTTCGTAGATGAGGGCTGCGCAACATATGAGGAACGCCACAATCTTTCTCGATCACATCTGCATAATATAATGCGACATGGCACGCCATGCAGAAAGAAGTTAAAAAAAATAACAAAGAAAAAACCGATGCAAAGTATTAATATCGATTCTTTTAGTTTTCGTTTTTTCCCCCTGCGTTTATGTTTTGACTCTAAAGTTTTGCGGTTCTTGCATCAGACTGATTTGACTTTTAGTTGGTTAAAGAGAAAAAAAGTCAAAATTCATATGAATTAAAACTATCACTTCTTCTTCTTTGTTGTTTTCCATTATTGACTGGAAACGGAGAGTTTTTGATTTTTCAACTTATGATATAGAAGAAATAAGAGGAATGTTAATATCTGCTATCTGTGTTTCTCTTTTCTATCTCAAGAATTTGACAAAATAAGAAAATATTGCAACAAACTTAGAAAGCGTTATTCGAAATAGTTTTTTTTTTCTATAGGGAAAATAGTGTTTGCGCATATAAGCTAATAATTTGCTGATTTGTAGGAAAAAATGTCGATTTTTTGTACAATTTTGAAATAATAATATAAATTCAAGAATAATTCGAAGACTTTTATTTTTGTATTTTTACAATTATATATTCAATTTTTCGCTATTGATCTACATAATTGAATGAGCATGAAATTATTATTTTTCATTTTCGGAATTTTGATATGGTATTTTTAAATGTTTGTGGCATAAACTGATAAATTTATTGTGTGATAAATATAATTTTCTCACATTTATTTAAGCAAATCACTAATGAATCTCAATTGTATAAAAATTAATAGAATTAAAATATTATCTTTCGGCAATCGTTAATGGAATACATTGATCATTCATTCATTTTTTCTTGAAAGAATATTACTATCATAGTAATATTCTTAGAAAAAACTTAACATCCTGATATTATATTTGCTACAGTAACAGTATATAATCAGTACTAAATACACGTTTCTATATTCTGTAATATCCTTAAGTAATGTAAATAATTACTAAAGGATGATGAAGAGAGTGTAATATTCTCTAGAATACATGTTTCTGACAGTGGAATATGTATCAATTATAAATATTTCTTAAATTAATTAAAAACGCTTTTTATAGTTAAGATAATATTACCTTTCTTCAAAATAATTTTACATGCATTACAAATATATAAATGAATATAAATATTTATGTCTACATAAAATATGAAATTTTTCAGTATATTGAATATAATAATATATTTCATAATATTGAGAAATATATTAAAATATATTTCATAACATTGAGAAATTGACTAAACATTATATTAATTTGACACAAAATTACTTATTCACTTATTAAACATGAGTGTAAAAATAAGCATTGTGTTTTTCAGTTAATATTTAGATTTTTTTTCAGTGTTAATAATAAGCCAAAATATAAAATATCTAATTTTCCCTTGAAGCACATATTTCCTCAACTATACAATACTCTTGAAATCTTTCTAGGCATTCAGGAGACAACATCAGGGATTTTAGCATTTACTTTTTGCTTTCGATAACGAAAAAGTTAATTTCATAACGAAACATGTTTTTTTAATTTCATGTCTGTAAATTTAAATCACCAGGGATTTAACCGTAATGAGTCCTTATTTGATATAAGAGGCAACAGCTTTAAATGAGATTTTCAAAAATTTTAGCTATTAAGATTAAAATTCTGATCTAAAGAACTCAAATTATTGAAATGCACCTCAAAACTTATGAAAAAATAATCTTACATTTTGTATTTTTCACTTATTAGCAATCATTCTATAAATTTTATATATGACTTTAACAATGACGATAAATAACTTCTATGTTACTTTCTTGTTATCATTGCATAGAAACCATGAATTTGAGTATTTTTTCCGATTATAACTAATTGATTAATTGACTAATTTTTATTCGGACTCTCATATCTAGTTCTTATAATTAAAAAAAATATTCATAGAAGATTTTTTTAAACTGAAATATATATTTTCAAGTTAATCGCCTATTGTGAAATTTCAAAGTCTCTGAAATTTTAAGTTATTTTCTATCTTGCCTTTTCTTTTTTTTAAAAAAATGTTTATAAAAACATGCATTAATATTTTATACATATTAAACATTTGGCTTTTAAACTAAATAGAATAAAGTTAATAGTGGTCGTCTGTGCCATCAGTGAATTATTATCATGGATTTGGTAACGAAATATTTTTAAAAATTATTTCTTATAAGTCGATTCATATTTATCAAAACCATATTCATGCATATACATTTTGAATCTGAGCTCTTTGCATTTTTTTATAATATCGGGACACAGTATGTAAGTTCTTTTTCCTACAGCTAAGTCCATGCAATAATATAAATAAAATATATTCTTTAAACATCTGAATTTGAGCAATTAAAATGACAATTGTCCTTTAAACATTTGAATGTCAACACTGTTTTGCATTTTTAAGTGATTTTTTAGAAAGAGAAAATAATTGCTAAAAACATAAAAAGAAATAATTTAATTACATTTTTCTAAAAAAAGTTTAGATTGTAATATTTCTAAAATAAAATTTTCAAGTAAATGAAATTTTTCATATGCATATAGTTTTAATGTAATAAACATATTTAAACTACTGAATATTTTAAAAACAATATTGCATAGAAATATTGTTTTATTGTAACTAATTCCCTAAAGCAATATTGCATAATAATGTTTTAGGGAATAAATGTGGATTGATTTTAATGTATTATATTGAATATGCCAATAATATTATCGGATACATTTAATATAGCTCAAATTTAGGAATCTCTATGTTTTTTAAATGAATACTACTTGCTTTTTCTGCATTCTTAGAATTTTATAAATCATCTTGGTTTTTGAAAAGATGTGATTTTTTTTTAAATAAAATATCTGCTTTGCCTCTGAACATAAAAAAAATACAATCTAATTTTGATTTAATTATTTAATTTCAATTCCTAATTTTTAAAATAAAGCATACGTAATGACATTTCATGCATTTCTGATTCGCGCAGACTACTTTATCAAAAAGCTTTAAATTTCATAACATAATCCTCGGTTTGCTGGAAAGTAGATGCTATTCAAAAAAAAAAAAAAAAAAAAAAAATGCCGTCTGTGATCGAACCAAGCACACGCGCAATCAATTACCTCTAATCTTGAATATTATATGACGTGATAACAAAATAAAAATAGAGGGGAAAATAAGCACATCTTAGGGAAAATTTGTCCGAGAGACACGCATACTAAATATTAAAGAAATATTGTCGCGGAATATTCTACATATTTCTGATAGAGTGGATAAGAAGAGCTATATATCATTACCTCGCAAAGAAAATTTTCTTACTTGAAGAGAGAGTTTTTCTCCCGTATATCAGATTGTCGCCTTCAGGGAAGATTTCCAATTTTTTTCCCCACCGTCGTCACAGTCCCTCGTTATTTTGTTGTTTTTCCGCACCCGTTTTTGCTGTGTTTCGTATCGCCCAAAGGCCTCCAACAAACTGTAGTAACGAAAGTGAGTTTACGGAATTTTTTTTTCCTTCTTTTTCGTCACCATGAAGTATATATTTTAGAATTTAGGTGTTTTCTGCAATATTTGACACGATATTGCTTTTTGAGTTTGGATCTCTTCGGGTCCTCTTTCTTTTAAGAGTGAGAATGACGGAGGTATGCTCGCACCAAGGAAAATATTCGATACTTTTTCCTTCAATAGGTATACAACATTCCTCGTCACTGTTTTAAAACACCTTTTCCTATAGCTTCAGGCAACACTTTTCAGAAGAATAAAATCAATGCTGTTCTCATGGTTTGTTCCTTTTATGACTTTCTTTTGTATGGAAGAGACTATTCGAAGAAATAATGTGCGTTTGAAAAGATAGTGATAAATTGTACAAACCCGCTTTGTCTTTATAGTTATGGTAGGAAAACACATTTTTAACGTGAAATATAGTATCTAGATACATAAATGCATCGCAGACGTGAGGAAGAAAACAAACTGGTCGTGTCACTATGTAAAACTATCACAAAACAAATATACTAATAATGAGAAATGCTTTATATTGAGGATAAAAGCAGTGATTAAGTATTTATCGAAAATTATTTTTAAAAAATATGAAAAATATAGCTTTTTGTGGTTTGAATTATTAAAATTTGTCACATTTAAATCTAAAACAAATTTTTAATTGTCTGATAAGAAAAATGTTAACATTTTATTTCTGTTAAGAGTCTGTTAAATAAAGTAATTCAGATACTAACATCTTCACATTTTATTCCAAAACAAAGAAAAAGAAAGCAAATACTCATCACATCCACATAGCTTAGAATGTCAGTTACGGCATTGTATCGAGTTCTCAAGTCATAAATAGTTTTATCTGCAGTACATTACAATTCAAGACTTTAGGAAAAATAATTTCAGCTGAATTAAATATTCATTCATAATTGAAACTTAGAAATTGAAGACGAGAAATCCGCATTACTTTACTTTTAATTGTAGTAAATTTTGTTACATTTCATATTAATTTATTACTTTAGATAAACTATATTATAAGAAAATAATTTATAAAGGCTTCATTTATACTCACAGTGAGATTTTGCAAACAAAACTAGCAATATTTAAAATATCTCTAAAGGATTACATCTTATTGGGAAATGCGATTTAATTTGTATTATTTCTTATGTTTTTAGATTTACATTTACTTTAAAAATCTAACAGCCGTTTTAAATATCTATGCTAGATAAAGAGATTGCAAATTATTAAAATAATAATAAACATTAATTTAATCAACTGTATCCTCATAATCACTTGCGAACTGTTATTTACCTCATAAAGAACTTGATGAACCACTCAGTTAAAAGGCACCACTTCTTTATTCATTTACTAATCTTTATAATTTCTTAGAAATGAATTTTGTAGAAACCATTCATCTTTAATATCGAGATCCAGCTTTGTGTAAATCCATTACTGTGCACAACGAAAGTACTAACCACTTTTTAAAAGCATTTTATCAAACATTGGACCCTATTTGACAAATAATCTCATTCGAATTTTTTTTTATTTTATTCTCTTAATATTACGATGTTATTTCAATGATTATCCAATCTTTTTATAATGTGCTTTCAATATATTGCTTTATCATTGGTGAAATTTTCTAAGCATTGGACAAGATTGGGTTTGAAAGGGATAATTAGTAATATTTAAACTTAAATATTGTTTTTTTTAATTAAATTCTTAGCAAAGTACGGGCAGGCATTCGCAAAGAATTCTATTATTCTGATTTTTCTGCTGCTAAATCTCTCAAAAATCAAATTTTTTGCATGCTTCAACTATAATTTAAGTTCAATCATTTAAAGTAAAATCATTCGAACAATTGCTTATTTAATGATTTTTAACGTTATCCACTTAAAAATAATTTGCTAGTTTTTCCACTTGTAGTAAATTATATACTTAGTTCAAAGTAGCCATAAATGATTTTTGCATATTAAGTCATTTATTACATTAGCACCATGCCTTCCCCAGATAAATAGCCTTTCTGGGTTTTCTATTAGTACAACATGTTTCTAACTGATTGATATTACCTCGAAATGTAAATATTCGGTTGTCCTTTCAAATAATTTAACATAAAGAATTTGTAAGTAACTAATTAATTATGTATGAGATATACACTAACTTACGGTATGTAGAAATTATACACAAGAATAGAGAAGATACCATACATTTTAAAAGAAATGATTTATTAGAAACGTTTCTTCGATATTTTTCTGTGGTTTATTGTTGTTCTTTTAAAAAATATTGATAAAACCTTCTTAGACAAGTACATCGTTCCTCTTCTAAAATTAGTTATTTATTTCAAATAAAAAAAAACTGAAAAAGAGAAAAGTATTGTTTCGTCTTAAAACTGTTTTTGTTTTCTCAACCTGAATTTATAGAGTTTTTATTTAACACTCGGTTGTTAAAATCACCTTTAACATTCTTCTGGATTTCAAATACTTTTTTTGCATGCAGAATAAAGAAACAATTTGTTTTCCGTCAGAAAGAATGAACAAACTTTGAGAAGTTAAAAACCTTTCCTTTTCTTAAACTGCGTGGTGAATTTTTCCACGCATCTTTGAGAAGTCTTTTATTTTTACTGAAGAATTAAAGTTTTCTTTCATTTGCCTTAGAAAGAAAATGTTTTCGACATGCACGGCAGACATTATTTTTGTCTATCTATGCGTTGCACTTAAAATAAAAGCGAATAAACATTTGTATACTCATTTTTACTATATAAATAAAGATTTTCAAGCAAACTTCGCGCTTGTGAATAAAGCTATTTTACCGATAAAATGTTAATCGGTGAATTTACCGATAATTTCTACCATAAAATGTTAATTAGAAATTTTATTATTATTATTTTCTCCATTGTGCCATTTTTGGACAGGATTCATTAATGATAATCTGGCTAAAATATTTCTGAATGAAAGATTATTCTTCAAATATAAAAGCAATTGTTTTGGTTATAATATTCCGGAAGTTTTTACCGGATAACTTGTGAAATCTGATTTAACTCTTTAACATCCAAGCACTTTTCAAGTGGCACTCCCTTTAACATCCAGACTTTTTCAGCGTGGCTCTGAAAGACATGGACTCTTCCTAGCTGAGGGGCAGTTAGCCCCTCGCTACTCTGAAGTAATAAAACTGTCGACGCTCTACCTTGAATAATGGCCTTGCGGTTTTCGACAACGAGATTCATTTTCCATCAGCTTAAGAGTTTTATTCTAATGTATTTATATTTTTTAGTGTGAAGTGTTTCGCTCATCATCTTTGTGGGGTATTTTTTTTTACAAAAAATTTGAAATTTATTCTATAATTTAGAAAATAGTTTTTTTTTTTTTTTTTTGTAAGTTTTATGTTAGGCTTACAAACCATTTAAATAAAAACTTGCTTTACTAGCAATTTCAAAAACATTTTTATGTTTCATTTGATTCTCAATAGGCTTTTACATTTTTTTGTTGCCAAAATTATATAATATGTCATATATTACCATGTAAAATTTTTTTGCATAGTAATGTAAAACATACATTATATATATATCAATGCAATTAGTTCATTTTTTAACATAGTATAGACGTGAATGCTTTTCAGTGATAAATAAGATAATGTATTAAATCTTCATTTAATACCAAAATAAAAACAATCGTTGGATAAAAAAAATGTTATTGCTCTTTTTGAAAGATGTTTCGAAAATAATATGTTCTTTCAACACTCAGCTAAGATTTTTTTTTATTGTCTTTAGCATTTTTTTCTCAATATAAACGATTATCTTTATTGAATTTTTAAATATAAAATATTATTTTACATTTACGATAGTGATACTAAGAGAAAAGTTTTAGAAAAATTTTTAAAGACGTTTTCACATTTTTTTCCCCAAAACCTTACGCATTCTTGCTTTTACATTAAATAATCGAAAAAGAATGTAGGGTAAATATAAATTCCAAAAATATCTTTATTTTGCCACTCATTTTTACTAATCTTTTAAAATATAACTATTAAAATTTTTTTCTAACTAAGGGAATTTTTTTCTAACCAAGGGAATTTTTTTCTAACCAAGGGAATGTATTACGTCAAATCTTATATATCTCATCTATCGAATTGTTTCGATAGATGAGTTAACATATTTTTAAAACTTCATTTAATAATGAAATACAAACATTTATGAAATAAAATTCGGGGGAAAAATTGCTCAGCGAAATATATTTCGAAAATACATTCCTTCAGTTTTCAGCCTGAATATTTTACTAAAACATTACATTCTTCATAAACTAAATATGAAGATTTAACACATTTAAAATTACATTAATCATAAATATTACTTTTTTAGTATGAACTGTCATGTTGAATTTTTCAAGCTGAATTTCTGATTTTAAAATGTTATGTGAAGTTTTCTATAGTATTGTTAAGACAAGATAAATTTTTGAACGAAAGCTTCATGTTAAATTTCCACAAATTTACACACGAGGGAATCATTTGCAAATTTTTGATATGTACATTATATAACATTTTTTGACTCCTCATCTCTATCTTTTCGTTCATCTAACCCTCGTCAGTTTCATCTCCAGCTTCTTTGCTTAGAATAAACGAGAGATCAGCTAAAGTATCATTTTTTGGCCAACCATCATCTTCACTGATAGATCTCTGTCACTTTCATCAGAATCAAGTAAAATTGTTTTAATTTCTTCTTCAGTGTGTTCACGATTTCTTTTACTCATAATGAAGAAATAATAAGCGTTTCAATAGAAAAATTACTCTGATAATCCAAACACCCGATTCACAGTACATAAAATAAAGAGTAGCAATTCACAACTGAAGAGAAATTTTCAGAATGGCATTCTAAAAAGAACTCAGTATTTATATAACTTATCTCACTCTTTAAAAAGGGCGATAAAGAATACTCCCAATCTTTTTTTTTTTTTTTTTTCTTTTAATTCTATTTTAAAAGCGGTAGTTTGTACACGGCCTCAGAATTTTCGACAGTCCTTTGATGAAAGAATAAGATGCTTGGAGTGTAAAACGACTTCCTTCCATAGTAACAACTGTCGCTACCCATTTTGTGAGAAAACTGCGATGTGAATAGGCAGCTTTGACAATGCAATGGTTTGTCTTTATATCATTACAATAGTCTTACTACTGAAAAGGGCTTCTGATGCTTGTCCGGAAAATAAACAACGTGTCGGTATCCTTATATATCATTCATCGTTACCAGAGAACTTCAGTGGAAAATTTCTTTTATAAATGGCCATAAAATCTTTCCAATTTTGAGCTAACAACACGTGAAAATAGAAACTAAAACCCTTTCAAAATACAAAATGTACGCCAACCTATTTACTGAATCCCTCCTCAACCCCTACCGCCCTAAGGCACAGGGGAAACTACTGTGAAAAAGCCGCGATTGTCGAAGATAACGAGGACCTCCTGGAGTGTTCAGTAGAGGAGCCTCTTTTAATACCCATCTCCCCTAAAACGGCTAACAGCCGCCCCAAACCGACCCACGTGGATATTATAGGGTAAATTCTCAAACCGCCCCGCTGGAATCGAGAGGGTTAAATTAGGATGTGCGCAGCATCATTAAACAACCACGTTGAAAATACGTTTGGACGTCCTATTTCTTTACGTCACAGGGGTTCAAATTTGTTAAATTGTGATTTTGCTAGCCTATGCAAATGCAGAATGAAACAAGCTTCCAGAAGCTTCAAGAAAACGATTTTGTTAATAATTTGATGCTTTCAATACAAGTAATTAAAAATAGCTAATTCTGCTTATGAAGTGCTCAGAATAGACTAACAAATTGTGTTAAAAAGGGTTTCAGATGTTTTGTCAAAAGGAAATTCTTGTGGTTTATAGCGAATTGCAATGTTTGTAGAAAGGAGGAATGAAACACCATTTAATATTTCATTTGCTTGTCAAAATCGTTTTCATGATGCTAATTCGTTTAGTTTCATAGAATATTATAAAAATATATTGAAGTATATATAAGTTTAGATTTTTATTTATTAACTTATTTCAGTTAGTTCCTTTTTCGTACTAATTCTCTAAAACCTGGTTTCACATTGCATTAACATTTTTTATAACTTAATAATTTTGTTACTCAGATGTTTGCAGGTAATACATTTTGAATTCCTGATTTTCAAAATTGTTTCTTGGTTTAGAAGTTCCTTAATTGCAATGTATTTAAATTCTCATCTCTCTCGAAATTTTTGCGCTTTAAATTTAGTAATAAGCAAAATTAAATTCCATTATCGTTTAAACGAACAACGAAACAAAAATTAAAAAAAAATCGATTTCATTGAAAGTTGACACAAGTTTTTAATTATATTTCCCTTGATTAATTGCCATCACCTCAGTATTTTAATTTGCAATCAGCCTCCACTTATATTTTCTGCCGAAATGAAAATAGAAAAAAAAAATTAACGTTTAAAATAAGCTTAGGTGAAAGTAATTAATCTCTTTTCTCAATTTTGGATATTCCAGGGGTAAGTTCTCAAAGTCTTGCTACAAGCGAGAAATATTTCCTGTTTTACAAGTTTCATTATTTAGAATAGGAACTATTAAATAAAAGCAATTAAAAATAATCTTCTTCAGCATTTCTTCACTTAACCTTAAACATTCAACGTATAAATTTCTCTTATGATGTCGTAATGTTATGAATAAATTTTCAAGCATGCGAATGAATAAACATGATATTATTCAGGATGGTAATTACATTTATTTTTTCACATGTATTAATTCAGATTTGTACAATTGCATCAGAAATTGTAGTTTAGTGCAGTATTTTGCAATATTTTTTTCAGTGAACTTTTATTAAATATTAAATTCAAAAATAGAAAAAAACCTTTGATTTGATAAATATTGTATAGATACTGAAGAAATCTATTAGTTTAATTTTAGTTTTAACACATTATTATTTAGTTTAACATTTTTATTATTTTATTAACATTTGGAATCTAAATATGTGAATAAAAGAAATATATATATATATATATACTAAATCAGAATCAAATAAATATATTAATAAATTGAAATATTTAAGAATTGGTATTTTTATAATCTTGTTTCATAAACATAACTAACATACACTCACTTCAAATAAATTTTAAATTGATGATATTATATGATTAATATAATAAAAACTGAAGAAAAATATTTGATCATCAGTAAAAATAAAGTAATACGTTTTAGAAAAGTTATTCATTCAGAGAAGAATATCGTCCATTAATTATAAATCTGGTACAGATTCAATGAAGAATGTAATCTATATTTATGAAAATTCAGATAAAGCTTCACACTTTTTCCCTCCTTTATAACTTCGAGAAATTGTACTTATTGTGAATATACTAACTCATAGATAAGAAGAAAAAAATAACAGTGTGAAAGAAAGAACTTTCTACTAGAGAAAAAACATTAATTAAACGACAAGGAGCATATGTTTTTCTTTCTTTGAGTTCATTTTTTTTTTTTGAACAGTAAGATAGTCACACTAGAAAATAAATATGAATCCCCTGAGAGTAAAACATATTCGCTGAAAATTAATCTTCCTAAGTGTTTTATTTATATTTTTTTTCTTTTGTAGTTTAAAAGTCAAGTTTTTGTTTTCCAAATGGAAAAGAAACATGTGTACTAAAAAAACGCTGTTGACTTTTTTTCTTGGATCTTCATTAAGATGACTCTCCCTTAAAGTTGTCTGTTTTTATGCTGGATTTAAATTCACCACTGTCAAATGTTTTTATGTGATAAGAACAAAAAATATAAACAAAAGTCAATTTTAATTCCTGTTAGAGCTTAAGAAATCATGTAGTTGCATCAAAGATTTGAAAGGAAGTCACTATTAACTTTTGGCAGGAATTAAGCATTTTTACTGAATCTATCGTGTCATTTGTGGCGATTCATTTGCCGATTCATCCCTGGCATGCGTTAATAGTATCAAAAATTTGAATTTGTGTTGTAGACACGTATTTTTCAACGGATTGAAACAAAAATTTGACACAAAACTGCACTTGTGGTTATAAAATCCCATTATCCTTAATTTCATATATTTTGGTCACTGCATTTTTTTAATTATCGCGTTTATATGTTTCAAAAAGTACTTTCAGATAGACAATTAATCTATATTGGATTTAGCTTAAATTTATCAAGTGCCGTCACTATAGACATATATTCAAAAATCCAGGCAAACGGATTTCCTCCGAACAGTTTTTACAATTTGATAGAAATCTGCAAATTTGTAGTAACACCGAATACTAAATTTCAGCGATCTAGCTCAAGGCGTTTCTGAGTTGTCTTTGTCACAGATAAACAAACGACATTTTCCAAAAATGTTTTTTTCGAACTTAGGACTGTCCGAAACTTGAAAATTCGTCAAAATCTCGAGTTCTAATGTTTTGACGATGACTATACCTCCTCTATACTACGAATACGAGAATATAAAAATAGAGAAAAATTGACTTCAAGAAAGTTTGAAAACCTTGAAACAAATAAATCATTTATGTTTATTGTCGCTTCTTATTCATTTATAAATGACTTCACTTTTCTTTGTGTGTAGTCTTTTCATGCAATTTACTTTTTTATTTATTTGATTGCTTTTATAAAAAAATTATTAAAAATTTACTACAAAGCGAACATTGTCATCATTTAACAATGTAAGTAATCTTGTAATTTTACTAAACGCATACTGCAACTTCTTTGTACGCCTACCTCTAAACTGCAAACATACTTCTTAAATTATTCTTTGCATGCTCTGCATCCATAAAATTACGAAAAAATATATATAAAATTATATTTTAAACCTTTAATAAACACATCGTTAATTACAGGTTTTACTTTTAAAGATAAATGTAGTCAAATAGCTTTGTTAATAAATTTATTTATTAACTAAATGTCTGTGGCGAGTAGTTAGTTCAGAAGGATTAACGGTAGGTAAAAATTTTAATTAAATATTTATATAGCTTGCTTTTATTGGCTTTCTTTGCAAAATATTTTTAAATTTTAAATTTGGATAAACATACAATGCATCCTAATTTAGAAGTCTTATACAGCTCTGGTCGTTGTGATATATACCTCCTCAATTTTCTGTCATCTAATCCAATATTTATAATTAAATTTTCACTAATATATAAATAAATCCTAGCTGAAACTATTATTATAATATAATAATTATTTAAAACCTAGATTAAAATTATTGAAATCTTATTTGTATTAAAAATTAATTTTTATAATTTGTGTCATATTTCTATGGATTATTCAATAAAAAATATTCAACTTTAAGAGTTTCAATTTGCTTTTATACATCCAATTATTATACCATGGGAAGTACTTGTCGATTGTGGTTATTAATTCACTTAACAATTTTTCTTAATTTCATGCTTGAAAATTCTGAATTGTAAGTATGTGAAACTTTCAAGTTTCTGTTAATAGTATCTCTTAAAAAGAAACAACTGAGAATTCAAAAATAAGCTGTATCTATCTATCCTCATCTTCAGTCTCACTAGCTGTGGAGGGGGGATTTGGGGATGAGAACCTTCCGGTGTGGTGGTTGTTTATCGCTTCTCAGGTAGTTATAGAAATGGTCTCCCTATTAATGACGAGACGTGCAGTTCAACGAGTTGGGATTATATTGTAGCCGGTGATGACCCTTATGATTTAACTTTAGTTCACGCCAATGCTGTTGTTGCGGACCAGTGTTTTAGATATGTCCATGTGCATTCGGAATAATTGCTTATGGTTACCCTCATCGTTAACACTGAAAAAAAATCCAGGATTTTTTTACTTGTGACTACAAACAAACAAAAAGAATTTTTATGCAAAGGGATATTGTAAAATAAAAATTTAAAATTTAAAAATTTAAAGAAAAAAAACTGGTTAGAAAACTTTTTCTTTCTCTTTCTCACTATCTCTCTCTTTATATATATATATATATATATATATATATATATATATATATATATATATATATATATATATATATATGATATCAATTTAATTACCGTAGTTTTGTTTGTTTTTCTGATAATACGAAATATTTTTGCTGTAATTTTTTCGATACTAATGAAACAAAGGTGGAAATTTCGCTTAATTTTTAATTAACTAAAATTTTAATTCAAATTTCAAAAAGTATCCCTTCGAAGAGCGCAATTACATTAACAAAGCACATCTGTGCAAAAGTTGGTAAATGACACGCATATGCACACTCTTCTTTAACAAGTAATGGCGATAAAAATAATACAGAAGTAAAATCAAACAAAAAAAAATGTACAATTAATTTTTACAAACAATTTTTTCATCAATTTTTCCTATTAAAAAACTATGTGTGTAAGGATCATTTATAATTCAAGAATATTCTTTGTGTATTTCTTTAAAACATTTGTAAGAAAAAACTCAAAAACGCAACGATCTATTATTTCTGGTCGAAGAAATAATATGCTTAACCCTGATTCCTCACTTTCAACTTACTGCTGATAAGTTCAGAATTTGAAACATATCCATCCTCTTTCCTACCTCTCCTTCCTTACCTACAGCAATAATTCTATTAATATATCTCTACACATCCTGCTTATTTGAAACGGCAGCTCGGAAATATATTTTCAATAAAAAAGTAACTTCGGATGCAATCATAGCGAGTAACTGTAATATCTTACTTTCTGTCAGGAAATTGCTTTCGCGACTTCTAAGAGGTAGAACCACTTTTTTAACTCTTTTTTTTAACGTATAATCTTCTGGGTGGAGCGCTCTTGTTAAGACTACGATTGCAATTTTTTCATAAGGTTAAAAACGTTTTCACATTTCTATTTTTTACAGTTACAAGTCAATTTCAATTCCGATGATTTATTTTCGTATTTCTCTCTCTAAATAGAGTGACTGCTCAAGAATCAGGGCCAAGGTTGATATACCTCTATACTTTCAACTCATTCGATAATATTTCTTTCAGACGAACACTGAAAGAAAGCATTCGATAGCTGATTATAATGTATTTGAATCATCGTATGGGTGTTGAAGTTTTTCTTTTTCAGAATTTTACATTCATATAGAGTGATAGAATGACCTATGAAAGATCGTTAGTCTTTATTAGTCTTTATGAAAAGTTTTGATTTTATGTGAATCACGTGTATTGTTATTCTGTGTAATATTTTCTAATAACAATTATCTTGAGTATGACAACGCATTTTACAGAAATTTTAATTATGGACCAAGATCTTACGATAAATCTGTAAGCCCACTGCTTACATGGTGTGGAAGTTATGAAAACAGAAACCAGTTCATGTCGTCCTTTTCATATGATGGTGACTCAAAATTACAAAACCAATGTCAAAATATTACCCTTGTGGCTACTTAAAGATACGTTAATTTGAACTATATTTAAGTGTATTTAAATATAGTTCAAATGAAATAGTATTCATGAAATAGTATTTTTGCAACAGAGGAGTGAATATGGCACTAATAATGATTAATATGAAGCTAATTAAATAAGCGTTAAAATCAAATAAGTTTTTAATTTCTTGAATGTTAGATATCAGAAGGTTTCATATCTAGGTCATATACTCTTTATTATAATGGAAAATAATAATATGAAATATAATTTCATAATTAAATATTGCAGTTATTTTAAGGATTTATTTTGATTTTCTGAATAGAATTTCAAGATAAGCCTTTTTATTTCATTAAATTTAATAGTAAAATTTTCCCACTTTAATAGAATAAATATAATCAAAACAGAAAAAAGAATATTTTAAGTAAGTTGCTCTCATGTTATTGTAAGATATATTGATTAGTTCATTTCTACGTTTGAGAGAGAGCTGATAGTTATTTATTATTAGAGTTGATAGCATTAAAAAGTTGATTAATTTTAAATTTATATACTTGATAAGAGTATCTATTAATATTTAAAATTGAATTAATTTAAAAACTTTATTTTAAAAAAATAGTTAAAAACAAGCACAAATCTATATTTGATGATATATAACAATTTTCATCTATATCTATATCTATACTTATAATAAAGCTCAATGTGTGTGTGTGTGTTTGTGTGTATGTGTGTGTGTGTGTGTGTGTGTGTGTGTGTGTGTGTGTGTGTGTGTGTGTGTGTGTGTGTTGGCGCTCTACAGGCCAGGTCATTTGACATACAGCTACCAAATTTGGTACATGTATACCTTAGAGGTCGGGAATGTGCACCTGGGGTCCCTTTTTTTGAAATTTTAATTAGAATTTTAATTATTAATTAAAAACTAACTTTCCCGCCAAAAAAATATTCCATTTTCCCCACCGCCAACTTTTCCGCCAAAATAATCTTCCATTTTACCCAACGCCAAATGATTTAGGCTTTAGTTCTTTTTTTCTCCCAACAGTAATGAGGCTAGGGTTAAGATTTTTCGACGGATTATTTCAAACGATTCTGTTTATTTTCTTAATGTTTTATGCATTTAAAATGAAACATTGTTAATTAATCCATGTTTCAGATTCATTCTGAAGTACTTTTGAATTAAAATAACACAGAATAAATAAAATTAAAAATGTATAATCTGCATAGCGTTACCCCAACTGGCGTAGAAAAATTCACGCATTTGCGTTACCGTAAAAGACGAAGAAAATTCACGCATGCGCACTGTGTTCTGATTGTTGGCATGACAACCATGAACAACGGACGATTTAAATTACTTTTAGGTTAGTTGTATGCTTTTGTAAGTAAATTGTATTTATGTTAGTTATATATTTTTTTGTATATGCTTATAGTTTTAAGTACATCGTTTTTTAAATAGTTTTTTTTTAACCTGTTTTCAATGATTTAAATTATTTTTAGGCTAATTGCATGCCTTTGTAATTAAATTGTATTTATGTTAGTTATATATTTTTGATATATGCTTATAGTTTTAAGTACATCGTTTTTTAAGTAGTTTTTTTAAACCTGTTTTCGACCGATTATTTTAAACGATTCATTTTATTTTCTTAGTGTTTGATGCATTTAAAATGAAACATTGTTAATGAATCGATCCGTTTATGATGAATCTGAGAAAATTTTGTTGACAAATTCTTGAGATATTATATAAATTAAGAAAGATATTCTTTAGTGCCCATGAAGTTTAAACGCTCAGTGACTCTATTATCAGTAATCAAATGCTTTGTTTCAGTAAAAAATATTATTATATTAATTGCAGATTAATCCTTTACACTTTAATTTAAAGCATAAATTCTACGAGGGGTAACAGAAAATTAGAGAGATACATATCACGTTATGACTGAAGGCCTTTATAATATTATGAGTGAATTATATGACTATCAAAATTTGAAGTTTTAAAATATTTTGCTGAAGAATCTATTAAAGTTGGAATTGCATAAAATATTTAATTATTAAAATTTTAACGAACATTAAGATTGGCGAACTGGCTGGTCGCCAAAGGCGGCTAGTAATATAATATATTTGCTTTGAATTTAAAATTTAAACTAATCATTTCTAAGAGTTTCCAGGATTATAAACAATTAATTCCATTAAAATGATATATTAAAATAGGCATAATTTTTACTCGTTAAAATAAATATTTTTTTTTCATTATCTTAAAACAATTACCAATTAATTTCTCATCAGAAAAAAAGTTACAAAAAAAGATACTTATTTATAGTCATTTAATCTTCCGTTACTATCCAGTTTACTTTTCATTGTCCATTCACAAGAAAAGCTCATTTTTTTTTAACAGAGAAATGTGAATAAGATTCATCATTCAGAAACCTTACTTCATAACTAATGATCATTGCAATTTTCAGCTTTAAGACAAAGGACCACCAGTTCTTTCAAGAAAGAACGTCTCGCTGCTTTAAAATAAAACTTCTATTTCAAAGCGAGCGAGTTTTCTCTAATCTGCTATGTTCTAATTATACCATACAAAGATCGCTTTGTAGTTTTCTGCTCGCCGAATTATCCCCGGTACAGAGAATCATTTTGAGGGATGCGTCTAACGGCCCTTCTCCAGACAATGGTCTTAATTGATTATTTGTAAGGGAACATAAATTAAGACTCCACTCTAATGAGAAAATTCTAATAGTTGGAAGTTTCAAAAAATAAGCCATCGCATTATCGTAACGATCATCTTCCCGATTGTCATATATTTCTCCTCGGGATGTGATTTTTGAAGTGACACTATAAATCTTGCACTAACATTATTGGTTTCGCTGATTAAAGAGAGCAATCAAATAGCGAAATCGGTAATCAATTGAATACAGCGAAACTTCATCGTTCCTTCTGAGTAAGGACGAAATATATTTTCTGGATTAAAAGTTTGTTCTTAAATATATAAATTTATTTTTAATAGTTTTGTTTGACAAACATACATATTTAGTTGCATTTTTTTTTAATTTTTGGTATTGATTGTAAAATGGCAGCTTTTATCAAGACAAAGAAATTAAATTCCATTAATCAATCCTTCTAAGATTCAAGCATTCATTACTTGTAAAAGGAGGAAATAATTCCTACTCAATTTTTTAATTGCATCTTTAACTTTCTTGCTTATGTTTATGAATTATAAGTATACATACCTACATACACACACACACACACACACACACACACACACACACACATATATATATATATATATATATATATATATATATATATATATATATATATATATATATATATATATATATATATATATATATATATATATATATATATATTAGAAGGAGAATGATGCATAAATATTAAAAGTAAGAACGAAACGAAAGTGTCAAGCATAATTAATGAAAAAAATATATTGCCGGAAATAGTTGAAACCTTTTAAAATAAAAAGAATTCACCTTTCAATTGATGAAATCCCAAAAATGGTGCATTTAATATTGTAATCATTATTTCAAGAATGAAAGTGAATTTTCATACCTTATTTGATGAAATTGTTTTGTCTTTAATAATTTCTTATTAATTTTGCATTTCATTTCTCAAGAAGAAAAGAAAAAATAGAAAAAAAAGAAAAAAATCTTAAAATTTTAGATTATGCTTTGAAATGAATTTTCTACAATGAACAAAATTATAAGTAAGGAAATATTTACTTACTTATCAGAAAACTTTAAAAAAATGTAGATATTGATGTAAATATCTCTTCACACATTCTGCTATTTATTAATTAATATAAAACTTAAATTTCGCAATATTTTTCATTTATAAAATTAAATGTTATTTATTATGATTATTAATATATTTAATTACGATTGGTTTCTATTAACTCATAGAAGGTTTTCATTAAATTTCTGAAGAAATGAATGTATTTCATTCACTAATTAGAAGATAATATTTCCGCATGCATGTTTTTAAAAACTATTTGAATTCTAGTTACAAATTAATAATTAAAATTCTTTCATCTGGTGTATTGTTAGAGATACCATAAACTTTTAGATTATTTGTCCTTTACATAAAGTTTTGAGATTTTCAGTTTTGAAATATTATCAACTTAAATCCCTTAAGATCTAATTAAATCACTTTTAATTATAAGTAATCGCGAACATTATGATGTGCTATTTGTCGTTTATAACTTCTTTTTTGGAATTAAGAGAACTTCATTAAGAAAAAAAATTTTAATTACTACTAAATTAATTAAAAAGCAATACTTATTAAAATGTAAATATACTAAATCTCCTTAGAAATGAACTGTGACATTAAGCATTCATTAAATAGATTATTAATTATAACAGATTAAAAATGAAAGTCATCTAATGACAAGCAAAATTGATTTTTATATTTTTTTCTTTAATATTTTGTGTAAAAATATCTCTATATACTCTCTAAGATTATATGAATAGAAAAGTCTTAAATTTTATTGATTATAACATAAGAGAACAGAAATTTTAGAATTTCAGGACGTGTATTGAAACTGATTGGTCATCTTGTCAATTCCTAGTGCTATTTAGCAAAGAAAGTTCATAATTCAACTTCATTTTTGAAAAAAAATTCGAAAAATCAAAATTAATTTACTTTAATAACTAGAATATTTTTAGTTTTTTTATAACAAAAGTTGTTTGACTTTTATGGAATAATTTCAAAGAATATCAGAAGATTAACTTATCAATATGCCTTTGAAAAAAAACTGCTTTTGTTTTATAATTGATAAGTTTTTGGTACTGGTTTGCTTATAAAAAGCGGAGTGTTTTTGTATCTGCAAAATGAGGGTTTGTAGAAATTTTTCCCTTAATATTCTTGGAATATTCATATAGTCATTAGAATGCAAACTATAAATATAATTAAGATTCATACTTGAAATTTTCTTTAAAATTTACAGAATATGGAGAGTTTTATAACCTTAATGTAAACACTTTTGATGGAAAACACTCAGCTAATATTAATATTAAATCAATACTAAATTTCTTATCTTTTAAGTCCTTATATTAGCTGAAGTAATATATATTTTCGGAAATATTTCTCTTTTATTATAACAGCATTAAATTGTCAGAAATATTTTCTCTAAAACCATCACTGGTATAGATGCAAACTTATTAATGATTGAATCATAATTAATAACTCATTTAAATATAACTTTTAACACGATTTTAAGCTGAACTGATTGCAACTTTCCTCTAAAAGCGAAACCTGTTCAACCTGAGGGAAACTATGATTTCCGGACAGCGAAGCATTTCAGATCTACCGGCTCCATAAGGGATTTTAATTAATTTAGAACTCGTACCCTACCCTGGCAGAGGGATGATCAAGTCTTTGAGTGCTTCCCGCCGCTCCTACTGGGGAGACTGATCAAAAGCTCGTCCAATCCCAGTTGAGTTGGATTCAGAGCACGTTGACAGACTTAAAGACATTGCATCGTGTCCAGAACAACTCAGTCGGCCATGAAGTGTCTGATGTTCTTAACTCAGTTCGTGCGTGGAATGTCTACCCGATGCTCGTAAAAGATAATTAAGTATTAATCTTGTGATCAGTGGTACTCATACATTTATTCTGATTTGACTAATGTTTGCTGAATTCCAGAATTTGTTAAACAAATCATATTTGTCTGCTTATGGGTATCAGCTATTACTCATTTATGTTGATTTGGCAAAATACTTTCAGTGGTTCAAGCAATCCTCAAAGTATCTTCATTCATCTGATGGAAACCGATAATTGCATTTCTAATTAGAAATGCAAATGGCTTCTAAATGCATTTGTTTATGAATGATTTTTTTTATTTACTTAATAGTCTTAAAAGAAATTCACGAGTTTGTGGTAATTAGAAAACATTTCCCTCAAACTAATTTAGATACCATAATAAATGTTTTCATATATTTCGAAGCCTATTGAGACAGTCATTAACAGGGTTGATATCGAATAATATTAAGATTATTAAAATATATATATGCTTTACCTTTGAAAAATGCATTTAAATATTTTAAGCAGCAGTACAAATTATATCTCTTATTTAAGCTTGAATATGTAAAGTAATGGATTTTTTTTTTTAGAACTCGATAAAGATATTTAATCGATTAATTTCATAAAACAGTGCAATTAGACACATACCAATTCTGATTTATATAGCAAAATGCAATTATTGTTTTTTCGTATTATTCTGAAATTATTAAGATATTTCTACTAGTAAACTAAATTCAAACTAATCATATATAAACATCTAATTCGATTTTTCTTGGATTTTCTTTTAGTACAAAATTGATATTTCCTTTTGTACTGTATCTATAACTTGTTAAAATTTCATATATCTCGTTTTCCAAAACCAGATATATACAGGATTTGAAATGCCGAATGATTCCATATGTTCGATAAATATTTACATTTAAGTGCCTCTAGCAGTCGTTTGATAAATTTCTTACTTTTTTAAAATATCTGCATTTTGCTTCAAATAGCCTACCAATCTCACCCAATTAAATGTCGAGTAAAAAATCTGCAGCCTTATAAATAAAGAAGGAAATATAAGGCTAAAATTACAATGGTGTGGACCGCATCTTTTTATAATTGTAATTGTTTTTCAAAAATCAACGTAATGTAAAACTTTCTGCTTTATTTAAGAACTAAAAGGCTGTAATATTATCATTTCAGAGGTTTCTTGGATACAAATTTAACACAGCGATCGAAATGAAATTCGTGCATTGTTTACTATTAAGATTTTTTCTGCATAATAATAAAGAAAAATTCATTTAATAATAATTATTCTTCCTTTTCCTTCTAATAATGAAACATTTCAAAAGCAATTTTGGTATTGGAGTTTTAATAGCTTCTCATGGAATATGACACATTTATAATGAATTCCATACTGTCTAAATATTTTAAAGTTCATTATTCATTTCAAGTTAAATGAGTTCGAATTATTACATCCTATGAATCCCATATTGATTTTTAATTAAAGACCACCATTCTTTTAAAACCCCTTTCAAAATTATTTTTTATGGAATGTCAAGCTACTGTCGATTTTCGAACTGTTAAATTGGTTTTCTAAGACTTAACAAGTTCGATTTTTCTTCTGAATTGAACGACATAAACGGACCTTGATAATATTTCGCCTTTTAAATACAATAGTAAGAATTGAAATTCCTTTCTTGAAAAAGCATGGATTATAAAACTGAAATTTCAAACTTTTACCAGGCGTTTACCCACCTTAGAATTAACTAGACAATCGCTTATTTATTTTCAGTCTTGTGAAATTCTATTACCTGTACATTTTTCCCTCACAAAAATTGTTTACCAAATCCCCTTAGTCAATAATAATAAATACATCAGCAGAATTTTGGAAAAATTTCTCACATTAACTTTCCTTGCGAAGAAAATGCCCCCATTCTTTTAATTAAACGGAGAATGCAATCAATTCATAGTATGAAATGGCTCATTTTTGTGTAAATCATAAACCGTTTATTGGCTTAGCTATAATGCAACAACTTCCAGCATTTTTCTTTTTCTTTGAATTTTACCATATTAATTCTCTTCAAAATAAAAGTATTCCATTTTACGCTTGAAACATTTTGTAAACAATCAGATAAAATTTTCTATCTTAAATTTTTAAAAAAATGTTTTGGGAAAGGAAATTTCTTTGTAAAATATTTCTGAACATAAAATCTTGTATCATTATTTGCTAAGTGAATATTCCTTTTTAAAAATCCTAATATACTAATTAATTAGTTACCAATCCTATTTATTATCTTTAAAAATATTGTGTCTTTTATTGCAAGTTTATGTGTTAATAAATTTTGGAATTAGCTGTTTCTATCTTTAATTTTTTTGAATTTTTATGTTTAAGGTAAGGATAAATCAAACACATTTTATGGTTTTATATTTGGGTTTTTTTTTATTAATTATTGTGAAACCTTAGCTAGAGAAATTTGGTTTTTCCATTTAGTCAATTCTTACGGTTTTTCTGATGGTTCATTTCTTCACTTTTTCAAATTCAAGGCCCTAAATTTTTGTTTAAACAAAAAATTTATATTCAACCCAGTATAATATTTTTTACTATGCACAATCATATTGCTACATGAAAAATTATTCTTATGAATTGTGAAAATTTCAGAGCTAGCATTAAGTAATCTAAATAATTAAACTATTAAATTTTATTTCGATATCACAAAAATTGACTGACAATGCAGATTATTTTTTCGGGTAGAATTAATTGAATTTTTTCAATCAATATTGATGACAATATATATTATTTCTGAATCATTGTAAAATTTCCAATTTGAAAATATTTTAAATTGACTAAATTCATGTTCAAATTAACAAAAATAAATACATTTCTGATCAGTAGAAATAAATAGCTGCTATATGACACGAGTAGGTATATTTACCATTTGATATCATGTGAATTTTCTCCATTCTCATCTTCGGCTAATTTTATAATCTCATTCAATTGCTAGAATGATGAAATAGATTGATATGTCATTCGATTCCTTATGAACCCTGATTAATTATATATATTATATTATTAGGTAGTTATATGCATATATTAACTACCTAAGGTTTTAATTGTTCGATTTATGTTGTGAAATGATTATTATAGTGTAAATTTATGTAGATTACGTTTAATGAAGGAAAGAAATGTCCATTCTTAAAAAATCAAAGTGATTTATTTTTAGAAGCAAAAAGCACGTCGCCCAAAAGATCTTACTGGAAAAGTTAAAAATATTTTTGGAAAATTTAGAATATAAATATAACAAATACTTAAATTACAAAAACAGCAAAATAAACCCTGTAAATACTACATTAAAATGTGAACTTCCTACTTAAAAAGCTGGAATTTTATTTTAAATTCAGTGCTACTTGAAAAATCTTGTAATAATAAATAATGCAGTTTCAAATATCCGACAGTGCTCTATTCCAAATTCGCAACGATTTTCTAATAGAAAGCCTTCTTAAAGCAGCAGAAGTCACAGTCTGGTTTGTTCAATTAGCTTGTCGATAACTTTTGATGATGGGAATGATTTAAAACAGGGTCTCTTACTGGAATCTCATAAAGTAGAAGCGGAAAGATGAAGGACTCCAAGAAAACACATCGAAGCGCATCATCTCGGATGGTGTGTTTTGGCTTGGAAACGGTTCCTCTTTAAGTGGTGTTAGCTAAACGTTCTTTCCAAATGATCTGTACTCTTAAGAATCCAAGGAAGAGTTGTTTCCATTGGCTGAATGTGATCTTTGGACCATTTGCACTGATTGGATTCTCTGATTGGCTGCTCTGATGGCTATTTCGTGATCTCTTTGTTTCGACCCTCCCCTCAAGTTTCATTCCTTCTTTTCTTTCTTTTATTTTTTACTTAATCGAGTCGTTTCGTCGCTGATGCGAGAAATGAATCTTCATTTTCACGCGAGCGGTAGTCCAGGAAAATAACTAAGTCCCTCTCTCTCGCATTGTGGCATGAACATTCGAAGAAGTGGTGTTTGCACTCTTCGACTGAACAAAGAGTGCCCGCTCTCGGCCCTCTGCCGATTCAATTCGCTCGCAGATTTCCTTGCATTCCCCTAAGACTCGCAAAGCAATCATTAAAGTAATTCTTATTCCAAGCCATTCTCGCTTCTTCAAATTGAAAAGGGCCCAACAGTGGAATTTAAGAGATTTCTTTTTCAGCTACTAACCAAAGTTATTGAGAGCAATGGCGGATGTGGTAATTTAGTGTTAGCACATGTCATTACTTTTCGACATCATTTTGGCTGCTGAGAGCCTAACATTTTCCAAGTAAAGTAAAGGAGCTTATTCTACAAGGTAAAAGCAGCGTAAAAGCCATGCTCTCAATTGATTTAGTACAAATGCAACATTTTAAACTAACGATGATTATTTTATGGTAGCTACCATTGAGAATCTGCTAACAAGTTGTGTGAACAAAGACAAAATATTTGATTGAAATTGATACGGAAATCTTCAGACTGAAACTAAGATAATTTTGAAATAGAGATATCTAAATAGTAAATAATAGAAGCAAAATTTTTCAAGGAAACAAGCCATTGACAAAGTTATCGAATTCCTAATACCTCCCCAAAATATTATAATTTGTCATTTTTTTAAAAGTTTTTTTAGTTTTTTTCACTAGAAGAAAGATAATATTTTTATGTTTATTAGTCATAATTTCTATCAGAAATTATAAAAAAATATATAAAATTTTAATGCAATTTTGTGATATTTTTTTACCACAGCAATTTTCAAATTTAATATGAAAACTTTTGATTTTTGCACTTCTTGCATTCATTTTGAATTTTCGAAGAACAAATATTATAGTTTTATATTTTAAGCACATGATTTTTATTTTCAAATATAATCACATCTAACTGCCTAAATAATTCATTTTGATTTTTTATTTAAATCAGATACTTTAATGATGATGTTCTTGCGTATGATTAATGGGCTTACTTATGATAAGTAAATGCATCAATATTTGAAAAATTAATTTATTATGAAATTAATATTATATCTTTTCATAGTAAACAGATAAGATCATTCCTTAAACCTGATGAATAGGTTTACTTCTGAGTAGAAACACTTGAAACATGATATTTTCGTTGCAGCAATTTCAAGTAAGCATCTAAAAATAAACCCTATAAAATGGAAAAAAATATAAGAAATATGTACCACCATTTCAAGCTTTAGAGTATTAGATATCCTAAAATACCTAGTGCAGGCTTTCCAATCTACGATTTCTGAGTGCTTAATGCTTCAGAAAATTCCAACATCAAGAAACAGTTACTTTCCTGTTTCCTGCCAGCAGCTTAGAGTTCTCTATGAGTCCTGGCTTCAAAGCCATCGACTTCAAAGCACCTTCTGCTAAATGGACACAGTGTTGGAGGATAACCTCGCTTCTATGATTGATTAAGTAAGGCTATCTACACCGTCAAGAGCTGGAAAAATCTTCTGCAGAACGTCTTTTTTTCCCCCAAAACTACTTCCAGAAGGTGTAGAAAAATCAATAAACTTAGAGCGAAATGACGGCATTTGAAATATTGGTCAATTTACTATAAGATATCTTCGTTGAAGATGGCGTTTTATCAGTCCTGCCTCTGGCTCATAAGCACGGTGTGTTATGCCCTTTTCAGTCAATACGTTGTTTGGATGGCTTGTTTTCAATTGCAGGTCAAATATTGTTAATGTATCAGTATATTAGAAAGTGGAAGACGTCAAGATGGCTGGAGTTGAAGAGAGATACAGTAATTTGAGAACTACGAAAATTGTGTTGTCTTTTTTTCATTATTGGAATCAGTTGGTCAATCATACTTAATACTTTCTAACTAAACACTTAATCAAAAAGGAAATTTTAATCCTAATAGCAAAAGTAAGGCTAATTGGAATCAAGATTGGTTTTTAAAAGTAACTGGGAATTTCAGATATTTAGCACCTTGTTGCCTCGTATCAAATATTTGATACGTAACATGTAATAATATAGTTTATATGTTTCAAAATAATAAAGTAACTCTTTCACAAGAATTCTTGAATTGAATGAAATTCAATTCATGCTCTATAAACTAATCTTTTTTTATATAACTTATTGAAGAAAATTATGGAATAAATAAATATTTTACACTGATAAATTATTTTTTCATGAATTGTAGTTATTAAATAAAATTTCAGATAAAAACACATCAATTCATTAGATTATTTAGAGCAAAAATGCTTTAACTTACTGCATTTTTTTCCAACAAGTAAAATATTCTTTTTTTCAGACATATCTGATATTAACACTGTGCTTTATTGTACTGAGATAAAATTGATTAGAGTGAAATTAACAGGCCGTAGATAAAATACAAGAAAGATCAAATTATATATATATATATATATATATATATATATTAGAAAGTAGAAATCAAATATTAAAAATGTCAAATTCAGTCAAATCAAAATGCAAAAAGTTTTCAATTTTAATAGATAAATACTTGACATTTAAGTTAACTTGATAAGTACTTAAAATTTAAGTTAAGTTAATAAATACATATAATCAAATATTTCCTTAATATAATCTTATATACGTCACGCCTAATACTTTAAATCTTGCTTCACTGAAGAAGTTTTACATGATATAAATTCAAATTATATGATATTCATAGCAAACAAAGATAATTTGGCTAATAATGAAGCCTATTAATATATTAACTCTGCCAAAACCAAATTAATATATTCTTGCAATTTTAAGGTGAGAAAAATTAGCTTTTTTAATAGTGAATGATTTTTTAAAGATTTAATGATATATCTGAAATATATATATATATATATTAATATATATATATATATATATATATATATATATATATATATATATATATATATATATGCTTTTTAACTAACTATTTTCTCATCAAATAAATAAAAATTCTTGAAAAATAAACACATATAAATAAATTAAATAAAACAAAATATTTTACTTCATGTATTTTTATTTAATTATTAAACTTTATTAAGATAAAAACGTGCATATTTTTCAAGCCATCCTTGACTATAAACACACTCACGTAATTTTTATTTAAAATTTATTTATTTTGTTCTTTACGAAATCTAACTATTACAAAATCTACTATTTTCCTGTAATGTAAAACAATATTTTTAAAAAATACATTTTAAAATTCAGCCAAATTTGGAAATAGCTTATAATTTTGAAAATACTATTTCTAAGAATATACAATAGAACCCAGAATTTATTTTATTGAAGCTATATGTTTAAAGTTTGGATTCATGGAGGGCTTGGTTTCCGGTACTGAAAAGCTACAAAATTTCCAACTTTTACTTATTATTAATATAATTACTACGAATTAATTTTAAACAGTTTTCCAAATCCATTAAAGCTTATAGCTTTAAATAGTCAAGGGAAACAAAGCAAAAAAATAATCCATTTCTCTTCTCGAAGTACAGATTTCTACAGCTGCACGCGCTTTTCAGCACAATGCTTCAGCTCTGATACACAATTTTTTTTAAAAAAGCTTCGCTAGAAGAGCACCACTATCAATTATGCTGCTACTTAGGTTAAATAACAAAATTATTATTTATTCCTCCTTCATTTGTGAAAGGAAGATAGTAACTATATCGAAAACAGCATTGCTTTTGCTTGCTGAAATAACAGAAGCAAGATTTTAAACATTTTTCAGTTGTAAAAATAAAATTCGTAAACTTAAAATATAAATATAAATTTTAAAAAAATGAAGGATAGTTACTAATAAAGAGAAAAAATTAGAAAATAATGCGTTATTAAAGTTTTCGGTAACAAATGGAGAACCAACATCCATTTTTGTATTTATTTCAACTATTTGTTGTTCAACAACATTTGACAAAAATTTAACAAATAGGAATAATGAATATAAAAAAATCGACAGTGCGTATCTTTAAATAAAAAATTGATTAGGAAAGGCAAAATATAAATTATGTTGAACATTATTGCTGCACATACACGATGACAACGCAGAAATGTTCACTACAAACGACAAATAGATAACCTTAGATATTTCTGTATATAAGAAATTACAAATTAACTAATATTTGCCGGAATGCTTATCCAAGAAGCATATTTTGCAAAGAAAGATAAATTAGATTTAACAAGAAAATAATTGCCTGTATAAACTTTTATACTGTCTCAGCATTATTGGCAAAAAGAAAGTAGTCTAATGCCTATAAGTCACTGAAACATTGGTCATTGATAAACATCTCCAGCGCCCTCATACGAACTTGTCACACAGTGACAAACGGCTATGGACCTCTCACCCCTAGACTGTCTAGATACACCAAAATCCGAAGGACTAATTTATTTCACTATGACAGTTGTTGTTGTTTTCTTGATATATTTTCCCCTTTCTTACTGCAGAGGAGAGCCTTTTCGTCGGAAATGTGTCGTATTACAGAGAAATGGCGATGGACTGCAATAGAAAACTATGTGCGCGAAGATTCCCCTTTCTTACTTCTGTGACATGAACAATAAAATAAAGGATATTGTCCCTGGAGCAATGGCATCAGGCCTTATTTTTTCGGAGCAGACTTTTCTTTTTATTGGACCTAGCCCTACTTCTCAGCTTTCGTACAATGCATTAGTCCGGTTAGAATAGTTCATGAAAACAAACAAAAAAAAAAAAAAGATATGGGAGCTTCTACTATTTCCTTTATTTTTTCATAGTCCTTACAATATAACTTGATCAAGAATAGTAATGTATTTGCAGTTCAATAACATTTTTGTCGAAATGTTTGACAACAAATTTAAATTAATTTCACTGGTAACGTATATAATTTCAAACTCAATTTAAGATTAATTTTTCTGTTCTCAGAAATATACATTTATAAAAATTCGTTTTTATCAAAAAATTCTTATTCATTATTAGCTTTCTCTGGCTGAAGGAAAAATAATAATTGTAGTGGAATGAAAATCATTATGATCCGTGCTGTGGAAGCAAGAGGACGTATATTTCCGGACACATTGCTTTAAGGATCACATTTCACACAAAACAAACGCAAACACGAAAGACAAGACAAGGCATTAACGCGAGCACTTTAACAGAACAGCATCTCATACTTTTTTTACTACAATCTCAATGTATGGGATGCGTACTTAATCAGGCATCGCCATCTATTTTCCAAAAGAGAAGACAGAGTAATGCAACCGCTACATCATAGAATAATGCAACTGCTATATAATTATTAAAAACATTGGAAATAAAGTTGAAATATGATATATGCAATTTCTTTTGATTTTTACATCCATGTCTTATTTTTCTTATTAAACCGCATGAACAAACGAAATCTATTTTTAAATAATTAATTCTGCA
Organism: Argiope bruennichi; assembly: GCF_947563725.1. Taxonomy (NCBI): domain Eukaryota; kingdom Metazoa; phylum Arthropoda; class Arachnida; order Araneae; family Araneidae; genus Argiope; species Argiope bruennichi. The sequence goes on from NC_079155.1 coordinate 6,506,668, forward strand.
ATCACTGTCCCGTAATTTGATTAGAAAAGTTTTAGTAATTGAGGACAAATTATTCTATAATCATAATTTAAACGAAATAAATATTTTTCAATTAATTTATTTGTTGGTGACAGATTCATAAATTACATTTAATTGCTTTGTAATCTGATATTCCAGTTGTTAAACAGAAAATTCTGATCAACATAATGATATGACTTTAAAAGTATTACATAGATATGAATTCTTATTTAGTGTTTCTTTTTTTAAATTAAATTCCTCAATTTGTATAAACAACATTATTCTACAATTATTGTTGAAGCGAGCTGCTTGATTCATTTTAGTAGAAATTGTTATACTTAATAAGAAAGTCAAGATTTTAATAATCGAGACGAGAATAAATATCGTCATTTTACTAAAAATAAATTTCCATTTACTCTAATAACTAATCAGTCAGGAGAATAACATGTTTACCTGATAGTAACCCCATAAAATTCTAATGGTATTTGCTTGTATATTAACCGAAAAATATAAATATAAATGTTGAATGCATCTAATTAGTGTAAAGACAAGAAGATATTATTGTTTACATTCCTGTGATACATTATGATGCTGCTATTCTTCATTAAAGTAACTGCATTTTTAAATAAGTATTTCACTTATAGACAGTTTATTTGATTGAAAAGTTCCTTCTCCATTAAAGTAGTTATTTTAATAGGGACGAGAGAAAATGTATCGATGTTAGAGTGAGATAAGTATGTCCCTCTTTTAAACCAAAAGTGTATGGAACTCTTCTTTTAATTTGATTTTAAAGATAATGTTTATATTGATAAGATTAGTGACAATTAATGGAATTTTATGCTGAATAGAAAATATTCTAAGATGATAAGATTTCTGAATACTTCAGAGTATTTTATTGCTATTAATGCTTTGAGATTTCAAATATTGTTTCACATCAAAAATTCTTTACTTAAAGATATTTACGTTTTTGAAATTTATGTTTTATTTTATCTAATATTACTGAATTGTAATGTCTTTAAATAAGCACACACTATTTGGGAAGATTTAAAAAAATATTTCAATTTTGTTTCCTTAATGATTTGGAAATTTGAATGCTGTAAGCACATCTATTTTTGATTCGATAGGAATTTGAGTTTCAAAAAATCAAATAGCTCATCTTATTAAAAATGACAAAACATAAATCTTCCATGAAAACATTTCCTATAGCGTTAAATCAGATACACCTCCACAAGACATTTATCTGTCACCCCTCAGAATTTATATTTAAAAAATATATGGCATGGGAAGAAGCTTAGTTGCTGGAAACAGTTCAGAGAATCAGCAAATGTTTAAAAAAGAAAGGCAAAACCATTTTAAGAAACTTGCATAACATAAACAAAGGCAACAGTGAGTGTCCCTCTGATTGCTGCGATGACAAGCGTAGCACTCCGTGTGTCAAGATGTTTCTTTTACTTTTTTCCTGCATCTCGCTGTGAAAGGCGCTTCTGTGATGCCTTAGAAAAACACATTTTGACAAATGGGAAAATTTGTCTAGACAGGTAAAAAAAAGGCACTGATAAAACGCGTTGACGTGAAAGACACGCGGGAGCTTCTCCTCAGCAATTAAACAGGGACGAAAGCAATTTTAGAAAAGAATTTAAAAAGTGTTGCCGCCGGTGTTTAGATTTCCAAATATTGCAGTGACTACAAGCATATGCGATTTATATGAGCTAATACATCGGTGTATTTGATGTTAATCAATATAAAACAATAACTTAAAGAAAAATTTGAAATTTCCCGACCATTTACGATGGCATTTATTTGTGAGAAATCGTGAAATGTGCTGAGATTATTATTTAAATATTTGAAAATGGAAATGAATTTTTATTTTTCCTTCTAAATAAATGTTTGGGTTGTCAAAGATGGTCGATAATGACTTTAACTATTCGTGTGAAGTCTTCGCGAAAATCGGCTAAAATTCATACTCTGAATTTGCATTTTAAACATGTTCCTCAAACCCGATTAAAAGAAAATTTGTAATTGGATTTCGCTTAAACATTTAAACGTGTCTACAACATAGATGTCAAACCTGTGGGCCTAATTTCATCTATCTAGTACTAAGGTTTGTAACTATCGTGTAATTTATATTCGAACAGCCGAACTTACAGACTTCCTCTGAATAGATTTCATTCTAAATTTAACAGAAATCTGAAAACAATTAGTGTATAAACCTTATACCAAATTTCACTCTTCTAGTTCAAAGCGTTTTTGAGTTATCTTTAACACAGACAGGAAAATAGACAAACCGATGGACATTTAAAAAAAAATAAGTTTTTCGATCTCAGTGAATTCTAAAAAGTGATGATTCATCAAAATCTGGAGCTCGAATTTTTTAACGATTACTATTCTGCTTCTATAGTATGTATACGAGAAAGTGAAAATAAGAAACTTAATTCATCTTTTGATGCCGTTAAGAAATCAGAAATCATGGTTAATAGAGACTCAAATGAGTATTTGTACGAAAAGCCAAATTGATAAATAACAGATTATTTGGCAGCAAATGATGGCATTTAAATGTTAATGTAGATTTAAACAATGCACCTAAACTAATCTGCTATAATTCCACTTGAGATGAAAGTTCTTCAGCAGAACATGAACTACTCATTTATCCCAATAATGCCATACTTTTCTGCATCATCTCTCTCCTTTAAAAGAATTCCCAACCACTTTTATTGCAGCTCAGTTTTCTGTTAGAGCCTTCGACAATTGCACTTCCTACTTGGCGAGCAAGGCCGAATTTCCCCCTCGCCAAAAAGCTCAATTTTAAATCTCATGCAGAAATAAGCTAAAGTAAAACCGGGCAACCGACTAAGAAAAAAGAAAAACGTAAAGAAATTTATGCTTAAAGATAAGGTTTAAAAGTATTTTTATATCTCCGGAGAGAATCGGATAGCAATTTTAATGGATGCGGATCGAGGCGAATCTTTGGTTTCCATTTGATGAGGAATAACACCCATGAGGAGAATTTAAAATGATCCATGATGAAGATAAAGTGCATTTTAAAATACATAAACTATTTTTCAGCTGCGGAGGTCTGCAGCAATATTCGGAAATGCGAGAAAGTTAGATATGAATTTAAGTTTCTTGGAAAAGAAGAGTACAAAGATAGATTTACTCGACATTTTAAATGTGGTTTCTGTAGTGGTTCGAAACCTCCTACCTCTCGAAGAATATCTCGGTATTACAGTAGACAAACTTTTTTCAGTCCTTTACGAAACAATGCAAAGGGATAGCTTGGTTTAAATATTATAATTTTCATCTGCATTCAAATTGTTTTACTATTAAGAACTCGAATCAGAAAGATGACATATGCGTGCAGTGAATTTCTGTATCGATATGATGAATGCAAAATGCATTTTAAAATACAAAATGTCTATTTCCAGGCCCAAGTAGTATTAAGCTTAAGATTTATATATGCGAAAATTTTTAGCTTCATTAAATAAGTTACTTATAATACGTGAGGAATTGCATGCAAAAATTTCCTGGATCAATTATTATTAAGAGTTATGAAATTTTTTCCCTTCAGAAAGATGACATATGCGTGTGGTGAACAACAGTTTAGATACGATGAACGCAAAATGCATTTTACAAAAACGAAATACTTGTTTTCAGACTCTAATAGTATTAAACATAAGATTTATACATGCGAAAAATTTTAGATTCATTAAATTAGTTACTTATAATACGTGAGGAATTGCAGGAAAAAATGTAATGAAGCTTTTCAAATGAATATCCGATTTATTAAATATTGTATATGTTCAAATAATTCATCTGTTATGAGATATAGAGGGATAGTTTTATAAATATAGAGGGATAGTTATGTTTAAATATTATAAGTTATACCTGCATTTAAATTTTCTTACTATTAATAAGAGCTATGAAATTCTCTCATCAGAAAGATGACATATGCATTCGGTGAATTTCAAATTGGATACGATAAACGCAAAATGTATTTTAAAATACAAAATACATATTTCCAGACCTTAGAAGTGTTAAACATAAGGTTTATATATGCGAAAAGTTTTAGATTCATTAAACCATTTGCTTAAAATACTCGAAGAATTGCAGGCGAAAATTTCATGGAGCAATGTTCAATAAAACTCATTTCAATTTATAAAATATTGCAGATGTTTAAATGATTCATTTGTTGCAAGATTTCTCATAACTTCTTAGATTTACATATTACACTTTTGGTGACGTAGTTTAACAAAATAATAGCTTTTAAAAGGAAAAAGAAATTGAAGATATGTGAATATTTTCCAAATATGTTGGGTTTTTTTGAAATTTATAAATCTAAGAAACAAACACAATTTTAATCTTGCTGGCTAATTAAACTAAAACTTTTAATGTCGTTTCAATGCAAATTGTATCAACTTTGAGATTATAAATAATTTTTAGTTAAATTTTAAGTAAAATTTAAAGTTGCGCCAAATATCTTAGATTAAATTCTAATGAATATTTCTAATACATTTTTTCATCACTCGTATTTATTTGTGTTATGAACTAAAAAATGTCTAGTTACTCTATACATTTTAGAAATATTCCCAATTTTGTAAGAAAACTCAAAATTATTATTAAAAATTATCGAAAATTTTCAGTAAGTGACCAATAAAATAAATAAATATAAACCGAAAGGTTAGCCAATAGTTTATAACAAGTAACCACAAGTAAATCTTTTGGAAAAATCTTATTTATGTCTTCCTAAACCTTTTAGAAAGGAGGGAAAGAAACAATCCCTTAGTTTTACAGAAAACATATTTAAAGATTTTGATACTGTTTTTAAAGAAATTTTATCTCTTAGGAATGTTAAAATATCTCATATTTGACAGTTAACTTATCTTTTTCTTCAATTTAAGCTTATTTTCTTTCCTTTCAACTTTATACATTCTTTTTTAAATGATATTTAGTAGGAAATGACTAGGTTATCTAATTTCACTCTGCATGTATTCTATGCAATTGTGGATCAATTGATTTATCTGAATCCTTCAGAATGGGTAAAACAATCTTAATTGAATAATAGCTCTGCAATATGTGTTCTTTAAATTTCTGATCCCAACCTAAAATTTCTTTGAGCAAAATAATTCATTAGCATTTACTATATTTCCTTATTATTCTTTATGACCTTGCAAGCATTCCTGATCAAATTTTTATCCTGAAGTGCTTTTATTTTCCTTTATAGCTGAATCTGGGAAGCTATATGAAGATTTCTGAGAACTGTTTTTAAGAATTTTGCTCTATTTCTACCAGTTTTTTGAGTTCGTATATGGAATTTTATTTTAATATCAACAAAGAAAAAATGAATTACATACTGTTACAGTAAATTGCGCAATTTCTTGACTTCTGGCGCATTGTTACGCAAAAAATTTTATTTATAATCTCTTTTAACTTCAACAGCATTAAGTATACGCTTTTCTTATTGCATATGTCTTACTATACATTCTTATTTAGGACTGTAATTTTTTTACAAATATTTTTCATTATCATACGAGTTTTAGAATCATAATTTCCATATGCTTTGCATTTAAATTTTCACTTTGGCTGTAATCTTACAAAAAATCTAAATTCTCCTAAGAATTTCCGTGATTTTTAAAAAGCTCCTTGAGGATTTTATAATTTTCTTATAATATATATTTCACGTATTTTCTAATATTTCATCATTGCTTCTTAATCAAAATGTTCAAATTACCGACGGAAATAACTCGAATACAGTTATTTAGTGACATAGGCTTCTTACGTCTAAATACCAACTCAAATTAAACAATAAGCAAATGTTTCGAAATAAATTAAGTATTAAAACAAATAAAGCATTAAAAATAAATAAAGGAAGGGTCAATTTATATTTTTAAGCAATACATTACTTAAGAATACGAAAATGCCTGTAGAAATTAATTATATGAAAATGTAGAGTTCTTTTAAATATTCGCTTCCGTTTTCAAAAGTCTGACTTCCGAATTTTTATTTATACTTTGCTTCTTCTAATAATAGTAAAAGCCAAAATAAAGCATTTTTGGATAGGTATGGGCCTATAAGAGGAATAAATCTGATGTTTCGAAACTTTTAAGAAAAATGAGGATTTTAAGTTAATCACATGCCTCAATAATCAATTTACTTTATCCATTTTTTAATAAAATTTTAAAAGAAATATTTAAAGAATGTTTTGCTTGTTCGCTAGTTTTAACAATGTATCTGAATTATTAAAAGATAATAGGGAATATGTATATTGATATAAAATTACACAATTTTAAACACAGTTGTTAGTAGTATATTATAACCAGACTATGTATTAATATTGGAAGTCTCGCTTTCTCTATTATTCCTCGAGAATTATAAAATATCTCATTTTTATAAGAAATTCTTAAAACAATGATTTCATAGTCAACAGAGTCGAGAACGTAAGGCGTTGCAAATGTAATCTAGTACTTTCCTAGAGGAAGTAGAGATTGAGAAATATTGGCCCGGATCCAAAATTCGCTGCCCATGTTTCTCAAAAGGGAGCTTTCATGTTTAATTTAATAGAAAAGAAATGCCGCAAGACAAAAATTGCTTGGCAAGACCAACTTCTGAATTATAATTCGGAAAAAAATAAGTAAAATAAAAAAGTATTCAAGTGTGCACTAATTTTAGGTTAGTCTTCGCTGATTCATAAAAAAATAATAATGATAAAACATTTAGGATTAAAGTGCTTACTCAGACAATTAAGTTGCCCAGGATCTTTCTTTTACCATTTCATCGCTAAAATACTTTTTTCACTTTAATTTTCTTTTTTATACGTGTTTTTTAATTATATATTCTATACTGTTTTGAATAACTAGAAAAATGTCTATTAAGTAGGCAAAAACTGTAAAATTAGCATAACGTGCGTTTTTTTCGTATGTTGATTTACATGAATGATACATTTCGTTTCTGCAAGGTCATGCCTTGAAGTTATTCTTTCATATATATTTAAAGATAGCTTTAAAAGTTTGATTGTAGTCTGAATGTTATTTAAAAAAAGGAACACCTCATTTTTGGAAAATTGAAAAATTATTTTTTCCCTTGTTAGTCATATTTAAACTGTTTCTGGGATAGAAGTTAATTTTACTCAAATGAGAGTTTGGATCTTTAAAAGTCTTTCTGTATTGTAGCCTCGAATTTAACAATTTTTTTCAAATAACTTTTACATTTTGGCGTAATTTATACATCAAATTTTAAATAAATAAGCAACGAGAAAAAGAAATTATTATGTAGTTCATCGGTTATTCTTTAATAATAATTTTTTATACAAAGTAATATTTATATTATATCGCTTGTTTATCAAACCAAATAATCGACTCGAGTTTTTAAAGAATCCAACTCTTTAAAGTTTACTTTTAAACTTTAAGGAGGTAATTTTTAAAATTACATTCTTTAAAATTTAAAACTGCATTATTTTACTTAAACTTCATAACTTTTTAAATCACATTCTGGATTCAGCTTATCCAAATAGATCCATATACTTTTTAATGAAGCGAATAATTATTTATTTGCAATGCTAAAAATATTTAATTCAGCTGTATGACAGCTTTAATTCAGCTGTATAACAATAACAGCTGTATGACAGCTTTAATTCAGCTGTATAACAATAACAGCTGTATGACAGCTTTAATTCAGCTGTATAACAATAACAGCTGTATGACAGCTTTAATTCAGCTGTATAACAATAACAGCTGTATGACAGCTTTAATTCAGCTGTATAACAATAAAATGGAAACATATTTGCATTCAAAAATGGATAGGGGGAATGACGAAATAGCAGCAGCATTAAAAATCTTTGTGATACGTTGTTGATCTTTAAAAAATTATCAAAACTTTTCAAATAAATTATTTGAATTACATTGCATTATGTAATACAGTGTTTTGATTTTACATTACTGCATTAATTCTTAACTTTTATATTAATATTGTACAGGTCTGTTTGACTGAACAATTAAACTGACTTTAAAATTTCAGTCATGCTTGAGAGTATAAAGTTAAATAAAGATGTAATAATAAGAAGAACAAGGTTACGTGAGCCTATGAAATTATTTTTGCAAAGAATCAACTGTTCTAGAAGCAGTAAACAAAAAACTTTCCTTTTCGTTTTAATTGTTTCCTACGTTTTTTTAAGTGCGTCATCATGTTTTATCTTCTTCTGGTGTCTAAGAAACAAGTCCCAAACTAAAAATCTCAAAGTCAAGTCCCAGTAATTAGTATCTAATCGAAAGCCTTCTTCAAGTTAAATCACATTCCGCATTTAATTTATTGCTATCGTCTGAAATCCGATGGACAAATTTTTAACTTGGAAATTAGTTTCGTTTCTATGTCTTCTTTATTTTTTTCTCTTAAGTTTCCAGGAGGACGAAATAATTGACTATCGATTTTTGAATTTCAACGCATCATGTTCTTGTTCCTCTTTATGTGATTCCCAGGGTACATGCTTTTTTATTATTTTATTTCATTTGTTACTTTCCTTTTTCTCTGTCTTACGTGTAATTCGAGAGATTTCAACTGTAATAAGACAATCTGAAGTTAAGAGAATATTAACTTTTCGCCTGAACGAGGAAACAGTTGAATTAAAATTTAATTGAATGTTAATGCATTTTTTACTCTCATCGGATTTATACGAAAGGCCACTTCGGGAAATCCTAATTTAATAGTCGGTAAAATGGGCAGTTGTTCCAAAATATTTTTTGACAGCTCGGATTATGAATTATGGCTCAAACCAACGTCATTTGCTATTTTACAAATTTTACTGAAATCCAATTGTCTCAAAGGATGCAATTATTTAACTGTAGGATTTTGAAATAAATAAAAGTGTTTGCGAAAAAAGAGAAAAATATATCGAAACAATAATGTATTTACAGATTGTATGGGGTGTGATTACTGTTATTGTTTCGTTGAAAAATAACTGATTTATAATTTTATAATTGGCAATTTCAATTTGTGTTTCAAGGATTATAAATTTATTAAGTGAATAGTATTATGATTTACATATGTTACGATAAATGTGATAAATTATACCTTACAATTAATCACATTTATCGTATAATTATTGACGATTATTCCTAATTACCACTAAACTAATTGATGATTAAGAATAATCACCAGTAATTATACATAAACATCAATTTATTACATTACCGTAACATTTACATAATGAAAACTGTAGGTATTTAGGATTTATATAATTACTGGCGATTATTCGTAATTACTCCTACATATAATTTTTACAAAAGACGAATTATTACATATGTATAATTACTGCTGATTTTTGTTATGTATAATTATTAGATATTATTCATAATTACCATTAAATTTATTGATGATTAAGAATAATCACCGGTTTTATTTATTTACATTTATCGGTCATCATTTTATTACATTACCGGTCATCATTTTATTACATTTATCATTACATTTACATAGAAGAATTTCAATGTTTAAGGATATAAATTCTAATTGAATTTTTGAAATTCACGATTTTTCAACTTTAACTTATAGTTGGTTAAAATAAGAAGAATAGATCTTCGTCATATTATAGTATAATAATCTCTTTTAAGAGTAATAATATTTCTCCATTTAATCTACCAAGAACTCAATCTTTTCAGGCTATATTAGGTTATTAGGATTGCAGGTGCAAGAGTCATCTTGTGCCAAGCGTATATATGATATAGATTCATTTTCAAGGATAACTATTTTGAAGTTAGAGGGACACAATGTTGGACAATAGTTGTTTTAAGTTAGGAGGAGGATTCTTCACGTTGAGTTCACCAAAATTTCACACAGCAGAAATTTCTGAACATTTGATTCCCGATGGAAGATCTAATGAACATCACATCAGCATAACTCGCACATCTTTTGTGGCGTCCATTCTCTTACTTATTATGCATTAAAAAATTAAAACAGTACCATCAGGTTACCGTGTCCCTAGATGTGGAGATAACTCAATTAAGTGCATTATTTTAATTATTGTGGGTTTCAAAGAGATTCCTAATAATTTATTTTAAAGTATTTTAACTACCGTTTCCACAATATAATGATATGATATACGCAATACCTCTTGCATAATATTTTTAGTGATTTAAAACCTTTTTTTTATTTCAATTTTTTTATCCTACAGTGATACCAGAGTAAAGTTTATCAGTATTAACTATTGAAATAAACAAAAAAAAATTCGTAATGAAGTTATTTTTTTCGGGAAAGCTCCCTTGTCTATTGCAGGAATCTGTTAAAGATTTTCGTGCAGAAAACAACAACACGTGCAGTGTTTTCTTGATACGAATGAGTAAATACATTTTAAAATAGTGAATAAATATTTAAAATAAAGAATGAATAAATAAAATTTTATATATTTTAATCCTTATTTCTTCTACAAAATGCTATTATTATTATTATTATTATTATTTCACTTCAGTTCTGTTCTTTCGTTCTCTTTCTTTCAGTTCTTCTGTTTGGCATTTTACAAATTTAATTTTATAACTATTCCAGTAGCACACATATATTATACACTATTGAATGGTTTCAAATAATATCCACAACATTGTTAAATATTGAATAATATAATATAATATCGCACAATATTTTACAATAATATGCAATATAGGGTGCTATCTGCGCAGGGACTAACTTTGGGACTTCGAAAGTCAACATTCTCTACAAATATAGTAAAAAAATATTTTTTTTAAAAAACTCTGATAATCGTTTGGTGTAACAAAAATAAGAAATTTAGGTAAATAATTAAAGTTGTGAAAAATATTATTTAGAAATTTACAAGAAGCCAAGTAATTCGTGTTCAGTATATATCAGGACCAAAAAAAAAAACATGTAGTGAGTTAACAAATATGTGTTTTTAACTTCAAAGTGCTCTGTAATACGTTATATTTATCCAAATGACTTAAAATCAAAACTGCCAATAATTCGAATAATGGTCTTGATAATTATTAAATAAAAAATAAGTAACAAATTTCACCAATAGATGGCGATATAATACGCATGATATTTATTTACATATATTGAAAATGTGAGGAAATATTTGTGTTGCAGAATATGCTCATTAACATTAATTATTTATATAAAATTAATGTAGATTCTACATAATTATTAGCTATTTCTCTGCACATCATGCATACGTTCTTAGAACGGGTGACATTGGTAAAATTGCTCTATCAGAGTTCAGAACTCCATTGCAGCTATAAAAGAATTCCGTCATATAAAGAAGATATGAGGAATTCCAATGTCTCCATATTCTTTACACATGATGATATATAAGCTGAAAAAATTCATAATATGATATTTTTACAGCTAGAGTATGAAAGAAAATCTAGACTTTTAGTATACCGAAAAAAGGGCTGAAACGTTCGTTGATTTCTACAACCAGATACCACAGGGATGTGCGAGTGTGCCAATCGTTTCTAATGTATTGGTTGTGCTGTACGAAAATACTTATGACAAATTTTGTATTTTTATCACTACAAAATTAACCTCATGCTCAACAGAAATTTGTTTCGTAAAGATTTTGCATTTTAGTTTCTTGCTGGAATCGTAGTTGACGTCAGTTAACCACAAAACACTCTGCAGAGTGACGAAGCTCATCTCAGTGGGCAAATTAACATACATAATTGTCGGATTTGGACAGCGAGCTCTTATTCTATTCACGAACAATTCCTACTTCTCAAAAAAGTGATAGCATAGAGGGATTTACTCCTATTTTTATCATCGTGCCGTATTTTTTGAAAGAGATAACTTTAAATGGAATTGAAACTTTTTCCATCACATTAAAAAGGTACCATGATATAGTAAGGGATTTTGTAATCTTAATACTTCATCGGTATGTATTTAGGGCATGATTTCATGCAGAATGACACACCTCCGTACAATGATCATTATGTAAAGCAATTACTAAGATATCATTTGACAGATGCACGAAATCAGTATCATTTTGCAATAGTATGATTTTGATAGCATGCTTCTCTGGATTCTGGGGACTTTTGCTTGTGAGGTTTCCTTAAAAGCAATGTTTACCTACAAAGTCCAGCATCTATGCCAGATTTGAAGAACAGAATTCAAAGTCAAATTCTCGATATTCCGGTAGACATTTTCGACTCAACGGAGAAAAATATAATTCCGTTAAAAAGAATACATCTTTCAACATAACTAGGGGCATGCTGAGTAATTTTAATGCTATTTTTTGCATTATTTAACATTTATAAAGCCTATTTAATGTTTTGCGTTTATTAAAGCAAAACATTATCTATCTAACAGCTAAATTTTATACATTTTTTTTATTTAATAGATATTTTATATATCATTTGAACTATTTGTTTTCAACTTTTATTTTATTTAGACTACCATTCTAGAGCCCCCGGAAGCAGTAAACTTAATTCATGGTAATTTTTTTAAATATCTTATCCCTAATGATCCTTCTTCAGTTACTAACAATATCTGATACAAACTCTTTAATAAAGAGATGATAAATAGTTAACAATTTAAAGATGCAATTTAATTATATTTGGTAGAATATTCGAACAAATATCAAAATTAAATTTTATTTTAAATTTAAAATTAGATATGCCAAATATTTCATCTTTGATATGAAAATATTTTTTCTGTATTTGTATGTTATACAAATTTTGGAAATTCCATCTTCTTGAAGATAATTCAGTTACTGTTATATCATAACATAAAATTCTAATTTTATTTCAATTTCGTTTCATTAAAGATTATTCAGTATTTGAAAAGGAATAAAATTTTACTTGTCTTCTGCTTTTCAAATATTTAGTTATTGTATTTTGCACAACTTACATATTCTCTAATATAGCTTCATTCCATTCGCTTAAAAGCCATTGCTTTCATAAAGTGCTTTTAGATGTACGAAGGTGATTACTTAAAAGAACAGCGAAACGAGCCTCTTATGTGACCTACTTAAAATATAAATATTATTCAATTTAAAGTACTTACGTAATTAAAAGAAATTTTTAATTTTAATAGTAAAAATACTACGCATCAACTTTCTGCTTAATTCAAAACTCGACGGATAATAATCGGGGCTATGCCTCACTTATTTATTGAAAGAGCCATCAAATGTAGCCTTTAAAAATGCAATTTGTATAAATTATTAATGGAGGTGAAACTTTCACGAGTAAATCCGGGACACTTTCTTACTCAGAGTTATGTCTCGAGAAAGAAAATAAAGGAAACTTAACGTGGTAATGTGTCTCCCACTAATGCTAATTTACTGTTTCCAAGACGAAGAACGGATACTTTTCATGAATGTCCCATCAATATTTAATTCATCCAGCGTTCGAGACACTGAAACGTAGTGTTTTTAATCAAACAGATTTCTCCTCGCCCCGTTAGGTATATAATTAAAAATGTTGAACAACGATGTATCATTAATTTTCTGTAATAGAATAGACACGGTTTGTCTTTGCTTCGTAATATGAAATATGTTTTTTATATATCTGATTATAAGTAATAATAACTCTTTTTGATTAAAATATTTAAATCAAATTTGAAAGTATTTATACATTAACATTTGAATAGATATGTGTTTATATATTTTGATTTAAGGATTTTAACTTTGCACTCTATCAAAAATCGAATAAAAAGAGTTCTAAAATTATAAGTTTTTCCCCCATACTTGTTGGTGAGATTGAATTTCGGGGGGGGCAGAGTTCCGCTTCTGTAATTTTTTATATACTATAATGTTTATAAGTAGCTATGTTAAATCTAAAATTCATAATGTAACATGCAATATAAAAAAATATTTAGAAAAAATAGTCTAGAAGACACGTTATTGAACTAAAAGCAGAAAACAAGACATATGACTGCTTTTTGGATAATGAATCTTTATTGAAATTGAATTTTTCAAAACTTTAAATAGATTTCTTTTTAATAATTAAAATTTTGATAATTTTTCTTCATTAAATTCGTAGGACAATGCTTTTAAAAAATGTTACACAACTTTAAAATTTACAAAGCAGGCTTTTCAAAAATATCGGTTTTAATTATTATCAATTATTTTCTCTAATTTTAAAAATTCTATAATAGTGGGGGTTTTTTTTTGTATATTTCGGAGCATTTTTTAAAATCTTTTCGGTATTAGAATTAAAGTTGCAAATGTTGCGACAATGTTAAATGCAATTTCTTTTCGTGCATTATATTTTTTTTATATAACTGTATGAATTCTAAAAATGAACGAAAGACGAATAAAGCCTAAAACATTATAGAGCATGTAAGAATAAAAAGCATAGGACTAGAGGCTTGAATCTCTTAAATTGTGTACGTTTAGTGTGCAAAAGGCAATTAAAATATTATTTTGGTTTTAATTATTTCATTCAAAACATAAAACTGAAAATGATCATTTTTAACCTAACAATTAATAAAAATATGCAAAAATCATAATTTTTTATCGCAATCCTTTGATTCACTTTAACTCTTTGTTTATATCGTAAGGTTTGCAATCGGTATCGCACATTTTTTTATATGTATTTCTTAAATAAGGCCATTGAAGAATTTCACTGGTTAAAAAAAACATGATAGCTTGTAAAAAAACTGAGAGTACCGAGGGAGTCAGTCCTTAAAACTCATACAAATTTTACATTTCGTTATTAAATAAATTGTATCAAAAATGACATTATATGTCAAATTAATAATAAAACAATTAAGATTTTATTCTGCATGATTTTTTTTGAAAAATAAGGCTTTCTAAAAATTTTTCAAAATTTGTTTTCACATTTAATATGGAGTCATTAACATTTTTGATTATTTAATGAAAGTACAGGTTCCGTGCCATATTAATCCGTTGCAAGAATTAAAAGTGTTTTTATAGTAAACGTTAAAAATATTTTTAAATTATAGCGAAATACAAAAAAAATATTATATACAAAAAGAAATCGAAGCAAAATCATAAAAAAATATGCCAATTTTCACTGCAAAATCTCTTTAATGAAGAGTTTATGCCACCCCAAGTTCGGAAAAAGTTCGCACAGAAATTCGGAAAAAGTTCGCACAGAAATTCGGAAAAACTTGCTGACTTATTAGATCCAGCAAATCTGTAACAATTGGAAGCATTCTGTTTACTCATATTAGTGAAATTCAAATTTGTATATATATGGTACTTGACAGTAGTAGGAATAAACTATATATAACAATATATATACATATATATAACAATTTTAGTTCAGACACCACTTAAAAACGTAGATTATCTGATGAGGTAGAAGAGTCAGAAAGAAGTTCTGTTTCTTCTTATTGCGATTTAAAGCCAATATTAAAAACAGTATTAAATAATTCATTTCTAATTTATGTCTAATTGTATGAAAAAAGGGGGGGGAAGAAAACTGGGAATTATATGAAATTTTTCTCTCATTAGTACTTAATTTTAATTTTTATTTAATCGGAATTTTATTTTTTATATTTGAAATTTCATGTGAATTTAATAATTTTCGTGATTACTATAGATAACATCTGACTAAAAAAAAAGCGTGGCATAAAAATGTTTAATATGTGATCTGACTTTTCGAATTTCTCAGATTTAATTATAAGCAAGGTGCAGCTTCCAAAAGTCATAGTTCATTCTCTCCATTAACACAAGAGCAGTATGTCTCTCAAGCATACTAAATCGCCTTTTAAGAATAGGAAAAGAAAGTAGAAAAAAAATGTTTTTGAATTGCATTGAAAATAGCAAACATTGCAGACATAATACCGGTGCAATTTATTAATAATGTTAACTGATGGATAAATAATATCTTTTCTTTTTTTTAAGTAAAAAATTTTCAAAGAACTTTATTTTATTAGTGTTGAAAAATATTATTAACTATTATCGGAGAGCTCTAATGGAAAATGTGTCAACTCAACACCTCGTTCTTAGGACTTAAACTCTTTTTCGTTTTTCTCATATTTCTTAACTATCGCCTTAGATAACGGATGTATTCCTTTCCAATGTTCTATAGTGTATCATTTTTTAGACATAACAATGGTTAGTCACCGTTTATATAAAAATTCATTAAGTATTAAAGTAAGAAATGAAACAAAATATTATTCAATAAAGATACAGTGTGTTAATATGCTTTTAGAATTCATCATACTACTTTAAAATAACCTTCATTTTAACATAAATTGAAATAATTAATTATAATTACAAAAAGTATGCACACTGTTAACTATTCATTGCTAGGATTAGGTTAACTATTCAATATGAACCTAATAATTACAATCGGTACATATGCTTAGCTTTCAGAATCTTTTACTTAGATATTGGATTGATTTAAAAATTTCCTTGCAGCCATTAAAGGATAACTAACGTATTCTTTGATTTTTTCTCCGAACGAGTCATGGGAAAAACTGGTTTCTTACGTAAATTGTACTCACAACATTTTTGTCCTCGTCATTGTGCAGATAGGTATTCTATTTATGAATCTGCGGCTTGATTAAATTTTTCATACCAATAAAATGTTAGAATTTCCCTATCCTATCAAAACCAATTATAATGCATCGGATCATCTGTATATAGATTTTGAATTTTATACAATTGTATATGTCTCTCTGTCTTGGCTAGAATGGTTGCTAATGAATTAGAAATTATTTAATTTGTAAAAATTCCATGCAAGTCACAAAATTTTTCAGATATATCAGTCTATCAGCTATTTTAGAAGAATATATCTAAAATTTTAATTTTTCATTTGTGTTATTTTGGAAAATTTGTGTTGGTGGGCATTAATTTCTGAAATGTTAAATTCAATATTATTTTTATATTATGTATATATTAAAGGAAAGAACAAAAGATATCAAGAAAAGAATTGTAATCATATAGCTAAGCAGCATTTCCTCTGATTTTTTTTAATTAAATATTTCAATATAACTTTTCCAACATTGCGAAAAGTGTATTCTAAGCACTCTTTAAAATTCTAAGCTTTAAACTTTCATAAAATAAGGCTAGAAATTCAGCTTATTAATTGCGATGAAAAGAAAACATTAAAAATTATTAAATCGTAAGTTTCAATCATACATTTAAATAAATGATTTTTATTTTTAATTTTTGGTAAAGTAAATGCATTTTATTGCTTTAAATTAAAATTTCTCTACATTACGAATGACTTTGGAAAAAATGTGCAAGTATGAAAAAGCATCAATTTAGTTTATTTTTATTCTATTAAAAATACGAATAACACTTGTAGGAGAAATGAATGTGTGCTTTAATCCTTTTACTTTTAAAACATATTTAAAATTTTAATCAATTCTCAAAGATCTTTTACTCTACGAAAACAAAGAAACATACTCTAATTTGGTGTACCATTTTATACAACTAAATTCAACTTGCATGCAGTCCACAATCTCATGTAAATATTGCAAATGCGGTTATCCCTTTACGGGTAATCTTAAACATTATTTATTTGAAACAAAATAAACCGTTAGGCAAACACTAATCACTTTCACTGTGAAACAATTTCTAATACTTCACCGTTTAGAAAAGTAGTTTTGAGAATAAATGCTCTATCATTAGTGGTAAGTATCATTGGGGCTTCCCTTCAAAATCAAAGTAATACGATATCGTTACCATCGAAACAAGGGGAAATGGCCGCGCATTCCTTAATTTCCCCTTAAGCAATCTGGGATTTTTTTTAATGTGTTTCATTTTTCTTGCTGTTATTAAAAGAATATATGTCTCTGAACCCTTTTCGGCGGATTGTTTTGTACTATGATGCGTTTTCTTTATATTAGTTTTGAAGAATGATGAAGAATATTTATTTAAATTATACAATTTAAAGTTGGGTATTTGCATCTTAATGCGTTTGGGATTTCTTTAAATGAAATTTCAAGAGAAAGAATCTTTTAATAGATTTTATAATAAAATTTCATTGTTGCCAATAGAAAATATTCATTTTAACTTCTGATTATATGAAGTTATTTCTTAAAACTATTTTCGATGATTATAGAGAAGTTAATTTAAAATGCAAATGCAACACATAATTCAGATTTGTATATAAATGATTTCTGAGGAAATTAAGTTTGTATATTAATACTTATTGGATAGTTCGTATTATTTTGCATAAAACTGGTACACTTTAGATTACTTTATTAGAAATAGTATTCAAGAGGGAAATTAATTTAACTGAGAAACTTTAATGTGGCACATTAAACTAGCTTTTAAACATTTATTTATGAGAATCAATAAAAGCGATTTTAAAATAAGAATTTTTAATGATTAAGATATCGCATTTATTTTTAACCTGCTATTTTGCTAATTGATTTTATTCTTTTTTTAAATAAGTAAGGGAAACAGGGAAAGATGATGATGCTAAAAATTGACCATTCATAATAAATTTAGTTTCAGAAGTAAATTGATATTTTTTGCATATGTTGTTGTAATGGTCCTTTCTTCTACTGTATTTAGTTCAATACATTTGGGTTTTATTACAATAACTATTATTTTACTCTTTTAAAAATTTAACGCAAAAGTGCTTTTTGCCCCGGTACTTGGAGCGAGATGACAATACTTATAAAAGTTGAATACGTTTTTATTCTTTGGAGATACAGTGCTAATTAATTATTCTTTTGAGATACTAATTAATTAAACATTACTGAGTATTTTTAATAGTATGCAAGGGAAAAATATTGTGTTTAAAACTTTAACCAATAATAAATTAGTATAATTCGAAATCGTAGATTTTTTGTTATCAAATATTAAGCAAAAATTTCCCTCCTTCTAATTTTGAGCTTAACTCATGCCACCATGTCTCGCTTTTGTTGCATTCAAACTTAATTTCCTGAGGGAAGATTTAAATAGATCTCACAACATGGGAAAATATATTTTCTATGAAAGTTTCAACTGATATCAAGAGTGTTTGATTTCAGACTTAGTTTGTTTTTTCTCAGAAAACAAATTTCAATTTTTAATAACAATACCTTTTTTTTTTGTACCGTGTCTTTTGGTGCCTTGAATTAATGTACTTTCCGAAGATCGAAAGTTAAATTATTACATGTATGTGCAATTGTTTCTTACATTACCGTAGGAAGCAATTTGTGGATCGAGTAAATCAAGAACATCAAGTGATATGATTAAGAAAACAGGCATTTGATCGCCGAATTAATAACAGTTATAATTATCTGGGGCAATTTGACAAAGTCGTCACCTTTCCTGATCTTCTTGTCAGGATTGAAAAATGCAAACATCATTTATTTATTTTTTATTTCTATTAACAAGAAAAGGATAAAAATAAATAGTGGTTGTAGAAACTATAGTGTCTAAGCTAGCCATGATTAGCAAATTAAACCAAAAATCTTTTCTGCCAGTCAGCATGATCCTGCTTTTGGAATTATGAAAATTTCAACATGCTGGAAAAAATACACGAATGTTATCTAACATGCAAGGAAATTATGGCAGTAGCTAGTCATGATCAGTTTCATTTTTTAAATGTTTTTTTGAAAAATTATTAAAAAAAAGATCGTCTTAAATTTAAATCAGGGAGTTATACTCATACTAAGCCTATCACTCAGGATCCAAAAAAATCATTTCTTTATTCTGTCAAAAGTTAGAATCGGAGAATAACAAGCTGCATCAACAGGAGGCCCCAAATGGTTGAGGAATAAACGTCATCCCCATCCATTTGGTGCTGATAGGTGAAAAATGACAATCAGCAAAATCTAAAATTAATTCAGATTTATTTAGAATAATTTGATACAAGACATGTGCTGGAAAATGTTGAAAAAAAAAGGCTTGGAACTAAATGCAAGCATTCAATTATTTATATTATAAAATTCATAAAACATGTATTAGTTTTATATATTCATTCGAGATGATGGACATTCTCCATTATTTATGCTCATATGCGCAAACAATTTTTATAAACATTTTCTATGTTAATAATTATATAATTTTATTAAAAACATTGTGTAAGAAAAAATTGTAGGAAACAAAGCAGTTTATTATGTCTGTAATAAACTGCTATTTATAGTTTATTATTTCTGTAATCAATTATTTATATATTTACTGGGGCATGTTTTCTTTCTTAAGCCAATTTACATCTAAATAAATATTTCTAATTTTTAAATAAAAAAAATCAAGACAGTTCCCTTTGTGCGTAAGATTTCAGATTACAATGCCCATTGATATTTATTTGGTGCACTCAAAATTATTAATTTTACAAACAGTCCTATCAAATGGATCCTGCATCTCTCATTATTTCATTCTCATTCAATCATTACCACACACGACTGTAAGCTGTCATCATGATTAACACAACATTGGATATCTGAATGCGTGATGAAATTCTAATCTCTCTTTGGGAGTTCAATACCTTACCCACTAAATCCAAATGACATCAGAGGACAATCGCAATTACCATTGCCGCATTTCACTAAGTCGATTTCCTCTTTTATCATCAAAATCATATTCTTATCATATCATGCAGTTTTCATGCGAAAACTATTTTGATTATAAATTTTCCATATTTAAACGAACATGTCATCAGCATACAACATTCATCATCATAAGATAAAGTGGTTAGGTTATGATGCGTCCCGATTATAGTTGGTTATATGAGTAAAATATTTACATACTTGTTAACTAGTTTAATAAAGTATTTTTTATAAGAATTGTTGTGTTTTTTTTTTATTTTCTGGTATAAGAAGTATAGAGAAAGTATTGCCATTGTCAAAATATTCCAACAAGAGATTTTGACGAAGCTCTTCGCTTTAGATCTCTCTGAATTCGAAAAACCTATTTTTAGAATATGTCGGTCTATCCGTTTATTTTAGCGTGAATAACAACGATAACTCAAAAATGCTTTCAGCTAAAAGATTGAAATTTGGTATTGGGATTCTATCAAATTTCAAAGAAGTCTGTGTATCCGGTTTTTCGAATATGAATTAAGATATGAAGCAGAAAAAAAAGAGAGCTAGATAGATAAGATTCAATACACAAATTCAACATCTGCAGAGCAGAAATGTGTCACATTTTGAACGAAGTCCTACAAAGGACCGACCGCCTGTCGATCTGTACTTTCAGAAACATGTTAACATTATAACTAAAACACGCAAAGACATAAATATATCAAAATGTGTGATTTAGCAACTACAATTTTTAGATGTATGTTAAATTTTCTTCACTCGGTTGAGAAAAACGCTTAAAAACAGGAATTCAATTTTCTGATGCTATTTACCTCAGGCCAGAGGTTATTCACCTAAAATCTAGCCAACTACCTAACGACAGATTCAGTAAAAATGCTAAATTTACGCAAAAAGTTAATATTTCATAACTATCGTACGCTGATAGATACTTTTATAAGTTGGTACGCTGGAGAACGCCATGTAAGGCACTCTACTTTGCCGAAAGACCACAATCTTTAGTGAGGAGGTGGAACCCAGCACCTATATTATAGAGTATTCCAAAAAGTTTGGGTTTGCTCTACTGGTTTTCACTATAACAAATAATATTGTTATATATATTTTTTTTGTCTGTGATTTGTTCCTCTATGCCTTGTAGTTATTTATTAAAGTGCTTTTAGGGTTGCAATTCTGAACTACATAAAATGAATCATAAAGTATCACTATCGATAGATTTGTCTCTATAAGTGTCTTAATAAATTTCTTATTAAGAGAATAAAATTGCCAGAAAAACAGCAATTAATTGTTTCCTATAATTTTTAAATTATGCATAGCGGCTTTTTATTCTTATTCAGTTGTTTTCAAAAGAAAGTAAGGAAAATGTTCAATTGAGAATGCTGATACAAAAAAAAGTGTGTTGAATGTGAAAAACATTTCCCAGATTTTCAAACTATATGTTGTTAGAAAACTTTTATAAAAGCCTCCATAAATATGCATATTTCACAGCAAATTAATAATCAATTATGAATTTGCGCAGAATGAATTGGAATCGGAATATTTGCCGGATATATACGAAGAAATAATGAACATAGACTATTTTTTAATTCCGTATATATAATTCCTTTAATTTCGGTTTCTTTCAATTTTTTTTATAAACATGGATGATTAATAAAATTTGTTTGAATAATTAAACTATTTTTTAGTATCATGTCATTTTTTTAAAAATGTTTCAATACAATCGAGATTTATTTCTTTTAGTCACAAGTACCTTATATATTAACATTTTTCTCTTATAAATCATTCATTCATTTTTCTTTCATAAATCATTCATTTTTCTTCCATAAATCATTCATTTTTCTTTCAAAAATCCTTCGTTTTCTTTCATAAACTTATCATAATATTGCATAATATTATTACAAATTTCATTATAGTTACTGTAAAAGAGTATGTAATGTTTCATTATTTTTATGCTGTTAGATTTTTATTACTTTTCAAAGAATATTCATTGCGAATCCCTGATAATTGTATTTTGATGTCCAGTGTTTCAAAAATTATATTCAAATATTCATACCTAAGTCTTTATTTTGGACATTCAATATTTCTAGATATACTTTAAAAAGCAACTTTTCTTACTATTCTTCAAAAATAAATTTTTCTGCTGAAATCAGAAAGTTTATTTTTGTCCGTTTTTTAAAAGAACAAAAGCCTTGTGGAATCTCGAGCTTTTATTAAGATCAGAAAAATGTGAATGCATACTTCTACTCAAAACTATTTTCTTTTTTTTTTAATATAAAAAATTTTATGCGAACATGAAATACTGAACAGAATTACACAGTTACGGTACGTTGGTTTAACATCCATTTTCCGTTTATTTTTTCCACTTTTTTTCCCTCTTCTTATCCTCCGGTTTCTTATCTTCTGTCGAAAAAAGTCTCGTAAAATCTCAGCGCAACTTCAAAGGCAAACTCTCGAAGTAAAAGTAGTCAATAATACAAGAATATCGAGAAAACACAAAAGGGAAAAGGAAACAATAAAAAGAAAAAAAAATACTCGAGAATTCCAAACGCACAATGGACGGAAAAAATATTTAAATTCCAGTCCAATGGTCAAAAAAGTTGTAAAAACACAAAGCAAGTCCTTGTAAAGAAAAGTATAAAAAGGAAACAAAACCGTACGTAAGATTAGAAATGTGTTCATTTTTTTTTTTTTTTTTTTTTTTTTTGTGCGTGTGTATCCCAATGTTCCGTTCATACATTCCAACGAAAAATAATAAAAATAAAGAAACTAAGCGTAAAGAATCCCTAAAAAATAGATTTTTGTAGTTAGTTTTTGAATACCCAAGTAGTGGTTACTTCATATTATGAGTAAAAGAAAAGAACAGAGGATCAGCTGAACGAATTTTTGGCTATTGTCCAATATGCGTTGTAAATTTTCTCACCGTGTCTGGCGAAAACTGAGAATGTGATAATATAATTCGTATTTGTTGAGGAATTTCAACTCGAAACGATTGTGTTGTGGAAAACATCCATATTTATAAGAGTACGAAGCATTATTTTTTCTTCTTGATTCTTTATTTGTTTTTATTTTCCGCATTTGCTAACAGTGTGAATGAATGGTTTTTAGAACTGTTTTATTACTCCTGGAGTCTTGTGATATATTTTACCTCTTGTATGCTAATAACTGTCTGGGAAATAATTTTCTTTTCAAATTTAGTGCGTCGTACCAATTAACATATTTTGAGCCATTGTAGCGTTTTGAAAACGCACATGACAATTGTGGTGACACATTTTTCCGCAATAATTGGGTCTGTGTATTCTTTGATAACTTTGAACTGAACAAATTGTTTTACCTGAATATATAAAACACAATTCCTAGTTCTTAAATAGAAAACCATCTTTCTGTAATGAAGAAAATCTCACAATGAAGGATTACAATCACATTAATATCATATGAAGTGATTTAATCGATTACACAAACACTATTCACTATAGGACAGGCTACTACTTATAAAAAAATAACTGCAGGCATGCATATTATACTAAAATTGATTACATTTTTAAATATCAATTCATAAAATTGAATTTTTATATTACTATTAAAGAGTTACATTTATTTAACTGTACGTGGGCTTTAAAGGTATCCAGAAATCAATTATATTCACATGTTATGATAGGCATAACATATGCTTTCTTTTGAGCAAATAATATATGAATATGCGCTAATTTGAGTGCTATACTATTAAAAGTAATATTGAGTAGCATATGTATTCATCTTGAAATAGGAAATTCTCAAGGTGCTTCGTTAAAATTATTATTAATTATACATATCCCATTTTATCTTCTTACAATTTTTTCCTTCTCATTACTTTCTCGTATAATAATTAATCTATAATATAAATAATAATCGTATAATAATAAAATGAATGACAAATCTACATGTTTAGACCTCTCTGAGTCAGAAAAGCACATTCTTGACATTATATTTGCCTGTCTATCTGAACACGATATCTCAAAAACTCACTGAGCCAGACGGATGAAATTTTGTCTATGGATTTATGACCATATTTGTAGACATTTATCAAATTTTGTTCGAAATCCATTTGCAGGAAGTTGGTATGTCTGGCTGTTCGAGACACGGCAACTCGATAACTACAAAACGCAGATGGCGATGTAGATAAAATATGGTGCATTGATTCCGCGTCAAAATTATGGATTCCTATCAAATTATTGCCAAATTTGGCAAACGGTGACTGTTTTTCGGTTTGTTCGTTTGCAAGCATGTAAGTGCAATAATTCATAAACGCAGTGGCTAAAATATTCAAATTCGGTAAATTATTTTGTTATAAAAATTATAGTTCTTTATTGAATTTCGGTTTCAGTCATGTAGGAAAACGTGTCTAAAATATAAATTCACTTCTATCAGAGAATGAGTGAGAAAATTTAGGAAAGAGCATTTCAGCCGATTGATTTTTATCATATTATGTAACAGTTATGCTCCTGTTCATTAGTTTTTTTCTGTTAGTATTTCATCGATATATGAATGCAATAGTTATTGTTTGGCATGAAACCTTATTCAAATGTTATTTTATTTATATTTTTATTACTCCTTAAAAAATTACTTTTAATTAATTTGATTATCAGTTTAACACATCTGTAACATTATCAGACTAATCAAAATACACACGCCTAAAATTGGGGCTGCTTTATTAATATTATCAAACCGCCAAACATAAGTGATTGAATCTCATTTTTTCCTAAATTACATAATGCTAAATGCCTAGCGTTTTTTGAAATTGAGCACATTGTATTAAAAGCTATGTAGATTTTATACATAAAAATAATTCATAAATGATTTTTAGTATATTTGCATTCGAATATGTTTTTAAGTGGCATTGATAATTATTTTACTTATTTATTTTCGTGTTCTATGATCCAAATGAGCACACCAATCCAGATTATTGAAGTAAATAATATTAAGTATTCCATATTTCTGAAACTTATTTTTTTGTTGCTCAGGGTTGTATTAAGTTCTTTGTTTCTATATCAGATTATCAAGTTTGTATATTTTGAAATATTTTTTTATTAATTCAACCTAATTGTACATACATTAATTCAAATGCTGAAAGTATCTCTTATTAGGCAAAATCAGAAATTTAATATTTATAATTTTAATTTTTTTTTTTTTTTTTTTTTTTTGCTTTGACAGAGCCTTAAAAATAGAAATTGTCCAAAAATACTACATGGCCATTCAGTGCCACTTCAAAGCGAGCAAGAAATTCTTGAGAAAAAGTGTGTTTTATGAGATTCAAGCAAGTCAGAAGGAAGGAACTCCTGAACATGTGATTTTTGTTGGAATAGCAGTGTAGGATATTGCGTAAAATCTTACGGACCATGTTCACATGCATATCTAAAGATCGAGCAAACCCCTGTGCACCGCACATTTCATTGTTCGTCTCTTCCTGTATTGCTGTGGCCGTATCTTCCATTGGCGTTGAAACAATGGATTTCCTCTCTCTCTCTCTCTCTGACATATTTCACTTCAAAAAACCTGTCTTTGCAAATTTCTTAATTATTTTCTTCAGAACTTTCGCAGACATCGGACAACAGCCTTTTTCCATACCCTTTAAATGTCGGATTTTCTTTAATGCTTTCTATCCCACAGTAGCCGTTCTTCTATAGTGAGTGATTGACCAATTTGTGGCTAGGGGCCAATTGCTTCTAAAGGGGTGTCACTTTGGTGAATCAGTTAGCGTTATGGACGGACAATGCTAAAGATAGCAGTCGACCACAACAAACTCTGTCGATGCAGGAAAGTTTAGTGGTGACGGGGTGATCGGCTATACACAAGAAATCGCCGTTCTTGTAAAAGAGCTTCAAAATCAGATTTCGATCCTTCATTGAAAGACTCATGACAAACTGCTCAGATCACATTATGAAGACAGCCCTACGTACCCCCTAGAATGCTACGTACCCCTCGTTTTAATAACAAATGCAATATATCGTGAACGCTCTTTAATTTACATAGTACAGCGTCACCTATTGATATAAAATTTAACTTTTTTCTTATGCCATACCTTCATCCCAGTTTTCATTTTTTTTCAGTTGAAATTGGAAGTTATTCTAATCAGTAGCTCTTTTTTTACAGCATTTTGAAAGTGGAACTTTAATTATAATCTCTTTGTATATAATTTAGTTATTATGATAAGTTAGTTAATCCTTAATATTGATTAACCATTGAAATCTCGACGTCAAAATTTCTTAAAGAATTTTTCTACATTGAATTAATTAAAGGAAGAATTAAAAAAATTATAGAATAATCTATTCCAAAACAATGAAAATATATACTAATTATTTTGTGTCTGGCAACATATTATCACCACCTAATATTTGGTAAACTCATCGAAAGAAATCCATGTGCAGCATTTGAAATTCTGATGAGCCTCAAATTGGATGATACTCTCTCCATCCTAGCCATCTAGGGAAATCAGAAACCAGAGTCTTAAGAACCTTGCATTAATCCGCGAAAATACTTAACCTTAAGAATAAAAGACAAGTATGTTTCCCAGCTGAATCTGCGAAGCATTGAATCTTAATAAACTCCGCCCTATAAAGGAGGTCTTGTTAGCGTCCTGACTCTTCAGTACAGAACTAACTAGTCAGATGCCACAGTTCTATCACTCACTATAACAGGTCAAACTCGGCTGCCGAGGCTCATTAAAATGTTTATTTATTGGAGCATTAAAGTAGTGTCGGTGGAAATTATAATTCCCGTACGGATTACCGCTCCGTCCTTTACGTGCCCATAATGGCGCTGTTTAGTATGTGCCGTTAAAGTGGAATCCCAGGATTCTGTGACCTTTCCGAAGTGGAATATTGGGAATTTATAGGGGAGCCTCTGTAGGGTTCTGAAAGAAAAAGGTGATAAGAGTAAGTTATGTCGTTTGTAGGGTCATCATGTTCTTCGTACTTGAGTCCATTGCAATGTGGAACTAAACTGTAAGGGAATTACCTGAGAATCCTCTGAGGAGATTTTCTGGAATGAATATTTATGTTTACTTAACGTAAGGAAGCTGTTGCTGAAAGTTTTAGGTTTCTACAAGCTAAAAAAAAAGATCGGCTGAAGAATACTGATTGAATTACTTTTCTCTTCTATCGCTGTTGGAAACTAAAAAACAGTTAGGCCTGGAATTCCTTGTCTTTTATTTAATTCTTTGCTCGCCTCAGAGAAATTTTTATCTATTCTCCAAAGTAAATAATTTCAATAAATTTAATGTATTTGCTATATATGATAAATACATGATGGCATATATGATGATTATAATTTTTCTGTGAAAAATCAATTCTTATTTAATTAATATTTTTTATATGGTTTGCAGCTAAAGTTATAGTTTTAAATCTGATTAAAGAAAGAAAATCCATCTTAATTAAGAATTTGTAAACTATCTGAAAATATTTCTTTATAAAACTAATAACATGTATGACTTTCTGTGTTTGTGTTCCAGCTTTTCTTTAAACAGCCATTTTGATGAAACTGTATATATGTTAAACATTCGCAAATCATTCACATTGCATTCGATCTTGACAACGGGCGGTAGGGGTAAGTGCATTCCGTTAAATGTGTAATAATACATTTCATAGCAGTACCAATTTATATCAGACTTCATTAGTATATTTTCGCTAGTAATATTAAAATAATGCTTGGGGGTTAAATTTGAATCACATAGAATAATATATATCATTATGATATATAGGGATATTTTTCAGAATATCTGGAAATATTTTTCCGAAACGAACAAGCATGATTATCTTATCTTATTTGTAAGACCATTAAAACATTTATATTTGAATCCCATTCTATGCGAAAACAAAATATGGAATTATTAGATATTAGTCCTTTTGAGTCGATTTACTTATTAATTTAACAACTTTAATAGTAAAAATGCCATTTTATTATTAATTTTAATTACAAAATTAGCTTATATTCCAAATAATTGATAAAAATTAATCGATATTTTTTAAAGATTCTTTTAATTTTGCAATCACCCTTTAGTTAAATTGGAAATAACTTTTTCTGCGATTTCAAAGAAAATGTCAAAAGTAAATAATATGCTTGGACACATACAAACAAATATTCAAAAATTCTAATTAATTATTATGAGGCAATTACATTATGGGTAAATTACAGTTTATACGATTAGTTTGTTCTCTTACTTCTAACGTTCATTAATTTAAATGCTACAAGAATTATAGCCAACAAAAGCAGTTCGTGATAATTTTGGAGGCTAATTTTCGAGTTTATCTAAAGCAAATGTCGAGTCCATCGATTTTGTTATATATGATGCCCTAATTAAAAACATGTAAAATGCATTAAGACAAATTTTATTATTTTCTCTCTTCCGATAGAATTTCTAAAGTAAATATATATATATATATATATATATATATATATATATATCAAAGAGTAAATATGACTATTAATTTGTCAACAAAAATTTATAATGTTTCAAACTTCCAGAAGGGATATATAGGTCACACTGAAATTTAGAAGCACAAATTGAAAACTTTAATTCCATTTTTAAAAAAGTAATACTTTATCATTCAAATCATTTATTAAATTAAATAAATTTTAATCAAAATTATAATTTTTGAGTTATATTTCTTCATAATTCAAATTTTTAATCACAATTATTTTGAATGAAATCTTAGTATCATTCAATTATAATATGTTTATAATTATTCGTTACAAATGAGATTATAGTTAATAAACAATTTATTCATCCTTTCAAGATATATACTGCAATCTAAGACGATACGGACCATTTTGGGTTAAATAACGTTTGACTTTTTTCTTAATTACACTTCATCAATTATGTATTTCAATTTTGAATAACATCGGATAGATGGTTCTATATGCTATAAATAATTTAGTTGGGGTTATTAGAGGAGAATTTAAAATTCTGAATTTAAAGAAATAAAACTTCAACCCTTTATTTACCGAATTATGTTGCCATCAATTTTTCAACTTCATTTTTGCACTAGTAGTTATGTTTTCTTGCAGAATAATCCCAGGGAACCCAAGAAAAATATTTTAATTAATAGAAATATCTTAATTAATTTAATAATTATTCAAATATTTTTAATTCATACCTTTAGCTTATATTAATTTCTTGCTATTTGAGTTACATCTCCGCGTTCTTTAGAATACCATCAGCAAAAATTGTCATATTACGAAGATATAAGCCATATTTAATTGTAAATAAAGGGTTAAAAGGAAAAACTAAAAGACAAGCTAATTGGGTTTTTTTTAATATTTTGATAAAATGATTGCAATAAAACTAATTTAATTATTTTCAAAAAAACTAGGTTAATAGTTTATTTCTTTGTGAGGTGCAAAACATTATAAGAAACCAATTAGCATAAGAAGCAACCATTTTTTCAAGATATATATTTGTACAACAGAAATTAATAAAATATTTTAAAATATTTTTAGTTTAAATTCCTGAAATCTCTTTTCAGCTTTCCAAATCTAAAAATTTCATATGGTAGAAACTTCTCAATTTTCAATCAAAAGCAAAAATAAAATATTTCTATATACCGTGTTAATAGAAAATACATTTATGTTTTCATTGTTCTATGAAATGTTCTATTCTCTCTATAATTAGTGTGACTTTCAAATTATCTTGACAATATAGAAAATTCAAAGATTTTTAAAATATCATTTCTGTAAGACCAATTGATACCATTACATTTCATATGTACAACATTAAAAAAAAATATTTATTTTTTTGAACTTTAATTTAAATTTTTTATTTCAAAGTCTATATAGAATATAAAATAAAATTTTACACTTTTCTTGTTTTGTTATTCTCTCGTCAGTATTTTTTTTTAAATAGTGTAAAAATCCAGCAAAGAAACAAATTTTTTATTTGCTCCTTTTTAATCACTAGATATTTAGATATATCGGTATGCGAAATAAAAACCACCTAGTTTAATGCCATCTGTTCAACATTTAGAATTGCATGTTCCGAATATCTGATTAAAATCTAAAATGTTTGAGATCTTATATAAGCATTTTTAGCGAACATTTACACTCTTAACGAAAATGTGTTAAATGTCATTAGGATTTATTAACACTTTTATCATATTTCCCTTTCTGCCATGAGAAAACTTTAATTAAAACTTTTAAAAAGTTACATTTGTTGCTATTTACACAATTTTAATTAGTTCTGTCTGATAAGATAAGGAATTCATTAAAATGCTTCTGGAGTTGCTCTTTCTTTATATGCACATTTAAAAAGTACAATATTCTTTCACCTCCATTCTCCAGATTTTGTACACCACCGTTTAAAACATGTTAATGCTCAATTTTAAGGAATAAAGAGCATAGTCTGAATGATAAATTCTACGTGAATTCAAGACGCGCCCCAATAGCGGAATATTCATGAAATCCTTTGTACTTGTCAACACAGCCTACCGAATCGAAAATTAAGGTCTTGTATAAATTACCTCCAGGAGAACTATTGCTGCTCTCTAATCCCTTTCACTGGACTTCCACATTGGTCAAACGGTCCCATATTCATTGCCAGATATAAATACATGAGGATGCCCCTAATCATCTAATATAGTGCTTGAATTACTAATGGGAATCTACATTTGATTGAAAAGCATTGCCTGTTCCACAATTAGTATAGTATGCGCATTAGTAAGCAATATATTGTGTTATTGTACGACTAATGTTTATCTTGCGGAAGATAAGCATGTTTCCTGAAATTGTAAGAGCATATTTTTTCCTGAAATTGTTAAAAAGATATGTTTGACAAATTTTGCATTAAGATAAGCTTTTGAGAATCGGTAAATTCACTTTATAATAAAGATAATATTATTATAAATTAACTTTATAATAATATTCACTTCATGATAATGGTCGTCACATTGTCTTTCCCTGATAGAATGTATTAATTAATAAGATATTGTATGTTCATGCATTCATTTATAAGATATTGTATAATCTATGCAACTTGAATTTTTTTAATTACACAAATTTCCTGAGAAAAAATACGAATGATAATTATGAAGGAAATGTTGTAAATTTTTAATAAATATTCAATGTTTAAAATTTGACTTTCTTAAATCTCACCATGCATCATATTAAAAGTAGATATTTTTATAGTAGATTAAATCTATAATAAATATTTCGTACTTGAACGTTCTAACTCTATTAACTCTCGGTTCCACTGATTAGTTTCAGAAATAATTTTTATTGATATATTAATATTTATGAGCAGATATAAATTTAAAAACTTGGAAAATCGAACTGTCTGGTTTTTTACTGTCCCATAACTCTAAAATGAAGCTTTTTACTAAACTTAAATCAACTAATATATTTAAGTCAGAAGTTACTTAACAAAATCTGGATTTAATTGGAAAATAAAAAAAATAATAATTTATTATCTAGGAATGATATTGAAATCTGTCTTTCATTATTGTCTTTTTTGTTAAAGACGTATTCTGAATAAAATTTGAATATCTCATTAAATAATTCAAATAATTTAGAGATGTATCAATTAATTTACTAAACAAATCTCAGTTCAGAGATAATGTGATAAGTAATAAAAAATTATTTGTGTTTCATCGCAAAAATGTTTAATTAGAATAGTAAAATGTATCAAGCTGCTATCAATTTACATAATTATTTATTTCATCTGCTATTAAAAGCCTGTAAATGAACTATATGAGAACTATTTACATAGGGAGATGCGTGCGTTAAGAACGATTGTTAATTTCACTTCATTCAATTTTAAACTGACGCAAACGTAAGGAAAGAAATTTCATTAAAAAAGATTAATCATTTCCTGATTTTTTTTGTGAACAATATATAAATTATCACTTTAAAGATTTTTTTTTCTTTTAAGTATATATCAATAAAATCCTTTTTTATTTAAGTTTCCTCCAAAAAAATTAACTTTATAATATTATTTGGTTACCTTCCTTGTACAAATAAGCAGATGAATTGCGCTTAAAAAAGCATTTTCCTCAAATATCCATGACAAACAGTTTTATTGTCACTTTTTTTCATTATTAAACTGTAAATATTTGTTTATCAAGCTGTTAATATGATAAAAAATGACAATTTTTAAATTTAAATTTAAATTTAAAAAGAATCTGAGCTTCTGATTTCTTGCAATCATGTTTTTGTTTTCAAATTCAGACAAAGTGAAGGCCCTCCATGAATGAAAATTTAAGTAATATTCGATGCAATATTAATAAATATTTGAAAAATTATATTAATATATTGAAAAGGAAAATGCCGGACATTCAAAACTCGACATCTAAAAAAATGAGAGAAAATCGAACGGAGTCCAACTTTCCGTCTTTAGAAATATGAAAAATAAGAATGCGAAACAATTATACTTCGTCTTGAGAAATGTAAATACCAGAGTTCTGCTATTATTTAAGTGCTCTGACGTTACTCACTCAGCTTCTACTCGTTCACTTTAAGTGAAAAGGAAAGAATTTTCTCCACGCCCAATCCATCTGGTCTTCCAGTCACTGCATATTTCACTCTCCTTCCAATAAGCGCACTCCGTTCTTTCACTCCACTAAACTTGATCACTAATTGTCAGATCCTGACTAGAAACATTACGAAATCCTGCAGCAGTCTCAACATTATCTAACAAGCAAGCCATCCCCTTCTCGAAAGCAATCACAGAAACAGGTCTGTTGAGATGTGAATTAGCTCAATTGTCACACGTCACTTGGACTAGCCCAGTCGTCCACCCTCCCTGCAACTAATGTGTGCGCAGCCACTGGTTATTATAACGTCCAGGCTCTCTCGGTCACTGCACATATGGGTGCATAAATTCAAGTATTGTCTTAACTGCCTGACATATTAGCGACCCTGATAACGGACATATCTGAAATTGTGTTCCTCTCGCTTGATTGCGCCAGCTTGCCTTATCAGAAAAGGTGTTGATAGCTAAATAAGATATTAATAGCATTCTATTATATGATATTGCTTTCGGTTGGATATAACTTCGTGATAAAGTGGATAGGATTGTGTATGAGGGTGATTAATTTTTTTTGTGGATTTGCTTATTTATTACAATCGACCATCTGTACATTCACTCGTCAGTTTGCTGTGGATGTGATCAATTTGTTAAATACTTTAAATGAGACGTTAAAAGTAAATGGTTCATGTTTTTGATGCATTGATTTGGAATGATGCCAGTCATTCAAGCCAGGAAGCCAAATGATTTCAGGACGAATATACAAAGAAAAGAGGCGGAATATATTTTGCAATATATAATGTAAAATTTTATTTCAATGATAAGTTATTTCATGTTGAATAGATTAAATTTTGTGTGCGTGAGATATTGATTGATTGATCCCTGACCTGCTCTTTTACTATTATATATATATATATATATATATATATATATATATATATATATATATATATATATATATATATATATATATATATATATATATATATATATATATATATATATATATATATATATATATATATATATATATATATATATATATATATATATATATATATATATATATATATATCTGTGTGTGTGTGTGTGTCAGCATTAATGTAACACATTCAATTAGCATGAATAATTATCAATTATTATTAATAGTGGAGATTAATCTCATTGGTGCGTATATGCACATATATAAGAAGAAGCAATTAAATTTTTTTACCTTCATAGCAATCAATTTAAATACATTTTAAATTACCTAGTCTGATTCTTTTGGTATATAATTAATATATTTTTATTTTTTATTGCTTTTTGTTGTTTAGTTGTTTTTCGTAGTCAGTACTTGTACAGCGTGTTATTTCCTGGAAATGTGATCAAATACAAATTAAAGTTATACAAAATAAAATGTATTTCAGATGTGATGCATACACTAGATTAAATCTTTCATTTTCTGAGAAGATATCATATCATAAATAATATGATTAAAAAAATCTTTGTCTTATTTGACACAGAAATAATAATAAATTTATTTCTGTTTTGTTCAATGTAATTTAATAGTAGAACATTTAGAATATTAGAAATAATTTACATTTAGCAAATTCAGAAAAATGAATTTTTGTAAATTATTTCTGTAAGTATTTTATGCCTTTCTTTTTCTGAACATTTTTTTTAAAATTAATATAATGAATTGTTTTTGTGTTAAAATGCTAAGCATTAATTATAAAATTTATTTTTTTTCAGGTAAGTTCCGAAACTCCATCTTGTCTGGAAATATATGTCTTATTGATAAGTGCATTATCTCTTCCATTCGTAAGTTTATGTGTGTAATTCTGATGTAATATTGTGTTATCTAGAAATACAAATTTATTGATTTCGAAGTATTTAAATCGATCATTAAATTCTTCTAAAATATTATGATACGTAAAAAAAACTGTTTTTCATTGTTTTTTTTTCTCTTTATAACCTCAAAATCAACTTGAATTCACTGGAAAACTATTTATTCATACCTAACTTGTAAAAAAATAGTTTGCAGCATGTTCTCATGTTGCTCCTAAAGAAGAATATGCTACAAGTTCGATTCATCAACTTATGAAGAATTACCTGTCTTTTGCAGAGAAACTTTCTCTGCAGCAAAAATGTTTCGCTGCCATCCCGGTGGATGCAGAGAGGAACATTTTTATCTACTTGTTTTGCGTAATAATAAGAAGCATTGTGGGATATAAAATCTTGTAAAGAAATAGATGCCAGTTTCCCTTCAATTTCTTGTCAGGTATAAAAGAGATGTATATTGATAAAGCGATTATTTTAGAAGCCGCAATCCCTCCTCCTTACAAAAGTAATTTATATTTTTCGAAAGCGCATCAGAAAGGCTGTTATCACTTGATATGCATTATCTATTAACAGTGCTTGTGCAGGCTAATATTGACTTGATTAGAAATATAACATTGTTTAAATTTGAATTCATTGCAACAGAAATTTCGATATGATCAGAGGTTTGGCAGGGTAGTTATATATGATTAATATGCTATATGATCCTGTATAATACTCACAATTATACAGAATTGTTAGCATTCAATTATCATATTATGTGAGAAAAATGATGAATTGAAATGCAATATTTATATGATATACGTAGCATCCCAATTATACAGAATTGTTAGCATTCAATTATCATATCATGTGAGAAAAATGATGAATTGAAATGCAATATTTATATGATATACGTAGCATCCCAATTATACAGAATTGTTAGCATTCAATTATCATATCATGTGAGAAAAATGATGAATTGAAATGCAATATTTATATGATATACGTAGCATCCCAATTATTGTAGAACCAAATGAAATCAATTCCCATGCAATGCTCTGTAAGAAATTGCTTTTTTAAAACTGCAACATATCTGTTATTAAGGTGCAATTGCTAAAGGTATGCTGACACTTGTTTGTTTGTTTGTTTTGTGAGGTTTTTTTGGCTCAAAAGCCACATT
Organism: Argiope bruennichi; assembly: GCF_947563725.1. Taxonomy (NCBI): domain Eukaryota; kingdom Metazoa; phylum Arthropoda; class Arachnida; order Araneae; family Araneidae; genus Argiope; species Argiope bruennichi. The sequence continues at coordinate 6,542,511 of NC_079155.1, forward strand.
TGGCTAAGCTGCGCCAGGTATGCTGAAACAGATGCTATGTCAATAATTCTTTAAGATTCCTCATTAGCTTAGGATCAACAAACTAAAATTCTTTTATTCCTTACAATAAATCAATATCTCATCTAATCATTTTGAAATAATTGGTATTTTATGTTATCATGCTACAAATAATTTACATTTGGTTTTATCAGTTAGGAGATTGCATCTCTAAGTTATATCACTTTACCATGATGTAATTTTTTTCTCCGAAGACACTGGATCAGAATACTTCTCTCCCAAAATTTTACGAAAAAATAAAAGCTTTCATCTCTTAATATTTTGATAAAAAAAAGTGAACGATTATTTCGTTTACAAATAAACATTATTTCAAAAGATAATTTACGAATTCCGCTACTAGGAATTAAAAGGTTAAATGAAATAACTGTGCTTGTAATATTTTACATTTCAAGTATTTTAATATTTTTAAAATCCTTAGTGAACTTACTTGAAGCAGACGGTATTTCTTTATTGCTAGATTTTTCTACAAAAATATTTCAGATCTTGTTAAAGAGAGATAAGAGAAAGTGAAAAAGTAGAAAGGAAAAAAAAATAACTGGTAGAATTTCAGGCGATCAGAATCTCACTTCTTTCCTACATAGTCGTAATTTTTTTATCGCCAACTTTTCTAAGATAGATTTTGGTAAGCTCTATCGGCTTCAGTTGACACTTTCCTGTCTAGAAAAATCATTCATGCCGTCGTGTTGACACCGAAAGAAATCTAGGAACCAGAAAAAAAGTTGAACTGCTAGGTGGAGAAATTTCAAAATAAATATGCATGAATATTAAATAAATATGAAAGTAAGAAAATATTTGTTCAAATGTGTTTAAAATTTGAATAAAGTAAGAAAAGCTAAAATTGTAGACAGTGAGGTATCCAAATAACTTTAAATATCAAAAAGAATTTCTTATAAATGCAATAAACATTTAGAGCATCAAAAAGTTGATTTTATATTATATTACATATTTTATATATTAAATATTTATATATTATATTTTATGTTTATGTATTAAATATTTTATAAGATGATGCTAATGTATATTTTTTTATATTTTATGACAGAAATTCCAAATTAATCTCTTACTTTGTTTTGTACTAATTTGAAAAAAAAAGATGGCCTTAATTTCTTATTCAAAGGTTGTTATTCATGTGCTGCAATATAAATATTTTTTTTTTCGCTTTTAAGATATAACAGTTTCTTAAGGTGAAGAGTGTTAGCTTATTTTCTGAAGCCTTTCTGAAGAGTGTTAGTTTATTTTTAAAATATATTAGAAATAAGAAAAATTAAAGAAGAAAAGCTCTTTGTCAGCAGATTATAAATATGTTCTTAAATTTAATAAAATATTTTTGATAGAAATAGGTTGCTTAAAAAATATTAAATGATTTTTTTAATTTCCAAACTTCTAGACAAACAAAATGTATAGCTCACTAATTTAAATCATGTGCTCCATTCATTCAAATTGTAATTTGTTATTACGCCTGTTTGAAAATATCGAAAAGTAAAAAAAAAAAGTGATTTTTACATGTTTTTTTGTTAGATAAAAATGAGCAAGAAATTTAATTGGTTTTAAATGCTATTCAAATGAATAAAAATAATATTTCATAAAAATGTGTATTAATAATTGTCAATTAATAATATTTATCTAAACACTTTATCAGTAGGCTCAAAAATATTAATGATATAAACACATTTTTCAATTCCTCATATTCTTGCCAAAAATGTTTCTGTCTAAATTTAAAACTGTGTTTTATGTTACCGTATTTCATATGTTATCTAAACACAAAGCAAATTAAATTAAAATGTCAATTTCGTATTGTTTAGAAACACGTCTGAATTAACGATTCTAAACTACGTAAATTTTTAGATAAAATTTTTATTTTACATTTTCTGTTTTTATTCCATAGTGCATTGTTATGTTGTATTTTTCTGCCAAAAATGGATAAAATGTAATTAAAGAAAAAAAAATATTATTCAGTTTCCCTGAACTAATTCTCAATTTTTAAAAAAAAAAAAATTATCTGAGCAAAAATGTATTTAAAAAATAATTGCTTCATTAATTCACAGCTGCCTAAAAAAATATGGTGAACCTAAATAATTTTTTTTTCTGTAGTCTTGTATTTAATCATGCAAAATAAAATCATTAAAAAATTTATACGTCTGCGTTTAAATTTGATTATAAATTTGCTTCAGGGTAGATTCATAAATTGAATACAGCTCTGCCATCTAGTGGTCTTAAAATAAATGAAAGATAGTTTTTATTATTTTTTGTGATAGATGTTCTGAGTATTATCATTAAATGGGTACTTGTTATAGCAAGTTATCATAGCTGCTATTTTGGAAGTAAAAAACGTACAGAGTAAAGAAAAATATATTTACTTTTATTTAAGTGAATTCAATATTGGATACATTAGCTGAGCGAAGAAAAATTTATTAATTCTCTCAGAAATATAAATTTACTAATAACAATGTGAAATAGTTAAAAAACGAATGCCGAAAATTTGCACTGTGTTTATGACTTATAAGTAGGATGAACTAATTTGTAATGGAAAATTGGAATTTTTTTTTTTTTCGTTTTTCACTACAACTTCATCTTTTTGTATAGTGACTCTTTTACTCAGATCACTTAACTACACTTTGATTACATGAGTAGGTGGAATTATTCCTTAAAGCCAGATACAACAATTAAAATTAATCTATTCTTGAAAATTTATGCACTTCTTGCAATATATAAATTTCAAATTTTGTAATCTTTTATATTACCAAATTTTTTAAATTTCAGAAATCAAATTAATAAAATTAATTTATGAAGACAGGAAACAAAATTTAATATTAAAGATACCTCTTAATATTTCTTATCTTTATCTCAATAAACTTTCATTAGAAAACCGATGTACAATGAACAAAAATTCATTCAATAAAATATATAATTAGTGTATATAATATATGCAAAGTAATATATAATTATTGTTTTTAGGTGTTTATAATACATATAACGGAAGTACACGCACACGTGGTTCTTGAATGTATTCGCACATGCATAGTTATAATTTGAGATACGTATTAACACATGCAGAATCATTATTCCTGGATATATAATCATTAACATATGCAAACGGAATCATCACACCTCCGCATAGAGCGTGTAATACTCTCAAGATATTTTATACTTACATATGTATCTGGTATGGTTAAAAAGCAATAAATAACACTTAATCGATCACACTATAATATTTCTGAAAACATTTATTACTTTATAGACCTATCATTCTTTAGTACGTACATTTGAGCGTGGAGTTATGATAACCACAAAGAGGGTGAGTGTATTATTTATATAACTATGACATAGATGACTTTAGTGTTGCTGCTTGCCTGGCAATAAATAAAGAACGTTGTATTTGAGGAGCTTGGCAACTTTTAAAAATTAATGTGTGAATTTTGATTAATATTTAATGATATTAAAATATTAATTTTAATTATATTAAAAGTATTTTTAGCTCATAAAACTTGTTTAGTTTCATGACATATAAACATAATCTGTGGGAAGTTATTTTACTGTAATTCATTGCAAAGAAAATTGCAATAAATACACATTGGTTGCCGTTGGACATGATCCATCTAATGCAGTATTCAAATCATGATTTCGGCATTTAAAAATAACAATTTTAATAAAGCTGATAATTAGCAAGATGGTTTGATTGGAATGCACTGACTTGTTTTAGCGCAATCAAACCATCGTTAAACCGATATAATCAATTGTTGATCGATTTGAATGAAGCATCGAAGGAGAAACGCACATAACTTAGTGAAATACATGGCAAGTTTGTTTTTCAACATGACAAAGCTAGCCCATATTCTGACAGACCAGAGAAATAAACCTAGTTACACTTTACTAAGAAATTTCTCTTTACTTAATCCAGATACTGCTCCTTCAGACTACTATTTGTTTCCTTCAAAGCAGAGCTCTCCTTCTGGAGATATATTCAATCTCTGCGCAGTCATTATAAACTGATTTATTAACTGGAATTGCATGTAAGAGAGGAGACACTTTTCTTCGTGAAATTCGCTTGTTCACCTAGTTATTTAAAAAAAAACAAAAAAACATTGTAGTTTCTCAGAGGAATCGATTCGTATCAATCGATTTTTAATTTTTATAATAAACAAGATTTTTGTTTAACTTAAAAAAGGATGGGATAGTTTTTTTAATAAAATATATACTTTTAGAAACGCGAATCACTTAAAGATATAAATTTATTCTATAAAGAATACTTTTCGAAAATAATTTAAGTTTTGATAATTGCTTCAAAATTACTTTATTTCAATTTATTTACATGCCTCTTTTTATATTATTTTCATTGCAAATTCCAAAACCGATTTCTTTTTCTCTCGCATTAGGTGCTTTTACAAAGTAATTGATATTTTGGGGGAAATTACTTAATTTAAAGCGTTCTGCTTTTTTATTTTAATTTTAATATAACGTAAAAGAATATTTTTAATTACATCAGAGCATCGTGATAAGTATGAAAATAATTACAAATCCTGGTAGTAGCGTGTTCTCGTTTTTCTCTAAACATCTAGTTTTTCTTTTGATTAACACGATGAGTATAATTAATAATAATTTTGCACTATACTGGTATTTCACCTTCTTTGATATCCATTTTCCTTTGTTTATTTCTGAAATTTTTCACTTACCTCCTTGTCAATTGAATATAATTGAGTTAAAATGGGGGAAATAAACATACAAGTTTAAAAAAAACAATAACATATTTGTTGTTATCACTTCGAAAGATTACTAATTTTGTTCTCTTTGGCTTCTAAGGGAATTAATTACAGCTAATGCGATAAAGCTTCATGCTTTCTTATCATTTATTTAATTTTAAGTAAGCATTTTCATTTTCGTTTCATCAGTATTATGAAATGTCACTCAAAAAACAGCGCTGTCCTCAATTCTATTCTCTTTGGGAACATTTCATCAAGGTATTAGAATCATTCTCCTGCTTTTAGAGAAACCTCAACAAATAATTTCATATGGCTCGATGGAATAATAATACTTTTTTGGATGGATTCAAACTTTCTCTTTAACTGTTTTTGACACCATATTCCAATGTCTTATTTTTCACCGCTCATTCTTTATTCTTTATACTTATACTATATGCATTCTTTATTTCTTTATAATCTTTCTTGTCACAGTTTTCCCATTCGCAAAGAAAATACATCAATTTCGGGAAATCACTTTTTGGAAACAACGCAGTTATTTTTTTCTAATCACTGCAAACTGTCATTTGTGTACAAACATAAAATTTTATTATCTCTTCAATTTTTTCATGTTATTCATTTGAATGAAAAATCGAAGAGGTTTGATAAAGGAAACACATGACGGATATAACAACAGACTAGCGATACTGTATTAACCGTTTTATTTTCTTCAGATTTTACAGGCGTGTTTACAAGACAATTGGGCCATTTTAAAACAATTTGGAAATAAATAATACATAATTTCTTAGTTAAAGATCATAAATGGAAAATTCTTATTTGAAATTGTTGATAATCTCTCACAAATAATATTAAATTTCTCTTAAATATGCAAAATTCTTAGCCATTATACAAGTGATATTTGGTAAAATTGCACGTACTTGGAATTTTTAATATTTTCCCAGTAGTTCAAAATACGTAAGACATCCTATAGCTTCCAAAGCTTTATTATAATGATGCAAACAATTTTCGCCTTATAGGTTTTTGTAATCACTCCGCGTAAGTACAATATTACAAAAGAACCAAATATTTCAATTCTGTACATCGGTTATAATGTTAGGTTGTTTTATGATCTTGATACATGTGCGATAGTGATGCATTTAATATATACATATAAGTGACAAATTAATACGAACACCCATGATAAACGAATGACCCATTTCAAAGAAGCGATAAGTATATCACTCTACACTCAAGTATGCAACATAGTGGTTATGAAAGGGGAAGTATAAGTAGTTCAACATCAGTCATAGATGTTGCATGCGTGTACCATACTTTCTAAAAATCTGTAATGACTAATCTGTCAAGAGTTCGAAAAATGCATAATTGTTGGAATGCTGTGCGCTGGTTACTAAATGATGGAAATAGCCAATTTCTTGGGACCTGTAAGGAGTACTGTGACACCCGTTATGGCATCGTGCACAAAATGGGGTAATGTAGCTTGTGTGGAACACAAGAGTGGACGGAAAAAGTTTTCAGAGAGTTATTAAAGATTATTGACTCGCACAGTGGGGATAAAAGAGTATTGACTCGCATACTAGCCTGAAAGCGTAAGAAATTTCTATTCCAGATATGTGAGACAAATAGTTATCTCTGGAACCACATTTAAATAAAAACTTTAAGAAAACTTCATGCTTCGAACGTTTATGGAGGAGTTGCAATTCGTAATCTATTGGTAACATCAGACCATGGTTATCAGCGGCTCTAATGGTGGAAAACATACATAAACTAGACTCCACATCAGTAGCAACAAATTATCTGATCTCATGAATCAACATTCACCAGATTTCATATGGATTCGTCTATGCGTGGAGAACGCCCGAGAAAGCCTTTTCTTCTGACTATCTCTTGCCAACTGTGGAACATGGAGATAGTTTTCTTGTAATATGCGGTTCGATATCTTGGCATGATCTTGGGCCACTTGCTACTCTGCACGGGGAAACCACAGTTACTTACTATATCAATACTCTAGAAGTTCAGGTGTATCCTTTTCTCCACATTTTATTTCGATGAGAATGCTGGCTCCTACTCCTCACTTTCCTACTGTTGAAGAGCACGAGGAACAACTAGGATATCTTGCTTGGTCTCTCCTCATTTTTCCGACTTGGGGGTGAATGTTACTGAACTTTCGTGGGGATGGAAAACGCCCACTGAAACATTTTCACAGTGCTAGAATTCTTCACCATCTATGTTTTCGGAATTAGAGACTGCTCTCCTGGAAGAATGGCTTCATATATCATTAAATGTGGTTCGTGTCCTCTATGCATCCACATACAATCGCATATATCATAAATCTGTAATTAAGTTTTAAGATTGTCCAACTCTATTAATAAAGATTTGTGTATACTTTATGGAAAACTTTATACTATATATATATATATATATATATATATATATATATATATATATATATATATATATATATATATATATATATATATATATATATGTACTGGATATATATGATATATCAATTTGCAAATGAGTGGCTGAAAAAAAGGTAAATTTGGAAATAACTTCAATTTTGTTTTTCAAGCTGAGGGTATAGTTTCTACATAGGAACGAAAGGCGGAACGCGTCTGTTCACATCATAATTCTAAAGATTAATATGAGAAACTTTTTCCTTGGTGCTTTTAATAAGAGATACTTATGGGGATTTATTTGATACGTGTCACTTTTGGTAAGGGTATCTTAAGCATTTTGACAGAAATGCATTAGGTAAAGGAAAGGAATCCCGTTTTTTATCCCTTCGCTCAGAGCGTTAGAATTGTAAAGGCCCTCAATATTTGGGGATAGCGTATTAGAAATAATTAAATAGAATAGTTAGGAAAGGATTTAGATAAGAAAATAATGCAACATTTTAGAATAATGGCTAAGTTTAAGATTAAAAAAATAAAATTAATTATGATACATATTAAATTACGAGATATCATTACCTATATACACACACATATGTGATATTTTTGGATATATATATGATATATTCATCAAGTCAATATATCATATTTATCAAACACTGAACTGAACATTGTAATATTATACTATACCTATCTATAAAAACATTTTGAAATCACTTCATCACTTTATACCACTTAAAGAATATCTCCATTGCTTCTAATTAATTTTAACAATTAGTGCTACCTGGAAGGAAATATTGCGTGGGAAATACGAAAGATTTAAAACAAGATAAAATGAGCTTGTCAGAAAAATATGCAGAATTTAAATCATATATTAAATATGGGTTATATTTTTGAAATTTTCAGTTCTTTTAACCAAGAAAGCACTTACTTTGTAATAAAAGGAATGCATTGTTAAGGAAGTTTCTTATTTCTTCTTTAAGAACGATGAGAAAAAATCAGGATTAAATCAAGTTCCACTTTCTTCTAGAGTATTGGTAAATCTAGAGATTTTTCATTGAACGTTAAATCTCATTCTCTTAACTTTACTACTAGCTTACTCTGAAATGCTGACGATGGCCTACTTTCAGGGCTCTCGCGATATTTCCACTCAGTTAAGTTCTGCTATCCTGTAAAATTCCGCTGGTGAAGGCTTAACGAATAGCTACAGGAAGAAAAGAAAAAGTAAATTTCGTAACAATAGACGATCCCTTCTTTGTACTTTAGAGCTTATTTTATATTGAGTTGTTGAAAAAGATAATTGAAGATTCCTTTTTTACTTCTAATGCCATGATAAAATATTGATTAAAGTTAGAAACTGCAATTAAAAATACGATTCTATCAAATCTTTTTCAAAAATATATTTTACATCAGATGATATCATTTTCAAAAACTGAAATAAAGATATGATAACAAATAATTAATATTGCTTCTCAAGTTTTTCTCAAATTTTCATGAAGTCAAAATTTTAAAAAAAGGAAAGCAATTTTCATTTTATAAATTAAAAAAAATAATAAGTTATTTTCACTTCTTAAATATCTATTTTTCTATTAAATAAAAGATTTTCAATCGCTAGAACATTGAACATGTATTCATCATTTCTATGATTACTTTTAAATGCTAGAACAAATATATATGGCACTTATATAACTGGTCTTGAGTTAACCAAAAAAAAGAAGAAATATTGTTCATTTGAGCGGTCGCATTTTTAACCTTATGCAGTTACAATTCTGAAAATCGTTAGTTTCTTCTCTAATTGAGAGATAACGCATTTCCCAGTAATCATCCTACCGACATCAAACTTTGGAATGCATTATTGGAATATATTTACTTTTATCGAGATTAAGATTTGTTTTATTTTCTTGGACGTTTCATCCAAAATGGATTCATGTTACAATTTGACTTTCGGCCAATGCAGATGTTGAATCAACCAACTTGGTTTATTTTCGGATGGTCTGGTACGTTTCATATACCAATAATTTATGTATTCTCTTTTTCTAGAATAACCATATCTACTGAGTCATTAGATTTGCTTGTGGAGATGACTATTACGTTATTTCGGTAGACATGCTTTTCCTTTCGATTTGGCTGATCCATATACTGTATGATTAGGATTTCACACCTCTCGTGATGCTGATTTGTTGAACCGATAATCCCAAGGTGTTAGATTTTGAAATCATGTTCTATGATATTATGATATGCATAATAGCTAAGCGATTAATTAATGAAGAAAGCATGAAATGATTAACTCACATACAGTTAAAAAATGATATTTTATATTCTAATAGCTTGAAAAAGAGCACTAACTGTAACCAGATTAGAAAATGTTGGATTTCTCTAGTTATGTTTCCTTTAATTTCTATATTTTGTGAGATTTTTTCTGGAACATTTTCAAACTGCTATTCTACTTTTTTCTGTCTCAAAACTGAGTAGAAATTTTCATTGTTTTCTTTTCTTTCTTTCTTTTTTTATAAAAAAAGTATTTTAAAATTAAAGGAAATGAAATACATTAAATTTTCTTTTTCTTTCGCATGAGTGAAAGTAATCATCTCATATTAGATTTATTAGCATAAAAAATAAGTTTACCTTAATGGCCTAATGAATAAATGTACCATTTAATTAAATATTTTTTAACAAGAATCAAGTTCAACTCCGAATTCAAAATTAAAAAACCAAACGAAGTTAAAGTGAAGAAAAATAATAGAAGTTTTGTAAAACATTCCGAAGTTTTTTCCATTTTATTAGATTTTATATAACACGATTCAATCAAACAGAAAATTTCCTTCTGTGAGCACAAATGTTGAAAATTTCTGAAACAGTTACACAAATCGTAAAATCAAATAAATCACCAATACTTCCAATAATTAGATTCTTCCACTTGACGGAAGAGTTTGCAGCGAATTAAAAATTATCCTCTCGAGCGGACAAAACTTCCGTGAGATAATTTAAATATTCTGTCAAATTATGAGAAGAAATATTTTTCTTCAGCCATGAATCTTTAATATGTGTCTCATTTCTCACACAGCATTGATTATCGAAATGCCTGACTAGAGCTCTGACCTTGCAAGGCTTCTTGTAATTAAATCTGACTTATCAGCAATTTCCAGAAGTATGATTTATTTTTGTTCAGTGAGTCATTTTCTGAATTCAGAAACACAGAAGGGAATTTGTTTTTTTCCACCCAACTGAGTCAAGGAAATGAATCCCCGGCATAATTAGTTTACTGATAGTTTTGGTTTTAATAAATTACTCCTGTTGAAGCATGTTATCTTGATTCCATTTTTCCAATTACTACGCTTGCATTCTATCTTGGTTTTAAAAAAATGAAACGACGTCGTAGTTAATGTATTTTTGCAGTTTGACAGTTTTATCGGACTTTCAGCATTGCTTGCTCAGCGGTGAAGATAAAAAAAAATTACATAAGTAAGCTTTTTAATATTTTAATATTTTATTTACTACGTCTTTTGGAAACTAATTTGCGTTTCAGATATATTCATCAGTAGTCAAGAAAACTAGTTGATTTACAAACTAGAACAATGGGCGGTTGTTCTAGTTTCGGCTTTTAAATTATGAAAAGCATGAAACTTCAAATAAGTTGAAAAGGACTTTTTATCAATAAAAACACTATTTCAATTATAAGAATAAATATTACTCTGATTGTTGAATGATTTACAGAATTATAAATATTCAATTCGTGTGTTTTAAGCATCTCTAATTATAACTTTTAATTTTATTCAAAATGTGACTTTTGTGTCTCAGTTTTCTTTAAACTACGAATCATAGATTTAAAAAAAACACGCCAAAATTGATTTCTAAATTAATTTTGATATATATATCTACGTATTAGAGAATTTATTTAAACCTTTTCATAGATACCTTATACATCAAAAAGGGTTACATATATAATGTATAAAGTATAACACACGTTAATCGTGTTTGCATTAGAACTTATAATGATGAACATAGATAGAATTTATAAAGAATATTAAATAAACATATTTTCATAAGGTATCAGGAAAATGCTATAAAACCACAGTAATATTTAGGTATTCGAAAAGCTTAATATATAACATTAAGATACGAATCAAAGCAGACGGATCAAATTAGAGTAATACTAGGGGTTTTCAAATGAAAAGGTACTAAATGTCGTAACAATGTAACCGTTAACATATTTGCCTATGCCGCTATCGAAGAACGTAGCGGCATATCTAAGCATGCGATTGGAGTCTTCAGAGCAGATCGGCGCATGCGCATTAAAGAACAGGGTCTCATAAATAGCGCCGTCCAATTGATGTGGCAGTACATGTGAAAATAGGATGCCGTTCACCATTAACTCCGATGTGTACTGTGAGACAATCCGAAGACTACGCAGGTCCATCAGGAACAAATGACCGTGGCTACTCACGGAGGGTGTGATTCTGCTCCTTGATAAAGCGCGTTCACACGTTTCCAGGATCACACAATCGGAACTGGCCAAATTAAATTGAGAGCAGCTCGATCATCCGCCCTACAGCCCGGACATGTTACCCTGCGATTTTCATGAGTTTGGTACCCTGAACAAACATCTTAAAGGGAAGCACTTCAACTCGGACTCAAGGAACAAGTCTTCATTTATACCCACAATGTCATTTCGTACCTTTTCAGTTGAACACCCCTTATACTTTAATAAAAACACATAAATGTGACCCTCTCAATTGCAATAAGCATAGATTACTCAATTTGTCCAGTGGCTAATAATTTCCTGATACGGATAAATTTTAATTATTTTCAGATGCGAAAATTATTAGAAAAGTGAATTTTTTCAAAATAATATAAAATTTACAGGATTAATTTCTATAATTGTTTAATTCTTTTTCTTTTTGATATAATATTTTGTGTTTGTTATAATTTGTTAATCCAGTAGAATCGTTGGGGCATATTACTGAGTTGTGTGCCTTCTTTATACGTATAAACGTATGGTGCGAAAAGACATAACCCAGCAATAATAAAAGCATAAACCAATTTCTTTTTTTTTTTTACTACTAAATTGATGGTGATAGATAATTATTTATCAGTATCTCCAATTTTGCAGGTATTTGCTTTAGAATATGAAAAAAAAATAATTAAACTCTATATTACGAAAAGATTTAATTCTTATAAAGCAATTATCTACAGGAATCAAAGTTAAATTCATTGCAAAGGCATCCAACGTTTTTATTTTGAATGAAGATAGATGGCACATATTTACAAAAAGAGCTGACGCAATAATTAAATCAAAAATTATTACGTCTTTATTAACTTATAGAAATATAAATCTATCCTGACGTCTAGACAGCAGAATATGTTGAGTTGTTATAAATCGAAATATAGTGTAGGAGTCTGTGAATTTATTTTTCCGCACTTTTCAGATAGATTATCATATTCGTTCAAATATTTTTACTTTTACACGTTAAGAGAAATTATCAACGGCTTCTAAAACCAAAAATCTTCTATTTTGAATTAAAGTAGATGAGTAGTCGTAGTAAATCTAAATAAAAATTTGAATTAAAATAGACAATCTTTAAAATATGACTCAATTATGCATAATATTAAACTGAGAATATTGGTGACATTCATTAAAGGCAAGATATTTTCACAACGCCTTATCAATTCGCTGCTGTCAATTAAAGGTTTATTAATTGTATGCAGGGCTCTCTCATTTTCCTATCATATTGAGATTATCTTGAGCTCTTTTATTCTTTTTTATTCTATGCTTTCAAGGGTCAGAATATCTGCAAAGAAATTATTATGCATAAAATTTCAAACTAGTATAAATACTTTTGAGCTATCAAAGGAAGGAATGTTTTAATTCTTTATCTCATATTTTTATTATTAGATCCAATTATTTCATGTACCAAAATTTTCTACCAAGTTTTGGAAGCTTCAAAAGACGTTCTTTCAGCAATTAATGACATCAAGCCTTGCCATACTCATTTAATTCATTCATTCCAATTTCTTTAACAAAAGGAAACAGGACTAGATAGCACAACTCACAGCATTGTAGAGTTCAATTAGATGCTCAATACTTTCTGGAATTACGATTGCCATATGAATTGACTCTAAAATAATTTAGATCTTTATTTCTTTTGAGAGCACGCTCAGGCCATTACTAGTAAACAACTTTCCCGGCTTTATCATTGAGTTATTTTATCTTAAATTTATTCCAAAAATATTTTCAAAAGAGTTATGTGAAAATTCGATGGATTTATTTTGCAACAAATGCTATCAATATGACTTAATATAAAAATATTTATCATTCGTACAATTTTACTTCATTTGTAGTACTATATATATTTTATATACAAAATTTTGATGAAATATTTATTGAAGTTTAATATTTTATATACAGACCATAAAAAATAAATAATTGAATTCAATTGCATTCAGTTGAAAGCACATCAAGCAGCTCATTGCGCCAAAATATTCATTTATTTGCAGACATACATTTCCAAATAGAAAAAAAAATGACTTTGGAACACATTACGAAAAATACAAAATGCTCAGAACAGATATTCTCCCCTTTTCTTAGAGTTTTTATATTGACAAATGCGTCTGGCAGTGCTCCAGACTTCTAACATTTTTCCTTAATTTTTTCTACCTTTAACAAAACGATCATTCTACTTTTGAAAGCGTAAATTGTTGTGGTAAAAGCTTTAACTTTTCCTGGCCATTAATTGAAGAAGTTATTTATGCAACTGCAGCTATTCATTTCAATTTATGCGCTGGACTTAGCGAATACTAATTCAAAGGAGAAATAATTTATATAATTTTTTTTCAGTATTTAATCCCAAGAAAAACTAACTAAGAAAATGATCTTTTATTTTTTTTTTCCCTTTTGTGAGAAAATAAACTTAACTCGCGTGACCTTTTTATATCAACAGAATAATCATTAATTAAAGGCTCCGTTTTTTGAAATCCCATTTTCATTAAATTTTTTCCCAAAACAAATTAAAAACAAAAATAAAAATAAATTTTAAAAAATGCTAGATTATACTTAACTTAAAATGTGACTTTTTTAATTATACATCCGACCATAATGGCTATTTTGCCTTCAATTTCAAAATCATTGAATAGTGACGAGAAGCGTGACCCATGATTGCATATCGTACATGTTGGCCTAAAAGTATTACGTATTTTGAATTCTAGAATCAGTTGTTGGTGTGGTTTGAAAGTGCAGGGAGAGATATTCTGCATCACCATTAACTTCAAAAATGCGTAATTTTCTTTGAAAATATCCATGTGGCTTTTATAAAAATAGTATTGGAAAGTATAAAACTAATACCAAGCAGCATTGGAACTGAAAACGTTTTTTAAACATTTGTTAGCATTCACTTCATGAATAAGAATTTAACGGGATGATATTGGAAACAAAGCTATAAATTGACTTAAAAGTTTAAATTAAATTTTCATTGTATGTACACGTTAATTACATTATTTAGAAAACTTTAGATAATATCTGATAAACATTGAGCAGAAATAAAACAGAGTGACTAAATAATGTACTTGATCAAAATACTAATGTGGACTTAAAAAATTCAGATAATATGTAATAATTTCAAAGTTTTTATTTTAACAGTTGTTTTGTTTAGAACAAACTTTCCTATGTAACATAATTTTCCATTAACTTTTACAAATTGTGACTTTTTTCCAAATTTGGAAATTAAATTCTTTTGCTGAAAGGTGTTTAGATTTTCAGAATTTCATAAATTGGTATTCAAATTAAACGTTTGGACTTGATAATTAAATAATTTACAAAATAAATTTGGAATATAAGAATATTAATGGTTTGTTTGTAATTTTTTTAATAAACGCATTTATTATCCTTAATGCTAAGAAACTACTTTGTAGACAAATAGACAAACTTCATTTCATTTTCTTTAAACTTGTAATAAATAAACCTTTCAATATATTATTAAAATCAATATATTATAAAAGATGAATACCATCCTCATCCATGAATTCGAAATTAGTAATACTATTACTAAATTATTGAAATTATAAAGCAGATCCCAATTGTTTATTTCAAGAATCTAAATTAAGAATTTTTTTTACTTCCCAATTGTTCCTTTCAGGAGTAAGAAAGAAGGCCATGAAACGTTCTTTAATTCAGATTCGTAATAGAAGAAAAGTATTTATTCAAATGGACCTTAAACAAGGAAATAATCTTCTTCATAATTTGTATTCGTTTAATATCGCTGTTGCATGTTAAAGAATATTTATTAATAAGGTTCCTGTTCTTAAAAAAATACATCATCATTTTCAATTTCGCATAATTAATTTATCTGATTCTTAAATTAACTATGCTAATTTACATGAGTATAGGTTTATTGGTTTACTTTCAGAACTTTATGCATTATATTTTATAATTATTAAACCTTAATTAAAATAACTAAATTTGTTCCTTTAAGAAAAAATAATAAATAAATAATGAATTAAAAATTAAAAAAATAAAAACAATATTAATAAATGGCAGGTGGCTAACACTGAACAGTTTAGCAATAATAAGACAAATTTTAAGGATGAACTTAAATTTTCTCATTCTTTGATTTTATATTAAAAATAAAAATGTGCATCTAAAATTTATATATTTTCCTATGATAATAATAAAATAAAGAAATAAAAAAAAATTGTATTGCATTCATTTTAAGATTATGAAAAAAATTCTTCAATTTTTATGCCATTTGTCAATAGAAGATATTTCTTAAATTTCTTAAATACTGTGTTTCTATTTTTTCGGAAATAAATATATTTTGTGGGAAACTCCTTGAATACTAAAATTTTGATTGAGGTCAGAAGCATTAAGAGGGAGAAAGCCATTATGAATCATTTCCAGTCAAAATTGCTTTTCTAGAAGCATTAAAACTTACATAATGGCTATTCATTAAGTATGGTAATTAGTTCATTAAATATTAATTAGTTATTTAATATGAGAATTAAGAATGATGCCTTTTTACAGCCAATATTGAAGCAGCAAAAATCATAAGCGCATGCAAAAAAAAAAAATACTTAAAAAAGAACTTTCCAACAAAAAAAAATCCCTTTGAACCTTTTGGTGATATATATTACTCATAATTTCATTCAAAAGCCAAATATTTTCTTGCATTAAAGTTGGCTAAAATTTAACAAATCTGTGTGTTTCTGTTATTAATAACAAATGCTAAGGATTTTGACCGAAATACCTATTTTATTTTGCTATATAAATCGCTATTCGTTTTACTAAACCGTTTTTATTTTGATGCAGATTTTATTTTGAGACATTAATGATATATTGCAATATTATGATACTACAAAAGCTTCAATCGAAAGTTTTCAAATAACGCTACTCTTTTTACTCTTTTGTGAATTCCAACGTTCTTAAATCTTTAAAATGCATTATTTGGGCATTTATATTTTTTTTTAATAAATATACATATGCCTGTGTTTTTTTTATTACTTTAAGAATTGACAAATTCTTGGAGAAAAAAACAATAAACAAACAGAAGTACTATTAATAGAAATCTAGTTTTATAGTTTTTATCATTAATTTGAATTCATTTGCAAAGTTACAATCATATGAAAAATATCTTAATAAGACTGATTATTTCTTGAATTTCAATTCATTTTTTCACTTAATGTATGGATATGCATAAAATTGATTAAGGAATGCATCCGTAAGATAAAGTTATATTATTGAGTCGATATAATTATGGAACTCAAGAAGAACTCAAAATATTTTATGTAAAAAGAATCTTAAAAATGTTATGTGAGCCTACATTTCTAAAATTTTCTTATAAGCTGTTTCAAATGTATTTACTTTTATACACGTAGTGTTGCTTTTCTTAATTAAACTATTCATGAGGCATTTCCTTTAAAAAAAATAGAGAAACTAAGCATTTATTAAATATTAAAGCCACATTCGTAACTTAACGTAACTTTTCTTCAACAGTATTATCTTTTCCTTTCAAAATATTTAGCTGCTGCCATTTTACTAAATTCATATTCATTCTATTAACAATACATTCAAAGCTATTCTGCTTTTATCAACTTTTATCTACTATAAATAAAATATTCTCTGCTGACATTTGATTATACTATTACTCTGCTAATTTAAAATCAGTGGTATAAGTATTTCTAGGTGGTCCGTAATTCTATATTGGTTTAACTTACTGATAAATCATTTTATTACGTAAAAGTTTAAATTCTTTCTTAGAAAGATGCCTGTACTCTGCCTACAATTTCTCATATTGTTCACGAAAATGATATACATCTGTGAGACATGAAAATTTAATTAATTCTACTTCTGTGATACAATCATGTTATGGAAGGCCGATTACTCACATCCTTACTACTTTACAATTTTAGAAAATGATTACCTTATTTCTATCATGAACCGTAACTACTAACAGTAACTACTACATATCGGCATGAACATATCAAATGCCAATATGTAGTATGTAACTAGCATGTAATGCTGTTAGTAGTTTATTTTAAGATGATTTTTTTATTTCTGTTCCAATTCTGATTTTTAACTCTTCAACTATAAGCATGAAACAGAAGAAATAGACTGTTTTCTATTATTTCATCATTACTCATGAAACAATGTCGCAATAAAAAATAAATCACTGGATTTTTTTTTACATCCCTGAGCCGCATTTTTAATTTTTTTATAGAAAATATAAAATTATTAAAAAATAAAAATTTATAGCGAAAAAAACAAATGTCGTTTCCTAAATATTCTATCAAAATCTTGTATCACATATCAAGTGCATAATACGAAATGTATATTTAACTTGTAGAATAATTTTTGAAATTATTTAATTTAAATTAATCTAGATATGAAATATTTATAATAATCATCATTCAAAAGCTTATAAGAAGTTTTATTCAAAACATTAACTTTCAGCATGTCAATTGATACTCCAAATTACATTGAGAGATTACTTAAGTTATTTAATTTAATTGATTACAATTTTTAATGGCTACCATAGGTTTTGAATTTCAGTGTGATTTCTTGCCTTCCAACAATTTATCTATCGTCAAAATACAATACATTCTAAATTGGAAAACTTTGAAGCCTTAACATTGTATCAGTTCAATCATTATATTATGAAGAACTAAAGTAGAATTTTCGATTACGTTCCATTCTGGCAGAAATAAACCTGTCTAACGACGGAGTAAACGCGAAAATGCATTCCATTCCAGCTGAACATAATTCTCGAATTAGTGAAACTGGAGTTCATGGTATATTTCGTGTCTAAGTTAAGCTTCTTGTTGTTAGAAATGATAAAATTTGTGCCAACCGTTACTCGTATGTGTATGCGGAACGCCCTTGGTTACGCGGTTAGCCATGAAGAATAGGTGCTGGAAGTAGTTGAATTGCATTTGGAGTAATGAAAACCCAGTGAACAGCAGTGGACTGATTTACTGTAAAAATTGACTGTGGACGTGGTTAAGGGGCCGTATAAAAATACAAAGGAAGAAAATCATAATCTGGAAATTTCTTTGTTGAAAATGGATAAGAGCTAATTGTTTATTTTTAAAATAGCTATTTGGAAAATGAAAAAAAAAATTAAATCGTAAGGGAAGAATGTGAATTAAAACTATTTATATTTTATTTCAAGGGGCGATTTAAATTCTAATTAATTCATTTTATAATAGAAACAGACAAGATCACACTATGCCTATCTGATTTTATAAGAAGTTACATTCAATACTGATATATTTAACGTACTCATGTAATCATAAAAAAAATTCTACTAATAGACTTTCTAATCAAGAGCAAATTTCTTTTTATCGCGCACTTGCAAGCATACGGATTTTATTAGTTTTGAACTCAGATTAATATCAAAGAATGAAAGAATTTTATGTTTAGATATTATCTATTTTGTTATTTCGTAAACAAACTTTCAGATAGTTTTTAAATGGAGAAAAATATGAATGATAATTTAAAATTTCTTTTTCACGGATTTACAACGAACGTCATAATATTGGAAAGATAAATATAATGTTGACAAAAACGAATAGTGTTTCACATAGCTTACTTACTTTATTCTCAGTTCAATATTTTCTACAAGTACCCTTATATATTTTTATCATTTTTCCGGGTATAAGCGTGCCATCTTATACACGCAGAATTCATGTGTAAGAAATGTAATTCAAAACACATACATAATTTATATTTTCTCAAATGGAGATTTTATCACAATTAATTTGAGCCGTTGACTTTCAAATGATAATGCATTAGAGATTTGACAGTTAGAATCGTAGAAATTAAATTTTGGAGGACATGGGTAAGCTGGAACTACCTCTATACCAATATGAAAGTTTGCGCGTTTTTCTTAAATATACTGAAAATTAAGTTGCATTTGGATAAATTTGATTTAACTGTTTTTGTAACAGGGTAGGACTTTATTCAGACTTTGTTCAGTTCTTTTACTAGTTCTGCTTTTCTTTACAACAGTTTAAGTTTTAGTTAACTTTGTAAATAATTTTTTCAACGTATTCTTTCATTAAAGTTCTTGTAACCTTTCGTTGGATTATCCTTTTACGTTGCTTTTTTTTGTGCTTGTCAAATGAATAATGATGTTATCACGTGCAGTTACATTGCATTTAAATCGATAAATTTCTTTGAAATAACAAAGAAAAGAAAATACAATAAAAAAAAGCATTAACGGTTGCCCATATCACTAAAATACAAATAGCGGATTGGCAGAATTCTATTTACTTCTCGAATTCCATAATCCATCGAAAAGAGATGCAAGGATAGCCAAAATAGTATTTTCGTAGGGTCTTGTGCTAAAAAGATATAAAATGGATTTCTTCTTTAATGAATATCTCGCATGTGCGTGAAAACAGGAATCTTAAACTGAATATTGAATCAAAGTGGCTCGAAAATGGTCAATTTTGCAAATACGAAGAAGTTAAATTCCCATATATATTTACTTTATTTATATTAATACATAATAAACCTGGAATTAATAAATTATTCAGTGCAGTTGCATAAATATGTTTCATTACAAATGTTTTATTTAAATTTTCAGAAAAAAGTCTATTTGCTTTTAGGCTCGATTCGTAATTTAAATAGCCAAAATATATCATAATTCAGGAGCCAGAAAAAGAAATGTTTAAAATATCATGTCACCTTTGAAGTTTAACTCATTAATTTTTATCGCTTTTATTTCATTTGCTATGTCACACAAATATTTTATATCATGCATATCAGTATTCATTTATAACATTTTTATGTATTCTATTCCGCTGAAAGCAGCACTGAATAAAGAACCAGAACGAGTGATTTAGATGTAATACACAGCGATGAGGTTTACCACTTCGCCATCCGCCATTTGATTTCTTCGGTTTTGCTGTTGTATTTTTTCCTCTCTTTTCCTTCTTCCTTCCTTCTACCACTGGTGTAATGGACGTCACTCACACATATCCACAACGGTTTAGTACCATGTCGTTTAAGATTGCGATTCTGACCGCAGATTTTACTGCAAATGGTCTCGCCTCTTAAGATGAAAGATTCTGGAGATCCATTACCTTCGATTGATTGGCGCCCGCCTGGCTTTTCCAAAAAAGCGTGGATTTCTTTTAGGAAAGCGCGATATCCCTTCAATGCCCTCGTTTACAACTGGCAAAAGTCTCATTGTGATAGTGCTCGGTCGTTTACTCCCTCAAGCATCTCTAATATAAACAGGGTTTCACTTAGTTTCGACGTTTGGGGGATTCCGTTTGAGACAAGAAACAGATTATATTACAGTTTGGGAAAAGAGATAAACAGAGGCTTCGTTGGATCCGAGAAATGAGGATGAAAATTTATTTTTACGCTGCGTTTTATTCTCTGAATGATAACTTAAGCATGTATCGTTTTTTGCCTATTGAGTTTCATTGTTTTGAAAATTGCACATTATATCAAAATTTAATATATTTATTAGTAATAATTTTGATCGTTTACTAATTGTTCAGCACTGAACCAAGGAAGAAAGGATTTTTCATTAGATGAAAAGCATAGTTTTTGCGATATTACTGATATAAATCTTTTAATGGAAAGAAATGGATATGCGGCTTTGTGAAAGAACATTCACTGTATTTCCGCATTAAACCGTTAAATTTGTCTATTTGCCATTTGTGTAATGCCGCCGTCAGACAAATATTATTGTATAATTGCTTTTGACTTTCACAGTCACAACCTCACAAGAAACTATAGTTAGAATCATGTCTACTTTTTTAATTTATAAAGTTCCTTTTATATTTTCCCCATGTCTGATATTTTTACTTGCTGAAACACCTTTAATATAAGTAAGGTTTCCATTAATTCCGCCATTTTATAAACCTGGTTTGAGATAAGAAACATATTACATTTCAGCTTTGGGAAGGAGATATAAAAAGAATTCCATGAAAGTGAATTGCTATTTGAAAAAAATTGCGAAAGTAATATTTTATTGAAGGTATACATATAAAATACATACAAACTAAAGTAGAAAATAATATGGTAATTTTTTTTTCTAATTTCTGGGAATTTACAAAGGATAAAATAAATTAACGCATTTATTAGTACACGAATAGAAAAAAAATAATGAAGTGTTAGAATTTTATTCAAATATTTGGTTTGGGATAAATATATATATATATATATATATATATAGTTTTTATTTCAAGTTTGGTCATATGATATAATATTCATTTTGTTGTCTTTAATTAAAAATAAACATACAAATAATTAAATAATTTACTCGATGTTGTATTGTTAATTATTTTTATAACATATTATTTAGAAAAGTATATTGATTGCAAGTTTAAAACTAATATCACATTTTTTTATAAAAATTAATTACCTAGATTTACCAGCGATCATAATTGTTGCTTATTTTATAACAAAAATAGTAGCTTGTTATTTTCGAAGTTTTAAGAGAAGGGTGAGAGTTATCTTCGAGGGCGAGCATTTTTTTATTCTTATTTCTGAAGAAAAAAGAATATTTTGAAAACTTTATTAGTTTTTTTCTCTTATTTTATCCAATTGCAATAGGCGAAATATTTTGGATTCATGCCAAACATTGGCTCTTTGAAAAAAATTATAAAGAAAATCTATTTCCATTTGTTAACAGAACATATAAATTTGCTGATCAGTTGACATGTTAATGTCAACACTTACACGGTATTGTGGGGGGGGGGTTGTTTGAGCTGGTTTATGGATAAGCAAACGAACACGATTTTATCTCCTGATCATCATTTAGCAAGATATTCTGGTGTTTGCACATATATCTTGTGTTAATCCAATAACATAAAAAATCTTGATAAAATAGAATTATGTGTTCTCTATTTTTTTTTTTTTTCATCCCCAGCTTTTATTTTACATACAAAATATTCATGCTTATTTCGAAAAGAACTGATAATTGGTCTTAACCTGTTAATAACATATGATATCGAATGTCCTCTTTTGGCAAGGTATTCCGGTGTTTGCTCACATATCTCGAGCTAATACAGTAGCATAAAAAACAGGATAAAATATAAATACGTGTTATCTAGTTATCCTCATCCACAATATTTATTTATAAAACAAAATGTTCTTGCCCATTTTGAAAAGAATTAAAAATTAGTCTTTCTCTGTTAATAGCATATGATATCTAATGACCTCTTTTGAAAATATTTGAATAATATATATACTTAAATCACCACAGTCATGAAATTGTATTAAATAATCTCTTCTCGATGTTTGCATGAAAACAACATTTTTCCTGTCCAGTCATAGCTTTTCAGCACTCTCATAAATCATCTCCTACGTATCTTCACCCCGTCACGTACTTTGACATAGTTTGTAACACTGTTATACATTATTAAACAATGACTGCAACGTGTGATGCTGCATTGAGCTGAACTACTGAATTTGTGCTCTCATACTGCAAAAATTAGGGAAGATTTAATGTTGCATAGCATGTTAATCAATCTATTTTTAACTCACAAAGCGAATGAGCTTATCATAAAATGAATATCGTGCAAATAAATGACACACGCGATAATATGAGAACTATGTAATGTACTTCAGAGAAGTTGTGATTCTTTTTTAGAAGCCAACCTTTGTCACGCTTAGATTATATGATTTCAAACTTTCATTCAAAGAATCGTACCACAATAGTTAAAATCATAACTTTGTTTGAAATTGTAAAACATAACGGAAGTTTTAAACATTAATTAGAATTTGGAAAAAAATCGTAGTGCTTCTATTTTAAAACGAAATGCCCATTAAATGGGAATGTTTTTTTAAGACTAAATAGTTGAAATACTCATTTTTACTGTAAGTACATTTTTACTGTTGATGAAATTATTCTTGAATTATTAATATTATGAAAAGTATGCTTTCATTTATTTAATACTAAGTTAATGTTAATCAGGAGGTAGCAAATTGCTTATTATTTGCATTATAAAGTATATATGGCTTAAAAAGACTTTAGATCATGAGATAGAGGTTTAATATGAGGCTCCATCGAAGGCATAACATATTTAAATATAAACTTAAAGATAATTAATGAACTTTAATTGTTACAAGGAATCCTATATTTTTTTCTGAAAATTTTTGGTCATTTAGCAACTAACTTGCTTCTCTTTCATTAAATCGCAATCGGGATTATACTTTTTTTTTGCTTTTAACATCAAAAACCGCATATTAGCTTTACTAGCGTAATAGATAATAGAAAACTCGAAAGTAATGTTAATTACACTTATTTCAATACATGGATTATATTAAGTATGTCAGTTATTTAAACAGTAATGACTTTATCCGAGTCTTTAATGGATAATTTTCAGAGCTGAAACAAATATCCAGCATATGTGTGCAGTTAATCGGGCATTTCTTAGTATCTCATAAAATGTAAGTACCGAAAAGAGCTTTCAGAGAAAAATTTTACCTGACAAAGCATCATGCTTGACAAGTGAGTCCCTAATTTGGAAAAAAACAATATAAAAAAACATTTAATAATTTACTATGGAAAGTTTTTTGATAAGAACAAACATCTTTCATGATTGCCACTATTCTGCTATTTATGTTGCAATTTTTGTACAAAATATATTCTATGATGGTTTTTATGAAGGAATAACTGAAAATTACAAAGCTGTTAAAAGAAAACCAAACAACCTTATTCTTCGTTTGAAATTACAAATAGCATTCAAAGTACACAAAACAGTATATTTAGTAAGCAATTCCAATAATGTGAAGGATGTCAAAGTGATACAATAATTCATATTATACTCTTTTAGCGTCTCTGATGTGATGATTTGAAAGTTTGCATAAATGCATGTTTTAAGTACATCAACATCAGCTGATAACATCGGAACAAACACCTGCCGTTTGATGTAGAATCTCCCCCAGCATCGCAAAGAAATCAAGTATCACCATATATGCTTATCTGCGTCTTTTCAAAATTTCACACTAGGCATGCAGAAAAAATTGAGCTGCTACGATATCATTCGTATGTCTGGAAGGCTTACCTTGAACACTTATAATTATATTGAATTTAAACTTTTAATTTTGATTTCCGACGAACAACAAAGTTGTACCTTGTTTGCTTTCTTTTAACAGACCTTCAAAGTTGGTATATTCATTTATAAACACCCTGTATGTCTTTACATTCAGAACATATTCCTATCCTAAAAAATCATGTCAATCAAATGAATGAATATATGTTATGATAACCATCCGGTCACTATAAGAATATTAGAATGCTGAGTTTGCTTATTAATTTGATATATAGTTTTTATATTATATCCTGTTAGTTTGGTTTGGCTTAGAAAAAGATTCTATTGTCATCGAGAATACTCATTAGCAGTAACCATACAGATTTGTAGTTATAGATTAATACGAAATGTTTTCATGCTTTATATTTGCTGGAAAGCTGTGACCATGCAATTACATTTTATGACCATTTGTACTATGAAAAATGTCAAAAATTATGATACTAAATAAACGCATTCTAAACATTTATTTAACTTATATTCTACGATTTCTTAATACTGATATATCATCATTCATAGTAAAAAAAACTGTCGCTGTTGGAATTAAACTTTTTATTGTACTTTAATTCTTCCAGGAATAATTCAAATATTGCAAAGCTCAAATACCAAAATGTTACAAGGGATAATTGACATATTTTTTAAATTTCTTTAAACTAACTATTTAATTTAAAAGACGAATGATTTAGTTAATTTTTCCAATCAAAACTTTGAAAGAGTTAACGAAAGTATTCCCTGAACTAGAGCATGTAAATATTCGTGATAAATAAACTCGTCAATATATAGCAGATGCACGAGTAAATAGAAAAAAGTATACATTGCAATTTTATTTACAAAAGTATTCAAAATTTTTCCAATGAATGAGCTTTATTGAAGTTAAAAAATATTTATAATACAGAGTCAAAAAATGCAAACAAAAAAAGGAAATAAAATCCTGATCTTCTAGTGCGTTTTTTTTTTTTTTTTCAGTTGTATAACATGGCAGTCTCACTATTTTTGTATCCGATGTATTGGTCTTTTTCCGATAGCACTAACAAAGTTATTTCTTTCTATAGACAAAAAAAAAAAAAAGAAAAGAAAAGAAAAGAGAAGTGATAGACTGAAATTTTTCACCTTGCAACTGCAGCTTTCGATTAAGCGAAAAATTGAAATTATGAAGAAATAAAAAATGAAATGCTCAACTTTTAAAATTATGGAGGGTACAAACTGGATTTATCTAATGACCCGAGGCAGTTCCGCTTAATTTAGTCACCATCTTGCCTTGTCGTGGATTATTAATTGATTTCCTCATTATTATGATGCAGAGAGCAGGATTTCATTATTTTTTTTTTTCACTTACGAACACTCTGCGCTTTAATAAGCTTGCCTTCTGATTTTTAACTACTTTTCTGGGCGTACTTAATTTTCATTTGCTACTTTGTCGCAAGATCAAAAAATTTTCATTTTTAGTAATTGAGAAAAAAAATTTAAATACTATTACAGAGTAAATTTTAAATTAATTATTTTTTTGTTGTGTGAAATTACCTTTATTGTAATTATATTTTTGAATATTGGAATTTCATTATTGCAAATAATTGGAAATGCAGCACATAACAAATAAAAGAAATTAAATTTTATAATTGCTTGGATTTAAATTGAATTTTAAAGATTGAATTCTTGTCTGTGTTCAACATGACGCAACGTTTCAAAATGAACTTTATTTCGAAGTATTTGTTCCGTCTTCTCCTCTGTACTTTGGAAAATGTTGAAAATAGCAAGGGATAATAGAAAGGATTTCAGGTTTAATGTTCACAGTTTTTAAATTTCTAGTATTTCTAATGCTTCGATGATTGACTGAATACAACTTATAAATCTCTAGTACGTTATTTAATGTTTTTGAGTACAGTATTTACAGCTTTTATTCTTTGCTGTTTGTCACGCACGCTGTAATTGCGATTATTTCTATGAAATTTATTTCCTTTCATTTTTAGATGTGTGTTTTAAAATTATAGATATACATTTAATATAGCAAAATAAAAATATTTTGCAAACACTTAAAATCTATAGCATACAATCATATATTAACTATTTTGCACTCTAAACTATGACTTAATTTAATTAAAATTTAAAATAAAATATATATTTTAAAGAAGTATTTTATTTTGATATATGTTAATTTCAAACTATTGCATCAGTCACAAATGCAATTAATCATTATCTCTATAAAATTACAGAAATGATTAATAGAAAAAATCGTATAGTAAGATAGGAAGTATAAAGAAACTGGAAGATACAAATTAGTTGAAAAGCAAATTTAAGCTTACAATGCTACTTTCAAAATTATAATTGCTCAGTATGACCTTTCTCAGTAATACCGACAAAATCGGTTATGTTTTCTATAACATTTCCACGTAAAGCATTATCTATGTATACCTTCAGTATTTTTCACTTTTACAAGGGAAATATTTACAAAGAAATCTACGATATATCTCAATAGTATGTGAAGGCAGTGAAATGATAAAGGTGCTCTGATTCAAAATATGTTTCATATTGCTCATTACAAACATAATGATAACTTAAAACTAAAAAATAAGTTCAATTAAAATTAATTACATATCATGAGTTTAATACAAAAAAGAATCATTTTGTAAGAAGAACTTCAGATACATGCACTCAAATATATCTGTAGAATTCTGCAATCATTTACGAAAAACATAAAAGTACTTTATTTTTAAGTAATAAATTCTATTAGATAAATTTAAAAAGGAAAAAAAAATCTTGATCAAATATATGTAGGATATTAAAATTCTGAAATATATATATATTTTTTTATTTCTTAGAAAACACAAACCAAGTAAATCAATGTCTGTTTTGTTTTCGAAATATCTATTTAACTGTCACTCCATTTCTATCGATGTTTCATAGAAGATTTGCGAAATTTCCAGGAATGCAGAAAACAATTATCCAAAAGCAAATAAAACTTTCATATTAAAGACGAAAATCTAATTTAATATCTTAAGAATAACTACGTTACTATTCTTAGCCTTATATGATGACTATTCAAATAAAGATTATGAATACCTGCAAACTTTTAATAAATTTACTTCAGCAGCTTAACAGCTCTGACCTACTTAATGTAAAGTTTATAAACATAAACAGATTAAGTCATTTATACTAGATCATTTGTTTCATTCTGTAAAGGATTAGCAGAATGGCAGCGGCGGTATGAATTATCTTGTTTAAACAGTCTCGAGAAATAATGATGCGTCTTAATGATTTGTAGGTTTCGTTAGCACTGAAAACAATTTCGAAAGCCATCAGCATGTATTAGCAAAATAATGTTTATAGATGAGTTAGTTATTTCATCGAACTAAACTATTTATTTGGTTCATGAGCACTCTTCCTATATTTTATTGAAATGGAAACACGACTTTCATTATTTTCATTTAATAAAAAAGGGGATTCAAATATAATGGGGAGTGCCTTCGGTAGACGCATTATCGCATTCATTCTGTATTATAACTTTCACATGAAATAGGGAAGCATACCAATATCGATTTTACAGATGAAATTTTTGAAATATATAATTCCTAAAAAAATTTAATTTAGAATTAATTCAAATGCAATTTTACAAATCTCCAATGTATGATAATTTGAAGCATTGGAACTATCGTCTTTCACTCTTTGGGAAATTTAGCATTATATTCTATTTCCATATTTTTAAAAAATATGCTTATTGAATTTTGAGAATTTCTCTTAGATGCATACCTGTTTAAAAATACGATTTTTGAGAAAAACATAGATATTTAATTTATAAAATTTACATGGCTAACATATTTAAAAAAATAAATCAGAGAATGACATATTTCAAAATAGAAAACTAGAAACAATCAGTTCGTTTCAAAAAGAAAAGAAAAAAAAAACGTACAACAGTTTTTTGCTAGTTTGCATAGTCGGAAGTACCAAAAACCATTAATTGCAATAAACCAAAAAGAGCACACATTCTTAGCCTCAAAAGTGAGATTTGCATTAAAGGGTTGATTCGTCCAATGAATGAAATGAACCCAGATGGTTCGTCCACTCCATGTTTTGTTTTCGCTGTGTAAGCAGACGTCTGTAATGTGAATATTGTCTCTCAAAACGTAGACTTGTTTGACCCTGTTTAATTTATATTTCGAGATTGTCTGTATTAGTCTAGATTAAATACTTCATTTATTCTGGAGACAGCATATTGAAATTTATCGAAGAGAAGTGAAAGTTCAGTGTCTCGACAGTTGAAAAAATGAGTCGTGGTCCCTACGGAGAAACATTTTTTTTAATGAAACGAGTGCTGCCATTAAACTCTAAATTTTATTCTTCAGTAGTTGTTGGATGAAATCAGGAATTGCAGATATAGCTTTTGATGATCTAAGACAATTTTCAGATCACAAAGGCTCTATTCACAATAATTTAGAAAGCTGAAACCTCTAAATACTCTTTCAAACTTACACAGCTAACCAGAAGGAATATTGGAGGAATACTCGTCACTGTTGTGTAATAGTAATGCAGAATATAACATCTTTAAATGGTCGAAAAATCTCTGAACCTCTCCTTACGAAGCTGGATCATGGACCTTCAATATACCAAGTAATTACTTGGAATCTCTGCAATTCAAACTTTGGACCCTAATATGTCAAATCTTGCAATTCAGCCCTTAAAAATGCTTTAATATAGACTTCTTCTCTCATATAGGGTTTCGGTGAAACCTCCTATCTTCTAAAAAAAATTATCAATATATGAGAGGCAGTGAGCATGGCCAAATGTTGCTGGAAATGGTTCTATCATATTGAGATGTATGCGTTGTAAAATGAGAAAAAAACTGCTGTTCCGGGGATTTGAAGCAGTGAGAACTCGATAAAATGTGAAATATAAGAGGTTAAAGATTCACGTTACAAAGCATAATATGGAAACATATACTTTGAAAGACAAAAAAGAAAATTATGCGAATTATGAGTTACAAGAACGGTGGTTTTAAGTTTGCTACATGCAATGCGATTATCGCGCCATTACTCTATTCAGATATTCAAGAATATTATGAATATGAAATATGATTTTGAAGTATTATTAATACCACTTTTCATTGCTCGTACTCCGCAGCAGAGCAATTTTTTTTCCTCTCTGCTTCGAAGGGCGAGAGTCAATTCAATTTGGAAATTTAAAAAAATTAATTTAATTTTTTAAACATAGTTTACAATTTAGTTTCATTCTTAGTGGAAGACAACCTTCTAAATTTTATTACTTACATGCTTAATTACTTCAATTTTGAATTAAATGACCCCATAAAGTGATAATTTGGGGAAGCCGTTTCAGTAACATTATAGCTATCTTTCCAAAGGCCTGAAAAACCTTGTATATAACCTTGTGTATAACCACTATATAGCAGAAGAAATATTATATAATGAATGAATATGTTTCTACAAAACTAATTATATTTATGAATATCGTCTATTTTAAAGTTTACTTCTTGTATTTGGATGATTCCTGCAATACTACAATGGATATATATCAATTAAATATGAATTAAAAAGGAAGCAATTTCATTCAAAATTCATTTTTGAATTAAAGTTAATTTTTAATGAAAATTAATTTTAGCTTTTTCGAGTATGAAAATATATTAAATATTTTTAATTGTCCATTAATTAATTTAAAATGCTAGTGTTAGAGTTGGATGTGTATCTATAAATTTTAACTAAAGTGATTCATCAGGCCTAACTAATGTATCTATAAATTTGTGCAGTGTGTTCTTATTCAAAAGTCTTCCATATCTTACAACCACAAATTTATTTTTCTACATAAAATTCTAATTTAAATATTCAAAATGCAACACTAATTCTAAGGAAATTTGCTTCCACATTCATAGAATCTATCTAAGACATTAGTATTGATCCATTATTTATATTTTGATTTATTCATTTTTAATTCTCAAATAGTTATCCTAATGTATTTTATAGGCAATCTTATTTAAATATTTTAAATGATTCCTATCTTTGACGTCATATAAAAAGTTTTGTTTGCAAAAAAAAAAAAAAAAAAGAGAGAGAAAAAAAAAAGAGCCACACATTTTTAGACATAAAAAGGAGATATGTATCTATTAACTTTTCGACTAGATTGCTTTAGTATGCTGTCACTGAAGGTTTTTCTTTTGAAAACATTATGCATTAAAATTTCTTTTCCACATTCTTTTCAAAAACGGTTTCTAGTATTATATTCAACAACTCAAAAGATATTTCACTTCAAAGTTGTTTTTTAATTAAAACTTCCACTGTTTATAGAAACTATTCTTTGGCAAAAGCAATAACTTTGTTAAAAATAATAACACATATCATTCAGAATGATCTAATTACAAAAGAACCTGCAAAGCAATGTTAGTGATTATCGTTTGAAAGTTTCCATGGAAATCCGTTAAAAAGTTATTTACCTGCCTCTTTGGAATTCCATTACAACTGACGAGATTAAACGACAAAGAAAGAAAAACGAAGGTAAGAAAAAAAACAATAAACAAAAACCCAATAGTCTGAAACTAATTTTCAATCAAACTTCTAATTTAATCTAAAATTTGTAGGAGAAAATTACTTGCTACTTTTCTAATAAAAAGTTCCCACAATCCCCGGAAAATTTCTTTCAGACTTGTGTTTCATTATTTATTTTGTGCAGCCTTCTTTCATTAATTATTACAAACGAGCCTTCAGCTAAAGGTTTTCGAGGAAGTTTTCTTAGTCTTCTGTTAGAATCATCCGTGACATTTAATTACGGTTCTTTCTGCTTGCAATATTTCCTGGCGACATCTGACTCAGTAATGTTACGAATCTCTGGAGAATTACTAAATTCTTGCATTCATTGTTTATTTGCAAAATGAATTGTTTCTCATTACTCAGAAAATACGACGTGTCATGTTTATTAAGTTCCTCGCCACTGGAGTTTATTCTTTCAGTATCTAAACATTTGTTAAGTACGCATATATATGAATTCAGCAAAATGACTTTTTTATAACATAATCAGCTGAAAGATAACTCGCATTATTTTAATTAAGAAATATTTAACTCCCCGTAATCGTATCATTTTATTATTATCTTTTGAGCTCATTAAAGCATGAAAAGCGAACTCACACAGGGAAGGCAGTAATTTCCTTTATCCATTCAACAGAAGAACAGCAGAGGGAAAAAATTATTAAATTATATATATATATATATATATATATATATCAGTTCGACTCAAATCTATGGGAATTCGAAGAATGCAATAAAAGAAATTAAGTAAAGATCATTTTAAGCATGGAAAAAAGCAAATTTATTTCATGAAATTAAGTTAAACCTGAATAAACTACAAAAATCTATAAACACTATCAGATTTAAATTGAAACTTCCATATATTTAGCAATGAAAGTTTCTATGCACATGCTCATGTTTAAAAATTTTGTATGGGCAATATAATATGCATGTATCCTATTTCAGTTGCTCAAAATAACCTTCTTTTGTAAGGAAAGGTCACTTCAAGGCCAACGACTGCTCTCCCACAATAATTTCTGAAGTTTGACATTTTTCACTCTTTCTCTTTTTCCCCAATCGATTCGAATAATTCGAGATTTGTATAACCGAAAATCAGACAGATAGAGTTCAATTGTATTTGACAAAGTTTTTCTCAGAAATGTTTCTACTTTACTATCTTTCATTATTTATACTATCTTATATTATTCATTATTCATTCGCTTCAGCAATTGAGGAATGGTGTAGTAATTTCTTATCATAAATACGATTTGATAAAAGTGACATAAAAATCTAAATGTATTATAATTGATTATAAATGTATGACCACGCCCGTCCTCATCTGGTGATATTATTCTTTTATATTCCGTAATTGTTATTAGCAATTGAAGTTCATATCTTGGGTAGTTACACCAACAGATGTCAATAAAGTGGGATTCCAAACATTAGAGACAGTGTCAACTTATTTGCCAATGTTCCCAATCTGAAAATAAAATGATTTTGCAGAAAGCTCTGATTTATTCGTGATTCGATCTGCTCATCAGAAACCGGTCACTAGGACGATCCATGATTTTGGAAACAGGAACTCAGAATGAAATAGGAAGCCAAAATTACATATAAAAGTATAGGTGGGTGTAGTTCACTAGCATTTCACTTCATTTTAGCTTTATTCATTTGAAAATCTGATCGTATGCGAAGAATCTGCGAATATGCGGACAGGACGATCACATTGCTCATTCTCACAGCAGAAGTCTATGAAATACGTATTATTTTTGGAAGAGTTCTCGAAGTGGGAATTGCAGTAGGCCTGAGCAGCTCTTTTGAAATTGTATGTATACAGATACTGTTCAAGAGTAAAGTGTCGATCGCCAAAGAACAGATTTTACACATATTTGGTTGCAACATTTGCTGCTGCAACTAGATGGTGTTTCCGATTTAAATGATTTATGATTCCGTCTTGTACATTACGTGATTCTATCTCCTCTGGTATTTTATATAGAGTTTAAAATCTTCTTCACGCTTTATTCTTTTATGTTTAATATGAAGCTGGTGCTACCTTTAAGCTCTAAATTTTAATCTTCAATAGTTGTGGGATGAAATCAGGAATTATCAAAAAAAAAAATTTCGGTGTTCTAAAAATTTCTTCAGATATCAATGGCTTCAATCAAAGTAGTTCAGAAAGCTGAAACACCTAAATCCTTTTTCAGACTTATGCAACTAACCATCAGGAATATAGCGGGAGGGGGTACTCGTCCATAGCATCTTTAAAACGTCGATGAGCATGGTCAAATGTTGCTGGTGATGCTTTATTATATGTGTCTTAGGAGAGGAAACTGTTGTACCGAGGGATAGGAGTAGTGTGAACTGGATAAAATGTGAAATATTAGAGGTCAAAGAATCGGGTTTCATGCATGATATGGAAATATATTTCACTTGAAAGACCAAAGAAAAAAATTATGCGAATTACAAGTTATATGAAAGGTGGCTGGAGGTTTGCTATATGCAATACGAATATCGAGCCTTTACTCTGCTGATGTGCAGAATCTTTTGAATATAAATGATTGTATGTTTCCGTCTTGTTTATGTACTTTCTATCTTTTCTACTTTTTTATGCAGAATTTATACCTTCTTTAAGCTTAAAGTGTACACAAACTGTTAACTTCAATACGGTAATTTAAATGAATTAAAAAAACTTTTTTATACTAAAAACTTTTAATGCGCGAACAAATTAATAATTCAAATGAGGACCATTAAGATAAAACTGATTAACCGCTACGCATAAAAAACATTTTAACCTTAAAAATTCTTTAAAAGCCCATTCCAATTTTAAACACTTCGAAAGATAACACTTTGAAGTTTTTCTGCAACCTTTAAAAGAGCAAAACAGCAAATACTTATCACATCAGATGTGCATGCTTAAAGCACTTTACCGAAAACAAAAGCAGCCTTTCATCATTTTTGTGATGATCTTACACCTAAGAACGGTTTTTCGCTTAGAACTCTAATGACTAACTTAATAGAACCACTCGTTTGCTCATCATCACAATTCTCTTAATTTTTAACTGCAGTAAAGACTATTTCACTTTTTTTTTGCATTTTTATATTTCCTTCCTTTCATTTCCCGCGTGAAAAGTGGAAATATTCTTTAATGACTTCAACGTCACGTTATTTCTGTGTATTGTGAGTGGAATTTAAATAAGGTGCATACGAACAAGTTTTTTTCTTTTTATTAACCTTTCATTTTCCATGTATTTCTGTTACTGCCTCCTTATTTTTTATGCAGTTCTGAGTGCTGGAGGCTAGGAAGCTAATGAACACAAAACAACCGACTACTTCTTGAAAATTACTTGGAGTAATAGTGGTTTGTTGTTTCAGAAAATTGTAGAAAAAAATGAAGAGCAGAAAATCGAAATAACTGCAACACTTAAACCATTCTTATGTTTTCGGCAACTGTTTTTTTTATTTCGAATAATTTTATATGCGATTTAAACAATTAATAATGTTATTCGAAAAACAACACATAGTGATCCCGTTAATGTAGAAATCTAATGACATGCGATTCAATTTCACAAATATTCATACGTGAAGCTACACCATGTTATTTGACAGCCTTAATCTGAGATTCAAGGTCAGATATCAAGCCGACAGCTAAGCTGGCATCTCTCTTCTACACTTCCACTCCACACGAAAAAAAAGTCATTAGGTTGTGATAGATTAAAGGAAATCTAGTTCCACTCATATGGCTGATATTTGTTGGGGTGAAGAATCGAAAAAACGATTTTCGTTGCGCAAGAATCATATAAAAAACTATCGCAGCTCAAAAAATAACTGTGTATTAATATGTTTAATGGAAATAATCAATGTATTGATGATTGTATGGATTTTTTGAAAAGTGAATGCATTTTATGGATGGATGAATTTAATGTATGATTTCTGACTAGACAGCTATCTAAATTGCATCTGAGTTGACGGTGGTAGGAAACAGTAAGATCAATTAAAAATAATATTTTGCTTAATTATCAAATAGATAATTTTAAAATATATATATAAATTCTATTAATTATAAACGCAGAGGAATGCAGTGTGTGCTTTTGCTGAATTATTAAAATCGTTATTAGATAAATTAAAGCATTATTAATGTTTTATAATATATTTCAATATTAATTATTTAGTTAATGAAATTTTATTGCATTTCTCAAGCAAAATTTTGTTAAATAATAATTTTTGTTTTTCTATTTTCTTGACGTTTATTTCTTTATAATCCATCACACTAATTAAAAAATTTTTGCAAGTAAAGACATCTTTAAATAATTATTATAATGATTTTTTTTCTTTGATGTAAATGAGTAAAAATAGTAAATAATAAAATATATATTTTAAGAAAAACATTAAAATAAAAGATTCAAGTAAAATAAATCATTAACATGTTGATTAAATTAATGATTTGTTGAAATGTTATTCAATGCTTCAAATCTTCATCCTTCATTGTGTCATTTGGTTAATAACTTGCAAAGAAAGCGCGATAGATGTTGTCTGCATTTCAGATGAGTGATTTCTAATACAACGGCATAGACTCTCAATTTGAATTGATTGGACTATATGAGACGTTTGTGCCGATTTTGCAACAAGAGCTTTTGAATTTGATTTAACTATTAGGTATAATTTTATAATATCAATGGGTTGCGAAAACTCGGTAATTCTAATTCAAAACATTACTAATACTTTAACAGCAAATCTTTTAATGTCAAATGTTATTAATTATAAATAGGATAAATGGAAATTAATTTACAAACATAAAATTATTAATATTTTCTAAGATTTATCAATATATTATTTTTAACATTATTGTTTACATTTAACATTTCTATCTATAACATATATTCCATTATTATTTATCTTATATTTATATATTTAAAATTATACATATTTATGGTATATTCAGAACAAAATATTTTAACATATTTTATTCATTAAAGCAATAATCTCACCTGCAAAATAATTTTAATGTGTATTTTATTGATATGAATGTATTGAATTGTAAGCATTTACACTCTTATTCAATATAGAAATTTTTCAATGATAAATATTTTCTTAAAAATGCTTATCTTTACTCCCGGAAATTATATTAGATAAGAATAAGTCTATGGTTATTTTAGCGATATGTAATGTTCTTAAAATTTGCTAATTAATAAAAAATAGTGACTTTTTATAACTTATATTGATATTAATTGCGATAGTAATTTCATGATTCGGTAATTTTCAATATAAAATTTCAGTTGATCAAAATTTATGCCTGACTTCTAACATTATATAATAATAATGTCAATGATACTAATAGCAATTTCACAATGATATGAGTAAAGAATAAAAAATTATATCTTTATTTATTTCTTAAGTATCGAGATGTAAAGCTTTTAACTTATTGGAATATGAATTTAGGGAATTTTTTTCCAATATATTCATTAAAGGGCGAAAAGAAATAACCATGACAAGAAAACTGAATTCGAGTGAAATCCGTTAGGGTAAAAAAAGAAAGCGTGAAAATCATTTTTAGGCTTTTATTTATTTATTTTTTTCTCTGAATTCTTTTTAAAAAATGAGGACAAAAAGTCCTATAAGAAATATCTTCATGAACAAAACAGAAAAAATAATATTGGAAAAAAGTAAGAAAACTGTGCTGATAAAATAAAAAAAAAATAAAAAATATTACTTGACTTTCTAAGCGAATTAGTAAACCTTCCTTTCTCTCTTTTTTCTTTTTCTACTTTTTTCCTACATTTCCGTGTTGTGAGCTTTTTGCCCAAAATTCTCCGCAAACTTTTTTTCTTTCATACATTTTCTATATGTGTGTGTGTATTTGTGAATTTTTTCACATCTCCCCTTTCTTTTTTCGATTCATTTCGTTAGAAATTCCCTTTTCCTGTTCGTTACTCCACAAACACTTTCCCTATTCAACGGGATGAGACAAAAGTGTGTGGAAAATAACTTAAGCAAAAGAATGCTTTTCAAAATCCATAACTTTATAAAATATGAAATTGAATGAAAACGGGAATGGATAAAGCGGTAAATGCAGAGACTTCTCAAAGATATTCCGACGAAAAAAGGAATTGTTTATAGGCTTTAGTATCATTTTGGAATAAAACCAACTCTAGTTTTGTATTTTTGGAGTCCTTTAATATTTATAAGGCATATCTTATATTTAAAAACACGTATATGTATACGTCTTATTTTGCATAAAACTGCAAGCATCTTGTGAGTGATATACAGCACATCGATGTTTTATTTTAGCTAGGGTTTTTTTTTTAATAATCTTGGCGATATACTTTTCTTCAATGTACTATTAGTGTAATTAAATTTTATAAAATAATTTTTTGTTAATTTTGAAATTAGTATGTGAAAAAACAGTATGTGTTATCAAAAGTAAGACTATAAAAATCTTATTATCATTATTTAAAATGTGTTTTCCCAAGTTTTTTGTGCGGTTTATTTATTTATTTTAAATAATTATAGTAGTATTTTGTAAATACTTATCATAAGAATTCACGGCAAAGATTTCGTGAAATCAGGACAGTTTTATGTATTCTGACTCGAAAATATATTGATGTTTTATACATTTCATTTACACATTTTCCGTAAATCAAGATATCTATAAATCATATCCTATATTAATGTAAAAATCTTAGTTTACGTAAATCGATTTTTTTGGAAGCCTTAGATTAAACTTTTAAACGAAACACGAAAATTAATATTCTGTGAGTCGAATTTTTTTTTAACCTTTAAATACTCATTTAACTCAAAGAAAAAAAATCTATGACAAGAAATCTGGTTTTAAAAATTGTTCATTTAAAGGGTAATCCAAATGAAATTGTAAATGAGTATTCTGTAAGAAAAAATCTAATTTAAACGTTTTAAAAATAGAATATAAAGATTAAAAAAAATGAATAACTCTAATCTAACATCTGTATCTATTAAATATTAACATTATGGAGGGTATGACTTATTTCATTTCAGTTTAACTATATATGTGCTATACCGAAGAAACAATAATTCATTTTTTTAATCTGACTCTGTTCTACCAGACGATCTGAAAAAGTTGACATAGCAATATTGCTTACTCTTTGCCATGCATCAGGAATTTTTCAATAACTTAATAAAGAAAATAGAGATACAACTCTAAAATTTTATAGGCACATTTAGAAAAATTAAATTTATCATATGAGAAAAAAAAACAAAAAACGATGCATTTTAATGATTTTTCGGATATTTTGTTGCCATAAATGTCCAAGTACCATAAGAACAACCATGGCTTTGTAAAAATGTTCAACTTTACTTTTTATTACTACTGAAAGGTATTAAAATCTCAATTGGAATTTTAAAAATAGCGATAAAATAGTTGCCGGATTGTAAAACACATATGACAAATGATAGATTTGTTTCTGAAATTCTGTATTATATCTGAATAGCATTTCATTCCTTTCCTTGTTAAATATTTATATTTTAAAATGAATGAAATATGTTTTATTCTTATCTCACTTTTATGTGCCATTCATTTAGAATTTCAAAATTACGAAATCTTTCCAAGAGTATAATTTTTAACAGCAAAATGAATTTTAAATAAGAAAAAAGGATTTTATGCGAGTTTAATAAATATTCGTAATAATCATTCTAGCTTTTGTGTCATTGTTTTTATTTTCTGAAGTCGATTACTATTTGAAAATGTATTTTCATCTCTTGTGCTTTGTTTTTACTTAAGAATAAATATAAGAATCCAATGAATGCCAAATTTCAACTTACCTTTATTGGAAAATGTCAAAATATTTTTAAGTAACTATAAAAGATAATTCGCATTATTTTATATTTAATTATTAGTTGCAGTCCTAATTTTATGTATTATTTTTTTTTATCTTTTGATGATTTAAAAGGTTTAATTTTATAATTTTTTAATCTAAAACAACTTCTAAAAATTCTTATTAAATGAAGAAGTAATGCTTTTGAAAAAAGTCTTCTTAAATAGATCTTTTGTTTTCAAAATTAACTTCAAAAATACTAATATTTCAATTATTATATGTAGACACGTATTTCTTTCAGGATCCTGGGCGGATTGCATATGGGGGTAAATTATTAAAGCTTTCCGAAAGGTTAAAATGTTTAAAATTTAATGTTTAAAAATTTGAAGTTCGAGTTAAATTCTTTTCACCACCGATTTGTGACACAATAAAGCTACAGTCCAATGATATTAATTTAATCAAAACTAAAAGAATTTCTTTATTGTTTATTCATTGTTAGAAATATATATATTTTTGTTAATGTGAGTTTTGAATCTTATCAATTATAATAAATCTTATTGAGTAGATTTCTCTTCTCAAAACAAATGTTCATACAATTCGACAAAATTTTAAATCAGTATATATAGTATATTAGTTATATCATTAAAATCCCAATTCTACAGGAATTCAAGAAGATGAGACTTTTATTTTGTGTATTACAAATTTTAAGATAGGAAAAAATTGTTGGCGAGTGAATCCGCTTCATTTTTTTAAAAAAATTAAAACTTAGTTGGAAAAACAAATGGTACAAGAAGGTTTCATTTAACTTATAGCATATTTATGAATAGAATCAAAAATCACCAAAGAAATTTGTAAAACTGAATGCTAAACGAAGTTAATGGAACATTTCTAATGAGTACATTTCTTAATAAACTTCCCTTTGAAATGATATTTCAAACTAACACTTGAATATTTATTTCTTAAGAAGTTTTAATAGAAATAAACAGTCAATCCCAAATTCAGACAGAAATTAAATATTTTTGATTAGTTTTGTGTTATTTTATTTTAACTGTAGATTATTCTTAAGTGAAGTTTTGAGAAATAAAATCATTCAAATGAAATGATATCAGAAGAAAATTATTTCAAATGCTCGATTCATAAAAATCCCTTTTCTTCTCAAAAATGATAAACCTTTTATGTATGAAACAGTGAGCATTTATCCCTTAGAGTAACAAAGCTGAAAAAAATATAATGAAAATTTTTCGCAAAGTAAATATTTTAATGAAGAAAATGTTTAGACTTTGGAATGAACAGAGAAAAATAAATAAATAATTCCATAGAATTATTTCAATAAAACAGAATTTGCGTCGAAGCATTAAAGAAGAGATGCGAGTTATGTTACTAAAGTAGATGCTACTTTTCTGTAAAAGAGAAACGGAAAAAAAAAAGTATTTACGTTTTTAGCTTTCACTTCATTTCAAGCTTCATAAACCGGCAGCGAACAAAGTTACATTTTCTGAGATTATTTTTAGTCTTGTTCTTTCTCTCTCTCTCTCTCTCTTTTATATTGTCTTCTTTTATTTCTCATATTGCCAGAGGAATAGAACTATTTCAGAGGATCTTGGAATACGGATCTGGCGCCGAGAATTCCATTTTATATATCTTTCCCATTAGACATATACATTTTTTTCTGTTATTTTCACTCAGCTTAGATAGCATTCTATTTGTTTTCTTTAGTTGCTTTCATGAGAACACTAACACGCGATTTTTCCTCTTCTTTTAAATCGTCCGTTTTCGCAGACGGAACACCCGGGCTATTATCGCACCTGTTCTTTTCTCACGTTCCAGGAAAGAAAAAAGAACATCAACAATAACAAAAACACAATATGGCGAACTCATGCGATGGAAAGAAATGTGACGTAATGCGTGTAGGCGATGATGCCATTCACGCAGGCGAAACTGTGCCCTTAGACCGCAGGCTTGCTCTTTTACAATGAGTTTCTGCTTCAGTTGAGTTGTGATGGATGCGATCTCTCTCTCTCTCTCTTGTTCTATTTTTTTATTCTTTGCATTTTAATGTTCTTTTAAGAGCCAGTGTTTTGGACATTCAGGTTTACGGGCGGCTTCGCAACAAAACGGAAATATTCAAGATGTATTATAAATTTTAAAAAAAATGCCATTTGTGAATAAATAGTTGAAACCGAGAATAGTTTGAAACAAAAGTATTGAAGATTTTGAAAAAACAAAGAAATGCTTTTGTTTCTGGAGTGGTATAAATTCAAAGCATTGAAAATAATTCTATTTTTTTAGGAAACATAAATAAAAGAAATATAAAATATATCATCATTTTTAAGGTTTAAATTTCTTTTCCGTGTTAGCAAGTGAGGACATAAAATAATAACGGAAAAGAAATATAAGCGCATATTATGTCAAATGAAAAATTGCAATATTTTTATCAGATCTCTATCAATATTTTTATCAGATGGGGGTTTTATTTCTATTAAACCTAAATGAAAGTGTAAGTTAAAATGTCTCTTTGAAATGCATTTTCAGAAATGCCATTTTAATTATATTTGAATATTTTGCTAATTTACTAATCTTTTAAATGATAAATTATATATTGCGCAACTGTTTTAATAGAAAAAAAAAGAAATGAAAATGAAGAAATCAGTCTTCTTTCATTTAGTAATTTTCTTTCTCAACAAAACATTCTAACAATATTATCTATAAAAAGTTTTGTTTTCATCTCTTCTGAAGATTGAATTAAAAAGAGTTAAAATTCGAAAAGAGGAACACATTATTGATAAATAAGGGACTAAATGCATGAGACCTTTTTCCTTATTTATAACAAAAAAGCAGATGCTAATTTGCAAGTAACATACTTGTCCTTAGAA
Source organism: Argiope bruennichi (assembly GCF_947563725.1). Classification (NCBI taxonomy): domain Eukaryota; kingdom Metazoa; phylum Arthropoda; class Arachnida; order Araneae; family Araneidae; genus Argiope; species Argiope bruennichi. Next base: position 6,584,353 of record NC_079155.1, read on the forward strand.
TCATCTTTTACATATTTGATTTTGACATTTTTTTTTCAATAAGAGCAAGGAATATATAGTTGACAAGAATTAAAATTGTCTCATGACAAAATTGACTTAAAAATTTTTACAAAGTTTTGCCACTTCAAATAGCAAGTATTTTTAAGCCAGCATTTCAGCATTATGGGAGAGTTACCGAACTTGGACCCTTGTTTAGAATAGGCTGGCATTATATTTAAAGTTTTTTGAACATTTATACCATAAAATAAGCAACTTAATTAAAGCTATGTAAATGCGATTTGTAGAAACATTTGTCGGTGATTGCAGTTAGAGAACATATAGTTTCATATAAAAATCATCAAAAAATATCTTAACTAAGGCCCGACGAAGCAGTCTTTACAAAGCATATAGCAGAATTTGTATGTAATTTATTCCATTAGAGAATAAACTTATATAATTACAATTTACAAAAATAATTTTATTAAAATAATTTAAAGATTAGGTCACGTTTATTTTGTTATTTATCTGAACTCTCTTAGAATGGGATAAATATAAATATAATCAAATTAGTTGCCTAAATTAGATTATATAAAGCAATGAGAATACTGTCATGAATCAAAATCACAGCTGTGGATAGCATAATTATATCCATTCGCAGTCCTCATAATTCACAAATTATAAGTGAAACAGATCAAAGCAAAAAGAGGAACATTAAGAAATCTTTTACTTATTGAAAAAAGTAAAAGTTAGATATTTAGTTTTGTGTGATGCATGAAGAAACAAAATATAATCTAATTAATTGCCTAAATTAGATTATATAAAGAAATGAGAATACTGTCATGAATCAAAATCATAGCTGTGGATAGCATAATTATATCCAATTATATCCATTCGCAGTTCTCATAATTTACAAATCAACAAATTTACAAAATCAAATCAAACATAATTTACAACAAAATCAAAGCAGAAAGAGGAACATTAAGAAATCTTTTACTTATTGAAAAAAGTAAAAGTTAGATATTTAGTTTTGTGTGATGCATGAAGAAACAAAATATAATCTAATTAATTGCCTAAATTAGATTATATAAAGAAATGAGAATACTGTCATGAATCAAAATCATAGCTGTGGATAGCATAATTATATCCAATTATATCCATTCGCAGTTCTCATAATTTACAAATCAACAAATTTACAAAATCAAATCAAACATAATTTACAACAAAATCAAAGCAGAAAGAGGAACATTAAGAAATCTTTTACTTATTGAAAAAAGTAAAAGTTAGATATTTAGTTTTGTGTGATGCATGAAGAAACAAAATATAATCTAATTAATTGCCTAAATTAGATTATATAAAGAAATGAGAATACTGTCATGAATCAAAATCATAGCTGTGGATAGCATAATTATATCCAATTATATCCATTCGCAGTTCTCATAATTTACAAATCAACAAATTTACAAAATCAAATCAAACATAATTTACAACAAAATCAAAGCAGAAAGAGGAACATTAAGAAATCTTTTACTTATTGAAAAAAGTAAAAGTTAGATATTTAGTTTTGTGTGATGCATGAAGAAACAAAATATAATCTAATTAATTGCCTAAATTAGATTATATAAAGAAATGAGAATACTGTCATGAATCAAAATCATAGCTGTGGATAGCATAATTATATCCAATTATATCCATTCGCAGTTCTCATAATTTACAAATCAACAAATTTACAAAATCAAATCAAACATAATTTACAACAAAATCAAAGCAGAAAGAGGAACATTAAGAAATCTTTTACTTATTGAAAAAAGTAAAAGTTAGATATTTAGTTTTGTGTGATGCATGAAGAAACAAAATATAATCTAATTAATTGCCTAAATTAGATTATATAAAGAAATGAGAATACTGTCATGAATCAAAATCATAGCTGTGGATAGCATAATTATATCCAATTATATCCATTCGCAGTTCTCATAATTTACAAATCAACAAATTTACAAAATCAAATCAAACATAATTTACAACAAAATCAAAGCAGAAAGAGGAACATTAAGAAATCTTTTACTTATTGAAAAAAGTAAAAGTTAGATATTTAGTTTTGTGTGATGCATGAAGAAACAAAATATAATCTAATTAATTGCCTAAATTAGATTATATAAAGAAATGAGAATACTGTCATGAATCAAAATCATAGCTGTGGATAGCATAATTATATCCAATTATATCCATTCGCAGTTCTCATAATTTACAAATCAACAAATTTACAAAATCAAATCAAACATAATTTACAACAAAATCAAAGCAGAAAGAGGAACATTAAGAAATCTTTTACTTATTGAAAAAAGTAAAAGTTAGATATTTAGTTTTGTGTGATGCATGAAGAAACAAAATATAATCTAATTAATTGCCTAAATTAGATTATATAAAGAAATGAGAATACTGTCATGAATCAAAATCATAGCTGTGGATAGCATAATTATATCCAATTATATCCATTCGCAGTTCTCATAATTTACAAATCAACAAATTTACAAAATCAAATCAAACATAATTTACAACAAAATCAAAGCAGAAAGAGGAACATTAAGAAATCTTTTACTTATTGAAAAAAGTAAAAGTTAGATATTTAGTTTTGTGTGATACATGAAGAAACAAAATGAGTAATAACTCAATATGTAAAATATTATATTTAGGTTTATACGCTGTGTGTTGTGGGAATTTGAGAATAAAAACATTGATTTTCTTGTAATTGTACTTAAATAAGATTATGGCCCAATTTGGGGAAGTATCCTTATTTAGATTGTTGATTTATTTTTATAGTATTTTTATCCCGTGAGAAGTATTTCTTGATCAATGAGTTACAATTATGGAGACAAATTAGCTCAAAAGTTTAATTTATTGAAAAGTGGGTTAAATAAATAATTCCCTATCAGTCATTTCTAGTCTCCGATTCTGCATAAAAAATCTACAAATTAAAATCATTCTGCATTAAAAAAAATCCTTCTTCTTCGTTTGAAATATCAAATGATTACAATCTGACACATCTCGATGTTTAAAATTGTTAATAAATACTGGGATTTCATCTGGGATTTCTTCTCTTATTGAAATGAGCTTTTCTTATGAAGATACTAGTAAAAGTACAATTCTTTTCTTTAGAGAATGCCTTTAGACAATAAGTATTTTTAGAAAGTTGAGCAAGATGCTCTGATTTATTCAGCATTCAAGTCAATGCAAGAAATTACTTTACGGGGAAAAAAACATAATTTAAAATCTTGTAAAATTATATATGAAGACAAATAAAGTTATTAGAATCGCTCTGCTTTTGCGAAACAAAATGGAGGCGCGACTTTCTTTTAAGCAATCTTTTACAATTGCCTGGTGTATCCCTGTGTGTATTTGACAGGAAAAACACGTCCTTCTAAAATCCTGCGCAACACAAAGGTCTAAAATGTTGGCTTTGTTTCATGGAGTTCTAAACAAATATGCAGCACTGCCATTTGAAGAGCATGGCTAAATAATGATATGTTACAGAATTAAATATAACTTTAAGTATTTGTCTTATTTTGAATTTTGGTAGAAAATGAAGAGTTTTAAACATTTGTTATTATTTTATGTTTTATTTTATGAAGATATAAATGGAAGAACAATCTTTCTTCTTTCCAGGACATAGCTATGTAATAAGCAAATAGAAAGGAATAGACACGTGTTCAAAAAGTTTTATTTTCCTTCTTTTAGCGAAAAAACACTCACAGCAAAAACTCCTGCGTAAAAAACGTTGTCTCTTAGTATTCACTGTTTAACAGGGGCTAATAGATGGCTTCATTTTCCTTAATAGAAACTCTAATAATTCTTAGTTAATAAGAAATCTATTATTCATATATTATTTCATACAAAGCATACATCAATGAAATAAATACATAATATAAGAAACAAATGTTTAAACTAACAAGAAAATTCTGTTAAATGTTGCTAAATGTTTCAAAGGCAAATCATATACATAGTTTTCAATAATAAATACTTTTACAGAATCATTTGGAAACTGCAGCTGTAGTATTCAAATGATTGGAAAAAAAATCATCACAAATCTTTTATAATATAAGGGAAAATATCGATAAATTACGAAGACAGTCTGTTGAAGGATTAGAAGACTAAATTCCTTTTACTGTGGCCCAATCTTCTTATGCATTCTTCAGGTGACAAATAAGAATATTTTCCCACACAATTTCACCTTTTATGGAATCTTTATCATCTCGAGTATATTCCTCCGTAAGAAAGGTAGCAACGGTATTCTTAACTTACGTCAAAGCTTTCACAGCAACCATCCATATCTGGACAATCAGAAGATGGAGGGGGTGAGGGGGCATTGTAATGACGTGTGCAGCTGTGGCCCGCACTGCAGCTGAATGGTCTCGTGACTATCCACCCCCGCATTTGTTAAATTACTCTCGGCCCCAGCAGTTCACGACAAGCCATTATGCAAGTACTGACGGAGGAATTCTTCGGAATTTTATTCTTCCATGCATTGGATGGCATCGGGCAAGAATTCCCCACCGAGTTTTCATTTTTTGATCTTTTATTGTAGTTCCAATTTCTTAATGTCAGATGCATTCAGAAGACTTATTATAATTTCACCATTAGGGTCGGACTTACTGTCCAATGGATTGAAATCCAGAATTTAGGGAAGAAGAATTTGAATTTTATAATTAAACCGGAAAGAATGGATGGAATGAATTCTTGGGAAGGTGTCAATCAACTTTTTCTTATATTTTATTGATTTTTAGATTTCAAAATTGAAATTTATTTTAGCAATTACTATTGTTTCATGCATCATTGGCAAAACAGGCGAAAAAAAAACCCACAAATATATATTTATTGCTTTTATAATACTTGATAATCAATTTAAAATGTTATCGAATGCAAAAATTTTGTGGATGTAAACTGCTTCAGACAATTTCCACTCTCACAGCCCGAAAATTCCATTAGTCCAACAGCGTGATATTCATACAAAACTGTCTTCAGATAGGGCAACTTATTAAAATAAGTATTCTTTATATTTAGCAAATTTTCACCCATACAATTTTGACTGTGCTAATTGATTTTGCATTATTAAATGTTTGAAGCATCCCATTAGAAGAGATTTTGAGGAAACGTAAATAGCGTTTTATAAAATTATCAAATTGTTTGATATTGTCGACATAATAATTAGAAATTAATTAAAATATGACGTAATTTCCATATCATATTCTCATCACTATGTCCATAATTATTTTTAATTAAGATTATGAAATCATAATTAATAAATATATAGCAAAATTGTTATTAATATTAAATATATTCATAATACTTATTTGCCCTTTTACTTAAATATTAATTAAGCTTTTCGGAGCTCTCATGATTAAATATTGATATAATATAGCAATTTTTTACAATGTTGTATTTAATATTATTGTTAAGAATGCAATGCAGGATAGTGATAAGAATTATCGGATATTATATTATTTATATAATATTTTTATGATAATGCTAATTATTGAAACAATATTGCAATAAATGAGAAAGTTTTATAGGAATCCAGTTTAAGAACTTTCGTTTCGAGCAGTCAGATCGAAAACGGTGTTTTGGATAAGCAACTAACTTTTTATAATTATTGAGGGAAGAAAAAATGAAGTGCGATGACCACTTTGCGATGATGTACCACTTCATATCCACAGTGATGCTAACCATTCCAAGTCACCAAGTTACATATGTTCAACTTAACAGACAAAAATTAATACAATAAATAAACAGCAGGATTGCCAGAAAAACTATCCCATTTGCTTTTTGGGTTATCATATAGACGATAAACTCAAGGAGCAGATTTTACTAGATATCAACCACAGAAACTTTTATCCATATATCATACTCTTCTCTCTCTTTCATATAGTTGTTCATATTTTTAATTAATTTCATTCATTGTTAAAGATTAAGTTTTCTGCCATAGAAATATATGTGCTAGCAATCCATTTTCAACATTATTGTTTCGTTTTTCAAAATTACCTAATTATGATTGCTTCGATTATGCGATAATGGAAATTTTCACCATAATAATAAATCAGTTCATATTTGAAAATTGTGCTAAATAAATCAGATAATGCAAGGAAAAGATATTATTCCTTTTGAAGTAAATATTTTCATGACTTTCTCTCGAGCAGTTCAATAAGCACATTTTATTATTAGCTTCCTACAGAAAAATTTATTTTAAACATTCGTCAGAACGCTTTTATTAAAATGAATTCTCTAAATCGTGATTTAATTTGATTTGCAAAATTGCGATGAAAAAAAAAGGTATTATGAAAACTAAATAAAGTATTTTCAGCAGTGAAATCACCTTAATTCAATTTCCCACAATGCGCCACGACTAATGCAAAACACTCTGGGCTTCATCAAAGGAGAATAGGAAAGTAATGTCTAAGATTCTCGATTGAATTATCCGGAGAAAAAAATTTTCGTGAAATAAAAGAAAGTTTCCGGGGTAGAAAAATGGATAAAAATTTATACCATAATAACTGAGGCTACAAAAGGAAGAAAATTGTTATATCTTGAAGAAACTCTTTGAAAAACTGCCGAACTTAGCTGAGGAGAAATTACATTAGCACGTCTCCCATGGGTTATGTTTTAAACTTTTACTTCATTAAAGTTTCTAGTTTCCTTGTTTAAACACCAACCTTTTGCTTAATCGCTTCATTACTAAGGCAAACATTTCGCTCTAAAGGGGTCTTAAGTCTTTTTTTACTTAGTGTGCAATAGCTTGTAATTCTAGTTTAAAAATTCATTTTTCCTCCTGTGCAATTATTTTTAGAGCGATTTAACATGATGAAACTTACTATGTCTATGCACGAACAGAACTGTTTGTTTTATTCTTCTTGAACAAGTATTTCAAAAAAAGTATTAGACCTTAGGTTTGTTTTGTATTTTATCAAAAGAAATAGCAAAGATTTTCAAAAAAAGAAAAAAAAACCTTGCAAAGGGTTTTCTTTCTTTTTTTCTTTAATAAAAAAATGTTTTAAAGATTGATTTGTAAAATGAATTACCACTTTTATCACGGAATAAGTATCAAATATTTCCCTGCAATTTAATTTTTCAATATTATCGAGCAGTTCGTTGGAGGTCAAATGATTTCACCTCCAAGACAAATTGAAAACAACATTCAGTGACTTGCTTGATAGTACAGGCATTGACATTTGTTAGGCAACTGCATTGTTACGTACACTGATTCCTTTAATTAAAGCTATAATAAAAACTCAATTGCTAGAATAATGCTATTTATGTCATAGAAATACCGCTGCTGCTCAGAAAAAAAATCGCTTGCTTTACTAAAACAGAGAAATGAAATAATAGCTCGATTTAAAAAAAAAAATTACAAACGCAATTTGTGATAATACATAATTTAGCAAGCTTAGTTAATTACTGTATTAATATACTCTATGCACGAGTTCCCGTTATTTAAAACATGTGTTATGAAATTTCGTTAGTGTTTTTTTATTTCAAAAGTTATCTTACTATGTAATTCCTCGATACATAATAACAAATATATCATATGAATAAATTTCCTTTATTACGCATACTGTTTTATAGATGTAATGTATTATTAAACAATTATTATCTTTTATTGCTAAGTAAAGTTGTAAATTAGCGATAAGCAATGACAGATAATAAAAACTATTAATTTTTTCTCTTTGTCCAAATATTTTGTAATTGTTCAACAAAAAATGCATCATAATCATTTCTTCTAACTGAATAAAGGCTTTTGACTACTAAAATTTATTCTAATGATCAATTATAATTGTACCAACAATAAGCTGCATTTAATGGAATTGTTTTGTACCAGTCATGGTAGTTTGATTTCAACTAGTTCTACCCTTTAAAAAAATAAAAATAAAAACCATTTTCTCCTTTATTTCAATTAACGAGTTTTATGAGAAAGATGAATTTTCCTTAGCCGTAAATTAGAGACGAATATATAATGGAAAATATATGCTTTATCGAGAAAGAGATGTTCAGCTGAATTCGCGCTTGCATTATCTTACATTGCTTAGTACATTTATTGAAGCATTTCTCTAAAAAAATGGTGGTTTGTTTAAACTACTATATTAGCAGGTATTGCAATGCATCTTTCATATTAATATAGTTTTGTATTTCAAATTAGTGATTGCTTATCATTCAGATTTATATTGCCTGATACACATAGAAACTAGCTACAATTAAATATTTTTGGAATAATATAAACTTTCCAATATATCCTCTATTATCTTCTTCAGAGACAAATTTTATGAATAATAATCAAATGAAATGCATAACTAAACACTTTCTGTAAATAATTTAAAAAATGAGATTCGCTTCATCAAAAAGAAAAAAAAATCATTGATGATAATTTTACAAAAGATAACATCAATTAATATTGCATGAAGATTATCAATAAACTTGAGTGGTCGCAGCTATTATGAGCAATTCAATTTCAAATATAACAGAAATATAATCTCAAGCAGTCAGTATAAATAGTAACAGAAAGTGATTTCTCAAACGTTAAGTGTACAATTAAGAAATTATATAGATATAAATGTTCTAGTGTTTCAGATAAGCTGTATTATCGATTACAGTTCCAAAATGATCTCTAAGAAATCTAGAACTATATCAATCCATTTCTTTCTGACCTCCTGCACTTTCATCTTCTTTGAAGGTAAAGAAATATGACACTAAAAGAATAAAATTATTATCCCGTAAAAGAAGAAATAACAAATCACGAGTTCGCACGCAGTAGATATACTGTTTACCAAATCTAGGCAATAATAAAAGAAATAAAATAATCCTTAACGTGACCAGGGAGCAGCGGGAGTAGAAAAAAAGCAGACGAGATGACATTGATAAATGCTCTGGAATCTTTCCTCGAATGTGGCATCGGCCCGGAAGAAAAAGGGATGAAAAGACGAAATAGAAATCCCGCTAACTCAGATAACTCAATCATTTCGAAACGCCCAGTCACGTTGTCTATCAGGTTTCAGACGCGCCATCTGTACAGCCCTCTCATCACAATGATGAAAAATATCAGAGGAGCGAGCCACCCCTTTTACAACCCGAACTTACCTCCAGGACACCATCACCGATAGAATATCACGTTCTCTGATAGTAAGGATCCTGAACATAAAACTTTTCATCTGTTCCGTTTCGAATCTATTCTAATCTTTCTACACTAGCAGACTTAAAAAAATATATATTCCAAAAAGGAATCTACCACAAGATATAGAGATTTTTTGTAACAGTAGCGTAATAGAATCATTAATGGAATATGGCATTTATCACAAAAACGATAATAAAACTCAAATCATAAGATTTTAAAATGCGTAATGTGAAATTTTCTTTCTTTTATCCCTATCATCAACAAGATTTATTTTTAAATTTTCATTTCTAACGTTTATAGTGACTTTTTGAAATCAAATCATGTCTATACAATAGTACATTCTCGAGTAACCGGCATGAGACCATCCGGCTTCCGTACTATTCGGCCAAGTTTTTTTTTATCGTAATTAAATGAGGAAGGCAAGGCGTTGCATTAGTAACTTTGCCAATACTATCCTCTTAAAATACTTCTACGAGTTGTGTGCAAAATACAAGTTCTGACAGGAAAAGAGCAGCGTTTTGCTCGTTCGTTGTTGATTGTTTCGTCAGTGTGTAACGGAACGCAATTGTTGCCACTGATGTTCATTATAACTGCACACTACGTATAGTATTCGTAAATTGTTCTTGGGGTATTCTTTTTTTTTAAGTGCATCACAGTGAAGATTTCAAGATAGGTGATAAACGAGAAAAAAGTTGTCGCGATTATGTAGGAGAAATTATGCGCTATACAGCTATTAGACTCTGGTGTAACAGCAAACAATATAGCTTCAGCGTTAGGAGTAGCCAAGTAAAATGTGAAGACAAAATGTAAACAGTTTATATCCTTTAACTTGCTTTTTTTCTTTAATGAGTTCTTGAAATGTGTAGTGTAGTATATAAACATATATAAATTATCAGTACAGGGCCTTCTATTTTAACTCGACCATGACTGCGTTCACATTCTACGTGGCTTGAGATAAATGGAGGCCTTAGTACTCAATAAAAAGTGCGAACATACGTATTATAACAGTGAGTTTTGAAATTAAAACTTTGTCTTCAGGTGTTGGTGGGCAAAGAAAGGAATTCATAAAACTCTGCCCCATCCGATTTTTTTGTAATCCGGCCTACACTTCTGCCACATTAGGCCGGATACTCGGGAGTATAATGTGTATTGCATTGTAACCATATTGAATGTAAATCATTTTATAATAGATGGCTTCAGTTAATATTGTCTTCGAATTTTTGTTTGGAGTAAAATGGAGTGCGATGACATAAGTGATCAAAATTTTGGAAGATTTAATATTCCAATCAACTTTTTTTAACATTTCTCTTTAAAAAAATTGGTAGTTTATCTTAAGTTTAAACGAAAAATATATTCCGCAATCAGCCTAGCGTAATACCATCCTTCCCAATAAAACTGTGGCCGAAAAGAATAAGGAAGAAAAGCTTATAAAAATTGATATAATGATAGTGCAATGACAGTTATAAACGTTTTTTGAAATGAGAAGACATCAATTTTTTGTTGTGATTTATAACTCCATTTCAAAGAAATGGAAGAATTTATTTTTTCCAGAAATGTTAAATGAATAAGATATAAAGATTAAACTATATTGGATACCTTACAAACTGTTTATCTTATTTTTGTATGAATGTTTTAGTGCATTTCTATTGTAGTCCAAAATATAATAACTGATGTGTTAAAATTGAAGAATAGATGTTAGGGTAAGATCTTAAATGTTAGATGGCTGGCAAAAAATGATACAATGTAATTGCTTGTGACTTTATTTGGATTAGAGGCAGCGAGTTTGAGCGCCAGAAAATTTTATGCATGTCTTTAATAGCTTCACATATATTCATTTTCATAACTGCATGTGCGCTTTTATCGGAATGATGTGAATGCCCATTTCAGTTGGCATCAAACTGCTCATTGAAGAAATCAACTTCGTTTTCTTTACTTGAATAAAATGATGAGAGTTATCTCCCAAAAATTTTCTTTCATATTCAAATTCCCTCAAAAAATTGTAGACATTGGATAAGGCAGAAAACAAATAACATGGCACAGGCTTACAATAGTTACGAAATATTAACTTCTAGGGAATTTAGCATTTTTACTGAATACAGCATATATAATGTAAATGTCTGAATTTCGTAAGCAGCAATGAAAAGTATTATATAAAAATTAGAGAAAATGTATGCTTTCAAATAAATTGGTAAATAATGACATAAAATTAAAATAATTCCTTAAATATTGCAATTGTAATTTTATGATGGCTTATATTTTCAGAAATTAACATGGAAAATATGAACATTTCACACTTTTTTAATTTAATTGACATTTCTTAAGAAATAGCTCCGAATCACACATTTCTATTATTTATAATTTACTTCCCAAAATTCCATCGCTGCTGCGGACAACAGCTGAACATGCTCTTTCTCCTTTATTATTTATAAAAATGGAAAAACAACAGTATAAGAATTTGAAAAGCAAATGCGATATGCTAGTTAAAATGAGTTTCATTTATACTTGCCAAGACGAAACTAAAGTGATAAAAAGTGATAATTAGATGGGAATTGAACTACAGAAATTTCATTTGACTAAAAAAACATCAATTTTTTCGCTTCTAGTTGATTCGCTTGCAGTGTTTAATTATAATTAAATATCATTTTTATCTTAAAAATCAAAAAGCCTTTTATCTTATCAAAAATTCTTTTTGAGAGTCGAATTGTAACAAATATTAAATCTATCATATTTTATAACTATACAACTGTTCTAATTATTGCGTGCAAAAAATTTCTAATGGAATCCCTTGACATCATTATCATCACCCGTGAAATCATCATTATCATAGTAAAAATTCAAATGTCTGAATAATCTTTTTTTTATAATTGCACATTATCTTTTGCGAACTGGAACGTTAGCTTATTACTTCTCATCTCATATTAAGCCCTTAACTTTCAACAATGGAAAGGATAGATGAGATGAGCTATTTGATGAAATAAGGAAAACGTCTTGAAATGTTTCATTGCAACGATAAAATATTTTTTGAAAATTGTTCAAAAACATTGCCGAAATAAGGAATAAAATGCTTGAGTTAAATGCTAACTTTTTGAGTTTTCAAATGACACACAATTCAATCCCATGGAATAATGTTTTTGTAAGTTATTCTGGGCAATTGCACTATTTTGCTTATTTGTCGGTTAATTAAAATTTTCAACAAATTTACTATATAACAATCTTTTATATCCTATTTGAAAAATATCTATGCATAGCATCCTAAGTCGCACGGTTTATTTTGTAGAATACACAATCATCTTTAGTAGAAGCAGAAATAAAAATAAATAAATATATAAAAATTTGGAAAGTGAATATTAGGTGCTTGCATGTATTTTAATCATTTTTTTTCATTTTATTGAGAAAAATTGATACAATATAATTCAATCAAAATATTTTCCATCATTTTCTGTAACTTTTTTCCATTTTCGTCCAATGAGTCATGCAATTGATAATTTTCGAATTTTTATGGTCCTCCAGGTCGTTCTTTGCCATTGACATCGAAATCACCACTATTAACTTGTTGAAACAAAAACCGACAATTGGAATATGACGGAGCAGCATCACCATAAGTTTTTAAAAATGTCTGATGTTCTTCGGCAGCAGATTCCTTCCAATCAAACGGGAAAAAAAACAATGAAAGTCAAAAATGCAATTTAGAGTGTCCCATGATTGGGGCCTTTATACACCGAATAACTCAGTAATACTAAATGGAAAACTTTCAAAATGATAACAATAAAGTAATGGTAAATTAATAAAACCATTTTCGTTTATATAGATACTTCGTATGTTTACCAATAGATGTCGCTGATTAAAATACATTCAAGTACCTAATACAATAGTAAATGGACATTTTAGAAGCTGCAATAACATTTGCATTGTTGCGATTTCTTTTATTTTAAAACTTTGAACATTTCTCTTCTCTTTAGTTTTTTTTTTCTAGTTATCGATTGTTAATTTAGCTTTATTTGACGTGTTATTTTTAACAATTTCTTTCCATTTTCAGCATTTTAATTTCTAACTTATTTAAAAAGACAAATATTATGCACGAAACTGAACTAAAATGATCAAACAACAAATTAAAATTTATCTGAAACTGAATGCCATTTTTTAAATTTGGAACCTCGCCAGAAAGGGGAATGTAAAACACAAAAATAATCAAGCAACGGATATATAAATATAGCAGAAACACACAATCCGTATCTACACCGGAAATATCAGTTTGAAACTGATATGTTCTTATCATATTTTAATTCAACGCTGTCAGTCTATTCTAATTCTCTCTTTTCTTTTCTTTTCTTTTTTTTTTCATCGTCTTAATATCTGTTGGCTGCATCGGCTAGTCGCGAATTATTAAGCCATTGTCTTCGTCCGAAACATGTTTATACTACTGACAAAGCAATGAAAATTACATTTTCCAACGATTTACAGGCTAAGAGGGCCATATATCTTGCATTATGGCTTCTTGATATTTTCTCGCTTTTATTATTACTCTAGTCCCACGTCGTAAATTAGAGAGCGCTGCTACGAGAAAATAAGTAGTCATATTCTTTCGCCCTGGTGTTAAAAATCCGGTGCATCTAAATTTATATCAACCGTTACTTTTGCTTCGAAATCTGCCCTGCCATCATAACACGGGAATGTAATTCAGACCCAGCGCTTACTACTCGTAAGAGCTCAAATGGATGCTCGGGTTATTAGTGAACTTCATGAGCAGATGTGCGGCTAAATTTACGACACGCTGTCTTGCGTCCCTATCATTAATACCAAAAGATTTTGGAGATGCGCGTTGCATTGTTATAAGATTTTGGTAACAAGTACTTTGGAAATCTCTTAAAGCGTGTTTATTGTGTAGAGATAATTATGGCAGCAGCATTTCCCACCTTCGTAATGTGTTACATGAGCTTTTAATGGAATATTGTTCACTAACATACCTAAGATGTGTAACGTTGTATGTGCTTTATAGATAAGTCAACTGCTTAGGATTTAAATGAAGACGGTGGGCATGATAAGGTCAAAGCTAATAATAAAAAGAAATTGAGAAATAAAAATACTTCTACGAAAACAGTGGTGCCAACAATTATTTAAGTCATATATAATCCGAGATCACTTTATTGATAAATGTAAAAATCTCCTTCCGTCTTTCCTCTCATTCCGGTTGTGAATAAGTAAACGTATTCTCATGCATGCGCAGAACCACGGAGTGTTTCCGAATCCGAGAACGAACAACATGACTTGCATCGAAGCAAATCTGAAAGAAATGAGAAATAATTGCAATTGCATAATTGCTATGAATAATGCCGAAATGCGTTTTTTTACTATGCGATACCTGTAACGTTGAAATATTATCTACAACAGATAAGCAAATATATAGTCATATTTTAAAGAATTTATTTGGTGGGAGCCATCGGTGATCCTTTCGACACAAGTCGAGTGTGGTCACCGCTGATCGCCAAGGCATTAAAAGTGTTAACAAAATGTTATGATACTGAAATTGATGTTTGCATTTCTCCATGTGATGCTTGCTAAGAAAACCCAAATACGAATTAAAAGCAATGCCGATAATTCTAGGATGCTACAAGTTTGAAAAATTAACTGTAAAAAATCCGAAGCTACTAGGAAAGACAACTGTAAAATATTGTGATAAAAAAAAGTCGTGGCATATTGTAAAGACTATGTTGGTTCACTTTTTCTTTGTACGGAGTTCTTCAATACGACAAATGGCAATGTAAGCGAGAAATAGACCAATATTTAATTTATAAATTAAACTATTTTTGTATATTTTCCAATGTATTCATTCCATTACACTATTGGAGTAATAAGAGTAATAACGAAAGATTTATTCTTGATAGTTGTTCAAATTATGCCGTCATCGGTGACCCTCATAATGCCACAGCTGAGTGCCAGTTGCCAATGACTCCGATGGTATTCAACGTAATAAATGGAAAAAACCGTCTGTTTTTAGTGTTTTTTTAATATAACGTAACAAAAAATAAGAATTTTTTTAGTGACAACTGTTTAAATTTCATATGCATAATTTGTGAAAAATAACAACATATAGAAATTATTTTTTGCAGCGTATAATGAAACAAACCAAGCAAAATTTATTTTATTGATATTTAACGCAAATGGTCACATATAATCCATTTGGAGAACTGCAATATTTTAAATCACAGGCACCAGTTAAAATATCAGTCTGGAAAATGAATCTCAGTTCAAAATTAAAAGATGCGTTCCAAATAAATCAAATGTAGCTTTCAAATCATATACTAATCCAACCAATTTATAATTCTAATAGTTAATTTGAAAGGATATTAACAGGCAACGGAAGAGCATAAACATATAAATCTAACACTTAACGCGCTTTTTTGGATACAAAAGAAATATAATAAATGTGAGCGCATTTTCTTTCACTTATTGAGATTGAGAATCATGATTCTAAAATAAATTTCCCCTTTGAAAATCAAGTTACAAAGTGTTACACTTTAACTTCTTTCCATAAAGACAAATAATACGATAGTCTGGGATTTATTTTCCAATAAAAAAATCTTAAAAAGATTTTTTGCAGTAAAAAAAAAAAAAAAAAAAAATGCTGCAAATAGTTTTATCTCTGTCACTTTGTAACCGGTAGCATAAAAAATAATATGGTTTAGCGAAAACCTGATCTAAAAGTATAGTCTTGTTATTATTTTTTTATGCGTATATTCTTGAGTGAAGATTTTGTTAAAACCAAAACAACTTGAGCGTCGTTTCATGGATATTTATTGCATTTAATCGATTCCGGAACGGAGGGAAAATGACACAAAATGGCAGGAGGTAGAATTTCAGATACTTAATGGCAATTTTTTTTCAGTTTTATGGCATCGGCACTGAATAATTTTTTTTCTTTAAAAGTTTTAGATGTATATAAAAAAAATTAGATTTCACTAAATTTTTTATTACGAATATATATATATATATATATATATATATATATATATATATATATATATTCGTTTCTGTCATAAAGACATTTAGTATTTTAATTAGCTTCAAAAAATAATTATTCATAGAAAGTTACTCTGTATCTTACGATTTAGATTTTCTATATCTGATGATTAATTAATCATTAAATAATTATCTAACAATGCTTTCACTGATTTTCTGTTACTAGAAATGTTAAAATAACTGAAAAAAATCAAATTGATTAATTGTCAGAAAATATAAATCTATCTATTTTATCGCTTTGAATATATTAGACAAATTTTTAATAACATGATTTAAAGAACTGAAATATATCTAAAAATTTGAGACGAAAATGGAAGAATATTATTTTGCTCTTTTTTATACGTACTTAACTGTATTATATATTATCAAAGGATAGTAAAAAAATAGGTTGATATATCACTGTATTCTCAATGCTAAGAAAATTAAATTACAGGAGAAGACGTAAAAGTCGTAAAATTCAAATATCAGGACTTTGCGTACAGTTATGCAAATAAGGTAGTGTCATCAAAAATAATAATGATGATAAAAAAAAAGTTTTTTTCCCCTTGAAAAAATTTGCAACAGTCAAATTTCATATAAAATAAATAGCTAATTCCTGTTTAATTTGTATCTATATTCTTAATAAAAGATAATAATTAAACAAATATATTTTTATATTCCATTTATTTTCTTTTATACCGTTAGTTCCCATTTTTTTTTTCTCATTCAAAACAAAGAGCAAAATTTTTATAGCACAGATGCACAGCATGGAAATCAGATATTATCAGATAAAAAAACTATTTTATCGATTTTTGATTCATTTCTTAGCATTTATAGATTTAAGAAGCATAAAATAATAATATACGATTGAGATCCGGAAAAAAAATCCTACAGTCCATAAGAAGAAACAAAACATAATAATCTAGAATGTTATATTGCAAAAGATAGAGCAATATATCAATTACTTCTCAACATAAGAACCACAGGAATTGTAACTTGTCATACCGTGGGATAAGTTTTTTTATACCAGTGTCATAGAACTCTGCAGTCTGGGAATATAGCTTGTCACAGTTGTCTGAAGTCTATAAGTTGTCTATAAGTAAGTGATACCTAGACAGGTATTTCTTCAGGTGTAAGAACAGGAGGAAATCTCTGAGAGCAAAGGTGGGACTATAGGGTGAGTGGTTAAACACCTCCCAACGAAACGTGGGGAGCAAATGTTTTGTGGAATTCGTCGTATGTGAGCGAGCGTTGTCATGCAGCAACACAACACCAGCATTGAGCAACCTACACTCCTTGTTCTAAACGGCTCGTCACATCTGGCTTGCTCATCACATCCGGTACATATGTTACCATTAAAGCTCGAAAGGCGTTAATGTGCAGATTACCTAGCTAATTTGCAGATTATCTGATTAGCTCCCTAAAAGTACGGAATCAAGAGCTTCCCAATTTTTACTTGGTAATGTGGGCATCAGAGGATTCCGTATCATTAAAGTTCAAATTTTTTTTATCTCGAGGAAGGTGTCACTATAAGAATTAAAGTACCCGACGTAGATAGAGCAAAAACTGATTCCCGCTCGATTTTAGTTCTGGTTCTTAAAAGCAGAACTAAAATCGGTTTTATAAAACAGAAGATCGGTTTTATAAACTTGGTACTGAAACGGGTATTTTAAAGCAATTGCATGCGAGATCTGAATTCAGTGTTTGCAAAGAGAGATTTTTTTTAACGAAAGAAGACGTCCCTGCTTTAGAAATATCTTTACGTCAAATAGTAATAAAACAATCATTTAGTGACGAGCAATGTTTCAAAAATGCTACTGTAAATAAATACCACGAATTGGTGTGCTTATCACAAGAACCAATTGCTATAAATACAAAGTGTCACCAATCTTTAGAATAAAAAATCACTAATATTTTCCACTTATAAGTGACATAATTTAATCCTGTGCTTCGCCAATACATTTCCTTAATTGCAATAATATGTTAAATAATTTGATTCTTTGTATTATAATTTTTCACTTGAATGATGATTGATTCTATCAGTTAATTTATTATGTGCTTGG
The DNA here is from genome assembly GCF_947563725.1 of Argiope bruennichi. NCBI lineage: Eukaryota > Metazoa > Arthropoda > Arachnida > Araneae > Araneidae > Argiope > Argiope bruennichi. Next base: position 6,602,542 of record NC_079155.1, read on the forward strand.
TTGTATTAACGTGATGCTTTAGATATCAAAAAATAAATAAGCTATATTTATTTTAAGCGTATAAAAACGCAGCTGTTGTCCCAGCAAAGATCTTATTTTCACTTCAACGAGTGCCTATCAGGTAATTCGCAGACTAACTAGGTAATTTGAGAAATGAAACAATGTTCTACACTCTAACCCTAGTTAATGTGCAGATTTTCCAGGTAATCTCCAGATTAACTGATTTCTGTACTTTATCGGTAGCACATATATAAAATACAACGAACGATAGATTTTGATCGGCACTCATTTCTGTGCATTCGAAAACTTTATTACGGAACTCGTCTGACAGTCAATGGGAGAAGAAATGAAAACCGACATATAGCCACACCCACAATTTATCAGGCTTGTGTCTTCGCGTTCTGCTGCTTTTGCAATGACATTTTTAGAATTTCGGATAACCTTCGTACATTTTTCAACTCAAAATAATGATAAAGATATTTTCTTACGACAAGGAAAATTCTGATAATTGGAACAAGATTTTGTTTAGTCTCTGAACCATAAGTGTTACAAATTGATAATCAAATGTACACTACTCAATTCTTTTTCTGATGTGAAAAAAAAAATGTTGCAAAAAGGCCTAATGCATTTCACGTTATTCTTGAAGAGAAAGCAGTTTCCAATGGAATTATGATATTTAAGCAAGTAGTATGAGTCTAATAATCAGCATGGCAAGTATTACATTTAACTTTCGTTGCAAATCGCGATAAATGAAGTGGTATCAAGAAATAATTATCTAATGGTTATTTAATTCTTTTTCTGATGGGAAAGAAAACAACACACAAACAAAACACACTACGTATTTTGTTATTCACTGGAGAAAACAATCTCAGTGCATCAGGTGTTTAGCAGTGGCATAACGGTCCCCATCGGAAAAGTGAAAACGCATTTCAAGAATTCTCAGAAATTAAATCTCCCAACATGCAGCACGCGGGGGGTGGAGTGGAAAACAGAGGAAGCACCAAAAATAAAGATTTACTCCCAAGATTTCAAGAGTACGATGCTTTAGGATAGTTTATATCCCAGATGAGGTACGAAAATTAATGAATACGTAATGCATGCAAATTGAGCACGCGACTTTACCAGGTTTATCGCTTTGGAGAGCCGCAGAATTCATAAATAACGAAACGCAACCATAAATGAGTTTCTCGCCTTCACAGCGATAAAAGAGTTTTTTTTTTCCTCCACGTCTTTTCGTTTACTTTTCTATTTTCATTTGCAGCTAAGTTGGTGCTGCACTTCGTTTTCATTTTCGTTTTTCTGCTTTTCGAATTAGAACTGCGGAAATTCCTTTACATGGTTTTTGCATGCCATCAGAACTGAGACATACAAATAGTTTCAAATACTTCGAATAGATTTCTTGTTTTTCTCTTAGAAGCGTAAAATCCGAAATAAGTCAAAATAAATATTTGCATATTTTACCTCCTTTTCATATTTTTTAAAAAAATCCTGTGCAATTCGATTTTTATTTTGTTTATCGTTTTACAATATTTACTTTTTATTTATTTATAATATTTATTTTGTAAATACTTCATCGACAGATGTTGGTAAGTTAAAACGTTTTGAAAAGACATATCAAACATTATTATATCAAAATTGATTCGGAATTGGTACAAAGATCCTTCATTTCTAAATAATTGAGTAAGAATTTCTAAAGGTTCTATCAAATAATTTTCATGGCTAAAATCAATTAAATAATTTAAAGTTGGAACTCTTTACTCTTATTAAAACTCTATTTTTATTGTTTGCAACGAAAACATGTTTTAAATAATCTTAAATTTAGAATTAGTCCTTCAAGATTGTTTATTATAATATTAACTATGTGTAGAATATAATTTAAATATTTGACTATTTTTTTTAAAAAAAAGAATATGATTATAGAACAAGAATATATATATCAAACGTAAACTTAACATAGTGTCTGAAATTTTTTATTGAATAATTTTAGGTAGGAAAAAACAATGTACTGAAACAAAGTCTTGACAATGAGCGTAATATAATTTGCAAAATAAAGAAGCAAATATTTTGAAAGAATTTTTTTTCAATAACTCGATACATAAATCGAATAAAGCGTATGTATGAATAAGCAGTATGCTTTTATTAGCTGATTGTAATATTGTGTAAAAAAATATTCACTTTTGAAATCATTGATCAAAATAATATAATTTTAATAGGATAATTTTTTAGTTTTGATGTAATTATTTTTTTACAATTATTTTTGAATATATAGCCGTTTTGACAAACAATCATAAAAAAAAAGAACACCTTTGTAATTTTTTTTATTTATTATCTCTTCACTAAATTGGTGTCGCTGGAATTGGATTAAAGTGACATGTTTGTTGAGATAAACAAACTGATTAACATCTTTCATTCATAGTTAATTAACTTATCTTTAAATTTTTCATTACGGAAATCGAGATCGTTTAATAATTCAATTCAGCAAGTCAATTTACGTCAGTGTTTCAAATTATGTTCCGAAATTCGCAATAGTTTTAGAAATATGGATAATTTTGTTTACTGAAAATTCTCGATTGCCGTAATGGAAAATTTTGGGATAGTAGTTGGTTAATTTACTCGGAATATCACTTTATGTATCTCAACAAATTTATACCCTCTCACCCAAATTACATGAATAAATAACAAAGTTACAGAGGTGTGCCATTTTTTTAAATTGACGACTGCACCTTTTTTTAACCTCACAATCGCACCATTAGGATGCACAAACATCGCCAATAACTAAAGTGGGACTATGTAACTCCAGAATTTACTATCGCATGTTCAATGACACAACTCAATAGGTTTATTTCGAAGAACAAATGATTAATTGGGTTAAAAACATAGTTAATTATTAATTGTTTAATCTCGAAATTTTCTTTATAAGCTTAATTTTTTTTCCATTTAATATATTTTACATCATCATAAAAATGCTTCCAATTTTAAACGAGTAAAAATATTTTTGCAATATTTTGGAAACAATTATATATCTCAATTTTTTTTATTTATTAAAAGAATATAAATTTATTACATGAAGTTAGGAAATTAAAGTACGAAATAAAATATATTTCTTACAACTTTAAGCATGACTTTGAAAAAAAATTGAATTGTGAAATGGCAAAATTTTTACATGGAAGGAAAGCTAAAATATTTTTAAAAAATCAGAAAAATAGCATGTATTCTGCAATAGTTTTTGAAACATTTAATTTGCGAAATTCTGTAAAATCCCCACTGCCGTTGAAGCAACTCCTTTACACGCCTCTTCTTGTTAAGGATCCATATATTATTCCTAACTGTTTCTGTCGATCGATTCGTGAAACAAGTAGTTTCAAAGGTTATTCTATAATGGCTATCGAGTCATTTCCAGGTCGGATGATTAGATAGTTTTTACTAACAACCATACTCAATCAGTTGATATAAAAGTTAATGAAATCAAGTAAAATTTCTCTTTTGAAGAAAAAAAAATGTTATTTAAATGCGATTTCTTTTAAAAAAATCATTTATATTTTATTACTTTTCAATCTTTAGAAATATTTAATTATAAATGTATATCTTGAAAGTATTGTATAATTATGAATTTAGTTGACGTATATGGGTACCAGATGACAGGCGTTTTGTCTTGTGAAGACGGAACTCCTGTCATTTGAAGCAAAACAGACGTTCTGTCTTATGAAAAATCTACAAATGAATACACACACAAGTGCTGTCAAGAAGATAAGTAAAAATTCAAATATTTTCAATATATTATCATATTGTTTATATGATATTTCATAAACAATAAACATGATATCATTTGTACATGGGAATATAAATGTTGGGCAGCTTAAATAAATAATAAAATTCAAATTCAATAAATAGTACTTTTTTATATTGAATTTAGTACTTATTTTAACTTTTTTTCACTTCAATATTCAATAAAAAAATGTGTTGCTTTGAAAGTAGGAATTTAAAACATGGAAAAAAAACAATTTTAATTGGAAGAAATTTCTACATTTAAAATTTAGAAAGGTTTAGAAATTTAGAAAAAAGAAAGATATTAGAAGTTTAGCATTTGAAATGAAAAAGGTATTTTTTCTTTTAGAAAAATATATTATTTTTATAATGCTTAGAATGTCACATAATTTAAAAAAGAAAAAAATATAGAAGGAATTTTATATTTGTCACTAAAAAAATTATAAGTAAAAAAATTATAGTACAGTAGGTTTTGAGACGTTTTTATTCAAAGCAATTTTATATTTTTTGCGGGTTACATTAAATTCTTACATTTTAATTAAATGTAGAAAACGTTGGATCATTCATTCATTATTTCGTTTAATTAAATTCTTTCTAATTGATCCAGGTGAATGGTTTTTAAGAAATCTTGGATTTACATTTAACAGCTATAGTAATATATGTTTAAGAAGTACTTTATTTGTCATTGTATACAATTAATAAAAGTATCTTCATATTTTCCAAAGAATAAAAAAAAAAGATTTTTCATTTTATCGAAGAAATATCTTTCATAAATATCTGGATTTATTCAAAAACAAACCTTTGGAAATATTCATTAATACTTACGTAATAATACGCTTAAGGGTTCATTTTTGTTCAGTGCAACGATTTTCTTTTTTATCTTATTTATCCATTAAAAATTCATGATTAAGTCTTTTCCTTTATATCTAAGCATAGAAGAAAATATATGTCTGCTCACCATTATTTTTACCTCTCTAATTCTACACCAAAGAAAAATATTTTTTGTGTGTTATTTGTGACTAAAAGAATTGTACTAAAGAAAAGTAATTATTAAAATGAATAAATCCTGTCTGCTCGAATTGCTTCCCATGAGCGTGATTTTCTTTTGAGGTTTTGAGAAATCTTTATTTTTGTTATAACGATGGATTTACTATTTTTCAAAAGAGATGTTACGTTTAATGAGGTTTTTGAAATGCGTCTGAAAATTCCCCTCGTCATTTCCTTCATGAAATAATATCGCTGAAACCGTAATTCTGTATGTCTCCTCATTAAGATACATCTCAAGAATTCTCATTTGAGATAGCTCAAGAATTTCTCATTTTTTTTTTTATGTTTGAATGTCACAATTTTGTTAGATAATTTCTTATTGAGTATTCTTGTCTGGCGTGTCTTAAATGAAGTTATGACAACAATACGATCTTACAGCAAAGTTTAGTTCCTCTCTGATACATAATAATTTCGGTTTAAAATTAGATGTGGACTGCATTTGAAGTATTTTTTTTTCAAAATGCAAAAAAGTTCTTGTTATTATCAACGATAAGAAAATTCATAAATATACTACAATCGAAATAAGAATAATTATGTAGGAAATGTGAAATTACAGAAGGCACTGTAGCTATCTTACTGTTGAAAATTTTTTATAATTTTATTTCCACTAGATGGCAAATTTGAAAGATGATGAACAGTGATCCTGCTAAAAAAATGTAGAAGGCAATATCTTCTGTCAAATTCGATATATGGATTAGGGTATATTATATCGTTTGATATATGGATTAGAGTATATTTAGAAACATGATATAAGACAAAATTTATTGAGCAAACTGCTATATAAATAAAGGAATAAGAAAACTGTCGTGAGTTAAAAATATAAGTGATTGGAGTTTTTATGATGCAAGGTCATATTTGAACATATTATGCCAACAAATTTATAGCAATATGGCATATTATGCAGATTATTTCAGTTAGGCAGTATAGATAGGCACGCCATAGGTGTTATGACTACCATGAAATGCAATGCAACTTTCACACCTGATGCTTAAAATTTAATCATGAAGATATCAGAAAATCGATCTTCTGAGTTAAAAATATAACAGTGATTGGGATTTTTATAGTTCAAAAGCCATATTTGGTCATATTATGCCAACAAATATAGCAATGTGACATATTATGCAGATTATTTAAAATAAATAATTTAGAGAGACTTGTCATAGGAGATATGACTACTGTGAAATGCAATGCAAAAACTTACATAAGTGTAGCTTGCTTAGAATTTGGCATGGACTTTTAGACAAATTCTCTTATTGAGGACACAATGCCGGAATGCAGGAAGAACATGGGCGAATGAAAAGGAGTCTCCAAAGAAATTGCATATATTTTCTGCGGATTTTAGTTTTGACGTGATACGATGAGCATTTCAAATATTCAGATAATCCTGCACATCATTGGTAGCATAACAGGATACCCGTAACTATTAAGTTATCTCGGACGAAGTCTCAATAAATTTGAGAAAAGTACAGAATATTAGAATGGTTCTATAATAAAACCATAACTCTTGTTTTAAGTACATGTGCTAGTATTGAGAACTAGTATTTGAGGTTAAGTGCATGTGCTAGCACTGAGGTCAAATCATGACAATTGTTCATTGCGGAATGTTTCAAGTATCTTACCTAATATTTCCTCGATGACATTTATTACAACCTTCAAGTCATGTCTTTTCTAATGTTATATAATGTTAGAAAAAGGATGAGGTGAGTAGAAAATAATAATGATCCTGTACCCTGTGACCAAAGTATGGATACAACTAAGAATATTACAAACGAGAGCTACGATAAACTCTCGTAGGCACCAATAAAATTTTTCAAATATAGGGATGTCTGACGGAAACGGCGCAACGATTTTCTAGATTTCTAATAGTTGTGTAGACCTAAGTAATCAACGCCAAGATTGCTTTGCTCTGTAGTTCATCTACAATTCCCAGTAAGTATACACAGGAATAATTTGGGATTGACGTAATTTGTAAACAATAAATATAATAACAATCCGAACAATAAATAGACAATAAACATTGAATCTGTTTTATTACATATTACTTGGAAATGGTCCCTAAACTTAAACCAATACTAGGGAGATGTCCATTCCCAATAACAGCGTTTGTTATTCGTTTCTCTTGCAACGGATCACTTATCTTTCATACGTTTAAAGCTATTTCAAAAATATCTTTTCTACATACCATACCTTTAGTATACATATACTACCATACCTTTAGTATACATATACTACCATACCTTTAGTATACATATACTACCATACCTTTAGTATACATATACTACCATACCTTTAGTATACATATACTACCATACCTTTAGTATACATATACTACCATACCTTTAGTATACATATACTACCATACCTTTAGTATCCCTTTTTAAAAATTAACAAGTTAGATTAAGATTTATAATTATTTTTTCCATAATAACACTTAAAATAACTAACATAATCTATACTTTGATTTTTATAAATGCCACAATCTTCAATTAATGTTATCAAATGCCTTAATTAAGTAAAGTGCATTGGGTTGGCAAATAATATTCCTGTTATGAATGTAAAAAAGAAATATTCTGAAATCAGATGAATGTATATTTTTTAATTTCTTGATTTTAACAAAAATATTAAATGTATAAATACTGAAAAGATTATTTTTTTTATTTAAAATTATGTAATTATTTTCTTCATACGGATTCATTCATATCATTTAGTAAAAAAAAATATTAATACATTTAAAAATTGTTAATCTGAATCTTTTCCGGTTAATCCGAATATATCGAGACACGAGAACCAATACGAGTTTACGTTCTTTAAAAAAAAACCCATTAACAATTAATCGATTTCCTACAATGCAGATGGGTGTAACGTTTAACCATCGTAAAAATTTAACTTTGGATTTCCATTACTTTTCAGTCGTCTGTATCCAACATCATCAAGAAACAGTTTTCTACATGTTCATTTGGAGCGTGTCGAATATAGAACAAACTGACTGCTTTGATTGATTATGCGAAGACCTTAGTGCAAGATTGCGATAAGCGTCATATTGCGCGCGTGTTACATTAGTTTTCTTTTGGATACAAAAGGGGCTTGCAGTTATTGTGTCATAATGAATGATAGTGTAACTTGATAAGTTTAATGGTATACGGTGAATGCTTCAGTATCGGTGAATAAATCTTTCCGCTTCTTTTTTATAACTTTCGTTTTTTCGTTGTTGCTAATGTTAGAAACATGGGAAATAAAATATTATTGGAGGGATTGATGCATGTTTTCTGTCTACTGAATATTCTACTCAGTTTAAAGTCTACTGCTTTATGCAGATTAATAACTTTTAGAAACAAAATCTTGCTTAACGAATTTCTGCGTTTAAAAGCACATAATTGAATTATTACAAAATCAAACATTATATGTAGTTTCTTTAGATCGACTTTTATCAGACAGTTTCCTTAAAGTTTTTCTGGCATTTAGTAAGCTTCTTTTTTTTTATGTATTCCACATTTTTTCTATTATGATATTACAAAAGACTAAGAAAGGATTAAGAAAATCATTATTTTATGCATTTTCGTTTTGCTAATTTACTTTTGCCTCAAATTTTCTATGTTTATGTAGATATCTCATGTGCACATAAAGTTTGTTAATGATGGATAAGTCCCATAATTTCTCTTATATATGTATATTTTTGTTCCTTTTTTATTTTTAAAGTAGATATCAGAATAAAATATTAACATAAATACTATTTGATTTGTTTTCAGCTAGCAATACACAATTTTCTGTAATTTTTGAATGAATTGTCTTACTCACATTTTAAAAAACAAATTCAGCACTGAGCAGTTATATGACCTAACAGTTTGAAGATGCATTTAGTTAGAAATTCCAATGAACAAGAACCAAGTAAATAAAATTTGTAAATATGTATATCTTCAGGATGTAAGTCTCAAATTAAAATATGTACTTCTTCGAGCAATTACGTTTCGCCAGTAAAAGTTTCTCTGTTAATATTCTGCAATGTAGGGCATTTGCATTAGATAGAAAGCCGTTAGACGCGAAAATATTCTAGCTTTAGTATATAAAAGTGTAACATTACAATAACATGAAAGTAGTTCTGGATAATTTTCTGCTTGCTAGTCGCAATGAAAATTATACAATAGTAATAACGAAATTTTCTCTGCTGTAGATTTAGTTTAAGATTTTAATAAAACGGAAGACGATACGCATTTTGAGAGAAATGGGCGGGGGGGGGATTTTGTAAAGGTAGGAGCATATTTCTGTGTTTCAGAAAATTGATTAAATATTCTGATTCATAATTCATTTTTATAACCCAAAGTATTTATGTTTGACAGAAAGAAAGAAATTTCTTAAAATTTCCTCTTTCTTTTCTTAATTTCTTCTTTCTTATAAATGGATAAAAATGAATATTAATAATGCTTTAGATTAATAATAAATTAATAAGAAACATATTTTGAAATTATTTTGTTTATATATTATTTTCTGATCACTTCTATCAAATGAAGACAAATATATAATCTTCTTTTTCATTAACTGGAATGTTTAAAAAGAATTTTACTGACAAAACATATCAAACTCCTTAAGATTTCAACAGGAAAAATATTTCAAAATGGTCATAATTATCCAAATAGATGGTTAAGGTTTTGTATCATATGAAATTAAAATAGTTATTAAGAAATTGACTTATCAACCCATTTTCATTTGATGCAAAACTAATTACAAAGCATTTAAGAATTTATTTTACTTTACTGAATTTTGTTCTGTTCTAGTAAATCTAATATTTTAACTCTCCGATATAAAGTAATAGTTATTTTACTTTAAGTCAAGAAAAGTGAGAACCCAATTTTGAAAATTTTCATTTATACCCACTTTTTGTTAAATATGGATTGAATTTAATTCCAGGAAATTCAAATTTTAAATTGATGAGACTCTACTAGATTTTGTTTCTCTACAAATTTTATAGCCTATCTAACAGAGGTCATCAAATCTCATTATATATTTATATTTTAATATTTATGTTGCATTTGCTTCAAAAATGATACTTAAGAAAAATTTTTGTACATTTTAGTTAAGAATCAAAAGAATAAAATGTCCACGTGATAAATCAATTATATTCCCTTATTGCTTCAGATGATATGCTAATATGTCCCAATAGCATATTCAGTTCACCAGTAATTTCCCGTGTTCGCTTTGCTGGAACCAAATGGGATGCTTATGCTTACGATATCTTTATCCCACTATATATTTACTGGATTTGTCATTTATTTATTTCACTACTAAAACTGCAATATTTTCAGATGATTTTGAATCGCTATAAATGTTTCTGCAGTTAAAATTAGTTTTAAAACTTGATTGCAAATGTATTTGTGATAAATTAGACTAAATTAAACACATTTTATGTTCAGTTTCCATTTAGATAGAATCATATCACATTTTCCTCATTTGTTTACATAAGGAATTGACAAAAATATGTATTAAAGCCCACATCTAACAGAATTATACTATTCGCTAATTTATCTATAATATGTAAAGTACTATTTCTTTCCAACTGTATTTCCTAGAAATCCTATTAAACTTCTAAAACTGCACAGAATACTTACTTCAAGTTTCTGATATTTAATTAAACAAACATTTTAAAAACAATTTTTTCGGACAAAGAGTATATTTTACTTAAATTTAAAATTAAAAAAGAAATATGAAATTTTTTTATCAAATTATGTTTTATCATGAAGAAGAAATGTTAAATCTTTTCGGAGGAAAAGCATGTATTGTTTTTTCATAGGTTAATATGTAATTTTATAACTATTGATTTAACAATATTTAAGTTCTGTAGATAACTTAAATATTGTAAGCATGTATAATATGTCTATGCATAATACATATTATATGCATACATAAATTTGTCACAAAACTTTAAGCTGCATATACCTTTCCATAGAGTAAATAATTATTTTTCTAAAAGTGGCTTGTTTTAATTTTGATTATTTACACGCAGTTCCATTGAAAATTTAAAAAGACGTGTATTTAAATAAGTTTAGAACACAATTTTTAAATGCATGCGATCAATTACAAATATTTTAAAAATTACATCAAATTGAAAAGAATATTCATTTGATTCATGAAAAGCATGCTTAATTTTAAATCGGAAACTGTTTATTTTTCTCTGATAAATTTTGATCTCATACATTCTTTCCGAATAGGGTGTTGAAAGTCGTTTTATGAATTTAATTTCATTTTGTCTTATCTGAAAATGACTCAATTAAGGTCTCTAAATGAGTAAACAAACTTTTTGCCTTCAGTCTCTAAGTCAAGTTTTTTTATTGTTTATTTCTACGGTTTATGACATTTTGATGAAAAATGTGAATGTGGGAATTGAATTGAAATAATTCTTTTGAAAAGAAAAAGGGAAAACATGTGTCAATTTTGTTGTATTTGTTTGCAATATTTTTTTTAAAAAAATTGCAACAAAATAAGCATTCGAATATATCTCACTAAACGAAAGATATTTTCTGCAGAAATGATGCTTTATGGCTTCCCATATATAAAGTGACTCTTTGAAGAATTGTTGCGTCAAAAACTATATTTTCCTTCTCTATCTAAGTTCGCGGCTCATTTGATAGGTTCCTGTAAGTCCGAGTTAAATTTATGGCATCTTTGATTTGAACGAGCATTTCAAGGAAACTAGGGTGTATATTTATTTGTCCGTTTTGCAAAAAAAAAAAAAAAAAAAAAACTGCGGAATGTTTTTTTTTTTTAACTTTCTCTCATACATACACATATATACATTGCATTTTTCAAAGTCCTGCTCTTACAAGAGCTGTATTGTGGCATTTTGGAAGTGTAATTAATATTTCTTCATGAAAAGAATTTTTCAATTGAAATTGCATTTTTTTTTTTTTTTTAGCTTTCCAGTAAAAATTATCTAGCATTTTTGAATAAGTTTACAATTAAATACAGTAGACTCCCGATTATCCGCGGGCGGGTTATCCGCGGTGCGGATTATCCGCGCCTGCCGCAAAAAGTTTTTTTTTTTTTTGTCTGATTTTTTCAAAAAGGTGCAGTTTTACAGTTATGCTTTTGTAATTACATTATACATTACAGTATTAAAACAGTACATATGTATTAATTTTTCTGTGTATCCTAGACGCCTCTCGTAAGTACAAAGCACTTTTCTGTTTTCATTAACAAAATGCATTTTAGGTTAGTTTTGAGTGATATACTAAAATATTAAGCGTTAGTTAAACATTTCCTGCTGTTTATTTTAAGTTTTATTGTACATAAAACGATTTTTCAAAGTTGGAATGACTGTTTTCCTTTTTGCTATACCCGTTTTTAGCTTTTTTCGGATTATCCGCGATTTTTGTTATCCGCGGCGGCGGCGCCACCCAATTCCGCGGATAATCGGGAGTGTACTGTATATGTTTTGATGGACATTATTTCAAAATATGATAAAGGTTTTAGTAATATTTTGAAAACAAGATTATTCTTATTTCTATCAGTTGTTCTTTTTCGTATACTTCTTATAATACATTTTTAAACTTTTTTTCCTGTATGAAGTGACAGATTATTTTTAATTTCCTCTATATTTTATATGGTTATGATCTATTGCTTAAGTCCTTGCGTTCTTATTTTTTCAACTTGAAATATAGAAAACTCATGTGAAATTTCAAAATTTTTGATGCACCTTCTTATACAATTATTTAACAGCTTAATTCCAGGAAATTCAAAATACAAAGTATTTTTTATTGCTTTTTTAATTTTCAAATTTTATTTCCGATTCTTGTCGAACTTGCTTAAAATTATTATTCTTATTTCGTTTGAATATTTCCTTATGTTTCCTTCAACACGTGCACTTTTATACATTTCTGTTAAATTCTTCATGTAATCAACCCTATTTTAAATACACTGCTTTTTATTTTTTTTTCTAAAATTGAATGAATATGAAAATCTATGTTAATTATATTAAATATTCACAAAATTCTTTAAATGCCAGGATTTTCGGAGTTTCAAATGACATGGTGCAGATTATGAAATTTGTATGATTATGTCTATTTGTTATCCATTTTTCATCAAAATAGAGTGTTTTATATCTTTTTATTTAAACCTTGATAAAATATGATTAAGAATATTTTCCAAGACTTGTTTTCCAGATTCCTCATATAATGATTTCTGGGAGTTTAAAATTGAACTCTTATAATGCCAGTTTTTAAAAATGTAATTTAAAATCATTGATAATGCTTTCTAGCTATGCTTTAGTTTAAAAACTTTTATGATATATATGTTAAACACAAAGGCAAAAAAATTTTAAAATTTTCAATTCGATACATTTTTTTAAATGTTGATTGCAAATTACAATAAAATATATTATAATAGAAATATTTGTAATATTTCATTAAGTATTTTTATGGTTGAATTTTATAAAAGTGAGTGTTTTAAGCACGTATATTATTTTTTTAGAATTTTATATTGTTAATTCATTCATAGTTATATTAACATTATAGTTATTGTTTTTATTTTGTTTCATTTTCATGAAGTTGGAAGAAAAATTTGTTTCATTAAAATTAAATGAACTTATAAACCAATGAATATTAACATTACATGCTCTTTGTTAAAACCAAAAGAAATACAAAATATTGAGAAACATGATTCGTTAAGAAAAGTTTCTTTCAATAAATTTATTTTTTTCTTTCTTTAAAGAAATGAATTATTTCAATAAATTTAATAAATGAATTAAATGATATTCACTGTTTATTTGTAGAATATGAGTAAGCATAATTAATACGTAACTTTTCATTTAATAACAAGTTCAAATTCCTTTATTTTAAAAACCTGTTTAATAAAGAAGAAAGCATCTTTTATTCCTTCAGAAAATATCAAATTTGCTTTATTTTATGGAGCATTGTAAATAGACATACTGCATTAAAAAGGAAGTAAAATCTATTAATTTAATTATTATACCCCGTGCATTATCAGAAAATCAAACAAAAAACTTAAATTAAAAAGTGTTTCTTTATTGATTGGAAAATGGTGTTTCACAAATATACAAACAAATTTGAATTTAAAAGTAATTGAAAATGACCCGAAAAGGGATTTTTTTCATTTTTAACATGAAGAATTCAGTAATAACTTTCGACATTTTAAATCTCATCGGGTTAAAAAATTAATCTTATTTCGTGTAGGAAGCAAAATAATATTTTTTTTATGCTTGGTAAAAATTCAGCACAATATTAAATATAAAAGATATTAAGTTTGTATTATCCTGAGATTTGCGACAAAGTGAAATCACCTAATAACAAAAAAAGGGATTTATTTATTTTTGCTTTTAATATGCAATACACATGGGATTGTTTCCTAATTCCAGATGATTAATATTTTTCATTTCAAAAAATATATTCAAAGTTTTAAATAAAGTATTATGCGTTAAGGATTTCATAAAGAGGAAAGAAATAGATTGCTGAATTTTAATGAGGGTTACCAATTTTAGAGATATGTGTTTCTTTGATGCGAAAGATAAATCTTTTATCTTTTTTTTAATTATTTATCTTACCATCTCTTTGATATGCGATTACACATATCAAATATGCTTATTAGTTGAACCATTTTTAAAGATAAATTTAATATTGTATTAGTTATAAGTTGCATAATATTCTAATTTACAATGAACATATTATTATTGCATATTGAACCACAAGACACTTAATTTGAAATCATATATTGATCTCTGAACGATGATAGAATTCAAGCTTTTTTCACAAAGTTTATCATTAAATAGGGGAGCGTTTTATTTAGTGAATGGGAACTATACATCTTAACTAAATCTATCTTTTGACAAAATGAAGTCCGATACTCCAAAGTTAGAATCTCATTCAACATTTGTATCAAGTTCTACTTGTATAAACAATATGCTTGGTAATGTGTATAAAATAAGTGGAAGACTCTTAATGATTCAACATTCTAGATGATGACAGTTAATGAATTTAAATATGTTCAAATTTCGAATAAAAGAGGATCGTCTCACACCTAAACGAAGAAATGTGGGAGAAAAAAAATTACTCATAAAAGCCTAAGAAACTGTTGATTAATCCCTAACACATGTACACGCATAAGTTTAGGCAATATAATTGAAATAAACCTTAAATCTACTAAAAAAATTAGAAATAGCATGTACCATCTCGGTAAACGCATCAATATAGCAGTTTACACAAACAATTATACGTTTTGCATGATTTATTTTTAAAAGTTAGATAATCATAAATCATATGCGTAAACAAACACAAAAGAAAGGAAATGTGGGAAATTAAAAAATGCGATGAAAATTAAACGCAATTATAAATGAAGCATAAATATAAATAATAATAAACAAAAAATATTATGAATGTACAAAGAACTATTATAAATTAAATTGTGTTATGTATAATAATCAAATAAAATATAATAATCAATAATTTTCAAATAAAATAATATAATAATCAAGTATATTTTATATACTTGATTATTATATTATTCAAAAATATAATAATCAAGTATTTGAAAACAAATGTACAAACAACTATTCTATATATTTAAAAGTTGAAAACATTCAGGTAAAATATTGCGACTCATTTTGAGCAGCTAATAGATCATTATCATTTATTAAATTTGAAATTCTGTAGTATTATTTTTATATAATACGTGAAAGCATTTTTAAAAAGGAAAGACAATTTGTAAAACAAAAAAATATCAGAATTCTTCATTCATTCATTCAAAAACTTCAGGCTTTGGAACAATATAATGCCATTTGTATCTTATAATTCACAGAGTATTTAGGAAATATCAAAAGATAATCATTATAATGAATTATTTGCCTTTAGATGAAATTGAATTATTATCATTTGCCTTTGCAAATGACAATAATTCTAATTTACTTAATAATTATTGACTTTTTGTCTAATAAGGCCGATTTTTTTCTTTTATAACTACAAACTTTCAATCGATGGTAAAAATTTAATTGAATAGTAATTTTTGTTACATAAAATGTATTTCTAAAATTCCAATTTTTGCACGATAAATCGCATTCTTTACAGAAAAAGATATGCTTGAATATTTTACAGTAATATCATCTGCGTAAAGAAAAAATGTATCGCTTGATGTTTTATTTTAAACTATAAATAATTAGAATCTTAAAATGAAACTTTACATTATTTGTATTATTTATTATTACATGCTTACAAACACTTTCAATCATTAGCCAATGATATGCATTATAAACATAATTCTCAAAAAGTCTTCCAAATATATCTGATTGCCTGATTTCTTTTATAATATTATTCAGCATAAAAAATTTAACAAGGGTTTTGAAATTAATATTTTAAAACCTTACATGAAATATGTCATCGTTTTTATAAAAAAATATGTTACATAAAAATTTAATTTGAAATGACTGTTCACTTAAAAGTAATAACATCTCATGCCTTCATTTGGTGACTTAAGCTCAGCTTAAACCTCTAGAAATGAAAAAAAAATATTTGAAAATGAATTCTATATATAATGAATTCACGAATTCTTATCTTGCTTTAACATGAATGACAGGGAAATATTGAATCAAGTTTTTCATTACCGGTAAAGAACCTGCAGGTAACACCTGATATTATGGAACAAAATGGAATTTCCCTTCGGGCACTTTTCCTACATTCATTTTTTTTTTATGTTAAAGAAAAAGACGAATAGATTTTTTTCATCTCTTTTATGTATTTTTATAGAAACTCGGTTCTAAAATGCTTAGCACTCTTGTGATGTCAGAGATTTTGATTTGAGATTAAATGTAATATTTCATGAGCATTTGCACTTCTCTATAAAGTTAAACAAAGTATTCTCCTTTCAGCTTAATTTATGTTAAAATGTAACAGAGTTGTTTTAATACATATTTAAAATTAGGCAAGTAGATTCATTGGCAAAAACAATGTTCATAAAGATATGTGCATATTTCTTGTTCATGATAATTATTCAATATTTTTTTTTTTATTTTGTAATAAAATTTAGGAAAATTAATAAAAAACAAGCATGTATATGAGAAAGGAAAAAAGTTTTGATTTCAAATGCATATTTCAATTTGGAACATCTTTTTGAAAAAAAAAAACTTTTCCCTATTATGAATATGAAAATCACGTTATGAAAATTTAAACTCAAGAAGTAAAGAAGGAACTCAGGAAACAAAAGTTCCATAACTTCAGTTATGATGACTGCATTTTAACTCTTTCCTATAAGGATATTGTACAAATAAGAACTTCACTATTATAAGGAAAATTCTAATCATAATCCACTAATGATGACACATAGAATTAATAACACATAGAAAGTAAATTTTTCGGAATGGAAATAATTAACGACAGTTGTTAATACAGCTATTAAATAGACAACATTTAGAATGGTAAAAACTTACTTTGATAAAAACAAATTCTAATTAAATTTTTAAACTAAAATAAATTTACCATACGTAGAAATCAAGAAATATTGTAGCGAAACTTAGAAAATTAATATTTTTTCGATGGTTATTAAATATTGATAATATAATGGCATAAAATAATTGATAATAAAATGAGATAAAATTATTAATGAGATATTAATTAAAATTATTAATGAGATAAATAATTTATATTACTTATTAAGTCGTTTAAGTTTGGACAAAAAGTTTATTTTTAGCAATAAATGCCCTGTGTTATAGTTTTAACACCTATTAAATTCTTGAAAATAAATTGTTTTAATTTTAGTCTGGTACTAAATATAATAAGAAAATTCGAAAGGCACATTTTTGAATTTCTTAATTGGTATAAGTTTATATCTATTGGTATAAAGGATAATAAAGCCTTTTTCTAGAAAGTTTCCGGAAAGACATATGATGAAGATTAATTTTTAGAAAATAATTATAAAAAAGGATAAAATTTGTTTATTAGATGGAAAGATAATATAATATCTTGTCAATAAGCCTGACACTATTCCATGTTAACGCCAATCAAATACTTTATTGCTGTTACTTTTCGCTTGAACTGCAGATATATTTTACAAGATCTGCGAGAAAATACACTCAATCATTTTATGATATGAATTACGTGTTTAACTTCCAACAAAAAAAATGAATCATTGGCATATATTTTTTATTTGATGTAAAAATTAACAGCATCCATTCTTAAATTTATTTTGGGAGACATTTTGCTCAATATAATAGGTAAAATC
The DNA here is from genome assembly GCF_947563725.1 of Argiope bruennichi. Taxonomy (NCBI): domain Eukaryota; kingdom Metazoa; phylum Arthropoda; class Arachnida; order Araneae; family Araneidae; genus Argiope; species Argiope bruennichi. Next base: position 6,620,563 of record NC_079155.1, read on the forward strand.
TCATTATTCGTTTAAAATCATTTAAATTATTTTAAATTTCTTCTATAGTATCATACAGAAAATTATAAAATATGATTTATAAATTTTGCAAGCATTTTCAATTTTTCCTTATTTAAATACATCTGGAATAAAATAAAATAATAGCTCCAATAAATATTTTAACTACCTATGAAAATTATAGGCTGCATGTCTTTCTTTATTAATTCTTTAAAAAATAATAAAGAATTAAATATCTACAAATATTTTAATACAGATTCTCATATTTCTCATTTTATATGAGTACTACTAATAAATAGGCTTTGAAAAGATGTTTTATAAAATCAAAACGTAACGAGATTACAAAACATTTACTACAATTTTCTCTAATGCATAAAAAAGAAATGCATGTTTATAGTTCAAACTTTAATTCGAAAGTTGTACGATTCTGTCATTAAATTTAAACTTTGCTCTTGTTGAAATGTTATATTTCAAGTCAAAATCAAACAAATGAATTACATTCCGATATTATATCATAGTTTTATTTATTTAATTTAAATAATTATTTATAAACAAAGCATTTGGCTTTAGATACATAAGTATCCATAAAGAGAAAAATAGATCACCAAATTACATTAATAAGTTTATTTAAGTTTATTATTATAGTAATTAATAAATTTATTTAGCTACGTAATTGAAGAAACTCTTAACATTAAATGCTAATAAAACGAATAACTGCAATTATAAAATTGATCGTAAGATTCATCTCTGATTGTACGATTCATTATACTGAAATTCATGGCTTATTATGTACTTAAACAAAAGAACTAACTAAACCTCATCTCTCAATTCATTCAAAAAGATGAAAATTTCATTGAATTAGTTCTGAATTGAAATTGAAACAAAAAAAAAATCTCTATATCAAGATAATGATAGACACACTATAATTGAAAATCAAATATTTGAATTATATTTGTTGATTTTAAAATTTATTGATTTAAATATCTGATATATCTGCTTTCAGGGAAAATGTCTTGATGATATTTTTGAACTTGCTCAAAGCACATTGGATGATAATTTAAAGTGGGCAAGAGATTTCAAAATGGAATTCAACCCGAATAAATCAAAGGTTATGGCTATTAAGAAAAAGAACGTGGACTTTTCTAGCAAACAACTATTTTTTGACAACATACGACTTGAAATGGTAAATGAAATCAAATAACTAGGGGTAATGCTTGATGACAAATTCTGTTGGAAAAATCATATTTTATATCTTTCCAAAAAATGTGAAAACATTCTGAAAGGACTTAATTGTGTCTCTTGCAACACCTTTGGATTGAAATCCAACGTTATTGGCCTGATCTACAAACAGGGAATTGTTCCTTTTGTCTGCTATGCCTCTAGGGTTTGGGGTAATGCTTTGAAAAAAAAGATTAACTGTCGAAATCTTCGTAGAATTCAAAGAAGAATTTTACTTAGAGTTATACGTGGCTACAGAACTGTAAGCTACGAAGCCTGCTTTGTCATTTCGGGGTTTCCCCCAATTGACCTTTTCGTCCTTCAAAATAAAGACTTCAAAGATAACGTTATAAAAATTACACAAGATTCCAAAGTGTCTTTTTCCAATCTTCCACATCCTGCTGAACGTGTTCCTATCGAAATTATCGATTATAAGGACAATGTTCTTAGCAATTTTCCTGTAGTGTGTTTTACTGATGGCAGTAAACTCAACCACCGTGTTGGACTTGCTTTTGTTGTGTTTCAAGACGCAGTTGAAATGGAACACTTTATGTTTAGAATTCCCGATGAGTGTAGTGAGTTCAAAGCAGAATTGCTGTGCCTCAGTAACTCGCTCAAATGGATCGTAAACCACTATACTCTGTCATCTAGGTTCCTTATTTGTACTGATTCTCTCTCATCCTTATTTTTGCTTAGTAATGTTTCTTCCTGCAACAAAATTGTAGTGAATTTTCACATCACTCTTTACGAGCTTAAAGCAAGAGGAATTAGCGTTTGTTTTTCTCATGTCCGAGGTCATTCTGGCATTTTAGGGAATGAAAGAGCCGATTGGCTTGCAAAGCAAGCTACAAAACTAAACATCATTGATCCCATGAGCATTCCCAAATCTCACATTCGTAATGAGAATCACAAAAGGACCATTCTCTTATGGAACGAGCTGTACCAAAATTCGTCAACTGCCTCTTTAACCAAATTATTTTTCCCCACAATTTCTCAAAGGTTGAATAACAAGCATTTTTTCAGTGATTTTCATTTAACAAAATTTCTTACTGGACACGGTAATTTCAATTACTATCTCAAGAAATTTGGATTATCGAACACTGATCTGTGCTCTTGCAGCGTGGGTGGAGTTCAAAATGTCGAACACTTGCTTTTTGATTGCTCCAAACTTACTGAAGGGAGAAGAGATTTTATTGTGGATCTAGATGCCTGTAATATTAAGTTTCCACCTGCGCTTCATGTTTTGGTTGACAACAAAATGGCTTTTTTCTCATTCTGTAAATTTATTGCCTTTGCTGCTTCAATTTTTAATTAGTTTTGTTGTTTTTTTTCCTGTTGTTTTTATCCTTATTTTTATATGTACATATTTTTTTTCTATCTATGTAGTTGTTTCAACTTACCTCTGTAAGCCTTGTACTGTACTTTGTGGTGCACAAGGATTGACTTATTATTAATAAAAAAAAAAATATCTGATATGATGTAACAGAGAAACACCTAGAAATTCGCTTAATATTTTATGAAAATTTCTTATAAATTATTACTGTACAAAAAAATACTGTTTATTTTATCGGCATTAACAATTATATATGTTTCTTTTTTTTTGGTAATATTTCTTTTTATCATAAGTGATATGTCAATCATCAACTGGCTTTTGCTACGCTTTCAATTATTCCATAGTTACAAGTTTTTAGATATAAACAAAAAAAAATGCCGATCATTGTTCACTTTCGTATTATAGCATTTTAATATTTCCCCATTATCTTATTTTCAGCCCAGATTTTGTAAAAGTCGAACGATTCGGTAACTTGCTACATTTTGACTGGGTATAAACAAGTGATGACACAAATATTTTTAAGAGATCTTCGTTGGAATATTTATTAAATGAAACGTTTCTTTTCTTATTTATGAAACTCTGAAATAGTTTCACATAAATCCGAAATCCACTTTTCATTATTTGTAATATTTCATAAACATTTCGTTCTAGATTCTCCCGATCAATTTATCTCCTTCCCACAGAATTTCCAAAAAGATGAAAGTTTTGTAAACATGACCGGAACTCAATTTGAGATAAATAACTCGCAATGTCAAGAACATCTCAAAACGGGCTTCGTTAGAAGTTCCAAGCTGAACCCCCCCCCCATTCATCCCTCAGTGTCTTGCATCAAAAACAGCAAACCGACCTCCTTAAAAGTTTTCTAGAGAAGAAGTATCTTCATATCTTACGAAACTTCCAATTTCTATGTCACAACCGCGGAACGCTGGGGAAATTCTCTAGATAATTTGTTTCCGATGATTTCTTGCATATTTATCTCCATATATATATTTCTCTTTACTTTTCTCAACGACAGCTGGCACTTATTGAGGTTGAGACAATAGAGCTGCTTCCAGATCGATATGAAAGTTGTGCTTGCTATGTATTAAAATGGTGAAATGTCCCTTGCAGTAGAATAGAACGGGTTCATCTTCTAGTTTTGCTATTTACTTTAGAAGCGCTCAGAGGAATTTCCACTGCTTTTCTTAATAGGGTTCTTAGATTCTCGGGATCTGCGAAAACAACAGATTTGATACGCTTGGAAAATCCGCTTTAGAATGAAGTCTGACAAATTAAACGAAGTCCTATTTTTTACTTTATTTCGTTGTTTTTGCATTTGTAAGCATATAGTAGCATTTATAAAATAGTTTAGTAATGAATTTGCAATGAAATCTGTTATTATATTTTCTTTTTGATTAAAATTAGTTACAGCGCTCAAGTGATCCGTTTGATAAATAGTTAATGGCAAGTTTTCTATATATGAAATATTTTTAAATTTACTTTTATCTTAAAAGTCTTGTTCAGACTAAGTTTGAAGCTTATTTGTATCTCAGAAAATACTTTTAAAAATTAAATAATGCAAACAAATTATAATATACTAACATGCGCTTACCTCATTTTTGTCATATATAAGGAAAATATTTTAATTGAATTTCAGATATTATTTATCAAAAACTCATATTTTCTGATTTCAAGATAAGAAAAGATTAAAATAAAAAAAAATATATTTGGGATATTTAAAATAATTGAGGGTGAATTTCGCAGATTTTGGTTTTTTTTTCTTTCGATTTAAAATGATCGTATGAGATGGAAAATTAATTTATTTATTAACCAATGTCAGTTACATAATATTTATAATTATCCCTATGTGCCCCCAATTATCTCAGAAACTATGAAATAATTGGTGTCAAGTATTTTAGCATTTGATCAAGTAGCGAACGGATAAAAAATGTATTTGGATTGATAATAAACTACTTATTATTACATCAGTATGTGCTTAACAGTTAAATCTCAATTATATAAAAAATAAATTTTTTTGGTGATTTTCGGTATAAACATATTTTATTTCAAGGAATTGCCTATAAATTAGTACAGGTACTTAATACTTTTAATTTAAAGTAATTTCTAATAGTTGTGCCCCAATTTTGTCGAAAAATTCTATGAATAAATCTTTATAAATTCAAAAAATGAACTGAATTTAATAAGTTAATTTAAGCTTATTTTTATTTAAGTTAAATTTAATTTAAAACGCACATTAAACTGAGTAAGAAATATTAATTGGGTTTAGAAGTAGACACGAATATTGACTATTCATTCTGATACCTTTAATATAGTCGATCAAAATAATAAAAGAATTGTAGAAACAATCATGGATGATGCCAAATTATTTCCTCCAACTTCACAATATGTTTTTCTTATTGAAAAATCATCATCTTGAGATTCTTCCAACTGCATCTGCAGATTCTTCCTTTTTCTCATTTGACTTCAATTTTCTTGTTTTTTCTTTCAAGCTTGACTTCGACATCATCAAAATATTTTTAATAATTAGCATGATAGATTCTTTAAAAAGGCCGGTTGTTAATTTAAAATAAAACAATGAGAATTATTAGCAAGAAGGGTAGAGAACGCATTTTTAGATTTTATATTATTTCCTATCACTTGAAAGATTTCTTCAAACACATGAAAAATATGGGCTTTATAATATTAAAAGTCTGTTCCTGATTACTCTACGATGAAAATTGTCAAGGGTCATAGAGAATTTTATGTCTTTCATGAGAAAAATTTGAAAATTAAAACTGAACCTTATTCGCAACGTTAAATCCTACAAATTCAAGAAATATATTACTTAGCAAATTACCAATGTAGGGAGTTAGTAATGACACTTAAGGAAGTTTCGTTTCAGCACTTTTAAACTTGGTTGCTACCAAAAAAAAGCAGTCTTTAAGTAATAAGCATTGAAAAAGCAATGGTAAAATATTTTATTCTTCTATAATATTCTAAAAAGGTACATACTATATGTAATGTAGTCACGTTACCCAAAAACTCCTCCGGTCATTAAATGTTAGAAACATTTTAAAGAATATTTGATAACTTCTTCCTGTTAGAGATTTATATTTCATCTGAAATGATTCTTTCAAAAAATATCCCAAACTCACAATAAAACGCCTAAAACTGAGTTTGGTTCATTTTTTTTATTGGTGCTTATCTTTCGGAAGAAAGAAAGATTGTTACTAAATCAGACATTTGTATGATTTTAGTTTTTAATTTAAATAATGTCAGACCAGTTTCTAGGTAATGGAGCTTATCTTTCGGAAGAAATGTAGTGTATCATGTGGTTTTATTTTTTATTTAAATAATATCAGATCAGTTTCCAGGTAATCTGATTATTGTTTATAAATAAAAGATTGAAACGAATTTTTATGTTATTAGATTACATATTTAATTACATAATAAGTATTAAAATGTAAATAATTCACATTAATCATTATATAGAATAATAATGATCGAAAGATAAGGAATGACATTTATCTAAGCGATCAAATATTTCGTTATTCAGAACAGACCAATCAAATTAATGATACAGAATCCCATCTTTGATTAGCATGTATCAATGTCAGTTTTATTCTCTTTCTCTCGCGTTTTATTTCTTATCACTCGTCTGTTCCATTAAAGAAATACATACATAAACAGTATTGCAGTGAATAAACATGAAGATATATTTCATTTTTTTGTCACAAACAAAGATTTATATTTAAGGCCATAGAATTTATATAACCAGATCTGGCAAAAAATTTCAAGTTATCAGATTTCTAAACATGCACAATATTTTCAGAAAAGGTTATAATTTTTATTTTAAAAAAAGTGATGAAGAAAGAATGGGGATTCAACCTAAAGAGAAGTTACTAACCATAATAAGCAAAAATATAAATATTATAATTGATATATTTTATTTCTATCCAATGTGTGTTGAATTGCATCCGAAAAGGATAAAGGTATAATTTAATAAATGATAATCCTAAAATTTAATATGTATCAATTTTGTGAAAATTAAAAAAAGAAGATTTATTAGATATGTTATGAAATTCTGTAAATAACTACTTCATCAGAAAATATAATAAAAAACTGCTAATTCTCTTGACTTAAGATAAACTTTTCAAGCACTCTGCCTCTGACTGTGTCTAAATAAATATTGATAAAAATAATTAATTCTTTATTGCACTTTATAGCATTGCACTGTCACTAATTCAATTTTTTAGTTATGCTAATATGAAAATTTAAATTAATATACTGAATTTTAACAAGATTATTTAAAACTTATCTTTTGCGAAAACGAGATAATATTGTATTTTCATCAGTTGCATGATTCAGACAAGGGATTGATACCCCCCCCCCACGCACACACTATTACAACGGATCATGAATCAACAACTGCATTTTTAAGGTCATCCCCCGTGCTTTCCATCCACTTTAAAATCTTCTACTCTGCTAGAACGATCCATCCTCTTCGGGGGACCCTCAAACAAGAGGTGCCTTCTTACATATTCAGCGTCAGAAGATTAACTAGGATGCTGTGCATGCAGGGTGAAGTGCAACTCCCCCATCTGTACAGAACTGCAGCGCCTGTTCACTTTGGCCTCTTGAACACGTAGCAATCAGGGCTTTAGAGGAGGTTTAGGGTGCACAGACTTTTGTCTTATTACTTCCTTGGAGTATAGCCAAGACGACGGTTCGTGAAGGGTTCATATCAATATTTATTTTTTTCTGCTCAGAAAGAAAGAGATTTTTGTCGGATTGAATATTTGAGGGATGGATTGGTTTCCTGTTGTTCAATATTAGCGTGAAAAATGAAGAAAAAAGTCTGGTTATTAAGTAAATATTTTTGTACCTTCATGCATACATGTTTGCTTAAGGCAAATGCATTTCAATTTCTGGTAAATATGCTACATTTTCTAATAAATTTCGATAACTTTAAAATATATTAGGAATAAACTGCTGGATTTTTACTATCATCGCTTTCATAGAATCAAGGAATATATAAATATATGTAATGATATTTTAATTCTAATTTCAATTTAATTAATTTCCAAGATTTTATCTTAATTTAGCTCATTCATTTAACTTTCACTCTTTACTTTCACTCTTCACTTTCACTTTAACTCTTTCATTTAACTTCATTTTAAAATTAATTACTCTATAAAGCTAATGCGCCATCAGTACTACGTATCAAATGAAAGTGATACTTCCGTTGCCCTTATCAGAGGTCAAAATATGTATTCCATCGGCGCGTGGCCGGAAATCATATGTTATATAAGCCTAGTGATCATTTGTTTCGCGCTTCCTTCTTACTTCTGCTTTTGCGTCACGCTGCGTCTGCTTGTAAACAAATTGCTTTCCCCAGATGGATATTAAAGAGAGAATAAAACGAAATTAAAAATTCAAAGTCTCGTCTGTTTTCAAACCTGCACACTGCTTCAACCAAAATATATCAACCAATATATATATATATATATATATATATATATATATATATATATATATATATATATATATATATATATATATATATATATATATATATATATATATATATATATATATATATATATATATATATATATATATATATATATATATATATATATATATATATATATATATATATATATATATATATATTTGAAATATATAAGTTTCATAAGAAAAAGTGTAATTTTACTCATCACATATCTTAATTTTTCTGTTTTTAATTATTTTCTTAAAACTAAACTTAAGATAAATTTTCTTCCTTCATTGTTAGGAGCTTAATTTTATAAACGAAGTAGTCTCTCAGATTCTTGATGCTTTATTTTTGTCTTTGATGTCCATAATCTTTCTTTCCATAGTTAGAAAGATAAATGCATATTTTTAGAACTTATTTTATTCCAATTTCCAAAGATCCGAAAACTTTCTTTTAAATAATTATCATGACAAATACCGAATTTCTCAGAAATCTGTGAGAAATTAGTAAAAAGCCTTAAAACATCGATCTAGTTGCTTTTTGAATTCGAAATTTTGAATAGAATTCACTTGTTGATTCCATTTTATATTAAATAATTTCAAAAGTATAAAATTGAAATAAAATACAAAATTTTAAAAAAATAATAAAAAAAATAGAATTTTCGACTTTTGGTGTTAAGAAAGCGAAATTTTAGTTTCGATTTTCTAAAATGTCTGATTGATGAAGAAAAATAGTTTAAGTCGCTGAAATTGTTGCCAAGTTTCAATTGGAAATTGACACTTAACATTTCACTTGGCTATAATTATTGGCCAGTTACCACATTGACCAATTATTACCAAGTGTCAATGTGAAATATACCATAGATATCCAAGAATCTTAATATTTTTATGGTTTTTTTTTAAGGATGTTGTGGATATAAAATGAAAGAATAAAGTTATCAGCGAGTGATTTAAATGTCCCGCATAACTGCTCTACAGAAGAAGGAAATCACAACGAGATTTTCGTTGCCATTACACGTCCACAAGAGGAAAAAAATGTTTTATGGGAATTGCATCTCCCATAAAGCTACGCTTAAGATATAATGGTGCTTACTTTCGGTGCAATTTTCGGACTAGCAGTGCAATTTTTTCTATAAGCATTGTTTATGAGGTATTTTGATTCACAATTTTGAAAGCGTTCTTAATGCAGTTTCACTTTATCATTTTTTATTTAATTAAAGGCATACTTTCATTAATTGAGTTTGATAAAAATGGAAGGAAAAATTGTACAACTTTGAACTACCGAATTTGGTACAGATAATATTTGTAGTATAGAAATGTGCGCCTAGCAGCTCTTTTATTTCAAATGTACCCAAATTTTAATTATTTAATATTTTAGTCAAATTTCAACATTTCGGACCATTTTTTTGCTGAAACTTTTCGAAAAATTCACTTTAGGAAAATGTCTTTTATACCATCTTAAAGTGTAAAAGTTTGTCTTTTTAAAATAATAGTTTGACCATTGCATAGAATACTTTGTCTGTGATTTTATGTATGTTTTTAAATTATTGTAATTTGTGTTGAAAGTCATTCAAAAGGATACATTTTGAAGTCTCTAAAGCGATGAAACGGAAAAGGTTAAACAAACGGAATACAGAGGAAAACAAAATAGACGAAGAGGGAAATTTGCACACATTTTAATTACTTAATATTTTAATCAAATTTTAGTATTTCTGACCACATTATGTCAAGAATTTCTGAATGAATCATTCTAGGAATATGTCTTTTACATCATCTTAAAGTGCAAAAGTTTATCTTTTAAAAATAATAGTTTGATCCTTGCATAGAATACTTTGTCTTTTATTTTTATGCATGTCTTTAAATTATTAGAATTTGCGCTGAAAGTCATTAAAAAGGATACATTTTGTAGTCTCCAAAGCGAAGAAACGGAAAAGGTTGAACGGAATACAGAAGAAAAGGAAATAGAGAAATTTTTCGATTAACTACCAAATTTCTAGTCGAAAATAAGTTTTAATGATTTTTTCTAATTTTCAACACTTTCATACATTTTAAATCTGATTCAAAATTTGAAGACAAATTTTTCTATTAATATTAATGCTATGTGACTTTTTTATGATATTTTATATCAAATCTTTAGCATTGTTTCATATTATATGAAGAACCAAACTTTTCTTCAGGTTAACCAGAATACTACAAACAGAATATATAATAATAATAAAATAAGCATTTTAATGGTTTTTTGGAGAGATAAATGTTTTCTTTGTAATTTATAAACTTTTTTTTCAATTGCCAATGTTTATATTTTGAATAGTAATGTGATAATAATTGGAGTCATTACATTTTTCATATCAAATAATACCTTTTTTTTAAGAAGGTTAAAACTAAGAAGCATTTGAAATTTGCATCCTGTAATTAGTACAACAGTATATTTAAATCAATATTTGAGATTGGGCAACAGATAACTGCCTTCAATTATAGTTATGTAATTTTGACATGTCATATACCTGTTGACAAAATTTGGTATTTAATGTAAGACTGAAGATTATTGATTCTTGGGGTTCATCATACATTTGAATTTCGCTTTTGATTTCAGAACTAATTAAATCTACAACATCTAAAAAAACTTTTTTTTAATTCAAATTGTTTTAAATATTTAGTTTATAATAGATCTTTAATTACAGGCCTGATCTTTAATTTGTATCCCTTGTCTTTCTGGAAAATAGCAGATTATTATATATTTGTATATCAAATTTATTAAAATGTTATATCAAGAGTATTTATATTTAAATTTTAGATAATTAGCTTAAGATACGACCAAATAAACATTTTAAACATGCTAAAAATATTATAACTAAAAAAAGGAGTGGACCAAGTAATAACCACAGGCGATTAGTTATAAACATTGTGGAATATGGAAATCAATTTTCAATGCGAAACTCATTATCACTTGATGATAAACATTTGGAATTAAAAACTAATTACGTTTTTAAATTTGTGGTGAATTGCATATAAGCCAGTAACAGCGCTTCTGCCCGAACAGCTGTTTTGGCAAAATCGGAATGTTACTGGACTGCTAACCCAAAGGTCCCAGGTTCTATCCTCACACGTCTCATACCGCTAAAAATTCATTAATCAATAAATTCATTTTTTTTAAAAAATTTCATTGCTGTCAGTTAAATTCGAAAGAAAAAAAAATTGAAATCTCAAGCTTATTAAAATGAAGGCTAAAAGTATATTGAAAATTGAATCTTTACAAACATGAAAAAAATCTAAATTAAATAATAATGATCTTGTTAAATGAATTTGTTTGAATATTTTTTGCTACTATATTGCCTAGATACTAGCATATGCCGTTTTTGAAAGTTACATATGAGATATTGATGGAATTTTTTTATTCATACTTTTCTTCTTTTTATTTGTTGCTGTGATTAAGCCTTGTTTACTAGTTACGATTCAAAATTCCTTTTATCGTGATTCATTTTTTCCATTAATTTAGATTTAGAAACAATTAATAATGACTTTTTTAAAATTCATTTCCTTCAAAATAAAATTTTACATATCACTAGCAGCTATACTTATTGTTATACCTAAAAAAGGTTGGACAAATAAACAAAGAAATTCATGTCCATGGCACTTCAGTGTCTTCACCGGGAATTTTCCAGTATTCTGATTAGTTTGTACTTTATTCGCAAAAACAGGAAACAATCGTCCGTAGCTTCTCATCACAAGCTTTAATTATTTCCCCACTTTTATTTTGAAGAATCTTCTTCAAAACAAGTTCACGGGAACAAAAAATTTGAAGAAGTTAAAACAGAAGTAAAAAAAGAAGTACATGGTTTGGAAGGGGGAAGGAGCTTCAAATTACTACGGTCGATTTATGTTTAAAAAATACCACTTTTTTTTTTTACCCCAGCTTTTAAATTCTTCTTTCTTTTGTTCCGTTAATTGGTTGTTTGAAGGATCAGTCAAACGACGCGAGTAATTATTTTTGAAATTGTTTTTATTAACCTTGATTGAAGCGCTATAGAAAGAATTTTTAATGAAAGACTTGGGCACAATTTTTCACATCTTCTTAATTGATTTAGTGATTTTTGTAACTGTGTGCTGAATTATTTTTTTTTTTTTATTCAGGCAGACGAAAAGTTAAAGATATAAATATTTTAAATAAGTATTTGCATGCAAAAATTTTTAAAAAAAATTGTGATTCTTTCTTTCTTTTGTTTCTCTTCCACTTCGAGTACTTTTATAATTTTGTTGCAGAAAAATGAATTTATTTTTCATAACCTAAAGCGTTAATTGACTTTTTTTTCTTTCTTTCAGATTATTTTGAAAGATTAACAGCAAAAATGTGCTGAAAGTTTCCAAAATAATAATAAAAATCAAAATAAGCTATGCTAACTTTTTTTGCAATGCATAAGTTTCTAAATTTTGCACTGAGGTCTACTTTTTGAATTTTTCTATTTGTTCATTTCATTTACCATTGACTAAAGAACTTTGCTTTGCTGCTATGTGAATCTCTCCAATCACAGGTGAGGCGATGTTTCTAAAACATGATTGGTGAAAGAAAATAATAAACATTACGAAGCCAATTGGACCAATTACGATGCTAGTTTTCTTTTATTTTAATTAGATGAATGTCTGTGAACTATTTTCGTTTAGTTAATTGTAATGTATCATAGAAAAAGCAATCAGTTTAAATACGATAAATTAATTTGTGGAATCTAAACAGTTTAATTTATTATATCAGAATTAAGCTCCGTATTTTATAAATGCATCTTTTGATTAATTTTTCTAGTTTGTAAAATTATATATAAGAAAAACATTTCCTTGAAGCATGCATATGATAGGCAATGTGTTACTCTTTATCCTTTTTTAATAATTTGAAGCAAATTTTTCAATGCAGAAAATATCTTAAACATTTCAATTTTTCTGTGCATACAAAATATTATCACAATATTAAAAAAATTTTTAAAAAATTGTTTCTAGCTCATTTCTAAATAACAAACAATTAATCAGATACTATTACGTATCATATACTTAACCGTAAACTTTTTGCAAACTATATGTTATGTTTACTGTCGCCAATGTTAATGGAAGAACAAGTGAAAGCCTTTTATGATTTTAAAGAAACTCCCTTTTAATTTATAAAGACAAAAACCTTTAAAATCGAATGCATACTGTTCTGAAGATCATATTCTCTTTAAAGATAAGAGAAAGAGAGAGAGAGAGAGAGAGAGAGAGAGAGAAAGAAAAAAAAGAGGAAAATGTTTCAAGTTTTAAATTGGACGGGACTTCTAATTTATTTTCATCCATTTTATGAAACGAATAACCATTGAAGAAACACCGGACTCAAAAACTGCAACAGAATCTAAAAACTTGAGAAAAAATTCTTAAAAGCTAGCTTCTGATTTACGATTATGGTAAAATTTATGTTGCAGCAAATTTGTGGAAAGAAAAATAGTCTTTCTGTTACTCTTATCTAAAGTCTGAATATGCATATTACCTTTGTCGTAGCAAAAGGATGTAAAAAAGATCTTATGAAGAAAAGAAAAAGAGCAGTATGCGATAAAGGTAATTGCAAATTCGATGAATGCACCATTTTTTTTTTCTTTTCTTCTTATTTTGCTTTTGCCCTCATCTCAGAATTTTGTAATATTCCTGAAACACTCGTGGAGCGTAATAAGCTGCACTCTTTTTTTTTTCATTCAATGTGTCCAATTAATTTCGAGAAGTTATTTGTACACGAGTGAATGGATTATTTGGTAAAATATGGCGTTTGAAATACAGTGGTAAAAAGTTTTCGTAATGTGTAATCATATTTTGTGTTACAACTTTTTTTCATATGCCATTTTTTTTACCCAGAAATCAGAAAATTCATTCCTCTCCACCTCTATACTCGGCAAGCGTAACCTAAATATGTAAACTTTAATTAGATAGATATTTATGCATTTTTTGCATCATTCCCCTTCTTTTATTGATGATACAATAAATGTTATGATAAGAAATTGTGCCTCCATATTGAATTTGATTTCTTTCCTTCAGTTAAATGATGCAATACTATAAAATTGAAATGAAAAGTTGATATGAATTGAGAAGTTGATATGAAATGAAAAGTTGAAATGAATACTATAAAATTTAAATAATAAGAATAAATTAATAAGTAAGTAAATTTTCATGACTCTCTCTATATTTTTTGAGCAGATATTGATTTAGAGTTAAAATTCAATATCGTGAAATGAATATGAGGAATTGAATAAGATTGAATGAAAATTAGTCTCAAGCTGCAAAATATTCTGCCATGGGAAATGAAGTCCCTCGATGTTCTAATAAATGTTCTTTTAGTTTAATTTATAAGTAAATGAATTTTTTATAGTTATTCTTATGCTGCAGGGGATTTTTTATATTACTTTAGCATGCAGAATTACTATTTTCTGTTCATGTGTATCGTATGTGGATGTTGATTAACACCAATGCTAAGGTAGCGAAATATATATGCACTATATTTTTCCATGAAAGGGCATTATTTATACAGGGGTCTTACCAATAGAACACTTCCTTACGCATCGGGACACAAGCTGAAAATTATGAAGTTTTTCCCTGTGTCCTTTTCTGAGAGATTCTTTTAGAGATTTTTACAGAAGCGAAAATTAATGAAAGGAAATCTTAAGTTTCTGTATAAGGAATGTCTTTTGAAAAGATTGAAGGTATTTTTATTCCTTCATTTGAATCGTATGAAATGCATTGTCATCAAATTTTCAGAGCATGTGTTAGAAATAATTAAATAAAAATGTGTAACTTGGAATAGGACATTAAAAACAATTTTAGAATAAAGAAACGGGGTGTAATTTAAGATGAAATTTAATAAATTAATTTGGATTCCAATTTGATTTTTAGAGTACATATATAATACATTTATATATATATATAATACATTACATATATACCTAAGAAGTTTCTAAAATAAGTTTTATTATAAGTATCCTTATTTATAATTTCAATGTTGATATCTTTTCAGCAAAATTCACAAATAAAATTAATAATTTGATTCTGTATTTTCTATGTAACATCACCTTTTGAAATTTTAGAAAAAAACACTATTCTTTCCTTTTAACCTCTTAGTGTGCGCCGAAGACCATAAAACAGATCGTTCCAAAAGTTGGCAGAAATTTCGCCCCCTCTCCAGACAAGCCAGGCGAGTAGACCAGGATCTCGTTCCTTACTTTGATAACTCTACCAGCAAAAATGTCACCACCACTTCGGGCAAGACTGCCTACCTACCATGCCGAGTCCGCCACTTGGGAGACAGAACTGTAAGTACTGAAATTTCATTCTCATTTGTGTTGATAAATTGAATACGAATTTATTTCTATTCTAATGCAATAATAATTTATTTAGCTGCCTTTAATGTAATAATAGTCTGTTTCTGTATTTAATGAACGAATATTCTGTAATGTAATAATATGTATGCGCGTGTGAGTATGTGTGTGTGAGAGAGAGAGAGAGATCTAGATTAATTTCAGAATTTTCAACATTTCGAAACGCCGATTTCGTTACAAACTGTATTTTAACTAAACGTCACCAGTGTAAAGAATTTTCTTATTTTTCAATTCATGAATGGAATAAAGAAATTTAATAATCGTTATAAAACTCTCTTTATCATCACAACAATACAATGAATTATTTTATTTAAAAACATATTCCCAAAATACACCATGTCATTAATGAGGTAGTGTCAAAAATATAATTTTAAAATAAAAAAACAACTTTATTTTTAGTCTATAGCAAATAATATTTTTCTTAAACTGAAAAATATGATGCTTTGTTAGTTTTAAAAAAATAGTGTTATAAATATGCCAGTTTTAATTTCACAATTATTGTCATAAAATTAATTTGTACAAGCAATTATAGCTAGCTCGATAATTTCAAAATAAAAATATGATTTTTTTTCTACATGAATTAATTTAAAATTATATGATTTTATACCTCAAGTTGTATTACTATTTTCTCTTTCTAGTGATATAGAGATATAAATTTAACTTAATACCACCTTTTCCTTTCTATTTAACAGCCAGGAAAATCCTTTATTGGGCGCATTTTGTTAATCATTAAAGCTGCAAGGTCATTTTCATTTAGAAATCGAAACATTTTTATTTTCAGAAATACTTTTAAAAAATTGTTTAAACTTTTCAGGTCAACTAATATCTGCAATCATATTTAAGTCATGAATTTCACACTTTTGTAAATTATTTTTGTTATTCTAACTCTTTAAATAACATTTTTTTAAAGGAACTTGCAATAAAAAGTTTTTCATCCAAATGGGTATTCTTATACAAACTCTATGCCTTATCAATATATGCTACTATCGAAACAGTCCATGAAACCTTTTAGAGTGATGAGTTCTGCTTAAAAAACATTTCTGACTGAATCGGAATTTCGCAAGCAAAAAGCATGCCTTACTCTGAACTGACGACAAACAACTTGCATACCAGGTGAGGTTAAAGCAATAAAAAGATGTGACCTTCAGCATGTTTTGCCCAAGAAATGATTCGACATAACTGATCGAGTTAATGCTTTCCAATTTTCCTAATAGTGACTCAGAAGTTAAACTTTGTACCCTTGGTAGTTAAACTATGACTTGCAACCTGAACTTTCGATCGAAATTCCAATTTTTTCAGACTAGCTTGTATCTATAAAATCAAATTCTGCCTTAAATCAATATGCGTGTCTTTTCCTCTAAGGGGTATGTTTTAGTTACCATCATTCTTATTGCACAAGTGTATATTTGCTTATTTGAATTAAAAAATATTCAAAAATAAACAACAATAGTGTTTAGTTACATGAAAAGCTACAGAATTTTGTATAATGTTAACTGTACATTTTCTATCTTGTTTATTGAGAGAAAACGTAAATCCCTGATTATTTTATTCTTTCTATCTTTGACAAAACAAGCAATTGATTCTATTCTGAATCAAACTATATTATTCTATTTCTTTTTGAAAATCGAAGAATACAAGATTTTTCTTCAGCTGCAGCTCTGACTATTTCATGGCTCAAAAGTCTACATTTTTTGCTTTTTCTTCTTTGAAAGAAAGGCAACTCGGTGGCTTATATCTTACTTGGCCCTCAGCATAGAAGCGTTCGGTTCGCAAATGTATCTATTATTCTGTTCTTGCCCCCTTTGCTGTACCCTCGAGTCCCCAATATTTCGAAATATTTCCTCTTATTTTTTCATTCCTTCTACTTTCTTTTGTTATTCCCAAAGTGGAAAGAATTTCTTCTGCTATTATTATTTTTTTTTCCAAACGAGAGAAGATGCTAGGATAGAAAACTAAGAAAACAAAACCTCTCGTTCGATGCAAAAATAGCATTGCCCGTTATAATTTTGTTTTCACGGAGTCGCAGCTGTCTGTGTGGGTGCACTTATTGCCCGTTTGTCTTACTTCTCAATCCGTTCCTTCAACCTTAATGTGTGCAAGGTACCCATCTGGTACTCCGCAAAAATCCACCGAAATATAAGACCTGAGAAATATTTATATAAAAATGCACTTCGAAGGAGAAAACAGATGCATTTTTAGAAAAAGAAAAACGGCAGCATCGAAGTCATGTTGCCGGTAAGAATAAATATAAACCCATCCAAGAAAACAAAAGATGCTTCACCCGTAATTGCCCTGGGGAGTTCTACAGTTTCGCACATGTCTTTTTAATGACACATTCTAAAAGTCCTTAAGAGGATTCAAATTAAATAAATATTCTTTGGATGAACTGAAATGCCGCGTCATTTTATATTTCATTGATTGACTGTGTAAGTAGCTCGCAAACAAATAATTCAATTCCCAGGGAAGTATTCGACATCTTATTCTTTATTTATAACTAGAATCTTTACGCAGTTTTAGTCTCTTGCTGATTTAAAATTACGTCACAATGCAAATTGAGAATACTGGCGAAGTCATTTCTTATATTTTTTGTAAATTTATTATACCGTAGAATAGAAGGTCATAAAATAGAATGAAGTAAAAGTGAAATTCAAATAGTAAGAAAATATATTTAAAGTGACTAAGAGTTTTAGATTCTAACTTACGTTTTTTTTCTTTTGTTCATGACTAAATAATGAAATAATACTTCTAATTAATAATATACGTAATTGTGTCATTTTAATTTTAAAAAATGTCGTATCAAATTTATTAAACTTGTGATAAATTCGTATAAAAATAGTTGTTAATATAATTAGAATCTGTATGTTAACCTAACAGCATTTTGTGTGAAATCGATATTTTTCAGCACTACTACTTCGACATTCTACACAGCTGTGAATAATTTTCATCGTTGCTTATTTACTTTATTATATATATTGTTTGTTTGTTTTTATAACGCAATTAAATATTTCCGAAATGTTCTTGTATCTAACGTTCTATTCCTATCCGTAACATAACTCCATTCAATTCAAAAATTGATTAATTCAGGGCATAATTTGGGCTACTACAGAAGTTAAATTTAACTCCATACAATCATTGTATCTGAAGAGATATTAGAGATAGACAATACTATGCAGCAGATTGCTTGCTCCATGACAAAAATTCTTCATTTTAACGCACGCAAAATATTCCTTATCGAACTGCTTGGGATTGCTGTTCAAAATGAACAGCAATGCCTCTAATGACGAACATAAAATATATTCTGCATGAAAATGTATAATATGATTTCTGACTAAGAAAGATTTCATTCGCTATCATTATCCATTACGACATACATTGCCTACATTTTCAGAATTTTTATTATTTTTACATTATATATTTTTACATTTTCATTATTTTAATTTTTCCCTTTCTATCTGTGAATATATCTTTAAGCCTAGTTTTTAAAGTAAACATTGGGCTATCCAAATCTATCGGTTCTATCTTATCATAATAATTCCTATTTTACTTGCATAATTCATTTCCTTTATTAATAGATCCTTTTATGCACATGTTATTTTTATTCCCCATATTTTATTTCATTCATTTACTTAATTGAAATAAAGCAAAATTTTACTGATTTTTCGAAAAACATATTTTAAATTTAAATTTAGTACCTAGTGTAGAAAATGGATAACCTTCTTCCAGCAACCTTAATTCAATATTAAAAAATCATATAAATTTAAATTAAATTTTCATTTTTCTGCCCATATTAATTATGGATAAAATATTCTTTGTAAATTATTGGAAGAATTCCACCCCCGGAGACAGAAATAGAAATATTTTCGAAAAGAAAGTCGTGCTGAACATCGGATTTCATTTAAAAAAGAACACCATTTTCTTTTCAATACAGAGCTGTTCATCTTGCCACAGTTTCCAATACATTTCTACAAATCCAATGGCCTTTTTCCCAGTGGAGGCGAAGTAGTTATATCTTTTAAAGAAGGTGCCAAAAAAAAATCCACGAATACATGTTTCAAGTCATAGTAAGCGAAATCCTTTCTCGTATTGGCACCTTATCCTATGTGCTTCTAGTATGCACACTCAGTTATTAACAGGTCTCCCCCCCCCGCCTCCAATAGAATATTGGAAACATTTATCGCCAAGCATGCGGTAACCAAAGTTAATTTGCGAAATCCGTTATCAGTACGGCCTTAGGATGCTCGGGGTTTATGAAGTTATAGGAACTATTCTCAGGGCTTTGCATTGATTTATCTGGTAGCTCCACTGCTCACTCGATTTCGTAAAATTGACAGCTTCCGAAAAGTTCCTTCCGTTCGCAGTTCCTGTTTGCACAAAGATTTCCGTACCGAAACCTTTGTAAAAGGGGATGTGGGAGGTAGCAGCTGAGAGTTGGAGATGGATGGGCGAGGTCCTGGGTTGAGTAACTCCTGCAGGGGGGAGAAAGTGCATATTGAAACGTACTGATGAAACATGTGCATATTGAAGTAGAGTGACGAAAGTGAATCTTTCCTTTTTGCGATGGATTTAGAAGAATATATGATTGTTTGCTCATGGCTCCAAACTCAAATGAAAGAGCTTGCTTCTTCTAAAGGCATGAAGGTGCGCGAAAGGGATTATTCATTTTAAATATTTTTCTGCATGGAATTGAAAATGAAAGGCGATTTTGCATTTCAGGATTATTCAACATGCTTATTTGGAAAAAAAATTATTTAATTTTTAAACATCTCAATTTGTTTTTTCATATTATTTCGGAGATATTTCAAGTCTCAATTAGATTTGGATATCTGGCAGTTTATTTATTTTATTTTATTTTATTTATTTATTTATTTATTTTTTCGAAATTTACAAGTAATATTTTTTGAAATAAACAATGTATATAATATGATTTCATTCAAGTTCTTATTTCTTTCCCCATTAAATAAATGCTGAAAAAAAATTTCTCGATCGACGAATTTAAATCTTCCATTCTTGAGATGGATCTAGAAGATTACTTAGTAATTTTTATGAAAATTATCAAGCAATGTAATACGTCTTGTCAAAATTCTTATTATATATCATTTTCTTTGAAGGTACTTTTTTTCTGTTTTCTCTTTTTTACTTTGAATTATTTTTCTGATTTTATTTCGATTAAAACAAATTAAAAATGGATTATTGTAACAGCATTTATTTGAAAGCAGTAAATTTTTTGTGAATTCGGCTATTATTTATATTATTTTTTGTAGAAACTTTTGTCCCTATTGGATTAAGTTTCAATAAAAAAAAGGCGGGAGAGATTTTTTCCTAATATATTAATTGGTATTTTATGTTTGTTTATGTGATGTAATGAATTGGCTCCTATTTAGAGTACCGTGACGAAATAAAATTATTCAACTTTCCACTTATTTTAAAAAGAATTTGAATATTTTAAGAAATATATGTTACAATTCTCATGAAACAGTTTTTTTTAATCAAGTGACAATATTTTGATGAAGGGGATTAAAAGTTAAAAATAAATCAGATATATAGTAAAAATTAAAAATATCGTTTTCAGATTTTCGAATCATAATCTCCTTAAATACTAAAAATTTCAACTAATTTTAAAAATACTTTTATTATTCTTTTCTTATAACTTATATTTTTCTTTAAAAAAAATATTTCATTAATCAATTGACATTCTGTATCTTAATCTTGAAAGTACACTCATTCTTTCAATGATAATTATTTTAAAACCATTATAAAGAATTAAAATGTTTACGGTAGAATTGATGGTATTTATTGATTTATATTAAAATACATTGAATAAACTGATTCTTTCATTCTTGCAACTTACAACTGATTGTTCAAATATTATCAAATATCCTTAAAGGTTAGGAACAATTTTTTTCAGTCATTAAGAAATCAATAATTATTCTGGACAGAATGTTGGAATCTGGAATGAATGATTACATCAAAAGCAGTTTTTGGAAGAAAAACAAATTAAACTATGCTATTAAACACCTCGTGCAAATGCTTGCTAGAAATCGAAATAAATATGTTTCTAGAGGTCAAATTAATTTTAGATTTGAACGTTGTTATTATACTCTTAAAAGCAAACTTTTTTCGTTCGGTTAGTAACAAGAAATATATATTCTTTTTTACACAGTAAGAAATTTTTTGTGGTACGGTTTCAACACAATCTTCTTTTTTCTACGGTTCAGTCAAATATGCATGTAAACTGCAAATTTTTAAAATAGCAATTACGTAATGATTTTTGGAAAACAATTTAGATTCTATTCGGAACTACATCTAAGATCCCTTATGAAAGCTCAGATTAGTTCCTTACTTATTTTTGTTTTCATTCATTTATGAAAAATAAAAGTAAAAAAATATTTGATGAATAATTTTCTATCCATGAGCATAATCTGCGTTTTATTATTAATGCTTTGTACTACTTAAAATATGAAGTCATTCTAGAGTAAATTTTGCAAAAATTGCTATGGCACTTATATTCATATCTAATTTTCATGCATTAGTTGCATATCAAATTATACAGTTCAAAGTTATATCTTAACAAATATAGTTGCTTAGCATATAAAATGAATTTGTAATTTTGTTTACAGACTAGAACCCAAGTTTTAGTTCTTACTATGAATATATAAATAAATACACTTCTTATTATTATATTCTAATTATTACTCCTAAGATTCTGATATTATGTATTGGAAGTATGAAGAATTTAGTTTATGATTCAATGCTACACAAGCATAAATATAAATGAAATAAATGAATATAATATTCTGAGATGATAAAGACAAAATAAATGGATAAAATAGATATAATATGGTGCGAAAATATAAAATATTTGTTAAGAATTACCTTTTTAAAAAAATATATTGTATATATATATATATATATATATATATATATATATATATATATATATATATATATATATATATATATATATATATATATATATATATATATATATATATATATATATATATATATATATATATATATATATATATATATATATATATATATATATATATATATATATCCATTATTGTTTTAAAGACTATAATTGTAATTGTTACGAGAATGCAATTTACCATATTGTGCAAGAATTGCCTGTCCGAGGTGTTGTCCTTGTTTCCTTGTTTGCTAATACATTTATTCTTCCATTTTGTAGAAGTGGCTGAAATTTATTTTGCTAATTATTAATCCAGTAAACACCGAATTTTCTAATTTTAATTGCTGCGGAAATATTCATCACAGTCGTAGAGGTATGCAGACTTCAGGTAACAGACCCAAAGGAGCGACATCTATTTTTTTTTTCACACACGTGAGAACTAAAACACTCAACAATGAATCATTTTTATA
This sequence comes from Argiope bruennichi, assembly GCF_947563725.1. NCBI lineage: Eukaryota > Metazoa > Arthropoda > Arachnida > Araneae > Araneidae > Argiope > Argiope bruennichi. The sequence goes on from NC_079155.1 coordinate 6,643,345, forward strand.
AGCAATTGAATCAAAAACACGAATATCATAATTATATTATCAAACCAGCTTAAATTAGAAAAGACCGATAAACCTTTGTGACAAAATTCAGTTGAAATTAAAGCAGACGTTTCTGTGAAATGACGTATTTCAGGATATATGATGCTTGTCCGATTTGTACAGCTCTGTAGGTAGGATTACAAAAATTGATTAATTGTTTGCATTAATTAATGGAATATATAATTAATTGGTCTTAGTTTTAACGGGTCCGTATATTTCTATTTTGAAAATTCATATAAAGATATGATTTCGAGAGAATACATTTTGTATTTTATTCGTTTTATAATCAATGAGGAATTCTATATCTGGAATGAAAAGCCAAATTTCTAATTTGAATTTATTAATTGATAAAAGAAATGTTTAGACATGCTATTTCCTTTTAAAATATCTAGATAAAACAATTTTTTTTTTAAATCAGTGGATCAAGAGATATTTTTTGCTTTAATTGTACTGATACTTAATGCAGTATAATAAATCTGTTCATTATGAAACCGAAAAAAAACTGATCTCATTCAAACTTATTTAAGAGAATATTTATAAATCAGAGAAAAGAAAAGAAAATGTTGTGCTTTTAAATGCATTTTGCATTTTTGTTGTGACAGACAGAAAATTATATAGTATTAAAAAAATATTCTTCAAACTCACTTCAGAAAAAGCAATGACGGACTTTGTCCGAAAGAAAAGAAAAAAATTCTGAAGCAAAAATCTTAATTGCGATATTATACATCATCGGTTAAATAGCGAACATAATTTATACATATCAAGAAAAGAAACGAGCACTTCCATTAAATAGTAGCAATTTATTCGAGAAGCTTGTTTGGAAATTAATAAAATAAAATATCTTAAATACAAATTATTCATTTATCACTTCTTTTGATGTCATAACTAACTAATTAATACAAACATAGAGCTTAAAAACTTTTCTTTTTCAGGGTACTTTAAAGAAGCATTCACTTTTTTCTATCCATCGATCCTATAAATTACGATCTTATTAAGTAAGTTACGATAAAAATGGTAAAAAAAAAGCATTGACATAAAATTAATGCCTCACTACAAACTGGAGCGAAGCGGATACCGGTGTATGATAAAAGTAAATTAATGATGTTCTTCTAGAGAGGTTAAGTGAGAGAATACGCGATAAAAATGAAATATTGCGACAGAAATTAGCAGTATTTGTCCTTTGAATGTACATATGAGTTCATTGTAAAGTATCAACTGGAAACTGTTATCACACTAGAAAACTTTTCTCAACTATTTCTGTCGCAAGTATGCTTTCCTTGAAATAATGAACACTCTAATTGTTGAATTTCTATACTTCAAAAATAGAAATTTTGAAAAATTTTGGTTATAAGAATATGAATTATTAGAATCTTCTATGACAATTCAAAATGGTGAAATATTATTTTATAAACTAAGGGCAAACCACGGTATGTTTTTGAATTATTAAGTTTCACTGCGACTAATAAAATGAAACGGTGATTGATTTTACAATCTACTTAGTAAAAAATATTTAAATATTATTTTGCCTGTGACCTTATTCCAATGTTTATTCATAATTTTGATAATTCTCAAAATTATTCATTTTTACATAAACCAATATTTTATCTTCAATTTTAGAATAAAATATAAATAAATTCCCAAAATCTGGATATCAGAGCAGAAGTATAACCATCTTTTACATGAAAAATAGTTTTAGAAAATAGTTTCAGATATCGGCCATGTATTTCGTGATTTTCCATTTTATTTTTCTCACTTTTGGGAACTACTAGTTCGGATTCAAAAACAAAAAACAAAACAAAAAAAAATAGCCCAATTTCTTTTGAATACTTTCATATGCTACAGAATGTTTAATCAAAAAATTCTACTTGTCCTAAGCCACTTGGAATTGAGACGATTTAAAACAAATAAGTATAAAGACACAAAGGCATGGAAGTGCATATATATATATATATTCTTCAGAGAAAAAGACTAATATATGAAGAAAAATTTTGCATTAAAATGAACATAAACAAAATAAGAAATCACACTAACAAATATCATTAGAGTAAGAAATAAAATAATAAAAAATAAGAAGTAAATAAAATAAAAACGGGAAAAAAATAATAAATATACCAACAAAGTAGCAGAATATATATGCTGCAGAGATAATAGATGATTTTGAAAAATAATGGAGCTAACAGAAGATAATAATTTTAAGTTAAATCCTAAAATATATTTATTTCATTTTTTAAAAAAAATAAGCATATAAACAAATAAATAAGTAAATAGAAGAAAATAAGTCTGAGTAGGTTATTGAGATAGATCTATTTATTTGAGTTCAGTTATTATGGGTAAGCAGATGTTTACGAAACAGCAGAATGATCAGAAGGCTTTGATGACTCAATATTTTCCATATTTCTTGTCACAAGATTATCTTTTTTTCATTAGATGAGATATTCCAAAAGATTATATACAGTTGAATTTTCCGTGTCCACATGTCCAGGTTTTTATGTGGCACATGTCACTAGTATGTTATGTGCCTGGTGTTTTCCAAAAATACTTTTGCTGGAGTAGAATTGGTATAAAATTCTTCTTGCAGTCTTGTTGTTTTAACTCTATTAAAATGTTTTTCAACTAGCGATCTTTTGTTAAAGTATCTCATTTTGTAGGCAATTATTATTTATTGTTGCTATTTTTAATTGGATCTTTATTTGAGCAAAATGGTAACTGTTTATTCTTTTGTTGATGCTATTTTGACCATATTACCTGCTCTTTTGTTTCTTTTATATCCACAATGAGCTCTAATCCAGAAAAATATGTTTTCGTTATTGTAACAGGTGATTTGATTTTTTTAAATTCATAAATGAATAGTATTTTTTAGCCTTTATTCTTGTGTTGATGCTACTGCCATTAAAAAAGATCTGGAATCAGTGATGCATTCGTCATCTGGAAGTTTCTTTTCAATGACATGATCAACTGCTGCTTTTATTGCAACTATCATTTCAATCATGAAAACGGTGAAGGTCCCAGGCTGAAGAGTTTTTAACGCATTTTCTTTCTGTAGAAGTAATGAATGTGCCACTCATTTTAGAGCCATCTGTGAAGAGTACTTTCCTGTCAGTTGATTGGTATCCTCATCAAAATACCAATCTACTATTTAGTTGATCCCAGGATTGGGACATTTTTTGTATTCAAAATTTGTCTATTTTCTAATTTTTTTTATCTGTTTTAGTTTCCAAAATCATTTCGATATGCTGTATTCAACTGAATCGTGATATTTAAAGGAAGGAAACTACAAATGTTTTGAACATTCATTTGATATATCCACATTTGCTTTGGCAATGAATGATCATTCACGATTACAGAGAATTAAATAAAAGTTAAGTTCCCAGATCGTATTCTTGAATTGATTTCTTCAGGCAGCGTAAATGTCAGAGAGAAAACAGATGAATTGAAAATTGAACGTTTTACTTGAAATGGAAACTCTTTGTCTACTATTTAATTGAATTATAGTTATTATTCATTTTTTGATTGTATTTTATATTCATTTTAAAGTCTTTCTGTTGTAATGCGGATACGACATCATATCCATCAATAAAATATTTTTTCGAGGTACTAGAGAATTAGCAGTAAAATAAATTTTGTATCAATAAGCAGTCATTTCTCAATATGAATATCAATTCGAATATAATCTATTCAATTCAGTTTGTTACTGTGATCAGAAACCAAGGTTCTTGTTCTCAATTACCTTTATATTTTCTGATATAATTTGGAACATTCCGATGTAATCAAGGAAGCTGTTGAAACTAAGACTAGTTAATTAGCAAATGATCTTGGAAAAAAACTTAACATGATTATGCACTCATATAAATTACACAAATACTTTCCTTTTCATAAAAACGTCCTGTATTGAAGAAAACGATAACTTAAGAAAAATGTGTTCTCAATTATTTTAAATGGTCTTATTTTATTATTTTTAATGCATGTAAATAAGAACAGAAAATGTGTGCTTCCGTAATCTAAACCTAATCACCACCATAGATGCTTTTGCCTAATCACACTTTCGTATTAGTTATAAATATTGTTTAAGACAGAATAGGAATAAAGGTCTCTCCATTTTTTTTTCAAATTTCGAAAGATAAGAAGCTATGGACAAATCATCTTTAAAATGAAACACTCTCTAATTTATTAAGGAGGCATATTCATTCTATCAGAAACAAAATCAAACAGACGCTACCTAATTGATTTAGTCTAAACGAAATTGGAAACAGAATTAAGATGAATTAATCTGTACGAACTTAATAATTATTGAGATACAGAAAGAATTCTAATATCCTGAAGGTAAAACGAATCCATAAAATTCCATCTCAATTGCGGAAGCATAAAACAGGTCTACTTCCACCTGCCCGTTCGGCAGCAGCGATGTATCGCCCGGTATCTAGATCACAGAAACAATCTATGTTCCTTACCAAGCAATTATGAAATTTGTTCTCGTATAACGTATTTAGAACTCGATAACTTCGCAACCCCTACATCATAAATTTGCCATGACATATCGACTGACGTAGCCTGCGCTAATGCGGCATGAATATTCAGGGTGTGCGAGAAATCATATGATTTATCCGCCGTTTCCGAAAGCTCTCCGGATGGAATATTGATTTTGGAATTTCTACGCCCTTTCGGCTTGTTTTTATTTTATTTCGGGACCAGGATTCTAAAAGAGCATGTTTCTGCCTCTGGGAAAATTATTTTCAACGGGAAATACGAGCTCGAGGCGTTGTTGAAAATGGTCCTGATTTTGTAGTCCCCCTTCCCGCTTTATTGGACCCGTGATTTATTAGTTGAGAGTTATAAATAGATGAGAGATAGGGTTTCTTGCTGAATACCACATTCGGTCCACCGCGATAAGGTCTATGAGTACAAGTAACTGCAATCGTGTGATAACTATTAGGACAGATCATTTGTAAAAGGTGCAGGAATAGAATGATAGATCTAAATATAACTGTATCACTCCATACATTTTTTGTACACTTTTAACAACAAAATGAATTGATGTAAGTCTTGTTTCCCGCTGCAATATTCCGGAGAAGAAAATTTATGTATTAATGAAAAATGCATAAATTTATTGAGCAGCGTTTGTTCCTCAGTTTTTCTGTCTGATTTTCTTTAGTATGAATAAAAGATGTAGTTTCATACAAGATTTATTTATTTGAAACCAAAAGAAAGTCATAATCCCTTTTACAGCTATTTTATGTATTGTAATATAAACTAAATGGTACAAAATAATCTTTTTGTTTAACAGAAATTGAAATAATAATCAGTTTCTGAAGAAAAGAGTATTTCTCTTCATAATAGTAGGAAATTTTTTTTTTAAACTCATGGCTTGGATTTTTACTGTTGTATGGTGAAAGGAGGAAATTTCGAGGTCTTTAGATTTTGATTCTATGGCGAAATAGAAATTCTTCCACCTTTTCATGTCACTAGAAGCAGAGTTATATTGTTTATCCTCAAATTTTGTTGGCAACTTTTATTCAATCATCATAAAATAGCAGATTACATTGGAGTGTAAAATGAAAACCTGGTGGCTTATTTGTGTGTGTGTGTGTGTGTGTGTGTGTGTGTGTGTGTGTGTGTGTGTGTGTGTGTGTGTGTGTGTGTGTGTGTGTGTGTGTATGTGTGTGCTTGTGTGCGTGCGTGCGTGCGTGTGCGTGTGTGTGTGTGTGTATGACAACCATAATATAATAGAATGGTTGTCATATATATATCAATCGTTGTCATACATTATGAGATGTATGACAACGATTGATAGGTGTGATGGATCCTTCTGAGCTCTTAATTACGCCTTATGAGTATGATCTTAGTCAGCATTATTAAAAAAAAATATTAAAAAGATGAGTTGCTCAATAAATTGCCGATTGCTGTCAGACCAGCTACTGGAATCTTCTTCCACGAAAAAGTTCATGGCAGCATTATTGAAATTTCTCCAAGAAGGAAACTACATTTACATTTTGAAATTAATTCATCTTTCTACTTTAAGAGTTATTTATTACTCTTAAAGTAGAAAGTCGCTTTATCCAACGAAACCATGCACACTTCATCAGAGTTACGGAATTGGCAAAATATAATGTAGAGAAGAGATATAATACCGGCAGTTTTTATAATAATTTTAATTTACACAACAGAGAAATATATTTTAGCTTATATTTATACAAAAGCAGTATTAATTTATTCAATCGTACATATAAAGTCGACAATGAAATTTAAATACGTGAAAGGCTTGATGATCTGTACGATATGAAACTTTGATTTGACCATATAAATACCCATTCCATTGGACCAAATCAAACTATGTCTGTCTTAGATAATCGAAATTCAATTTAAAAATTATATTATAATAATCTCAGTAATCGGAACATATATAAATTGGTATTAATTATTGATGATTCTATATCCAAATTCCAGCCTACCTAAAGAGACAAGTTTTACAATTTACGGGCAATTTATCATAAATAATATGTGCATCATTTGAATTTGCAGTTGCTATTAAACGCGACAGGAATATGTTACATTAAAGTGTAAGATATTATTGTTGAATTTTAAATATATCACTAAATATAAATAATTTCTGTACTGATTCAAAACTAAGCAATCCAGAACAAATTAATGGAATTAATTTGTTCAATTGATAAATAATAATGTTAATTGTTCTTATCGAATTAATAATATCAATTGTTCTTATCGATTTAAAATCATTTTAAGTGAAGAAACATCAACGTTTAACAATCTAAGAATATTGTTTGATTATCACTGAATTCCAAATTATAAAGACTCTATTAATGAATGATTTTATGAAGAGACGAAACAACAATGCTTAGTACTTTGAAAGATTTTCTGATACTTTATTTGTTCTGAGAATTCACAGACAGCGAGTTTATTGAATTATATGTCTATTTGATACGCTAATTATTGAAATTGCATCCTCGTAATTAAGATCTATTCAGTGTAAATCTAATAACTACACAAATATCTTCCCCTGAATGCGAATAATACTCGATAATTCATGCCAAGGATTCCTAAACATTTGTGAAAGCAGCTTATTCTATGATAAAGAATTTGGGGGCATTGATTTGAATCTGAGTTGGATGTATGCAGAACTTAAAAAAATGCGACGTCTATGAAAATAATAGCTTAATCTAATCTAAAATCTAACATCATAATCTGGTTAAAAGGCTGATTTTCAGATTATATTCTACATTCATTTCATTTCCTAATGAGAATTCATATTACATTATTCAAATTTCAGATTATAGATAATAAACATTATTTAATTTTAAATTAGATATTTTGATGAAAAGGATTTAAAAAATTTAAAATCAGTAATTATTTTCAAAGTGATTATGTATAAATATTACTGTTTAAGTTTGAAAATTGTTATTTCTCAGAATTTGATGAATCATTTTTTGACATAATAAGATTTCTATGAAATAGCAGACAATTATTCCAAAACATAACTAGGAATTTTATGAAATAACTGAATTATACACTTAAACTTTAACCATAAGTGAAAAAAGCATCAATTATTCGTTATATAATTGATGTAAGATAATAAAAGTCGTGCAAGAAACAGATAATATAAGTTTTGCAAGAATTCCATTATAAGTATTGTAGTATTAGAATTTTCTATTGATGATGATACTAAATCGTAAAGATTCCAGTGTTGCATTAACCTTTTTTTAATTTCAATATATAGCTTTCATATTAATATCCCTTTCGATTTGTCTCAAATTTAATTTTTGAAGTATCTTCTGAGTGATTTAGGAAGTGAATAGAATCGAATGTAGAGTAAGATAAATAATAGTATTCTTATACAACATTATACAATAATAGTATATAACCAAATAACAACTATTTCATGCTAAGTTTGGAAAATAATGAATTGCGGAATTTTGATGAGGTGCAAGATATACAGGACCATGCTGTTATCATTTAACTGCATAAAGCAAAATATTTTTTTTTTCAGTTGCTTATTATAAATGTAAAGGAATTCAACCCTCTAAATAAAATATAAGGGCGATTTTTTGTCAGATTTTTTTGGCTGAAAGAGTAGATAAATTTTAATAAGTAAAAAGAAAATCAATAAATTTATAAAAAGTTTTAATTATCTCAATGAAAGTGCTTCTTTGCCCAATTTAAACAGTTTGAAATATTTTCTATCTAATGTATTGATTCATTATACGAGAAAAAGTTATTTGATTTTTTGCCTCTAAATAAACTTTAAAAACTTTTAATAAAGTTATGCGCAAGCGGAAGCTCTACAAGTTAATCATTTGACCTAGAGCTGCCAAATATGGCAGCTATATAATTTAGATAGAAAAATGTTCTCGAAATGATTTTTAAACTTATAATTATAAATTAAATTATTTAAAAACCAAACAAAATTTAATGTCAGAGAATAAGGCACCACCAAATTGATTTTAACATAATCTTAAAACAAAACAAAATATATTCTAACAATGATGCCAATTTTTTCTGTTTAATTTTTATTGTATATTTAATTAATTTTCAAATTATGTTTTAAGCATATTTTTCAATAATATATTTTTTATGAAATAAAATTTATCCAGCAGGTTGCGTATGAATGAAAAAAATTAGCTTTTATCAACATCATGGCATTACGTTTGACCAAAATTCAAAACATTAAATTAACTTTCACTAAAAACTTGGAGAAATGTAATTTTCTCTATGTTCATGTCTGTGTGAATCATTTGAAATTTTCTTTCAAAATAAAGGCACGGAATTCTTTTCTGCGATCCTTTACAATGATTAGATTATTAATTCAATAATTCTGCAGTATTCCAGATACATATGGTTCAAAAAAAGATGATATAATTCAAATCGGGGCCAAGCCTAAATTCTACACTGTTAGTAAGAAGTATATACATATAACAGAAGAAACGTCTAAATTAATTAAAAGATGATATAATATACAGATGAGTCAGTAAGTGTTCCGATAAATGACGAATTTTTATTCAAACTGTAGGTTCCATAAGTCATATTCAAATTATTCTTGTGACATCAAGATCTTATATAAAAATAATTCCTCAGTTTTGTGAGTGAAACCAACTAAGTTATGCAATGGACCACCACTATTTTATAAAATTGTTACATTTTAAACTACTGCATTGACTTTCTCGAAGAAGATACTCCAATCAGTACCCGGAATTTCTCCTCGATTGCTTAGTCTAAACTAATGAAATTGTTTGATAAAAATCTTTAAAGCTTTATAATAAAGTCAAATTTCGTCGTAAACATTAGAAACGTTTTTATTTAAAATTTGGAGTAGCAAGAGTGTTTTCTTGAGTATGAGATTTGAGTCAAGAATACTTTCTTAGCATGAGTCTTGGAATAACATTGAAAGACTGTATAAAATGTAGATTAATCTTTTTCAGGGAAGTACATTTATTGAATAAAATCAAATAAAATATTTTTATTCACATTACTTAAATTCTCTTGATATTAAAACAAAATTTTATAATGAAAAGGAAATTCTTATCGAATAATCTTTTGAGATATAAATCATAAATTATAGAAAAAAATCTATATTTTGCGTAAGATTTTAAAGCTAAATGATTTTATCTTCAGTATTCATATTTTTAAAAAATCATGTTTGGTTTCACCAAAAAAAAAAAAGTTTTCTACAACTGAAGTGGTTAAATTTACAATTTAAACACTTCAGTATTAAATTTTTAAGGAGTACAAAAAATTCTGAAGATGCATAATACAGGGATTATAAATAAAAAATAATAAGTAATGTAAATAAAAAACAATAAGGATTATAAAGAATAAACGGTAAATATTATAACAAAACGCTAGAAGGATTATGAATAAAAGTAATAAGTTATATATTAAAATTCGGAGTTCAAAAATATTTTGCTGAAGAATCCATTAAGAATTATTATTGGTCTGAATCTCGGGTGATACAGTTGACAGTGAAAGATAGCTATTTATAATAAAATATTATCGCTCTTTCGTTATGGTTAACTAAGTCTAAGCGACAGTCTTTAAGTCAAGTGCTTTTATTTTTATCATGCTTAATATGATATTATCTGGATGCACTTTAATTTTTCTGCTCACCCTGAAATAATAACTACGATCTAATTATGTTATTCTGCTTATTATATAAGAAAATACATGCACAATTATGTTACCGACTTTCAAGGTATGAAAAATCTTTCTTACTACAGAAACTAATTTCGTAATATAATATTGCTATTGGTAGTGTGAAAAAAAAGAATTAAAAGTAATATTAAGCTAAAAATATATTCAAAAATGCAAATTTTCAACTACTTCCTAAACTTTAACTAATAGTGTCTTGTCTTAATTTTGCTTGAAGCCTCAAGATTTTATCAATAGAATTGTTATGAAGAAGCATATATAAATTTCCTTAGACATCTTCCGCAAAACTTGTTCTAATATGCATGCTTTAATGCTCCGATTAAGCTAAACAAAGATTATCTCAATAATTAAAATTATATGTATGTTTTTCTTCCTAAACTGATACCCCTGCAGCACCAAAAGAATTTTACGATTACTTTGACATAATTTCTTTTTCTATCGATCGTGCCCAAGGAGAAGAAAAGTAGAGTAATAACAATCGGGCAAAATAAGAAAGAAACTTTTCCAAGGCTATAAAGACAAATTTTGAAGTATTTTTATCCAAGATGCATTTTGGACCATCAGAAAGTTAGAGGACATTAAGTTAATGGGTCATCAAATCATGCTGGTGGCTCGAGGCTAGCATACTTTGCCCTGACAATTTAGGAAATCCAACCTAAGATCTTAATCACCAGGACAAATTGTACCTGTCATTTTCTTTCCGGGATCATTTCTCTTTGTTCCAGTTTCTTCTCGTGTTGCAACAACAATCCGAAACAGTGTTCTAAATCCCCTATTTGTATTCCTCTGCATCGTTTTATTCCAAGGAACAGTTATAGTGAGTTAATAAATGCTTCGGACAGCGAATCGTTAAGTCAAGTTGGCCTTCTTACCGATTTATGAAGAAGAGGTTAGTGAAGAAATCGGAGGCATACTCGGCACTTTCCATGTAAATCCAATAGAATTAAATGATTAAAGAACGTATTAAAATAAATGTTCTGTATTTAAAAGTTAAAGCTATTATTTCCTTAATCAAAACAAATATCTATTTCATTCATTTGATAAATAAGTTTTGTTTTATTAAACGTCTTATTAAGTTTACACATTATTAACCCCTTTCTGATAGTTTAAAAATTTAATAAAGTTTTTTAAACTTTATTAAATTGTTTTTTTATAATAAATGATTGTTTTTTTGAGTGATTGTTTGAGTGATTGTTTTTTTATAATAAATGAATTAAAGGAAGACAATTTTAATTTAACTAATTTAATTAATTTCTACCGCAAGGATACCAACAATATTTTCGTTAAATAAGACTGTGTGCTTTAAGCTCAATGTCTTGAAGTAAAACACCTGTTCCTTTGATTTTATTCATCTATATTATTAATTGAGGGACTGTCATTTGATATTAGGATGCTAATTAGACGTTATTAAGGGAAATTGAATATTTATTGAATTTAACTCATTTAAAAAAATCAAAGACATGTATGACAGTGCAAAGAAAAACCATGTAAATAATCCATATAAAATTCCAAGGAAAGATATATTTATATAAAGAACAGATTCTCAAGAACTGCTTTCATGGACAAAAAAATAAAGATAGATTTAGGAGATTTTTTTATATTTACATTTATTATTTTGTATATATTTTATTATATTGTTTGTTTGTTTTTTGTTTTCATATTATATATTTTGTTGATGACAGATTATGCAGGAAAAGATTTAAACTCTTTGTTCGTGAAAACATAGAAATTATTTTATTTGATTATATAACTACTCCCAAACAACGATACAATGAAACAAATAATTTCTAAATAAGTTCACATCTCTATTTTTTTATTCCTTATTCAATAATTTAAAAAAAAGCTTACTCTGATTAATTTTCTATTTGTACAATAATGAAAATGTAATAAATATCGTTTTTAATCCATGGTATGATAAACCGTTTAGTATTGACTATAAAATAAAATTTCATAGCTATTCTATGAGAGCAGTAATTTTTTTGTGTGATTTAAAATATTTAATAAATATTAGGTAATAAATTTATTTTTATTTATTCTCAATGCTTTTAATTTGCATTTATTTTCATGAAATTTAAACTATTCTGCTTCCAGCTTATAAGTGATTCCAAAAGTATTTTTATTAAAGTGTTAAATATAACGTTCACCTAATGAAAAAAAGGCATCATTTATTAGCAATGATTTATATTATGAAATCCGAGAATACATTTTACTTACCAATGATTCAAAGAATAAACCCCAATAAGCATTTTCCAGAAAATATTTTTCCTTAAAACGAGACATAAATCATTTAATTTTATTATTATTCATTTATTGTTAAAGTGTTAAATATAAGGCTCTCTTAATAAAAAAAAATGCATACTTTATTAGCAATGATTTATATTATATAATGAAAGAATACATTTTATTACACAATGAATCAAAGAATAAACCTCACTAAACATTTATCATAGAATATTTTTCTAAAAATGGGACATAAATCATTTAATTTTATAAAAAATTCTCGTGTGAAATATCATGCACATTTATTATGACATTTGTTATGGACAAACAGCCACAAACAAAAAATGGCAACTGTAATGGGAGGATAGAAACACGCCCGAAATGCGATACGCTGAAACACCCACACAAAGATCTGATTTATAAAATCAATTTAAAAACAATGTTACGTAAAGGAATATAAGAACCTTGACGCCTATCCTTCCGGCGCCTGGTTGATTTAATAAAAAAAAAAAAAAAAAAAAATTAACAATTCATAGATCAAATTCCACATTCGTATTTTGAAAACTAATTAATATAAGCATACATTTATAATAAAATGAATTTAAATAGAAGGAATTTATTTTCAGAGAAAATATTCTTTGAGCCACTAATACTAACTTGAGTTTATTGTAATTTGATGAGTGGAAAACATTTAGGTATTGATTAATAAGGATAGCAGAACATATTTTGAAGCATCCACTGTTAATAAATGAATTTTTAATGAATATGCAACCATACTTCAGAAATTTTATTAATCTAAGATTGCAATTTTTTTTTTAATATTATGCATATCCTCAAGTCATGAATGTAGGAATCATTTGACGAGCAATCATGGATTAATGAGAGACTAATTGTTTGAATCGAATTCATTGAATGATTTGAAAGTATTTAATAGTATTAGGTATTTGGTAATAATGTTTAATGCGATATGCTTATAATTAAACATCGACATTAAATTATTAAGTTTTTAGATGTCAGTTTTAATTATAAATGCATAAAGAATTCAATTGCCTATATATTTCAAACTAAATACATTTTTATATATATCATTAAAAAACGTGAATTCATTATGATGACCTAATATATGAAAGGATTAATTATATTAATAAACTTTGAAGATCATCTGAAACATTTGAACCAAATTTTTTTCAAGAAACAAAATTTAAAAATGTAAAATTGTTATTATTTAAAATGATTTTTAAGCAGACCCATTTCTACAACAATTAATATACTCGAATTTTTCAAATTACTCAGTGTCTTTGTTCTGATATCAATTAGAAATTAATATTCGCATATGCTAAAATATCTTTACACTGAATTTAAAAGGGCATTTATTATAAGAATAAATATTAAATTTTTCCAAAACAAGCAACATATCTTTTTATATCTTGCAACATATCTTCTTACAAATGCTTTAAAAATAATGATTTTCAACATCTTTATTTCTTCTGGGATTCTAACATTTCAAAGACTTCGGCGACAGAATGAAACGCTGAATTGGGAATTCATCGATTACTTAGTAAACATAGAACTATTGTAGAAATCCGCATAAAATTAGAATAAAATAAATAAGCCTAAACAGGAAAAATAAAATTAGATAAACAAGTTTGTGGATTCACGTATCAGATAAAGAAGCTTCGCGACAAAGAAGATTCCGAAAGTTGGAAAACACAATTGTTCTGAAATGAAGCGCCGAGAGACGCGTTATAAAAAGTTTGCAGTTTCGTTGAGTTGAAAAATGGCTCAAGAATATATCAAAATTTAAATTTGCTCCAAGAATTCTCTATGGTTTTATTTATTTATTTTTCTTTTTGTTAACAATTAAGGGAAAATAACATCGTTCTTACAAAGACCTACTTGATTCTTTAAAGAATATATTTATAATATGAAATGAATTTTTTTCCACATTTTTACACCTGCATCTGCGAAGGAAATAACTATTTATGTTATTTTTATGTATTATACTTTTAAAATAATCATTTCACTTTCTTTGATTAACTAAATTTAAAGCGTAGAGAAACAAAGGGTTTCACTATAATTTTCTGCACAAATCTGTTAAGTCTTATTCTTTATTTTCATATTGGAGCAAATATTTTTGATATTATAAAATAAAAATCTTATTTAATTATTTTTTCTTCTTCTTCTTGTAAAGAAAAAAAAAGCAAGCAATATTTTAATATTATTTTTTACCTACATGTGGGATATGGTTTTGTTGTCTTATTTTTGAGAATATTTTCTCTACTCGAATTTCTTATAATTGTTTTACAATCGTTTTAGTAATTTTCTAAACATTTTGAAAAATGTTCAATTCATGGTAAATTACTTAATTTTACACACAAATTCTATAAATTTCATGATATAGACAAATTCTATAAAAATAGAAAATTACGAAACTGAAATTTAAAAAAAAAATGCTTTTACTCCCCCTTTTTTATTTTCCTCTATTTTTATAAAAAAGAAATATGCATTGCGTTTGAATTCTTTTTGCATTTTATTCTCGCTAATTTTCTATAAAAGGCAATATTTTGACTAAAATAAATCACATGTAGAGTTAATCCCTGTGTTTTGTAAAATTAATTCTGTATCAAGTGCGTGAATAAAGTCTGAAGTAAGCACAAGGTGATTATTAATATTTTAATAACTAAACTTAATTCTTCCCTCACATTTTAAAATTTTTATTAAAAAAATAAAGTACTCATGACAAAGAAAGAAAACCTCTTAAAAATATCAGTTAAGCATTTTGTCAAGAATTAGAATATGCAAGAACGAAAACTTGAAGAGATGTTTCACGTTCTACACATTCCATTATAAAACTGATTTCTCTTTGATCTGTTATAAAAAATCCCTATCGAAACTGAAAAATCATTCTTTCTTCACGTCATAAAAATCAATTACTGCAATTCAAAACGACTTAAGCCAGATTTCCGTTAAAAAGGGCATCCCCGGACACCACCGGAACCGGGAATTCCATCTTTTCCCCCTAGAAGGGGCCTTGCAAACCTAGAGTGCTTGCTTGCTGGTAAATTGAATTTGCATACCCGCGAACGAAAGCACAGACAGACAGACATGCACGGAAAAGGAATTCGGAATTTAGTTCCTCCCGTCCGTCCTCCCCAATGCCTTCCATTTCGTTTAACGCAATTGCTGTAAGGGAGGGAGGGGAAGGGGAAAGGAGGGGGGCTTACCCGTCCCGTCCCCAGGAAGACAATTTAGAATGGATGGGCCACCCGTGATAGGGGGCTGTCCGCAAATTAATGCGATTTAGGATTCTTTAGATGAATTTTTCGTTTACTTTATCAAATGACTTCTCTAAATCTTTTTATTTTATTTTATTTTTTATAAACGCCTCAGGAGATTTCTGGTACTCGCAAGAGGGGAACTTAGGCCTTTGAAGAAAATTGTAGCTCATAATGTAGCCTACTTCCTCTTCCTAAAAAGTTTTTTTTTTTCTTCTTTTGTTTATAAGGCATTTTTTGTTGTTGCAAGTTGCGCTTTGTAAAATTATTTATTTTCCTAAAGAAGAGTTTCGTATTCCTCGAATGCAGTCTCTTATTTTGATTTACTATTCTAACCTCCTTTGAAGGTTTATTACTTTAGTCTTCTCTTTATCACTGAATGAATACATAAAGCAAATAATGCATTTTTTGGGGATTTAAAACAGAATTGTAAAGATGGGTTTCGTAAGACAATTTTTAACGTTTCATTGCCTTGAAATTTTAAATAAATACAAGTAAAGTAAACAAATCAAAAATAAATCGTAAGAAAGAATTTATGCACAAGATGTTCCTTCTTTATCTGTATTATTCATTACTTTTATAATTTTAATTCAACTGATATTATACATTTGAAAACATATTATTTACAAAGAATGAATTAGAGTGAATTAAATGAATTAACATAAACATTCAATTAATTCAAGACATTTTCTTAGTTTCTTTTAAAGCTACTAAACTGATATTGTAAAGCGGTCAATATATACTAAAGGGTATTATAATGTTTTATGGCTAGAAATGATGGAACAAAAAAAGGCTTATTTTTAATTTAGGAAACTCAAATTAAAAAGTCCATAATTTTCTCTTTTTTTCCTACAATAAATTTAAAATATTTTCTGATAGCTTATTAAGCTGCAATATATTTAAAATGAAATCCAATATAATAAATGTAACAAAATGAAACGTTTAGAAACATTTTCACTTGCTGTTCCAAATTATTCCCAATGATTGTATTTTAAGGATATATTCAAATGATTTATTTTTTAATTACTACTTTCCATATTTTCTAATAAAAATCCAATGTGGAGAAATAAAAAAAATGTTTTTTATTATATTTTTTTATTCTTGGGAATGATTACTAAATTAAGATGTTTTAAATGTTTTCAAACTATATCAAATAATTTTGTAATTTTTTTATTTAAATTTAATTTGCTTTCTAATTAATTCTTATAATTAGTAAAAATTCATTATCATTACTAAATCTACACAGTTTAAAAATGATTACTATTTAGCAAGTGCATTATAATTAATGATTTCTCTACAAATATTTTATATCAAATTATTATGGTCCAATTTCGATTCTTTATTGAAGTCCGCTACGAAAAAATCCTTATTTATATCAACAAATATGAAATGTGATTGCAATTGAATGAGTTTAAATCTTTTTGAAATTTTTCTGCGTTTAATGCTTTTTATTCTTTAGAAAATTTTTAAAATTTGTTGTGACTGGATACATATATTTGATTAAATTTCTCAATTCATATCAACCGAAACAACTTTGGAAGTTATATTTTCTTAATAAATTCTCAAAAGGGCTTGTTTAGGATATTTTTTGATAGATAAAGCAAGTTTAAGTGGGTTTACTCAATATTTAACAGACAAAAATAACAGTCTATAAAAGATGCACGATTTAATGGGGCTTGCTTGAAGATGCGGGGGTAGAAGCCAAAGACATGGGCTTAATGTAATCATAGTAGTAAAGGGCAGTCTGGTTTACAGAATCTATATTTTAATTTCCGAAAACACAGCATTTAATCATAGAAATTGGAGTTATGCTGTTAGAACACACCATTTGAACTTTTTTTACAGTCTTAATATGGTGAATTGAATACAATATTTCAAGGTATACGAATCTTCTTAATGTAATATAGAATTAATATATCTTCCCATAAAATGATAGATTTATACGATATTAGCGAGCTCATTTCAGTTTTAAAAAAATTATGGCGATACAAAACACACACAAAAATTCCCGTAAATCTGACAAATATTATAATAGCGTAGTAATTTTAGAATATATATATATATATATATATATATATATATATATATATATATATATATATATATATATATATATATATATATATATATATATATATATATATATATATATATATATATATGTGTGTGTGTGTGTGTGTGTGTGTGTGTGTGTGTGTGTGTGTGATTTGCAATAATAACTTTTGTATTCATCGATGTGTGTTCTTTTTCCAAAAAAGTCGCAAAAATAATGTATTGCTCTATGCTTTACTTTCGGTGCATCAATGTTTTCCCTTCTTTCCGAATTTTGTGGTACATTTACTGTAACCGAATGTTATTATGTTATTTTAAGTATTAAAAGTATTTGTTACATTGAGTAGTAGATCATTGCATTATCTAGGATAATATATATTTTGCTGCACTAGGATAATATATAATATTTGCTAAGATAATATATACACTTTCTGTACCTCTTACTGAAAAAAATATCTATCTATCTATTATTTTTTCAATTAAGATTCAATTTTTTTCTGTGTTCTTCTGTGTAAATAAAACAATTTGGAGTTTCAGCTTTTGATGTTTTCATTATAAATATATAATATATATTTATATATTGTCCTAATTATAAATATATAATATGGATATATTTATACTGTCTGTATTATTTATACTTATATTTTACTAATAAATTATTACATACCAGATATATTAGAGAAATCATCCAGCATATCTTTTAATAATTATTTATATATATGATATATTTTAGTCGCAATTATGTAGCAAAAACTGATCGCAGCAAATCTTTGAATACATTGAATGACATTTTGAATTAATGGTTTTCAAAGTTTCGTTGTCTGTCACTGTTAAGATCCTTTATTTTCATTTTAATATATTCCCAAATTATATTCTTAATGGTAACAGCTCTCCACCAATATATCGATTTTAATTTCCGTATACAGTATTTAAATTTTCTTTTAACAGAGAGTTCACTCCATGATACTTAAATTCGTCTACAAATTCGGATGCAGTGCCTTTTATCTCAAACCTTACCAGCAATACTGTTGTTGGCCAGCTATTTACTATGTGGCCGGGTGGAATCTCCAGAATTATAGCTTCTGTAGTGTCAAGCCAAGACATTAACTCCGAAGTTATGCGTATCTCAATACTGCGACATGCTGCCTAACACTTCTCTGTTGTTAGATTGCGTACAAATTGGTTATTTGTGCAGTATGAGTTAGTTACATGGCATTCGATTGCTCCATGGTGTAGTCTGAGACAGGATACTATTATCTCGAAACTATGTCTTCACAATCTAGCGTATGAACACGAAGGAACATAGACGTAGTTGGAATCACTTTTTGGCTATTGAATTAATAAATAACTTAAATTGCTCTGCCTTTTGAATAATAATTGAAAAAATGGACTGTGATCGTAGATGAAAAATATTAGATGAAAAAGTAAGAATTGTGCTGAGAACTGAAGGAAATTTTCTCTGTAATTAAAAAATCATTATAAAGAAAACCATTCATGTCCTTGAGAGAATAATATATATGGTTTCTGTATGTAAAGATTTTCTAATATTATACGAAAATACAATATAATAATAATAATAATTGTAAATGTTATATAATGAGATTTTCTTTTGTATCAATCTAAGCTAAATTCGTTTTTACGAAGATTTATGACATCTTGAATATAGTCTCTAATCTTTACTACTAATAAAAGAGAATGTGTGTGTTGATGATTTACATGACAGACTTTTTAATCTATAGTTACAAAATAAAGCACATGCATGTATTTTGGAATATAGAAATGTGCTACTCGGTATTATTTTTTTTGAAATATTTAATTAATTAAAAATTAAATTTTAAGTAAATAAAAAATGAGCTAAGTTTTAGCGATTTTTTCATTGATTACCATCAAAACAATAATTGCACAAAATTTGATGCTGCCCCATTTCTAAATTTAACAAAAATAACCTTTTAATGATACCTAGTTAAAAATCATGCAAATATTTCCTAAATTTTGTTAGATTTTTAAAATTATTATTATTATAATATGAATAATTTCCAACTATCGATTACATTGTGGTCTTCAAATTCGAACAGCTTTCAGTGTTGCATTATGTGATTATCCTCATTTGTTGAAAACTAAACAAAAACGATTCTGTTTAATTTGTGTGTAGTGAGCAAGACGAATAAAAATTCTAAATTATTGTTGAATTAAATTAACTGAAATTAAATTAGATTAACTGAACATTTACGTTTGTTAGCTCTATGATATCGTAGGATTGATCTCCTTTGCGAGGATTCGTATAAACAATGAAAATAACAAATGCAAAAACAAACAAGACAAGACATTAAAATAACACAATTTTAATGTCTTCTAACATGTATTAAACAACTAATGACTTGTGACATGTAATTAACACCTCTAATGATTGAATTTGTTGTTTCTAATCGATTTAACTGAAATTAAGCATAACCAATGTCACCGGCGAGCTATTTATTCCGCAAAGGTCATTAGTTATTAAAAAAAAAAAATAAACGAGCCCATGATTTTTGAAAAATATTTGTCGTAGCAGAATTCGGATCTAATTATTGTTGTATATTTATTCAATAATTCGGGACTTTTCCTTTTCATTAGCAAATATTTAGTAAATTTACTGGTACATATTAGGAAATACATTAGTTTTTATTTCACAAACTTCAGCAATTAATGAAGAATAATTCTTAAAATTCACATTTGAAATATTTTGTCTGTAGAAACATTAGCAAAGCAATTTTCATCGAACGTTTATAAAAATTATTTCCTAATATAACTTCTCCGATTTAACAAAAAAAAATTAGTCTAGCGCAATAAGAAACAATTTTTAAGCTATATACAAAATAAACAGTATATTCAGCTTTCGCAAAAAAATGAGTAACAGTATCTAAAACTAAAAAGAAAATCAATATTGCTTCCTTGTGAAAGTAAACCTTGATTTTAAATACATCAAAAATTTAATTTAAAAAACATACTTTCAGTAAAAACCTATTCAACATGGAAAAACACAACGCACTTTTTATCTACAGAATTTTGAAAGTAAGCATTTGCTAAATCTAAGCTGTCTTATATTATTTATTATTGATACTAATGGCTATTATAGGATAAAATGAATCCAAAAGTTTCTTCCATATCTATTTGAAGTGTTTAGTCTATGCTGACTTTCGTCCAATTAATTGTAAATTCCACAATGGATAGGTCGGATTTCTTTATTTGGGATACCGTCAGCTCGAAACAATGAAAAAAAATTACTGTAAAGTAATATATGATTTTAAAGTAAACTTAAAATATGATTATAAAATTATTTAAAAATCTTAAAAAGTTATAAAATTTTTCAACTGATAGCTCTGAAACAAAATTCTTTTTGAATTTTCAGATTTTGTAAATTAAATTTTTTGACAAAACATTTTTGAATGTTGTGATAGTAAAATTTCAAATTTTTTCTTGTTTCTTATTTAAAGAAAATTTCAAAAAAAAATATCACTCCCAATTAAAAATTTTATCTTATTTTTTATATATATGCTAAATCTGATAGCTCTAGTTATAATAATCTGTCTTTTAGAAGCATCAACACACACATTCATTTTTAATATAACTAGAGTTAAAATATATTAAACAATACATTTTATAACAGCAATGCATGCTTTTAAATAGTCTATAGCGTTTCATTTATGCTTATTCTTATCGATTTTTTTCTCAATAGTTTTTATTTTAATTTTTTATCATTATTTAAATTAGGTTACTTTTTTCAACTTGATTTTTCAGCTCCAGATTTATCTGAAAATCTTACATCTTTTTTTCGATATTAATTTCTTCATAAAAATTTTCAATACCTCCATATAATGAAATGTATTATTATTTTGGATTTATAAATTTCTTCAAATAATTGTATTTTTTTTAATTACTATAAATAACTTTCATCAAAAATTTAGCATTGAATGCTCGTTTAGCAAGATTAAAAATATATATAAAAATTATTGTATTCATTCAATGAATGTTTGCAATCTCTTTATCAATCCAGAATTGCTTTTTCTTAATAACTCAAATAGAGGAATTTTTCTCTTGATTATTTCAGATCGAAACTACATTATTTCAATATGCAATCAATTTAATTAAATATGCGTCTTTCGAGAGATCAACTATTTCGTCTAAAGAATAACTATATCAAAACGTTTAAATATTTGAGTATATTTTTATATTGTCCACCGATCCTGTTATTTTCCCAAAGATCAGCTCCAGTATTCAGATGGTCTTTAATTATATTTTATTTATTTATAATCTTGTTTTCTCTTTCTCTTTCTAAATTATATCTGCATCCTTATCCATCTATCTTAAAGTTAATCACTTTCCGTTTATTTTGTAACCACTTATGATAACAGTATTACGCGAAAAGAAGGAATAATATTTTTTTTTCTTGGACAGATTGACTTTTTGCTTTTTAATAGGCATTTGTGTATGAAAAAAAAATAATGATTTTTTTTTTTTCATCCAGAGTTTTTATCTGTATTTTTTTCATATCTCCTTGTTCAGCATTTTATCTTTTCTTTATCTGTGAAATATCTTTTAGGAAATTACCGACTTTTCATTAATCGTTTTTTTAAGTGTGTATCTTTAATAAGATTTTCTAATCTGCTTAATTCACACTGAATAAGAATATGAAAGCATAAAGTTGGCATTTATGTGAATTCCTTTTCGTAAAAAGGATTTTCATTTCATTTCCTTGAATGAAAGAATATATTTTTTTTTGTATTAAAATTGAAAATAAAATACACCGAAGTTTTTTTTTTTATTTGTTTCAATAATTTTCCACAAATACTAAAGATTTATGTAGGAGATAATTTGTATTAATGCAGCATGCTTCCATTCATCTGAATACCTCTTCCTTCTAATACTAAAATAAATAAATAAGGTTGAATTTCAAGAAACTTTTTTTTGTAACGCATAAAATAAATGTATTTTTAGCATTTATTTTCGGTACAATGCTTCTTTTAGGTTTGTTACGAATTCTTCTTAAATATTTCAAACTGATCCATACTCCAATGTATTTAAAATTTATATAAAGTAAAAGAAAAAGAAATGGATGCTTTGTGACTAAATTCTTCTTCTTCTTTTTATTATAAATTTCCCTCAGAAGGTTTTCAAGTTATTATTTTGCATTGGTTTTTTTTATATAAGCGATAAATATAAATTATGTTCATATATATCCGTACTCATTGTCATATTTTCCCGTCATTATTATTTAGATAATTAAATTATATAGAATATTTATCTATATATTTTAATAAATAAATATAGAGCACATTATTTTTAAATATACAAGGTGAACATGTATTCTCTTAAAACACGCAATGGCAAATATCAGTTTATATTTTGTACAGAAATAGTACGTTTTCATGTATAAATGTATATAAAAATGTTTAAATTAAAATATTTATATTTGAATATTTTACTTTATACTAAATAAGAATTAATCAAAAATGTTTAAAATTCATTTTTAATATTAAACTTACATCTTTAAAAACTATTTAATTTTTGAAAAAAATTGCATAAGGAAGTACGTTTATATTAAACAAAAATATTCCTAATTTTAAATACTTTTAAATTATTGAAAAAAATTGAATTATGCAAGTTAATTTATATTGTTCAAGATAAAAAAGAAAAATTTTATTAATGATTTCACATTATTGTACTATATCAGGTTTTTGTAGTCAAACAAATATTCACTTCACAAGAGGATATTGATTTAACTAAAAATATAAAATCTCACTTTTATACATGCGGTTTTCACCTAATAAATCAAGTTCTATTACGCAAAGATATTTATTTATAAAACTTCAAGCTGCTGTAATAACGTCTTTAAAGACTCTAACTTTTAAACACATTATAAAAATTAAAAAATGCACAGATCAGCTGCTAAAGTATCCTTGTTTTTTATGGAGGGTTTTAACATTATCAAGTATTTCCATTTAAATTTCTGGAATGATTGTAAGGAGTTAGTACACAGGAAGTGAAAACAAAGCCTATTTATGAAGCTGGATCCAATCAAGGCATTTACACAAAACGATTTTTAATCACTTTTTTAACGGCATGGTCGATAATTAGAAGTCGTAACTTGCATTTTGTGGGTGTAAGAAAGCACCAGAAGGAAAACGCTTATTGGTGAATAGCAAGAATGCTTAACTTCTAAAACTCCGCCTTGTGGCTTATTGGTAAAAGATTTCCCTTGATATTTCCCGTTAAATTTTATGAAAACTTGAATTTTATGTTGATTTTTATGCGGGCTGCTCTTACCAAGCTGCTACCTTTATCTTCTGTTAAGTTGTGGTTCAAAATTAAAAGTATAATTTCACTGATATATTTTAATCCTTTCATAAAAAATGGTATTCATTTTCATTTCTTCGAAAATTGGAAAAAAATTAAGACTGATTTGAATACCAGAAACTATTATTCCGATTAAATTTTATTGACAGAACTTGTGTATTGAAAGCAAGTTTCTGATGTTTTTAGAAATGTAGAAACAAATTTAATAGAAATCAGAGTCATTATTAATGACTATTCATACATTTATTTAATATCATGAAAATAATTTGATTTCGGCTATATTGTTTAACTATTTGAAACAACTTACCATTACTTGGTTAATTAGTGGTAATGACCTGAATTGGGATTTTCAAAATAAACAATTACCAAGACTATTTCGTTTAATTAATCAAAATTAACTATTAACTCAGCAAGAACTATTCCATTCATGTTGATTAACTAATAAGTAGCGGATATTCATGGAATATATTTAATACTAAGTTAAGTTTAAAGAAGAACCCTCCTTTACTTTCATTTCGTGTTTCATAGAATGCCGAACTTTCGTTCTTTTAACGGAAATATAATAAATTCAAAAATTAGCAGTCGAGTTCATTTCATATTCCATTTGAAAATGAAGTTCTACTCACCCGATATTTTTCACAATGTAGAACAAGAATAGTTGAAGATGCTAAATTTAGCTGTTTCGATTAATTTAAGTTACATAATAATTTTTAGGGTGAATATCAAATAACTTAGTTGCGTATAAATGTAACATTTTACACACTGGAAACATTCTTTCATTAAATGAAATTTTCAACATGTTTAAATTTCTGATCAACAAACGATATCTTCGAGTCATATACAAAGAAATTTATAAATCTAAAATAAGAAAGATACGAGTTTAAAAACAGAAAAATAACTACTTCAACTGAATTCATTTAAGCCAATAACGTTCACTTCTTATCAGTGACGAGAAGTCCTTCGTGTGCGTTAGTTACTTAAATTAAGCGCAGATAATATGCTAACAGAAAAATAAATAAAAAAAAAAATACGAATTTAGAATACCTTTTATTTGGTCTATTAGATTATACAGTTATATATATATATATATATATATATATATATATATATATATATATATATATATATATATATATATATATATATATATATATATATTTAAAAGACAACATAAATAATTTTATCTTGAGAAAATTGTTGTTTATTCCCATGTAAAAAGTCTTCACAACAAAAAAACTTGTTCTTGAATCATCTACGACACGCGGCATTTATTAATTTCATTGGATTTTTCTTGAAGATTGATTGATTTAGTGGTCAGTGTATACACTTCTCCTTATTTCATCGGACTTCAACAAATTTAATTCTGGCTATTTTACAACTAACTTAAATGTCTAAGAGGGTTCGTGACCTTGCATCAGGTGAACTACACATGAAACAAGCGTTAATTCTCATTGTAAATGTTTAATTTAAGTAAATACTACCATTAAGAACTATTTTGTTTTATGATAGATATATTAAAATCGGTCTATAGTTAGAAACATTTTGTTTTCTTTTAAATAATTTTTAGAACATGTTTTAATAAGGAAACATAAATCTGTAAGAAATGTTCTTCTTTCTGTAAAAAATATTCTGCAAAATGTCTTTCTGTAAAAAACGTTTTCTTACAAATATATTTTTTATTCTTCTAAGCAAGTGATTTCCTTACGGTCCTCTTTTTCGAAACAACAGCAACGACAATAATAATAAAAATAATAAAAATAAAATATAAATAAATATTATACTATATTTTTACTAGTCTTGAATTCTTTTGCCGTAGTTTGATGTTGATTTACTGCGTGTGCATGTATTCGATTTTATCTGCTCAAAAATGTGTTATATACAGCTTATGATTCGTTATACCCTTTTATTTGCCTGCGTTTTATTTTCATAATAACGTTATTAATTTATTCACATAATTTTCTCAGTAATACATAAATAGCTTGTTTTATCATGTTTTATTTACATAATAACGTTATTAGCAAAATAACTTTATGGATCTTTTTCAATTGTAAATTCTAAAAGATTTCTGCAGAAAATTGTATCATAACTTATTTTATCATGGTTAATTTTCTTAATAACGTTATTATTTCATTCAGATATATATGTATCTTTTTTTATCATGTTTAATTTTCATAATAAATTTATTCCATTCACATAATTTTCGCAGTAATACTTAGATATCTTGTATAATCATGTCATATTTTCATAATAAATTATTACCATAATAACATAAATAACGTTATTATCATAATAAAGTTGTGGATCGTTTTCAATTGTCAATGATAAAAGATTTCTGAATTCTTTTAATCAGATCTTGCTTTATCATATTTTATTTTCATTTTAACGTTATTAATTCATTCAAATAATTTTCTCAATGATACATAGATAAAATAAAATCCAAGTCATATTTTATAAAATAATTGGATCAATAAAAAAATAAATCACTTGGTAGTGAATTTTTATTTCCTGAGCAAATAATTTAATTATTTTATCGAATATTTTAATCATTCTATAATTTAACAAAATTTCTTTAATCATTTTATTTAAGCTTATTTTAATTGGGTCGTTTTCAATTGCAAATGATAAAAGTTTTCTGAAAAAAATGCGTATTATATCTTATTCTTTATTAACAATCATTTCTGTACTATCAAAAACAAGGATAACTAATAAAATATCATTTAAAATCAGTAAAAAATTTATTTAGGTACCCAAGCATAATTTATTTTGAATCCTCATTTGGAAAAAGTGAACTGTGGATATTTGAAACAATAAAAAAACATGAATCTAACATTTTATAAAAGAAATAATTTGTTGTTTCATCAAAAATTAAAAAAAAAAATACACAAAAAAAATACTCTAAAAATCAATTTTAATCTCCTTTCAAGTCTGCTTCAAGAGATTAACTGAGAGATAACAAGTAAAAAAAAGCTTTTCTTGTTAAATACTGATTAACAAACAAGTGTACATTACAAAAAAAGTTAAAAGTTTCAAAGCGAAGATAGAAACTAATTATAATTGATAAGGGATTAGCGTCTAGACACATGGTAAAATTAATGTGATCTTAAATTAGAAAATAAAAGATTTCTCGTTAAGGATTTAATCGTGACATTCAATTAGTTTAATTCTTAACTGTGACTTTAAAAACTCATCATGGGCATAGGAAAAAAAAAGAACAATCGAAATCAACAAAAGTATTAAACTGCTTTATCGGCGATGAAAAGTGAAATAATTTCACTTTCAAACAATGAATTAAAGTTAAGACCAGAGGTTGAGAAATATCAATTTTATAGGACCAAATCCACTTCCTTATTTTGTAATATCTTTAGTCAGCAATCAATGCATTTGCCTTTAAATTAAACATCTTTGTCTTTATATTTTGTTAACGCCACTCTGTGTACAAAGAATGTTCCCGAGCTTCTTTCGCTGTGTTGCCTCATTTAAATTTTCTAATGAGCTATTACATTCTCAGCAAGTCCCCCTTTTGAAATGGCTTCTTGATTGAAAAAGAGGAAATTCTTGTACGGGTTCAAATGAAGCTCGTTTTTTATTATCCAAAAGTGACAATTTTTTTCTTATCTCTTTTTATGCGTGAGCAAGCAAATTTCGATGTTATTTTTGGCACCAGGGTCTTTTTTTTTCTCTATTTAATCGATATTTTTTCCCTCCATCTCGGAAATTTAGTTAGATAGTAGCTGAATGTTTGGTCTTGTCTTTGTCTTTTTAAATGAATAAAATAGCAAGCTAATTATTACGAACAAGTTTTATAATACTACCTTAAAAGTAAAGTAAACAGAATTTTTGACCTATACCCCTCTTCTCTCTCTCTCTCTTTATCTATATATATATTTATAAAAAAATATTAATATAGATTCTTATATATAAAAATCTATAACATATATATATATATGTATGTATGTATGTATGTATATACTCATGGATAAAGTACACTTATTGCTTTACTATACAGAATAAATATTACCAATGCTTGTCAATTTTTTCAACTTTTCACGATTTAAACATTTTGCAGAAATATAAAGACCGTTAAATGTATTAAAATAAATTGTGAATAAAATTTCGATATGAAATAAAATTTGACAAATAAATAATTCTTTTCCTGCTTCTAACATCTCTGAGAACATGTAAAAAATCTATGTAAAATCAACATTTAAATTTCGTGTTACATATTTAAAAGTATTTATATTTGAATAATTTCTGATGCATAATACAGAAAGATTTTTAAAAAGTGAGATTGTCAGTTGTCAGCTGTATTTAATTTAAAATACGAACTTTATTTTTTACCAATAAATCTTCATACTTCATAAGGACAAATATATTTCTGAAGAAAATTAAAAGAGATTTAAACCTCTAATTTAAAATATCGTAAATGATATTGCTTTAAGTTTGATTTGTCTGTCCTGATTCTATTTATATTTCAATCTGCACTTAATTTCATTGGAAAAATAAGTGCACAAAAATGTACAAAAGTACTTAAAATTGTTGAAACACACATTAATATGAATTTAACAACTACAGCATCTTAAAGTAAGACTTGTTTTAAATCACAAATGATCGCTAAATGTTGCCTTTCGTTCTACTGACACCAGATCCGCTTACCCGACGGCCTTTCGGTAGAATCGTGCTTTAAACCTGAAACCCTCTGGTTGGGAAGCCAAGACCTCACCACCAGACCACCATGTCCCCACAGAAATTATATAAGAATATTAAACAACATCTTTTTAATATCTGCCATTTTGACGAAATCATAGATATGAAGTTACGTTTCAACGACTTAGATGAAATGTAATGTAAATATTATTTGTGAAGAACCTATTCGCCTTAGGCGATTATTTCGCAAATATTTATCACGTAATTGTATGAATAAAATTTACCGATGCACGTGTGTCAAGATAAATAATTGGCATTTTCTAAATTCTATTGATAAGACAGAAGCATGTATAATAAACATGATTTTTAGATATAAGTTTAAATATTTTTTTCTAAATGTATACTTAAAATGCTGAAGAATTTTTTAAGAAAGAAAAACTTTGAATATGAATTTATTCATTGAATTATTCTGAAGTAAATAATAATTTATTTCAGATGTAAAATCACTCTGCTTTCACGAAAACTCCAATTATTTTCTTCAAATTTTTCGTTTATCATTTTTAGGATAAGTATTTTTCAGTAACTACAAGTACTTCCTTTTCAATACATTTTGGAAAAAAATAGCATTAATAAATAAATCCGTTTGGGAAATACATTTACATTTCGTTCATTTTGTTTTGAAATGCTTATTTCTGTGCAAAATGAACGGCGCAGTAAGAGCATAAATATTTGAAGTAATGCATTTCTTTTCTAATAATGTCTAGTTGCCTAAGGTGGTATTTATGATTTTTCTTTGCCATAATGGGCTGTATTTTTATCAGAGTTATTACTGCTCAACTCATTTCGTAAGAACATTTAGACTTAATGCACAACTTTCATAGCAAAGGAGGTTTCTTTTTTTACTAGATATTCTAAGAAAAGAATTAATTTTTTAGTATTATTGAATTCTGTAATAACAATATCCATTAAGAATTGAAAGCTTAGTGAGTCAAGGTTACGATTATTGAGATTTTCATTTCTCTTTCTTCTTACTTTATATAATGGAATAATAATACCTTTAATTTTAGATGAACTTAAAAAAGAAGTTTTGTTTTCATATAATATATTATTATTTATATAAACTTTCCAGAAATTTAAATAAATTATTGAAAATTTATTGACAAGATAAAAATGTCAAATAATCATAACAGTTCTAGATTTTTTTTGCTTTCTAAAAGATTTTGTTTCAATTATCTTTAATCTATAGAAAACTTTCTTTAACAAATATTTGACTTTTTTATTTTAATTATAATATAAACTTTCAATAAAAATGATTTTTTTACAAATAAAAAATATTAAAACTTAAAATTTTCGATTACGTAAAAAATGATATTAGATAATAGATGGCAAAATATAATATATTCATTTTTCATTCCTTTAATGTTCTTACAGACTTTTGTTTTATTTTTATTTCAATAATAACAATTAATTTATTTTATATCGTGTATCTTGTAATGGTTTCCTAATGATAAAATGCTAATATAATTATCAAGCAATCACACAATTATCTGAATATATTTGTTTAGATAATGAAAATCACGATATGAATATATTTGCTTAGATAATTTTATTAGATAAGGATATATATTTTTTCAAAAAAATGTTAACTAAGTGTCCTTTCTCTTAAGATGTGAAAATCACAACTCTTGTCTTTTAGAAAAAATATTCTGAATCATACTCAATAGTTTTTAAATAAAGAATTTATTAATACCAGACGAAATAATTTATTTTCAATTCATACTATAACTTATTCAAAAGAGTTAAAACATTTTTAAAGTAAATAAGACTATAATAAATATTTTTTTATCTAATGATGAATTCTATTGATTTGGAATAGTTTGCTTATAAGTCAAAAAAGTTTATGAATTTTAAGTAATGAGAATTTAGACAACACCCTTCAGAAAGAAAAATATATATATTTCTCTTTAAATATATGCAAATAAATTTGTTAGAAATATATTTATTACCTAAAGGATTTTTTATATTTAAATGTTTTTAATATTTTAATGTTCCATAACATTATTGCAAATTTGATACAAATCAAAAATAATGAAAAGGGATTCTTTTACTGAATATCTCGTTCAATCTGATGATTTTTTCTAAAAATGTGCTTTATGGAAATTTGCATTACAAATTACTAGTGCAAAGCGAAGCTTTGGTCACAAGCATGAATGAAAAAAATCTGTTTTTATAGTTATTATTATAGTGTGGTTTCTATTAATACCTTTACTACATCAGTGTTCATCAGAAATAGGAAAACTGAGGAAAGGATGTTACTAAGTGAATTATTTATAATAATTCTTAGTTCTTTCCCATTGATAAAAATATTAATAATTCAGAATCGTTTCCTTTTTTCTGATGCATATGTATTAAATATTATGATCCATTGTCTATAATTATTTTATTCAAACTTTCTATTTTCACGAGTGACAGAATTTCGTTTAAGAATACTAACACATTTACTTCATAAATATTTTCTTGTACCCAAAATTATCTAGATTATGAGCTTTGGTAGCTCTAGATGTAATGGAGTCTAATATGTTCAGATGTGCGGCATTATTCATTCTCAAATCATGTTTAAGATTAATCATGTAATGCTATTTTCAATTACTCCAGCTTATGCAGAGAAAATTAAAAGCCATATTTCTATAAAATAGTATGCTAAAGAGAAATGCATATATCAAAAATAGGTATCACAATGCTCAGTACGTGTCATACAACGTACATACGCCACTTTGCAACTAATTTTAAAATCGACCGTGACCTGATGAAGTGCCGCGAGCGTAAAAGAATCAATCACGCAACTTTTCCAACTGTATTTTTTTTTCTGGCTAGAAGCAATATGCAGACAAAAAAGCAAAACTTGGAAAGGAAACTTGAATGGAAGTAGGGCGTAGCACCGATATATCCAATAGATGTAGTTTTTCCCGCAAACACCGGGGCGGAACCGACAGAGAAATGTGAACGCTGTGAAGTAAAGTAACAATCCATGTCAGTGAGTCAAGCGCAAGACGTATTCTGATCAATGCATTTGCGGAGTGAGCCGGTTTTTTCCTTAAACAATGAGGCCTGCTTTTTTCATCAGAACCTGAAAAACATTGATGCATGAATCTGCATTCAAAGAGGGCTATTCCCATTTTATTTCCCATTCTTTTCAG
Source organism: Argiope bruennichi (assembly GCF_947563725.1). Lineage (NCBI taxonomy): Eukaryota > Metazoa > Arthropoda > Arachnida > Araneae > Araneidae > Argiope > Argiope bruennichi. The sequence goes on from NC_079155.1 coordinate 6,675,260, forward strand.
TTCTATTCATCGAGAATTTCGAATGTTACTAGGATTACTAATACTTTAATACTTATCATTGGAAATTATTATACTTATAATTAAATACTTATAATTAAATACTTATTAATACTTATATTATTATATATCTAATTTATATTATTTTATTTATTTTATATTATTATGTATTATTATATATCTACTTATAATTGAAAATTCATAATGTTTATTAATTCACATATCAACTATATCTAAAGCAAAATTACTGAAAGCATAATTTCACAATCAATTCAATTTATATAATTTATCACTATTTAAGTTCTCCAAACGCAATTAAATATATTTATATTATTATTAATTCATTTCCTATCAAAACTGAGACAAAAATGTATTGTAATGATTTTTTTTATCTGATGCATAAAAATTAATGCACAAAATATGTTTTATCTAAAATATCAGTGAGCATAATTCGATAAAAACATTTTCCTATGTTTTTTACGCTTAAATTCGCATATATTTTGAAATTTTTTTTATATAAAATATGATTTATTTATTGCATTTATGCTTTAATTTCAGTACTTTTTCATGTAGCATTAATTATGAATGTGTTCTGTAAATATTTTTGAACTACTTGTTTTGAACAATTACTACTATCTTTATTGTCATTATCTTTCCGTTATTAAATAAACTTGTTTGGTTTATTTAAAGCCCCTATGCGACCGCCATTTTTATCACAAATATTTCTTGAACAAAATATTATCGTAATCTTTATCACTAGAATTTAAATATTGTAATTAATTATTTTTTTTTTCTTATATACATGCATATGGACGCCACTATAAAATGTTTTCAAGACACATCGAATATTTTAAAAGTAAGAAAATGATTCACGTTAAAAAGACTTTGCTTATTTCTTTCAATATAATCACAGTTTAGGTAAAACAATAATCTGAAAACAAAATAATAAAATGGCAAATAATAAAATTTTAAGCATAGGGAAAATGAGTTTTTAAATATTTCTTAAATGTAAAATACGATAATAAGTATATTATGGTATTTAAATTGCACTGTCTATCTTTAATATTAACTTTAATTGTTGGAGGGATAAGTATTAAAAAATATCACCAGCAGAATCATATTTTCTTTTAAAGGAAAACTAAATTTTTTACTAATCTAAATTACTGAACTTAATTGAAAAGGATTTCCCTAACTCCTCTAGCACAATTTTTTTTAAAGATTTCTAGAAGACAAAGCTTGAAAAATAGGTATAACTGATTTGCTAAAATCAGAAGGTGAAACATATAGTGAATATAAAATAAATTATGTAAACATAAATAACCGTCATATGAAGCGCAGCAAAAATGTATTATTTGCAATATAAAGCAAAATTTGCTTTTGTAACAGTTGCATTACTCTTACCTTCCCTTTTGGATACTAGATGGCGATGCCTGATTAGGCCATCCCATATGTCATCCCATAGTGCATTGCGATTGTAATGAGAATGAGATGTGACGCTGAACTGTAAAGTCGCGCGCGTGAATGTTTTGTGTTTGTGCTTGTTTTAAGTGTGTGAATGTGATTATTAAAAGAAATGTTTCCAACAACATTCGTCCTGTTGCTTCCTGCACAGATCATAATAATCTACATACCACCACACTTTAAATTTTTTAACATTTAAATTACATTGTCTATCTCTTTAATTTAAATTTATCATTAGAACTATCATATTTTCCTTTAAAGAGAAAGTAAATTTGTTTTGAATCGAAATTATTGAACTTAATCTAAAATGATTTCCTTACCTCCTCCCGTATTTTTTAAAAAAGATTTCTAGGAGACAAAGTTTAAAAAAATACCTGCAACTGATTTGCTGAAATCGGTGGTGAATCATATAGTAAATATAAAATAAAACATACAACAGACACAACTAGTAGCAACAAAAATGTATATATTTGTAATATAAAGCAAAAGTTGCTTTAAACTATTCAACATTTTTATTTGATATGAATTTCAAATATTAAAAAAAAGCAACAACGTTTTTTTAATCCCAAATTTTGCTTATCTGAAAGAACTTGTACTGAAAACCATTTTTCTTCCAAAACTTGTTAAATATTCCATTGTATTTGGAGATTCAAATATTTTACTTTGCATTAAGCAGCGATGTAAATATGCACATTTTTAAAAAATGGTACTGCGTTAACAATATTGGAAACTGATTGTTGAAAATGCGTTTTGGTTTTTCGTTAACTAAAACAAAAATAGCCACTAATTTTTTGTATTGCCTCGAAATTAAAAACTAACCAGAGTTTTAATTTACTGAAAAAAAATTATCTAGAAGATGCTTAATGTTCGAACATTTGAAACAGATTGAGGACATGAGTTTCCACTTAGTTGTACAACTTTCTAAATGAATGATTTCAGGGAGAAAATTTGTCCAAATTACTGGAATCGAAAAAACGTGCTTGGAAACTCTTATCTTCCGTTTGTTCCATTCAATTTTAATCACGCGTTACTCTAGTGTTCATTACAAAAAAAAAAAAAAATGTATATTGATAATTTTTGCCTTTCATTTTCAAGCAAAGAAATATTTGTTCTAAAAATAGATTTCGTACATGTTTAAATGAATTTAATTGAATTAAGTAAGTTTTAAAATCTGAACCAAACTCATCGACGTTTCTATCTCTACACGATAATAGAAAAACTGAAGGAATCATCTCGCAGTAAAATATTTGTAATTACTTAAATAAAGTATTACTTTAAATTTTCTGAAACTTTTCAATAATCATTGATGAAATAATATTGGAAAAATTTCTTTTTATTTTTTCAAGAGCTAATATGTGAAAATAATTCCAACTGTCTTTATATTTATTGTTATTCTTTTCATATAAAAAATAACATATTTTTAATCATACCGTATTACACGGCATTTAAAATTGTTAACAGAATATTTAATGTTTAGAAATAACTTATTTCCAGTGCTTTAGAAAGTAAAATAATTTCTTATATGGGCAAGAATTTTAAGATCTTATCAGATATTTATTCGGTACAATTTGCTATATGTTGAATTTAAATATGCAGTAATATTATTTTTTAACCTGTTACTTTCCTTATGATAGTATCGATCAATATATCATACAGAGAGGTACGACAAATATATCTAAATAATATTGAAATCACAAGAAAAAAGACAATAAATAAAAATATTTCAAAGAGGAATTTTCTTAGAATATTAAACTTGCTTTTGCAGTCATAAGTATCCATTATTTGGTGTGAGAAAGCAGCTACTCCATGTGTGATATTGGTTTTATTTATGTCACTTTTATTGATTTCTGCTTTGTATTTGTAATATATCGATGAAGAAATTTTAATATAATTATTCTTAATAATCTCTGCCTGTTGAAATTTATTTTGAATGCATTTATGTAATTTTTGGAAATGTGGGTGATTTTTTTTTTTTTTTTTCATTTTGACATTATTAATTCTGATTTACATTCTCAGTTTCAATATTTTATTATGAGCATTTAATTAATTGATTTAATTTTCAAAAAAATGTATGCGTTTTCTTTTTTAACCAATTTGAATGCTTCAATATGTTTAGTATTATTTTATCATTAAACTGTATTCGGTACCATAGAAATATTTTTTACTGATCAAAGAAAAATCAAAAGAAATTCTCAACAAAAAGAAAAGATCAAAAAGAAATTCTCAACTTCAGGCTGTACTTTACAATAATAGTATGTATCAATATTTTATTCTTATATGATTTATTAATAATATACATGATAAAATACCGTAACAGATATCTGCTTTTCCTGCTTTGCATAAAAATGTTAAAAACTGTTACAAAAAAATCTGAAGAATAATTTTCAGAAGCAATTCTGCGTTGTTAGAAGAACAATATTTAATTTATATTTTAAAGATAAAATTTACTTCATTCCTTCGTGTGTGCAGAAATTATATGTATTAAAAAAATTATGTTCAACATTTTTAAAACGATTTTGTTTACAAAATATGAAACTTTATTTTTTTTAGAATAGTGAATGTTTGTGTATTTAATACATGCTTGTCAAAGATGTACCTATTATGATTACAATGTGGTGCATAATAAATACATCATTAAATATTTCACGAAATTACATGCATGAGAAGTTTAATGATTAAAATAAAAAAGTTTAAAGGAACTAAAAAGTAAACTATTGTCTGTGCTTAAAAAAATAATCATTTTGTCAATACATGGTAAATACTTTTTAAAGTATCAACATTTTTTTATAATGTAAACAGTTTGAAGCTATTCATGTTTCTTTGAAAGGAATGTTTCAAGTTCTTTGAAGCCAATTATTTAGCGCATTCTGTTAGTTTTACTGTAGAATATAATCGGATCAAGTGTATAGGTGAAAAAAAAAATCCTTGTCTTTCATCTTTCGAAGCAATAATTATCAATTATAATCTATAATGAGATTAAATTCTATTTTATTTGATTTAAATAAGTAGAATGCTACTTGCTTTTACAAGAATGTGTATTTTTTATGTTGTTGTTTCCAAACATTTGCTACTCCTTGACTCATTATTTTCTCCCTTAATCTATGGAGAAAAAAAAGACATAAAAAAATGAGCGTCATTAATTTTATTGTTCAAGTCGCATAAAGTAATCCTTCCCCGATTTGCATGTTTCTTTTCTTCAGCGTAACAGCCAATCGTTCGTTTGAGGTGTGTTGGAGCCTTCCTTCATCCATTAGAGAACTGCTTCAGTTGATCAGTTGCAGACAATTATACTTATCATTAGCAGCCAATAAATGCATTCAGTCTCGTGACGAAATATTAGATGCGATCGTATTTGCCATCATAAAACAACAGACGCACTGAAAATAAAATATATTTTACATTAAAATGTGTCTCTCATTCCTATTGATTATGCTTGTTGCTTTCTGGCCCCAATTTTTTCTTCTTCTGTAGGAATCTATACTCATTAGCAGACCGTTGCTCGTCTTATACTAACTTTTTGATTCCGCGTTCCAAAGATTCCAATAAAAAAGCATAAAAGAATTATTTTTAAATTTAATAGCATGGATTAAGCTTCAGAAAGCTATTGAATGCCATAGACAAATTAAAATCTTACAATGAAATATTTATAATCATTTTTTTTTTACCTAAAAATAATTTTTTCCCTTGAAATTGTTTTCTTAAATCAATAATTCATAGTTTTTATGTTATAAAATATTTTTTCCATGCCCAAGTCAATGCAATTCTTATTTATTGAGAATGTTCAACTCTATATAGGATTATTGAATTAAGTTTTATGCATGTAGAAATGCTTGACACTTTTAGCATATTAATCAATAAGTTAATTTATAAATTTAGAAAGTAATTTTTTTTCTTTCTGAAGAAAATATTCAAATTACAATAAATTTTCTACAATTTTTATGAGACGTTTCCAATTGACTTTATATATATATATATATATATATATATATATATATATATATTTAAACAACTTTCAATGCTTAATTGCTGAGCTATCCTTTAAATATATTTAGTTTTCATAATAAAATTTTTATCATTTTATAAAAAGTTCGATTTAATTATATTCAAAATAATTTTCTTTTTATTTTGTCTTCTCACATCTGATAATTAACATTATTTTCCATATTTTATAATTTCTGTCAATGTGCCAATGTTAGAATCAGATGTATCATTTCTTATACCTTCCATTTATATTTTTACATGGACTCTTAATAATAAATTATTTAAAATAATAAGTTATTTAGAAGATGGTGCTATATCTTAAAATTAATATTTTTATTTTACAAAATACTGAATTTTAGATGCATTCATTGAAAATTGTTGTAAGCCACTTAAAATTCTTGCATTGAATAATTTTTTTTTTTTTATTATTATTCACAGAATGGTTCATATTCTATTCAGGAAGAATGAGTAATTATATTGCGAAACATGAAGAAAGTATAATTATAATAATGGAATTTCTAATTTGAAAACAGAAGACGTAGAATTACGTTCATCGACAAAATAATTTTCAACACGAATATGAATCATTAATGTAATTAATTCGAGTTATGCCGAATATTAATTCGTTTTGATTATTATATTTGAAATAATATTCAGATGAATTTCTATCTTTGTGTATTGTTATTTTTCTTATTTCTATATAAAGATTTTAATATTTAATAAGTGATAATACTCTGAGTCTAATTGTTGTTTCGATATAAGAGAAATGGAATGAAAAACATTATAGTTGTATACAGGCATTCACTGGAATTTGGCATTTAATTGATTTGAAAATGAATACGGAAAGTGCGCGACATTATTAATTTACGCATATTAAGGGAAAGCAGTTGTTTAAAAAAAATGAAGTTAAAATAACTTCAAGCCAGCCCACAAAAGTTAATACGTTATAGATGAATGAATAAGATTGTTTATATATATATATATATATTTATATATGTGTGTGTGTGTGTGTGCGTATTTGTTTTAATTTTTCTAATTAGAGATACATTTTGAATAAAAAATCGGATTTTTTTAATAATGTGAGATTTTTATGCTCTTGCTCTATTGTTAGGAAACCTAAACTATAAAGTGCTATGTCAAAAAAAAACAAAAAAAAAACCACTTTTTGAAAATATAACAATTCCATGATATAACTTTTAATACTTTTTGAAATTTATCAATACTTCTTCCTTTAATGACATAAATAACAAGACTTCTTGTACAATTCTGATCTTTATGCACGTAAAAAACCACGCACTCATCTACTATGAAACATGCAAGGTACCCTGAGGATTCTACTCTGCTATATACCACTCATCCCCATAAAATTATCCCCTCCAGGATAATGCTGAATAAAATCCTTCTCTCCCTTTAACCCATTGAAGCACGTGCCAGGAATGACGTCTTCCATTCCATCTGCCATCTTGATAAGAGCCGCCGAATACCATCCCTCGGAGGTTCCCCTTTCCAGTAGATGGGACCAAAGACTCGTGCAGAATGGGCCCTAAACAAGGGGGAAATGTCACGGTGATAAGGCATCCCTGCGATGTCGAACTCGCTGGCCCATCCAGGGCTTTTATCTCCCCCCCCCCCCCCCGTCCTTTCTGCGTAATGAATGTGATTGGTCTGAATACGAAGTCAGCCATCACCTTACAAGGAACAAATAAATTCGGATCTTGGCTTTCCACTTCAGCTTAGGGATTGTGGAAAGGATTTTGGCATACTCTCATGACTGCATACGTGAAATTTCTGTACATCCGAGAGAAGCACTTAAACTCAAGTGTGCCATTCCCACATCGTGTGTTTTATGACTAAGCATATTATGTGCTTAGTGCTTATTGATTGAGTACTAATCAATACTGGGGGATAATCAAACTAAATGAGCAATATGTTATATTTATTATCCCTCATTTGTATTATTGAATCATCTGAATTATGATCTGCTATTAGTCTACTGCTCAATGAAATCAGTACACAAATGATTTATGCTTCGCAACTAAAACGATTGCAATATATCACCTAATATTTCTGCTAATTACCTGAACAAATGGTAGAATTAACGAATGAGTGTATGTAAGTTTTAAAAATAGTTTTAATCAAGATAGTTATAACTAACAATTTTTTTAGTAAAGTTAAATAATAATATTTTGTCAATCAGTTACAAACAAGGCAAATGAATATCAATAACCAAAAATATGAAAAATAAAAATACTTTAATGTACACTTCTTTCTGCATAAATTAAACTATAAAGTCTACACGTATATATTTCCTCTTGAAATCCTCTCATTTCTACCCATATTTCTTAGAATTGCAACTTCACGATTTAAACATCCTTCTTATAAATGGGATTTCTTCGTGAAACAGCATTCTAACAGCACTTTATCTGCTTAGAAGATGCAGGGAAATGAGGAGAAATATATCCCAACCTGGCACAAGTTACATCTTATCTTAGTTATACTACAGCTGAGACATTAAATACTTCCGTAACTTCCAGCTGTGAACCTTGACGAATAGAAGTTGTATCTTCGCAGATATATTCCGCTGAGACATAAGCTGGCTGCATTTGCTCTCATAAATGTAAATGCATCTTTGCTGAAGTTGCAAGCAGTTACATATTTAAAGCGTATAAATATAAATAAGAAGGAAATTTCGCGACTGTTATATTTACTTGAAACAATGTTTTTCATTTAAAAAAAATATTCACAATGGAAAACCATATTTTATTGGAAAACAAATATTAAATATCGATTTTATATAAGTTCATATGAATTTAATTGAGTGGCAAATTTATATTTAATTAATTTTTAAGATTTTAATACATATAATGGAAACGTCAATTTCTGATTTACTTTGTGATGAAAGATTAGAATAAGTATCGAATATTGTCAATATGATAATGTATTCTAAATTTTGTAGTCATCATATTGACATTATGAATAATTGTATAAAATCATTTTTCAAAAAATGAATATTATTCTCGTTATTGAAGTATTTTTCATCTAACAGGAATAATATTATTCATAATTTTTAACTGTAAATGTGAAAAGTTATATGTGTTACATATTTATGAAATGATATATTCATTTCTTTAATTTTTGGATACTTAAATTATCTTTGTCTTCAAAAATATCTAATACATTTAAATATATCTATTCATTTGTTAGATATTGATTTTTATAGATATTTACATATGAATTATTTGTCAATAGAGAAAAAAGCAATTTTTAATGTTTTTCTTAACGGAGTTTAATTAAGTGATACATCTGTAAATTGTTTGTTTTTATAAAGATATTAGAATACTTTTAATTTAGGGAGAATATAAATATAAAAAAGTTACAAATGTCTTCTAATTCAGATACTTCTTCAACTAGTAAAGTTTACAATATAATAATATTTGGAGAAATATTTTTTGAATATAAATAATCTATAATAGATATATTTCATCAAAAATGTTGTTATTAATAATATGAAGTTAAATAAAATAAATGATTATTATATGATTTCCATTTCTTAAATATGAGTTTTTATTAAGAAAAGTTTTTTAAAAAATGTTAAATTATGATGATTTTGCAAATTAGCTAAGAATAATTTGCAAATAAATTTATTTTATTGTTGTTGTATAAAAGCGCTCACGAGAAAGAAGGAAAAAGCTAAAATAATATTTGCTAGTTATTTTCAACAATGATATTTACTATAGTAGTAATTGCACCGAAAGTAGAGAGTCATTATAATTCATATGTTTTATTTTAGCAAGAGAAATTTCAGATCGAAATTCTTAATAAAAAACAGAATTTTACAAAATTTCACCTGATATTTTTTTACAAACATTTTTTAAGATATCTGTGGAAAACAGTTCTTTGAACTTAAATAATAGTAGTAAGTAAGTTTCCAAGAAATAGTGGTAGACATTAGAAAGAGAACAAAAGAAGTATATTTTACAAATAAGAAATCATGAAAAAATTGTTTATAGAATATGCACACAGCAAATATATAGTTGTATGTAATGTGTGAAGAAATGTGTGCATAAAATAATCCTGCTTAATTAAAACAATGAACACTTACAAAATATGTGCATGTAAAACATAAATGAAAAAATCATGTAAAAAAGTGTATTAATATAAAACAATCAGTTACAAGATATTAAAAAGAGGTAAAAAAGACTAAAATTAAAATTTAAAATCAAATATCCTCACAATCTAAGAAACACTGGAAAATAATTATTCAAATACTTCACTGAAGATCTTAAAAGCTAAATTAACTTGGACGAAGTTCTGGAAAACTTATCAGTTATTTAAATAAAAGTTTTGTTAAAAAACCGATAAAAAATTACCCCATTAGAGTATATTTGGATAAAATCTGTTTTTGTCCAATTTACAACAGAATTTCCTTTTCCTAAATAAAGAAAAAGCAAAACTTGCATACCCTGTTATAAATGAGTTCCTTTTCCTCATTTTTATCCATCATAAGTTGTCATTAAATGACTATCCAATGATACTTCAAACTTCATCCCCTGAAACCCCTTCCGCCATTTGAGGTTCCACGTGTGTATCTAACGATCCAATTTGGCTCACTTCCACATTAAGTGAACTCGTCCTAGATACAAATCGATTGGATTACTTCTTTCATTCGTAATCTCGATATTAATTTTGAATTCAAAAGGATGGATACTGCTGCAGGCATAAATATTTCACAGGTTTTATTACTCAAAATACAATCATTGATCAAAAATAATCCTAGTTGCTCATCAATAACTAATAAATCATCGCAGTATCACGCTATTTATTTTCAACATTGTATTTTAATGGCTGCTGCAGGCATAAATATTTCACATGTTTTATTACTCAAAATACAATAATTGATCAAAAATAAACTCTGGTTACTCATTAATAACTAATAAATCATCGCAGTATCACGCTTTTTATTTATTTTCAATATTGTATTTTAATGGCTGATGCAGGCATAAATATTTCACATATTTTATTACTCAAAATACAATAATTGATCAAAAATAAACCCTGGTTACTCATCAGTAACTAATAAATCATCGCAGTATCACGCTATTTATTTTCAACATTGTATTTTAATGGCTGCTGCAGGCATAAATATTTCACATGTTTTATTACTCAAAATACAATAATTGATCAAAAATAAACCCTGGTTACTCATTAATAACTAATAAATCATCGCAGTATCACGCTATTTATTTTCGAAATTGTATTTTAGTAGCTGCTGCATGCATAAATATTTCACAGGTTTTATTGCATTTCCTTTTCGAGATATTATAATTTAAAGCTTTGAAATAAAATCAATGGAATAAATTCATTTTAAATCGATAATTCATTTTTTTTATTCAGATCATTCATAAAATAATTGGGAGCATCAACATTTTAAAAATTTTAACTGCATGTACATTTTTAATAATTTCAATAGAATCTAAAATAGGATGCAAACAATTTATTTTAATTTTCATTTATTTTAAAAATTATATTATTATTATTAATGAGCTAAATTAAATTCACATAAAATAGTGTTTAAGGTTAAAAGATTTCATATGCATAAATAATAAAAGTTTGATATAGTGACAGTCTAAAGTTGTAGGATACTGATACGGAATACTTTGTGGAATTTTTAATTTATATATAAACATGTTATGAATACAATTCTGTCTCCTCTCTTGTGATCTATTGTTCCATCATTGTGAACAATTTTTCTCTCTAGGAAAATAGAAACTGACACAAAAAGTAACATTAACAACAGTGAATTAGTTCTAGAAAAATAGAATAACTTAATACATGTAATTATTAATATATAAATAATGTAAAACGTTTCTTAACTCTTCTCTTATTATATTGCTTTTTATTTTTAATATTAATTAAATTATTGAACAAAAAATGAGGTTAATTTGACCAAAAAGTAAATTAATATGTAGTAAATATAATTATATAATATATTTTTAAAGATATATTCACAAAATTTTAATCATTCTCAAATTGTTTCATATTTTTATTCATTTGCTCTTATCCTTAAAAGCTCTGTCTGCCATAGAAAAAAAATGGTTTAAAGAAATAAATATGCTTATAAAGTTAAACATTTTCTGCTTTGATGCCTATTACGTATCAATATTTTCATTATTTGTTTAAAATTTAAATCTATTGGAAATTTGTTTCCATTTTATACTTTTCATTTAACAGATAATCTCTATAAAAAGCACTTAACTTAGTTCAGTTCCCTATAACCTTTGTTTTCTTTCGACTTTTCTGTCTGAAAAATGTAGTTTATCCTTTGGGAAATTACCAAATATAAATATAAATTCCAAATCGACGGCATCGTTCATAAAAAAAGGTATCATGAATTATATTGTGTTGTTCATTTCACTTCCAAGGTGTTTTGGAAACTGCCAGAAATACATTAAACATTTCCTAGCATGCACTGCATAAATATTTATCTATGTTTCGGAAACTATTTTTAAAAAATACAATGGAACGGGAATATACAGGCGCAAGATGGAAGACCGGAATTTTTTTTCAATGAAGAACTATTTTAAATAAATAAAAACTATTTATATTAAGAAAATATAATTTGATTGTAACTCATCTTTTAAAACAAATTTGGTTTTAACATTGTTTGCGGATATATGCACATTTGGGAAGGAATTATTGAATAAAGAGGCATTAAAATTCGATTTTTTAATCATATCAGTATTGATGTTGGATGGCAAGTTATGTTTGATAAGTATGAATATAATAAGTTTCTTTAAATATGAAGAAGTCATAGAGGTAAAAAAGATTATTTTATTCGAAATTTCTTGATGAAATTCGATTGATTTTTTTATAAAGCATATCCTTTTTTAAAACCAACTATTGACATTATTGATATTGAATATCCCATGTAGTTTATTGTATGACTTTGTTTAGGGTGAAAGCAGAAAAAAAATGTAATCATCATAATACTTTATTTTGTAGATTATATTGGATTTTGTATTGAATTTTTCAAAGGACAAATATTCGTATCTTTTTAAAGTCTTGATTGTATTGAAATGCCTCGACAAGAAGTCACGATATCGTAGCATCATTTCAAGATGAAATGATATTATATTTACATTCTATAAATTAATAAAGTTAATGCATTCCTGTAACCATTAGATTTCTTATTGTACATAAAACATGCTTTTTAAACAGCGTTTTGGATAAAAGTGCTTTTCTGCAGTAAAATCCGAAATTGATGATTTTGATGATCGATTGGTGCAATGTAACACATTATATTTGGAATTTCTATACACATGTTGAATATATGATAGAGGGAGGAGAAAATTGCCTATTGAGTAATTATAAATCATAAAAATTATGGAAAAATTTGTTGATAATGAGGATGAAAATGAATAGCTAACTTCATGGTAGGTGGATATCAATTCCATTTATTGAAAAAACAGAAAAACACTATGCAGTTTCTTCAATATAATGTTTAAAATAATATTTTTTGATTCGTATTCTTACAAAAGATGAAAATTATAATGATTGTAATTTTCATAGCCAGTTTGCTATGAAAATATATCTAGTTATATTATTGCTAGAAAATACATCTGCTTCATTTAAAATACTTTAAATATTTCTTAGAAGTTTTGACAGTATAGATAAAAATCGTAAATAAAAACGATTTAATTTTCTAAAAAAAATACATTTTCATGCAGGAATCCAGAAAAATCTTCCTTATTATATAAAGTTCATTCACGGTGAAATCTCTTATTAGTTTCCAGAATCTCTTACAAATGAACAATCTTTTTATCTTTTAAAGCACATTCTTAAAGCATTTTAAATATTACGTAGCAACTTTGCCAATGTAGATAAGAGTCGCAAAGGAAAATGATTCAAGTTTCTAAAAAAATGCTTGTTCATGCAAAGAGGGCAGAAATCCAGAAAAATCTCTCTTATTATATAAAGCTCATTCATAAAGAGATCTCCTATTAGTTTCCAGAATCTCTTACAAATGAAGGAAGTGTTCCGTGTTAAGGGAATTCCCATAATCAATTTTTGCTTCTTTCATGCACAGTTTCTCATCACAATGCCATTTAGTGCGAAATCCCTTCTTGAAAGATAATTAATAGTCTGCTTATTTCCAGTAAGAGCGGAGAGTGTTTCCTGTGCAAGAAAATTGTCCGCCAAAGAATAAATTATCAGATCTTTTCAAAACCGCTTTGTTCTAAATGTTTTTCAACTCTGCTTTGGAGGTAGATCAATTATGTTTATGGTCTTAACACTAGACAAGAGGTGCTAATTTTCTGAAATGAAAAACAAAATAAGAAGATCTCATATTTAGGGTTCTATGAAACAAATTGCACAATCTGTACAGAATGCCTGGCTTGTATATTCAATGTAAGGGAAAAAAAGTTTCAGAAGGATTTAAAAAATAAGTTTAGTTAAGATCGAACATATTTCAGAATTAAAGTATCTGAGTAAAATTAAGCTTGTAAAAACAATATTAATTATCATTTATTCCTAAATCTAACTTTAAATCACTTTTACCTTCTTTTCAATTCCCTAGAAATTTTAATAATATTTTTGATCACTGAAAAATACAGGACGAAACAAATGATGGTGTTGTTTTTATTTTATAATTATTTGCTATTATTTTACATCGTATCTAAAATCAGATATTTATCTTAATAAAATTGATATTTTTTAATATATTTTAGGGTGACTTTGTAGCTATAACACAAGCTTAGCAACAGAATAAATCAAATCATAGAGTCATGTAGATAAGGAATTTTAAAAGCTTATATTTCGGCTTAAAAATTCAATTTCTCGCAAGATAATAAAATCTCAAAATCATATTGAAATGAAAAAAAAAATATTTGTACACATTTTAACGTGAAGGCATTCAAGCATTTTATATGATTATCTTGGCAGTTGATTGACATTTATTTTAGGATTTAAATATTTTTTGTTTCAAAATTTTTATAAATTATTTTAATTATCAACATTTTTTTAAAAATAATTTACTAAGTGACATGTATATCTTTTGCAAGTTTCATTACAGATGAGTAACACATTATAGTTGCAATGTGGTTTATAAAAATCTTACAAATTTGGGTTTTCTAAAAAAGTGAAATGGTAAAGCAATTTGATCTTCGTTTAGTTAACTCTGAATACATAATTTATGTATATTGATTTTATAATTTATTAATAGAATTGAAAAGTGATTATCTATAAAAGTTTCTGATAAAAATTTAAATTTTTTCAAAAATTTATTGCTAACAACTTCAAGAGGAGAGTATTTTCAGAGCAACTAATATGATAACATAGGGTAAGTATCTATCTATAGTACGATTATCTAAGTATTCTCAATACGAGTACCGTAAACATTTTGAAAATTTAACTGAAATCACAAGATAATTTGACAGCATATTTACATTTAAATGGAAATATTCAGAATACTTTATGTAGATATTTATATCGCAGTGTAGATATTTATATCAATAATCGAACAATATCGTGAACTCTTATTTTGTTTAAAGCAACAAGGAAAAGCAAAATAACACTAAGCACACGAATTCAGACACAAAAACATAATAATAAAAAAGCTCATTTTGATAATCATTCGAATATCTCTGTTCCTGACGAACAGCATTCTGTAATAATCTTTCCATAAATTCATGCTTTCAAATTTAATATTGTTCATCTTTTTAATGAAACTTTAATTCATTAATAATATTCCCAAATCGCATTTTAACCATAATATCGAAATTAGATGACAAAATTAACCTATAAATACTTAAGTAATAATTCAGCATCTGCAAAAAAAAGCAATATTTTAAATGTAATCGAAGCACAGCTAAAAAAACTGAAAAATCCAATTTAAAATATCGTGGAAAATATGCGCAATGTTAAAAGATGAGCAATACAAAAGAATATATCATTTTAACCGAAATTAAAATGCTTGATAAAAATCCTTGCACGGTTCATTGTATGGAAAGAATGTTTATTAAAGGATGGAAAATCAAATAACAAATCGGAGTTTCCCAAATCTATAAAAAATCGATTGAGCGCTTTTAATCTGAACAGATAAATGCATATGCGGGTTCACTAAAAGGTATGCATTATTAACAAATTCCGCGGGAAAAAATGGCTTTCAATGGAGAGGGAAGCTGTTATTGAATCTGGAGCACCAAACTCAACTACAGCCAGTTATTTAAATGTGTGGAGCACATACCCTAATCAATTCTTTGCGTAAACCAAAACTCAACGCGACAGCCGAGTTTTAATTTAAAACGAGGTCCCCTTTTTTTTAGCCCACACGTGTTTACTTATTCACTTTGGGCGTACGAATTCAGGGAATTCAATTTCCTTCCTTTCAAATTTAAATTTCATCCCTGTGCTCCCACCATGTTCTTTCAATTGCGAACAATGGACCTTTGGAATTCCCCGGCTCGGCACTCTGGAAGTTCCCGATGCGTTTTCTACGACTTGCTCAGTCAGGAGACAGCTCCCAAGTCACATTGCTGAGAGAAATTCAAGCTTTTTTTAAAGTTGATTTTATTTTCTCATGTCTAATTTCACTTACCATATTTTTCAATTTTGTATTCTGCATTATTTCCGATTTTTTTTGTTGTATAATTGCTAAAAAAACAATAAAGGCAATCCAACAGAAAAGAGACTTCTATTCTACAAAACAATAAAAAAGAAGATTTTAAATTTTGCTCATTTTTTTCATAAAAGTTGATTCATAATAGAAATGGCTTCTTTTTTTAAAAAAAAAGTAAAATAGTTGCTAAAAGTAAAAGAGTTGATTCTCTTTGAAGCGAAAAACAATGAACTCCTCTTCATAGACTGAAACTTGATAAATACCAGTATAGTATGATACAATATTTACAGCAAAAAGCATTATAAATAATCGTAACTTACTACGTCTTTGATCTTATTTAAGTAGCACCAATATATATAAATATACTTTAACGCATTTGATTCTAAGAGAGTTATTTTTAAATTGATTAAAATAAATAGTTAATATATAGAATTTCAATATACTTGAGTGTTATTATCCATAATTCCGGAGTTTTTTAGCAACTGAAATAATAGTAATATTTTTATTTATGTTTATTAAAATAATATTTAACAAAAATAAATATTACCCTCCTTCCATCTATCAATGATTGCGGAATTATCACCAACTTCCCTTTTACACATCCTTTAGATAAACCTCTGCGTGTGAATCAACTTTCATGCATGTCATTTCAATATTGTTAAGAACCTGTGATGCTGCTTCCCAGCATAGTCGGTTCCATTGGAGGTCCCAGAGCTTGGCGACCATTTGGCGACGAATTTGGCGCCAGAATAGATTATACCCGAAACATCGAGAATTTTCCCGATCCGTCCAGTAGGAACGAAGATACGCCTCGAACGTTCCTTATTGGTTGAGAGGCTTCTAGCCCAGCCTCCTGAGACCAATAAAAGGAAGCACCCGCAGCTGCCGGGCAGTGGTGACCCAGCAGTGGTGAGCCTGGGAGTAGTCGAAGAGTTGTTGGAAGCGACAGTGCGGAGTCATCGTCTGAAGAGACAGAGGTGAGTCGACGGTGAATTTAGTCGTGGACCAGTGGAGTCGAAGAGTAGTCGGAATCGACAGAAAGAATTGGCCTTCCGGAGATTAGCGGCGGAGTCAAGTGAGTGCTGAATTAAGTTGTGCGCTACGGTCTGCATTAGAGTCTGTTATGTGCTGTTGTCTGCACATCTCGGCTGAAGATAATCTTCTTCTGTGCTGTATATAGTTGTCGTCTTTGTGCTGTCCTGTGTGTCTTCGTATAAATAAACGTCGTTGTTTTATTTTCTACTGCCGCCTGCTGATTGAGTGTTCTCCACACCATATAACTCCCACTATCCAAACGAACCCCGGAAAATTCCGTAACAATATCTAGCTTTCAAATGATTTTTCTCTTTTCCTGTCCGACAATTTATCATAAAGCAGTTGTCTCATATTAGAACAATTTTGAATTTGGTAGGATAAACCAGTGTTTCCATTTTTATACGGTGGAGCAATGAAAAATAAATTTTTAAAAAATCAGAAATTTGTATCCTTTAGTGATTTATTTATTTAACTTTCCCACTTCTGTCAGTCAGCTTTTATTACCATTAAAATAATCCTTCCCTGAACACGGTTACTGTTCACCTGCATAACAAGCATTTCATTTCATTTTGATGTGGATTTCTCGTAAATAATTTTTTTCGACTAAAAGGAAAATTCTTCACAAAGGGCATAAAGCGTCCATTAAACTTTTCTATCCTGCTAATAAAAATGCTGTCTTTCAGAAAAGGTTAGATAACATTTATATAAATAAGGAGTTTGAGCATAAAGAAGCTCGAAATTTGTTACCGTTATAATTCGTTCGAAAATATTATCAGTGATCGGTAAGAGATTTAGTCAAAAATTTAAAAAAAGAGTAATAGAAAAACAACGTTGCCACAGAGACTATATCTTTGACATTTTTCATTCAAGATAATAATACATGGAATATCTGACGGTGTCTGTAAAGAATAGTTTCATTTATTTAAGATTAAGACGTCTTATGATATAGATATAAAAAACCATAAATCTTATAAATTTCATCTATTACAGCCTGCCTTATCAGATTAAAGAAGCAGGTATAACAAACTGAACCTCGGAAAATTTATCATATTAAATTTACTTTATTGTTTCCAATGTACTGAACAGTATTATTAAAAATAAAATCTACAATATTATGTTCGCTCTGTTGTATAATGTTTTGAGGTATACGATTTTTTTTAAGTTAATCTAATAGATATTTTAGTAATGTTTTTTTGGTATAAGATTTTCACACCAAATTTGTAGGTTTTTATCAGATTTTGAGTAAATTCAATTTACAGGAAATCTGTCTAAATATCGTCTGGTTTTTCGAATATACGTTAACAGGATAACTAAAGAAACAAAAAGAGCTAAATGGATAAAATTAGGTACACAGATTTAACATCTATAGCGTTAGCATCTATTAAATTGAACCAAATCGAACAAGGGTTTGATGAATTGTCAATCTGTTATTCCGAAGCATGTAAACACGATGGCTCAAAACGCTGTGGGTTTATCTATATCAAACTTGGAAAGGGATTTGGTGACTATAAGTACAGTTAATTGATGAAATTTTTATTTCTATCAGTTTGCAAAAACGGGTCTAAAAGACAAATTCTGCTTTCGATTAATATTAATCGCATTCTATTGAATCGTTGCAAAAAAAAACAAAAAAAACACGCCAATTATTACACCATAGATTCAGTAAAAATGCTGAATTATTGCAAAAATTCAATATTTCGTAACCATTGCAAACCATTTTTATGGGATTATATCTTTATTAGAGAGTACGCGAGAAAGTTTTGGGAGACCTCAGCCAATGGTTTTAGTAACTGTGCATTTCTAAGAGAAAATGTATAATTTTATGCTTACATTTATAATATCTTTTAATTTGTTAACATCTTGGAAATATTACTGTATATTATAAATGTTTTGGTACGATATATGGAATTTCAAAGTATTCTCATTATTCAATATTATTATAAATTTTTTTTAAATTTTTTCATCTCATTTTAAGTTGTTTCAAAGTGTGCTATTGTAGAATTACAAAGAAAATATATAAGAACATATTGGATAATCTATGATACTATAAAACAATGAGCACTACTGGCTCATTATTATTTCACTGATTATCAATCCTACAACTTAAAATAGAAAAAAGTTTCTTTTAAAGCACTATTTTTATATCAATATTTTTCATCCAATGCAACTTAATAAACACCTATAAAATACGCAATTTCAATTATATTATTTCGAATTATATATTATAAATTATATTTTATTTTAAATATTATAAATAACTATATATTATTTTTATTATTTATATATTATTTAAAATTATTATATTATTATGTATTCATTTATATTATTTGGTCTAGGTTAACCAGGATTAGGATTGGTTCCAAACATTGCGGAAGTATTTAACTCTGTAATATTTCTCAATAAGAATATGAATATTCAATATTTTTAGGTACAATTTATAAAAATTAAAAGTAACTGTGAACCTTTTATTTTTTATTTTTGTTTTGATATATTTTATAAGACCTGCATATCTTGCATATTTTGTAAGATGTAAGTTAGATCCGACTTTTTCTGTAATTTGTTTTTGCTAAAAAAAACACCCCAGAAATAAATATCTAGTTCTGCTGCTGTGAATTTAATTTTCACATCCATATGTGGGTTTGGCAGATGCATAATTTCTGAACTGGATGAAAAGTGTTTGAAAAAACACACAATCTGAACATTTTGCTAATGAGCCAGATGTCTATACTAATTGCGGGCGTTTTCCAATTTTTTTTTCAGATACAGCTGTTCTACAGATAAAGAAAGTAAAAAGATAGAAAGTGTTATGTATTTATCTTTATTCATTAAGGATCCAACTAACTTCCGCATGACATTATTTACAGTGCTAATGACGTCTCTACCAAAAAAAAAAGAAAAAAGAAAAAAAAATTGAACAAATAAGACAATGCACAGAAGGCAAAAAGTTAAAATAATTTTCTACACATGAAATAATACTTGATTTTTTTTCCATCAGAAATTTCGCCGAATCACTTGTTTTGCTGACATAAATATTTGACAGTCCAAGAAACAATTTGGATTCATAAATCATTAAATATGATTTTAATTCGTTACACAAGTCTTAATTTGTTAAATCTTTGAAAAAAAAGATTACAGAAGATAAGTATTAAATAATTTGGTTCCAAAATGAAAAAAAAAAGATGTTAATGATGATGTCAGTTATGTTTTCTCTTCCTTTATAATTTTTTGCTGAAGTTTCCTTCTTAAAAAGAGTAAAGAAAATTATTATTATTATTATTTTTTTACTTAGAAAATACTTTAAAATTGGTTGTCAATTTTGAATGCCTTCCCTTTTTATTGAATTACACATATTTTGCAAATGTGAACTCCAAGAATATTATCTGTTTTTTTATCTTCTGCTATTCATTTTTATTTACATTTGAAATCGAAAAACATGATACATGATGTTACAAATGGATGATTGCATTTTTGCATCATTAACACTGAAATCACTAATATTTTATACTTCCTTATTTCGATCAAAGGGAAGCAAATTATTTCCTTTTAAAAGAAAATAATAAACGAATATTCCAGTAATTTTTTAGATAAATTCTATTAATATGAACTTTTTATTGTTATGTACATATTAGATGTATTTAGATCTAAACTGAGATCTAAATTTCTTCTAAATGTTTAACAGAAGACGCCATCAAAAATATTTTTCATATATAAGACACGAATTCTCGCTTATAGCATAGATTGTAAAAACACTGAATTTAATTATATATAATATAGGTTACTTATCTTATCTTAAGCTGGGTCAGAATTTTATATTTGTTATTCACATAATGTATTTGAAATATCTGTTTTCAGCATTTTGAGAAATTCTCAATAATTTAGGTTTCGCAAATTAGAGTAAAGCCGAAGAGTTCGCTAATATCTATAATATTTTATTGTGATTATTTGGAACAAACATCACTATTGTGTTTTAATTCTCTTTTATTAAATCTTTCTTTTAAAAATGAAAGAACGCTGCTAGTTGAAAAATGATTAAACTCTGTTTAAAACTAATTAATATTAAAATTGTTAAATTTTATGTTATTAAATGTTGGAAAGATGTTCTATGAAAAAACCTAAACAACCTTTTTAGGGGTATTTACTTTGTTTAGATGCCACGGAATTGCCCAAATATTATTAACTGTTGGGATTTAACAAACAAAAAAGATGAATACAATATTTTAAAATATTATTTTAAGATTTTTTTTTATTCTTTTGCATTATTCAAATTAAAAGAAGTTTCAGAGGCATGGAGTCAATAAATATCAACAAAAATTTTGAAAAAGAATAACTCGGTTATACGCATGTGTTCATACTTAGAATTTTTCCAACGTACAAAACAGAAAGAACAACTTGAAAGTACTGAAGAGATGACTATTCAAGGACAAAATACCACGTGATAATCAGAGATAATGAACAACGTGGAGTCATTTTGACTCCCGTCTCCATTTACGAGTTAATATTTTTTTTTTTTAAACTTTCAAAGAATATTTAAAAAGGAAGTGCATACAGGATACATCTTTTAAGTGTTAGTCAATGAAAATGGGGTTGTTTCAATGAACAAATATTAATTTCTACGAGATAAAAAAATGTTTTTAAAAAATACAAAAAGGATATACTTGTTTTCACTACTATTTTCGTTAATCGCTGAAATAATCTGATCAAAGATTTTCACTTAATATTTAAGAATTCACATTATTTAATATCCTGCTCGCTTAATCTCGCCAAAACCCAAGAACAGCTAATGCAGTTCCTCTCGGATCGATTCGCTCTCTCTCCATCTATAAAACCACTTTAGTCTAGAAACAATTATATCCAGATTCAATTTATTCCAAAACATGATAAAACAATGAAATAAATGAAAAATGTAAAGCAAAAATCACCTGTATCAAAGTTTTTTGTAAACATAAATAACCGTTCATTTAAAGAACTATATACATTCACCAAATAAACAAAATTTTTAAAAAATTGTAAAATAGAAACAAAATTTTAAAAAAATTGATATTTATGAAAAAAAATGTTCTTTTGTCACAATTGTTCAAATTTGGAAGCTGCACTATAGAAACAGAATAAGAATTTCATATTTACAAAAAAATAAATTGTCTGAAAGCAGCTGTATTCAAATTTAGTCCATTTCAAAATAAGATAAAACAATGAAAGAAATAAAAAAAAAATGTAAGGCAAAAAGTACACTTGAAATTTGAACCTTAGAAAAGATCTTCGTAAACACAAATAATTACTCATATAGGAACTATATACACCCACCACAGAAACAAATTCAAAAAAATTGTGCTTTTCTCACAGTTTTTCAAATTTGGTAACTATACCATAGAAACAGAATTTTAAAAAAATTGATATATATGAAAAAAAAATGTTCTATTGTCACAATTGTTTAAATTTGGAAGCTGCACTATAGAAACAGAATAAGAATTTTATATTTACAAAAAAATAAATCGTCTCAAAGCAGCTGTATTCAAATTTAGTCCATTTCAAAACAAGATAAAACAATGAAAGAAATAAAAAAAAAATAATAAGGCAAAAACTACACTCGAAATTTGAACCTTAGAAAAGATCTTCGTAAACACAAATAACTCCTCATTTAGGCACTATATACATCCACCACAGAAACAAATTCAAAAAAATTCTGCTGTTCTCACAGTTTTTCAAATCTGGGAACTATACCATAGAAACAGAATTTTAAAAAAATCACTATTTACAAAAAATTTAGAGAAAGAGTGGCTTGAAGTGTGAAAAATCAACGGTAGAAAACAGAAAAAAGACATGTTAGGAAAGAGAATGTCCTGAAATATGTTGACAGTTAGGGATTGAAACCTGGAATCATGATATATTTCTGACTTTTTAAAATTGACAACCTTGTGCAAAATATACAAAACATTTCTGGCCAACAAAATATTATATGTAGTCAGTTTTGAATGAGATGATCCCCATTGAAATAGAAATTAAAACATTTAAAAAATTATGGAAACGTTTCGTGTATTTGCAGCTTGAATTTACTTCTGTTTCCCATTAACGTGCCTGGCAAAAAGAACAGAATCCTGACATAGTTCCACAACTATGCTCCTGCAGTTCGGAAACTTCACTCCGCACACATAAATGTTTAACGACAGGATCTTCTTATTAACGATTCTTGAGCATTTTCATTCGACATGTCTTCTCTTTTTCGATGATTTTGCTTTAAAATCAATACGGCATGATTTAAACTTATCGTAAAAAATTTAAACTTTAAATTTTTTAAACCGATGTAAGAATAGCACTAGCTTGATATTTTATCAAACCGCATGTTGATATTCCCGGGCGAGGTTGTAGTCAAACGGCGGTTAAGAATTGCGGCCTTATTTTACGTTCACGTAAGCGTTATATATATATATATATATATATATATATATATATATATATATATATATATATATATATATATATATATATATATATATATATATATATATATATATATATATATATATATATATATATATATATATATATATATATATATAGATAGATAGATAGATAGATAGATAGATAGATAGATTTTAATATTAATTTTAAATCAAGATAAAAATATTCGAATTATTACACATTGAACATAGACATTGAAGAAATATAAATCAAATATAAAGCTATCTTTTTAAAAAAATGTTCTAAAAAATTAATATTCAGAAAATGTTTGAAAAGGCTTATGTCATAAATTTTCCAGGTTTCCTTTTGAGATAAATAAATAAAAAAAGAAAAAAAGATTCTAAGGAATATATGTATCATCCCTATGTATAAAATACGAATCGCAAAGGAAGAGAAACGTGCAGCCATGATAAGGATATCTCTAAAACTTCGGACAAACGAATGAAAAAGGTAAAAACCTGATTTGAAGAAACAACGCAAAAGAATCCAGAAATTCAAAAATAGGAAATGCAAACTTAGGAGAAGAATACAGATTAGTAGGAAATGCACACATCCATGACGTATACGCAAATACAAAGAACCAAAAGGAAGTTAGCATGTTTGGGAAGTTGTAAAAAAAAAGTGAGAAAATGCTATGGAAAAGCTATAGGGAAAATTTTAGAAAAAGAAAAAAATTCTTGATTCCTAAAACTCAGCGATTGAGACAGATGGAAGTTTCGAATTCTCATGTGAAGCAGGTTCTGATGGTACGAAAGCATAAGACAAGTGACTTGTTGTTATAAAAATAAATGAAATAATGCTAAAGGTAAGCTTGAGAATCTATAAAATGTGTTAAAAATGTATTCAAAAATATAACTGTTAGCTATCACTTTTACTTTGAAAATTTTAACCTGTTAACTGGGTAATTAAGATATTCAATTGTTTTGCTTTGAAATATATCGTCATATCCAGTTAACGAGTTAAATTTCTGTTATTGTCGTTTACATAATTTTTAAGATAGTGATATGAATTTACTGTTATACTTATAACTGATAAAATTATTTTTCAATTACAATAATTCTTTACTATTAAATAAATAGAATGATACAAATATTTCAATACTTACGTTTTCAAAATTATGTTGTGTTGTTGTTGTTGTTTCTTATGGCACTTGCTATGGACAAGCCCGCTGTTACGAAGACTGCGATTTTAAGCCGCTGGGAGAACGTCTCTTGTTTTTATAGTAGCGCCATCTAGGGCCAAGAGAACGACTTAGATACACACATTTCATAAACCTTTTTCGAAATTCTAGCTCATTATTTTAGTCGAATTGTTCTAAATGCATTTTTCTATTAGTTTTGCATGTTATAATAAATTTAGGATTATATATTATAATTACAAAAATATTATCACTGATATTTAAAAAGGATATCTATAAAAGCACATTATCTCCTTTTTTTGAATAATTATGCCAACAGGATATCAAGAATGCTAAATTTCAGTTTTAATTTCTTGTAAATATTTTCAATTAGTTGGTATGAAGAAGTCGGAAACTAATTTAAACTACGAATAAATCAGATATCAACAAAGTTTTTATATTCACTTAATTATTTATTAAACACTTAATTATTATTAAACAAAAAGATTTTACACTTAATATACTTTTTCATGTTATTTTGAGTGCATGTATTATGAATGTACAGACAGAGAAGATGTTGCAATTAAAAAGTGTTCTAAGTAATAATTTTATATATTATTATTGATGCAGTAGACACCCATTGGGTCATTTGCGAGTTTACATTGCAATAATAATAATTATTAAAATTAATTAATAATAATTATTAAATTTTATTTTTGTGTGATGAATGTCCAATATTATACGAACCTCTCTGTACATAAGATCATTAGTAAAATGATATTGTTTAAAAAAACTAGCTTTTTTAAAAATTAAACTATAGTATATTGTGAGGTCGTTAAATGGTTCATTAAAAATTCCGAATTATTGTAACAGTTATTTATTTACAGGTCACGTTACACACAGAAATTTACAAACAAATTTTTGGAACAATTTTTAAGATACACGTAAGAGCATGGATCAAAGCATGCTGCACATGCCATCGCCCTACCAGAACTGAGTCATTGTGCCACAAGGCATCAGAAGGTGCTGTCTCTGACGTCATCCTAGTCAGTATGACTAGTATTACAGGAACTGCTACAATATTATTTAAATGTAAATGCTTTATTTTCTATGCATTAAAAACTTTGCTATCCCAAGTTAACATAACCACCACCCCTCCATCCGTTGTCGAAATCATATTTATCAACGGATTTTGATTTAGCGCTTCTTGAAATATTTCATCCAATTCTTTTACTGTGACACATTGCTTTGATTCCTGAGTTCCTTTGAGAAATTCGTAATATATCAGAGATGGCCTATCGTTTCTATTTTTATTGAATACATCAGTTCTTCCATCAGATATTTTACGTCCCTTTTACAGTATGTTTGTAAATTATAGTGTTTCGCTAAAAAAATATTTCTTCGTAAATATTTTCTTTGTGTTTCCGTTTTCTATTTTCCTAAACACATGGCAAAGAACATTTTACATTTGGTAGTCTTCTGAATCAATCCTAATCTTGTAAACATATTCTTCTTGTTCAACTCAGGAGAAACGACAAAATGGGATCAATAGCTGTGCAGATCATTGCTTGTAAGCCATCATTGCTTGTAATGACAAACCGGATAACCTGGTTGGTAGGGCGTTGAATCGCATCACTTAGCTTGTGAGTTCGTACCCCGAAATTCATTTACGAAAATTAAAGGAGAAGGAAATTCAACATCAAGCAGGCAAACAAAATAATTAACTTTTACATTTCAAAATAACAAGCAGAATTATTTCTAAAACTTTACTACCAAAGTATAAATATTTACCTATTTATGATTATTATTAATAGATAGATTTTTCGTCCAAAGTTTATTGCGTAGATGCTGAAATGAGCCTCTAACTGCCCTTAAATGTCCATTTAACGATAAATACTTAACAGTGAATGTTTTCTTTTCTGCAGAATGCATGTGTCAGATATTAAAAGTTCCACTATAAATTTCATAATTGCTGTGTCCATTTATGAACATAAGAATAAAAGTAAGATATATAATACGATTAAATTTTGTTGTGAAATAACAAGCAAATTTATTTCTAAAAACTTTACTTCGAGCTTCTTGCACATCTTCTCCACGCGTATTGACTTATTATCAAAAATTGGGAGTTTTTTTTCTATTCATCCTGCTTATTGTCTTTTTTAAAATGAGTTTTGGAAATGATAGTTAAATAATTAAAAAGTTAGCAATGAACATTGATCTGTGATTAAATGGCTAGGTGTAACGTGTTCGACTGTAATTTCTGTGAACTCTGTCTATCAAAGTTAAAAAGAAAAAGAAAGTCAACATTAGAAAGACATAAAATACGTTTCATTTTTCGGTGTCCTGGGCAACATCCATTAGTGGTATATTCCCTCAGCGCATCAGTCTCAGTAAAAAAATATGTCAAACTACTGAAAGTTTACGAGAGTAAAAAAACTGGGTTATATATATATGAGACAGAAAAGACAAAGGAGCAGACCATGGAGCGAAAAATAATCCAAATCGCCTCTCACATTCTTTAAAAAAATAAAATAACAGTTCCAGTTTCTCTTACCGCTTTTTATCTTGGCAAGGAATTGTTCTTTTTGGAGAGCGTTTTCCTTCCTGAGAAGGTGTCTTTTTAATGTCACAAAACCGATGGAAAACATCCAGATCGAGGGAGTTAATTCTACTGGGAGCAAAACACTATTTTTCTAGAAGCTGTAGAACAATTTCGAACATGTGTTCTACTCTTAGATGTTTATCTCTTTCGAGACTCCCGAAAAGTATTCCAAATTTTGTACTAGAGTTTCAGAAACATTACAAGTGTATATATAAGATGTTTTGACTAAAAAATTGCAAGTCAGTAACACATTTCTGCTTCCGAATTTTCTTATGTTTAAATTTTAAGTTGCTTAATAAATTGTTAGTTTGAACTACTAATGCTCGCTTTTCATTTCTAAGTTTCTTTCTACTGTTTGAATGGACAAGTTGCATCCACTTTTTGTCAACGATGTTGCTTATTTCTTTGCAAGCAGTGAATAGAATATGAGATGGCATACTGATAAATATTCAATGACCATTTAATGATTTTAAGATTAGCACTAGTAATATATCCATGGAAATTATACTGGTTATAATAATACTATTTCAATTCCAAGTCGTTATAATAAATTTGCTTATATTTTTATCAAGTCACATTCTTCAAACATTTCGATGTTTTTATCTACTCAAAAGTAAATTATCTCAATCTGAGACAAGCAGTTAATATTTAATTAAAAAAAATTATGCTGCTGTTTAGTGCTATCGTTATTATTATTATCTACTCAACTTTGGAGATGCTTCTTATAATTCATATTTCTAATTTTGGAGAATATGTTCTTCGTTTTCAAATAGATAATTTTTTGTACAAAAAATACATTGTAATATAGTTTAAACTTTCATATTTTCAATTGGATAAATTTTACTTTTGAATAACAAATATCATTTTTAACATTAATTATTATTTAGATTCTACTATGCTTACTTTAATATTTTATTATTTGTTTTTGTGATTTTAAAAGAACAAAAAAATTGTTGGTTCGATTAAATGTTGGAATATAATATTAAAATAAAATTGCGTAACTTGTGAATATTATATGCATTCTTTTAATCCTACACAAGTTCATAAAATTTCAACTATTCGTACAATTCCTTTAATATCCCGCAATGTGTGGTTTTGAATTATTGTAGAGGTATTAACCTCTGCATTAAAATTCAGGATTAAATATGAGAAAAAACAAACAAGCATCATTTAAAAACAAATTTGGATAAAAAATACACAATTTCAAAAAAATGGGTGGGGAAAATGCGTCAGGACAGAAAAAAATACATACTGAAAATTGGATGAATTTTATTACAAAATAAATACTTCAATTTACCATTTTTCAAGTAAAGAAAATAGCCTATATTTTTCCAACGAAATTTCAAGAATAAAAATACAAAACATATTCTAACTGAGGACTCTGAGAAATCCAGATACGTTAATGATTTTATGAATTAAAACATTAGATATTAAAACTGTAACTAAGAAAATTAAGATAAATCTATGAAGTTTTCTGTTACAAACATCAACGAATTCATTAATTTAGGCAGATTTTGAATTCCCTTCAAAAATTTTCTTGAAAATTATCGCAATACTAAAAATAAAAAGTTTTTAAAAGGAAACTATATATATTTTTCAAAATATATCTAAAAAGGGTATGTATAAAATGTGTAAAAAGTGGCCAAAGAAGTGAATGCTGTTATATTAGATGAAAGTCTGTATCTTACTTTAAAATCGGCATTTTATTGATTAGAAATTAAATTTCATAATTTTAAGTGTTTGCCCCCCCCCCCTTTTTTTTTGTAAAATAAGAAAAATCTATGTTTCTGTCAACTTAAGATAGAAACTGACTTATTTGTATCGTATGTTACTTATTATTTCCGATAAAAAATTTCTTTTTTTGGCAAAAGACTATTCTATCCTTGGTACACAATAACAAAATATTTTCTAGCTAAAAGCACATGATTGGAGTTGAGAAAAATATTCGCTTTCGTATTTCATGCAAAATGAATTACATTCTGATAATAGCAAAAAACAAAAAATCACTTTATAGATCTAAAATTGCAACCTTTTTCCTTACTAGAAATACATGAAATTTCGTTAGAAGCTAAAACTGAAGTATGCATGAACATTTTATCCCATTTCCATCTCATTTAAGCAATTTTTTCAAGAATATAATTTATTCGTCTTTAAAAATAAATATTTTGAAGTAAATATACATGAAAAAAATCGTGAAACTAAACAATTCTAGTAACTTATAAATATTGATTTTTTTTTCGTGACAAAATTCATCGTAATGTGTCACGTGCTGCATTTATTAACATTCGCTTTCGTTGCGAAGATGTCCAAAAACTACTTTTAAAAGTGTTTTGCGATTTGAATAAAGCAAGAGAAAAAGAAAAATAATCTTTGAAAGCCCAGTATTTTAAAGAATCCCCGGATCTTAAATTGTAGTTGAAAAAAATAGTGTGCAACATTATAAGAAGTAGAAGTACATTCTCCAGACCGGCATCATCCTCAAACATGCAGGAGAACATTTTTAAAGATATTACTTCTGGTTTACTTCAATATTTGACAGGTTCCTAAACCTACACTTCCCCCCTTGTATTCTTTTAAATCAAATAAATTTTTTGGAGGAAAAAATGAAATTTCCTTTACGTTTTATTCAATAGATTCCGCGATACAATCTAGAATCATTTTTCACTTCTACTCCTTTCTTTTTTTTTATTTTCGTCCTGGAGTCTGCCCCACACCCCACTTTTGAGAATCGAATAAAGTTCAGCCCTGAACCGAATAGAGTTATATCTGCTAGTCTTGGCACAGCTTCAGAGAATATATAGGAAGCTTTTTATTCTTTCCTAAATGTCTATATGTATTAAAAAATAGCTTCTAAGTGAATGCATATTAACTTTACGTTATGGGAAATAAAAAGTGTAAATCAATTTTTAAATAATAATAATAAGCGGGAAAGATCATAATTTCTATAGCTTAAGAAAAATTTTTGAAATCATCATTAAATTTAATGTTGATAATATATTCATCTTTCCAAATTCATCATTTAAATGTTGTAATGATTAAAGTTATTTTGTACGTATATGATCTCTAAAAGCAGCTGAGACATTAGTGAATCTAACAATTTTTATATTTGACATTTCGCTGTATAAATTTTTGATTTTCTTATTAATTTAAATTAAAGGTAGATGAATAAAATAAAAAAAAAAGTGAAACGAATTAAAAATATTCTTAATAAGATATATGCCATATCTAAGTGAAATCAAACTTAACAAATAATTTTATAATTAAAGAGATTTAAAAGAATCTCTTTCAAAGATTTATTATACATATATATATATATATAGAAAACGCCCTTGAATAGTATTTGTAGGATTATCAAATTTAAAAATATCTCAACTAAAGTGCACGATATCTGCAAAATTAAAACATGTTACTCGTTGAATGTTTGTACTTTATTATAAACTTTTATTCAGATTGTTCGTAGTTAAAATATGTATATTCAATCATTTTTCAAATATATATGCATATATTAGAAAAATTTATAATTATACAAATGCTTGATCCGTAAAGTTCACATATATATTGTTACATAAATTATTTGAAAGTGTCTTAAGATTAAAAACTTTCCCGGGTAATCTTTTTGGCCCTGCTATTAAATAATATAAGATTTATGCAATACTATGTAATGATTTATTTGAAATTATTGTAATTATGTAGGAAATATGTTTGCGTATATCACCAATTTTATTCTCCTGAGAAGTTTTTCATCGAGTTTCAATTAGAGTCATTCGAAATCGTGAAATCATTTTATCGAATATCATATGCTCTATCTAACTAGTCATTGTTCATTAAGTAATTTTAATTCCAACTATTAAACATGTAATTAATTAGAAAACGAATTTATTTTTATAGATTCTCAGTATATATATATATATATATATATATATATATATATATATATATATATATATATATATATATATATATATATATATATATATATATATATATATATATATATATATATATATATATATATATATATATACGATATTTTAAACTCTTAATTTAAACTAAATTAATTTCCAAAGATTTATCTTAATTTAGCCCATAGTAATTTCTTATTTCCTGATCTCATTCCATTTTAATAATTCAACAGAACCTGAGTAAAAATTTCTGCGCAATCAGGCAATCACACATATCAAATGAATTACTACGTGTCAAATGAAGATGATCCCTCCTTTGCCCTTGTCGAAGGTCAACACACATATTCAATTGACACGTGGCCGGAAATCCCATGTTATATAAGACTAGTGATCATTTGTTTCGGGCTTCCCTTTTCTTACTTCTGCTTTTGTATCGCGTATTGCAGACGTGCCTTGTCCGCGCCTGCTTGTAAATAAATTGCTTTCCGGAAATGGGTATTTAGTTTAAAAATGTGAATTCTTTCTTCAGTATCTTTGAACCTGCATTCTGCTTCAACCCAAAGTGTGTGTAACCCCCAAATAAGATTACACACACACACACACACACACACACACACACACACACATACGTACATACATATATATATATATATATAGATATAGATATATATATAACAGTTATTTTTTGAAGCAGAATCGTCGTCGGAGAAGACACTTAGAATTTTTATCTGTGTTTTATTCCATCCCGAGTGGCACGATTATTGGACAAATAGCGCGGACAAGGCACGTTCGTTCACAGCACGATACAAGAGCAGATTAGCGTAAAAGCAAGTGAGAATAGTTATCTCAGTGTTTATATGCTATTAAATTCTGATAGGGATTTCTTAGACGTGTCGATTTTGATCAGAGGAACGTAGGGATATTTTAAAAGAATTTGCTTGCTGGCCAGTTTTTTATCCCTCAACTCGGAACATGGGAACCGCTGACGAAAGCATTTTTACAGAGCTTTCTGTTGATTCAGTTAAATAGAAAAAGTAAAATGAGATCAGATAATATTTTAGAATGAAGTTAATATGTGTTGAATTACGATAAAACTTTGGAAATTGTTTAAATTAGATTATATATAATATAGGGAATACGATGAATTAACATGTATAAATTTAAATATATCAAAATGCAGTGTTCAATTTAGTTGATTTTTATTACTGTTTTTTTATTTAATCTTATTTTTAAATGAATTTTTTGATTGTTAATATCAACTTTTTAATTTAAATCATTCATTTTTACGAGTGAATCGAATCGGATTTTCTAAAAATTGGTTGATAATTTTCTTTCAAAATTAAATCCTTACAATAAACTGTAGAAAATGCATCTGCCAACGGATTAAACCGAGACGCACTGTTTATTCCATCACATTTAATTTATTAACCCTGAAGCGCTGGTATATTTAAAAAGGAGAGATTGAATATCCTTTATAATTTATAACTTATATGGAAAATTCAATTATTTTGAATTAGAAATGCCTTCAAATTGCTCTTGTTAAACTTGGAACAGCCATTCGTCAATTGTCTTATGTTATAATTAGAATGCAGCGGAAATGAGAAAGACAAACGATTGGAAATCATTACGTCGGTGACAAATCGGAGCTACTGCCACAAGAAGGTTTTAAAATATTAATCCTTCTCTTTCGTTCGATTCAGGAATTCAGAATTCTGCTCCATTTCCAGTCCCGTAATCGTTCCAACAGCCGTGTAATGCGACACTGAACCAAGCCGTGGTTTTGATTATCTAATTTTTGAGGCATCTGGCAACGACAAGCATAGCGATAACGCACGTTACTGCGGAATCGTAATCGTCTTCCCGTAATGATACCCAGTTCCCGATGTCGCAATATATTCCGTTGGTAAGGAACGCGACGAGTACTCACTAATGCACCGTGTAATTCATTAGCTAAGGTACGTTTTAAAGGAACGGTGAAATGATGCTTATTGTATGTAACGCCTTAAGTATCATTTCCTCTGATTCCACTTAACTTTTATAAATTCTAATTAGGTTTTAATGTAACGAATTCCGGTCCAAACGTCTGTAAGTATTTTTGAGCTTTGCATTGCAATTATTTGAACTGCTTAAGAATTCTTAATTGCAATTAACCGTGATATTCGCTTGACCAGAATGGCAATGTATCCAGTTGCCTACCACTTCTCCTAGATTTCAACACCGGATCTCGTAAGATTTAAATGTATCCAAAATTGAATTCAATTTAAATAAATGAACTCTCATCTGCAATTAATATTTCCCTTTTTTTTGAGGCAATGGATATCAAATTTTTCAAAAATAGAATTTAAAAATTTAAATATGTGCCCATGAAAAATATTCTGAAATATCATCTAACAGCGGAATTATATTAGCAATTTTAAATCAAATTTTCAGAATGAATTTTTGGATATTATTAATAGGCACATTAAAAACTAACGTTTTATGATAAGTTGACGCACTGCGATTAAAGATTATTAAAAAAATCAACAAATATTTTGCATAACTTTGTCTTAATAACTTCTTCAGCAAAATATGTTTATTCAAACTTTATAATAATCATATAAAGCATATTATTTTAGGGGAACACACAATTCCTTGATATTCTGG
This sequence comes from Argiope bruennichi, assembly GCF_947563725.1. Taxonomy (NCBI): domain Eukaryota; kingdom Metazoa; phylum Arthropoda; class Arachnida; order Araneae; family Araneidae; genus Argiope; species Argiope bruennichi. Next base: position 6,709,072 of record NC_079155.1, read on the forward strand.
CTCCATTTTATACATTCGATTATATCACAGGAAAGAGTACAGGCATTTGAAAATGGACATAATAAAGATATTACCATTCCTTAATTCTTAAGTTAAATTTCCATTGCAATAAGAATTTCAAAAAGAAATATTGAAAACATGTTCTTTACTGAAACTTATTGCACATGGAAAAATAAAGCCGAATTTTCAAGATTAGATCATCAACCATGTAGTAAAAATACAGAGTGAAATATTGGTAGCTTCAATGAAAACGATTTCAGTATCACTGTTTACAATAAAATGTATTCATCCAAATGGCGCTTAATTTAAAAGAACTAATTAAAAAATATATATGACAGAAATATTTATATCTTTCAAAAGATAGTTTTTTTAGTCTTTTATTAGTTGATATAAAAGTTATTTTGTTTCTGTAATATTCTTGGAATTTATGACGTAAAAATTACAAAATATCACTTCATTTTTAATTAATAGAGATCCAAGAAAAATTTTAAAAAAATAGGTGCACTTTCCACCTTCCAAAGTATGTATGTCCCAAATTTCCTAGTTTTTGGTCAAACATCCTGGACATAGAGTAATAACAACATGCACAAATATTCAATTGCATCTTTATTATTAGTAGAGATTCAGAGAGAGACATAGATTATATTGTAACATGTGTTTCTCTTGGATTCTTAATATCTAATTTTGTATGCTGTTTTTTTTATCTAATATATTATATATTTTATCTAATATATTATATTTTTATATCTTATATCTCACAATATATATATATATATATATATATATATATATATATATATATATATATATATAAGTCTAATTTAAACTTAATTAATTTCCTAATTTTTAGCTTAATTTTGCCCATATTAACTTCAATCTAAAATGCTCTCTTATTTCCTAATCCAATTTCCTCTTTTTTATGTAATTAATGCAACAGAAGTTCTGTAAAATTGCTGATATCCACAAGCTCCCACACTCAGAGTGAAGAGATAAAAAATTGTCGAGCTAAAACATTCTTTTAAAAGATCCTTATAATTACCTTACCAACATCGACACGTGTAAAGAAATCCCTATCAAATCTCACAGTATATAATCACATTAAAAAATAATTCATTAGTTTTTCCTCATTTCGCTTTTGTGTCGTTCTGTGTTGATGTGCTCGTCGCTTATGCTTGTACATAAATCATGCTTCCCGGGATGGAATAAAACGAAATTAAAAATTCAAAGTGTCTTCTCTGTCTTCGGCCAAGATAATTTTTCAAAAATGCTCACGCACGCACACACAAATATATATATATATATATATATATATATATATATATATATATATATATATAATTTTTTATGCATTCTCGACACCACATCTCGATGAAAATAGGCAAGAAATTTATAAGAATTTATAACAGAATAAAAATAGTTTTTCTTTATTCTTAAAAAAAAATTCTTCTTCAATTGGAATAATTTTTTTATTATCCTCTCTTTAAAAATTATATTTCCTTGAGAAAAACTTTTTTAACTGTGGTGGCCGGGTACGTGAACTTGGATTCGGAGGAGGAGTTAGTTATTTATTACTAAACGTTCTACTAAGTTGCCATCCTTATCCTCTGATCATGGAGGAAAATTATGAAAATTTCATTCTAAAAGTAACCTCAAAACAGGGCGAAACTATAACTAAAATCAGTATTTGATAGCTTGGTAAATTATACTATAGAAATGTAGACGAACTCATTTCCGGTGAACAAAACATATTAACAAATTATTCTTGTAAAAATTTTTGAAAGTTAAACATGCAGGTTTGATGAATATTAATGATACTCCGGAAAAAATGACGTGAAAACTTCCTTTTTCCATTTTACATACATAAAATTATGTAGTGTTTTCAGAAAAAGACATTTTAAATGATTCTCACATGAGTATCAGTTATGATTATTTCCTATTTAAACAGCATTTTTTTCTTCCAATGAACTCTGCAACTTGATAATTAAACAAAAAATGCTCTTCAATTACGCAGCGAATGCACGTCTCCCCTTTCAAAACTAATACTTATTTTCCCAACAGCGCTCATTACCCGGGACGGAGAGGCAGTTCCCGAAGGTGAGGTAGATGTGGAGATTGCGATGGAGATAAAAATATCATTCCAAAGAACAATTGAAATGAAATACGAAAAATACAACCGACTTTGCATCGCGACACGCCCACCTTTTATACACCATTTGACCATTACCATTATTACCGGGGTACCAGTTTTCGTTGTAGTTAGCGTGACGGGACATGCAAATGAGCTAAAAACATTGAAAGCAGTTAGGCTTCTTCATCAACTTCTGGAGCGATTTTCAATTTCGGTCGAACAGTAAAATGGCGTAAGTACAAATATCCTTGGATAATTTCTGGAAACTACTCTTTTATATGTAATCGGCTTGCGAGAAAGAGAGAAATGTATTACTCTCTCGGGGATTTGGCATACAATAAAACGCTTATAAACATTTGTCTTTTGAAGTGTCAATCTATGTAAGCATATTTTTCGTTGTGTATTTTATTCAGCTCTTTGTGCTGACCTACAAAACAAGTAATAAATTGCAATCGTTATGATTTTGAGTATTCACATTAATTTAAATGTAACTAAATGAACCTAAGAGAGCCTTAAAATTCTTCTATAGTAGTACTTTTGGGACCAAAATATAAAATTGGTACATTATCAAAAATATTTTTTGCGATCTAAAATATACAAAAGCATGCGTAAATGAATAAAATCAATGAGTTATTATTAAATGAAAATAAATGTTAATTTATTGGGATAATTATTAAAGAATTTTTAATAAAATTGTCTCTAATATATATGGCTTATCGATAATTAGCAGAACAAAGCTATATTAATATATTTTTCATGTTGTAGAATATGTGCAATGTTGCAAAGCCCGATGAAAATATTCGAATAACAACCGTATAGGTTAAAAATAGTTCTTAATTACATTTTATGCTATTAATTTTAAAAAGTCTAATATAACGATTTATTAAAATCCTGTTTCAGAATTCTGTATATATTTTCAGATATTTATATTGAATAAGATATTTTGATTCACAAAATTAATTATCAGGAAAAAATAATTTTCTTTGTTGTGAAATGTAACATTCACAACAAAGAAAAGGTAATCTAAGCATAAAATAAAAATGAAATATACCATCCAAAATCTAGTAACATTTATTCTTTAAATCTTAAATTAAAGAAATAATATACTTATTAAATACACAATTAACTTGCTTAATTTTTCATTCTAGTATTGCTGTTTTTTTGACACCTCTTATTCTATAATTATAATAACGAATACACACTTAAAAGTGAAATGAGATATAAAATGTATATTAAGAATCTAAAATCAGTTTCTTCTTTTAATTATTAAGTTCAATTCCTCGTCATTTTGAATCTCTTACGTTGGAGAAATTTCCAGAAGTTGCCTTTCCTAGTGCCATCTATTGACAAGACGAGAAAGGATACGGAAATCATTCAACATTACATTGGACCGAAGATGAAATTAAAATGTTTCTAAGAAAATTAAAAATGATTTTTAGATTTATTATTAAAGAATGTTTTGATTACTCATTATTAAAAAATATAGTTCGACGTCCAGGATTTTTATATAATTTTCTAGAAATGTTAAAGAATGAAAATTTGTATGTATGTTACATCTTAATAAATATAAATATTAAATATTTTGAAAAAACAACCTATTTATTTCTCAGTTGATGTATATAAGCATTCGTTAAGAAAAAATACTTTTAATAAATACATTTATCTTAATTCTTTTAAATGATATTTAATTTTAAGAAATACCAATCATTGTCATTTTTTTTATTATATCTTGGAAATTTCCCCACTTCTTCATAAAGGAAATAAAAAGTATATATGATGAATTATCAACTGTTGGGAGAAGTTGCCGTTCTTTTTGAAAAAGAGTTCTTTATGTAAACAAATAACGCTTGTAAACAATAGTAAAATTAATATATGCTTCATTTTGTGCCCGCAATTTATTTCTTACATACAAAATTTATTTTATCTTAAATCGGAAAGTCGACGTTTACATCTGTTTTTTAAAAGAAATCTTATGAAAATTTTAGGTTTTGGGACATACAAATGGAATCCGATGGCCTTTTAGTATTTCTTTTCTAATTGTTTCTGTTCTCTTAATTCCGTAAGAATATCTCTCATGAAAATTGTGATACTTATCGAATCTAATTTTCAATACAAATCTGATAAGAGTTTCACATTAAAAAATAATAGCATGGTTTTGGGCTTTAGAGGGGGAATAATACAACAAAAGAAATGGGAGAGTTATGTATATTTCTTTGCTAAAGAATTGATGAAATCTATGTGAAGATTTGCACAAAAAGAAAAATATACATATGTACAGGTGGTTATCAAAGTTATGGAAACACCTGTGAATAAACGTGACAGTTTTGAATGCGCTTCGTAAGCAGTAAAATATCATAATAACTGTAAGGTTTTTTTTTAATCAATAGTAATGTGTATATTCTGGTAGTATATGTTAGCTTTATTAAAGTTCTGTAATTCTTGGATATTTTTCAAAAGCGTAAAATGTTGGACTTCTCAGATTTTCAAAGAGGCAAAATTGTAGGAGCCCGTTTAGCTGGAGTTAGTGTGACCGAAGCATTCAACTTTCAGGCATTTCTAGAGGTATGGTGTCTAAATTTATAACAGCTTACACATAGCGCGGTAAGAAAAGTTCGGAAAAGCAAAATAGTGGGCGGAAAGAGAAGCTCAGTGAAAGAGACCGACGGATATTGAAGCGGATTGTAGAGTCTAAAAAGCGAACAACTGCTGCAAAAGTGACAGCAGAACTCAATACTCATCTGGATTCCCCAGTGTCAGTGATTACAGGTAGAAGGCACCATCATAAACAGAACATTTATGGCAGAGCAGCAATTCCCAAACCACTTGTCACTGATGTTATTGGAAAATATCTTCTACAATGGTGTCATACTCACAAAACCTGGTCGATTGATAAGTGGAAGAAAGTAATATGGAACAACAGGAGGGGTGCACGTTTGGAGGACATCTGCACAAGCGTATGATCGTGATTGTTTCCTTCCTATTGTCAAGCATGGAGGTGGATCTGTCATGATATGGGCAGCCATGTCGTGGTTTTCTGCTGGACCAATCGTAACCATGAAAAGAAGGATCACTGGGGGGAAGTATATAGAAATTTTAGCTGATCAAGTCCATCTTATGATGCAAACTTTGTTTCTTGCAAGAAATGGAATTTTCCAGGATGGTAATGCACCTATCCATGAAGCGAAACTTGACCATTCATGGTTTGATAAACACGTTAGGGTCTATAACGTTATAAACCATTATGATCTATTTTAGACCGTTCAGTACTGAATCGATATCCTCCAACGGCATCTCTCCCAGAACTTCCACAATATCTCCAGGAAGAATGGTATACTATTCCTCTACACTATTCAACACTTGTATGAATCTATTCCTAGGCGAATCCAAGCTGTATTATATGGTCCAGGCAGTCCAACACCATACTAATAAAGAATTCTTTATAAATCTAAGGTATTTCCATTATGTTGATAACCACTTGTATCTCTCTATGTCTGTTAAATTATGGTCATATTTCTATGCATTATTCTCGTATTTATGTTACAAATGACATCATTTATACAAATTGCTAGTTATCTATTGCATCATTTAAATCAATTGTAAATAATAATGCAAGGCATCTAAGCAAATAAAATAATATTGAAATAATTCTATTGAGTGTCAGATGCATTGAAATAATTCATTGTATCATCATTTTATTGGTTGCATTATTAAAATCCCTCTCTTAGTACTAGTTGCAATCACTTTTCCTATAATGAATTTCAGCATTTCGTAGAACATTTCTTAAGATTATTTGACAATTTTGAAATTTCTTTTTAATGTCTTTTATTAAAACTATATGTAATAATCGATAAACATACATGCATTTAATAATGAACTGTAATAAGCAGGATTTAGCAAAAATGCTGCTGATATTATTATTTGTCACTTTTAGACTGGGTCATTATCAATGAATATAATAATAATGTAATTAATTGCATAATCTATAAAACATATTTTATTATTCAGACGTATCATATAATTGCTACTTACGGTGCCAAAATAATAGTAGTTCAAGAATATGACATGTCATATTTGGAATATAAATACTGAAGAAATGTTCATAAACTTTCTTTGTTCGTCATCAAAGAACATTTCACCATTTTTGCAGTAATACTGTTTCGGGAATTTTGTGATTCCACAAGGAATGCATAACAATTAAAGCGCCTTTTCACATTCGTAAAATTATTTTTAATCCAAGATAATCAATATTTTCTGAATAGGAAATGAAATAACATTTTAGTGAACACTAATCTGAATAAAGCATTTTATCATCAGTATAGGAAATGGAAGGATATAAATTAAGAGGCATTTTTTGAAATCTCTTCTTTTGGATGAATAATCTAAGTGTTTCATAAAATCTTTGAATATAGATATACGCCAGCGCAGAACTTGTTTCCGTGAAACTTATGCGCAACATTTTAAATATTTTGGTAGATTCGTAAAAAAAGTATTTACATTTCACAAAATAATGTTTTGCACTAAACTGTAAATTCTGTGCAAAAATATATGAATCGAAAAAAACATAATTAATCAGTAATGCATTTAGTATTATGCAAAACAATAAAGATTTTTTCTAGAAACTCTTTCGTTACATATAACGCAAAACTTTTCTGGAAAAAAAAAGAAAAAAAAAATAGAACGCATATGAAAGAATACTGATGTCCATGGAACTCTGTTTCTTGGAACACTTCATCAAACTACTTAGATTAACTAAGAGACTTACAAGCAGTGCATGTACGTTTGATACATATATAATACATAGTGACATACAATACATATAAATTTTCCTGTAATACACATGTAGAAGCATTTTGCTGGAAATTCTTCCGGTTCAAATAAGCAGAGAGATCTCCTCGAAACGATTAAAACACAATAAATAACAGTAACTCCTTTTATCTGCCACAAACTCGCGTGTGAAACAACTGTTACTGTCCACACCGCCATGTTTCCTTGGCACACCTCACGAAAGCCGTTGGATCAGCAAAGAAAATTATAAACAATCCTAGACACACGCCTCCCTCCTATTCCATTCTTTTCTTTCCTTGGAATTAAAGCACTATATATTTTTGTCTCAGACCCCAGTACAGGTATTCGCACTTTTCAGAACATGCAAATTCCCGCCATTTTTCTTCCAAGGGGGTTTCATATCACGCTAAAATTACATTAATGTCTTCCATCACGCTCCAAACGCAAAGAAGACAAGAATTTGTCCACTTGAACAAAAATAAGTTTTCAAGTGCAAGTTTTGTTTTTACGTTTCTTATCTGGCATTACGGAGTGTTTATTTGACACGCTACAAATTTAGGCTCAGATAAAATGACCACGCGCACAGTTGAGCCTTTATTATTACTTACTCGAAAGGCCGGCGGGAAGAAATTGGAAACTATCTGGTCCTTTCATCTTATAATTAAGAGAAGCGCAAATTGTCTGCAAAAGCGCGTGATAACTATCTCAGAGTAATTTTCTCATGTTTCGCGATGCATCAAATGCTGGTTTTTGAATAAAGAAGCGAGAAATGGAATCTTGGGGATGGATTTTGCTTAAATGACAGTTAAGGAAAGGTTTTCTAGAATTTTCGGTCTCTAAGCAAGATTATGATACTTGAGGAATACTGATGATGAAACTGTAATCAGTTTAATAAGTGCTTTCCTCAAAGTGATTTTGCGCTTAATACGAAAGATTGTTGGTACATAATGCGAAAGATGCAGTTTAAAGTAGTTTGTAAGTAGTTTTTATTATGCAATTCGAATGGATTACGTTTTTAAAAATGTTTAAGTATGTTGCCGATTGAAGTCTTTAAAGATCCTTTTAATACCAATGTTTTTATATGATTTTTAAACTATTGGTAAAATGGATTTCTGTGTTCTTCCCTTCATTGTTTAGATCCGGTATTTTGTCTATTGTCTTTAATTTATTATCAACACGAAAAATAGAGATGAAATAATGATTTAAATTGTAAATGGACGTTTTAGTAAGGAATAAGATTTTTACTACAATTAAAATGCCTCATTTTATATTTCTTTCGTATACTGCTTTTTAAAAAATCTACACTCCATGTTCAGCATCTAGATTTCTTAAGATTCCCTATGATAAATTAATTTTTTTTTGTTAAAATGCTGATGGATTAAAATATTGATAAATTGTGCAGAAATTCTGCTAGAAATATATTCTTGGGCAGAAGAATCCTTATTCCTGAATGGGTTACTGATAAAATAATAAAATTGTATAAATTTATAGCGACGAGTTTCTTAAATTATATATTTTTTCAAAGTTAACATTCAGAAATATTTCTCTAACAATTAAAATTCTCTACAGTAAACCACTTAATGTGTCAAAATAGTCTTTCCCGCATTTTATTAATAGCTTGGTTTTACATTTTAATAAATCAGGAAAATGAAATGACCTCTTAATATATCATTTCTTACTTCAAAGAATAAACAAGCCAAATTTATTTTAAACAGTAATGGATCATTGTTTATTAAAAAAATATCGAAGAAAGTAAAAGTTTAAGAACATAGAAAAGTGTGTTAGTTAGTTTAGCTAGTTAGTTAAGTTTTATTAGTGAAATACTTTTTTAAACTTGGTAAGTTCCCTAAAAAAATAATTTTATTTTTTGTAAATGACAAAAAAGTTCACACATTTTATTTTTCGAATGCAATTTTCAATGGTTTTTAAATTCTAAGATTTAGTGTATCTTCTAGAAGAAGTAGCAATCATTAGTATTAAACTTCTGTAATCTTTTTCTTTCATTTAAAATTCCCAAAACAATCTACAAACATCTATAATGTAAGAATAATTTCATTATAGATGTAATAATAGTTTAATGAGTATTTATGTTCCACTGATATGAGCATTCCATATGAGATTTTTTAAAGATAATTAATTTTATTTATTAGAAATAACAGAATGTCCTACTTTAGTTTTTAACTGTTTACAGAATGGTGTTGATTCAGCAATTTACAATCATTAGACAAATCCAGCTTCTCATGACATCTAATAATTTCCTGCATCTCTGTTTGTTCCATCATTCAAATATAAGTGCAATGAATTTAAATATTAAATTAATATTTGATAGTGACATCTAACGTAAGTGGCATATATTTAATAAATGCAAATCAACTAGATTTTTCTATTCTGTGAGTTCTCTTCTATTTTGAGTGCATTGAAACAAAAGCTTTTAGGCATACGACTACGTGAAGATGATTGGAAAAACATATGTAGAACCAACATATACCAATTAAATGACAATAGTGTTTTAAAAATTGAAAAATAATTGTTTTTTTACTAAAAAAATGTATAAAGCAAAACTTTTAGCTTAGAAGCTTATGAAATATTTTTGTAAACATATCTCATGCAGTTTAAGGAATATATTTCCTGGTTCGAGAACTAAAAGAGCTGTATTTCTAGCGACTCTTTCAATATTCGTGTTCGATTGATAGCATGCAATTTTCAATTCATTTTGCACTGTGGAGCATTAAGATAATTGTAGAATTTTTAATTTTTAAATGAATAGAATGCTTATTCTCAAGTTCAGAACTCACGTAATGAAATGAGAAACTATCATGCTAAATATGAGCAAAAAATTACGGATTAGATTTTAATTTTTGTGACTTTTCGTAAAGAAATTCTTCCAAGCATTTAAAGGTGCAAAGTAACATTAAACCACATATAAGTACAACAAATGAAATCATTGGAACTTCCCAAGAGATGAATTTAGAAATGAGATTCAAAAGATTTTATAAAAACTGCTCAAACATTAAGAATTTTAAATTTTAAAAAATCATATTTTTGCCAAAAAAATTGACTTTTTTACATAATTACCTATCTTAATTTGGTCTAAGACTCAATAATCTAAGAAAATAATTCCGATTCTAATCTCGAGGTAACCTTGGGTCATGTAATTTTTTTCGTGCGCTAAAAATGCCTTAATTTGCTCTTCATAGAATTGAAGTCTAAAACTGGTAATTAATGGTAAGTGCCGATAAAATTCAAACACCGTTATCGGTTGTCAGTGTTCTGAAAGTAGATATACTTTAAATGTTGCAAATGTTTAAAGCTCTTGGTACTTACTGCCTTACGTTGTTCAAAGAGGTGCTCTAAGAGGTTGCTAGTGTGAATCCCTTATGTGCAGATGTAGCGAATAATGAAAGTCTCCAAAGAGGTGGCAACTATGCTTCCCTATTAAAGGGCATTGATTTATTATTTCCGATGCCGAAACAAGTTTCCCATAGAAAGCACTTAAATTTCTAAACACTGAAAGTGATATGTTCAAAAACAATTTTCAACTATTTTTGATTTGGCGCTTACTATTCCTATCAATTGTAGCCTTCAATTTTCCTCTGTGGCTAAATTTTAGACCACAATCAAAAAAATAAAATAAAAAAAATCACTGTCTATGGTTCAAAGAATACTGGAAAATACACTTTTGGGACTGTTGCCGGCTGAAACTTAGTTACCTCTTTTAAGGAGCAGCAAAAGTCTGTCTACAGCAACTGATTCACAGATCAAGATTGATTCGATTCGAGAGGCAATAATCTTACAATGGGTGTTTACATTTCGTATCAGCGTAAACATCAGCTTTACGCAAGGAAATCACTTAAACTCGTTTCGGGCTCCACCGGCGGCTCTCTCACAAATGCGTTTCCTAACTGCATTTGCAACAAAAATGTGCATTGTTGAAATTCCCTTTTTGTAGTTCTTCCGCTTCTCGTTTTTTTTTTTTTTTTTTTTTCTTTTTGGAAAGGCTTTTCTGACGGTGTCTTTTCTATTGCCAGTAGCACTTTAGGCGTATGATTGGGTTATGTATTCATAAGGTTTTATTCCATTTAAGCCCCCACTTTTTATGTTATTCCTCTTTTGTAACATTCTTCATTCCGATGTTTGGAAGAAAACTATGAATTTTCGAGGAACAGACATGTTTTTGGATTTATGGAATAAATGTTAAACCTTTCGAACTGATTGGATATTAGAAAATGAAATCTTGCTCTTATGATTTGTTTTGTTTGTTTTCCGGCTGTGAGTCTCAACACACAACTTTGTTTATTTAAACTTATGTTTCTATACAGAATTTATATTTTTATAGATTTGTGTCGAAACTTTTTAAAGGTAAGCGACAAATCTTAACTTTAATATTTCAAATATTTAAAAAAATTTGTTGTGTCAGTTTAAAAAGTTAACAATTTTATTTATTAATTCATTATTAATAATATTTAAATCTCGGAAACTAAAATGTAAATCTAAGAATGTATTTAAGAGAAATGCAAAATTAAGCATTTAGGAATGGTATATCAAATAATGGTACGAATCCATTTATTGAATTAATATTTTTTGTGGAATTTTAGTTAAAAAAAAGCATACGTGAGTTTCATTAATTTCTTTCTGCTATTCTTTTTTATCCTTCATTTTATTTCTATCATTATAGACTGAGTATAGTATTTCAAGAGTAATATATTCAAACGTTTACTTTTATTATTTTTAATAAGTACTTACGAATATAGCATATAACAATAAGATTGCGTCAATTGTCAATATGTGTAAAAATTATTTTAATTTTTTTTATTGATTTAACCAAGCTAATCAATACGAATGAATATTTATTGCATACTGGGCTTGCCTCTTCTTGTAAATGTGTATAAAACAGGTTTTTATACAGTAATTTAAGTCTTTTTTTATATTGATAAAATTTTGTAATTGAATTTTCTTTCGCTTCTTGATGTGTTAGAATTTTCAAATGTTTCTTGCGCGGACAAAAATGACAGCATACTATGTTAATTTAATTTAGTTTTGCTTTTAAAAATTAAAATTGGCAGCTGGGTGCAGCTAATGCGAGGAGACAGTGAAGAATAGCAGGTGTTTGGAGAGACTGTAGAAGATAGCTACGTAGATTCCCTCCTCCCGCTGAGTTCTGTCTGGCAGCTTTGTGTGCTGTGGTTGTTGTTTACTACCGATTACTATTTGTGGTCTGCTGTTGGTTCTGTGATGTTGTGAATTGTTTGTGTATATCTCGTCCGTGTTCTGTCATTGTATATTCGTAGTTCTGTGCTTTGTTATTTGTTATTGAGGCCTGTTGACTGTGTCACCTTACACACACTACAAGTGAGTTTTAATTTTGTCTAACGGAATTTTGTGAAAGTTTTTAATCTTGAATTGTGACATATTCTTTTTGAGGATTATTTATTTTATGGTGGAGAAGATAATTTTCTTTTATTCTTCGAAAATATAATTTGTGTCTTATATCTTCTTATAAATTCTGAAGAATGTCAAGTTTAATTTTAGAAACATTAGATCTATAAGAAGAAATCTCCATAACGAAAGCAGAATATATACCTATAGCTTTTCAACCAATTTCAAAACGGAATTATATTATAAAATCATGAACTGCTTACTATCTATTTCGAAGAGAATCAATAGAATTGTGTGGGATTATTTTATAGAAAAGCCCGAGTTTATGAATCATATTAACCAAATTCATTTGAAACATGGTATCCTATAAATAGGATTTACGAAGCATGTTAACCTAACATAGGAATAGTTATAATTAAACGAGATAAATGTTGTACAAAATAGCGACATAAAAATCTTAATGCTAATTAAACATTATATTGAAAGGCAGGAGGTCTTTTATTTTTCGCTTCGCCTTAAACATTATACATATAATCAACATATACTTAAGAGTAAGATAATTCATAAATGAAACGCATCTCTCCATAATAAAGTGAAATTTCATATTTTATGTAAAGCATAATTTAAGAGTAGTTAAACTGACGGAAGACTAAAACTTAACTGCATATAATGCCTTTTAAAAATTGTTGATAAAGAGGTGTTGATTTTATTGTTTTCATTTCATTTTATCTTCCTCTACCTTTTTACTCTTGAGTTAATTAGAAATTTAATTTTTAAACCCTCGATAGAGGGAACAAAACTTTTTTAGGGCGCTTAATTCCCGTGAAAACTCACTGTTCCGTGAACTAACATGAAATAGGATTTGACACAGCTTTCGTTGAAGCTAACCAAAACCTTTATTTTTTTCATTCATTTTTCTATGGGTTTTATTTTCACGTCTCCTTATTGAGCAAGACAAAATGCTCGTTTCGTTTTTTTTTAATAGAAAAAGCAAGCAAAGGAGTATTCTTATTAATTTAAGTAGAATTCCCTGTCCTTTCAATCTTTTTTTCTCCACATACCTTGGGAGTGTGAGGAAAAAAATAATTTCATAATTGAAAGGAAATCTTCTCTGCAGTGCGAGAGTACAATGGAGAGGATGAGATAGGTCCTTTCTTTTCTCTCGTTATCTGGAGGAATGTGTTCTCAGTTGAAAGTGAAGTTTAATTAATGACTTGTTTCCTGTTTATTCCAGATTCTTTAGGAATCACGGACCTTATTATTTTCAGAATAAAAAATAATTATACGTGCAAACTTGAATAGCGTAGTAGATTCATCATCGTATTTAAAAGTTTTTGTATAACGAAATGAGATTTTTTTAGGTGTTTCAAAATTTCTTTACAGAATAAATCTTGTATTTTCGTTGACTTATTTCTTCGTATCAGAAGGTGCAAATACGATTTACAGTATTTTTCTCTTTTTGGAAGTTTGAGCAGTCTAATGTCATCTTTTCCAGTTTTATCTTAATTCAATTCAAAGTATAAATTAGTTTTAACTATTTAAAATTTCACCAAATTTGTCAAAATATTAAATAACTTTCGTTGTATAATTTCCTCGTATCAAAAAGCGCAAATACTATTTTCTGGATTTTTTCCTGTCTTTGAAAATCTGAGCAGTCTAATGTCTTCATTTCGAGTTTTATCTTAATTTAATTCATAATATAAATTTCTTTTAACTATTTATTTAACTATTAAAAATTTCAAATTTCATCAAATTTGTCTAAACTTGAAATAATTTTTGTTGCACGATTTCCTCGTATCAAATATATATATATATATATATATATATATATATATATATATATATATATATATATATATATATATATATATATATATATATACGATTTACTGGATTTTTCCTCTCTTTGGAAATCTAAGCAATATAATTTCTTTACTTCCAGTTTTATTTTAAATTAAATCATAATATAAATTTATTTCAATTATTTATTTTATTATAGTAAATTTAAAATTTCATCAAATTTATCGAAATTTGATGAAAATAGATGAAGAAAAGAATTAATATTAGAATATTAATATCCCACAGAAAACCATTCGAATAAATGAAACTTTCTTTTTATGTATCGGATCATTTAAAAATTCCATAATTAATGTATGATAGTCAATCTCATTTAAAAAATTGAAAAATGTATTCAAATAGCTCCCTGGTTTCTTTTGAATAATCCCTGTCTTCTAATACTCTATTATTTTTTTACAAATTTCTTTCAATTCAATGTAATGTTTAATAAAATATTTTATTTTTTATTCATGCATACATATGAATAAACACTATACCTTTCACTTATATCAGACTAGTAAATCTGTGAAAATTATGTATACATATATGCATATGCAAAAAAATGGTCTGTGGCAAGTCTCGCATTTTTGCTCATTCTGTCTGCCGTGTAATCCATACCGAAATTTTTATTTTTTTATTTATTTTCACATCTTAGTTTTTCAAGTGTTACATTTTCCTGGTATTCCTAGACTAGCATTTTCAATTACATTCGTTTTTCTTTTCGTCGCTAGTGGAAAAAGAGCTATTAAAAAAAAAGAAGTGTAATCTATGGCAAGAGGCTTCTTCTAATGAATTCCAAAATGGAAGAACTGATTATGGAACAGTTCAGATTTCCAACTCCTCTCTCTGAAGATTGGTAACTGAAATCAACAATTGCCTCGACCTACATCGCACGTTTTGAAGAAGAGGGGAGAAATACAGATTAAAGAGAAGCTATTGTCGTTTACTTAAACTACTTCTTAGCCAGAGTTGCTGAAACCAGAGTTAAAGGGAAAATGGAAATGGATGGAAAAAGCGGCGGACTAATTTAGATTTGGGTGTGAAAAAAACCCAAGTCCACAAAAGCGTTATTTTCTTTCCAACGAATAAAGAAAATCGAATTAAGTTTTCAGCAGTTTATTTCATTCAATGCATTTTTGCGCAGTTGAAAGAAAAAAAATGCAATTTTTGTTAAGTATAAAATCTCGAATGAAAAAAATAATCTGCAAGAAGTGAGATTTTTTTCAAGATAAGAAAAAATGTAATGTTATACAAAAATAATTCTTTCATTAAAATTGCAGTATATTTGGTTAGAATATTGATACCTTTCTCTTCAGTCTTTGTAATTCTAAAGAGTAAATGATCTTGCAGCTCCATTATAAGTAGTTTACAAAATCAGGAAAAAGGCAAAATTTTTAGGTAATTTAAGGAATATACCCTATTTTTTTCGTTTAAAACTTTTAAAATAATTATTAAGACATTTTTAAATAATAAATTATTCTACTATTAGTTAATTTCATAATTCAAATAATTATTAAGAACAAACTTTCCCCTTAAATAATAATTAGGAGCATTTTTAATCAAACATCAAATCAACATCAGTGCTTTTTGATTAGGAAAAAATAATTGATTTTAGAAAAAGATTATAAAATTACATTTATTGTGTTACTACTGAAATACTGCTTTTTTCTTGATTATTTGTATATTGTATATCTCTCAAATCTAGGACTTTACACTACCATTATCTTTCTGCTTTGACTTTTTCCCTCTTTTTTTTTTTTTAAACATGCGATTCTAACATCTACAGGTGAAACGTTCTTCCTCTTTTTTGTTTGACATTTCTTGATTATTACTTCATGTTATAAATTTCCAGCTATATATTAAACAAGTAATTATATTTTTTTTGAAAAAGACATTATTGCAAAGTTTTAAGCGTCTTTTACCATTAGCATTCAATTATGCTTGTATCCTTCACGTGTTTTGTTTTATTTACTCTCCAATTAGACTGAATTATTAATTTTCTAATTAGATTACTGTTTTGAGACTGTGTTATTTTGTTTATTTAGAAAAAAAATATTCACAAAAAGTAGTTTTATTTTTAGACTTCCATTTAAGTTTTGTGTTGAAATAAAGAATCCATGATTAACTGGATTTTACTTCATAAATTTAAAAGTCAATAAATTCAAATGGAGCATAAACATGAAAATTAAACTGTAAATAAGAGGAAAAATATTTCTTTGTTGACAAATATTTCGTATTTTAAAATGATTAAAAGCAATTAACAATTTTAAAGTCGAAAACATTAATGTATATTCCAAAGACATACAAAGAAAAGTTAAGGTTTAAGAGTTCATTTTATTAATGTTGTTTTTCGCAACGAAGGCAACAAATTGAATTTAGTTTCTAATATTTGTAAGCAAAGAAATTTTTTTGAATAAAATTTTTCTTAACTGGAAAATATCAAATAGCTCAAAAATAATTAATTAAAATTTCATTACATTTACTTACGAATAAATGTTTGAGAGATTCGAAGAATTAATTAATTTTTTTAATGATGTGTTTTATTATTAAAGAAAGAGTTTTTGAAATCTTTAAATGAGAAATAAAGGAACTTTTATTAAAAAGGTATAGAAATCCACTCATTCAAATATGCGTTTGTAAATAATTTTTATGAATCTACACGTAAATTAATTTCAATTTTAATTTACGAATTATGTATTCTTAATAAATACATCTAGATATTTTGCAGAATATTCAGTATTACTTTGGTAAAAAAAAATTGTTCTATAAAATTCTGTAAAATGCACAAAAGGAATATACAAATTACTTCTTTAATTGAAGTGAAATAAAGAAATCAAGTTCACATATTTTTGAAAGAACCTAAACACATTATGATTACCAAATAAGGAAAAGAATATTTTGAAAAAAATTTCAACTCTTGAGTAGAGAATCATATTGGAAAGTTATCAAATTGGTATGAATTGTAATTGATACCTTAAAAATTTCCCAGGTTTGCTAATTATCTTAACAATTAAAATAAATTCTCCACATGTATTTCAAATAAAAGAAACTAGAAAAGCAGTTAGTACTAATTTTTCTGCCTTGACTCATTTTCATACAATTAGTATATTTTATTCTTCTTATGAAGAAAGTAGAAAAACTGAAATATAGTCGCACTCATAACTTCCCACTTTAAGGTGAATAACACGAATATTCGAAAACCATCAAAATACATTCACGCAAACTATTTAAATCCAAATGCCCCGCTTGATTCAATACACGTTCCGAATTCTGGCACCACAAATTGAGCGAGATGCACACATATCCCTGTTGTTTAAACAGGCAGCGTCTGCAGCCTTAATTATTTTAGAGAATTTAAATTCGGAATTAAAATTCGAGATTCTTGGAAAAGTGCCTACAGCTGTGGAAATACTCAAGTCGTCGTCTTCTCGCATACCGAAAATATAAACACTTCGAATCATGTTTACCGGTGAGTCCCCTGTGAACCACCGTAAACACTTCAAGCATTTTAATTTTGAGCTCGTCTTAATGCAAACCGAGATTCAGATTTTGTCTCCACAAATAATTCTAAGGAATTAGTCAAAGATTTGGAGTCGTGTGAATGAACTTGTCAAATGTTGGAGAAATTATAATATTTTATTTTTATGGTGATGTTAGATTTGGAAGGATTTAACTCCAGAATTTAAATTCTTAAACCCCGATATTATTTTTTTTGGGGGGGGGGGATATACGAAAAGAATCGGGAATGAATTTCTGGCTTTATCTTCGCCCAAATGCTTCTAATACTTTTTTCGTATCTACAATCAAAGCGTAAAATTCACATACTGAATGTCATTTAACTTGTTTATGGTATCGATTTTTCATATTAACATATATGCGAATTAAAAAATCGACCGGTAGTCAATCTGGTGAAAAAATCATTGAGAATTTGACCTAAAAGATAAACCGTATAAAAATTTCATCTATCTACTTCCTTGTCATTTAAAATTTCATATTCAAATCAAATGCTTTTTTGAAAAAAAAAATGTTAAAATTTCAAAATACTCGGAAAATATATATTTTTTTTATATATAAATGGCATGTAATCATAAAAATTGTAAAATATTTATATTATATATAATCATATGAAATAATATAATATTATCTTTACTATCATAAAAATAATAGAATATTTAACAGTAAGAATATTTTAACTTTCAAGAACTGTTTTGAAGTAAATTATTTAGAAATGCTGTTTATTTCATTGTTACCTTTTTATTCATTTTTAAAACTAAATTGTTATTTACTTTTTTGTATTTACTATAAAAATTTATATTTCAGCTAAAATTTATTTATGTGCTTAAAAGAAATCTGCGATTTTCCCCTTATAGCAACTGATGTGATTGAATTCTCTTAGATAGATACACTGTTTCAACTTTGCCTATTGTTCAATTTAAGAGAAAATAATGAACATTATCTTTTTCTTGTTGGATATTTATTTTTAACAGTTATCACAAATAAGACACATGTTAAATCAATAAATACAAAGCTTTCACTGTCTGCTATTTTTTTTAACTGACACATATACGATATATATATATATATATTTACAAAAGAAATAATAGCATATTGCTTACATAAAGGCCAAAGTTTATTGAATGCATTGAAAAGAATTTACTAATGGATGATATTTAATTTGGCCTTTGACTTTTACTGTTCTTAGAGAGTAAAACAGATTTTGGAAAACTTTTGGATTATTTGATTACTATTTAATTGATTTTGTTACAAACAAATCATCGGATTCTTACCTGTCTCACATTTTTTAGTATTTTTTCTTAATTGACTATTTTAAAAAAATCTTAAAAAAGAAAGAAATAAACTCCACACGCGATTCTTTTTTAAATAATATTAATATGTTTTTTTAAAAATTATACGCTTAAATATCTTTTCAAACATTTGAATATGTAATTATATATTATATTATTTTTTGGTTGCTGAAGTATTTTAAATTTAATATCCAACAAACTGAACTCCATCCATCATTTGAGGGCAGCACTAACTTAAGTCCAAAAATTTAATAGAAAAATTATTTGAAAATAAAACTAAGAGATATCTTAAAAAATTAGAAAATCAAAAATATGAACATTTTCATAAAACTACAATATCAAAATTCATTAAAATCCTTATTAATTATATATAAAAAAAAACGAAAAGTAAAATAAAATTTTTTTAATCCGGGCCAAGGCTTCTGAATATCATTAACGTTATTTGGTATAAGAATTGTAAGAGAAATTTAAATGTGTCAAAAATGTTTGAAAATTCAATTGTTATATTTTGTAAACAGAAGACATTAAATCGGAGCAAAACGAGTTCAGTTAAACTTTAAAAAGAGAGAACAAGAGAAACACTTTAAATCTTGAAATATTTACTTAAATTGAAGCATGAACTAAAGTTAATACCGTTCAAAACCACTTCCTAAAAATAATTCTAATATATTTATTTTATTTATTTTGGGGCAATCAAACATTTTATGAATCGTATTAAATTTTCATGATAAAATAATTTTCTGTCTGGTTGATATTTATATGAAAGATAAACTGGGCCTTATTAAACTAAAAAATAATCGACTAACTATACTAGATAACACCAGACATAAATTTTTAAAGTTCTAGGAAATATTTTTCTGTTTAAAAATAATTTATAATCCTAGATGCACAATTTTTAAATCCTTTTTCCTTTTCCGAATGTGCAGGGATGAAGAAACGTTTTAATTAATATTTATTGCCCAAAACACTTGAAAAGAATAAGTTTACTGATTCAAAATGTGTGATTCATCAAAAATAATTGTTTCTTTTCTTATATTTACGCCCTTTCACTTCTTTCCTTCCAATAAAATGCATTAAAAATTGATGCTTTAAAAAGAATATATCATTTTAATGATAAAGCTTATCGTCTGCTTATATCTGATTCGTTGTTCTGAAAAATAATTAAAACACTGAAATAAAATGTATTGGAATTAAATTTTAAGTTTGTTTCTCTAAATACAAAACTTAATGGAAGAAAGCTACATTTTTAATTTTTAATAAAAATAATATAGAGTAAAACAACATTTTTCGTTTGCAAGAAAATTCTTTAAAAGAAACCAAATATTTTCGGATATTTCAAATTGCTTTTATTGGAGTTGTGTGCGAAATGTATTTCGGAATGAAATGACGACAAATAAGCATTTATTATTTTTTTTATTGCTTTGTTTCATCTTATTAATGTAAAGATAGTATATTTTAGAAAAATGTATTCAGTGTGTGCTCTTTTGTGAAACAAATTCAAATGATTGAAATCCTGCAAAATTTTGGTGTTCGTGCAATGAAATATAATACATATAGAACAGAATTTGTAAAGTATGTTTTAGGAATAAATCCTAAAAAATTATTTTTATTAGATACAGCGAAAGCTTATATTGCAAGCGGATTTACTTAACCCAGCCTGGCAAAAATTTTTATTTTCATTGTATGCCATTAGAGAAATCCTCCGAATAAAATGTATATTCCATCATTTCGGATATCAGACAAATAATGAAATTTAAGATATACTATAAAACTGATTTATAAAGAGCACATTTTCTAGCAAAAGCAGCAAGGGGTTTCATTAAAAAAATATGTCAGAATTTAAAACTGAATTTCACAACACTATATTAAATTGTCAGTTATAGAATTGTCAGTTATATTATATGTCAGTCAGGTTCATTCTGAATTCTGCGGTTGAAGAATTGTTATCTTTTCTGAAAGGTTAGCATACAATTTTATGAAAATTAAATCCGTTTGATTTTTTCACATAAAAAATAATTAATTCCATTATAAATATGATATGATGAAATAAATATAATAGATAATTATAAAAATAATAAATATAATATAATAATAAAATATAATTAAAACGGTTATTCAAAAAAAAGAATATTATTATATAATAAAGAATATTATAAAAATTGTTTTAATTGTGACGAAGGTATAGTTTTTGGAATTTAAGATATTAAAAAAAATTTTTTGCTGCATCCTTTTGAATATTTCCTATCTGTCTTTAGAATTCAATAGTAAGGCAAATCTACTTTAAACAAACTGAAAAAAAATGAAATAAAGAAAGAGAAATTAAAAATACACAAAATGAATGAAATCCTGAATAAAATAAGGAATAAAAATTAAGCTTGGCAGAATTAAATTATCTCTAAAAATACCAGACAATAATTTAAGATTCAGTAATAGTATACATCCAAAGGATTAAAGAATGCAATTTTAAAAAAGCAGCATATGTCCGATTTTGGCAATTGAAATACATTATTTATTCCGAACTTTAAGGATGCAATTATTGGAAATTAACTGAGTCTCCATGTTTTAACTTTTCTTTTTTTAATTTAATAAATTAAATTAGAGGAATTAGTTAAAATAATAATATTTTTCAAAAGGCATACTTCACTTTATATTCGTTAAAAAATTTCCATTAAGCAAATTGTTCGTCAAAGAATTTTTAATGTTGGCTTTGGCTTTTTGGTCGTGCAATCTCAACAAAAGAAGATGCTTCGAAATTTTGAATTATACGTTTAATTGATTGTAAAGGAAATAAAATGTAAAATATTTTCTTCAAAAACTTATGATTATATTACTGTACAACAGATTTGTTTTGCCACTTTAAAATTAGAAAAATATAAATTCTGATTAATACATTTTTTATATTAAAAACATTTCAAAAATTTACTACACAATGGCCGAAATAGAGACATTATCATTCACAATGGTATTATAAGGTTCAATAATCGCTTTTTTACAATACCAGCTTATTTTATATTTCCGAATTCATTAAAAAATTTTTGCAATTCGTAACCTTTCGATATTATTTTATGAATCTAGAAATTTAATTTAAAAGAAACTGTTAATTGTATCACAAAACCCTGATGAAAAATAAATAATGCGTCTTTTACTTTTTCTGATACAATATAACGATATTGTACCTAAATAAATATATAATCTTTAACATTTGTTTAACCGAATGTTTTTACAACAGAAAATGAAAAATATTTTCTACGATATAAAAAAGGGTACGCATTTAAAATTTCTTATGCATTCTAGTTCATAAAATACTTTCTGCGGGATTTCTATGCTTAGGAATTTCCTTCTCAAGTAGAAAAGACGACAGCTTCTACTTTCGCAGTAGCGAGTGGTAAAAATGAAAATGCGTGAGAAGGTAATACTGAAGTCCCCGACGGTTTATGAAGACTTTTTAAGGATATTTCACGTTCAGAGCCTTTAAGCGAATGAGAGGATTAACGAAAGCCCTAATCTGACAAGTACTGAAGACGTTTCAAAACGAGGAGGAAAAGAAACTAAAAAAGTTATCTCTGTGAAGAATTACCTGTTTTGTTGGGTCAGGAAAAGAGTATAAAAGACGGATTAACCCAGGGTTATATGCACTAGATAAAGTGAAAACTCAAAAGAGTTTCAGAATGCAGAAAATCAATCAACTTTCAAAATTTCCTTTAAGGTTGCTATTCTGTTTTTAAACACTTATATTTAAATTAATTTGTTCCCTGCTTGTAAAGAGCGAATTTCCTGAAACTATTTTTCAATCAACTCATGTTATGCTAAATGTCTGAAATTTTATGAAATTGTATATTCTCGATAATAATACATAATTTTATTAAAAACTACTTTTTAATGAAATTTTGTATCTGTTTCACTGGTGTAGCTTAATAGGGAGTTTGAGAAATAGCACGTCTCAAGATTGTAAAGATATAAAAATGAACTAATATATTGATAAAAAAGTGTTTTTAAAGTTTACTTTTATTAAATTCTTCAAAATAGACAAGGAGTAATCTATGTTGATGTTTTTAAAACATGTACCAAAGCTAATTAAATAATCATAATTTTAACCCTTTATTTACGGAATTATTTTTATTTTTAACTTAACTTAATATTAAAATTACTGAATAGTATTTGAATTTATGGTATCCGATTTAGAGCATTCCCTATTAAAAGGCATCAGCATGGTTAAATAAGGAAAAAAACTACTAAATAGCAATTTTTGCAAAGCTCTGCTGTTTGTTGCTCTGCTATCCGCGAAAACAACAAATACAAACACAACATTTCTTGGCTGTATATTTTATCGTTAACATCATCCCTACAACTTTCTGTTTGTGAATAAATTCTTTTCCTAATTTATTCTTCAACTTTACTTGAAAATATTTTTTGTCTTCTTTTGAATATTTTGTTATATTATATAGTGTTATTGTTATATTTGTTATAGAAATTTATTACAAAAATTTATATCTTTTGAGAAATGGGCTATCTAAAATGACTTTCTAGATATCTGAATTCAAGTCAGCGATTTTAAGGTTCATAGTCATTTTTATCTGGAATAATTGTATTATGGCACAATTAATGTTAGATTTCAAGGGGAAAAAACAAAAGCATAACCTATGGTTTCCGGATAATTATAGACTATTCTGAAAGCCTTGTGGAATAGAAATGACTCATTAGCTTTTTTTCATTCCTATTAAATGTAGATTTTGAGATTAAGTAGAAATTCACGTGATAAAGACTCATTTCGTTTTTGAGTGAAACCAATAATACCAATTTTCAATTAATTGCCCATTAACATATTCAGAAGCTAATTATGCTTCATTTTTGAAAATTAAAGAAAAAATGTTCTATCATCCAAATATCGAAATAATATATATTTTTTAAATGCATTAAGAATTTGCTAACATTTTGGCGTCTAATTATATTATTTAACGAAATAAGAAGGTAATTTTTAAATTAAAGGAACATTTTGTCAATAATGACAGGCATTCAATATGTTTTGAGGATGTTTAGATTTAAATTCTTGATCTATAATGATCATGATCTAATTCATGATCTGTGATCAATAATAGTTTGTTCCTTTATATTTTTCTTTATATATTTTCTTTCCTTACTTTGTTTATTTCAACAATGAAAATATTTTTGCTGACACGATAAATTGATTATACGATTCTTGATTATACGATTTGATTCTAATAAATATTATGTTAGTTTTACTGGTGTAAGTTAAACTTATTTTTTAAATAAAAATTTTATTTTTATTTTGCGGATAAAAATTTCTTTTCACAAAACGATATGTATTTTTTTCGAAATAAGGAAAAGCTAACAATGAAAACTTATCAAAGCTGGACATAAATATTTTATTTCCCCATCTCAAAATATATAAAAAGTATTTTATTTTTTCTCAAACTTATTGAAATAAGCCTTTATAAAATATATATTATGATCTTGAATGAGGAATTTTGAGTCCATATTTTTATTAATTATTTTTTATTTCCTTGAGATTACTCAAATTTGTTAAAATTTTTTTAGAAAAACCCTTTTATCTGTCACTTCCGTCATTAATTTATTAACATTTTTCACACAAAACTACAAAAAATAAATATCATTTTCTTTTAAATGATGAATTTTTGCAAACTATTATGTCTTGTTTACATGTAAGTGTTATTGATAAATGTTGAGATTAAAAAAATATTCCGTTTCTTTATGACTTCGTAAGTAAACAACTGAGTGCTCTAAAAAAATCTACTCAAGTGTGATAAGTATGAAGGATGTAATTGTAGTAGTTGATATAAAGCCGTATCAAATCCTTTATATTATAAAATAACAGAAAATACCAGGATTTCTCAAAAAGAGAAGGTAGACTTATCTCATTTTCCTTTGGCAACTCATTTGATGAACATTCTTGCCTTTATGAAGATATTTCATAAAGCATAAGTGGAACACATTGTATTCATTTAAAAACCAATACTTGTCAAATAAAAGGATGTCATAAAAAGTTATCTTTTTTTTATCTATTTATTTACAGAAAATGGCATATTCTTTACTAAAAAAAATTTAATGAAATAATAAATGATAGGTTATTTATATATAATATTTATTTCTTGATCATCTAATTAAAATGCATAGAATTTGATAAATTAATGCTTTCTATTTATTGACCGTAACATATTTTGATTGAAATGGAAATAGAATATCCTTCACAAAAAATTAAAAATTATAATGAATGATAAGTTTTTTGCATAGAATACTTTTATGACCACCTAATCAGGATACATAGAATACATCACATTATTTCTTTTTCATAATTTGACCATTATTATGTATTTTTATTTCAATGAAAATGGCATATTCTTCACAAATAAAAAATTAAAACTGAAGTAACGAATGTTAAATTCTTTACATACAATACTTATTTTTGACTATCTAATATCAGAATGCATAGAATATGGTGACCTTCTAATAATTATGGTTCCAGTTCATGGTGATTTTATGTCAAAACTAAAATAGGTTTATAATTTAAAATTTATATTCATGGCCCAAAATATATTAAACTATGTGTATCTAGAAAGAAGAAAGGACAAACAATAAAAAAATTCTATAAAAGGTTGTTCAATCAAAGACATAACTTTTCCACATGTTTCCATCATTATTTAAATGATTTAAATCGAACCCTTAAGTTTCATTTAATAGCAGACCTGTTTTGTTAATCCTCCTGAGTCTTCACTTAACGCAATTTTTCCCCTTCATCAACATGGCGTCATGTCTCCAAAGAAAGATTTATTATTAGAAGTAAAAGTTAAAAAAAGAAAAATTCTTTTCTAACTCGTTAGGGAAGATTATTTCGAAGAAAAGGCATGAATAAAGGACGTTTTTCTGCGCTATCTACAAAGGGCAAAAAAAGTCATTAATAAGGAAAAGTAACTCAATAGCTGGGCTTCATTAAGGTCAATCACGCATTGAGCGCAATGCCTGCAGTTGTTGGAGGAAAAGGAAACATGATTTCGCGCAATGGATCATCTTGCTGGCCATCCGTCTTTTTGTACATAGTCCACCTTCATTTGGAAAGAGTCCAACGAATTTCCCAAGCATTTAATCGTAACCGGATACAAACTGTATGATTCATGTTTGAAAAAGGGTTAATAACACGACGCCACCATTTTTTTGTGGCTGGCTTTAACCGCGTAACTACAGAGTGATTAACTTTGCATTCACATATTTAATTGAACAAGTATGCTGTTGTCACTATTTTATGCTGTTAAATTCCTTTTTTTTTATTACACTGATTTAAAATGATAGTAAAAAAAACAATTTTCTTCTTCAATTTCACAGGTATTGGCAATTATTGAGGTATTATTTTGGTTTAAAAATAATACTACTTTCACTAACATAATTAAGAAAAGAAAACCCTTTACTAAATACTTGAATTTAAAAAAAAATGTATTCTTTTAATTTTAATTAAAGTAAAAAGAATTTTTTTAAATATGAAATGAATTCCTTTTTTTTATAGGAAAATAGTTCCTATTTCAAAAACTCAAAAATAAACTGAAAGAAATATTTGAATTTTTTATAATTAATTTAATATTATCAGTTGTAAATTTTCAACCTCTTTGTTGTTATTTTTTTGTTTATTGACTCTATTTTTACTCTATTTTAAAAAATAAATATTGATATCATTATTTTATTATTATTAAAATAATTTATATTCGAAAAATATGTACGTCCAGCTAT
Source organism: Argiope bruennichi (assembly GCF_947563725.1). NCBI lineage: Eukaryota > Metazoa > Arthropoda > Arachnida > Araneae > Araneidae > Argiope > Argiope bruennichi. Next base: position 6,735,757 of record NC_079155.1, read on the forward strand.
AAAGTCAATAAAACACTTTATTGATCAAAATTAAGAGCTGAAGGGAAATCTAGCTAAAATCATTTAATTGGCTTTACCATTAAAGTTATAAGGTGAGTTTAATCTCCTAACGGGCCAATTTTTTTCCTTGCTGGAACCGTCTAAAACAAAACTACTTCTGTTCTTTCTTAGAATCTACACTTTTAACAAGATTAAGCTTTTAAGAATAATTATTCCAACTTTTATCTCATTTTTCTTCCTTTAAAATGTGATGAAATTCGTTTTTTCTTCTGAACTAAATCAGACAGACCTTAGTTACATGCATTCAGCGTATAAAGTGAAATCCTTTGAAAAAATAAGATAAACATGCGGGATATAATTTTTATGGGAGTCATTAACGCTATTATCAGAAATTTAAATTTAAACCCGAATCATTTTTCTTAACTTGAGCATATGAGTCGCTTCTTGAAGAGTCAGTTCAAATTGTTTTTTAATCATCCGATACGAAGAGAATCCTTCTAATCCCATGATCGGAAAACGAGCTTATATTTAGCTCATTTCTTCACGTTACTGTTTGCTTTATTGATTACTGCCTTATTCTTGCTAGTGAAGACTAGTTTAAATTATATATATATATATATATATATATATATATATATATATATATATATATATATATATATATATATATATATAAAACCAATTTAGTAAAAATAAAAAGGAATAAAAATAGAATAAAAAGTACAATAAAAATAAAAAATAAAAAAAGAATCCGGCCTGAAGACTTTCTCAAGGGTCAGGCAGGGATTCAAAGAATTTTTTTTTCTATGATTGATTTGACATTTTGTCCAACAATATTGCCCCTCGTGACCCGAAAATCCTCTGAAATTGAGACCTAAGAGATACACCATTTTTTTCAGAAATAAAACAATAAATTACAAAAAATACAACCTCCAATTTAACCGAAAATTACAATAACACAATATAAACTATAAAATAACACTCACAACTAATTATTAAAACAAAAAGGAAAGAAATACCATTAGCAGGTAAAACATCTACCAAATAAAGTGTTCCATAGTGTTCTTTCTTGTTTCCCGCGTGTTATACTGTTTCTTCTTAGAAATGCCACGTCATTCAAAGTAATAAATCATTGGAGGGTTCTCAGAACCATCTATTGAGTTAGTTAATATATAACGAAAAGTCTATTTCTATTTGTGCCAAATGATTAGAAGCGAACAAGCCCTTCTTTTATTAAAATTTCCATATTGCAGCAGTTTCTTGGAAATTCATTAGTAATTAAGTTTTTAATGAGATTATTTGTTGCTTCAATATAGGAAATTTTGTTATTACAAACTCTTTTAATGCTGTTAAATTGTGAGAAAATTAAATTTTTGAAAATTTTGGTGTTTAGATTAGAATGATAATTACTAAGTTTAAGGATTTTAAAGTTCATCCCTTTTATCGTAGATACCAACTAATGTTTTACCATTAGAAATTTCGATGTAATTTGGAATGAATAAACATAAATGAACAAATCTTTTTAAAGGCGAAATATGAATGATTGTTAAATCAATTAGTTAAAAAGCACTTATGATTTACATAATTTTAAGCATTCCAAGTAGATATGCGAATGATGTTTAGAGAAATTAATTATTTCTTAAGCATGGGAAGCTTCCAGCTTTGTTAAATAGCTTTTTAAAAAGAATTGCTCTGTTATAAATGTAACGATTTATTTTCATGTTTACAAATGATAGCTTTTAATTATCATTGCAAACGATGCGATATCTAAACAATCAAACCTTCATTACCTTTATAGGTTTTTACAGAAGTAATAGGATGCTTGTTTTCAAGTCAACACAATTTTGTGCTGAATAGCAATGGGAAGATATCAATTTCGAATGATACATCGAAACATTCCTGTTTATTCATAATCGAAAATCATGCTTACTTTAAACAAAGATAATGGTATCAATAATAGAAAGTTTTAAAAAATGAGTATCTCTATTGCATTTCCATATATTTTAAAACAAACCATAAAATTGAAAATTTGATGATATTTTTCCATTATCATAGTATTACTCAATTCATGTATATTACTTCATTACCAAAAGTGTGTACGATTCATTATTTCAAAATGCCCTAAATAATTACTCCTTTTTTATATTTTGATGATCGAAAATTAAAGAATTTTTAGTACAAACTTAATTACTTACTTAAATAATTACTTCGCTTTGTTTTCATCTAAAGTATTATATTTGTTATTGATGTTTATTATTGGAATAAGAAATAAATGCAGTAGAACAAAATTGCAATAAAAGAATCGATTTCAAACATGAAATGATTGAAACAAAAAAAAATCACTTTATTACTTAATTATACAAATCAAGTTTGCATTAGATAAAATGAATCATCGAAACTTCAAACCGAAGTCTTAGAAGACACAAGTAGCAAAAATATGTTAATGGACGTTGCTGATAACAAAGCATTTGAAGCAAAGATACTTATAGAATTAAGGAAAAATTAATTTTAATAAAGATGGAGAGATAAATAATTTATTGTTACAGCTAATTAAATAATATTTTATCTTTGATTATAAACTTCCTCAATGCATTTTATTATTTCTACATAAATAATTCTCTGTGGAATATAAAAGGATATAAGTGAATATAGAATGCATTTTTTTCTCTTCTAAATGTGATTTCACATGCTGAATAAACAATAAAGATAAATATTCTTTTTTTCTAAAGAAAAATCTAACGATTCGTCTTTTTACCCTTAATTAATTTGCTGAAATTATCTGCAACAATATTTTCTTTGGTTCTGATGAAAGCAAAACAATTTATATGTGTTCTTTTTTTATCATGTAAAACACGTAATCAAAATTCTTCAAACTATAATATACAAAATAAAAATCTGTTCATATTACTTCAATATTAATCTAGATCATATTTTTATACATTCTCTCTCTCTCTGTCTCTCTTGTAAAATATCGAGTGTCCTCATTGACTGATTTCTATAATTTAAATCTCAACGAACTCACCTCATTGTTTAGAAAACAGTATTGATAAAAAGTGGCATTCGAATTCATTTACTATGGAATTTTTCGACGTTAGCTCTTTTCCATCAAAAACCATCAATTTTAGTGGAAGTATGTACAATTTAAATTTTAAATTCAAACCACCTGACTATGTTGGCTATTAATTAATTTAGTTAAAATAATGTGTGTTTCTAACTTCAAGAACAAACTACACTGTGCTTCTGCTGAACAGACCCATGCAATTAAGAAATTAATTTGACCTTCAATCTACCCAAATGATGAAATTAAAACTGAACAGACCTTTGTAAAATCCAGGCTGTGCATTGCACTCCGGGGTCATCTATTCCATTTTGCGAGATCGTGTGCTATTAAGATGCCTCCACATTCTTCGTCTTTTAATTAACATAAGATCAGAGAGCGCCTTTTAGCTATTAAATCTTGAAGTCCTTTTCTTCTGGAATGCCGTAATCACAATGCCTTCCGTATTTTCAACTCAGTTCAGATCCTTCTCCTTTGAAGTCACCGGGGATTTGCTGCACAGGAAGGCCAAACGTTTCGGTTCTTTTACTTGCTTTCAAGCGCAGGCGCTCAGTGGAACGGAGTTTTGAAAGTGCCTTTAATAAATTTAGCTCAAGTGAGTCTTTAATAGACCTCTGAATTAATTGAGCCTGTTCTGGAGGTTTTCCAACCAACAATATGAATGCAGATGAGTCTCTGATGAGGTAATCGCATTTTACAGTTGTTTGGAAAAGTCAGGTAATGAGAATATCAATGAAGGGATGAGGCGAAGTTTCCCCACTCGAACTTTAATAAGTTTATCTTTCTTCTCAGTTTTAGAATTTCAAATGTTCTATCATATTGCTCATAAAATATCTTACTCTTATATACATATATTTCTTACTTACAAACAAAGCCACAATAATTTTAAATAAAGAAAAAGTCACGATTTACAATATTATAAGTATTTTCAGCAATAAAATATTAGCTTTGACAATGTGAATATTTAATCATTTGTTAAAATTATCAATTTCATAATATTAAAAGTTTCATATTTCAAATTTTTACATTTTTCTGTGAACAAAATGAAATATAAAGCGAAGTTGTAACTTGCATATTTCTATGCATTTCCTTCATTGTATGGAAATATGAAGTTACATTTAGTAAAAAATGTCCTGGTTGAAATATAAGTTGGAACCATGTTACATTTCAACCAGATTAACTATCTTATAGAAACTTTGGAATGAAGTATTCATCACTATATTTACTAGACCCCTATTGTTCTCTGAATAAGAAGACCATTCTTAATGATGCAAACTATGTTAATGCCTATAAGGGTGGTAAATTAATCAAATGTAATAAATACTTGATTACTATGTTTTAATATATGCTCATCCAGATACAATTATTTATTTTAACATTTCTACTTATTTTGAATTCAAATTTGGTGCCAAACATTGTAAAAACTGCTTTGTAATGCCAGTTTTTCTAAAGGTACTTTAAAATTTCTTCCTAATATGAAGATTTAATTTTAAATACTTATGCATATAATTTCAAGCAAAATCTCTTTGAGACATTTTGAAAGCAAAAATTCTTGGAGGAATTTCGCTGCTTTATGTAGATTTTTCCTTTAAAAAATATGCTGCTAGGTGAATTTTTAATGACGTTATATAGCAATTATTTGGGAAGTCAGAATGTAAAAGTAGCAATAAAGATACTAAGAGCTCAAAATTATACTTATATTTTTGACACTGCATTTTTATGGACATAACTTTTAATTTAACAATGCATTGTTTACTAATAATGAATAATTACTGCTTGTTAAACTCATCTATTTATGCCTTTAAATAAAGCCTTTAAGACCAAATATATTAAAATATCTTCATTCTGAAAAAATAGTTTTAGTAAGTTGCATATAAGGTTTATTGTTCCAAAGTTGTTAAAAGTTTATGTGAATTAGCTAGTTGATAGGTATTTGAAATATTTATTTTCACCTATGGACAGTTGAAAGACTTAAAATAAATTATTATTCGCAAATATTATAATGTTTATTTTAAGTATCAAATCCATTTTTTAAATCTGACTTTGAATTTATCATCAAATATTGCAAAAGTTTTGAGCAAAATATTTATAATTCTTCACTTGTGATGGAAGTGATTAGTTTTTCTCTAATCAGTATTACGAATAAAAAACAGTATCGAATGGATTTATCGCATATTTCCAGATTTAGAAAAACTGGAGCTGAGAAACTAGTTTCTCAATTAATAATCTTGTAGGTTGAACTTATATCTCTGCTGAAAAATTATAAGACTCACATTATTTTTGCTATGAGCTGTGCGATATCTTAAATCCCACTGTTTATATATGAAAAAATGAAATGAAATAATTTTTCATTTTTATACAAGTTTACTATCAGTTACATTATTACACGAAAAATATTAGCAATAATGTAAAATAACAAATGTTGTATAAGCTCTGTTTATAATACAGCTGCTTATTAAATTCCTTACTTTCTTATACTTCAAATTTCATAATGTTCTTCCATTTCAATAAATGATTCTCAAATTAAATAGATATCTTTTACGATAAATCCACACCGAATAATTATAAATATGGTTGCAAAAATGCTTAACTAAGATGTATATTAATATTAATATACATATTGTAGGTGTATATTAAGGTATCTATCAGCATTGCACTGTAGGAAATAGAAATTATGCCATTAGGAAATAGAAATTCTACCTGAACTTAAAATAAAGCATCGAATTTCAAATTTATTCTAGAAGTATCCCAGCTAAGAATACGAATGTCAGTGAATCCTTAGTGAAGCAACCTTATTTCAAGAAGCTTGGTTTAAATTTACATTGTGAATGGCAACATCAGAAATGTTTCGACATAAGCTTTTAATAACTTTAGTGAAATTCTTATCTAAAGTCCAAAATATTTTACCATATTACTAAGAAGACTTTCAAATTTCGGACATTATCAATTATTCTAGGCAGCCTTTTCTTTTTTTTATTTGAATACAAAAAGGATAAAGAAAACTTATCGTAATCGCCAAAATTTTTCTTGTAAACTGAGAGTATTAAACGTTTCTCAAACCTCTCTGAGTCCAAAAGACACATTTTTGGAATGATATCTGGCTCTAAAAATGTAACTCAAATATATTCTGAAATAGTATGTTGAAATTTGGTACATGGTTCTTACACCAAACAATAATGTAAATATTAAAAGGCAAATACATTGAAATATTTTCGCGTAAATGTCTGATGAAACCTAACAGTACTCATCGTAAATGTCAATGTTTCTAAAGGAAGATTATTTTAATATAATCTTTGAACTGTTTTGTTGATCTGAATGTAATAAATTTAATTGGAATGAATACTGATGTCTATTTCATGTTTTGAGTTATATGAAGTTTATTGTGCACAAATGTTATTGACATACACATAGGTAGAGTATACTCTTCTAATATGTTCTTTGTTTGGGAAGCTTATTAAATAATTTATAATTTTAACTACTTTTTTACTTCAACCTATCTTAATTCTTAAGTGACTGCGAGTTTGCCCAGTGTATATACTTGCTACAAACTGAGAGCCTCTTCTTTGGCTCATCGGAAAAATAAGTAACACTCCAAGTATGATATTTCGTATATGCTGTAATTAAACAAGTCAATCAAAATGAAATCTACAAAAACATTAACTTGGAGTAGTTAAAGTTATTGCCTTGAAGTTCATACTAGATACAATTTGAATGAAATTATTGATGCGATTATTTATTATTACGCATTTTTTTATGCTTAATTAATTCTTATTTCTCTCTAATTGCCTGCTAATTCCTTTCGGGAAACGATCATCATTTTTTTAAATAAAAATTAAATCGTCATTAGTATTTAAAAAATTTATATGAAAACGTTTATAGCTGTCCAAAATGCGTAGCTATATAAGATTTAAAAAAATTACATATAATTAAGAAAATTAAAAAGAACGAAAAAAACCCTATAAAACAAATTCTTTTTTAATAAATATGAAATAAGTTAAATTAAATAAAAGTATATGGAAATAAAGCTAATTTACATATTTTATTCAAATTACCAATTTATAATCTATTTAAATTCATTGAATGAAAAGTAATCGCTCTAGTGAGAACAGTAATTTCTGCTTTAAAATCTAAAACTTTTCGAATTTTTTCCATTTTGAACTAAGCAAAACTTTTCCCATCACTCTTTTAAAATAATTTCCCACTCTTATACATTAACAGAACTAAACTTATTAAAACGTAGCACTTTATTCTAACTAAAATGTTTCCTGCTTTCCGCTTTTTTGAAAGATTTGCTTCAGACTTAAAAACTTTAGATTCTTGGAATTAAGAATATTTTCTTTCCAGAGAGCGTATATTTTGTAGAAGAGCGAGTAAATTTCTTTTTTCGCTTCCAAGAGTATTTTATACATGCATTTCATTTTTGCCGAACTGTGGAGAAACGCTAAAACCGACTTTTTCTCGGCGGTCAAATAAGTGGCTTCTCTCCCTGTTGCTCAAAAGCTACTCTTCATAAAAATAACTCTTCTCGGTAAGAAAAAAAAACCCGTAAATATTTTGTTTTATATTTGATATTCTTTTCGCAAATAAAGCTCACTTCTGTTTTATCTTGGGTACAACAAAGATATTTTCTAAATCTCTCAGAGGACTCTGGCTTGTTATTCAGGTAATCAAATAAAATGGTTTTTTTTTAAAGAGAATTTCGGTTAAACACTTTACAACTTGGGCTTTAAATGAAATTTAAGAATATATAGATAAGGAAAATCGATATAAATTAAATGTACATGAAATAATTATATCTATTTACTGTTTCTAATATATATATATATTAGTTTCTGTGAATTTTTTTAAATTTTATATCCTCTAAAAAAAGCTTATATAGGTTACCTAGCATTATATATTTAAAAAAAAATATTAAATTGTAGCTATTTATTTGTTTTAAATAATTTTAAATAAACTATCCTTGTTTCGATTAAATTTAACTTATAATAGGCAGTTTTATCGAATTATGACAAACGTACATTGTTTTATTAGTTATCAAAAGCGTTAAGAATTTATATTATTATGTATCACTGAAATCTTTTACTAGAAGTTTCCAAAGGTAAAGAAAAAAAGGAAAAAAGAATTTTTTCAACTAATTTTCAAATTACAATTTATTTCATAAGATTCTGGATTACAAAAAAATCGATATATTATATATGCAAAAATATCCTCAGTATACGATTATTTGAAAAAAAGAAGAAAAAAGAACTTACATTAGTTCCATAGATAATTTGTTATGTTAACAAAGGTGTGATTTGTCAAATGAGACAAAAGAATGTATTTTATTCAAACTGAAAATTATTTATTATAAAAACTATCTGGACTGCCTAATTTTATTTAACTGAATATTGTAATTATTAATAATTCATTTTTATATGGATATAATAACAATGGAAAAGATTAATACAATATGCTCAATTTAATTTTACAGTATAATAAAAAATATATATATAATTCTTTCGATATCAACAGAAATGCTGATATGCATAAATGCTTGGCTGAAATATGTATGAGGAGCTTATCCATGCATTTTTTAAACAAGCAAAAGCTTAATTTATGTATAATAATAAACACAAGAGAAGGAAAAATTTTGTATTGTTATTTTTTTTTCTTTTGGAACTATTTTATTATTAAAATTGCTTTTCTCGCTATTCTCTCTGCATTTGTTTTCTTTCTTTGGCAACATTTTATACTTAGCTCAACAAACATTCTAACTATCTCAGAGAATAAGAATTTATTGTTACGATTCCCAACGATGCGAAAGTTGCGTGATTTACGGTATATGCTTACTTAGGTATTTCGAATTTTTTTTTTTTATTTTTTAATTCTAAAGCATTCTTTTAGAGCTTTGCTACAATGTTTATTATTATTCGAACTACAGGATGAGCTTCATTCGAATTCGGTTATACCATTAAAGTATGTTTTCCCTTTTGTATGTGTTGATAATTAAGTCATAAATCTCTTAATTTGCTTGTTTTAATATAAAGCTTGAAATTTATTGTGTTTGATTTCTTTGTTTTTCATATATATTTTAGCGAGGGATTTACGTTTCAATAAAGGTATTAGAAGATTAAAATGAATTTTGATGAATTAATTTATTAGATACATAATTGAGATGGCACATAAACAATTACTTCCTAATTATATTTTCCCATGAAATAAAACTTTTTTTAAATTATAATCTGCTCATGCTTGGTATAATGAAAATTATATAAATAAATAATAAAAAAAATGGCTGATTGTTGACAAAATAGTTTTATCTCAGAAGAAAATTTATTAGCATTTCAAACATAAAATAGAAACACACTTTGATTTCTTTAAAATGAAAAATCGAGTTGGTATGATAAATTTTTAACATATTTTTTATTATGTTCTAGAATTTTTGATTAAATACGTTGTCTGAATATTGCAATGGACAACCTTGTTTTTGTTTCAATGTATTTAATTAATGTTTCGCATGTTAGAAAAAAAAAGGATAAAATGAAATTAAAAACATTTATTCGAATAAAATTATTATCCTCTTGCTTTTCAAATCTATTAACAATTTTTTTGTCATTTTTCATTCTGATAATTTTATTACTGAAGGGAATTCTAAACATTAATAAGATGTTTTTAAAAAGCTTCGATCAAAAATTACTAAAAGTATATATTTTTTTGAATTTTTAATTCCTTGCACTGTATTTCTTATTTACCAGAACATCATCCTAATCTCTTCCCGAAACATATTTCAAATTACCGCCATATATATTTTTCACACAAAAAAAATCCAATCAAAAAGAAATTTTTGATAACCAAACTAGTTTCTCTGATTTCACATATTACAAAAAGTTTCCAAATATTAAAGAGGTAATGATTAATTTCATGAAAAGATAGAAGCTGTCTCTTATAAAAGATTATAGAAAGAAAGCGAAAGGATGGAAGTATTAAGACATTACATTACAAAAATTCTTCAAAGTTGTCATCATACTATAGCATTCATCCCATATCTCACATTTCAATTTTCAATTGTTGTATGGTCGTTTATGTTGTTGAATGATAAATATCTAATAATCCAAAACAGGCAAATCATTATGAAGGAAAACAAGGAATAACATTTACGCAGCGATCTCAACACCTGGTATTTTCTCATATTGATAAAAGTAAATATTAAATTCCCATATAATTAATTTATAATTCAAATATCATATGAATCAATATAAGTATATATACAAAGTATAATATGTTTCATAATTTATTTTATTAGTAACCAATGCTAATTGTAAATTGCTATTTTTAAAATAAATTTGAAAAAAATTCAAAAATCGCCTTCATTATCGATTCCTGATCTTTTAGATAGTAATAGAATACGTTATCTGCGTGTTGTTTCGTCGCTGAAACACTGCGACAATTTACAAATACATAAACTATGCCAAAAAATCGGAGATTAATTTCTTCGAAGTGACCTACTACCTACTTTCTAATTTGTAAATGAATGAATATCCTAAAGGTATAATAACAAAATACCAAAACTCATTCCAAACTCAATTTCCCAACTTGCATCCATTTTTTGCAAGATTTGAAAGAAGACCTACAAGTAAGATTATAATCCCTATTCCTGGTTATAAGACATTTCTTACCTAACTTTTATTTCTTAATATCTGTAACTACTTTTACTAAAATCATAAATGGCCATCCCACAAAATTGTATCCGACACTTATATTAACCAATGTTTGCAAACAGGTTTGATGATATTCAGTAACGTGGAGGCTAAAAGCCTTCTCACACATATTTAATGTTATTAATCTTGCAATTTTTCATCTAGAACTTAAAATTACATTTACTTTTATAATTATTTTCTTCCGATGTGTTATTTTTGTCCATAATATCTTATTTTTCCTTTTTTGACATTTATTTTTTTCCCTCCTATGCATAAACGGTTGGACGGACAGCTTGTCATTAAAACGAATGCAGTTTTCTTTTTAAAAGAATAGACCCACCAAATGTTGAAAATTAAGTTATTTCTTATTCATAGAAATAAATTCAAATTCATTTATATTCATCTGCTTAGAAATCTTCCTTCTCAAGTATTTTATAGCAACTTACTTATATTTTTTTTTCTCTCTCGAGCTTCATTAGTATTCCTTTCAAACAATATAATTGTAAAATAGTTGCGAAACTCTAAGTGGCCCAAAATCTGGTTGGAATTCCTTTTCGTAGATTCCAAATTGAATTCTGAAATGGCATTTCATTTGTTGTGTCCGTAAAACACGTATAAGTTTTCATCTGCGATCCATCCAACGCAATCAAGGGATAAGGCCTTTGAAAATATATAATATGTATATGGATCAACATGGAACAATGTGTCCCGCCCGCGTAATAATACCATTTCTTGCCTAACACGGACGTAGAATACATCAAAAGAAATACCGGGTCGTAAATGTGGAATTTATAACTTGATTTTCCAAACAGTTTTCATGCCGTCTTATTCAGAGGGGCGAGCAGTTATCTTCGTTCATCGCTCTGCATTTCAAAGATATCGGGAACGTGACGACAATTCGAAACGTTGCTTTTCATTTGGAGTCTGCATAAGTAAATTCTTCAGGAATAAATTGTGTCTTCTACATCTGAAACGTGCTGAATAGAGTTTAGTGTTTGAAAAAACTTTATTTGTCCATTTCTTTGAAATAAGTGATTTAGTTCGGAATAATAGAAGAAATGAAGGGGCCGAGCAATGCAGCTTTCAAGGTTTACTTCTGGTCTGGAAAATAATAGTTTTAAAGTAATTTTGTCTTATTATTCTTTTGCAAGCTAAATAAAATTATATGTTGTTATTATGGGCCTGAAACTCACAACTGATATCGACGGCATTGTAGTTAGTCGCAATGATTTAATAAGAAGGAATTGCAATACAACCTTCAAGACGAATTTCTGGAAAATAATAGTTTTAAGGCAATTTTGTATTATTAATCTTTTGTAAGCTAAATAAAATTAATTATTACCCTTACTGGCATAAAAGTCTCAACTAATAACTACGGCATTATAGTTAGTCACAATGAATTAATAAGGAAAATAAATTCACGTGTATTCTTTTTTTTTAAATAATACTAGATTAAATAGATGAAAATTTTGTGTAATCTCTTACTGGCTAAGTTGATTCCAACAGTTTTTGAAAGATTTCTTTGCCATACATTTGTTTTCAAATTTCGAAATTCGTCAATCTCGGATTCAAATATTTGGAAATTATTTGCCGATTTTTCCGCATATTAACTGTTTACACGTATTCGTTGTAAATGTTACTATAGGAGAAAATAAAGGAGAGAATCGTATTCTTTACTGGCTAAGTTGATTCCAAATGTTTTTGAAAGTTTTGTTTGCCGTAAATTATTTGCAAATTTTGAAGTTCATCTATCTTGTATTCAAATATTTGGACGATTACTCGGCGATGGAAATATTGGACGATTTTCTCACATATTAAGCATTTACACGAAATCGATGTAGGTATTTAATATGCAAAAATATAAGCAAGAAAATCGTATTCATTGTAGTAACTGTGTAGCAGAGTATAGAAAATGTAACCTTTGTTGAATATTATAAGACAACCACCACCATTTTATTAATTATTTCTTTTTGTGAATACTTTTCCGACTACTGCTATAAAATAATATTTAATTTAATTAAACAATAATTACCCAAAATAAGAAATACGTAATATAGACACCCATTTAAGAAGTGCATCATTATTTTTCAGAGCAATAACAGCCTTCCATTTTATGTATCTCAAGTTTCTTCACAATATCATTTTTCTACATTACCAGCTTTAAAATATTTTACAGCATGTAATTAATAATCAATTTACTGATGGAGATATTAAGAAAAGTAACTAGAATAATGATGTCACATAAATGCTAAACTTGTTATTTTGGCTGCTCTTTAAGTGTGTTTAACGATATTCAATTCTTTGTAATGTGTAAAGTTAAATTAGTAGTTAAAATATACTTACATAATTGTTTGAAATAAGCGAAGTTCATCTCAGTAAATTCTTACTTTTAACAATAAACATTTGTGTTGAAGAGTACTATAAATTATTTAAGATAAGTCATAGCTTTTGATAAATATACAAAAATTTGCTATAAGAGGGAATAAGAATAAGAAATAGTGTTATTACAAAATATGTATATAATTATTAATTATTTACACTTATTAAACCTGTATATGTTCTGAAATCTCATGAATGAAATTTTTTAGAGTCAGTATGGCACTTTTATATTGGTCCAAATAAATGGAATCTTATAAAGCTATATTAAGTAAAGTAAAATTTTGTAACACATTATATCTGATTTTTCATATTTCTCAAAAAATTTTTAAAAAAAACTGTCTAGAAATAAAAGATTTCAAGGTAATGACTTTAAAATAATTTTTTGCATTACTTATTTTATTTATAACATCTTTTTCTTATTTTTATATGTTATAGAATATCAGAAACTTTTCTTGATTGTAAAATAACCGCAATCAGAAAAGTTTAAGAAAATTTATTTACTTATTTCTAATTTAAGCATTTCTGGAATTCCTTATACATTACCGTTCTATATATTTTTAGTTATTTTATTCACCTTGATTTCCAATTTTAATCGTTTTGTCATAAATTCGTAATCCATTTTACGCGCGATTCTTTGCATATCTATTAATTCATAATGCCAGTTATATGAATATTAATCAAATTTAAAAAGATGGAAATACAGGAAAGGTATTTATATATTTATAAAAGAATTTTTCCTAATTTGACAGGCTGTTTAATAATAGTCAAACAATCATTGATATTACTTTGTAATATATTACTAAATACAAGCAAAATTGTAAAAAAAAAAGCCGAACATCTTTAGGGTTAGAGATTTTGCTTTGAATTGGAGGGATAACAGTTCGAAACCCATTTCCATAAAAGGTATATGTTGTTCAGCTTGGTGCATATTAAATGTAACTTTATTAATGATGTGATGTACCGTTAGTGAGGTAAGGAAATTTCGAAAATGAATGGCGGCTTTTCTGCATTACTGTCATCTGTTGGTAGTTTTGATGTTCGAGTCTAATATTCTGAACTTTCCCTTTAAAAGAGAATCTAACAATTTTCTTTTGTAGGTGGATTTCATATGTCTCTCTTATCAACTGTATGGCCTTTTTTTGTGCGCTGAATATAATTTATCTTTTCATGCCTTCAATATTTTAGACCACCAGAAATGATGTGCTTAGAAACTTATAATTATTTGCATTTAAATAACATGATCAATCAGCTATTTGTGAGTAAAAACTGATTATGACAATGGATGCTACGAACTGGAAAGAAAAATTCTTTTAACCGGAATAACAAACGAACTTTTCAAGCAGGCAATATCTAGAGGCACTAAGCAAATTATCTTTCCTCCTTCCATTCTCTGAAAGAGCACTTAAATATTAAACAAAAATTAGTGTGAGAATGAAGTGTTAAAATTAAAAATATTTTCACCACCTTCGGTCACGCAACTGGATTATATCTTAATTATAAGTAATCTAAAAAGGCTTTCACAAAACTATGCTGCTCTTGTTTTCATCACCAAGATGGGAAATTCAGTTTCGCCTTTTGGGGATAATTTTAAAACGTCTACTTTAAAAGAACACTTTCAAATTTTTAATCACTTTTATGATAGATTATTAAAAGATTAATGGTATAAGTGCCTTTAAGATTAAATTTTCCAAATAAGGCAAGTGTTGACATTGCTCTAGTTTAGCAGCTTTTACGTAGAAAAAGAAAGACAATTATTAAATTTCTTTTCTTTCTTTTTTTTTAAGTTTGTTTGATTAATCAAAATTCTTTCGAGCAAAAAATATTATGAAAAGTGATTGAAATTAATAGAAAAATAAAGATATTAATTAAGAATGGAATTTATTTTGTTGAAGAAGTGTTTGAAAAATAATTTATGAATTCAGTTTTGTGAAGTATTTTGAAAATAGAAATTCCGTTCCTTTTAATGATTTTGTGCTGAAAAAAGATGTGATTTGATGGAAATGTGAAAGATATTTATTACACGAAAATATTAAATTTAAATAAAAATTCAAGAACAAAAACAAAAAATTAAGTTCGGTAATTATTAAGTAAAAATTAAGTTAAATAAATTAAAAACTGATGAATCATTATCTTCATTTAATATCCTGATTATTTGAGATCAGTCGTAAAATTTTATTTTTGTCTTTCTTAAGAGACATGGAATATGAAATAAAAAAAATATTTTTATCCTATCCTAATTTTATCTAAAATTATAAAAATTCATTTTCTATACTTATTGATCAATAATTATTGAAATATATTATTTAAATTAAAATAATATAAGATTATTAAGCATAATGACTGTAACTTCGATCCAATGATTTTTTTTTCTTTCATTAAATCTTTCTTTTTCTTCTTTTACCTGGGGAGTGTATAAAATATCATTCGCCAGAAATCACC
The DNA here is from genome assembly GCF_947563725.1 of Argiope bruennichi. Taxonomy (NCBI): domain Eukaryota; kingdom Metazoa; phylum Arthropoda; class Arachnida; order Araneae; family Araneidae; genus Argiope; species Argiope bruennichi. The sequence goes on from NC_079155.1 coordinate 6,751,309, forward strand.
TACGAGTATAATAATTTACAGCTAATAATTTTATCATTAATATATATTGCTTTTTTTTCAAGAAAAGAAATGATGCTGATACATTTGAAATTTAATTTTTATGACGTAACTAGTTGAAGACGGTGCTGAATGCTTGTGTGAATCCTTATGCAATTAATACAATAATGAAAGAAAAGAGGAAAAAAACTTTTCGTTTTCATGGTTTAACAAGACAGTTGAAAAAGTATGACAAGGTAGAATAATATTATTTAGTTGATTCTACGGCTACTAAACACGAAAATACTAGATTTAACTTTACAGCAAATATAATAAGGGGAAAAGCCTAATATACCAAAAAAATTACCTATAACCTTATGATAAATTATTTACGAAAGTTTTATTTTTCTATGTAATTACAGCTATAAAAAGATCACATTGGTGTTTTTATTCTATATTCAAAACAAAGAAACAATATATGATTAATGAAATTAGAGAAGAATATTTAAGAAAAATAATGAAGTGTAAATGATGCCCTCCTAATTAAAATTAATTTGAAATAAAAAGCTTTTTTGAAAGCATACCTCTAATCATTTAATAGTAATTGATTATTTGATTATCTGTTTACTTTTATTCAGTTTTATCTTCTCCTTTATATATATATATATATATATATATATATATATATATATATATATATATATATATATATATATATAATTTTCTATTTTCCACACTATCATACGTTTAATTAATACTTTAAAATGAGGCACCTGAAATTCTACTTTAATCAAGCCTTCCTCTTCCGTTTTAATTTATTCAAAATGGGGATAACCTGGAACAATATTTGACGTTAAAACAACAAGACAAATCTACAAATGATTCTTGTTGTACTTTATTTGAGTAATTGCTTGATTTGTAGTGATTTATTACAGACAATGAATTTATTTACCAAACCAGAGATGTAATGAAGGAAAAGGCCGAAAAAGTACTTCTGCGGTTCGAAAGCAAATTACGAACATCCCCATTTACAATCCAGTCATGGTTCCATTTCGAATTAAAGCAAATTATCCAGAATATCCCTAATCTAAGACACGAAGAGTGTTTGTGCTCTGAATATTTAATTCTGGGAAGAAAATGTTATTTGTTTTCGAAGAATCGGCTTTGCAAGGCAGTGTTCGATAGGTGTTACAATCCAATGATTTTACGGATGTCCCAATTGCAAATTAGCATTCAGGGTACAACACTTATTGGCTCCTCCAATAAAGCAAATTAACATACGAGCATGTTTCTAAATAATTTGTTTCACAAACTTAATAAGATGTATTTACTCAAAATAAGCGATGGGACGTTTAAAGAGAAAGTTTTAGTTTACAATGCTATTAATTTTCTTAATCGGATGGATTCTCTTCAACAAACTATTAAGGCAATTACATGTGTAAGAAAGTGAAAATGTATTGACTGTTATGATCTACTAAAAGGAATCTGTGGAATTTAATTGCTCCTTTTTAATATTTTTTTAATCTGGATTTAATTCACATTTTGGCTTTAAATTTTCCATTCTATTTTAGACTAATGTCGTATTTAACATTTTTCTGTTTTAATAAATTATATTATCTAAAATACCGATAAAGTAAAATGCAGGAGCATTACATAGACGTTGCTGGTTAAAAGAATTTTTTAAAACTATAAATATATTTTTAATTGTAGATTCTTATGCAATTAAAGGCTTTAAATGCTTTAAATAAAAAGTAAATATTTGAAGGAAATAGTTAGAACTGTGATGCATTTTAATAATCAAAAGCAGTATGCCTTCTAATTATAGCATTAGGTTGAGAAGTATCAAATTCATTATAATATATATATATACAAAAGTATTAGAATCAAGTTAATAGGAAAAACAAAAACCAAATAAAAATTAAACCAAAAAAATTATTAAAAAATATTAAAAAAGAATCCGGCCTGAAGACTTTTTCAAGGGTCACCCTCAGGCAGGGATTCAAATAAAGGAATTTTTTCTGTGAGGACATACAGACATTAAGTCTAATAATGATTCCTCGTGACCCGAAAATCCCCCGAAATTATGCTCAAGAGATATACCATTTTAACAGAAAGGAAATACAAAATAACAAATTAGAAAAAAAAAACACAAAGTGAAAATACAATAAAAACAATAACAATAAAAACAAAAACAGCATTAAAATTAAAATTAAAATTAAAAACGAAAAGGCCAAGACATACCATCCAACAGTGAACGAAACTTTAAACAATCGATTGTGATTTCCTGTTTTTGAAAGTTAACGGTAAATTATGTAAACAGAGGTAGGCACCCAGCGCCATCTATTGAGTGATCCAATATGCAAGTAAATTTCTATTTTTATTTAAGCCAAAAGATTAATCCCAAACCATACCTTGTTTAATTAAAAAATTGACATTACAGTAATTTCTAGGAAAATCATTTTTAATTAAATTTTTAAGGAGGATATTTGATGCTTCAATATAAGAACTTTTATTATTGCAAACCCTTTTGATCCTGTTAACTTGTGAGAAAATAAGATTTTTGAAAATTTTAGAGTTTAGATTGGAATGGTAGTTACATAGTTTTGTTATTTTAAAGTTGAAATCATCCCTTTTATCGTATATACCAACTATTGTTTTATCATTAGCAATTTCGATTTTTAAATCTAGAAAGGTAGCCTCAAGTTGATTTATATTTGTATCTTTTAGAATTAAATCTTTTGGATAGCAATTAGTAATAATATTAGTATTGTCGAAGTTAATCAAAAGTAGGTCATCAATATATCTCCACCCGTTTATTAAATTATATTTAATTATTTTTTTTTCATAGTAATGCAGGAAAATATTAACTAAAGCACTTGAGAAAGCTGTCCCCATTGGAATGCCATTGACTTGTTTATAAAAATTAATACCATTAAACACGTAATTTTCAGTAATATTAAAATTACATAACTCAAGCCAGTTATTTTTAGGAATGATATTTTCATTTAAATATTCGTCATATATAAAAGTGCAGACCTTTATTAATTTTTCATGAGGTAGATTAGTGTATAAATTTTCGAAATCAAAAGTATTAAGTTTATTAATGTTGTTATCTTTAAGAAAATCCAATACTTCTTTGTTACTAGAAATAATAAAGTTGTCTTCATTTTTTATTTTGTCCAGGATAATTTTTAAATATTTAAAGAAATGTTTACCCGTATAGTAATTATAACTACCAGTGCTACAGGTTACGAATCTGAATTTTAATGGATTTTTATGAAATTTAACTGTTGGGAATAAATAAGGATAGTTAAGAGAGCAAGTCTTAGTTTTGGTTTTTTTTTGCGAAAGCTAGCATTCTTTTATCTAATTCCTTTTTCCCGGTGTTCTTTAACATATAAGTTGCATTAGAGTTATATTCATTAATTAAAAGTTCTTTATAATAATATTTACAAATTAAACAGAAATTATTTGCTGATTTATCTATTACTGTAATAACAAATTTTTCTTTTAAATTTTTTATTTCATTTTTTAATGTTTTACTAAAATAAATCCCACGTTCTTTAGATCTGTCAAAATCAGTATTCAATTTTATTTTAATTTCCTTTAAAATTCTCACTTTCCATTCCCCGAAACCTTCCGCAGGCCAGTGGTATTTTCTAGATAATTTGGCAATAAAAACATCCAAATCATTACCAATAGAAATCAAAATTTTGTTATGGTTTTTTTTTCTCTTAATCTAAATTTTGTTCCTCTTCCCATCAAATCTCTTAAAGAGTTGGATTCAATAATTTTTAAATTACCTGTAATAATATGACCTTTATCAATATCTATAAAATCTTTATATTTTTCCTTGTTACAGTAACAATCTGTTTTATTTATTTTATCTAAATTTTTGCTATAGTAATTATAATTACAAATTTTTTTCTTTAAAGTTGAAGTGTAACTAAACGCTATTGATACATTAGTTTTATCTGCAAGAGGAAAAAATATATTATTATTATGTATAATTTTGGGTAATTTAAGATATTCGAAGTAAATATCCAAGAATTTAATCACACAGTATTCTTTGTAAACATTATTTTTATTATTAAAAAGTAAATCGTTTTTTCCAATGTTAAGTTTACATTTAATAAGATCTAGAATAATACATTTAGTGTACGAATTTTTAAACTCTAATTCCCCGAATTTATTATTTAAAAACCATTTCATTTTATTATTTCTAAGACCAAAAATGTATTTCCTAATTCTGTGAATGTTTTCACTATTGTGTTCCAGATTACAGTAATTTTGAAATTCCTCAAATATAATTTGAAAATTGCCTCCTTTCCCTTTACCTCTTTTAAATCTTTTAGAAAAGTTATCTTTATTTAGAAAATTTTTAAAAATGTTAAATTTGTTATAAATGCAATTATTGTTTAAATCTGCATAACCTTCCCCATTTAATTTACTATTGAGACCATAAGGAAATAAAGTTTTCAGGTTGCAAATATAAATGTTTTCCAGATCTAATCTTTTGTTTAATTCGTTAATATTGTCTTCTAGAATGTAGATATTAATATTGTTAAAGTTATGGTTTTGAAAATGCTCCAGTTCGAAGTCAGTGGTCCTATTTTTTATGAAGTTTTTTATATCGGATCTGTGATTGTTAATTCTTAAATTAAGCTCGGTGCTAGTTTGGCCAATATATTTTAAATTACATTCTGAACAATTAAGGAGATAAATCAAATTTTTGTTTTTACAGAATGTTTGTAATTTTGAGTTTTCATTTTTGATCTGTTCCTTATCTGCCAAAGGACATATCCTACACTTTCCGTTTCCACAAATTTTATATTTTTTTGTATTTTTAAGATTTTTTAAACAAAACAATTGTGTCAGTAATTTTTTCTCCGTGAATGCTCCTGACACAAAGCTATCCACAGTGCCCCTTGGTAGAGCGCGCGACGGGCCATGCGCTATGATAAATTCGTTATTAACTTTTTGCATAGTTTAATTTATTTATTAAAATGAAAATATATCTCCTAAACGCCAAAAAACAAGGAATTCTCGAAAAAGTAAAATCAGGAAAAATGATCTGAAAATTCTTAAATTTATTAGGCAATACACCAAAAAACCTATTGAACCCCCCACCACCACCAAAAAAAAACTATTAAAAATATTTTATTTAAAAATTTTGCAGTTCGTGGAACAGCGCACCTGCAGCTAAATTCCAACCAAATGCAAGAACGAGTAACCAATCTAAAGTAAGAAAAAGTTTGAAAACGAAACTAAAATGAAAACGAAACAAAACAGTTTCGAAATCGCAACTAAAATTTATTACCTATTTAAACTAAAACCAAAAAGGAACTTCATAGTATTTAGAGAGCGCAATTGCAGCTACTTCTAAAACACAGATGAATTGATACAAAAGTATTAGAATCAAGTTAATAGGAAAAACAAAAACCAAATAAAAATTAAACCAAAAAAATTATTAAAAAATATTAAAAAAGAATCCGGCCTGAAGACTTTTTCAAGGGTCACCCTCAGGCAGGGATTCAAATAAAGGGATTTTTTCTGTGAGGACATACAGACATTAAGTCTAATAATGATTCCTCGTGACCCGAAAATCCCCCGAAATTATGCTCAAGAGATATACCATTTTAACAGAAAGGAAATACAAAATAACAAATTAGAAAAAAAAACACAAAGTAAAAATACAATAAAAACAATAACAATAAAAACAAAAACAGCATTAAAATTAAAATTAAAATTAAAAACGAAAAGGCCAAGACATACCATCCAACAGTGAACGAAACTTTAAACAATCGATTGTGATTTCCTGTTTTTGAAAGTTAACGGTAAATTATGTAAACAGAGGTAGGCACCCAGCGCCATCTATTGAGTGATCCAATATGCAAGTAAATTTCTATTTTTATTTAAGCCAAAAGATTAATCCCAAACCATACCTTGTTTAATTAAAAAATTGACATTACAGTAATTTCTAGGAAAATCATTTTTAATTAAATTTTTAAGGAGGATATTTGATGCTTCAATATAAGAACTTTTATTATTGCAAACCCTTTTGATCCTGTTAACTTGTGAGAAAATAAGATTTTTGAAAATTTTAGAGTTTAGATTGGAATGGTAGTTACATAGTTTTGTTATTTTAAAGTTGAAATCATCCCTTTTATCGTATATACCAACTATTGTTTTATCATTAGCAATTTCGATTTTTAAATCTAGAAAGGTAGCCTCAAGTTGATTTATATTTGTATCTTTTAGAATTAAATCTTTTGGATAGCAATTAGTAATAATATTAGTATTGTCGAAGTTAATCAAAAGTAGGTCATCAATATATCTCCACCCGTTTATTAAATTATATTTAATTATTTTTTTCTCATAGTAATGCAGGAAAATATTAGCTAAAGCACTTGAGAAAGCTGTCCCCATTGGAATGCCATTGACGTGTTTATAAAAATTAATACCATTAAACACGTAATTTTCAGTAATATTAAAATTACATAACTCAAGCCAGTTATTTTTAGGAATGATATTTTCATTTAAATATTCGTCATATATAAAAGTGCAGACCTTTATTAATTTTTCATGAGGTAGATTAGTGTATAAATTTTCGAAATCAAAAGTATTAAGTTTATTAATGTTGTTATCTTTAAGAAAATCCAATACTTCTTTGTTACTAGAAATAATAAAGTTGTCTTCATTTTTTATTTTGTCCAGGATAATTTTTAAATATTTAAAGAAATGTTTACCCGTATAGTAATTATAACTACCAGTGCTACAGGTTACGAATCTGAATTTTAATGGATTTTTATGAAATTTAACTGTTGGGAATAAATAAGGATAGTTAAGAGAGCAAGTCTTAGTTTTGGTTTTTTTTTGCGAAAGCTAGCATTCTTTTATCTAATTCCTTTTTCCCGGTGTTCTTTAACATATAAGTTGCATTAGAGTTATATTCATTAATTAAAAGTTCTTTATAATAATATTTACAAATTAAACAGAAATTATTTGCTGATTTATCTATTACTGTAATAACAAATTTTTCTTTTAAATTTTTTATTTCATTTTTTAATGTTTTACTAAAATAAATCCCACGTTCTTTAGATCTGTCAAAATCAGTATTCAATTTTATTTTAATTTCCTTTAAAATTCTCACTTTCCATTCCCCGAAACCTTCCGCAGGCCAGTGGTATTTTCTAGATAATTTGGCAATAAAAACATCCAAATCATTACCAATAGAAATCAAAATTTTGTTATGGTTTTTTTTTTTTCTCTTAATCTAAATTTTGTTCCTCTTCCCATCAAATCTCTTAAAGAGTTGGATTCAATAATTTTTAAATTACCTGTAATAATATGACCTTTATCAATATCTATAAAATCTTTATATTTTTCCTTGTTACAGTAACAATCTGTTTTATTTATTTTATCTAAATTTTTGCTATAGTAATTATAATTACAAATTTTTTTCTTTAAAGTTGAAGTGTAACTAAACGCTATTGATACATTAGTTTTATCTGCAAGAGGAAAAAATATATTATTATTATGTATAATTTTGGGTAATTTAAGATATTCGAAGTAAATATCCAAGAATTTAATCACACAGTATTCTTTGTAAACATTATTTTTATTATTAAAAAGTAAATCGTTTTTTCCAATGTTAAGTTTACATTTAATAAGATCTAGAATAATACATTTAGTGTACGAATTTATATATATATATATATATATATATATATATATATATATATATATATATATATATATATATATATATATATATATATATATATATATATATATATATATATATATATATATATATATATATATATATATATATATATATATGTATATATATATATGGCTACTAATTAAAAAATTATATAGATTTTCAACTAAATTCGCATCGCGCAGTAAAGACATTAAAACGCTGTAAGGTACTTTACCTCTAGCGCAAACTGCATTATGAAGAAATTTATTTGCAAAATATTTTCTTTGCTAAAAGTAAGTCTTTACTTTAATTTTCATCTGAAATTAGTAAACATGTACTAAAGCAAAAATAAGCAAAATTTCAATTTTAAAATAATATTAATTGTTTTGAAAATAAATTAAAAAGGAAAAAAAATGCAACCAAATCTAAAATGAATCATTTTTAGTACATTTTCATCAATGAAAACCACTGATAATTTCTATCATAAGATATATTTTTAGCAATTAGCTTTGATTCTTTAGAAATAATCAAGGGTTTTAAAATCATTAATAATAAAAGATTTTTAAAATAATAATATTATTACGATTTATCAAAATTATTTTTGCTTATTTATATTCTGTCTTTTTCAAGTGTTTCTTAAATTACCAACAAAAATAAGACAAAATTTGGAAACTGAAGTTATAAAAATGTTATATAGTTTCTCATCAATAAAATCGTTAAACGCATACATGCCATGTAAATTTATCATCACAAATGTATATTTTTAGAGAAATGTGTAAAAAGTTTTACGTTTATATAAAAAGCTAAGTGTTTTCATCAAAGCAGCCATCTTTTAAGTGTTATAGAGTTAATTTATCTAAAATTGCAAAAATTAAATTAAAATTGTTATGACATTGTAAGACTGCACTTAAAAAAATGTTAAGAAAACTGTTTTTAAAATACAGTTTCATTAGAATGATAAAACAAAAACTATATTTTTAATAATTTTCTTCGTTTTCTTAATCTTTAAGTCGTATTTCATGATTTTTTTCATAAATATCTTGAAATCCATTTTTTCCAGAAAATTCTTTACAAATGGCTAAGTTTCATATAGTAAAAAAATTCGTGAAATGAATCGATCATGTGATAGTTTAATTTTAAAATTACTAAAAATTGTGTATTCCATCGAAAACTTCAAACTTGCTTTTTTAGGAAAGATTTGAAAAATTCCTTCAGTGTCTTGGAAGAAGTCGAGTTAAATAAATGTGCATAAAAATTCTATTTGCCATTTTATATGTAAATTGCTGTTTTAGAAATTTTACATGCAAATCAGATGTTCTAAATTTATAGATTTTTTTTTTTTTTTTTTTTTTTTTTTTTTTTTTTGAAAATGGAAACATTTTCCAGTTATAGATATATTACACAAAAATCGGTGTAATATATAAATATTTTTAATATTATAAAAAATAGCTTTAAAAAATAATCTATTTCAAGGAATTATAATTAATAAAATGGATCATAAAGTGCATTTATTTTCACCAGTTTCGTATCTGCAAATTACATTGCATTTTATAAACAATGGGAAATTATAAATTTGATAACTATAAAGAATGTCTTTTTATCATTAATAATTGTTGTTAATTTGCAATGTAGAAATTATTATTAACAAAAAATATCACAATATCGGATTTTTTTTTGTGTGTGTGTGTGTCCTTAATGAACAAACTTCATGCCAATAATGCATTTTTTTTTTTCATCTGCGAAAAATCTTCCTTTCTGACACTTGAAGTGGCATTTGTGACTGACAGAAGAAATAATATCACCATGATAAAAGAACCTGAATTATAGCCTCTCATCTAGATTAAATTTAGCACTGAATCTCTCCACTCCGATAACCGTAACTTTATTGAGGAGTCTGAAACCAACTCTTCCATTCATTTTTTTGCATTATAAACCTTCTGGCGCCAGTACCAGTATCGCTGACACCTCTAAAAGCAGTAGAAAGTGCCTGGCGGATTCTACTAAAGTAGAAATTTCAAGCACCTTTTTTTCTCCGCCATTTTTAGACATTCTCCCGCCATCTTTATTTACAACAGAGACACTTAGGTGAGTCTGAAGGAGGAAAGAAGGAAAGAGGAAAGAAAGAAAAAAAAAGATACTAATGGTGCTGAAGCAGTTAGATCACTTTTAACTTCTCAGCACTAGAAGTAATCTTTTGTGGCCGAAGCTATTCAAGTAATTTGAGGCAAACGTAATTTAGATAGTTAATTTTAAGCCAACTAAATAGTTTGGAACACTTTTCAGAAAGTAAAAGGGCTTTAAAAAATTAAAAACTAGACAATAGGTATTTTTAAAAAATGAGCTTTCTGAAAAATATTTGCTGGAACAAGGAGTTTTTTTACGAAGGAAGGAATTAATTTAGTTATTTTTTTAAATTCTAATTAAAGAGGGACTGTTAAAAGCAAACCTTGATGTTCGCACAATTTTTATAAATGCAGTATAATTATTAGTGATTTTGATATTGGGCTTCAAAATTTATATTTTACATTTTTCCTAAGTGTTTTTTCTGTAAAGAAATATTAAAGCTTCATATTTTTATTTTCTTCTCCCGGATAATTTTTCATGCTTTGAATTCTTTAATGACTCCTATGAATGCATAAATATGTCAACGTTCTAACACAATAAAAAAAAGAAATTTATTTGCAGTAAATAATATGTGCTTTAAATTAATTCAGTCGAAGTGGAAGAAGTTAAAAATGAGTCCAGTTGCATTTAGCAATAAATCAAAACATTGCTGAGTTTAGTAGTCGCTAAATAATTAAAGCTCTTTTTGCTGTATGCAAAATCAAATCAAAAACAATTTGTAAATGTGTGTGTGTATTTTTTATTTTAATTTTAATATTTTATTTTACTGGAATTATTTTTTCACTTGGTTAACGATATCTAACATAAATATATTTGGGTAAACTATAAAATATTACATTTATAAAATTTAAAATGTTATTTAATATACATGGAAATATCATATTTAAATTTGTAAGTTTATTGCATTTTCCAATTAAAATTAAGTAAAATTTTATATAATTTTGAAGAAAGATATTAATTTACATATTAGTGAAAGAGATTTTGCGATCAACGAAACATTAAACTATGAATCATATTTCCTTAAAAAAAATGTAGATGATCAGGATATCTATGTACATTGGAAATATTTAAGACTTAAAATGAGTTTTGTTCTAGGGCTTTTAAACCCATTTTATAAAAAAGGGTATACAATGCACTTCCTTGCAGTTTTTTTATTTTCTTTTTTTCATTTTCTTCTATTATTAATACTATACTTTTTATTCTTTCCTTTCTTTTACGTTTACCTCAGGGATTAAAATATGATTTCTTATGAATTTCCTCCCAAATTGTATGGAACTCGATTTATCATAATAAATAAAAAAATAAGGTGAAGCTACATTTGCATATGTACTAATATATGTACATATTAATGTTGGCATGTTTATTATGTTATGAAGAAAGACAAAGCAAGAAAACGCTTTTATTACATTGGTTTCTCCAAAGTGCATACTCACAAGCTAACACAGTTTGCACATTCTGTCATTATGTGTCACTGTTGCAGTGATGAATGTCCCTTGATTCGCTGCCGTTGCGCGTGCGGCAACACTTCAGGAACTTTGCTCTGATACATAGTGACACTTGATAGGAATTCCGTTGAAACAAAGTTTCATTTTTCAGCTGGCTTCGTCTTCCATCAAAATTATTGTAATTTTTTTTAATCCAAAGAAAGCACAATATTTGTTTTAAATGAGTAATCTACTTTGGTTGGCTGTTGAAACTGTCAAAATAAGAAATCTCCCCCCCCCCCATCATTTGCCATCTGTCAACTGCGGAAGAATCAGCAGGATTATTTTTCACCTAATTCAAAGAAACTAATGTTAGTAATAATTTTTGGACAGTAGATCCTCGCAAATACACAAAACTCGATTAGTGAGTATTAAAAAATTGTAATTAAAAGTCATGTCATTACGAAACATTTCCAAATATTTTAGTGAGGTCAAGTTCACCAATGATTGACAAAACATTGAAATCCTTAAAAAGGCCACAAATTGAAAAGAATTAAATTCCCTTCTAAATTCATAGTTTTTATAATTTCAAGAGATATAAAAAGTCCGAAGAAAATCCAAATCCGAAGAAAATCGAACATGATTGCATTGGTTTCACCTGCATAATATATAAAATTACAGAAAAAGATGTGAAATGTAGAATGGTAGAGTTGAAATTGAACCACGATTCGATCAGCCAACTAAAGAGTAATTTTCATTTGAGTGATTTATTTTCTTCTCAAATTATTGCTGGTGCATTATGATTAAATCTAATTTTTATTTCATTAAATCCGAAGAGTCGACGAAGAATCTTTCTTCCTTTATTGCTCTACTTAGGTGTATTTTTTTATGATAAAATAAAAACAAAGATCAAATATCAGGCCTTTTCTAAGAATATTTTAGATATTTTTACTCAATGGTAAATCTACCAGTATTTTTTTTTTTAATTTGAAATCCTTCTTATATGTAAAATCATCCGACTTTAATATTCAGTTGTTAATAAAAGGAAAACATATCATAAAAATTCCGTTCGATAAAATTTGTGGAAGCATTTATTAACAAGAATTAAAGTACATAAAAAGATATTATTAGTTCAAGAAATATATTTAAAACTAAGCATTGAAAAGCATTATCTTTTTAAAGGTGTGTTCCAATTGCTGCTTATTTTGAAATTTTATTATTCTTAGTTTTATTATTCTAACTTAATTTCTTTTTAAATATGAAATCATGCTAATATGTCTCTCTTTGAAATTGAAGGAATTAAATTAAAATTAGTTTTATTATATTTTTTAAAACTTTATCAATTAAAATTTATTATTGCAGAGGTATTATTATAAATTTTCCATCATGACATAAGTTTGGCTATATGTTCCTAATTTCCTACTAAAATAGTGAGCTCATTTTAAATGAAAATGGAGTTTTTTGCATTGAGTGTATATGAGATATTGACCCATTTTTAGTAGGAACTACACAAATAGTTATGTAGAAAATGCTTCATATTTAGATCGGTAGTTGAAATAAAAGATATATCATTAGCCTTAAAAGGATGCGAAAATAAAATACCTCAGAAAAGTTTTAATTTTTTTTTCATATTACCATTGTTGTTGGAGGTTTAACAAGCACTTTTTAGAAACTCGATAAAAAGAGCCATTGCAATTTCTGATGATTATTTTTTGATAGATTTTCAAAGCGTTTCAGAAACGGTTTCAAAAGTAAGTCAGGTCACTGAGTTAATAACTTCTTAAGTTTAATGGTAAAGAAAAGATTTCATCTCGCAAGCTACTTCATCGGAAAGGTTGACGAAGATCCTGTCTCTTATTTCTGTTTCTCTTTCTTGTAAAAAGAGACCCTCTCTGCCTTTATAGCAGGCCATTTCCTCTCGTTAGGGATGACACAAATAAAGAATGTGATTGTGAGAGACGAACCTTTGTTAGAAAAGGATTGAGTCTTCTTCTCCATTCCATTAACAAGACGAGTTTGGGCCGCCGACTACCAATCCATGTCAGCTATTCGATATGGGAGTGGTGGCTGGTGCCAAACCTTTGTTTATTCTATGCCAGAATGCCACTAGCACTTAAGTTCTTGGATAACGAATAAAACTTTTATTTTTATTTTACTCATGTGTCCTGTCAACTTCACTTTATTGTCTCACAGAATTTTCTTGCTTGATTATTATTCACAGATGGGAATTCTCTCGTAGATTTTCCGTTGTTGTCTCTTCTTTTTCTCTTCTTGGTTACAGTTAAAATGCATCGATACAATGTCCTTCAATTGAAAAATTCTGCCTGGAATTTCGAAATAAATTTGTAAGAAATAACTCTCGCATTCTATGTTTCAAAAAATAAATATTTCGCTGAAGCATCTTTACAATTTTTTCACTAACTTTTCTTGTTTATTCTATTAAATAGAAAAGTTCTTTTTCATAATTAAAAATCTTCAGTAACGATTTTATAATATTTTTTTCATATCAGTTATTATAAGCTGACTTCTATTTTCATAAGATATGCAATCACTTATATTTAATATAGTAAAAAAGGTTTTAAAAAAATATACTTTAACTATGCATTCTGTTAGCGTCCCTTACAGCCTTACCTTCGTACATTTGCTCGTCAGACATCGAAATTCTTACTCTTATATTTTCTTTAGAAAACAATTTAATTTATAATTTATATCTTAATAAAAAAGTAGACAAACAATGTGTTGAAAGTGAATAATTGCATTTTTCTATTGGGAGGTATGAAATGAGTTTTATCAACTCTTTTAGCTAAATTTTGCATCTTATTTTATATAGCATCGATTTCTATTGCTTAAGTTAAATTCACAGACAAATATACTTTGCCTAATAAGGTTGCGTCTCCGTAAAGTTTGATGTTCTTATTTGATGATTTCTTTATTACTTTTTATAATTTTTGCTGAAGTAGTAAATGTAAAACAGTAATGTTATTCATTTTCGATTAACGTTTTGGTATGATTCATTTATTTACTTCATTCATACGTATGCAAGATTTAACTTACAATTATTTAAGTACTAGATAACAAATACTTTTTTTTTGTCTAATTCTTCGTTCCAGATGACATCACTTCTGGTTAGCTTATTATTAATTTCAGGGAACAATTTTTTCCCTCTCCGTCTTTTATTAATATTATTGTTTTTTATGATCTTTTACAGAGCTAAATTTGTATTAGAGTCTTGATAAAATACTTTTGTGTTAAGTAATTTGGGGTAAATTATACAAAATATTCCATTTTAAAATGTCATCCGCGCAGAATGAATACAGTTGAATGAAGAATTTCCAAGATAAATCAAGGATCAAGGATTTCTTTTGTTTTGTCTGACCGAATTTGCTTCACTGTTTAGCGAAATACGTTTGTTTAATTGCAATTCACAAATGGGACTTCTATTAATTTGGTAGGATGCTAACTTTCTTTTTATGTTAAATGCTTTGTTATTCTAAATAAAATGGTAACTGAAGATGGCTTTGCAAATTAGAATTGGATACTCAGATTTAAAAAATAATTCTGCATCAGAAAATAATTCTTCATAGCAAATGAACTCATTATTTTACTTATGAAATTTGTTAACATCCTTTAATTGTTTTTACTTTCGGCTCATGTTTAATTATTAATAATATATAATTATTTTTCTCATCTTTTTGATTATTACATTTTAAAGACTTTTTATTTAATTAATTGTTTTATGCTTGAAAGTTAGAATTTTTTATATTCACCATATGATATGCTAGAACTGAAATTCTTTATATTTGTGTATTCTCGATGACAATGCACTATATTAATATTTCCAGAACTTTATTCATTAATTTAAATTTTGATACCTTACCCACTGTTAGATCAAGTAATAAATGTTAGGAACCATATATCAAATTAATCAGAAATAAAATAATGATTTCTCTATTTATTGCACCAATAAAAATGTGTCTTTAAAAACTGATTTTCTTTATCAAATGTTTCAAATGACTAAACATAAAACTGTATCGCAACGATTATAAAGAATCGTCATGAGCCCTTCTATATTAATTTATGTTCTAGTTGTTACAATATCTAAATTCCTATATATGCCTATAAAAATGCGCCGTTTTAGGAATAATTTGCAGGTTTTTTTTTATTATCTATGGACATTTCTATTCTTTTAACTTCCATTTTTATATTCTTCGTGCATTTAAATGGCAACATCCTTAAAATGCTAATGTTCTACAGTTGACAGAAATCTTTTCTTCTTACCATCCTCGCAGAGATGAAAAATGATTGTGTTCTCGGAAAAAAAAATTATTCTGCCACTCAACGTTTTAAATTTAAAAAAAAAATTATTTTACTCAAGTATTCTGTCAATTTTAGTTTAATATTTTACCGAATTTTTTGCCATTATAAAGGATTAAATGGAAATTCTTTCCATTAAATTTTTCGTGATGCTCATGATATTCCTAAGAGGCTGTATTAAATCTCAATTGCATAAATTGCCATTTTTTGCAGTTAATAAAAAAATGCCTGTGAATTTTGTATTTTTGTATGAAAATGTATTTTTAATTTTGTATGAAAATGTATTTTTGGAGTTATGTCTGTCTATCTGTCCGTGGACATGGTAATTCAGAAACGCTTGGTGCAAGACATTGAGAAGTTGTAGCATTTGGTACATAAATGTAGCTACTGATTTTTTTTTTATTATTTTTTTAGAATTTTAAACGAACCCTTTCAGAGAATGTCTGTCTATCTGATTGCTCAAGTAGAAATGAATTATATAAATATAAAACGCATAATCTTAGGTAAATAAAATTTGCCAAACAGGCTAAGCAGCTAAAATGTGGACTCGCATCAAATTTTAAACCATACTTCTCATTTGGATGATCAAATGTCCTTTCGCATGCGGTGTCAGAGCAATAATTCATAAATTCAAGGATTTAAATCATTGAAATTCAGTATGTGATCTTGTGGCTACATCTATATTGCCATATCAAATTTCGGTTTCAATTAGTCTGAAAAACGACGTCCAAAATACATATTAGGACGAGAGATTCAGTAAAAATAAGACATTCGTCACTTTAGCCAAAGTCAATAATTTTATGTGCCCATAAATGTTTTATTGAAGATAATGCGAGAATGTTTCTGGAAACCAATTCCCCCCTTTTTTTAAATTTTATCCTCAAATCTGGTTAACAATATTATAGTTTTCTTACTTATACAATAAATATTTTTATTCGTGTCGTTCTGTACAAATTCAAGCGATGTTGCTCTATTTAAGCCAATTGTGTTTTAAATTTAGGCGTATTTAAATTTTTCAAATCATTACACTTATAAATATAAATGTAAACATTGAATTCATGTACTTACTTATAAATCAATAAAAATGAATTTATTTTGCTATAATTAATTATAAAACATGATTAAATGAGACGACTTTTAAATTTATTCTTTCTACAAATGTTTCATTTTTTTTATTATTATTATTATTCTAGCATCTTTCTATTAATCACTTTTCTCTCTACATTTTGGATAGCTTTAGAAAAGAACTATGATTAGGGAATGTTTTCGAATAAACATTGCATATGCAATAAAATAATTAGAAATAAATATCCTGGGTAAGCTTTCTTTTATGTTGTTTCAGATTAAAATACTCTAAAAAATGTAACAAGAAGAAATTGCAACATTTACTTTATTTATTTATTTTTTTGTTATAAATAGCAAGAAAAAATTCATTCGAAATACATAAAGCCATCCTCTTGTCTATCTCCAGCTGGAATTATAAGAAATGCTCTGGAGGAGCTTTCTCATTTGGCAAATGAGGAAAGAAAGAGATAGCTGGAGGTCACTTGTGTTAAACGACGGATAATCAGAAAGAGAGAGAAACTTCTTCGTAAATAGCGCGAAGAAAGAAAATGCTTGGCTCACATCTAGGCGTAACGAACAATTCCACTCGGAAAAGGATTCTTCAGGCCATTCCTTTTTGCAAGATTACTGCTGACGAAGAAAAATGTTTTGATATAATAATAATAAAAAAAAATAAAAAAAAATGGTGCATTGTTTTATTATAATTATAGATTAATTATTATGAAAAATTGGATTTTGGACCATTCAAAGTTATCCTCTAAAAGAAATTTCAGATATTACTTTCTAGTACGCTGTCTATTGAATAATTAGAAAAGGAAAGCGCATTAAAAAAAGAAAGCATTTAAAAGCGCATTTAAGCGTTGTTAGACATGAAGATTTTAACACACTGGTGATACTGGAAATCTTGTTGAAATATCATTTTATCAAAGAGTAACTTGGTCGTATATGAAGTATGTGAAGGAAACTGTAATGAACAAAAATAGTGAATATTCAATAAAATAAAACAATATACGAAGAAATTTATTCCAAATAATATTTATAATCAAACGTTTACAAAATTCAAACTGAAGGAAATACCCACTTTATTTATTTTTTTTATTTCTTAGGAAATGGTTTCATATTGAACCTAAATAATATATATATATATATATATATATATATATATATATATATATATATATATATATATATATATATATATATATATATATATATATATATATATATATATATATATATATATATATATATATATATATATATATATATATATATATATATATATATATATATATATATATATATATATATATATATATATATATATATATATATATATATATATATATATATATATATATATATTTCTTTGCAATTCTCTTTTGCAATGTAAAAATTCACAAGAAAATCATGGCAATCATTTATAAGTTTTAAGGGAGCGAACTAATTTTTATCTTATTAAGTTTAAAAAATGTCTTGCAACATATTAATTGCTTACAATGTATTTGAATGGAAATTATTCTATAACTAAAAGCGTCCCACGGGGGAGGGAACCTCATAATTTAGGAAGAAAAGCTTCTTACATGGTGGGCGGTTCTCGACACCTTTCTAGATACACGAAATGCTGAAAGTCTGGCTCCTATCATCGATGATGGAGTGTACTTCCTTAGGGAAGAGTTGTACCGTTGGCGGTGATGGCCCTTACTACTCAACTGCAGTTCACTACAGTGTCGCTGTTCCAGCGGTGCAGTCATTCAATTTTTTCCGTGTAACTTCCGATGGGTCTGAGTACTCAGTTAGTGATATAACTAAAAGCAATTTCACTTATGAACTCCTTGTATTTTAAAGTTTTATTTCGAAATATTCAATTTGTAATATGAACCTATTTAAAGTTATTTCTTTTTTGTGCAGTTTCTTGCACTATAGTAGAATATTCGTTTATTTCCTTCTCTCATTTCAATTTCAGGTATCTTGGATCAGACGCAAGGATCTCCATGTCCTGACTGTTGGTAGGTTCACATACACAAGCGATCAGAGGTTCCAGACTATTCACTTAGAGAATTCGGACGATTGGACTCTTCAAGTGAAATACCCGCAAAGTAAAGATGGTGGGGTGTACGAGTGCCAAGTCAGCACCGTGCCCAAAATGAGTCACTTTGTCAATCTCAATGTCATTGGTAAGTTTATTATATAAGCATGCTTTTCCTCACGCATGGTCTAAAACTTTCACTTCTGCTTGCAATTTCAAAAATTGTTGAAATGCTGACATGCATTTTATTTTTCTGGCACATTAAAAGTTCGTTCACTTTCATTTTTTATAGAAACGGAATGACTGATGTAAAAACAAAATCATCAGTAATAACACTTACCTTTATATACTTCTCAATCCAGCCATTCAATAATTAATTTACATGTAAACACATTTAACAGTTTTAATATCACAAAAAGCAAGATATAATGAGAATGGATTTTATCAATAATCTATCAATTTTCTGCGCATCTCAGTATTTCAAAAAATGAATCAAGACGGTGAACATTATATCGGTTGTAGTCAATTCAATAATGATTTTAACAAACACTGATTATTGAATTCACTTTATTAGCTTATTTTATTAGAAGGAATTATCTTTGGATATTTATATCGATCTACTCAGTAATTAAAATATTTTGCTAAAACAGAATACTCCAGCCTCTAATTTTAAAATAAAAATTCTAAACAAGCCACAAATGAGGCATTTCGGTTACATAATAATGCAGTAATAACTAAGTAAAGCCAAACTTTGCATTAAATGAATTCTTCAAACACTGGACAAGTTCTTGAATTGATAATGCGCGAAAGTTTTTTATAGACTCTTTATTTTTCTGTAAAATTATGTTTAAAAACTGTGTAAAATGAAAGTTGCAGTGAAAAATTATTATAAAATAAAGAATAATGTACATTTCAGACATCTATAAAATAATTATAGAGCGGCCAAGCATGCAGGATGTTAATCATTTTTATTAAATATTTTCAAATGAGCGGTACTGATTACATTTGCAAGTAACTACTGAATAAAAATAATAGTAAAAATTAGAATGTGGATTCATTTTTCATTTCATAATTATTATCTTTTTTATTGTTCTTCTGCGATTATTCGAATTTTGTGGAGACAAAATAGTAAACTATTAACTTCTGAATGAGTAAAAGGTTTATCTGAAATATCTGATATTTTTTAATATGTACATTTGCATTTGCTTTCTGATATAAAGTCATTTGCACGGCATGATGCTTGCTTGTGAAAGTAGCAATCTTCTTTTGATTCACTTGCCCAGCATGCTCACCAACGTGAGTTATCACAGTTGCATGGTATTGAAATTTACCACGAATTTCATTAATCTCCCGCAGAGTATTGAATCACAAACAATTATTCTTGGATTTTAACACACAATCATACTGCAAGAGTATTTATATTTCTAGGAATTACATGAATCCTTCGATGGATCATGGTTGAAAACTAGCGCGGAAGTCACTTTTACCATAAATTTAACATTATTAAATGCGGGAGAAGTTTCATTTTTGCAGAGAGGAATATAGTCCATCAGTATTTAAATTTCAATCATCTGTGTTTATTTTAAAGGAAATAATTTATATTCTTCATTTCTTATAACTAGGTATAAACATCATTTTCTTTCCAATTGAAAATTTCTCCTATGCTTGCATCGATACAACTTTAAAATTTTAAGGGGGGGGGAGGGGAAAAGGTCAAATTAAGAAAAAAAAAGGATGGTGTAAAGAAATAAAGTAGAGTAGTAAGCAAAAGGATATAATATAATATAAATAACATGACAGATACAATGCAAAACACAAGTAAAGTTCAAACTTTATAACTTTATTCACACAATTGTCTGTATCATTTAATAATACTTTGTCAGAAACATAAGTATAAGGACAATACTTATGAAAGCAAATGGTTGTCCTATTTTTTTAAAGTCCTATATGCATATTTCAATATAATAAATTGCTTCATAACATTAACAACTCAAAAACAACTTTTTACATTATTTTGTTCAATAGCGAAGTGAAAACTGTGTAAGCTAATATTATTTTATCAGTTTTGACTGAAAATGCGCACGGAAACTTTTCTTTCAACTAAATTTTTATTAAAATGGTGATTGTTTCAACTATAGTATGACATTTCGAATGTAGATTGTACACATGAAAATTATGAAAATTATGTGAGTGTAAAATTTGTAAGACATCTTTTTAGGGGACATGAATTTAAATGAATAAAAATTAGTTTTTAAATAAGTATAGTCAATATCCAATATTATGAATTTAAGCTCTTCAAATATACTCACAAAAATTATAAAACCACGGATATACTTGAAACACGAGAAATCTTGCGACTATGTTTGCATACGCACAAATTACTTATGCTTCTATGCAAGCTGGAAAAGCATACTTTAACGAAGGTTTAACAAGGAGCATAAAAGAGAGATTAGATAACAATCAATACACGCAGAATAAAAGAATCACAATGATTACACAGACACGTTTTATTGTTTTAAAGGTCTCTTCATTTCTGTATATTAAATCGAACATCGAAATTACCATTCTGCAATTTATTAACAAGAAAATGTAATGTTGCTCTATTATTTTATATATGGAATTTTTTTAAACTCCTTATTAAACAGCAGTTCACTAGCAAATTTATTGCTTTTTAGGTAAATATATATTCATGTCTTATAAAATCTAAACACTTTCAATGAATTGTATATTATTATTTCTGTGCTTCATATTGAAAAATTAATTAAAAATTCAATAATTTAAAGATATCGATGAACTTAAAATTAAATCTTTTTTTTTATTTAATAAGAGCCACCTCATTGCACTTTCAAACTTCCTTATTAATAAGAAATGTATAGATTGAAAAAAAAAACATATTAAAAAACACTGATTGCTTCAAAAACATCCACTTTTCTGTGTTCCAATCTAGAAAGTAATCTGACTGACTCGCAACTTTCAGAGATCGTTGTCCTGTTCAATCAATCTTCATTTTTAATTCAATAAGAGTAATCCACGGTCACGTAGATCCAATTTCTATGGAAGATCACGCAAAGCCTGCCAAAAGCTTCGTACGAAAGTTTTGCAGATATTTTACGGTAATATTCGAATTCGTTGTCCTCGCATTGATGCACCAGAAAACTGCAGCGAATTAAGATCTAAATTAGGCCATTTTGTACACAAATGCATCATCGTTAAAGTCAGAAATTGGGTTTAGGTCTGCTTAGAATGATTTCTCAATTTCAACAAAAAGACGTATCTACTGTTATACTGTTTTTTGCCGATAATTTCCGCTAATATTATGGGCTCCGGTTTTTGACTGCTACTAAAATTAACTTGTGTTGGTAAAATTTGTTGCAAATTCATCGAGTATCTATGTTGCGAATTGTTGATAAAAGCAAGCATTGCTATATGCGTACGAAAACTTTATTTGCTCTTTGTAAATGGATTGAAAAATAATAATTTAATCGAAAAGTGATTATTTATATATATATGTGTGTGTGTGTGTGTTAGAATGCTTACATGTATGTAATTAAAATACTTTTCAATTGTCTTCATTAACATTTAATACCTTGGAAAGTGTGATAATTTGTTGCAATAAGTATAGAAAACAATTGTTGAAAGAAGAGTGTATTGAAATAATACCCTAAATAGTTTGTATCAATCACATAATCGTAAGCAATAGTTAAGCGTGAAAAAATGATCCTATAACCCATCCCAAAGTCTAAGGTATGACGCCCAGGGGAATCACCATTTTCTTACAGGGCTGTGAAGCATATTATATAAATTTCATAATTTTATATGGATTCCGCAGATCGCGACAATTTTATTGAACACATATCAAAGTTTAACATCTAGATAGATACATCTATTTTCAGAAAGATAACATTTTAAAGTTTTTATAGATTCAAGATGCCAAAACTTCTGCATTAGTTGTTTAAAGTTTCAAAATATATATATATATATATATATATATATATATATATATATATATATATATATATATATATATATATATATATATATATATATATATATATATATATATATATATATATATATATATATATATATATATATATATATAAAATTCAAAAAGTCTATTATGCATCAAATGAATAAATGTGAAGAAATGAAAGGAATTAATTTGAAAAATACTTGGATTTAAAACATTTTTGAATTATCTTTAGGTGGAAATTAACAAATTATGAAAATTGCACTTACAAAATATACTAAGCTCTAATAAAGGTTTTTTTTTTTTTTTGTCTCTCCAGATGAAATAACTTTTTTAGTGAAAAAATATTAATTTATTAATTAATTAAAAAGTGAAAACAAATTCATTCAGAAATATATTTTTAAGTCGTTAGTTCATCCAGATTAAAAAATTAAAGCTATTATTCATTATTCCTTTGCATTTAGGAACTTGCAAAGGCAAGAGTTTTAAAAAAGATGGGATTTCTTGATTATTAATAACATCAGCAAATACAAAAAAAAAAAGTTTAAAATAAAAATAAAAAGATTTTTGCCTTGTCTAATGTCTGTGACAAATATAATTTCATAATACTCACTGTATAAAGGCTAGGTAATTGTCATATCTTTTTCTTGCGCTCTATACTTTTAAAAAGTTTTATATCATTTTATATTTTAAAGTAAATGTAATGCTGTATACTGATTTTTTTTCAATAGATATAAATAAAATACTTCTTTTTCGATTATTGCTAATAATATTTAATGCTTTATTAAATTTGAACTATTGCATTTTAGTAATGGACGTTAGATTCGTACATATATGATTATATGAAAAAGCATAGAGCGATTGTCATTTTTACAAGACATTTTGCAATGGAATTTAAAAAATAATAAAGATAAAAATAATAAACCCTATGTCCTGACTCAGAAGGCCCGATTACTTCGGTTTAGTACGTTTAATCAACACTACTGAGAATTTAGCCATAACAGTTTGGAGGCTCTAGAATACTCATAAATCATTCTACTTAATTAGTTCGGGAAAGTCTAAAATAATAAAGAGGTCTGATAGAAAATGATGAATAAGGTAGAAAGCTCCGCCTCTTGACCATGCTATAAACGAATCAGCACTTCAAGGTGAGCATGGCAAACAGGTTAGCAACTGGTTCTTCACTGAATGGTTGATTAGCCGGGTGTCTCAGCCAGTGGAAGGAGACTTCGAATATGGAGATGATTTAAATAAGATATGTTCCAGAAATGTTGGTTTTAAAAGTAGTGCTTCTAAGCATTTAAACGGGCGAATTAGGAAAGTAGGAATTTAAACTTCATGTATACTGAGATGCAGGGTTGAAACTAGATTTCCAGTAAAATTAATATCTCCAATTAAAATGATATAAGCAAATCTTGCAAAAACCTTATAACGGAGTGTATTAAAGCACTTATAAATAAAAATTGGCGTACGTCTTTTAGAAATTCTATTAAATTCCTCAATTTGATTGATAATTTAAAGTATTCGATTTTAGCTATTTAAATAATTATTTGTAAAATTGTGTTTATTATTTTCTATTTACTTTTACTTTTCTAATTAAATATTAACTGCAACATTTATTTTTAATTTTGCACTTAAAAATTATGAATTCTGGAAAAGCTTGATTTTTATTCTCGAAAAACAAATTTGAAATATTAAGATCAGTAATTTTCCATAAATAATATTTCTTTTTCATAATTTTCCATAAATATAATTTCAAAATTTAAACTTTAGCGAGAAATTTCTGAAATGGACCATACCATAATAATATTAATTTTCTGTCATCTTGAAGATAGTTGAGATAAAACAAAATGAATAAATTAAAATTGTTCATCCTACAGAATATAAACTGATAGCAGAAATGTTCAATTATAAATCTTTACATGTTTATGAAATCGAAATTTTAATTTTAACCATTGTCTAGACCAAGCTCAAAAATAATTTAGAAACCGTCATTTTGTGTTGCCAAGTTAACAGGATCAAAAATATGTTTTGCTTTCTTCAATTAATTCTGCATCGCTAACTATGTTCATTTCAAGCACACATTATTTTCGTACATTTATGCAATAGAAGCAAAATTCATATTTTAAATAATAATTGTTTATACGCAGCATATTTCTTTTTGCGTTTTCGCCAAAAAGAAATGGAGATATGAATGAATAAAAGCTTGTATTCGCATGAAAATGCTCCTTGTAAATTTATTCTTAACAATAACTTTCTCTTAGTATGACTTCCGTTTGTTTTTCTTATTTAAACACAACTGTATTTTCTCTCCAACATTTTTTCCCTTCAAATCTTGTTTAACCATCGAAGGAAACAGCGTAGCAAAATCTTAATGGAGTAAAGTTCATAATTCATGAAATTCTCATAAACTAGAGACAACAAAGCATGAATCAAAGTTAAAAAAGAAAAAGAAAAGAAAAACTGTTCGAGATCTTTATTCTTACTTTCTTATTGAAGTAAAGCAAAGCATGAGAGAGAAACCAAAACAGCAATTTTGCAATTTACGAGAAATACTGCTTTTTTTTTTTCTATACATTTTCGTTCTTCTTTTTCTTTCTCTTTTAACTTCTTCTAACAAAATTGAAATTTATGGTCCTTTCAGCCTAAAACCCTCGCGTCGAAAAATTAAGGTTAGCAATTTGTTTATTGCAAAGCACTAGAATGCTTGAAGTGTTGCCACATAAAGCAAGAAATTTAGGAAACTTATTGATATTTATTGCCGAGATTAATAAAACCCCCCTTTTTTTTCAAAGCTCTGATTCTACTTATGCCTAAAACGAATGAGATAACAGTCCGGCGGCCCCTTTTATATTTTGAGGAAGGTGATGACAAAATATAATATATACTTTAAACATGTCAAATTGTTTCTTGGTAATTACACTTCCATACATCGTCATGCAAGTCAGGTCACTGCAGAGTTTTAATAATAAAAAATAAATATAAAACCGTTTTAGTGCTGAGCGTTTTAAGTGCAGTTTTACTTTAATAATGTATTTTTTTTTTTCATAAATTGCTTCCCTAAACAGAGTGCAAGAAGATTGGAATATTTTTCTAAAATTATTATAGAATTTTTAATGCTGCTAACTGCACTTTAATATTACAATCGAGGTTTATAATTTATTGTATTCTTCTTCATTGATTTCAAATTTTTTTAAGCGTGGTTATTGTTATTGGTTTGTTATTAAAAATAAATGTATATTAAAAAAAAACTAAACAAAAGACGATCGAATAAAATTGTTTATTTTATTTATGAATCGGAAAAAAAAAAGCTTTAAAAAGTGCAAATGCAATTGCATATAATCTTATAAACAAAGAATGGAATTTCTTAAAGTATTCTTACACGATTCTAAGATTTGCTGACAAAATCGTAGAAATCTGTTTAGGTATATCGTTTCTGTTTAGGTTTATGACAATGTATTGATACATTAAAAATACCAAATATTAAAAGAACGCTAGAACTATAATAGAATTCTATATATAAATACATTGCATTTGTTTTTATGATTGGTATCCAGTATTTCTTTTACATTGACAAAAAATAAAACCTAACATGAAAAAATTATTTATACCAGATAAACAACATTTGGAAGACATGTTTGCACTCCTAAAAGATAATTTTTTTTCAAATTTTGATGTAGTAGAAAAAGAATATCACTAGAAGCGAAACTATGTACATGCAAATCATTTTTGCTAAAAAGTATTCATTGTAAACTTCCTTTCGAACCGATTGTAGTGAACTGAATATAAAAGAAGAGTATATTTAAGAAGCCGAAAAAGGAAGACCATCATATTCGCTGCATGACATGGTGTATGGCACTGCAGAAATTCGTTGTTTTTGTTGTCATCACCATGGCATGAAGACGATAGTTAAATGGTTACTTCAGGGACAACTCTGGGATAAACACTGTAACTCTCACGCCATTCACTTCACGTTATTGCCATATGTATCTTCAGTAGTGTCACTAGAACTTATTTGAGGTTCTAAGTGAAATCTGTTGAGATTTCATAGGAGAACTGTTTCTTCCTCGACCCCAGTGATGGTCACATATTGGTTATAAAGAATCTAAGTGAGCATTCTTATCCAAATTGCCTGCCTTTTAGACGCTCTGTTGTACAGTTATTGTCTGGAGAGCAATTTCCTCTGACATTAGCAGCATTCTCATCGCTATCCCAAGCAGAATGATACAAATTGATTCGACATATTGGTGACTAACCCATTGCGTTGTTATTTTTGATTAATGCTCCAGGTGGGAATTTCCAACAGGATAAAGCTCGTCTACATATCAATCTAGATATCCAACGAGCTCGACATGTTTCTTGACTTAGAGATCCCCATAACTTTTTTCCCCCTTTGAGTACATACTGGACATTATTGGACGGCATGGATGGACAATAACGCATTATCTACAACCAGCACGAGTGGCATCTGATAGCCAAGTCAATTAAGCATAGAACTGTATCCTACAAAATTATATACCCCACCTGAGTGACACATTACAACTGTCTGTGTATGCTAGTCATTACAGATGGTTTCTCTCATGAAATCTTTAACTTGTGACCTAGGAACTTTATTAAAATAGACCTAGACAAATCCTTTTCCTGCCTTTCATTTTTATCGGCTATATTCTTCTCGGTTTGGGATTTCCTTTTCCATCTGCACAAAGAAAGATACTCTTTCTCAATCTTTACTGGATAAATCAATATATAAAAGTATATTAAAAATTTTAACCATAATCAAACAATCAACCAGATATATTACTTATTTGGGAAATTGAGGCTTCAAGTATTTTAAAATAAAATAATTAAAATAGTTATTATTATTTTCTATTTACATGCATATTTTCATCAATTTATTTTTTAACATTCTTCCTATACTTAATTTAAATGTAGCAATTGAAATAATTTGTTATATTTCAGAATTCAATGCAAAATAAAGTCTTTTGAAATACTTATTGCTCTATTGCAGATTCTGGTACATTTTGTGATAAGAGAAAGGAAAATGCTTTCAAATGAGTCCTCAATGTCTGTAAGAAATATTAAGAGGCCATACAAAAGAATGATCTATCAGCCGTTACATATATATATAACTGTAAGAAGAAATACATTTCATTGACTAGTCAGGAAAAAGGCCTATATACAAGCTTCTCTAAATGGCGTTTGATTTCTTGCAGGGCACGAGTAGTACTTTTGGTCTCATCTTTCTTTTTCTGATATTCTTTAATTGTCTAGATAGCAAATTCTCAACCCCTTATATTTTTGCATCTGTATCCTGTCTACTTGCTTTCAAGGAACCAGAAATTTCTAGTTTAAAGATTTTTTCATTAACAGGGTATCAATTCCCTTTAATTCAAATTTTCTCATAATCAAGGAGTACAGGTGATATTCGATTTAAATTCAGTACATATGCATACATATGTTCAGTATTTCTTAGTAAAAAAAATATAAAGAACAATTATTTTTAAATTTATGCATTTACGTTTCTTTTTGAAGCAATAAATGGTTTTACAATCTTTAATACGACCATGTTACTTACATAATCACCTCTAACTTCTGCACTATTATCGATGACTATCATAGTTTAGTTTTTTTTTATGAGACATTCCACGGAAAATCTCAGCTACATATCAATCAATGATTGGGTTTTACAATATTCTTGTATTTTTTCATTCATTTTCTAATACAATATAGCAAGTTTTTAAAAACCTTTTTTAAAACAAAATTTCAAACAAATTTTTATTTCAGTTAGCTTACTTTTCATAAGTTTCCAGTTGCCATGAAAAGTATGGAAGCATTTCACTAGATGTTTCAAATCACTTTTTAAGTGTAACGTATTTAAAAAGGCACCATAATAAAAAAAAATTCTCGCATTTATTTTTTCTTTACAAGGACGAATAGGCTGAGAAGAAAAAAAAATGTTCCTCAATATCCTCGAAATACAGACATGATGAAAGAGTGTGCATATATCATCAAAAGCAAATGCTACTTTTTGCTCTGTCGGTGAGCGCAGGCAAATGCACTCATTCTTTTTTTTTTTTTTTTTTTTTTTGCTTTAAAGTCTAGAAATAAGTCATGTATATAAAATGACCATCCGCAAAGAGAATATTTTTATTCAGTTCTTGAATCATTTATCCTTTGCCTTTAAGGACATTTTGAAAAGATGAATTATTTTGAATGTAGTAAACGTGACTGTGATCATTTAAGCTGCTGAACAGTCTTCTATAAAGCTGCTGAATTCTTTTATATTTATGGTAGAGATTTCCCCGTAATTCACGGTGTAATTCTGTGATCAATTTATATTTGAGTTTAAAATATTCACATTTAAACTCAACGTTAAAAAAATTCCCAATGTGATAATTTTTTTAACTGATTCCATGTCGTATATAAAATCATATATTCTTATTCAGTTTATTTTACATATTTGCACCAAATATTATGATAAGCGTGAAGTAAGAAAACAAGCGAAGAATTCGTCATCAGAATCTGTTAGGTTGATAAAAATTCAAGCAGATTGACAGATATCAAACAATAAAATAATTTTTGTTTGGAATCAAAGATATATTTGTTTCTTACATTTCTGGTGGAGTTGAATGTATGTGTTGAAGCTCAAGATATAAAGAGATAATAAACCATATAAGATATTATTTACTCTTCATTTAACATTGTAAACTTTAAATGTAAGACAATTTATTTAGTCGAATTCTATGAAATTTTAATTTGTTTACTATTACTCTAGCGAAAAGGCTTCCGACGAAGCAATAAAACAGCTTCCATGAATCTGACAAGCAAATCTTATGTTAACAAACAAACTGTCAAAACCGTGTTTCAATGCTGTAATATATGATATAATTATAAATAAAATTTTTGCATAAAATGTGTTTAACATAGAGAAAACAGTGAACATTATGTAGAAAAAGGAAAAATAATTTATTTTGCTCAATTTTCCGACTGCAATATTTCTTTTCGTTAGATGTGTTGAATGTATGTGGTCTATGACATGTAAAAGACGCTCCTCTCTATGATGTATATTTATCACTTTATTAACTTGCTATGTATTATTTAATAAGTTTATTAGATGTTTCCGCAAATCCGGGATCCTGATACCGTTTGAAATGGCCTTATAAGAAATAGAAAATCTTCGACGAACCTCACCAAAAAAATGCACGTTCAAATAAAATACAAATAAAATAAATAAAAACGTTAAAAAATCAACATTTCATGAGATGGTAATAGTACTATGCTTTTTAATAGACCCAAATGTATTTATATATTCAAAGAATATTTGCCATTTTCAGAATATTAGCATCATATTTAAATCGGATTTCAACAACAAATCGAAACTTTTCAGTTACATTCAATTTTCAATTAAAACCGAGCTACGCATCAGCAATTGATTATTTTTACAGAGCGAATTAAATTTTCATTTCACCTTTGAAGATAAGATTAATTATTCAATTACTTTCATAATTTACTTTTTACTTTCTTATATTTTAGCTCTTTCTAACACATTTGTTAAGAACTGTTCTTGACCTTTTAACATACATGAATTTGCACACTAAATTATTAACTTTATGCACTTTGATTTCAATTTCATTGAATAATTGAAATTTGAGAAATTTTTCTTTCATTGTGAGGGTTTCGCAACAACGAATAATACTCTTAAGCAAATGTATTTAAGTTTATTTTTGCTTTTCTGAAGTATATTGTTAACAAAGATTTGAGGTTGAAGCTAATTTAAGATTAAACAAAAAAATTCATGAATCGATATATGCAAGTCTATAATTAGAATGTATTTAAAATACTATCAACCTTTGCAATACTAGTTTTACAACATTTAATAATTAAACCTAGTATTGATTTTTCCTTGAAAACCATAATAGTTTCGAGTTTTTGTATCTTGTAAAACATAAATAAAAAGTTAAAATTTAATTAAATTCGTATCACAATAGATGTAATCCATGTTACATATCTTGTCCGCATAAATGGTACTTTGTTCAGTAAACGTCATAATACACACTTTCTAAACCAAATAAAAAATCTATTAGTAGGCACAAAACTGAAAAAAATTACATTTCTTCGTGCACATGCACTTTAAAAAAAATAAATGAATAAATACATCTACTTTTCTAATATAATGGAACTCTCTTTTAATATCTTTAGATGAACATTGATGAAATAAAATATGTATTTTTCGTGTTTATTTTCTATATCTATATATCTTTCATTGCAACTATATGAGAAGAGTTGTATTTCAGAATTGGTTCTCGATAGATTAAAAGTAAGATAATTAAAATAAATATATTACGTTATTAGACAAGAGATTTGGAGTAATAAAACATGTTTCTAAAAGTATCTAATGAATGTTTGGTTATATATATATATATATATATATATATATATATATATATATATAAGTAACCAATCTAAAGTAAGAAATAGTTTGAAAGCGAAACTGAAATGAAAACAAAACAAAACAGTTTAGGAAATCGCAACAAAAATTTATTACCTATTCAAACTAAAACCAAAAAAGAACTTCATAGTATTTAGAGAGCGCAACTGCAGCTACTTCTAAAACACAGATGAATTGATACAAAAGTATTAAAATCAAGTTAATAGGAAAATAAAAAACCAAATAAAAATTAAACCAAAAAAAAAATATAAAGAAGAAAATATAAATAAGAAAAAAAAAGAATTATATATTATTTTAGTACTTTTGTATGTATATATATATATATATATTTATATATATATATATATATATATATAGAGAGAGAGAGAGAGAGAGAGAGAGAGAGAGATATAGATATAGATAAATAAAACATAATAACTTTTTGAGTAGACAACATACATGAAACGCAATATTTTTTTTCCGTGCGTAATATGTTTATTTAATACTATATGACTTCAGCTATCTAACCAAAAGGGCTTTCGGTGCATGAAAGACAGCTGGGAAGATTCTCAACGAATGCATATAAAAGCATATAAAGAAAAAGAACATAATCGCATTAAACTAAGATATACGAAATACATACCAACAAAAATATTAACCATAGATGAAAAAAATGTTTGATAATTATTAATTAGATATTCATAATATAATAGGGATATAGAATTCCTTTTAATGATTTCTCATGACCGAAATACTTTTTTGTATTTCACTCTATCTGTATTTTTTGTTTTGTATTCATATCCTATACAATAAAATTAAAACCATAGCAGCGCTATAGCTCGTACTTATTTAAGCCCAACTGTATTAGGCAAAGTTCTAGAATAATCAAAGAAAGTTATACATAGCCTACATTTCCCCACGAATGCATACTAGGAATAGGATATAAGAAATAAAAAAAACGATCGCCGGCTTCAGAAAAGATTTGAACGAAAAAGACGGCGTATTCATTTCTACGTGATTCCCATTCAAAAGGAATGCCTGCTAATTTATTCAAAGCTTCGAATTTCTTTCGTTGTGCATGGCACGGAATGCTCCAGGAGCACCATTCCTCACGCGAATAGCTCATCTTGTCTAAAAACTCAAAAGGATACGTTCTGGGCAATGCACAAAAGGATTCATATAATATGAAATGCCATTGATACCTTCATAATGTGTGTTTGTGCATTCTTTTTATTTCCAGAAAGAAATGCCAAAAACAGTTCGCTTTACAGTTTGAGGTAAAAATCATTACCCATTTCGATACATGCATGCAGCACAGTTTTTCTAAAAAATAAAATTAGGAAAAAAGTGTTAGTCTTTTATATATATATATATATATATATATATATATATATATATATATATATATATATATATATATATATATATATATATATATATATATATATATATATATATATATATATATATATATATATATATAATTTTTATTTCATTAAAATAATAATGTTTATCATCATAAGTGATGTACGTTCTTTCAGAGAGGATATTTTCCTTTCTAAATATTCTAAATATCAGGCATTAATAATTTTTACTTCATTTAAATAATACTGTTACCTTTATCGTCATAAGTGATATATATGTGTTCAGGGAGAGTATATATATATATATATATACATAAATCGTAAAGGCATTTTTGTGAGTTTTGTGAGTAAAGACAGTTTCGTAAGAAAATGATACTGAAAATTATTTATAGATTGGTGAAAGATACAAATTTGCTGCTTTAATCAGTTTCTTAAAGAATTTCTTTAATCAGTTTCTTAAAGAATTTCTTTAATCAGTTTCTTAAAGAATTTCTTTAATCAGTTTCTTAAATGAACATTTGTTTTTACTTTTTCTATAAATAATATCTAAGAAAAGAAGTAAGTGCTTGAACGATTACTACTGAAAAATCAGTATCATCTCACAATTTTTCCACTCATCTTATCAACATCTTTATCAGAATTTTGTCATTTATTTGAAGTACTCGAAATGTCGACCAGGTTCAGGAATTGCTATAGCTCAGAACGATGGAACTGCTGACATGGCTAAGCATATCAAATAGCATTTGGTCATTTTTTTTTCATTAATATTTCTCAACTCACCAACTGAACATGGTCTTCACCAGTCCATTGTACGCTGCAGGTGATATTTAATCCATCAGAAATATCTTATTCGCAAATTTTATTGAATGATTGATCGTATCAAAATTAATGAGCTAGCAACCAGAATCCATATGAAAAAGAATAATAATCGGAATCAAGATTTTTTGGATCATAGGGACTAATTTCAATAGTTATTCTGCGTAAAGACTTTTGTCCGTTATATAACAACGTAATGGATCGCAGG
This sequence comes from Argiope bruennichi, assembly GCF_947563725.1. Lineage (NCBI taxonomy): Eukaryota > Metazoa > Arthropoda > Arachnida > Araneae > Araneidae > Argiope > Argiope bruennichi. Next base: position 6,784,735 of record NC_079155.1, read on the forward strand.
CGACGCTAAATAACATGTTGGCATTGTCACATAATTTTTTTAAGAATGGAAATGGCATTAATATAACACCTCCAATTCCATATACCCCTAAAATGGAAACTAAATTGAGACGACAATGGTATAACATTTGTCCGAAATGACTCGGTAACAGCCCTCATGTTATTGAAACGCTTTCGTATAAAGCTTTGATTTTATTGAAATATGAATGCTTTGTCGTTCTTCAACTTGCATCAAAATTGTTGATTGCAAGAACTGTATTTTATACATTTCATTAATCAAAGATCATTTCTGGGCTGTTCCCTCCTGATCTGCACTTTTAGAAAATTTAAAGATAGCATGGTCTTGTAATGAAATTAATTGCTTTTTCCACATTACACGGTTAGTTTCGCTACAGTTTACTTAAGAAAAATATAGTTACCATTAAGGTGTCTCCATTCTGAATTATATAGTGTCGCTAATTTCATGTACAACCAAAAATAAATAAATAAAAATAAGGGATAATTAATAACATTGACTATAAATTTCGACTCAAACAATGCCAAAGTTTGTCTTATTGGTAAATTTTACGTTAATTTTCTGTGAATATAACTCTTTTTGCCTTCAATAGTTAAAGTGTTAAGAGTGTCTCCATTTCGTTCACCAATATTAAAAGTTTCAACTATAATACAAATTACATCCTATGTAAGAAAAATGCACCTTTCAGTTATGAAAAATAACTTCAAAATTGCTAAAGTAATTCAGAAATAACAACAGTGAGCTTTCAAATTTATTAATAAAATTTCTTTATTTATTTGTCTTCAAATGTTTACAACTTGTCATATAAAATTAAAGCCCTTTCTACGCTTTTAATTGCTATTTTATTGGTAATCCTCGATGAATAAATCGACGTTTTAGAATAAAAATACAAATAAAAAATATACAGAAAATGAATTTTATGTGAGAGTTCAACGAAATAATAATAAAATTGGAAATATTTTTCAATAATGCGAACTAGCAAAAAGGAAAGGAATAATTATTAACAAATGTCAGTAATGAATGCCCTTACTTAGTAATAAAGTATGTTAAGTGACTCGTCCCCAGATATTCACAACTTTTCATGGCGTGCTCAAATTCCTTTCAAGTTTATTCTGGGGAGAACAATTAAAGCGAGAGAAAGAGGACGATGTTCTTTTCCAAGATTTTTGGTAGTGGCAGTGACATGTTTCCTTTGATAAAGATCTCCGTGGGTTTCTTTCCTTCCCAAAAGAATAACCCGAAATTCTGCACGCGATTCTTTTATTCCATACCACTAATTAGTTACAGAACAAGCCGCGAGGCAATTTGCAAATTGTAATCGAACTTGTTGACACAAAAGCTTAGAACACATCACGATTTTTCGTAGCAGGAAGATGAAAGTGTCACAAAGTTGCATTTTGCAACCTTGTATTCGTTTCCCAATGCTTTGACAGCAATGACAGAGATGGATGAAAATCTTTTGCGTGGAAAGACACAGAAAATTATAATTTGTTCTGGAAAATTAAGATAACAGTAAAGTATTCAGAACTTGCGCCGATTATTTACCATTCATTGATAGGAAAGTCATTTCTCACAATCTTCTTGCTGCTGCACGAAAGGAGAAAAAGATACATTTCATTGCTGTTGAACCTGTTTTATTTTGGATATATTTTTACATATTTTATTTTGAAGGTTGTATTAAGCGGAAAGTGATAGAACCAATTTTAACCAATATTTTCATTCAATTTCTGAGAGTGTATTTTGATTTTAAGCATGTCCAATATATAGTGCAAAATTTTTACTTTCTTCTGAAAAAAAATTGCTTAACTAATGAATCCCTCGAGATTATAATTATTAGATGAATCTTGTACAAGTTTAATTATGAATGTCCATTTCATACAAGGAACATTTTAAAAATCATTTGTGAATGCTAAAGAATATTCATAATGATTTAGAAAAAGGAGTTATAAATGAACAAAATTTATAATTACAATAATCAAAGAAAATCTATTTTATTAATATAGGAAAATATATATTGATAAAAATGTATAATTAAGTTCCATCATACCTCAAGTTATTTTAGTAGAAATATATAAAATTTCAAAGTTGCGTAAGTTTTCATAGCACTTATTTTCGCATTCATTTTAATTTATAAATGAAAAATTAACTATAAAATCCATTGATTTATCCTTAACACTTGCTAAATGGCTTTTTAAATTTATCGATTTTTTTTTATTTCTTTTCCAGTATTTCTTAAATTTATTTTTAAAATATTGCATCAACAATAATATTCTTTAAGAAAAGTTTGCCAAGTGTCTAAAAAAATGAGAAAAGTAAATTTTCTTTTCATTGCAAAGTCAGAATCTCAGCTATGATGGGTTTAGATCAATATATAAATGAATCGACGCCTGAGGTACAAATTTGAAAACGATTCCTTCTGAATTTTTGTATTATTTATGCATGGGATAGATTTCAAAAGCGAAGAATATAATCTTCATTCATTAGAAAATATTTAGAGAAATATTTTTTTTTATTGCAACTAGGTACAATATGTTTCAAAATTATAACCTTGGGCTTTCTTCCCAGTCTAGACTAAATTATTTATTTATTTTTAAATTTTGTGCTTATTTAGTTTGTGAAACAGGCATGAGACGATGGTAAAGAATGAAAAAATGTGTTATTTTCTAAAAATCTGAAGAAAAAAAGATGTTGAAACACTGTTTGTAGTTTTATGACATTTCGTAACAAGATATGGATTTTATGTAAAATCGAAACTTTATGATAATCACTAGTCAAATTATATAGATGATATAATTAAACGTAAAAAAAGCTATCAGTAATTTCGACGCTTTTGAATTTCATTTATGAAGAGTCATTTAATTCAGTTACTTCTGTTGAAGAAATTATAGTTAGGTTAAATATTTTTCTATCAAATGTAAAATGTTTAAAATTGGTATTCCATCCACAAATACCTGGTACTTAATGCATGTTATGATGCCTAAGTGAATATTTTGAACATAATGACGTTAATCAATAACACATTCGCCATGACTCTGGTTAATTTTCAGAAGGAGTTATGGGTTGCGGGTAAACAAACCCTAATTCTCTCAATAGAAGTTGTAAATTATTTCAAAGATTTTATGTGCATGTTTAATTCTTCATCAATATTGCACGAAAGTAAACTTTCTAAATAGATGGTTAAAGAAAAATGAGCAATTTAAAAAAAAATAATTGAAAACACTATTAAGCGATTGTAGCAATTTGAAAATTTAAGACAGGATATGAAAATAGCGCCATCTAATGAGTTTTGTTATTCATTAGTAGCAGAGACCAGTATTCTGGTATAATCAAAAAATTAATATCATTGACATTTCATATATATACAAAAGTAATTATATTTTCCATAAATTTTGTAATTCCAATTATTGCATTGTTTCTAATTAAATAGAAACAATAGATGAATTGTGAGTTGTGTAAGCAACACAATTTAGAATTTCTGGATTTCAGAAATTTGAACTTCAGTGATCTCATTTAATGATTAATTGAAACAGACAGTAGAACAATTTTTGGGAACATTGTTATAGAATAAGATAATATGGAATGCACTTCGAGATAAGAAATAAATACAATTCTTATTTGATAATTGAAGAAGAAGATTTTCTTTGATCATATTGTTATTGAATTTGATGCAAATCATTTGCATTAACTTCATCAATCAAAAATATGAATTATAAGGAGCAATATTTATACTTTGGCATAAATGATAATAATAACGAATAATAAAATTAAGAAATTATAAAATAATAATTAATATAGTGATATAATACAATTAATAAATAATAATAATAAATAATATAATTTTATAATAAAAGTTTTACTTAAAGTGATTATTTACACTGATGATCTCAACATTTCTGGTGCTTTGGATTGTAGTGTTTAATTTCATGAGTAATATTTTATTCATGCTGAGTTATATTATTTATGCAATCTGCAAGATATTGATAAGGTGTAATTACAAATTATCTGTTCGCATGCTTGTTTGTTTAAATAAATTTTGCATCTAAATATATTTTTAATAAATATGTTTCTAAATTTCCCTCCTGATTTTAAGAAAAATAATTCATGAACTATGTAATTCTTTCCTTTGCTAATTTTGGATTTTTATTTTCATGATAAAAGGTAAGGTGTCCATGATAAGAAACTTATATACATGTAAGAGTTTTTAGACAGATCTTTCCACATCTTGCTGACTTGGGTGCACATATGTATAGAGAATACGCATATATGCATGTAAATATGATAAATAATAAACCTAGTATTATATAAGCAAATTAAAAAAATTAATATGAAGTAAAATTGTAAAGCGAAAATAAATCGGAGAAAGAGTACCTATTATATACATAGGGGAAGAAAGGTAAGCGCATGCGGAAAAAATGCGCTAAAAGAGAAAATTCAAGGAATGCTGTGGAAATACATTTTTAACCGTAATTGAAGACGGGAGTCAGAATGAATCCGCGTTGTTCATTAGTTCTGATTATCACGTGGTATTTTGTTCTTGAATACATCTCCTCAACATCTTCAGTTGTTTTTTCAGCAGTAGATTGGCAAAAGTCTAAGTATGAACACGTGAATATGACCGAGTTATTCTTTTTCAAAGATTTGTTTTTATTATGGAGTCATTGACTCCATGTCCCTGAAATTGCTATTAATTTGAATAATGCAAAAATAATATAATAAAGAAATATTCTTAAAATAATATTTTAAAATATTGTATTCTTTGTTTTTATTTGTTAAATTCTAACAGTTATTGACATTAGTGTCATTCCGTAATATCTAAACGAAGTAAATATTCATTAAAAGATTGTTTAGGTTTTTCTCAGAACGTCTTTCCAACATTTAATATTATAATATTTAGCATTATTTAATATTAATTTTTGATACTTTTGGTAACTACTTGATTTCCAGAATTTATTGTGTTTCCAAAATAAATTCCATTGCTGTTTACAAAAGACAAAAAAGAGAAATAACAACGGAGTCATTTTGACCCCATGTCTCTGGGCGCTTGAGGAAATTTCTGTCTCCAATTCCAGGTTAAATCTATGGAAATGGGAGTAAAGCAGAAGGTAAAACAGGGTGATAAACGCATTTATCGTGCATTAAAAGATGGACCGCAAGATTAATTATGGTATTTTTCTGCAACCAGTATGCAATAAATATTGGCGATGTGTCTCAGACTAAAACCAATACATGAATCTGTTTATTTCAATGTAAATTTCCTTGTAACGAAACATTAAAATAATGTACATTTAAAAACTGATTCGTCTTTCAACTATTCTTTCGAACTCAAATAAAAAATAAATTAGATTTAAATTGTAAATGAATTCATTTTTTTTTTGTTTTATTAGCAAATTTCATTATGCATAAATCACATTTTTTTTTCAGTTTTTCGTGAAAATATTTCTACACTGAATGGCCGTTTGAAAAATCAAACTCCATGAACAATTAAATTATTTCAGTTCTGGATGTCTTTGAATTTTTCTTTAAATTAGCACCGCTTTATAATTTAAATGTACTGCTTTTATTTATTTCTGTATTGTCCAGAGCATCTCTTCATAATGAAACAAACTTCTAAATGTATCTGAACTCATTCCATTGGCTCTTTTAGTTCAGCAATTTCTGATAGTCCTAAGAATCGAAAGTTTCGACTATCACTTTGTTATCTTCATGGGCATAAGGTTCTGTGAAATAGGATATCCAAAAGGTGGACTATTCGAAACTATTTTCCGAACGATCTAAAGGTGACACTATAACGTGTCGTTCATGGCGCTATCAAAAAGGGAAAATAGCTTACCGAAAGGGAAAAAATTTAAAGCTTTAGGATCATTTTTCATTCTAGAACAGTATTTTCAATCCCATTCCGGAGAATAGTTCTTTAAGATATTCGAAGCGGAATACCTCGAATATTTGAGCTTTTGTGCGAATATGTTGCCTCAGGCTAACTCAAAAACGACATGAAAGTGAAAGATTGTTGCACTCGTTTTGTTTCTCTTTGATTCGTACACAAAACGCCTCTGTAGATTCTCTGAGCAAAATTGAAGTTTTCTAAGATAATATTCTCGCTCAAATAGTGCCATTGAAGCATAGAAATCTTTTAGAAGAGAATGTAAGTATTTGTATAAAAGCTTCCAATCTTCATCGCTGCTAAGAGAATTTTTTTTGAATAGAGGGGAGTATAGAATATAATGTTCCAAAAATCTTTTTATTGTTTGATTTCCAAGAATTTGTTAAAACATATTCTTGGAAAATGATAACATTTTTCTCATCTTTCTTGATACTTGACTGCTTATTTTTGTATCAGCAATGCTACATATGGAAGTTATAAAACTGAATATACTTAAAGAAAGAATCAGCAATGTGCTAATTTATCACTTATTAGTAAACCGGGAAAATACTGAAAAATCTGGATACTGCGGAAGAATTCGATTTTCAAGATTATCAAAAGAATATAAAATTTATACAGAAAATAATTACTGCGAACTATTTAGCAGTTCATAAATCTAGACTGAAAAATGATTAATAGAATATTTCACTGCAAAAACAAGAAGGGAAACACGCAAGAATAAATTTATGTTGAATGTTTCTATAAAAGGTCCTAATCTTCATCGTTGCTAAGAGATTTTTTTTCGGGGGGGGGAATTAGAATATTATGTTCCAAAAATCTTTATTCCTAGAATTTGTTAAAACGTATTCTTGGAAAATTGACTCTTTTTTTTTATGTGTGTGTCAGCAATGCCACAAATGTATGTTATAAAATTGAATATATTAAAAAAGCCAAGAACTTATTGCTGATTATCTTTCAATATCGAAAAGATCTGATAAAAGAACAATGATAGATAGAAAGAAAAATAAATATAACAGTAATGAACTTGTTTATCACTTATTAATAAACCTGGAAAATACTGAAAGATCGGAATACTGTGAAAGAATACAATTTTCAAGAATTTCAAAAGAATATCAATACAGAATATAATTATTGTGAATTCCTTAGCAGTTCATGAATCTGGAATGAAAATTTTTTAATAGAATATTGCCAGAACTACTGTAATAAGAATATAAATGAAACAAGCAAGAATAAATATATTTTTAAATGTATTTTTTGTCTCTTACAATCGTTTGCTTTTATCACTGATGTATGAGAAAACCTTTAATTCTGTTATATGTTGATTCATCATTCGTAAATTTTTAAAGAGATTTCTTTCAAAATATTTTATTAAAGAATTTTTAAAGAATGAAAGCACGATCTATATTTAGCTGTTAATCTCTGCAAAATTAGCGGTAACGTTTATTGCAGTATTTTAAAGCAGATATAAGAAAAGATAAATAAGCTTTTTTTTTTCCATTTCAAACAGATCTTTCAATCTTCTTTCTTGGGCGCTTTGGGGTGAGTAAAAGTTTCTAAATTTGTGTTTACCGATTGATTCGTAATACGCTTTTAAAGTTGAACTTCAAGATTTGTCTGGTACCTTAAACTTTTTTAAGTCTTGTTGGTCAAGTGTGGTTGTGTGCTGAAATCGAACAGTTTTAACAGTTCCATTTTCTTCTCTTATCTGTAGATGGAGCATGAAATTAAATTCGCGCTGAAATGCCTGGAGATGTTGATTGAAAGACGAATTCAATAAATGAAACTACCAAATTTAAATGGAATCTTCAACATTTACAATGCTTTTATTTTCCTTTCTTTTCAGAAAAATTCACATCCTGGTAACTATTTTGAAATGAATCAAGCTTTCCACAATTCAATTACCAGACTCAAAACAAAAGGAAAGTTTTAAATATCATTCTTAAAAAAATCGTTATTGCAACAGCTGTTCTCTTTAAAATTTAAGCAGTTTCGATTGAAATGTTTTTAACGATTTTTGTATTGTAAGTGAAAAATATGGACTAAAATATATACCAACTGTAGCTTTAAATATCTTGAAATTTTTCGAATGGTATTTCTCGAATTTTTGTTCCCTAATGTTTCTTCACATTTTCCGAAAAAAAACCATCATTTATAAATATAAATGATGGATTACGTATAAATACAAAATAATTCCTTTCAGTTTATGCTATTTATTTTTGATGCTCTTGAATGTTTGGCATAAAAATAACATTTCGATTTATTAAAATTTCTGTTGTTTCAAATGTTGAAGCGGTTACATAACTCTACTTCCTTCTCTTTTGATACAACAGATGGCGTTACCTTATTAACATCAAGGTATTTCCCATGATCCTTCTTGTGGGTCATTATTAAATTGTATTCTAAAGTAAATTTAATTTTTTCTTTTGTCTTGTGAGTGGAACTTAGAAAATAATTAAATAACTGCTCCTGGAACTCTTCTATTATTTTCATCTACCTCATAATGAAGTTATAAAGAGTCTCGGCCCTCTACAATGTATTAAATTTTATTGTTTCAACTGCTTATATCTTATTCTCTTTCTTAATCTCTGCTGATAAAAAAAATTGATATGTTTTCTTTAATTCCTGTTCTGTTGCAGAACTAGATTCCTTAGAGGTGTATGGAGCTTTAAATATGGCGACAATTCTAGATTTTAAAGAGAATTTTAGACTTTTATATGATTAAAGGTTCTTATATTTGTAATTAATTAAATTCTTCGTGAATTCTGGGGGTATAATTTTTTTTCATAAAGAATAGACAATTTTCGTAAGGATTAAAAAAAATTCTGCCGTAGAATAAAAATTTCACACGTACATACTCATATTTTATCAAAACCAGTAAACCGCTACCAGAACAATTTGAAAAATAGTTATACATAAGTAAATAGATTTAGAAAGTTGAATATTTACTTAATATTATATTAAATGTTTTCACTTACTCATTTGCAATTATTTGCAAAAAAAAATAGTATGTTGCAATATCTTATCAAAATGTAAATAATTTGTAGTGCTGTGATATCTCCACCAATCTATCACAAGGCAACAAATAAATCCCCTGACTTGTATAATTCTATGAAAATTATATTACCTGCTACTCTAATTATAATATTATAATACAGAATTGAACGTTCGTCGTCTGAGAAAGAATCAACCATTTTAAAAAAGGACAAAAAAAATCTAAAATTTCAGTCGTAAAAATTAAATTAGAACTTCCCGTTCATGACAAATTGCTACTTCTCAATTTTTTTCCTTAATAATGAAAAGGTACTTAATGCAATACTATCAATATTTCTCTCTAAATAAGCACATTATTCATTAAATATCCACTTTATTGTTAACAGAAAAATTCCCATGCATTTAACGCGATAAAATTGTACTGATATCTTACAAACTCTGTAAATTAATTGAATAAAGTAATTAAAAATTTCATTGAGGTAATCGAAAATCATTTGTTCTAAGCGATATGCAGGCAAAAATAAAAACTTGGAGCAGGGAATCCAATTCCGCATTAATTATCACTGATGAGGAACCAGACTTTCGTCTTTCAAATATCTTCACACTCTAGTCGAACGATCGATAATCGAGAAGAGGCCTTATTTATATCGATATTTTTTCTTGCTATCCGTTTCCCTTCATCGAAAAGCATTTTTAATTAAAATCCTTCGAAGAATGACCCAACAGATGGCGCTGTTTTCCGAGACTAGCCGGATTTTGCTTAATACTTCTTTCTTTAATGAGTTTGAGGTTATGAGGGTAAGGGGGGGAGAGGTGATTTCAGAATTGTGTGTTCTGCGAGAAATGCGTGGAATAAATAATAAAAAAAGTAAAAATCGGGGAGAAAATTATGATAATCTTGGAACTCTGATATGCAAATTAAAGGCGTTCGGCGGTAAATATTTCTGAGATGGATTAAAAGCAGTCGCAATGATCATAATGGCGTAAATGCGTTCATTTTGAGATTATTATGGAGAAAGAATGATCTTGAGAAATGCAGAGAAGTGATGATAAACATATCAACCAAATGGCCTTTCGTAAATTTATTTATATTATTAAAAGCAGAACCCGTTTAATGCGGCAAAGTAGTAGTTAGGGAACTCCATTATTCTTAATCGAAAAATCGAAACGAAATATATCAAATTTAATGAAAGTTGGTTTTTAGTTAAATGGTAAGACTCATGTTACTGAAAATAAATGCGGGACACTTAAAAGCTCTGATAAATCTTATTGAATGATAAAATATTAAGTACTCAAAATATCGGAAGTATGCCAAAATAGCATTCTTGGCAAATACGTCTGTACGGCACACTAAAAGGGCGAAGCATTTTTCTTACTTACAGAGTTGTGACACTTCGAAAACAGCGTAGAAACTATAGCGAATAATATAAAAATAAAATAACTACAATCCATCCGTGCCGTGTACTAAAAATAAGGTTAATTTTTATTCTCGAAATCTTGGCAAATATGTCTGAATTGCACACTAAAAGGAATAATCATTTTTCTTACTTAGAAAGTTGTGAATTTAGAAAATAGTGTATAAACGATATCTGATAACATAAAAACAATATAACTATAATGTATCCATGCCGTGCACTAAAAATAAGATCCATTTCCTTTCCTCAGTATTACAAGAATTTATTACTTGCTCTATTGTAAATAATGAAATATGTATAAACAAGTCAAAACTCATTACTTGTGAATTATTTGTATGTTATGCTGAAATAATATTTACAATAAACTGATCTTTGATGCGAATCTATTGATTTTTTTGCGTGTGATATCTGAAGATCAATTGCTGATATATGGTTACTACACAAATGCTAGGAAATCGAATATGTGTTTTGAATGCCTTTTTTCTCAACCCATCTAAACTAAAATTTGACATAAAACTACAGTTGTAGTCATAAGATCACATTCTAAATCTCATTTATTTAAATCATTGCCTTTTTGGGGTTTTAGTTTTTACATTAATGTGGTATAACAGAAAGTAAATCCATCGTTTGATTTGATTTATCATATAAGGCTTATCTATACTTTAAATACCAAAACTGCGTATAAAATTTAAATTACCTAAGTTATTAACTTTTTAAATTATTGCTTTTACATGCACTTAAAGACATAGGCAGGCAAACAGTTATTCCCTTGGAGATTCAGTTGCCAATTTGATATGGATCTACATTTAAGATGTTAAACCTGAACCCTAAATTTTTTTCTAGATTATTATACTTTGTTGTTAACGTGTATTCTTTTACTCGGGCAACCCAATCCCAATGTATTTTGTCAGAAATCTAAAAATGTAGTGTAAACACCATAAACCAAATTTTATCCGTCAAAGCACTTTTTTAAGTTTTCATATTCGCAGAAAGACAGACATAATTCAAAAAATGAGATTTGTGTATTCACTGAAGTCTGAAACTTTGAAATTTATCAAAATATTGAGTTCAAATTTTTTTTATTATTATAATATTTATCTTCCTATATTTCTTATAACAGAATGTAAAATGGAGAAAAATATATAAATATTTGAAACATACAGGTATATAGGTATCTGAATTCTCGATGAAATTTATAAATAATGAGAAGGGATCTTTTGCTGTTCATTAAAAGAAAGTGTTCTGAATTCAGTATTTTAATCAATGGCCTGAACTTAGAAAGATCTACTTAAAAAACATTTGGAATGGAGGAACATAAATAATTAAAGTTTTCTATTAGAATATTTGCTATTTGCAAACCAAAATAATTGTATGGTGATCTTTGTTTTCAAAAGACATTACAAAAGAGTCTTGATGAATAATGAAATCATTCTATCATTTTTTGATATAAATAAATTTTATTCTCATTCATTTTCAACACAAGCTAGAACTTTTTCCATTTCAAAATTATGTATGGCTAATTTATGTATGAATTATATTACAGAATACTTCTCAAAAGAGAGATTACTTTTTCTCTGTTGCAGACTTCTTCAGACTGTAACAGACTACTTGTCAGAAAAGAATCTTATAAAATATCGCATAAAGCCTCCTTCTATTCTCACGATCATGATAAAAAGAAACATATAAATGCCGGAAGAAAGCTAATGCAGCATAATTTTTAAAGATTTTAAAGAAATAATAATCGAAATCCCATTTTTTTTTATTTGTTTCTAACACATGTTCTAAAAAATTACTGCTATTTCAGTTTTCACGCTACAAGAGAAGGAATAAAAATCTTTAATACATACGGCATACATTTCAAATATACATGCAAGATTTCCTTTCCTAAATCGGCACGTGTCTAGGAAATTTTTAAATGAATCCCTTAGCAAAATTGCTGAGGAAAAGATTTCACACATTTTCACTCTTGTGTTCCAATTCAAACCGGCGTCTTTCATCTTTAGTCCTCTTGTATAAATCATACCAATCCTTTAAAAAAATAAAATTAATTTTAAATTTTTCTTTTTAATTTTTTTTAAAATTTAATTTAAATTTTTCTTTATTTAAAACAACCATTTTCATTCTTTTTGCTTTATTTTTTTATATTTTTATTTGCTGTTTTTTTTAATATATTTATTAACAGCTATATATTTTTTTTTATTTGTTTAAACAAGTTAACTAGTTATCTGCTCTAAATTATGGTTATGGAGCATTTTTCTTTCTCATTTTAAACTGATGCGCGATTTCATGTTCATGTCAAATGCGAAAAAAAATCTGCTATATTTGACATGGGTTCAGAGAAAGCAAGCAATGCAAGCATCCTGTTGTAAAAGTTGGAAAATCTATATAGATATCAAATATATTTATTTATCCAGGAAACTTTCGTTTTCTTATAAATGTGCACATGCATCGGAAAATTAATTGCCAGCTTAGAATTTAACTAATATTACACAAATAAAAATTTTTATTTGATCTGATTATTTTAAATTTTGTTCAAATCTCTTATATGTTTGTTTTTTCTTTTATTTATGATTCTAGTAACTCTTACTTAAAATACAATTTTTTTTCTTTCATTCACTATGTTTTTACAACAAGAATCTGATAAGCATTTCGCGATCTTCCTTTTTTCCATCCATTGGAACAAAACCTATGCTTGAAGAATCCTTGATCTTACCATTAGGCGGTCTCAAATGTTTATCAAAAATGACGGAAATGCTCACACATATATCCTTACAAACAAGTTTCAAGTTACTGCATCGAAGGTAATGGACAGAAGGAGACACAAAACATTCGTTGACAACACAATCTTTCCAGACTCTCTAATCCTAAAATCTATATTATAAAACCTTTCGAAAAAGTAAGAAAATGAGAAAAAGATAAACCAACATGGCCTGCAAAAAAGTAAGATAGTACACTTCTAGGGGAAAAAAAAAGAAAAGTACAAACGGGACAACATCATTACTTTTCCCTAGAATGCGAAACCAGAAATGCAATACAGAGATAGAAAATGGTTTGTATGTACGGTGGTGGCCAGAGTATATGGTTCCAAGACTTGAAAAGGTGGAGAACGAAAAAAAGTGCAGTATATTTTTTTCCTGATCATTTGTAGGCAGAATTTTCTTTGAAGATAGGTTTGTGTGTTGCCCCCCCACCCCTCCTTTCCTCACCTGCTGCTTTCCATACAGGATTTTACTTTTTTTACCCCTTTTCTTCCGTGGAGATCTGTTTCATTTGGACTGGTTCTTTATGCGATTGGTTATTTTTTTCTTTACAGTGTCCAGTTGTACATTTACAAGATGTTTATTTTGACAAACGGTCCTCTCACGCATGCAGGCAGGGCTTTGAAAAGAAGCTTTCGCGTTTTTTCCAAATGTATATTGCCTTAACTTAGACGAATGTTCGATATAAATGAATGGAAAAGATTCGAATAAAATATGATCATTGACGTTTCTATGGACCTGTAAAGATTTTTTTTTTTTTTTCATACGGAAGGAAATGGTAGAATAGTTTTCGTTGGAAATATGGAAGTTTTAGAAACTAAATATAGAAATCAAAAATTTATGTATGTAGTTTGAAGGAATACGACGAATTGACCTCTTTTCTAGAATTTTAATATTTTACCGGTATAGTTATAGCATATTTATTTATAATAAAATAAAACTATATAATTGTCAAAAATTAAGTCCAGATGGACAAAATATGACTTTTAATTAGCTTTAAATATTTATAAATCAGATTACAGCAAATGCATTTTTAAAAAAGTAATAAATTTTTTAAATCTCTGAAGCCTGATACTTTGTGGGATATTAGTACTACCATCCACTACGTGTATCCTTTGATGTTTTTTTTTCTTATTATTATTACATAAAATAATGGTTCTTTTAAACATTAATGAACTGCCATTGATTTTTTTTCGATTTTTTTGCATCTGTTTTCGACTAAAAGTTGAAATATTTAAAATGTGGGATTTTTTTAATTGACCAATTTAAATATTCTTTATATACTTTTATTAATATATGCAAAACATAGCATTAAACAAAATGAATTAGAAGTAGCCTGCTTTACAAAAATAAATGTATCTTAATTTCTGCCACTGAAAAATTATATTTTTCGAAAATATATTTACACAAAGGTGCCATAATTTGCATTTACATTAAGCTAAAAAATGAGTATTTTGCAATAAATATTTCTTAGCTTGTTTATATAGTAGTTTTTAACAAAATCACTACTTATGCAGAACCAGAAATAATAATTGTAATAGAAATCTAATACTCTCAGAATCCCATTTTTCCCATGTCTACAAAAAAAAATTCAAAAAACGTTTTTTTTTTGTTTTGTTTTTTTCTCTCTAAATATCTATTTTTTGTCTTCTTTGACTTACTGCAATCTCATGAAAAACTTCTCAATCAAAAAAAGTAAAAGTAATCATTTTTAGATGGTTGCAATACATTACCAGTTTCATTATTAATGAATAACATTCATGAAATAATTTTATAAATATGTCATTACATAACATGTATTCAAGCAACTTTTAAAAAATCAAATATTTTTTACATAAATAATTTTTTAAGCGTGTTTGAATAACATGTAGTTATTTTGTTATAAAATTAACAGTTTTAAGACACTTTAAAGATTTTTTTGCTTCTTCTTTTCTACCTCGCTCATTAAATCATGAATAATTTTTAAAAGCAGCGTTATTATTTTATTTTAGATCGTTCCCAATTATCTGGAAAACTCGAACAAGATACTCGAGGCATTTTTGGGACATCAACAGGTTTTTCATTTTGTTTTGTTTATTTTTTATTTCCCCTTTTTTTGTTTTTATTATTTTCTTATTCTCATACATTTTACTTTTATTATTTTTTTAATTCCAAATTGACATTAAATTCTTAAACCACTTAAAAAAATACTTAGTTTGTCTGAACATCTGAGATGCAATAAATGCCTCTTAATTCGATGTCGTGAGCCTTTTAGATTAAATAATAACTATAATAATGCTTTAGATAATTAAAATTCTACGTGTTTAATATTCAAATATAAATTTCAAATGCATTTTTGTTAATTAAAATATTCTGTTATCAAACAGTTTAAATTCCAAAAAATAATAATAAAATATTATTTATAATCAGTAGTAGCTCAAATTAATAATATAAGCAAAACTAGGTAGTTTGGAAGATGGTTCTAAATATGACTTTTATTATTAGGGAGCTCAACATAAAAATAATTTTAATCAAAGCTCTGTACACACTTAAACCTATTTTCTGAAAAGCACAACACTTTTTGGCTGACTCAATAAGGATGTCGGAAAAATAATCAGGCAATAAAAGAATGATCTTCTACTATGGCCACCAAGAGGCTTGTTGTCAAGGTAGTCCTTTGAATATATGCAACTTTTTTTTTATTTCTATGCAAATTTTTATTTCTATGTGTGATGTAGTAACTATTAAAAAAAACGTATAAGCATTCGGAGATTATTTGTTTGTTGGTGCTGGCTTGAAAATCAAATGAAAAACAATTCACTGTAATAAAATTTATTTGCATATAAAAGAGTATTATGCACAGTTTCCAGGTAGGAGTTCCGATTAAGATATTGAATGTATACGAGCGCTCTAAATGCATACAAAAAAAGTATCTAAGGGCCTGTTGAACATATATCTAGAATGAATTTCTGCCATAATGAGTCTATGGTATCAGCTTTCAGGTCCAATTATGGTTAGGGAAATAAAACGTTTTATCAGGACGACTTCAGGATTTCCTCACGGTTTTTCAACACAATATTGACTTCTTATGGATATTTGATCACCATATTTGAGTAGCACCTGAGTAATATATGGAAAACCAATCAACATTCCCACCTGTGGGAGAGCATTCATCAAAAATTTTACATAGGTACTTTATGGATGGAAACGATTACTAGATATCTATTCTCACCAACTGTATGAATTAATACAAATGCATTTCAGATATATTAGTAAAACCATCTTAATTAAGATTCAAATTCGAGCATGCTAGTGAATTAAAATTTTGTTTGTTAGCTGAAAAAGATAAAATTATGATTTTTTTTATAAATTGAAGAACAATATAATATTAATAAAATAAATTACAAAAATATAATATAAAAAAACAAATTACAGCAATATAATATTAAAAAAAAACAAATTATTTACCTAAATTTTTATCTTAACAATATGGACAAATTCTTTAATAAAGTCTTCGTACAATTCAAATTTTTTAATGTTTCAGTTTCAAATATATAAATTTCGATATAATTATTTAATTTTCCCAAGGGCTTAAAATGGAAATAAAATATTTCTTTTAAGATTTGATTTTTTTTTTATTGTTTCTCAAGATTACAGGAAATAAAAGTCATTAGGAATCTAATCAAAATTAAATGAGTAAAAAAATAATTTCAGATATTTCTATTTTGAAAAGTTTCTTTAATTTGCCTTTTAAAAGGAAGGAAATTAATGAGTTAAGCATTTAAACCGATTAAAAAAGCCGTGTTTTAATGCGCTGACGAAATTAAAATTTGTAATTTTTTTTTCTTTTTTGTAGAATTGACCTTTTCTCGAAACAATTTTCTATAATTGTCATAGGAAACGAAAAAAAAGTATTCTTTAAAATTTTTCGAGTTTGGTGTGTGATTAAAATTATTTTTCTTCTTACTAAGCTCATTCTCATGATGAAATATCATTTTATTTTATTTTAAAAGTAAAAAGGATTCTTAATACTTCTCAAGTTTAGTTTTAATTTAAACTTAAGATAAAGATAATTCGTTTGTTTTTATTTTCTTCCCTTGTAGTACCCCAGTATGAGCTAGGTAAACAGTGGTCGGAGGTTACGATTTTTAGTGACTACGACTATTCATTAAAAATTTTATTCCAATTTGTTATGTGACTAAAATTATTTTTCTTCTTATAAACTCATTCACATGATTAAATATAGTTTTTTTTATTTATAAAAGTTAACAACTTCTTAATTCTTCTCAAGTTTAATTTTAATTTAAACGTCAAAGAATTCGTTTGTTTTTATTTTTTTCCCTTGCAGTACCCCAGTATGAGCTAGGTAAACAGTGGTCGGAGGCTACGATGTCCACTGACTACGACTGGTTGCAAAGAACCCCAGGAAAATATAACATTGAAAAGGGTATGCATATTTGATATTGATGTGTCAAACACGAATTATCATTTTGCGAATTATTTTTTTAATTAAAAAAATTATAGGCCATAAAAATTTCTACTTTTAGTGAAATTACAGATATTTCACATTCTAGTATTTATTTTACTCCTAAAATTTAGCTGCAATTACAGATGAATACTCTTATTAAATCTATAATTGCATAATGAAACCTTTTTTTTTAGTTATTTTAACAATTGAATATAAACTCAATTGTTTATGAGAATTGCAACAAAAATGAGCCAGTTATTGATATCAAAACATAAAACAATATCAAAATGTGTAAATCACTTACCCGAAACTTACGTAACTGTAAATTTTTGCATTCATTTTCATCTCCTTCCAAAATTTAAATAGTTTCCAAAGATTTCCATTTCATTAATTTTGTGGAATTTTCATTTATCTCTTATTGGTTCAACTTTTTGTTTATTAATTATTTTTGCTTTTATAATAATTTCTTTAATTATTTAAATAATATCCTTTTTTTATTTTTATACCGAGAAACAGATGGCTGCTCTTTCCATTAGTGACTCTTTTGAAAAAGCTTTTATTATTATTATTATTATTAAATAGTACATTACATACATTTAACAAGAAATTTTATCGCGTTTTTGAAAACCGTTCATTTAAAATCCATAATATTTCTGGTATGAACTAAAGTCTCTGCATTCGGAATAAAAACACTCAATAATGCTTAGTAGATATCTACTTTTTCTTTCCTGCTCAATATTTTTTGTATGAAGTAAAAGAGAAATTGAGTGTAAAAATAGATATTCATCTCTTCAAAATAAATATTTTTTAATCTTTAGGAGTTGTTTAAATTTATTTAAAATCCTTATGTGTTTCAATTTCTGTTTTATTCAATATATTTAATTTGAGACAAAGAAAATGGAAGCTACGTGTTCTGTCATGTTTTTCTTTTTTTTTTTTCTCTCATTAAAATATTCGATTAAAAGTGCTTATTAATAATATATGACCTTTAAATTGATTTCTCTTGATTAAAAAAAATGAACAGTGATTTTCTTTATTTTTCATTTTGTTAAATAGCTTCCTTAACAATATATAAATTTCCATTTTTTCCGCAATATTCGGCTTTACGATATTAATAAGTACTTCTAAATATCTTTCAACCATGTATTAGACACTTTTTTCTTACAGTATTTTATTTCAAAGTTAATCTGGCTTACAATTCCTTAGAATTACTTTCCTATGGTTCTTCATTTTTTTATTAAAATATCTTATTATTACTAATTATTTTAATATTCCTTCGGCAGAAACTTGATACATGATTTGAAAATATTTATTGAAATACTAATAATTTTACAATGCAAAATATTAAAAAAAGTATATATTTAATGAGCAACTGAAAGAATTCAAGAAACTTATCTGTTAAGAAGATATTCTATCTAAAAATTCGTTCATTGAAATATTTTAATTCATCAAAAAAGTTGAATTGAATCCCCAAAGGATTGTGAACTGAAATAATCAACAATATTATTTTGTACTACTCATTATATATATTATAAAAATTGGATTCAAATGCTTCAAAATTTGAAATGAACATTAAATATACTTTTATGGATCTGTAATATTGCTTTCTTACACAATTGATCGCATAGTACGAAAGAAAGGAATTTTTCCAACTTTTGACAATATCCGTTTAAAGCATACTCATTAGTTCAAAGAAAAATCTGAAAGAGGCTATGATCTGTTGGTGATTCTTTTTGTTTAACTTTTCTATTCTCCACACCTTGATACGGTTTGACGGACTCAATTCATTTTTTTTCTGTAATTTCTTCATAAACATAATAATCTATTTCGTTGCGCATTTGTGTTACGAAATTATGTATTAAAATATATTTTTGATTCATATTCTTCGTGACTTTTATTATACGTGGCATCAATTGTATGTTATAAAATAAATTCGAATAGTCCCTTGTTCGGAGTTCTTTTAAACTTTGCAGTGATTTTATCACATATCTAAGGATAGAATGGCAGGTTTGAAATGGGAAGAGAAACGGATAGAAAACTACATAATTTATGAATATGGAGACGTTACATATATCATTTTATGCCATTTTTAATAAATATTTAATAATAAAATTGATTCATTTAAAATTTTATATTTAGTATTATTTGTTAAAAATTCGATACATTACAACCACTTTTTTATTCAGCGTTTAAACTATCTTGATATTAAACCGAATCCTTATTTTTCAGTAATCAACAATGGAAAAAAATGGCGCGATTAAATATTTGATGAAAAATGAAAACGGTTTGAATTTCAAGTTAGCAATGCAAGCTATTGGTGGAATTAGGAGGAAATATTTTAAAATATTATTACTATTCAGGAAAAATATTCGCAACTTTTAAATTGATATCATCAAAAAGATGTATATATTTTAATTTTGAAAAATATTTTAAAATTAATTTTTGTGTAATATTCTGGAAAGTGTTTTCCGAAAACATCATAATGTCGATTAATTTAAAATTAATTGAAACTCTAAACAAAATCGTGAAGAAAAACAGTTCCTGAGTGCACATTTCCAAACTTCAATATATATACATGCCAATTTAGCCATTTCTAAGTCAAATGGCCTACCTGGTAGGCCGGCAGCAAGTCCGCTCTCACATACACACATCTTCCCCCTTATTATTAGTATAGATATATTTCTTATATTTATCCATAGAATTCATTGAACATAATCATAAACCGTCAATTAATATTTCTGCCATTATTAATTCCTAAGTACCACACTCATCATCTAACTAACTGGTTAATCAAACGTGAATCTACAATTTTATCGTTGAACATTTCCTATGTAAGTCATGAATAATTTATTAGAATCCTTGATAGAGAAAATTATGTAATTATCTGGAAGAGTTTCACATTTTATTTAATGATTTCAATAAAGATTAATTTGTCTATTATGCGAAATATCATCTTTCTGAAATTGATTTGAAATAATCATTTATCTAGGCAGTTATTAATACATTTTCTATGTAACGTGTTCTAATTTGAATAAAATGAATCTCTATCAACAAAGGAGAAAAATACGAAGCATTAATTGTAGCGGCAAATTCATAATAAGGATTAGATTTAAAGATATTTTTTTAAATTTAAACATTATATAGTAAATAATGAAGTTAAAATATTTAGACAAGTTCTGATATATATTGAAAATGACATATGGAAGAAAACCTAACAAAATGAATAAAAAGTAATTTAAAATAAATGTCATTTAATATTATAAAACGTGATGCATGTTCGTCTAACGCTGATTATGAGGGATCTAGTGCTTTGATATAATTTTATACTATTTTTCTCTTCAAACTATAAATTTTAAATTGTCATTTGAAATTTATCACGAGAATCCTCACCAGAATTTTTTTCTTTCATGAAAGCTTTACATGTTACTACTTTTATTATTTTAATTTCCAAAATCTTATCTTTTTATAATACAAATTGACGATTTAATTTTGAAAAGCATCTGACTGGAGGAATAATGGAATGACAGTTTCAGCCTATACATTTACTGCAAGTATATTAATTTGTTGCTTAATTGCAGTTAATTCAAGTAAAAAATATTTATTAATTACTTCTAGTAAAATTCTTTACTAACGGGTTCAAGTAAAAATCAAGTATTAATAAGTTAAAATAAAAATCTTTATTAATAAGTTAAAATAAAAATATTTGCAAATATAGATACTAATAAATTGGATAATCTAGATTTGTAATATTGTTGCAATTACATTTTTATAAGACCGAAAGTTAATATAATTCAATACAAAAAAGGAAAAATGCGAGTAGACTTTAAAAAATGCTTTAAAAATTCCTTAAATAGGAACTGCGTTACTCTAAACTTCATTTGAGAGAAAAAAGTATTCACATTTCCAATTCAGTTACAGGCCCTTCGCTAATTGAAAATCCAACTACAATTACAGAATATTAAAGTGAAGGCAGTTGGGATAAACAGTGATTCATTGTTCTTTTTATTATGTTTTAAGAGAAGGAATTTTCTTCTCTCTTAAAATATATTAAGGACACCTTCGAAAATGCTATGAAAATATATTTTAATTTTCATAAAAGCTTTTGTAAGGACATATTGATTAATAAAAGCAATTGTATCTATCGACATACCGAATTTTTTTTCAAAACTTTGTATTTTATAACAGTATTATGAAATCTTAACAAAATTCTTCGTATCGGATAAAAAAGTCTGACACTCTACATATCCTTCTAGATATAAAAGTACTGGAAAATATTCTGATTAATATGGTAAATATACGATGATTTGGATGTTTCTCTTATTTTATAAATAATAATTCATCATATTTGATGAAGATTAAAAAAGAAAATGAGTGTTAAAATTTCCAAAAGACTGCCAGAAAGAAAAGTAACATTTAGAATTATTTTATCTAAATGTTACTTTTCAAAACTGTTTCAATGATTTAAGAAACTTGATACGATAAAACACATTTCTTTTGTAAATCGTAATATCTTAATATCATGCTTATTTCTTTTGATATATATCTGAAGAAATATATTAATAACCATTATTTGAAGAATAAAATAAATAAATTGCCACGACATGATTCTCAACAGCGAGAATAATTTATTCCTTTCCTTTGAAATCTTTGACCTTTGATTACACTTCTTTAATTGCAATATATCAAAATTCTTTCAAAATGCAGAATTCATAGCAATTTTAAGAGTAAAGAGGCGTATATACTGTAGTTAAAGCCAGTTTTAATGCATTTCAATTAGCATATTCTTTAAAGATACATTATGTTTGTGGAAATATTTCGAAATGTATTCAAAATGCCGCTATCACTTCTTTTTAAAGAATAATGGAATAACAAAGGCATTCTGTTTAAAACCTGTTTTATATAATATAGCTGTATGACAACATATTAGACGAAGACATTAATCTGTTGTTTGTCATGGGTATCGTTCAAATAAGCTTTGCTTTTGTTTGAAATGCTTTTAAATAAAGGGTTTCATTTCAATTTTTAAGAATAAGAAGGGAGAGATGTTCATGTTAAAACCAGTTTTAATGAAACTAAATAAAGCCACTGCCAGTACCAATCTTAGAATTATTTTCCTACTCCCCGTAAAAGTAAGAACACTTTTGATTGCTTGGCATTAAAACCAGTTTTAACCCTTGACTGGGGACGTGCGGTCTGTGAGACAGCTAGCGAGGGATTTTCGGTCATCCCTATTCTATTTTTAGCTCAGTTGAATGGATTGATCCTGTAGCTTCCAGTTTTGTGACCTTCAATACACGTGCACTTTTTCAACCGATTTCAGCGGGTGCGTTTTAAAATAATTCAGTTATTTCTTTGAGCGCGGTCTCTAAGACCGTACCTCCCTGTTAGTGTCCCAGTGATAAACAAGGTTTAGCAGATGGCTCTAAAACTTGGGCCCCGAAATATCATCCAATTTACTGATTCTATGATGAAGCAGTGCCCCAGACACTTTTAATAGAAGCAGAAAAAGTGATAAGGATAATTGTACAGAAGAGTTTTTCGATGAAAGTTCTCATTCAACTGATTCTGATATGTATGTTCAAACATAATGAATTTTTCTAGTGATGATGTATTTCGAAAAATTTATAAAATATATTAATATACCAAGAGATATATATGCAGTATTTATAAATTAATTTTTATACTAGTTCTTGACCTGTATGTTTAAAATGCCCTAGAAAACAGTGCTATGAAAATCACATAAGTCGATAAAAAAAGGGCCAATTTTACCCATTGTCATTTTTTTAATTTTTTATATAATTGTTGAATTTTACATTATATTGTCTTCTATATACCTTAATATACTGTAAAAATAAATTTGATGAAAAGTAAAAAGCAAATATTATTTATTGTAACATGTAATTTGAGAAGAAAATGTAAGTTCCAACGCATTTTTTTTTTTTCAATTATAATGTATTTTGAAAAAATTCTAAAACATATCTATATATCAAAAAAAAAAAAATCTGAAAAATATATTGGAAGTTTTTTATACTAATATATTCATTAGAAAATTTAATTTGAGTGTAAATGAAATGCGATTTCCGTAGACCGCACCTCCCCAGTTAAGACCTGAAATTTCACTTCCCCAGTCAAGGGTTAGTAAATTAAATGAAATACTGCCTATTCTTTCGATTGCTTAACTAGTTATTTCGATTGCTTAGAGTTAAAACCAGCTTTAATAAAATTAAATAAAGCCACTGCCAGTTCTAATCTTAGAATTATTTTCCTGTTCACTGATAAAGGAAGAACACTTTCGATTTCTTAGGGTTAAAACCAGTTTTAATAAAATTTAAAAAAGTACTGTGAACTTTTTCGATTGCTTAGCCAATTCTTTCGATTGCTCCGCTAAAACCAGTTTTAATAAATTAAATAAAACCACTTCCAGTTCTAATCTTAGAATTATTTTCCTATTCACTGTTAAAGGAAGAACTCTTTAGATTGCTTTCCACGCCCTTCATGTTTTCCACTCGAAATCGGCGAATTTCTGGTAATCAACCGATCCTCGATTTCTACTAGAAATTATTACTTTAAATTCTCACAGACTAGTCGCAGCTTCGCCTAAAGCCATAAAATTATACGACAATTCCTTCTAAATAAGATATCCATTACAATGCAAATTCTCAATCGATATCGAAAACGGATTTGTTCCCGACGTTAGGGTTCACTTCTTAAAGTTAACAACCGCATTTCCTTCACTAACGGCGCTTTAAAGATCTTAAAACTTTAACGTCAAAGGAGAAACTTACTGTTCACCAGTAAAATATATTCTGTCACGAAAGCTATCCTTATTTTAAGGACAATCCTTTGTGATATCCTTAATAATTTATGCAAATGTCCTCCAGCATTAGACTCGAGAGATTTTTCACAAATGATCTGTTTAGTATTCCGATCTCCTAATTCTTCTAGAAACTGGGCTGCATTTTGAATTAAGAACTGAAATTTTAAAATAAGATAAACATTTAATTCACACCGAGTTATTTGCACAGTGGATGATTAACTTCTGTGCCTTATGTTTTCTTTAATCTTTAGTTTTCCAAGATGTCAATAAATGTGCGAATTGTCAAATATTGTAATCCCTAGATATGATTATAGATGCTCACTGTTAAGTCGGTTGGCTGAAAACATTTTTTATAAAGTTTTTTTTTGTTGAAATATGGATCTACTTGTCTTTTTAAATTCCTTGCTTTTACTAGTGTTGTATGTCAACATCATACTGTATTTGGCACAACGGCTGGTAAAGGTGCTATATCCTTTATGAAATTAATGTGCCACCCGTTTAATGACCTTGTAAATGCATAATTTCATTTCAAATAATTGTGTATTAATTCAAGAGTGGCAGCTAGGTATGTTACTAATGACGGAAATAATAATAAACGTTTCCATGGGGATTCAATGTCAATACGAAAAAAGTTACACTTTAAAAAAAAAGTTGTATTTTTTACTTAAAAATATTGTTTCAATTGTTGTTCTGAGCTCTCATACGACTATAATATAAATTTTCCCATCCCACAGTAAAGAAGAATCAGTCACAGCTTTCTTTCTGATCCTTCGTAAGTGATCCTTGCAATGGTTCTCCAGATTTCTTGTTCAAATTTCTCAGAGAAAACCCTCCCTTTTCTTTTCCCTTGAAATCTTATAAGAATATTGAGGTCTTAATCTAAAGGCCTTAATCTTTATGTATATCCATACATATTCATGCTTTATTTTTGGCCCAAAATTTGTATGCACCTGCCTCAGAGTCCAGCTGCATCTGGGACGGGACTAGTATCTTATTCCTTCGCTTATCTTTAATACATGTGCCAACAAAAATCACAGCTTAATTTTAAATGCTGTATTAATTAAAATTATATTCTGGTAAAAGCCGATATTGTTAAAATTCTTAAATTATGGAATTTTTAGACCTGGACTCTTGAACGATTAAAATGATGACAGTTAAACATCAAATTAATTTGTGCAAGCAAGACCTCCCCCATCCTTCAAATAAGAAATAAAAATAAAAAATAAGGCCGAAAACTAATACTTAGAGATTAAAAAAAGGGATATTAATCTCTTTGAACGGTTTCGTACTTGTGATGTTACTTTTAATAACACTATTCTTATTTTCTGGCGATAAGATTTTACATTTCAACGAAAGCTAGAATAGTTAGTGTTTAATTTTAGATTAAGATATATCTGAAATACTGTCAGGTAAAATTTAAATAACACAAAATCGCCACTGCGACATTTAATTATACATTTCTTTATATTTTCTCGTGAATTTCAGGGAAATATTGAAGCCTGAGTATAAAACTGATATTTATATCCGTCTGATTTTTTTTAAGGTACCAAAAAAGGGAAATTCATGATAGAGTGGCGATTCGAAATTTATTTCTACAAAGACCATTATTCATCAATTAATAAAAACTCTTTTTTATTTTATTTATTTTTGGGGGGAATTCAATGTGATATATTTGTAATAATTTGAGCTGTATATAAGATGTCTGAGTATGAAAACCCTAAATTTGTCATTCTTTAAGAAATTTTTTCTATTAACACTACTCTAACTGACGCCATTATTTTTTAAATGTTTTGCGTTAAGAAGTCAATTATATTTTAGAATATTTAGATTACTTTCTCAGTTTCTCAATCGTCTATTTTAATGGGCTCTTCTATGAACCGTTGCTTTGAAGACGATATATATTTTCATTTGTTGCTCACGCATTTTTGCAGACATCACTAGTTTTCTGTATCAGAAAGCATATTCATCAGCATTTTTGCTCGTTATAGTTAGCTCACATAAAATTCATCTAATGATTAATGAAAATGCAATATCACAGAGGCATTCTTGGGAAATTTAATGAAATGATGCATGCAAGTCAATTTATGGGACTTGACAATCAGATGATAAATGATATTGTATATGTATGCCATAGAACCATTCACTGATAGCCCTGTACTCTACAACGTCATACGCATCACCTCGTTTAGCAATATTAATTTATTTTTTACCAATGTTTTGAGCAAAAAGAAAAAAAAAAACTATTACAGTTACAGAAAAGCATGATTGGGAATTTGAGAGAAAAAACTTTTAAATTTGAATCACGTCATACTCTATGTCTTTTAGACATAAAGCGTTTCCAACTAGTGTATATATTTATGAATTAATGTTTTGAAATTTAAAAAAATCATTCTACTAATTATAGTAAATCAAATAATTTAAATTATTTTGAAAATTAAATAATATAAGTGAATAAAATTTTAATTAAATTTGAATTACAAATAATATAAGGAATTAAATAAATTGAATAGGAATTTCAAACACTTTTCAATGAGAGAATTTGAATTATATTATCAAAAAAAGTACAAATAAATGATAAATAATCATTTCAAAACTAAAAAGAATTGTTTCCATCGTTTCCAAAAACAATTACATGATGTTCTATAGTTTTCTTATTTGAAAATCACGGGTCATTTTATGTTTTTCCCGTAAATTTCACAAATGAAATGAAACTCATTCATGCAGATTTCTTTTCGATGTAGAAGAGTTTAGATGAAACTCAATTAAAACAATCCATTGTAATAAACATATAGCAAATTGTATTAAAAAAATAAAAAAAAAATAAAAAACATTTTCTTTGTAAGCTGTATTAGCCAAGTATATAATAGCTTATTGTCAAACGCTTTCTGAATATTTCCTAATCTTCAGGAAGTTATTTTAAACATTTATGTAAAGAAACAATTATAAAATTTTTTTTGAATAGATCAATGAAAAATAATAAATAAAAGGAATCATCTATTAAAATAAGTATTAGTCAGGTCTGACATCAGAAATACAATACTCTGTTAATATTCTCTCATTATCAATTAACTTCTTTTTTTTATAATTCTTTACACTGTTATACAAAAAAAATTTCTGTAAAAATGATATAAATTTCTTGAAATCTAAGAATCATATTGAGAGGAAATTCCAAGAACTGTACTGAAGATAACTGAGTGGCTTTCTTCTAAAAAGAAGTGAAAGCAAATATGCTCGGATGGAACCGGATTTCTTAAATTAAAAAATCAATATATTTATGACAGAAATTCATGGTAGGACCCTAAATAGAATAAAAAAAATCATAATTGCTATAAA
This sequence comes from Argiope bruennichi, assembly GCF_947563725.1. Taxonomy (NCBI): domain Eukaryota; kingdom Metazoa; phylum Arthropoda; class Arachnida; order Araneae; family Araneidae; genus Argiope; species Argiope bruennichi. Next base: position 6,812,393 of record NC_079155.1, read on the forward strand.
AAAGTTATTCTGATGCAATTGAAAATTAAATTGTATTTGCATTTTTCAAATGTATCGGGTTTTGCCAGAAATATAATGAAGAACCCTTCTTTTATTGATTAGTGCCGGATTCTTTTTTTTTTTTTTTGGTTCGTTTCTTCTGCTTTGGTGTTCCAGATTTTTTTGGACGTCTTTTACGGTCGATATATGCTGACGTAAGCTTTGATGATTTAATCATGTACTTTGGATCTTAGTCTTACTCGGGAGCTTTTCTCCCCTCCTTTTTTTGGTTTTATTCTTACTTTATTTCCTTCTCTACCCCTTCGGGGAAGATGTGATGTCTTATTCCAATCGTTGGGTCCCATAACGAAAAGTAGATATTATTCTTCTCAAATGTAATGACTCGAAATCTGAATTAATTTATCAATTATTATTATTCTTATTTTGGAGACGTTTTTGTTCTTTAATTGAAGCAATGAATCCGATTAGGTAAACAAATAAGATTGTTGTGAATACATTCAAGAGTTATTTTCAAGTGGACACATAAAAATTATTTATTTTTAATTACTGATTGGCGAAAAATTAGAATGAGAGGAAGAAAAATTGAAGCTTCAAGATTAAAACAAATTAAGAAAAGAAAGAAATAGAAGAATGCGGATACTTGAATCGATAGTGTTCTAAAAAAGTAATGAGATTTTTGGAAAGTGATCAGCAAGTGAAATATTGTTTTCATGCTTATGCAAATTACTTAGAAAAGGAATAATAAAAAAAAGTCTTTTGTTTTATTCTGAATCTCCATAAGGAATATGAGAAAATCTCATTTTCTTTATTCACAAAATAAAATTTTGAAATAAATGAAAAAATAAAGTAATTCCAAAACAGATTTTTTTAAATAAATTATTTCCAGAAATAAAAACATTCATTATTCGATTATTGAAACATGGATTATGAAAATATTCAGTGCTTTATTTTCTCAAAAGTAATTACTTTTTTCCAATTCACTCTTTAATTTACTGTGATCACCTAAATATATTTCAACAATTTAAAGTATGTAAGATATGTTATAATGCAACTTTTTATTTAAAATTTAGAGGACTTAAAGTTTAAACTAAAAAACACTTGTTATTTAATGTATTAAACAATAAATTTTAATTATTAATTTAATAATTTCTATTTTCAATTGATTACTGAGTTGCCCTATGGAAGTTAATGCAAAGAGATGTTTGAAAATTTCTGTAACGAAGCACATTCTTTTTTTTTTATTAAAAAAAAGATAAATATTTTTAATAACAAATTTTAGGTCATCTAAAATTAATAATCAAAATTTAAAAATGTGCCTGCTAATAATTATTAATATCATATCAAAACATTAACTAATAAACGTTCATTAATTGTGTCACATCCACAAACAACTCCTCCCTCCCATCCCCATAATTAGTACCCTCACGCTTCATGGATTTCTCACTGGGGATCAATTCATTTAAGACACTTCTAAAGGATAAAACTTATTTATTTTCGCTTATAAATGTCTGAAAAACTATAATCAACCTTTTCAAAATTAATTTTTATAACATCAGCTGTTTCTAGATTTACCTAGACTAAAGTTCTATGGCGAACTTTGTGGTGTAAAGGAGAAAGTGAATTTCATTAAACATCCATGATTCATATTATGTATTACATTATATACGCATAAAATAATACTAAAGTAAAAATGTAGAACGAGTCTTGAAACCTATTTAAAAATTATTCACAGTATAAAATCATGTAACATACTTCAAAGGCAACTCTCTGCTTTTTATTATTTAAGTATATTAGGTAGTTCATATTCTGATTCATCTTATTAAATTGAGAAACGTTGCATATTCTTTTGAAGATTCTGGAACAATTCTGGGACTTGAAAGAAGAAAACCTATAAATTGTTTATAAACAAAAATCAAACCACCAATTTCTATTCTGACATAGTAAGGTTGTAAAATTTTTCCTCAGTGTTTGATGTAACAAATTAAATCCGATTCTAACTTAAAAATGCAGATAAATGACTAAATCATTAAGAAGATGTCTGAACAAGTTAAAGCATTCAGCTGTAAGCCAATTCTTTGGGAAAACAATAGAAAAAAATCGATTGAACAATGTTTCCAAAATATAGCATGCCACAAATGAAATTTAGATAAAAACAATTTCGTAAATAATATTTGCAAAAAAGAAAAATTCTTAAAAATAAATTTGATACAAAGTTTGTAAATTTTATATCCTTGTAAAAAAAGTTTTCTTTGTTTCCTTTGATAAACAACAACATAATAATAAAATAAATATAATAAGCAAAAAGAGCAAATCGAGATCCAATCATGTTTAGATAGGAAGGCAGAATTCAATGAAGGTGGGAAGCCTGACTACAAGTATTTGTCAAGTACTTAAGAAGTTCTTAAGTACTTGTCAAGTACTTAAGAAGTATTCGATAGTCTAGAATGAGAAAACCCAAAAATTGTCTTATGAAATCATGTTCGTATTTGGAAGTACTCATTGGCGCGAGCGTTTATTTTCAGTTATGAAAAGAAATAAGTCTCCAATTTGTTCAACTATTATCGATATTCATTTGGATCAATTTTGAAAAAATACCCAGAATATTTCCCAATAAAAAGAAATTAAGAAGAAATGTCGAGAAATCCATATTTCAATAAAATTGAATTTTTTGTTTCATCGTCTCATAGACTTAGTTGATTTAGACCATTCATCTATTTCAGCTAGTTGTCCCTGAATTATACAATGATAAATAAACGCAATCAAATTGTTTAATTTTAAAAAAGTTTTAAAATAGTGAGTCAACGAAATGCTCCAATTAATAACTGACAAAATTCGAATAAAAAATAAGTTTCTCGAAAATGATAGCATAATTAAGACTGCTTTTTTTATATTGGACTAATATGAAACCATGTAAACACCGTCAATATTTTTCTATGGCACATTCAACAGAAAATAAATTAGCTCTGATCAGCAATGCATACAATAAACTAACAATTCATGAGAAAAGTAATACATTCCATACGCATAACAAAAATGGTTTATTGATTTGCATTTCTCGTTACTACCGTGGAATTTTAACGAACTGACCTTCAGAGTTGGAAAGCTAATAATTTCTTGGAAAGCTAAAAATCCAATACGTAGAATTTTTCGAGTGTCGAGTGTCTTCAAGAAATAGAAAGAAATCTCGTACTATAAAATATTTCTACTTTATTGACTTATTCTTTATCTTCTTTTATTCTTTATACTATCTATTGTTATTTTTATTTGAACTTTGTTATTTTGGTGTAGGGATATTCATAAGTTTTTGTTATTTTTCAGTTATTACTAGTATAAAAATTAAGTCAGCTTCAGAAGTTGATATTCATCTGAACATAAGCGTTTAAATGTAGTATATATAAACGGAGATTTGTTTTTTTACCATTTAGGCAGAATATGCATAGCAAGAAAAAAAAATGCTTTTTTCTTCAGAAAAAGTAAATAATAATAATAATTATTATCTTAGACTAGAAAGTTAAGATTTAAAAGCATTAATGTATAAATTAATTATTATCTCAACATTTTACTTCAAATCCTCTAAATGTAATAGATTTTAAAAAAATTTCTAATAGCCTAGATTTATTAAATTCCTCAATTGACTTTGATTATTTTTGTTCATAAACGATTTCCATTAATTATTCAGCAATCTTCATTTACCTTTCTGATCTCTACCAGTATTGATATGCAAAAATAATTCTATTTTCTTTCCCTGCGTAATTTCTCAAAGCTTAACGATTCTTGAAGGAAAGAAACTTTGAAACAAAAAATTGCTATTCCCTTTACATGAATGTAGGTATAAGTGTCCGAATTAATCAAATAAATCACTTTCACCAATACTAAAAAAATTGATAAAATGTGATTTATTTTTATAAACTTATAATTTTAACTATACCATGTTAATGATCCCATGAGTCTCGTGATCTTTTCCCTCTCTCATAATTTTCTAACTTAGAACATATTTACGATTTAAATGACTTTGTCGAGGTGGGAGACGAAATATGCAACTTTCAACAATAGAACAATGATATCATAGTAGTTTATTGTTTCAAAGGAATATGAGAATTGGGGAAAAAGTAATACGAATAAATTCAGACACCTTTACATTAATTACATTTCAGCCATTATTTAAAACAATATACATAAAATTGAATTATCATATCTCGTAATTAATTATCATCAATTGTCTTGCTTTAAACACAATTGAATCAATTACAAACAACATTTGAAAAATAAGATTTTCAGTGGGAAAAGTGTATCTTCATAATTCAGTACTACATCAGAAAGAAAAATTGCAGGATTTCCTGAAGGTTTAAATAGTTTAAATTCGGCGTAATGCCGTTTTTTAAGGAATGGCGATGATGATTAAAATTTTGATGAATGCCAGGTCGATTTTGATTCTTTTCATATCATGCATTATATTTCATCACAGAAAATAATATTATTTTTTACTTTTTATTGCAGTCAATCAATTATTTTTGTAATCTATAGTTTTTTATATCAGCAGAGTTAATTTAAAATAATATGACTTCTAAACGTCTTTGTAAATTAGACTTAAAAGTTGTTTACAAAAACTGCTCTTTTTTTATTATCAAATTAACCTGGTTCTCAAATGTCACAGAGAGTAGTTCTGAATTATCGAATTAATTAAAGAAAAAGACACATGAAATCAATTGCGCTGAACGAATTTTATAAATTGCAATTCCATTATAGCACGACAAGTGAGCTGTATAAATAAATCATTGCAGTTTGAAATGCAGTAAGGCAGATAAAATGTCAAGTAGGTGGAGTAACAACAATCATTGGGGCTTTAAATGTTAGTGTTCACAGGAATTATCGTCTAAAGTTGTACACACTTTGCATGCTATTATGCATGCAACGATTCCGTTTTGCTATTGTTAATGCATATATAACATGGTGTATGCCTTTTTTTTACTTAAGTGAATGGCAAAGAGCCCTTGCAACTATCGCCTTTGCGTTTTTGCTTACATGTTCTATTGAAAAAACTTTTTAATCTATACATGACCTTTCCTTAGCATTTATCTGATTAAATTCCCCCCCCCCCTCCACTATAAATGATAAATTGGTAACTGAAATATTTAACCTTTAGTTACTAAACAATAAACGAGATATTTGCAAATAACTCCGGGTGGTTCCATATTCCTGTCGTGAAAATAAGCAAATTGCGTTTGCAGAAAACTTCTGAAAAGTGTAAATAATTTCTATCAATTTTCCCAACCCTTGTACTGAGTTGAAATCCGTTTCAAATTAGCAACAATATGTATTCCGTTAGCAACTCCCTACCTAGCAATTATTTTTAATTAAAATCCAATTTGGATGCTGCGATGGTAGGTTGTGGTGGCAACCCAATTAACCAAAGTTGAAAAGTAATTACAGACCACAAAAGCTCATTGGTGCATTTATAATACTCCACCTTTGATTTTCGCTACAATTTTTTCTCATCCCCTGCGTGCTCTGCAGAAGACTTCCCCTCATTTACACTTTCGCGAAAGCATGAAAATAAAGAAAGTAAAGAAAAAAAAGTTGAAGCGCTTTGTGAAAAAATAAAACGAAGAAATCACCAAATGAAATGCCATTACGGTAATTATCTCATTTAAGTGCCCCCCCCATCTGAATAGCCTGCTGTATAGGCGGCACTGTCCTTTTTTTCTTTTTTCTTCTTTATTTTCTTTTTTATAACTGATATTCGCCTTTATAGTTTACTTTTTAAGAGTTCACTCCAGCAAATAACATTAAAGCCGTTAAATGGGCCCCTCAATTATGCTTATCCAAACAATTTCAACTTGTTCCTGGAAACGCTTAAATTACTTGCTGAATGCGTTCACGAGATTCTGCTGATAAGCAACGCCCTTCCTCACTTTACCTTCTCTTTGGCTTTCTTGTTTTTATATTTTAATCGTGATTTAAAATGGATTTTAAGCAAAAGTAAAAAAAGCAGTCTTTAAGTCGGTTGGTCGCCAGATTCAAAATGTAGATATGGATTCAGAAATGCTTCTTTTTTTCTTAACTTTTATTTCTAAGGCCGTTATTAAAGGTCTGAGCAAAAGGGGAAAAGTTTAATGAAGTCGGTGAAGAAGACATTAGGTGGTTGGAAATCGAATTTATCTTTCGAAAGAGGGGGGAGGTGCTTTACAACAATGGGCTATATTTGACTTTGTTTTGAAAACTAAATTTTCATTTAGAGTTCATTTAAAAAAAATTAATCGTTTCGTTAAGGTAACTGTAAATATCATACAATAATATTTATCTTTTCATATTTAATTTGCGTGGAGGAATGATTCTACCGTGATTAAAGAGCGTAAATAAAAGTTGAATGAATTTCAATTAATAAAGAAATATTATCCAAATTAAATAATTAACAATTTAAAAGAAAGAATAGCGGGGTAATTTAAATGACTTCTTGCAATAAAGAAGAAATAGGAAGAAAGCAATTTTTTTAAACTTTTTATTAAATAAAATAAATATATTAAAGGTGTGTAATTTTAAGAGATTATTTTTTATTTCTCAAAATCAAACCCACCACCCCAATTGCTGATCACTTTCGGTTTTACTGTAGGAGACCGCGTATTTGTGTCTATAAATTACGGCAGAATTATAGCATTCATATATAATTAAGTGAAATTTAGTCAAATATTTTATGCTTTCAATTATGTTATGACTGTGCTATTTTTTCTAATCATTATCTTTTCGCCTAATTATATCTTAAAATTCCAAAATATTTCCTAATAATATTTTTATTGACATGGGGATTGTAAAAGATGAACAAATTTCAGATTTCTTTTTTCTTTAATAATCAAATTATTAAGAATATTTTTTAGCTTCCGTTTAATTTTATACTCAATTTTATACAGCATATTCACAGCATCTATATAAATTAAGAACCATATTTGCAAAGAGAATGTTTGTTAAATATTTCCAGACGCTTTAAAGCCATACATCTTGTCATTTTTCAGGCAGAAAAAAAAATAAGAATAATTAAAAATGCCGATGTTAAACTTGTGAACTGGACATTTTTCATTGCATCATTTCCCAGGGAGGAATGTTGATAATTAAAAATATTCTACTAGCATTCTCAAAATAGATTTTTTTCAAAATTTTCAAAGATTAATTTTTGTTTAGTGGAAAAATAAATGTTTTTAACTTTTACCGTATGAAACCGAATAGGCTTTATATTCGGCTTAAAACATTTATAGTTAAAAACATTTATTTTTCCCTATGTGTTCATTTGAAAGGAGAGGCTTTACTTTCTAATCGTCGCAGAGTTTACGATCTTAAATTCTGATGCGGTATTCATAAATATCTGTAATATTATTAAATCAAAGAGAAATTATTATTATTATACATAACTTATTTCAAGAAGAAACACCTTAAGATTATAGTATATAAAAATAGTATAAAATAAGGATTTGAAATCTTTATCAAGGCCATCCTCGAACAGAATTCAAACCTTCGATTTTTTTCTATAGTTTTGTTTAGCCTGACAATCGTCTAAAAAATTTAACCCCCGAAATCCAAAGAAAATGACGTTTCAGGAATAAAAACAATATTGTACAATACAGAATATAAATACACAAAAACCCCTCAGAAACAAACAAACAAACAAAAATTAAGAAACTCAAACTTTGTAAGCTCATCTCAAATCATTTTTTACCTTTTTTCTGTTATTATTATGCCACTGGAATTTAAAAAAGAAATTATTTAAAGAATATATTATATTAAGATTTTTTTTTATTTAAATTGATCAGTCTCAAGGGTTACGGTGGCTGGGTCGCAAGGTTTCGGCTGTGGGACTGGAGGATTCCACGTTCCGAATATGCTCCTATGAGCGAGTGTGGTCCAAGCTAAATCTGACCCTACCGAACTGTAATCCCCTAGATTCAGTGCATCCTCGTCTTCTAACCGTAGTTCAAATTTTCGAGGTCAGTTCTAAAACAGCCCCAGAGTTGTTTGAAGACGGGGCGTTAATATAACTAAATTAAAAGACATTGCCTGCATTGCACTTACATATTATGATATTCGCTTAAATTAAAGTAACCAGAGTGATCAAGCCTAATAATTTCTTTTTCTTATATGTATCAATTTTTTTCTCAGTGAAGAAGGTTTTGTTTCTCGAAACCTGATAAGGTATCTCTGATCAGTGTTGTAACTACTAGGTGCCTGGACTAACGGAAGGAACACGCTGGCTTAGTGGGCCATGACTCCAATGTTAAAATGACATGATCATATCAACACTATTGCTATTATACCTTTCAAAATTGAAAAACGTGTTCCTCTTGAACATTTGATGGTGGCATCCTATTGCCTTCATTGCATCAATACCTTTAAAGCAAGAGCAAGTTCCAGTTTTCCAAACTATATTTACTGGAGGATTTATCATTTTCACTTGAGGTATCACTTTTTTTGCATTCGGGGATATTTTCCAAGATACAATTAAAAATTTTTTGATGAAATTCCGAAGCATGAAGGATGTTACAGGTATCAGATCTCAATTCTGGTCATATGAATTAATAATTTCGATTTCATAAGATTCATTTGTGAATAGAGACGCTCTAAAATATATCAACCACATATTGGGCTTGCAATCTGAAACTGCATAAGAAAAACTTTTTTTCAAGGAATTTTGAGGAAAATATTCATAATATTTGATATATTACTGTTGAGCATAGAAAGGGAAAAAAATATTGGTTGCTTTGAGAACTACTTAGTTCGAATCTTAATATTCTGCGTAGCAAAATTTTGTACAATTTTCAATTCAAATTGTTAAATATAATTTACTCTTTGATGCAATGATTTAAAATCATTTCGAATACTACGCGCTTTGCCTTAATATCTTTAGATAGATAAATACAGAAAATCGACTACATTAAAACGTGAGACGAAATTTACATCAAATCCATCAACAAACCGTCATCAAAGTAACATCGTAAAATTAACTACACAAAGCCTTAATTCATTTATATCGATGAAAACATAATTCAAATGATCAAAGAAGTATCTGAATTATATTTTCTATAAAGTTTGATGCATATAAACAAGACAAATAACATTAAGAAACGTCTTATAATAACATCATAACAAAAACGCAACTTAATAATAGCATGAAAAAATGCATACCCTGCATAAATACCATGCATTTACTAAACAAAAATAAAAATACCATGCATTTCACTAAACAAAATATAAGATATAAATATGATATTTTAAAAGAGAACATTGCATTAAGATGATTAAAATGTGTTTATTACAATTCCAAACCAATTTATTAAAAGAGCAGATCGATGGAAACCGTTATGAAACATCTGTGTCATAGTACTGATTGCAAATAAAACCAGTATTGTAACACAGATTGCAAATAAAAATGAGCAATCTCCTAAAATTCTTTTGAAATCTCATAAGCTTTCACAAATTCCTTTTGTTAAACAATATAATTATCAAGATTATTAATATTATTTGCAAGAATGGTTAAGAGAATATTTCCTTTCTTCAACTTCAATTTGAATAAAGCACCAGACACAATTATCATTTAAGCGTACTGAAACAACGAAAATAAAATGAGTCATTCCTTTATAATACGATTAAATTAAAAGAAAAAGCACCAACTCGTAAAACGAGGTAATATACTTAATTCCTTTTCTCATAATACGAGTTTTTATACTTCCTACTGAAGGAAATATGGATTTAATACAACTATAGCTAAAAAGAATCAAATAGGTTTAGACAACAGCGTATTTGAAATCTTTTTCTCAATTAAATAAATGCGATGCTTTATCTATCAAATCCGCAATGAAAAGCTTTTTCGGTTTTATTTTACTTTTTATAAATTCCTTTTTTATATTACGAAGACGCCTTTTTCTTAGTGTTTGCTTTAGATAATTCTTAATGGTTTTTTTAACCTTTTTACAACCATTATATAATTTATTATTTGAAATGAAAGAATGTTTCAAATTGCGTTTGTTTATTTATTTTTACTATTTCTAGGGATTAAGATATCGAAATACTAGAAATTTTAAATTAAATATCTTATGTCTAAAATTAGTTTCTCTTACATGCAAATCATTCTTTAAACTTTTTTATCACACTGCTTTTAATTTTATTTATTAAAAAAATATTTAATATGAACTAACATTTGTTGTATTGTTAGAAATCTGATATTTCACGCAGATAATAATGTATATAATATGAAATTAATATTCAAGGTCTATTTATATTATCTGAATACTTGATATTTGTACTCCTTTCTAACCTTTATAATGGATATATAGGTTACCACTAAAGTGCAGGAAAGAGTGAATCTGCAGATTATCTAGCTAATCTGCACATTAAGGACGGTAATCTGTTAAAGTGCTGAAAATTATTTCATTTCCCAAATTACCTAAGTAATCTGCGAATTACTTAAATAATCTGCACACTACCTTCTAGCCACTCGTTAATTTGCACATTACCTACTAGGCATTCGTTAAAGGGAAAGTGAGATTTTTTCTTGAACAACAGCAACTTTTCTGTAAGCTTAAATTAAATGCTGGTAATTTATTTTTTGATATCTGAAGAATCACGTTAATACAATTGAGAAATCAACACATTGATAAAATCAATTATCAATCAATTAAAATATTTCAATGCATAGATCAAACGGTAAATATAATTGTAACTAAGGAAATTGATATAATATTTATTTATTTTTCGATATCTCGCAGTCAACAAACACATTTTAGTTTTGAATTATTCCATAATCTTGAGATGTTCCTTCTTAGAAACTTTTATTCATTTCACATCTTCAATTACGGAATCATACGCTTTTTTTTTATTATTATTAAAACACTATTACATTTTGAATCTTCGCTAAAGAGGTTTGCGAAAAAGTTTTTCTTCATTTTACTCATCAATTCTGTGCTTACTTGCATACTTGGAGGCAATTTTGTTGCTTTTAAAAAATTACTAGGGAAATCCATGATCTAACAGGCAGAAACGAATTTGAAAACAGAAATAGCTATGCTATACACTGGCAGCAGACTCAATTCATGAGAAATAAAAGCAACCGGCGACAACCAGACGCGGGCGAAACCAAACTAAAAGTGGAGAGGGGGAAGGGGTCGGGAAAAGAAATGTGTGAAACAAACTTTTGAATTGTAACGATACGGAAGCCGTTAATGTGTACATTACCTAGTTAAAATGCTGAAAACTTTTGATTCCTCACTTTAGCAAATCAGTTAATCTTCAGATTAGCTAAGTAATCTGCACATTAACGGCTTTCGAATTTTAACGGTAACATATACAAATAGTCAGAAAGAAATCAAATGAGATCGGATTAAATCAGGTTAAATCAAACTTCCCTGCGTTTAATAATTTAGCGCAGGAACATATAACGAGAATATCACGTGTACCTGATAGTGATGCAAGAAGAAAATATAGATTTATTAAGATAAATAAAAAAGAATATAAAGATTCATTTTATTTTATATTAAAAGAATTCTTGTCTCCTGACAAATTCATTTTCTCAGGAGATGCTCACAATGGCTGTCTCTTACAAATACATAAGATTAAAAGTGCCGAAGCATTGTCCAGAGAAGTCCTTCAGATATACGTGGCCTTCAACAACTGTTAATAAAATATCTTCATACGGGATTGAGCTGTTTCCTACAGGGGAATTTTCACAGGTTAAAATTAGGCCTAGAGAACTTCCTTTCCTATCTATCCTTTTCCATCTTTAAAAAAGAATCATTTCATGGTGAAATACTTCCGTTTCGAAATCTCCAATGAACAATAAATTGTCCATTTTAGTGTATTTTAAATAATAAACAAAAGCAAAATATACAGCAAAAAAAAGTATCACTGTACATTTTCTTCATGCTTGTGCCAAGTCTTTTATCGATACAATTATTATTTATACTAATTCTCTTCAGGCTAAATACCGCCCATTGACATGTATATACGATATGCTCCCTATCTGAACTTACTTAATAGATTCAGGCATCCTATAGTTTGGTAAATCTGACAAGCTTGAAAGTTTTCAGAGATTCTTTCTGTTTTTTTTTTTTTTTTTTTTTTTTTTTTGAATAAGTAAAAAAATTTAAGGAGAGAAAGACAGTAAAAGTAAGATATTAGGACTCACTTTTCTTATATCATTCTTTCAATGACAAATACAGCCACCGGAATTCTGGTAGTTAAAATAAATGGAAAAATGTTAGAAAGGTTAATTTTATCTTTAAAAAAAATTGACCACATTAGAGGAAAAGATTAAAGATTGTTTCAATTTGATTTTTTTTAATGCGCGACATATAGAAACTGAATAATAGAATATGCAGTTTTGGAAAACTGCAAGATCGGAACAAAGCTGGATGGAAAATTATCTACTACTGAAAGGTATCTCAGATTTTGAACCGTTATCACGATAGAGCTTAAAAAATGATGTAAAATAATATGCATTACATCACTTTCATAAATAATTATTTGATTTATGTAGTTGCATCATGCATTAAAAATACTGTTACGGCTATAAAACTTTTCTGAATCTTTTGTTATTCTGCTTCATTATCATTCTAGAATTGTCACTGATTGCTTTGCCTGTATGTCCCAGAGAATAAAATTACAATTCCCCGAATCACAGCATGTTCGCTGGACTGTATAGTTAATTTGTGTATTTGTATTTTGAATAAAAACTGTTATTTTGAATCCATTTCATTAAAGATATATTTTGATTTATTAATTTTTCATAAAAAAGTAATAAATATAATTAAAAATAAGTAAATAAATTCAATAATAATTGTTACATATTTGACAGTAATTTGTAAGAAATGACTTTAATCAAAGAAATAACTTTGAATGCTAAATACTTTTTTATGAAAAAATAATCAATGCTAGAATATTTTCATAAATACTATAAAACGCATTTGAGGTGCTGAAAAATGAACTTCCCGGCATTTCTTTAAATTAACGCTTTGGTTTATTAAGTATTACAAGAAAATTCTGCTACTTTTCTTTTGAAAGAATGAAGTCAAAATCATCGGCATTACTTAATCAATTTATGTAAAAATATCGTATTTTTAAAATTATATTTGGCACTGCATTGCACTCTTTATATATATATATATATATATATATATATATATATATATATATATATATATATATATATATGTGTGTGTGTGTGTGTGTGTGTGTGTGTGTGTGTGTGTGTGTGTGTGTGTGTGTGTGTGTGTGTGTGTGTGTGTGTGTGTGTGTGTGTGTGTGTGTGTGTGTGTGTGTGTGTGTGTGTGTGTATGTGTGTGTATGTGTGTGTAAAAAGATACATCTTTTCATGCTGCTATCGAATCATTCGAGAATGACTTTCATCACATTACATTTTCGTTCCAGAGAGCAAAGCCAAAATCATTGGTGGCCCCACGCTATATATCAACAGCGGCAGCACCATCAACCTGACATGCTTGGTGATGGAGAGCCCAGTACCGCCAGACTATGTGTTTTGGTACCACAACGGTAAGGTGATCAACTACGATTCTCCTCGTGGCATCAGCGTGCATACAGAGAAGGCCCAGCGCACCACCAGTAAACTCCTGATCAGCAATGCTCAGCCCAGCGATTCCGGCAATTATTCCTGTGTACCTTCCAATGCTGAACCCGCCGCAATCGGATTGCATGTACTCAATGGTGAGTTTATTATCCCGGAGATACTTGCAATTACAAAGGTGCCATTTATCAGCGGATTTAAATCCGGCCAATTCGCATATGCCTTTGAGAGCGCCCAGAGGGCCGGCCGATTAATAATTAACTGGTAATGGAATTTTTGCTGAAAATTATGGATCCAATTTAAACAGATTCGATTAACTTATTAGACTAAATCATATTTTCAAAGCACATTATGTATATACATACATATATTCTGTGAAAAATAAAATGGTTTTAAATGATTACATAAACAACTAAATTAAATATGTTTTGGGAAATAAAATTATTTCAGATAGAGAAATAATAAAAAAATTACTTGTGAAGTTCAAAAAATTCTATTTTTTGTACACGATTACGTAGTATTAATTATAAACTCTAATATAAATAAAATCTTATTAAGTGAAATCTCTATTTGATTTATTAAAGGCCAGGAGGAGAACTTTTAAAAAAGAATGAAACTATTGATTTACTATTGTTCATCTTTCAGGCCTGAGTCATATTAAATAACGATTATATTTTAGTATTATATGATTAATATCATGTATTTGCTCTCTCAGCTGTCACACTTTAGCGCAAAATTAATTGTTTTATATCCAGACTTCAAGGAAGTGTTTTTTATTATTTTTCTACTAAATCTATAAACATGTCGTTAAAGCAAATTAGTATATTCATTAATAAAACTGAAACAGCTTTAAGTTTTATTTTATTTTATATACTGCTATGTATTTCATAAGCAAAATGTTATTGGAGATAAAATGCTCTAATATAAAATTAATAGGGTAATTATTATAACAAAAGATAAATAATCAAAGGTCTGTCTTGGAAATTAAATACTTGCAAAACTATTTATCCATTTTGTAATTATAATCTTCATAGAAATAAATATTTCTATAATTTTATTATATACTTTTTTACATTACCATCAAATAGTGATCTATAAGTAAGCTAAATGTTTCGTCTATGAATAACTGTCAGTCAATAAATGGCTGCCAGTAATAGTTTATTCATACGACGAACATATGAGGACTAGGGCTTTTTGTTCTACCTTTGATTGACCATAAAAGAAAAAAAGAACAAAGAACGAAACAAATTATTTTAATTAAAATTTCTGAACAAACATGCTGATATTTCGATATGCTCATAATTCGACATTCGGAAGATTGAAGAATTTCTCTTATCGATTTACCAGTTTACTGTTCCAATTTCAGAAGAAGGCTGCCGCCAATGATATGAGACGGGCCTTAACGTTCTTTTGAAGCTAGCTTTTCAATAATGTGGAAAGAGGAATACCTATTCATTTTCCAAAGTCGACATTTCGACTTGCTGACGGATAGCTCTTGACTAGTATTCCAGGGTTTAACATTTCTTGATCAAAATATATCATATAATATTCTACAAAAATATATTATGAAAATCAACTCTCCATTAAAATTAATAATCCAAATATTTTGCAAAATAAAGAAGTCATGTGATTCTGCTAATCTAAACACACGATAAAGGAGAATTTATATTGCTTTAAATATTATTTTGAAAACTCTAAATTTCTTAAATTACATTTGCTCTTGATAATATTTTATTTAATTTTAAAATTATGATAGTTTTTGAATTTTTCTAATTTACAATGCTTGATAGTAATATACTTTTCTCTTCTGGGAGAAAATCCATTTTCATAAAAATGTGTTACTTGATATAAAAGTGATATTTGATACGTAAAATAGATACAGATTAGGTTTTATACATCATATATGTGTTTTATCATGTTTTGTACATAAAAGTGTGGATATATTTTTACACTATTAGACTCATTCTTTTCTTCTTATTTCGATAATCTTCATCGAATGTCATTTTATAACATATAAAACTCGTCATTTTATAGTATAAATTCCTGACATATAAAACTAGTAAACAATGATGCAATAAAAGTTTTGTTTTCTTTTTTAAAAAAGTATTTTTACTCATATTATATATTACGGATTCATTTTTTTAACAATTTTGTTTTGAATTCTGCACATAGTTGTTACCCTAACAACTATGTGTAGTGACTTTGTGCTTCAATTCCATTGTTTTGACCTATTATAAAAATATTTTTACTCATTTTATATATTACGGATTCATTTTTTTAACAATTTTGTTTTGAATTCTGCACATAGTTGTTACCATAACAACTATGTGTAGTGACTTTGTGCTTCAATTCCATTATTTTGACCTATTATAAAAATATTTTTAGTCATTAAATCATTTATTTGTTGTTTTTAGGTGAACACCCCGCTGCAATGCAGCATGGCAAGCACACGTCTTCTGGATCTGGTCTTCCAGCGTCTTGGGACATCCAGTTGTACCTGATCATGAACATTGCTCTTCTAATCTTCAATAAACGGTGATAACCTAAGCCGAGGGGCTTATTTTTACATGCAATAGAGTTAAGGAAAAATTTAACAAACTGCATCTCCAATCAGAAAAATAAAATAAAAATTTATGTACACCGCCATTACGACTATATCAGAAACCATGGACTTGCCGTGCCATCTATCGACGAGTTAGAAAAGTCACAATTGAGAGAAGTGAATGTGCTCGAATGAAATGGAAAAATCGATCCATTTTGAAGAACTCTTCTGGATTCGTTGTGCCATCTGTACAGTACAGTGGGAACTAAACTTCTCCTGCAATAAATTCCACATACATTTATCTATCTACTTCGATTCATAAACATTGATTTCGGAGAGAAATTATTATGAATTGTAATAAAACTTGTAGAAACGCCCAGTTTGATCTAAGAAAGACTGACGGTAAGAGAGATTGTTAGATCGCACAGAACAACTTTTGAAACTACAAAGTGAGACATTTTTTTTTCGTGATAATTGTGCAGGTACTTTGTAAAGTGAGCTTAAGAGATGGCTTCAGACAATGAATATTATAACTCTCACGTGTCTCGGTTTTGATTGAACAAAAAATTGCATACCTTCTAACTGTAAAGTTATTTACAGATGATAATAAGACTTTGGACACATTTTTTTGGCCGAAAGATGATATTGCGTTTACATGTGTTAAATAATAAACGTTGTACTTAAAACGAACTGTATACCCCTGTAGAATATTCAAATATAAATATATATAAAACCTATTGAAAAATTCTCACTTTGTATATTACGAGCAGCTGGCTCACTGCTCGTTTTATGGACACAATGTATCCGTTTAATTTATTGTACAAGTACTTTAGTTCATTTCAAAGCCTCCCATGTTAACATTTTTTAATGTTTTAGCAAAATTAAATCAGTGACAGTGCTCTTCGCAAAGTTCGAAAGGCAACAATCATGAAAGTGTGCTCATTGATTCAACTGTACAATTCGTAACCCAAGTAGCACAAGATATTTTGCAATATTTTTATCAAATGTTGTGCAACCTATATAATGTGCACTTCTTAAAATTATTGTATAATATATCGTGGTACTTGGAAAAGACTATGTAAATTTCTGCACAATCCGGCCCCATGTTCCATCTATAAATGCGGGTGGTCATTTAATTTAAATATCACTAGAGGGTCCATGGAAACATTTTAAAGGAATTGGTGTGATTAATGAATTACTGTTAATTCCCAAATAAATGTTATGTTTTTCAGTTCCTAATTGTAATGTGCTATTTATGTTGTTAATTTTTTTGAGTACCAACGTGTATGTAAATATTTCCCAAGAAATAACTGAAATTAAAATAACTTTTTTCGCAAGCGTGTTTTATTTCTTTCACATGAAAACAGTACTTAGCAAATTCGTTTTTTTTAATAAACTCGTCAAATTATTTAAAAATAATATTTTATCATTCAACTGTAGATTTATAAGAATATTCATTTTAAAATATCCAAACGAACTAACTATGCAAAATTTATTAATTTTTTTTTTAAATTCAAATGACATGAAATTGATGCATATTTAAGTTTTCGTGATTTACTTAACACTTAAGAGAAAATGCAGGACGTTGTTAATTTTACTGTTCAATACTTAAATTTCACAAAAAATCTATCAGATTACCTACAGTAACATTGAAACTGAAGAATTACATATTTTTAATGTATTTAAGTAGTTTTTATTAATAATAAACTGCAATTGTAAAAATAAGTGAACATTTAAATAAAAATATAAAACAACAGTAAAGAAAATTCTATTTAATTGTTTCTTTGTAAGCTTTATAAAAGCATCTGTTACTTATAGCTATCACACTGTAGTTATCGTACACTGAAAACATTTATTAAAAAAATATTATTTAATTGAAATTTTCATCTTTAGAATAGAGATTATTCTTTTTACTTAACATATTCTTCCTTACTTTTTCGTTAGCTAACATCGTTCCTTCAATTACAGGCAATTCTGGTGAGAAAAATACAAACATATTTATATGATGAATTCCTCCAATTTTCTACCTATCCTATCAGCAATATTCAATAAATGCACTTAAGTTTTCACTATTAAATTAAAAATTCAGATAACATTGTTAACTGCATTATACAAATATGATTATGCTTGCAAATATATCAAGTATATTTATAAATATTGATATAACTTTAGTTATTTTTCCCAATAATTTCCATAAAAAGGTATTTTTCCTAATAATTTTCAAATTACCTTTGTAGACTGAAATATATACGAAGTAACAAGAAATTATCTCTTCTGAATTTAAGTCTTTAAAAAATATGATATATCGCTCTTTTTGATCATCTGAAGAACTGCTTTTGTTAGATTCTTTCATTTGCTACCACTATAATTCCTTCATTAAATTCAAAACAACCATTATTTTTTTTTCATTAAATTCAATATAATCATGATACATTCATCACATTCAATGTGGACATTATACTTTTATTAAATTCAATATATCTATAATTCATTCATTATTTTCAGTGTAACTATAATCCTTTCATCAATTCAAATATGTCTAAAATTAATTAATTAAATTAAATTCAGCTATTTTCCTTTCATTAAATTCAATATAGCCATGTTTTAATCATTTGTAAAAGAGGTAGCAATGATTTCTTCCTTAACAGAAAATATGCATCTCTAATTCCTTCAAATTGTCCATAGATCTTATCTTTCATTCAAAATAATTAATAGTAGTCATGATTCAAACTGTAAAACAAATAAATAAAGAAACAATTAATTATTAAATTGAGAGTAATTATTAAATTAAGATTAATTATTAAATTAATTAAAAATTCTACATGCATGTTAGCGAAGTAAGAAAAACACTTAGCATGGATTGCAGAACGTTGTATCAACTCTTAAACAAATGAAAAAAAATTCTAACGCAATATCTGTGCTGCCCAACATTTAAAGGTAAAGATTTGACTAAATGCTGGCAAATAGTTATCGTAGTAAAGTAAGTTTAATTTCATCATAAGTTTATATACAATTTTTTTTGGAATTTTTGGTACATATATTTTGATATTATTTGAATTATTTTAAAATTAAGCATTTTATTTGATTAACAATTACATTATTATTGAGCTTACCGTCTCATTTAATGAACATAAGAAGACCAATTTTCGAAGAAACCGGTTCTCTTTAAACCAAAAGATTTTTACAATTTTTCTTAACTGTATAAATTTACTTCTAACTTATCTATTAGACTGTCAAAATTATTACGGTAAAAAAAATATTAGTAATTTGTTCTTGATAATGTTATTTCCAACGCGATGTAATAAATGTGTCTCATTATGGTTAGTAATGAATTTTATTTAGTTAAGATGGGAATGCGGAAAGAACTGAATTTTCTCTAAGAAATTCCTGGATGGAGATGATTCAATTTTCTAAAACCATCTTTTTAATCCCGCAGATTCGAGGAATTTCTTGTCCAAAAATAATGGCTTGATTTTCTAGTTGGTAAGTTAGTTGCCTTAAAGTATTTGTTACTTAATCTTGATGCTTGACAGTAGTAGTTAAGGAAAAGAACGCTAGAAATAAGTTTTTTTTAATTTTAATTTCAATATTTGAATTATCACACTTCTGCAAACAAAAATTTATTTCTTTTTTCTTCTCTTTCTTTCTCCCTTCCCCCTCCTTTTTGTGTTAATATTGCATTGCTAAACAGAATTTCGTTCAGAGGAAAATGTATCGTTCATCTATGCATTCTTATTTACTCCTTTTTGCGTGAGATTTCTATAAAACATTTTAAGATAAGGCCATTCATAATTGCTTTCCAAAATACAAATGATTCAATTTTCATAAAAATAAATGTCATTTTAAACAAACTTCATTTTGTTCATAGATTTATAAATAACATTTTGGAGCGATTATTTTAAAAGTTAACGATTTTTTTTAGGAACAAGAAAATTTACACTTTAGAAGACCTTTATTTAAATATCTGGCATTTAATCAATAATCATTACATTTTATTTTAATTCATATCGAATATGCTATTTTAATTCTGACCATTGCTTTTTCACATATTTTAAGCATTGCTTTTTCATCAGTTTCAAACATTTTTTGGAAGTTTAGATAAAGAAGTTGTAATAAGTAATAAAGGAAAAGATAAACAAATATTAGACAAACAATTACAATTAAACAAAATACAATTAGATAAACAAATACAATTAACACTAATATACATGATATAGTTGCCTGATGCCTATTTCAAATATAATACACAGGGTGCATCACAAATTCTTGCGAATTTCAGAAATTCCTGATAAAAGAAGATATTCTTTGAAAAAAATTTTGGTTTGCGCGAATATGTGCAGATGATTATTGGATTTTTTTCTATGTATGAAAAATGATTTCAAAGTAACCATAAGAGGGCGCACCACGCTAAAATATTTTATGCAATATCAGACTAACAATAAAACACCTGACAAAAAATGGATTCGTTTTTCGGTCTCGGCAGTTGCTATCATTACCAGATTGAACATTGGTGGTAAATCCTTTTTTTGTACGAGAATGGTGTCTAAGTTAAGATGGGAATGTACAAATTATTGTACTCAGTTTGAGGGAATGAACTTATATGAACTCAGTACAAACTATTGTACTGAATAAGTTTCTCTCGGAGAAGAGACTCAAAAAAGCCACATTTCATTGAATGGGATATTGAATTTAGTACGATATTTTGCGGAAACTATTAGTTTTTAAGATCTTACAAGAAACGACAAATCGTTCTTGATTCCAATATGTCCGTGTTGTAAAATATGCCATGGAAAAATTGGCAGTAGTGACGACAACAGGGAGTAACAGTGCGCATAAAACTAAAAGAATAACGGTGATTCCGGAATCATCGATTCAATATATTACGTACGGAATATTGGATAGACATCCCTACAAAGTACGTACACCTCACCAATTATTGTATAACAAGCAGACACAGATAAAAGATTAAATTACAAGGACGTGGGCACAAATCGATCATTACATATAAACAAAAAATCAAAATCTTTTAACTAGAATTGGGAAAAGCTGACGAATTTGTCATTTTCCCTCAACCGCTTCTCATGGTTTTCTGTTTGGCATTTATATGAATTTATTACTTACTTTATTTTCTTGATTACTTTATTTTCTTTCTTTGCGATTTTCTTGATCACCATGATGGATATACAACCCATACCATGCGTCGCATGTACATATATGCAGTATTTTAACGATCTCATTTTTGAGAGATATGCCTGTTTTAAAGAAACTTATAAAATCCAGCAAGACTTTTCAAAGCAATAAAAGAAATAGGATCGGAATGAAAAATAAAATAAAAAAAATAAAAAATAAAAACCAAGAAATTGAAATTTGTTTCTTGACACTCATGATATAGGCTAACATTTCATGTTAAAATATCCAGGGAAAAACATTCGAATCAATATAATGATATCTCCCATTAAATTAACTGCATGAAATATGTGAACACCGTTTCCTATTAATTGCGTTAAATAAACATTTAAAATTACGCTTAAAGAAATTATCAAATCCTATCAATATTTTTTCATTTTCAAAATTTCAAAAAAAAACAAACCTTTTATCAACTTAATTAATAATAATAGTTTTATAAAACCCCTTGATGTTTATCACCCTTATAAAACAACCTTATGTAAATCTATAAAAGTATTTTTTTTAATTTTTTTTTTTTTTTGCCAAATACTTACCAGTACATCTTCTCCACAAACTGTTTGCCAAATGAAATATTATTAATCCAAGCGGAAAAAATGCTGCATCTTTCATACTTTAAATTACTTTGCACAATATTACATTTCGCTAAATGTAATATTGTATGTATTAACCGCTTGATGAAAATACCAACAACAAGGTTCTTCATTTTTTTCCAACTACGAAGTATCTCAAATTACTTGCTCGCAACCCACTTTCATCCCTCTGTGTCCCAGCGTAATCTATTTTTATTTGATCCACAGCCACCTGAGCGAGTTGTAGGGACGGAAGACGTATACCCAAGGCTTTCTTGTCTCTTAGGATGCTTCGGATCAACTCCGAGAGTTTCAATAAATGCGAGCTGTCCCGTCGCTTTCCCACAGGACGTCGTTGATCTAGCTTACTCTGCCTATTTTTACTTTCCAGGCATGTGTTTACAATCTGTCTAGGGACGGAAAATCTCCCAACGGCATTTTTCTCGTTGATATCTGCCTGCTTGAACGAATGAAGGCTTCTTCATATACGAATCTTGAAATCGCTTTATCTCCGGCGTCAGAGTTTTATTTCTGTGTGCTAGAGGATTGGCGCAAGCGTTGTGTCTTTGCTGGTTACTGAGGCGATAACAATATATCTTTTTTCACAGTCGAATAACATGGCTAGCAATGTTGTGATCCGAACTTGCATTCTTTTTGTTTCTTTTACTATGTCTGCAGAATTTCGCAAACACTGAGAATGATATGGAATTACGAATGTCACAATTACTGTTGGGGTGAATATTTATGCAAAATATAGACTAAATAATGATGGGGATATTCATTTTCAGTTTATTTATTAAATATTTGTACATATAACCTAAATTCAGTCTATAAATACTGTTTTATTTATTTTTATTGAAGAATTTGAGTAAACACGAGATGTATGTTGTTATTTCTTTGCTGTTCTCAGTAATGAATAAAAGAAATTATCTTTATTTTCAACCGAAAAATATCAATCGCTATATTGTTCTAAATCATAATCTGCATCAAAGCTTAGCAGATTTTTTTTCGTGTCTAGTTGAGTTTCTAAATCTTTCTATAGCAGTGCATGTGGCTAGGTTCTTATAGTCAATTGTTAAAATTGATTATTAATATTTTATCACATCTTCATAATCACAATCCAGAGACACAATAATTTTTTTCCTAAAGCACTCCTAATGAATTTGATTTACTAATCATTATTTTTTATTCATAATTAAATTATAGGAAGATAAAATTTCAGAGTTCGTTTCACATTTGAAGTTTTATGATAGAATCGGAAAATTATATCCCACTCAATCAATGAAAAAGTCAATGGAAAATGATATTTGTGCTTTTTCGATTGTCAGCATGATAACCAGATTTTACGGATTTAAATTTAATTTTAAACTTTCTCTATTATTAAGAAAATGCAACCATCAGGTATAAATTAGACAAGGAAATAATAGAAGCAAAACTGTAGGCAGTGTGATTAGAAATATATGTGGACATGCCCACTTAATCAAGATATCATTAATAATACTACCGTATATTCAACATGCTGTTCTCGATATTTAATGCAACATAAATTCCCATAATATATGTGACACAAAATTGCTTACTTGAACGATTTAGTCTATTTTTCATCCTTTTTGAAAGCTACAACCTACATTGATATGCACTTCGTGATTTCGAAGCGTTGTTAAATTTAAAGAATGGTACATTTGATCTATAGTTATTAATTTAAGCAGAATAACGTCTTAGCACCCATTGGATCACCGGAAAAATCTAGTACCTAACCAACCAGTTTCCAAAATCTAAAATGATATTCTACGATCAGGCTACATATCCTCATGATAGTCAAGAGGTATATTTCAAATAAATTTACTTAATATGACCGATCATGAGATTAAATTGATACAATTAATAAACACCATATTTTGAAACTATGAAATTTTTAACTATTTTCATAAGAGAATGTCTTGTTCGGGGGTAGTTCTATATACCAAATTTCTTTAATTTGCATGTGAGGGGACATTCCAACTTCAAATAGTTAAAATACACAAGATCTCCCGAAATGATGAAACTATATATTTGGCAGTTTATATTTGACTTGCAAGAAAGTGGAAAAATTGCAGATGCATGTCCATTGTTTCAAATTCAAATAACTTTATGGAAATAATTTAAATCACCTTAAAACTCAGAACGCCTGAAATATTTTATGTTAACAAAAATTATTTTGCTCGCATGAAACGGACGATTTTCGCTTGGCAAATAGTTTTAGTAGGCAATGAATTTCTTTTAAATAGAGGATTCACTAGTGGCAAATTATCATCAATGTAATTGCATTTGCGATATACTACTGATTCGTGCTCTTTCTTTTTATTTAACATAATCTTGTTTAAGTTCAAGAAATATTTCTTATTCATTTCATTCCTTATCTATAAAACTTGGAAGAGGTAAAAATAAATGAAATTCTGATAAATTTTAAATTAAAATATCATAACTTTTTCTGCTGATGATACTATATCACATTAAAAAAACTCTCCCTGTTCTTTCTATTATATGGCTTGGAAATTAGGAAAGAGGGGCTCCATAAGCTATCTTGAAAGTCATTAATTTCATCGCGATGCATAATTAGAAAGTCGAAGGATATCTCTCGCGTAGAATATACCTCAAAGCAATTTAAACCATATATTCATTGCTCCCAAAGCATATTTAATTTTCTTTGAAGTGGAAATCAATTACATTACACTCCCGAATATCCCGAATATATATATATATATATAACCAATCATTACACTCCCGAATATCCCGAATATATATATAATCAATCATTACACTCCCGAATATGCAGTATATAAATATATATAGCTTATATATATATTTATATACTGCACTTCAAGAATCTGTTAGAGAAGAAGTAAGTTAAGGACATAAACTGTTCACATTTTAAAGTGAATTCTATACATTTCACCCTAGTATACTTAAAAAAAACATTAAACATATACTAATACCAATTTACGATTCCTGTATATACTGTGCAGTTAGAATCAAGAATAGTGCAACAATAAAGGTCGGTTACATACTGCCGAAACAATGAACAACGAGCAGAACGCTGCTCTTTTCCTGTCACAACTTGTATTTTTCACATGACACGTAGAAGGATGCAGCAGATGCAAGCTGCCTTGGAAGTGTTGCAAGTGCAATGCCTTGCCTTCCTCAATTAATCGCGATTAAAAAAAATAGGCTGGATAGTCGCTACTCGGGAGTGTATTGTATTTAAAACTCATAGATATAGAACTTTCCTAGTAAGATTATATTAAGTTTCTTTCTTTAAAAATTCACATAAGATTTCGTAAAATTCAAATCATATAAATGTTGAATTATTTGACAAATTGATAATCAAAATTACTTCACAAAAAAAGGACATCAATATACGATTAATTTTATTACTTTTCCTTAACTGCGCGTGTCAAATGATTTCACTCTCGTTGTTTTAGTGTTCCTTTCTGCAATCCAGAACAAATAAGAATGATATTTGGCCATCTGTTGCTGTACTTTATTTGCCAAGACTTGTATTTCTAATTTCTTCTTAATGTAGTGGCCTAGAACTTGTTAGATGTAACAGATGGTATCTTCACCAAGAATTAGTTATCACTGATTTCTTAGATGAGAATTTTCGGCAAGAAAATAAACGATGGCAGATCATACCTTATCGCTAAATTGGTAATATTTTATGCTATTATTTTTAAATAGATAATATTTTATAACAAGTAAATTAACAAGTAAAATAAAAATGTATCTCAGTGCAACAAATACAACATGCAAATACAGAATCAGTATCGATATATATATATATATATATATATATATATATATATATATATATATTGTAGAATATTAAATGTAGATTACTAAATGGTTACTTTTTCTATAAAGTTTCTACGAGTGCTGGTTCGTTTTTTAAATGATGAAACTAATTTGTAATCAATAATATTTAATTAACAGTTGCATACTATTCATGACTGAACGCTCACCATAGAACCAACCACGGAACAAGACGAACAAGAATCAAAAAGAACAAATATCAGAATCATACAGAAGAATAGTGGCTACAATCGGTGCACTATCATCTGACATGGCGATATTAACAATATTTTTGCTTGATATTTAACATTTTCCCCCGCATTGAATAATTATATGATTCAATTAATCATCAAGTAAAAGATATAAAAAAGTTCAATCAATTTGAAAAACTTATGAAAACAGCAGTTTTTACACATTATTATTCAATGCGAGTTCACAATATAATTAACATAATATACAAGTAATTATAAGTTTGATTAATATATACAATCAAATTATTCAATAGGCAGCAAACATAACTTAAATATTGGCCTTTTGTAGGTGCCTGTAGCAGTACGAATTATAACTACACGTACGTTGCTGTCTTTAACCTGGAATTACTTCTATGATGCGACATAAAGGCCATTTACACAAAGGTGTGTTGTCTTCTTTCAAAATAGCCCTGCTGTCTGGGACAATACTGTTTTTTTGAAAGTTCCATTTGTATCTCTGTTGGAGGTGATTTAAATAATCACGCTGCCAGTTTTTCCAAATTGTTTGTGCAAATTTGGTTACCAATTTCCACCCACTTAATCTATTTGAAGGTATGTTAATTTTAGGTTCTGCTATTGCAGTAATAGGGCAACCAATTAAAAAATGGCCTGGAGTAAGTACATTAAGATCATTGGGGTCAGCCGATAAAGGAGTAATTGGTCTAGAGTTTGAGATGGATTTAATTTGATTACAAATAGTTAAGAATTCTCATACGTTAATTTAGTGGTTCCTACCACTCTTTTCTAGGGGGGATAAACTTCCAAATTACATCTTCAGATGAACAATAATCAGTTATCTTATCTTTTGATTTTTTAACTAAGTTATACAACTTTTTTAGTTCTAAATTAGCACTCACCATATTTGTAACGTTATCGCTAATCAAAACACTGCTTTTTCCACGACGAGCAAAGAACCTTTTTAGACTATTAGTGCTTCTGAAGTTAAATCATCAACCATTTCTAAGTGGACAGCCTTTGTAGCTAAGCAAACAAATATTGCGAGGTAAATTTTATGATAAATTCCTTTGCGTTGGTTTTTATATTTAACTAAAAATGGGCCAGTAAAATCTATACCTATTTTGTTAAACACTGCACCAGGGTTAACTCGATCTGGCGGTAGACTTCCCATTATATGATTAGCAACTACAGGTTTTTGTTTAAAACAAACAACACAATTGTGGAAAATCTTTCTAAATAAGTTCCTACCTTGCAATGGCCAAAATTTTTCTCTAACATAATTCAATAAGGCTTGCGGCCCTGCATGCAAATATTTTACATGATAGTGTTGCACAATCAAATTAGTTAACTTATGTTTTGCAGGTAAAACAATGGAGAATTTTGAATCATAATTTAAATTCGATTGTTCCAATCGACCACCTATACGAATAACATTTTTATCTAGAAAGTGATATAAGAACCGTGACTTACTATTTGGAGATACTGACTGTCCTTTATTAAGCGAATTTATTTCTTCGAAAAACTCAACTTTTTGAATGAAACTAACAATTATTAATTCTGCTTCTTTGATTTCAGCAGACGTTAATGCACCGATCATTCTTTTATTAGGATTTCTGCAATTGAAAAGAAACCTGCGAATGAAACTAAAAATTCTACTTAGCTTAAAATACGTTGAACAATTTTCAATTAGATTAGCAATGACATTACAAGTATCAGTTATCACGAATGAAAAAGTGTCCGGCTGCAGTTTTAGTTCAGATAAATAGTCACTTGAGTTATTACATATTAATTTTTTGTCAAAAGGTGGTTTTAATTTATGTTACAAAAATGATTTACCATTCCACCAGCGAACTTCAGCTTGAAGCCTTTCAGGTTCTAGACCACGGGATACCAGATCGGCAGGATTATCTTCTGAACGCACGTGGTGCCACTGAAAGTCACTTGTCAGTTCTTGGATTTTACTCACTCTATTGGCAACAAACATCTTGAGTAGATGTGGTGATTGTTGTATCCAGGATAATACGATGCTCGAGTCTGACCACAAATGAATAGCTGATATACCTAGTTTTAAGGACTTGACAACCTTTGTTACAAGTTTAGACAACAGCACAGCAGCATTTAGGAATTGTGATTGTCTTTAAAAGGAAAACTCTGGATTTATTACAAAGAAGATTAGTAGTAATTTTTCCATTAGATGCGATACACATTATATATATGACGGCTCCATATGCTTTTTCACTTGCATCTGAAAATCCATGAAGTTCTTTTCCGTAAGAACAAATCTGTTGATGTCCAAGTCAGTAACGTTACGAAGTGAGTCCAGAAACTGGGTACATTCTTGAGATTCTTTTATTGGAAGTGAATCACTCCAATCTATATCTAAAAGCCAAAGAGTTTGCATGAAAATCTTTGCCTTTGTAATTAAAGGTCCAAGCAAGACAAGGAGATCGTAAATGTTTGCTATAACTGATAAAACAGTTATCTTTGTATATTTAGGAGAATTATCTACAGTAATTCTAAAGGCAAAGCAATCAACTTGAGGTTTCCACAACAGTCCCAGAGTTTTTACTTCGGTTGAGGTATCAAACAAGTAGTCACTATTATGACACAAAAGTTGAGGGCTATTAGAGCACCATTTGTGCAGCTCCATCCCACAAGAAGCGAGCATTTGAGTAAGTTGGGTTTGTAATTCTTTCGTAGTATCCAATGTGTCTGATCCAGACAAAAAAATCATCCATGTAGAAGTTTGACATGACTTCAGGTGCTGCAACTGGGAATTTTTCACCTTCATCAATGACCAATTGTTTCAAGGTTCTTGTTGCTAAAAATGGCGCGCAACTTGTGCCATATGTGACAGTTTTCAGTTTGTAAATTTTGATAGATCATCGTCACTATTTTTCCATAAAATTCTTAGAAGATTTTGCTGTGAATCCTCAACTAAAATTTGCCTATACATTTTTTTTAACATTCGCTATAAATGCAAAGCGATGGGTGTGAAAACGACACAAAATTGAAAACAGTTCTTCTTGAACAATTCCACCGTTCAAAAGTAAAGAGTTCAAAGAATATCCAGTTGCAGTAGCTTGGGAGGCATTAAAGACAACACGGAGAGGAGTTGAGCTATTCTGTGGGCGGTAAACACTTTGATGTGGAATGTAGTAAGTAATATCAGGCTCTTCACAGTCGACTACTTCTGATATGTGACCTAAACTTTGATATTCATCTATGAAATTTTTATATAGTTCTCACATAATTGGTTCTTTTTTTAATCGTTTATATAACCAATTTAATCTCCGAAGAGCGATGTCTTTCGATTCGCCTAATTGAAAATTACTTTTTTCTCTCATTGGCATTTTAACCACATAACGACCGCTATTCGTTCTAGTATGAGTTTTGACATAATGCTCCTCACATATTCTTCCTTCATTCCCTTGAATAACATTTTTTTCTTCGATAGATTCAATTTTCCAAAAATTTTCCAATGTTTCACTTAAATTTTCAGTTTCTCTTGATAGACCACAATGCATTCGATTTTCAGCTATTGGATTTTCAATCGCTCCACTAACCACATATCCAAATTCAGAATCCTGCAATATTATTTTTTGTTCCGAAAGCTGTATTCTATTAGGTTTCAAAATTTCGAAAAAGATTTCCGCTCCCAATAAAATGTCAATTTTACCAGGGCTATTAAATGATGGATCAGCTAAATTAACATTCTTTGGGCAATTAATATGGGAAACATCTATATATTTCGATGGGATAAGATCTGTTATTTTTGGAACAACAAAAAATTCTAAAGATCTTGAAAATCTAAAATTATTGTTTGAAACATGAGCCTTTATTTTCGACTTAACGGACATCTCTAACCCATTAATGCCAGAAACTGCAAAGTTTGTTTTTTCTTTCTTTAAATCTAATAAATTTTCACAATGGGTGCTTGCATAATTAGAAACCGATCCGACATCTAAAATTGTTCTCAAACACAGTCTTTCTCCACTTTTAGATTCGATATAAACATTTGTTTTAGTTAATAAGACAGTTTTGCCTTTCGTTAATAAACAGATGGTATTGAAATGCAATAATTCTTTTCCTTCTGCGCTGTTTATACTTTCAAGGCTACTGGGCCATGTGGCAGAAACACTTGAATCGAGATATTTATTGATATTAGAGATTAGAGCCGGCAATGAGTCATTCGACGAAACATTCTGCTTACAGAAGGCACCAGAACTATTTAATTCTTAAGAAATATGTAACAGATTATTATGCGTTTTTCCACATTGATTGCATAAATACTTCGATGAACAACTACTTAAATGATGACCCGTCATTAAGCAATTAATGCATAAATTATGTTTTTTTGGTTACATCATATCTTTCTTTAGGAGAGAGTTTTTTAAACATATCACAAGAATATATTGGATGCGATAAATTGCACAAAATTCATTTTTTATTTTTCGCATTCGAATTCAACACAAAACCTTTGTTCCGAACTTCAGTCGAGGGTTGCTTCGTTTTCAGTAAATTTTTCCAAGACCTGGCTTCTTTTTTCCATAAAAGTTAATAAATTATCCATTTCGGGTACTTCGGTATTTTTCAAAGAAAGCTCAAATTGTTTTTGGCTTTCACGATCCAATTTTCTCAAAACAATATTTAAAATAATGGTATCAGATAAATTGTTTCTTTCAAACTTTAAATTTTTCAGAGCTTTTAAATTTCTATTTATGTTATCAACAATTTTTCTTAAATCTGTAGGCGATTAATGTAACAGTTTTTTGATTTCTAGAACTGATTGAATATGGTTATCAACAATAATTCGTTTGTTTTCATATGTTTCTTCCAATGCCTGGAATAAAGACATAAATGTATCATCTTCTGTTTCCAAAAGTTTTGCTTCATGTTTAAGCGAAGCACGAAGATAATGTAATTTTTCAGTATCTGACAAATTATTGTTGCATCCAATAACACTGTTAAATTGACTTTTAAATGTTTCAAATTCTAAATAATTGCCTGAAAATGTAGGAATAGGCACTTCAGGTATACGATAATTTATACAATTTGAAATAGTATTATTCATATCACTATTTATTTTACAATTTTTAATGAGGTGTTTAATTCTTATCTCTAATTGTTCAATTCTGGAGTCGATATCCAACAGTTCATCTTCGACTTTATCCATTTCCGATTCATTATTCACAATGTCACAGTATTTTTCACGTAGCTCACAAACGGGTGATTTTAAATCCTCTATTCTGTTTCATTTTGTTTGTCATTCGATTTCATCATTGAATTCTTCATCCGATTTATCCAAAGATAACAAATTTTCGAAACGAGTTACCCGAACTTTGATGCTCCCTTTTCTAATATTTAGTTTTTCCATATTCACGAAAGAAAAATTATTCATACACAATCGAATATTCCACGAAACTAGTCGATGTAAACGAAAACGAAACCATTCAAAATCTCCGGTACGAACGACCAAAATGTAGAATACTAAAGTAGATTACTAAATGGACTGTATGCATTACTTTTTCTATAAAGTTTCGACGAGTGCTGGTTCATTTTTTAAATGATGAAACTAATTTGTAATCAACAATATTTAATTAACAGTTCCATATTATTCATGACTGAACGCTCACCATGGAACGCCAACCACGAAGCGAGACGAACAAGAATCCTAAAGAACAAATATCGGAATCATACAGAAGAATGGTTGCCACTAGGGATTGCAATACCGGTATACCGGGATACCGAATACCGGTATTTTGAGCCATTTGTACAATTTCGTAATACCGGTATTCACAAGTTTAAATACCGGTTTTTCGGTATTTCCTAGAAATTTTTAAAATTGTCTCCACTATATGTTCAGGTATCGCGAACATAGCAATATAGTATACGTTTTTGTTTTTATGTCTCCCTAGCGGGCGAAATTAATTAGCTAATTAATGGTTTAATTAATTGCTTAAACCTAAATTAGCGAAGCATGGATTATCCCTGAAAGAAGATATTGTATCCATAACGACTAATGGAGCAACAGTTATGAAAAAAGTTGGAAAGTTGATTGGTGCAAATTCCTACCTTTCCATGTGCAATGATCAAATCAATGAACATGGAATTCAATTAGGAGTAATAGATGTATTATACCAAAAATATAAAGAACAGAAGAATCCAAATACTGGATATAGAAACTTCGGATTCCAACTTTGAAAAGAGTAAGAGTGAGAGTGATATTGACAATGAAGATAATGACAATGTAATTGTGGAAGAAGATATTGTTAATGAGGATGAAATATGAACCTATCAAGAATTGCTTCCTATAATTTATAAAGTTCGAAAAATTGTTAAAATATTTAAACGTTCCCATATAAAAAGGATATATTACTAAAATATATGCTAACTGAAAATAAAACAGAATATATGTTAATATTAGATTTAAAAACAGTTGGAACAGTTTACTCCTAATGATGGAACGATTTTTGAAAATGAGAAATCCAATCCAAAAAGCAATAATCGACTTAAACCTGTAAATTAATTTTTCAGATAGTGAATTCGACTTAATATCCAGAACTATATCATCTCTACTTATAATAAAACTGACTATTGAGGCATTATGTCGGAGAGATTCTAATTTATTAACAGCTAATGCAACAATAAATTTCATGTTGCAGTCACTGAAAGAACAGCACACATTAGTATCAGAAGAATTATATATTACATTGAAAAATCGCACAGAAGAAAGGCATACCGAAATAGAAAATGTCTTATGGTATTTACATAATTCTAATGATTTTAAAAATGAGAATCAAAAGAAGAAAAGAAAATAACCAATTCAAATCTGATTAAGTTAGAGTAAAGTTTCTTAAATTTTTTTTCCCCACAAACCTATCCACATTCAGAATTTGGTTCAATTATCGAAGATTATGATGTCACTACTGTCGATAGTGAAAAGGAATTGTCTCTTGAACAAAAATTAGAATTAGCGATAAAAAAAAATTTCAACGAACCAAAATACAATACAGAAATCAGCTATATCCAAAACCATCCGACCAGAAATCGATTAATTTGAAGATGAGGGATTTAGAGGTAAATACTTGGAAAAAGTATATCGCGCATTGCTGACAGTACCGCCCACTAGCGTAGATGCCAGAAGAGTGTTTTCGACAGCTGGTAATTTTTGCACAAAATTACTTTTCAGGCTTAATGACAGTGCAATAGAAGCATTATGTTTTTTTAGATCACATTTCAAAAATTTGTAATAGTACCACAAACTGAATAGTGATATTTACACTTTTTTTGTGATTTAAATAAATAAGATGTTTCTTTACTTTTTTTGTGATTATATACTGTTATAATTTATAAGTTAAAAATTATTTGTTGTGATATTTGCACTCTCTAACAAAACTGGCAAATAAAACAAAAAACACCTGTGTTTTCTTTCTTTTTGCAAAATTTCTAATACCGGTATTAAAACCGGTATCCCGGTATTAAGATTTAAAAAATACCGAATACCGGTATTGAAATTTTGGTCCGGTATTGCAATCCCTAGTTGCCACAATCGGTGCACTATCATCTGACATGGCAATATTAACAATATTTTTGCTTGATATTTAACACACACACACACACACACATACATACATACATACATATATATATATATATAGTTTTCATAGAATGATGTTTTTTAATTTAGAAAGAATAATTTAGTTAATAGCTATTTAAATTTTTTATTCAAAATATGCAGCTTTATTAGCATTTCAGAAAGTAGGAAATTATTAATTAAATAAAAATTGAAGTAAATTCTTAAAAAATCAAAATTTATTAATTCAGAATCATTAAGAAAAGACATTTTTTTCTAATAATTTAACCATTTTAAAAGTTAAAAAATACTTATTTTCGTAATAGAACATGCGAAAATAACAAAAATACGTGTATACTTTTTATTGCTTAAAGAATTTAAATTTAAGTATGAATCATTATATTTAAATGTAAAATCATAAAATTTAAGTAACAATACTGTAATTTTTTTTCCATAGATGCAAAGACTCACAAGTTTCAATTTCATTCGAAGCACCATTTCTCCAAAGAAACATTTATAAATTACTTTCTAAATATACCCTCGATTATAAATGAGTGACTTTATGTGTCTACTGTAGTCTTGTCTACCGTAATAGCCCTCAAAAGTAATAAAAGCTGTAGCGAAATCAGAGCCCATTTGTGGTAATTGAATTAACTTCCCTTACTGAAATTGTTATACTGAATAACTGAGTGTTAAATTTATGTCATTGCCATTTTCTGTACATTTTGTCTGCTACATGCTAGATTTATATTTAGTGGAATCTGGAAAAACTAAAAAATCTTATCTATAAAAAGTAAAATGATAGCGTAACGTTAACTATAAGGATTTTTCCATTATTCATGGGACAAAAAATATAGACATAAATATAAAAATGGACAAATCTTTCTGAAATTATCGTTGAAAGCGATATTATAAATGACTGTTTATAAATACTAAGCTTATTATTATTGTTTAAAGTTGGCCATTTTCCTAAATTTATTCTTTAAAGGAAATTTTATTCTCATGTTCTTTCACAAAAACATGTCTAAGATGTGGTCAGAAAGAATTAACAGAACAACATCACTGGACCACTGGTCGGAAAAATTGTAGCATGGTAACATGGTTTTATACTTGATTCGTCCACTTTGATTACATTTTGGGACTCAAGAATTTTACATCACTCATTTTTTTTAAAAAAATGTCCATCCTTAAAATATTATTATGTTGTTAGAAGCAAGTGAAAATTATGTTTTTAAGTTAGCGGCGATATAAATAAACTGCTTTATTATCACTTTAATATGCTGAACACATGTGGCTGAAGATTTTGGTGAATTAATAATATTGATTTAAACTTTATAACAGAAAAAGAAGCATTATTACAAATAATAATTTAATTTTTTGAAAATTGTTTAAATTAAAGAAAAAAATGCATTGAAAAATGCATGTTTTTCAGTTTCTTTCTTTTTTTCTTAAGTGATGCAAAAATGGCTTTTGAACGTTATTGTGCACCTAGATTATTTAGGAAAATATTTAAAGCTAATTTATTTTCAATTATTTATAATTTGATCAACATTTTTTAAAATCATTTACTTAGTAAGCATTTGCTATCCAAAAAATTACTACATGTTAAAGATCTTTCCATATATGCTTTGTTATAACATTCATCTTACAATATTTCTGCCCTTATGTCCTTCCAAATAACAATTTTCATATCACAATGTGCCAGCCTAAAAATATATCATATTGTAATATTTTTTTAAACGCTTTAGATCGTCGACGACAAAAACACTTAACAAGTATTCAGAATTACTTATTTTTTTCTTATTTCATGATTTCGACGATTTACAGGAAATTTTGGAAATTGCTATCCGAAGAAAGCTCTGTTTACACAATCCTTTCTAACTTGATTGCTAATTTCAATCCTATTTACTTTGACATGGACCCAAATATTTAATTCTGATATCTCATAAATAATTTTATTTACTATTTTAACTATGCGGAGGAAAGATGTGTATTTAAATAAATGCAATAAATAATTTCTTCCTTCGTTGGTAATGATAACAATTAAGTCAAAAGTTGCTTATATAGACATTTTGTGCAATTTCATGCAGCTGTGAAGGAAATTGCTTATTTATTTAAAAAAAAATCCTACACAAATGGATTTAATTGACGAATTAAACGTAGCAATTTTGATGAAAGAATTACATGTTAAAATTTATCTCTTTAGCTCATTTCATTTCAGAATTATCCTATTCGTATATGATAAATTCTAAAAAAATTTTTTTTTAATTCTGAAAATTCTGAAATGCCGATTACAATTAAAATCAGATCTAATTTTTAATAATTATAGTTCTGTGTCTTTGCACTTCTTATATACCAAAAGTGAATTTTGTAGTAAATGTATGAAACAGAAAATGCACATTAAATACACAAACTGAAATTGTAAAGTCATATTGACATGAATGTAAAATAAAAAAAAAACCCTTTTAAATCACCATTGTGGATTGATATTATTGATTCTTTCATTCTTCCTTGTTTTTATCCAATATGAATTGGAATACTTTTTGAATTGCGTTATAAATTCTTAGCGTCTTCTTATTTTATTATTTTTAAATTTTGTTTCGTATTTATGAAATACTAGTAATTGATTTTTCACTATAAAATTCTATAAATTCTATTCGTCTGAGTTTTGCGAACTACGTTGTAAAATTTTTATATTCTTAAAACTTAAAAATTAGTGAATTCAAAATAATTTTTGTTATTCATTTAAAAATATTAGTTAGAAAATTTTATAACATTTTTAATAATGAATTAATTTAATGGCTAAGCACACGGTATTCATAAAAATTAAAATTAGTTTTTTTTAAATATTATTAATTTATATTTAAATACTTTTTTAGTATTTTGTATCCTAAAAAAAAGAAAAATAAGATTCTTAAAAAAATATCGGATACCGGAAAAAATTCATTGAAGCATGAGGAGCCTAATGCAATGCAATAAGGAAACCAAGCCGTAAGGAACTTCTTAAAAAAGAAAAACACCTAAATACTTATTAGAAATTAAATTATACAATAAGTGTGTATAAAATTCCCTTCTTCTTCAAGTAAATGGAAGAATTGACATTAAAAAAATGTATAATATTCAGGATTATTGGCTATAAAATCTAAAAAATCGAGAAAAAATAATAAACGAGGGTGAATCATACATTATAAATATCAAGAACACTATGGAGAGGTTCGATAATGATGACGGACCTTTTTTGTATTTTAAAGAATTTATTGTTTCTCCGCTTTCGGGAGTTGGTTTGAGCTTTGCCTTTCGGCGTGCTGCTGCTTCGATGATGTTTCAAAGACTGATGGTTTTTTACACATACCGCTAGAGGGCGTTACAAGTGAGAGGCGGGGCAACATGCTTACGTAACACACTAGAGATAAAAATTTATGAATAAAATCTATTACTTTGTAGAATTGCGCGGTAATTCTAAAATTTAAGTCTGGGTATCTAAAAGTTGTGACGTTTGAAATTTTCCTTTCCTGAGTTTGTAAATTTAAAATTTTTAAGTAAAAATGCAAATTTTTTTTCGCAAAGTATTGATTGAGAACAATTATATAGTTTATTTCCTTACCACTTTTGAATAAACCGATTAAAAGAAAAATCCTATTCAAGTGAAAAAAATGAGAAAAAAAATCTTCATCGATGATAATTTTCAGTGAAAAATATCTAAATTTTACTGCTCATAATCAGCTAGAAAATTTTTATTTTTTCTTATATCTAAGTATGGCAAAAAATTTCTTTATTGAAAAAAATATGAAGTTTTTAGACAGTTTTTCTAACTAACCAAGCAAGGAAAAAAAATCCATTGTAAAAATTGTACAATTTTTAATATTATCAAATTTCATTTGACTCTTGTTTCTAGACATATGGAGCTCTTCTAGTTTTACTCAACCCGCTAAAACCCAATTTAATACATAACAAATATAATACAATTACAATAATACAAAACCCCTTTTAAAACATAGATTTAAAAGCATTATTTTAAATATATGATAAAGAATACACTGCGTAAAAAAAGTAGAAGGACAGTGTCTTTTTGCCAATTAATATCTCTTATTTTCTCCTTACTACCAGATATTTATGCAGATTTAGTTTCATGACCCTTGTTTTCATTTTTGGCAAAAATTAAACATCTACCACTAATATTATTAAGAAAATTAGTATATATAATTTCCAATGAGTAAAAAATTTAGAAGGACACTTGCTAATATATTTAATTTAGTGAGTTGTTCTTTATGTAAATAGAAATTTTGTACTTTGTTTATCCTTTTCTGTCAAAAAAATCTAATTTGTTTAAAAGTTACGTTGTTTCTCCGTTCTCAGAAATGCCTAAAGGAATACCTTTGAACGATTTGCAAAAAGAGCAAATTTCCGCATATCAAAATGATGGTAAAGGTGTCAGAGAGATTGCTCGATTGTTGCAGGTGAGCCCCAATACAATTTCAAACTTTATCAGAAATCCTTATAAAAATGGAAATAAAAAGAAGACTGGTAGACCGAAGAAGTTAACATCACGTGATGAAAGAAAACTTGCTCGTGTGCTGAAGAAGAACAAAGGAAGTGTTTCAAAGGCAAGAAATCAAGCAGGACTTAATCATGTGACGAAACAAACAGTTTACAACTATATTAAAAGATCTAAAAAATTCATTTTCAAAAAACGGAAACATCATCCTAAGTGTAAACAAGATCACATTGATAACCGTTTAGCGTGGGCTAAGGAACACATGTCCTGAACTACAGAATGGACTTCTGTGATATTTTCCGATGAAAAGAAATTTAACTTAGACGGTTCAGATGGATATCAGCACTACTGGCATTGTCTGGGGACTGAAGACGAATACTATTCAACACGACAATTGGGAGGAGGGAGTTTAATGGTTTGGTTGGCTGTTGGATACGGAGGAAGGACAAGTCTGGTTTTCTTAAATGGTAGGTAAAAACATACAGACTACATTCAAGTGCTGATTTCCGAGCTTCTTCCTTATGCCTCTGACATGAGTGGTGAAGAGTGGAAGTTTCAGCAAGACGGAGATTCCATTCACACCGCGACTGGAGTCAAAAATTGGTTCCTAACAAATAATGTGGATGTTTTACCATGGCCAGCCAAAAGTCCTGACCTTAATATAGTGGAAAACATCTGGGCAATACTAGTTCGTCGAGTTTATGCTGATGGAAGGCAATTTGATTCTCAAACTCAGCTTCGAGAAGCATTGAATGACTCGTGGCACAATTTTTGTCAAACTGAAATTCAAACTCTATACAATTCACTTCCAAACAGAATATTTGAAGTTATAAAGGCCAATATGAAGACCATTCCTTATTAAAGTCACTATTTTTTCATTCATTATAATGCTGTCCTTCTACTTTTTTTACAAAGTTTCAAAAAAGAGAAACTATTTTTGTTGCCATTAATATTTTATGTTTGAACATCATAATTCTGATGTTAAAATTGTATTTTTGAAATATTTGTTAAATGTTTCTAATAAAAAATTTTAGTAAAAATAAAATATTTTTCGGTTATTGTTACAAAATCAAGTGTCCTTCTACTTTTTTTACGCAGTGTATACCAAAATTAATATATTTATAAGGTAAAAATCTGTTGGGAAATCATTTCAATTATTTTATGTAAATATACAGAAAAGGATTTTTAATATTGTTGAATATCAAAAAGTAAAGGTTACTTTCGGTTTTCTTGCTTTACTTCGAAAATATACAGAAAAAAAAAAGAGAATGGGCCATCTTTCACTTCAATATTTTCAAAATATTTATTAATCTGTTAGAGAAAGTATTAAGAAATCTGTGGTACAATCGGCTTATAAATGGAATTTAAATGTTACTTTCATATAAATAGGACAATGCTATAATATATTAATGTTACTATCATATAAAATATATATTAATTCCTTGTTTTGAAATTAAGGTAGTCGGTGTGTTTTACGTAAGTACATACTTTTATTTTGTAGACACGTAAATAATTGGAGATACAGTCATAGATATTTTTTTCTCACATCTTCTACTCCTTATCATATGTTGGTGAACTCTATAAGCAAATTATTCCTTCCTTCTGTTATTTTTCAAACATTTCATTCAAAATCTTACATAAAATAGACAATTTATTCACTAGGAAAAGCTCATACTTACTTTGGTTTCAATACCCATATTGAGGCAGAAGTCAGAAGAAATTGAGTCCATGCCTTATAATTATTCAGACTGAAAAAATAAAAAATAACTAATTATCAAAATGCTATCAAATTAATGAGCAGTTACACAAAAAATTGGAAACATCAGGTTTTATTTTTATTTATTTTCTCGAAATTCATATTCATCTATTTTCATTTTTTTTCTATTTTTCAAATTCTTGCAATTATCTTGAATATATAAAACAAAATCTTTTGAACTGCGCATGAGCAGAATCCATCTTGATACTTGCTCCCTGCGCAGCGTCCTCTTTATTTCCAAATAATGACGCATCTATGCAAGCCGCGAAAATACCCATCAAGATGGTGGTTTAAAAAAAAAAAAAAAAAAAAAAAACACTTCCGATTGTATTTATAGCAAGAAAGGGACAGAGTAGTCTAATCAACAACTACCATGGAGCGCTTAAGCCAGGGACTTATTCTTCTAAAGTGTTTATCTTCTTTTTATTGAAAGTGACATCACCACGAAAAAGATACTTTCATTTCTCGATAAACTTTGAAATTCCGTTCCTTTAGAAGCTAAGGTTGTCCGAAAGTGAGAAGTGATTAAAACGTCCGATGAAGATTACTGGGACATGGAACATCAGCGCCATTTTTTCGCAACTTCTCAACTATTGCTTATCTTTTAAAGCCTGTCAACACCCCTTTGACACGAAGTACTTCCAAAACAGTTTTTGTTTTAAAAACAGTTCTTTTTAGTTATTAGTAGTGTGGAAAATTTTATTTCATAAATTAAAACTAAGATAATTATTTGAAAAGTGGCAGCATTTATGTGGTTTTCTAACGATAAATTTATAAAATTTTAGGAATTTCTGATACGTTTGTGTCATTTAATTTATCAGTCACCCCTTCAGACTTCTTTTTATTTCAATCCTAAAATAATGAAGAAAAAATGTTTATTCTTCAGTTTGTTTTTAAGATTCTAAACTGTTTGCTTATTACTTCTTGCATTTTGCTTATATTGAGTCTTATGATATTTACACAGCCCATCACAAAACAGCATTTAATGACTCATACTTTTATAAATAACTAGCCAGATGTGTAGTTTATTAGCATATGATATGCATCACTAAGATGCAATTTTGTTAGATTTTCATATCTTAAAGTAGAATTGCAACTCAGTAATAAAAAAAAAATGTGAAGTGAGAAGAATTATCAATGAATCAAAAGTTACCTTTTCTTAACATTAGCAAAAAAAACATGAAGACATACCGAAACCGCAGTCTGATGTACGATTGAATCCCTAGACAATTTTTTTCGAATAAAAATTTAGAAAATTCTACTTTCTTTTTTAATTAAACTTTTGCATAAGTAAATTTTCATTAGGGTTTTTATTCTTTTTTTATGTCTACAATGAGAGTTTATATGACAACACTAAAAAAAAAGTGTTTCGAGTTTGCTTTTTATTGTGGTACTCGTTTCATTTAATTAAAAACTTTTATAGAGAATATCATTTATGCCTATATGTTAGGTGATGATAGTCATGGATGTAGAATGTTAATTTAGATCATTAAGTTTCAAGGACAGGTACATATTTCACAAAAGTAAATAGTTTTTTGATACAGTTTTATTTTTTAGGTGAGTTACTGCAATTATAAGCTCCAACATTTAGAATCATTACAATTTTGTTCAATCAGTAAACATCGACCAGATCTCTTGAAAGACAGGTGCTTTTCTTTTTTGCCATTTGAGCGATTTTTATTTAACTTTTTCTAACCAAGTTAGTTGGTTTGCTATAAATTTGAAAAAAAAAAAAGTTTCTATTTGTTCAGGTTTATGGGATGTTTGTTGTTTTTACAACAAAGTTTTTGATTCATATAAAAATAATACCTTTCATTATATTTTCAAATACAAATTTCAGTTTTCTCAGAAAGCAAATTTTAAATATTATATTCCCTATTTTATTTAAGAAAATTGAAAATAAGAATCTGAGACTTTCTTTAAAAAAAAAGAAAGAAAGAAAAATGCATTTATTTTAAGTTTTTATTTCAAATTTCATTTAAATGCATTGAATTGCTATACTTCTTTACAATGAAATTCGAACAATGAATCAGTTTCATTTACCTCGAAGAAAGCAAACATTTATCCTAGATATCAATCCTTGATACAATGATTCTTCTTTCAGATTTGGTCCTATTTATTTCATTTATTCGATTCTTATTATCCACACAAGATAAGGACTTATCGATCAAATTATATGCTAGTATCAGAGAAGAGTTTGTTTACTCCAATGATTGAACACATCTTGTTTGCTGCTTCTTTATGAGAATAAAAACTTTGTGACTGTAAGCATCAGTACTCTATCACTGATTTTTTGTTTACTAATATTCATATATTTTACTAAGCAAATGATTCCAAATTTCGTAAGAATTTTCATATTTAACCAAAAAATATCCAGATTTTGTACATATTCTAAAATATATGCTTATAAATGCTTGGTTAATTACTCTCGATAATGTGTTGTCACACTAGAATTCAACTTCACTCCTTACAAAGAACCGTACCAAATAAACACAAGATAATTTCTTATTAAAGTAAGCAATAATAAAAATATATAAAGTTCGATTCTATTTGATGACCATATTAATATAAATATTTAAGATCCAACTGTGGGTGTCTCATTAGC
This sequence comes from Argiope bruennichi, assembly GCF_947563725.1. Lineage (NCBI taxonomy): Eukaryota > Metazoa > Arthropoda > Arachnida > Araneae > Araneidae > Argiope > Argiope bruennichi. Next base: position 6,854,718 of record NC_079155.1, read on the forward strand.
AATAGAAAGTCAAATATAAAGTTTTGCCCAAAGAGTTCATTCTTAGGTATTCTAATACGCGACAAACTTAATATTTTAATATGGAGCAAAATATAAATAAAAAAATTACTTTCACCCAGGCTCTTAACAGAGTAATTATGCCTTAGTCGTAGAAATACTGTATTCAAAAAAGATTTTTTCCTAATTAAAAAAAATGAATTAAATTTAATTATTTTAATTTTTCTAAATGCTATATAAATATACAAATATGAGTATTTCACATTTCATTTGCTCTATCATTTTAAACATTTAATACATGGTTTTACTCATTAGCAAAATAACATTTTCTAAGAAAATACTCTATGACTTTAGTGCAATATATAATGTTTCATAGTAATTTTTTTAACTTTTCCTATGCTTCGCCAGGATGAGAGCGAAATAATAATTATTGATAAACGATAATATTCTTTATAAAATTCATAAAATAAACTAAATCTTTTTTTTATCATAATATCCCAAATAACAAGATGGAAAATCTTATTTAAGAATTAAATGATTGTCGATCATTATCATTCTAATTCAAATTTGATTATATATCAGTTTGCTTTTCAACGATTAACATTGCACAATGTTAACTAAAATAAAAAAGTCAACTTGGTGCTAAAATTCCTGCCCCCCCCCTTTAAAGCCTGGGAATTTTAGCAAAACGTGAGGTGTGTTAAAAAATAAATTACTGCATATGAATCTCAATTACTAGGTAATAATAAGCTGTTACTAGGTAATAGTAAACTTTTTCTAGGTAATAATAAGGTGGCTCAGGTTTAGAATTATCTTTTGTATTATTTATTGTACATAGATAATTTTCTTTATAATTTTGTATATTTTGTGCAATAAATATGATTTTTTTTATTTAGATGCGATTTTTTTTTCAATTTAAACGCCTCTTTTATTAATCTAACAATCTGCTGTTCTAACATTTGCCGTATTTATGAGAGCGCGCTTTATTAGTAAAAATGAAAGATAAATCATAAACATTCTTAAAAAAAGATGTTCTTGTAGATCACAGGAAACTATATTATAATCGAATTTGATTTAAATATTCGCAAGTAGAAACAATTAATTTTTAATTCAAATATAATGAAGAAATGCAGTTGATAATTTCTGCAACAATAATTAAAAAAATTAGTCCATAAATCCTTAATTATTATAATAAAAGAAAATTATTAATATTAATATTCCAAATATTGTTTTATAACCATAAATATCAAACGAATACAATTCATTTAACCAATTGTATTTCCTCTTCAGAAAGAATTTTTATAAAATAAAATCGTATTACAGTCTTATTATAAAAAGCTAATATCAGTAATTACTTGTAACAATAATCAAATTAAAATATATTTCACACTATTCGAAGAAATAAAATTTATAATATATCTATTATGCAAAAAATTCCTTATCTAAATGAATTTTCTCTCCGATAAATAATCGTTTGCTTTTGAAAATAAGGCCTACCCATCTTATTGAATTCATTCGCGAATCATTAATCAGTTAAATTCTTTAAAACAAGAGTTCAACATCATATTTCTTTGGAAATAAATATTAATCATGTTAGGGCGGGATCAGCAAAAGAGGATGGACTATAAACATTGAAAAATAATCAAAACACCTCAATTCTTACATAAAAATTTATAATTTTCCAAATCATTCAAAAAGTAAGGATAAACACGAATAATTTTCGATAATTTTACAGAAATGTTAGTGAATAAAATAAAAACAATTGATATATTTTTTTTTATTAAAACAGTACGATTTACATAATCTGCTCGATCGATTCTATTTAATCGAAGTTTTGAGAAAGTAAAATCATTTTTACCTCAAAAATTACTGAGAATCCTACTAAGTTTGATATAGATATAGAAAAAGACATTCTGGATTTAATTGTTGAAAAAAATATCGATTTTTTTAATGTAAAAATTTTATAATACCGCTTAAATAACTATATTTATTAATAAATTAGACGATAGGAATGAATCCATATCCTCGAGCGATGGACAAAGGACGGGATATTAAATACCAGAGTTAAAGAGATTCTCAATTTTTCAAAGTAATATACTTTATGATCGAAGTGAGCCCGCCGGAACGAAATATTACTGAAAGGTTATACAAATTCCAATAACAATCACGTGTTTACTATATCTACAATATATAAATATTATAATGCAGCTACAATTCTAATATTTATCCTAGATTTATATATCATATATTCATCATATTTTGACAATAAATATCAATTGCAATATTAAAGGCATTTTTGATAAATGTGTGACTGAATTCTAGAATCACATGCCCTTATCCTATACATATAGATTTGCTGCGAAAGAAACTATAGAATTGGTTTTTTTAATTTTTTTTATTAAGAAATGGTTTACAACTATATAAATTTAAAAAGAAAATTAAAATTTATAGTCAAACTGCTTTATGTATTTCTTTTCAAAAAGAATTGGACGAATTTGGATATTCTAGGGAGTTATATGTTGCCCCAAGTGTTTTTTTATGATAAGAAATTTAATTTATCAAATAAAACCAACACAGAAATAGTGCTGGTAGAAACGTCAAAAATACCATTATTTATTCAAAATAGTAACATATATTCAAAATAGAAAAGAATAACTCGTCTTAGAATTATTTATTACCACGCAAATTTATTAGACAAGGCATTATTAATGCTCAAATATTAAAGGTAAATAAAAAAAATGCCTTTTTGAATTTGCGAACATTTTTCTGGTAAGGATATTTATATCATTGTCTTTCTGATTAAGTACTTTACACATAAATATGTATTCAAAAATATATCTCTGTGAGTTATCCTTCTTCAACGTAACTACTTTAAATTATAAAATATAATCTGCCATGAATTATTGAAGTTCCTTCATCTCCGGTTTAAAACTTTCAAATCTTGCTCTCAGTTGTTCAAAGGCGTGGAAATCCCATACAGAAATCCCATATAGAAAGAGATCCTATTTCATGCGTCTAGACGAATCTCCGAAAAAGTATAAAAATATAGGAGATATTGAATTGAATAAAAGGCACTAAGGTTTCAAAAAATATTATGTCTTTTCCTCTTACCAATAATCGATATCCAGCAGCTTTTTTTTCCCGCAGAATTTTATTTTTCTCTTCATTAATAACTAGTCATTAAAATGTAAACTGATTAATTCAAATAACAACTTATTTATAAAATTCTGACATCATTTTACTTTCTATCTGATTGAGAAATTTAAAGGCAAAAAATAATATTAAATGTTAACATAACTTCTTAGCAAACTATGATACAATATTATTGCTTTAATTTAGTATTATTATGTTATTAAAATAGAAATAATTTCTACAAAACAACAAGAACTATAAAATTTATGTTAATTTTTTTACATTTTTAAAATCTGAGTCAAGTCAAATCTGAATTTCCTATTTGAACTAATAATTACTCAAAAACAAATGTTTTAGAAATAGATATAAATATCATGATTTCTTGTATCTTGATATATTTTCCAAAATGTTTTAGCTAGCTTAACGTTTACTTTTTGAGTTATTAACAGAGATAAAGGTTATAAAGCAAAATTAATTTTCTTAATGATTGGAATTGCTTTGAATTTATGATATTTCAACAATGAAATGTAAAAATAAACGTTAGTTCGTTCTTTAATACATTGAAGTTAGATAAAAACCATAAAAATCTTTTTTAATTTTTGTACTGCAAATTACAATCAAGTACAAATAGTCTGCTTAAATTTTTAAAATTTCTAACAGGTAGTTGCATAAAAGTTTATGCATTTTTAGCTAAAATTTATAAAATTCTAACAAATGTTGTATAAATATTTTGATTACTTATTTTCACTTCAGTGTTATTTTATAGCATTTATAATAAAAATAACTTTCAAACCTTAAGCAAATATAAAATTCCATATTTCAAAAATTTCCAACGCTTTTCAGAATATTTAGCATTTCTACTTAAAGTAAATAAACACGATAAAGGGAAAACTGCGAATGTAAGCCGCAAACTTTTAAATTTTGCAGACTGTTGTTTTGTTTATGGAAATAAGATGTTGTAAACTTCATTTGATTTAATAAAACAATAATCCTTATTTTTTTTAAATCTATGAGACATATATCTTGTTGACATCATTCACCAGTGAGTTACTATAGCAACTACTTAGAGGAAATGTAAAAAGCAGACAGAGAAAAAAGTGCAAACACAATCGAAATTTTCATCATAATAAAATTCCTCCTATTCCTCAAAGGAAGTTTTGCTTTCAAAAAGTAATATCTTTGCTTCAATAAAAATCGTTTCCCTGATGAAATTATTTATTTAATGATATTGAAAGCATTCTACAAAATTTTTATGAAAGTTTTAATAGTGATATTCTAGTTATTATTTTTATTTGATATTCTCAGTTTATGCACAGTAACTTAAACATATTATTATTATTTCAAATTAAAAATTATATAATAAATGCAGAATGTTTACGTTTTTTATTGGTGAAACAAAGTATATAAGGTTAAAATATAATAATATAAAATATAAAAAGCACGTTAAAATATAACACGCAAATTAAAAATAAATAAAAACTTTATAAATGAAATAAAGATCATTGTTACAAAGAACTTTTTAAAAATAAATTTTCATTTCAGTTCAGAATTTTACCTTTCAGTAAACATTATTTGCTTATATTCTGGCTAATAAAATTTTGAAAATTTTATTTGGTTTTAAAAACAATTTATTTTGTATCTAAAAAATCACAATTTACTATAGTAACTTCTTTTAAGAAATATAAAGTACAAAGGGGAAAAATGCGGCGAAAATCGAAATTTACATGAAATTAAAATGAAATGAATTCGGTGCATTCATGATTTTAATTTTCAATAGATATTATTTGCTTGTCTTCTGGCCTTAAATACTGTCAAAAATATTTATTTATTTAGCTAAAAATGTCTTCTCTGATTTATCAACATATGAGACTAAAAAATGTTTTAAAATATATTAGCATTCTGGAGCTAAATGGAAAATAGAACTTTAATAAAAAAAATTGCTTAGACCTCTTAACAATTACTTCAGAAATTATGAAGAGCTTAAGAAACTTGATCAAAAGGAACAGAAATTGAAAAAGTTGCAATCTGGTGATAACCCCATGTGATCGTTTCTGTTTGCATTAATTACTGCTTCCTGCATATGTGTTTTTCACTTTTCAAAAATGGGTGGAATCATTTTATTGACAACTATCTATCGTTGCTCATAACAAGCAAGATTGTTTATGCGAGATTAATCCAGTAAATAAATTTTCTTGGAATTAAGCGCAAAAAGCATGGAACTAGTGACTCGAATAGATACTGCAATCAACAAGTTACATTTCAACAAATTCGCCATTTTCATTGAGGCAGTACGTTATTTCATCAGGATTCATGTCCTGTAGAAAAATGTTTTCGCTATAGAAATCAGTGCACATTCGATTGTCTAATCCATAGGCGCCAGTATGACATTCGATTCTTTCCATAAAGTCTTCCAATGGTTTCGGTAAGCAAAGACCGGAGTTATGTGGAAAAATGATTGCGGTTCACTAAAATGCGCTGGTTCACCTGATGTACTTCATATCATTTAGTAAATGATTTAATTCCTATTATGTTCAGAATCATAGATATGGCGACAATCTTACACTAATTAATTTAATCAACTTCTTTCCCATGGCATTCATTAGAAATTTACAGACATAACATTGTAATTAGTGGAGAAAGGAAAATAAGACAACGTTTTCAGCCCCTGCAAAACAAGAATGAAGGGAAGTGTCGATGACCTCTACCTTATGGTCGCCACGTCCTAAATCGGCCAGACATCGTACTAGTCTTTATCCTATCATCTAATGTGACACAGGAAACTTACTTTCTAGACGAGTCTCTTTTTATTACTTGTGAATGTTGGTAAAATATTCATCTGTCCTTTCAGTCTGTGTCCTCAGCACTCAAATGAATTTTATGGAAAGAACTACCATTTTAATGATAATTTAGATAATAGATTATTTTATTTTGAATTAATTGTTTATAACCATCATGAACCAATTAAAGCATTGACTTATTTTTTGAAGCAAAAAGCTCATGCGTTATATATTAACCTAAATAAATAATTTAAACGATTTTCTTTTGCACTAATGACGAACTATGTCAATATATTTAGTAATATGATTTAGTGAGTAGATATTTGGATTTGAAAGCATGGTAATGATTATATAAACATGTATCTGTTTATTTCAAATTCAATTATACATATTGGCAAAATAAAAATACTAGAGACAAAATTAAAACAGAAGCAAAATCATTATTTGCTTTAGATAATGATATGTTTGATAATGATACAGATGTTTATAAATATGAATTTAAATAGTCAAATCTTGTCAGCTGTTTTAAAAAACAGAGTTTTTATGTTTATATAACATGAACTTATAATACAAGGAAATATCTATTTTTAAAAAAGTTATAAGAAATTCTGCTGTAACTTTTAAATATTCTTAGAAAAATATATGAATTTATATTAATTATAATTATGGAAACTTGCATTAATGCATAGGCAATGCTTTTATTAGAAGGGATACATTTTTATCTTTCCTCTAATGAAGTTGCTTACCTTACACATTTATGGTGCTAATAAAAGTGTTCATGATGAAACTTAGTTGACTTGACATTTTTAAAAATGAAAGTAAATTTTTCAGGTCACAGTAATTTTAACTCCTTTCTTACAAAAACTAGCTCAACAGAGTGCTTCTCATGGCGAGACGATCTTAGTTAAGCCTTATTTAAGACAGAATAATGAAGACACGCTCGTGAAATATAATTTAGGTTGCTAAGTTGTATTAAGCAGCACTCAGTAGCTTAAATAAAACTAAATTTTCACTCATAGCATTTCTTCGTAACATCATTTTACTTTTCAATATTTTTGAAAAAATAATCGGTGCATTATTTTAACGAAATAAAATTTTCCTTTTGGAAAATAAAGCTAGATTTAGAAGAATATATAAATGCATTATTCCTTATCGTGAAAAATTCTAATATAATATAGTATAATTTATAATTTGTGTATAAATTCAAAGTATTTAAATTTTAAGCTTCTAATTAATACAAATATTAACAGAAAGATCGGTCAAGGATATGATATAAAAAAGAGAAATTCTATGAGGAATGTAAAAATTTCTGTTACATATTTCTTTTAAAAATATTCATATACGTATATTTTTTTTATTATTAACATATTTAAAATGATTCATTGATATTTGTACTTATATATGTTCATAGATTTCTAATATAAAGAATGCGTCATAAATTTATGGAAATTTCAAAAATTCATAATAAATAAGCAAGGCTAAGATAAATATTTCAATTTGCACGAATATGAACAGAGGAACAATGGAATTTTTTTCCGATAAGTTAAAAAAAAAAGAAAAAAGAAAATAACCGAAACTTGGCAACTGAGACGTTTAATGCAAATCAGGTTGGGAATAAAGGCTTAAAGAAACCTAATCTCGTTGAATAGAGTACTGAATTTAATACGAGGGTTTGGAAGCGCTAAATTCAGTGGATCGTCCACAAAGTGGCCGATTAAACCCGAGTACGAACAACTTCTTTGTTGCTAAAATTGTCTTGGTAGAATTGGCAACCGTAGTGAGATATCAAAGAGGTGTTCTAAATTTTGGGGAAGTAAAGGGTATTCAGGAATCGTCGATTTGGCGTATTCTGCGTACAAAATTCCGGATTTATATTCTTAGAAAATACAGGTACTTCACCAGTTAGTGCGGAAGGTACAGATGAACAACTAACTTTGCTACGTCGGAGCAAATGGAATGTATCTTATTATGATTGCCGAACTGACGTTTTATGATCGGTTTATGATTGACGAATGTTTTATAATTGACGAACTAGCTTGTCATGCGAACAGATAAAGTATATTTTTCACTGCATGGTTATGCTATTAGTTGATGTATAACTAAGCGCTAAAAATTCATACACTAAATGTATAATTCTTGTTCTAATTAAATGTAAGCTTAATATTGGAAAAAAAGATTTACTATTTTATAATAAAAATAATTTAAACAAAGAATTCTGTATGATAGCATTTTTTTGGATATTTACTTCAAAAAACAAAAATTGCCTATAATTGTACATAACAATAATATTTTTTTTTCATTAACAGATAAAGCAACTGTTTCGATAGCATTTAGTTATATATCAACTTTAAAAAAATAAATTTGTAATTATAATTACTATAGCAAAAATTTAGATCAAATAAATAAAACCGATTGTAACTGTAACAAAGAAAGTTATAAAGATTTTATAGATGTGGATAAAGGTCAAATTATTACAGATAATTTGAAAATTATTGATTCCAGCTCTTTAAGAGAGTTAATGGAAAGAGGAAATAAATTTAGATTAAGAGAAAAAAATAAACCATAATAAAATCTTAATTTCTATTGGTAAAGATTTGGATATTTTTATTGCTAAATTATCTAGAAAATACCATTGACCTGCGGACGGTTTCAGAGAAAGGAAAGTTAGAATTTTAGAGGAAATTAAAACAAAAATGAATAAATATTGACATATCTAAAGAAGACGGGATTTATTTTAGCAAAACAGAGGCAAAAAGAAATTAAAAAATTTAAAGAAAAATTTGTTATCATAGTAATAGAAAAATCAGCAAATAATTTCTGTTTAATTTGTAAATATTATTATAAAGAACTATTAATTAATGAATATAACTCTAATGCAACTTATATTTTAAAGAATACGCTGAAATAGGAATTAGATAAAAGAATCCTAGCTTCCGCGAAAAAAACCAAAATTAAATCTTGCTCTCTAAACCATCCTTATTTCTTCCCAACAGTTAAATTTCATAAAAAAAAAAAAAACATTAAAATTTAGATTCGCGACTTGTAGCATTGGCAGTTATAATTACTATACGGGAAAACTTTTCTTTAAATATACAAAAGTATCCTGGACAAAATCAAAGATAAAGATAACTTTATAATAATAATTAATAGCTACAAAGAAGTTTTGTAAATTCTTAAAGATAGCAACATTAATAAACTTAATACTTATGATTTTGAAAATTTTTACAGCAATCTGCCTCATGAAAAATTAATAAATGCCTGTACTTTTATAATTGAGGAATATTTCAATGAAGGAGTTATTACTAAAAATAACTTTCTAGAACTATGTAATTTTAATATTGGTGAAAAATACGTTTTTAATGAAATTAATTTTTATAAATAAGTAAAGGGCAATCAAATAGGAAGAGCTTTCTTAAGTGCTTTAGCCAATATTTTCCTACATTACTATGAAAAAAAAATTAAATATAATTTTATAAACGGTTGGAGGTATGTTGATGACTCACTTTTGATAAACTTAGATAATACCAATATTGTGACTAATTGCCAACCAAAAGAATTAATTCGAACAGAAACAAATAAAAATCAATTTGAAGCTATCTTTCTGGATTTAAAAATCGAAATTGCAAATGATAAAACAATAGTTGGTATCTGTGATAAAAGGGAAAAATTCAACTGTGAAATAACGAAACTTTAAAATTATCATTCTAACCTAAACTCCAAAATTTTCAAAAATTTAATTTTCTCACAATTCAAGAGGATTAAAAGAGTTTGTAATAACTAAATTTCCTATTTTGAAGCAACAAATAATCTCATTAAAAATTTAACTAATAATGAATTTCTCAGAAACTACTGCAGTATTCATATTTTAATAAAAAGAGATGATTTGGGATTAATCCCTTGCCTAAAATAAAAATACACTTTCCGTTGCATATTAACTAACTCAATAGATGGCGCTGAGACTCCAATTATTTTTACCTTGTTATTTAATTATTTTCTTTGTATGGCGGTAGCAAAAACAGCATAAGACGCGGGGAACAAGAATGAACAATATGGGACACTTTTTGTTAAATTTTTTTTTACCTTCTGCTGGAATCTTCTTTCCTTTTTGTTTTAATAATTGGTTACGAGAGTTATTATATAGTTTATTTTATGTTAATTAACTAACTCTTAATTTATTGTTTGTTTTGTTGTTTTTTTCTGTAAAAAATGGTGTATCTCTTAGGCCCTAATTTCTGGGGATTTTCGGGTCACGAGGGGTCAATACTGTTAGACTAAAGTCAGATTCCTCACAGAAAAAATCCCTTATTTTGAATCCCTGCCTGAGGGTGACCCTTGAGAAAGTCTTCAGGTCGGATTCTTATTTTATTTGGTTTAATTTTGATTCTATTTTTCCTATTAACTTGGTATTTATTACTAATTAGTCTAGATTCATCCGTGTTTTAGTAGTAACTGTATTTGCGCTCTCTAAATACAATAATACTTTTTTTTGTTTTTTAATTTTCTTAGTTTGATTCCGAAATAATTTTTAGTTTCGTCTCCAAAATAATTTTAATTTTAGATTGTTTCAGAAATAGATTTTAATTTCATAATTCTTAGATTTTTTATTACTATATATATATATACTTATATAAAGCTCAATGTGTGTGTGTGTGTGTTTGCGCTGTACAGGCCAGACCGTTTGACCTACAGCTACCAAATTTGGTACATGTATACCTTGGAAGTCGGGAATGTGCACCTCGGGTCCCTTTTTTTGAATTTTGAATTATTAATTAAAAACTAACTTTCCCGCCAAAAAATCTTTTCATTTTCCCCACCGCCAAATGAGTAAGGCTTCAGTTTTTTTTTCTTTCACGCTAATGAGCATAGGGTTAAAATTTTTCGGCCGATTATTTCAAACGGTTCTGTTTATTTTCTTAATGTTTGACGGATTTAAAATTGAACATTGCTAATTAATCGATCTTTCAGATTTATTCTGAAGTACTTTTGAATTAAAATAAAACAGAATAAATTAAATTAAAAATTTCTAAACTGCATAGCGTTACCTCAACTAGCGTAGAAAAATTCACGCATTTGCGTTACCGTAATTGGCGATAAAAATTCACGCATGCGCATTGTGTTCTGGTTGTTGACATCTATTATCAACGGATTATTTTTAGGTTAGTTGTATGCTTTTGTAATTAAATTATATTTATGGTAGTTATATATTTTTTGTATATGCTTATAGTTTTAAGTACATCGTTTTTTAAGTAGATTTTTTTAACCTGTTTACAACCGATTATTGTAAACGATTCGCTTTATTTTCTTAGTGTTTGACGCATTTAAAATTAAACATTCTTAATTAATCGATCTGCTCATGATGAATCTGAGAAAATTTTGTTGACAAATTCTTGAGTTATTACATAAATTAAGAAAGATATTCTTTAGTGCCCATAAAGTTTAGAATCAGTGATTCTCTTTTCAGTAATCATATTGTAAACAAATGCTTTGTTTCAATAAAATAATATTATTATATTAATTACAGATTAATCTTTTCCACTTTATTTTAAGGCATAAATTCTAAGGGAGCTAACAGAAAATTAGAGAGATACATATTACGTTATGACTGAAGGCCTTTATAATATTATGAGTGAATTATATGACTATCGAAATTTGAAGTTTTAAAATGTTTTGATGAAGAATCTATTAAAGTAAGAATTGCATAAAATATTTAATTATTAAAATTTTAACGAACATGAAGATTGGCGAACCGGCTGGTCGCCAAAGGCAGCTAGTATATGTAGAGACATGTTAACTCTGGCTCGAAAAACAGGCCTCTACTAATCGGATTATATATCAAATCAAATATCTCTCACAGGCCCTAGGAGAAAGCCCGGTTGAGATTAATGCTTGGAGATGGCTCATATTACAAGGATCACACACTAATTTAACATAAACGAATTTAATGAACTGGACGAACGACTGGGCCGCTTCACATCGATGAACGCTATTACAGTACTGAATACAATTTTAATGGTGGGAATCAGATAGCTTCTTATTGGCTGTTGAGTGATGACGCGAGGGCCGCAAGGATGACGGTCCATACACCACAATCGGCCGTCCTGATGAATTTGACGTCCAAGTCAATCTGAGAAAGAATCTGAAAAACTAAAAAAGAAAATTTTAGATTTTTGCAAAACAGAGAAAAAAAGTAGGTGCTTTATGCAGTTGTAGACCAAGGCTTCATATAATCTGCTGCTGTAGAGGTATGGTTGGGGCCTTCATGGATTCCCACTTTCTCCACTAGGTACCTCTCGTGTGGCTTCTTCGCTGTGATGCGATAGGGACCATGGAACTTCGGGCGAAGCTTCAAATCACTGCCGAATTGGGTCATCTGTATGGCCACTAAGTCACCTGGATTATATTGAGTAGCTTTCTTCCTGTGCTTGTTGTAAGCTCTTTTATTCTCTTCTTGAAGGTGCAAGATGTTCTGTAGCGTTTCTTCACGAATGTCCTCGCGAATGTCGATGATCAGTTGCTCATATTCTTCCTGTAGGATGTCAAGAATTTTCTGGTCTTTTTTATGCCTCATTTGAACACCGATCATGAGTTCGAAAGGAGTAAATTTTGTACTCCGTGGAGCAGTAGAGTTAAATACACGTTGTGCTGCTTGAACATGAGTGTACCACTTCTTGATTGAAAATTTGGTAAGCAATGGGAAAAGAGTTCCATGAACCCTTTCCACCTGTCCATTTCCTCGAGGTATTCCTGTAGTAATTTGAATGCGATTTATATTTTGATTCGCACAATAGTTTGTGATTTACTTGGAGGTAAATGCGGAACCTTTATCCGTGATGATACGCATGGGATTTCCGAACACTGCTTCCTGCATCATTTGCAGTGACATCTTTAACAGGATATAACCAAAGAAACTTTGAGAATGCATCTATCACGCTGATAATATGATTGTAATTTTTATTGGTTGACACTAAGGGTCCAATAAAGTCAACATGGTAAGTACTTAGAGGAAAGGTTTCCTTCGCAAACGGTTCTAAGAACCGTTCAGGTTTAGCATGTTTTCGGTTGACTAGGATGCATTCGACACAGTTCTGTATTACCGATTCAATACTTTTTTGCATATTAGGGAAAAAATAGTCTCGTTCGATAATGTTTTAAGTTTTCTCCACGGCGAAGTGCCCTTTTGAATGCTCGTTCCTAATTATTTCATGTTTCATTAGTTCAGGTATTACAAGCAAACGACGGTTGTCCTGACATTTATATAAAATGTTATTTTGTACCACGAAATCAACTTGGTTGTTATCTTTACATAGTTCTTTCATTTTTTTTGTATTCATCTGACATCTGTGCCATTCGTACTCGCGTTGTTAAATCATCACAAAGTGCAGTCATGATTGTTGGGTATCTACTAAGTGAATCAACGTGACGTATTTGACTGCCTGAGCAATGTATTATCTCATAATCAAAATATTCGAGGAATAAAACCCAACGCGCTATTTTAGGAATTAATTCTTTTTCAGTAATAGTCTGTTTGAACGCAGAGCAGTCAGTGACAATTTTAATTTTAGTTCCTAAAATGTAAGTACGGAATTTTGTTAATTATTTAATAATAGCTAAAACTTCTAGTTCATAGCTCGATAAATTTTCTTCCTGAAGTGTTTTTTTACTCATATAAGCTATGGGATGTAAATTATCGTCGTCAGCTTGAAGAAGGATTCCACCGTAACCTAATTTGGAAGCATCTGTATGGAGTTCCAGTTTGGAACTTGGTTTGTGCAGATGTAAAACTGGATCTTGCGAAAAAACTCTTTTAAAGGTCTCAAACGCTTTTATTTGAGGCGAACAGAATTCAAATGTTACATCATTTCTAAGTAAATCGTTTAGAGGTCTAGCTATTAAAGCATAATCTTGAATGTACTTTCGAAAATATCCCGTTAAACCCAAGAAACTTTGGATTTATTTTCCATTACATGGTTGAGGAAAATTTAGTACTGCTGAAGTTTTTTCAGTTGATGGCCTAATTTGGCCTTTTTCGATTACTTGACCAAGAAAGTTAATTTTTTTTGGATTTAACTGTAGATGTGTAATAATGCTATGTGTAAGATGCATTCCAATTTTTGAATACCTTCAGAAATGGTTTGGGAGGGGATAATAATATCCTCCAAGTAAACAATTAAAGTTCCGTCATGCATTAATTGTTGAAAAATTACTTGAATGTAACGTTGAAACATAGCAGGTGCATTCGTAAGTCAGAAACAACATTTTTTAAACTGAAATAATCCTTCATGGCTAATAAAAGCCGTGTACTTTCTGCTGCCTGGAGTCAAATCAATATGAAAATAAGCATTTTTGAGATCTAATGTGGAGAAAATTTTGGTTCAGTGTAACTTATCAAAAATATCTTCTATATTTGATAGAGGAAATTAATCTTTGATTGTTTATTTTTTATTCAGAAAACGGAAATCAATACACAGTCTGGGTTCGCGATTTTTGTGTTTCAATAAGACAATTGGAGACGCATAATCAGAATAGCTTTTTTCAATGATACCCTGGGCAAGTCATTCCTCGATTTGTTTTGTAACTTGTTTTTCTATGGGAGCAAGTCTACGAACTGGTGAGGTCACAGGGATGTCATCAGTTAAAATAATAGACATTTGCAAATCTGTAGTATAGATTTTATTTGGAGAGTAATTTGAAATTAAATTAATTACATGATCTTTCATATTTTTATCAAATAAATACCCTATATCAAAATCATTCTCAGAGTAAACATTTAAAACATTTGTGCATACTTCCTTCACTAACATTCAGAATTTACATCAGAAAAACTCTTTTCAAAACAAGTGTCAGTTATTAAATTAACATTAACAAATTTATCTTTACTCAAAGATATATCATCACTCTGTAAATAAAATTCAGAGTCAGCATTTTTTTTCGAACAAGTAGTAATACTTTTATTTTCATTTAGAAGAGAAGTTGAATTATTATCATTTTTTATACAACAAGTAGAATGAGAAGAAATATGTTTTGTTTCTTTTTTATTCTCAGGGATTAATTTATTCGATTCGTTTCCGGTATCAAGGTATCAGAAGAAATTATGCAACGTTCGTATTCTTTTTCACTTGATGACTCACGCTCGGATTTATTTTCAGAAACGCATTCAGTTGTAGGATTTTTATTGGAAAGAGTATTTTTAAGATCTAAATAGCTATTAGATGGTATAATACATTCAAAAGAAATATTTGTATCTGCAGCTGCTAAAACTTTTTTCGCTTCTAATTTTTTTTAATCAAAATGACTAATATCAATCGCCACTAACGGAAGACTGACAATTGAACTATTCGTTAATTTAATTTTTGTGCTACGGCCTACATAATTTAATTTCTTTACGTAATTAGAATTAATAATCATTAATAAGTTTCCGCTATCAACCAAAGCTTTAATAGGAACGCCGTTTACAATAATATCTTCCATTATTCCAATTCAGCGATTATTAACTCTTGTGGAATTTCATTTGATTTAAACATGGAGTTTACAGGATTTTAGTTATGGGATCTTCCCTGATTGTTATGTTGTCTAGCATCAACATTTTGGGGACAGAATTTTATTAAATGCGATGTAGAATTACATTTAAAACAAGTTTTCCTATCAACATTTCCATCGTATACATGACCGTTATTTTGGCGGGAATTATTGACGATCGACCTTGAGCTGTAGTCATGTGTATTTCTGTTCTCTTCCCAAAACAAACTTTTGTTTTTTGGGCGGAAGTATATGTCCATTTCTTTCGCTAATGTCAGCGGTTTTAACCAGTCTGAGCCTTGTTTGATCAAAATGTACTCGGATGTGTCCTCAAATTAGTTCACAAATGGTCGCAAAATCTTTCACTTTTCTTAGTTCTAAATAATATTCTAAATTCGCTTTTAATCTTGAGACGAATTGCACGTGATTTTCTCCTTTAAATCTTTTGGCGGCTTGAAAGTAATCTCAATATTCTTTAGCAGATGGTTGGAATTCTCTTAACACCATTCTTTTGATTTCGTCATAATCTTTTATTTCGCTTTCGTTCGCGTATAACAAAACATGTCGGCATTTCTCGCCTAACAAATTTAGAAGGACTTCAGCTTTGTATTCACTTTTAACTTGTTTTGTTTCGAAAGCACGTTCTAAAATATTGAAAAAAACAAATTGAAATTTTCTGATTCAGTTGATATTGGCATTGTCAATGTGCGGATGCTTTTAATTATTTGCTCGATGGACTCCGCGTGATTTTCTGGAGGAGGTCCGTTAGGACTACTTATTACGGTCGCTTAAACGTTTCTCATACTTTCTTCATGAGCTCAAGTTAATTTTAATTTTTCTTCAAACTGTGTTTTCTTTTTGCCTCTATTTTTTCGCGTTCCTCTACAGTTCAGATAATAATATCTTTAACACACTCCAAATCATCTTTAACCGCTAGGCTATTTTCTATAACTTGTTTAAGCTGCACAATATTTGTTTTTTCCGGAACTACCTCACCTATAGCTTCAGCGACAATAATTAAATCTTTCTTATTTGTATTTTTAAACATTTTGAATATGCCTTTATTTTTCCTAATAACAAATGCTAATATAATAACTATAATAATAATGCTAATATTTCTTCAAAACAGAAACTTCTAAAATAAACACATTCAAACAGTTTCTTTTTCTTGAAAAAGTCATTTTCAAATATACAAATCTTAAAATAAATGCTTGCAAGATTCTTTATTCAAAATGATATAGTAAATTCTCCTACCTGTTCTTCTTCAATTATATCCGTTGAGATAATATTCTGCAGGAACTTCGCAATTTGCCGGCCACTGCCGAACCGAAGATTTACTTGAACAACTTTGCCGGCCACTGCCGAACCGAAGACAAATTGACGAAAACTAATGGTGAAATTTCCGTATTCTTACCTGATCGAAGATTAATTTTTTCTATTTCCGAGGTCATTGCATCCAGGACCGAGCCCCCACATGTAGAGACATGTTAACTCTGGCTCGAAAAATAAGCCTCCTCTAATCGGATTATATATCAAATCAATTATCTTTCACGGGCCCTAGGGGAATGCCCGGTTGAGATTAATGCTTAGAATTGGCTCATATTACAAGGATCACAAATGAATTTAACATAAACGAATTTAATGAACTCGACGAAAGGCTGGGCTGCTTCGTCGCTACATCGATGAACGCTATTACAGTACTGAATACAGTTTTAATGGCGGGAATCAGATAGCTTATTGGCTGTTGAGTGATGACGTCAGCATGAAGCTCCGTACACCACACACACACACACATATATATATATATATATAGACAAAAGTAATAAAATCAAGTTAATAGGAAAATCAAATTAAACCAAATAAAAAAAAAAGAATCCGGCCTGAAGACTTTTTCAAGGATCACCCTCAGGCAGGTATTCAAAAAAAAGGGATTTTTTTCTGTAAAGGAATGTATACTAAATAGTCAAATAATGATTTCTCGTGGCCCGAAAATCCCCTGAAATTAGGCCCAAGAGATATACCATTTTAACAGAAAGGAAAATACAAAAAAACACACACATTAAATTAGAAGAATATATCCATTAACAAGCAAAAATACAATAACAAAAATGCCATATAATAGCACTCAAACCAATAATATAAACAAAAAGGAAAAAACATACCAGCAGCAGGCAAAGAAATTTTAAGCTATTGAGTGTGATTCGCGCTTTTTTAACACCCCCAAGCTAACGCATTGAAGGTAGAAAACAATAGTAGAGTGAAATAAAAATATAACTTTCCTTGTATATTAGATCAGTCAATAGATGACGCTGGGACCCTACAATTGTTCCCGGTCACGTGTCGATTGCATACTCGTGTTGACCTTGAACAAGGGCAACGGAAGGATCACTTTCACTCGCCATGTGGAAATGCTAGCGCATCATTTTTACACAGCTTCAGTTGAATTAATTAAACAGAAAGTGGAATTGTATCAGAAAATAAGAGAATGAAATTACTATGGGCTAATTCATTTGCTTTAAATTAAGATTTTGAAATATCATTATATATATATATATATATATGCATACAAGATCTTCAGAAAAAAATCGTTATCGTCCAACTTATCCAGAGGAGAATTTAGATAGTTAATCAGAGGTATGACATCGGGATTCTGGGAATAGTAAGAAAAGGGCTCGAAAACTCGAAATTTTAAAATGGGAATGTGCACTTTTTGCCGTCGCAAAACTCTCAGCGAATGCGGAAACTATAAATAGCTTTAAAATGGTACATGCATTACGAAAATAAATAATAATAAAAGAAAAGAAAACAGACATGGCGTCCTTCCTCAATGGCACGACAGCCCTGGGTGGGCCAATGGCCTTCTCAAGGATTTTCTTCCAGGCTTCTCTTTTCTTGGCCATGGTCTTCTTGTTAATCACTCTTAAAGTGGCGAAGACCCCTTCTAGGCAATCAATCCACCTGAAGTTTTGTCTACCCCTAGTTCTTGTTCCAGTGGGCTTGACCAAGAATATTTTCTGCTTAATATGCTACCTGCTCATTCTAATAATGTGGCCAGCCTATTTATTCCTTTTGATATTTATGTATTTCACGACGTCAGGTTCTTTGTAGGCATGGTAAAGTTCTAAATTTGAGGATCTGTGCCAAACGCCATCAACTTGTATTTCTTCAAAAATAACTCTTATTGTTTGAAGACACGGTATACAGACACACAAAAAAAAAATGTCTGAAGACAGAAAAAACACACACGATCGAGTGCTAACAGAGAATACTTGCATACGACAGAAGCAAGACATTAATCGTTGATGACAACACAAATCGGGGAAAAGTAAACGTTTACTTTGATAATACTTTTCCAAACGGGTGTCATCACAGATAATTGCAAATCGTATGCGGAACACTGAGGGCAATGAAATCAAATGTAACACCGCAAGATGGATGCTTGCAATCTCATGCCCGAAGAAGTCCAAAATAGAGCAAAGTTTGAGAATTGCACATGTATCTTGTGATAACCCTGAGGTACTTAAGATATGAGTGATCGTATTAATATGAAATTACGAGTGAAACAAAGCGCGGCTTTCGCTCTATTATTTTATTGTTCATTATGTTATGTAATTCCATTGCATCTATTCAAGAACAGTTGGTCCTCCAGAATTGGTTTATCGGTGGTGCAACCAGCTCCTTCGAATTTCTTTATTAAATCATGTAGAACTGGGGGAATACATACGCCTCATATCTTTGTTGGTTTCGATAGAAAACGCGCAAGCCTCTGAGACATTCATCCTGTTTTGATAACAGAGTTTCATCAATCCACCATGAAATTTTAACAGGTAGAGTGATTTTAACGGCATTTGCGGCATCCTGACTGAAGAACCAGCATTACCATCCTACACCCTATTCGTTCTTTTTGTCTTTTATGTACGGAAAGGACTTTACTAGGCATTATTTGGAGCTGATACTTGATTTTTAATATTCGTAAATTCACACTGAGAAAGTTATTATTTACCTATATAATCTCTGGTAAATTTCCCTGCCCTGATACTTCTCTCGAAACAATTAATTATATAACGGCAATTTGCGATTGATAATGAAAATTAATGAAATGCTTAGATGAAAGCCTTTGCTAATGGCAAAAATATAATTTTAATTCAATTATAAGGTATTGGTTGAAAAAAGTGTGAAACTGTTTGAATAATAATTGTATTCAAAATTATTTTCCTACAATAGTACACATAATTAAAATAATCACACGCTACAGAAATACAATTACTGAAAACTTCTGAAAGTTTAATTGGACTCACAAGTCAGGCATGTCTCAATTGATGTAACTAAGAATGTTTGTACCAATTAAAAAAAATAATTTTCCCATAATATTCTAATAATACAAATATTCCATCCAATAAACTTATTTTTATATATTTCTGTGCAATAATATCCGAATAATAAATAGATTTTTATAATAATAAAAAAAAAAATCCAAAATTTGTTTAGAAAATTTTTATGTTAAATGACATTGATATTTAAAAAAAAAAAAAAAACTTTATGTACATTAAAAATGAAGTTTAGTACTGGAAATTATATATTCATGTTATATTCAATTCGGAATAATTTTATTCAAAAATTTATTTTCTTTGTGGATATGAACTTGAAGATCATAGAATAACAAAATATATTCCATTTATATAAATATATAAAAATTATTTTTGGTGTTTTATTATGGAAACTGTTTATGCTTTTTATCTAAAACGAATTTTTCGTAGTGTATAATATTTACTTGAAATAAATTTTTTTTAAAAAAAGTCCCTTTTACATATAAATCAAATTTCAGTCATATTTTCGCGGAAGGAACTTTCAGTTTCTTACGATGTAACAACTATTAGTTCGTGCTGCCATCTATTGAATGAAATAATTCCGAATAGAAATATGAACTAACATCTATAAAACCTGATATTATTCTGTAACAGTTTCAATCTCTACGGAATTTCTTGAAAATATTTTCTCTTCAGGACTAATAGTGGAAAATTAAAATGAAAACTGATCGTAATTTAGATTCTTAAAATTCAAATCGGTATGTCAAATTTTAAATAGATCAACTACATATCATTACAGCAATTGAAAATGTTTTAAAATTACAGTTATTTAATACTTTCAAATGACAAATCTGTAATTCGAGGAAATCAAAGAGTTTATACATTAAGCAATTAAAAAAACATGGCTATAAAATGTATATAAAAATCTGATACCTAATTTGTAAAATTCAACGATTCAAAAATAACGATATGCAAAACAATTGTTTCGTGTCGCCATCTAACCACTAATGTTACAAACACATTCTGTACAATATTTTTGATAGTTAATTTATTCATTTTTTTTAAAAGATCGTTATAGTAAAATGCGTGAAAAATATTTTTCTAGAAAAGGAATATTAAATATACCAAAAGATGAAGTTATATATATATATATATATATATATATATATATATATATATATATATATATATATTTAGAAAATACTGCGTAATTTCGAACCGGATTTTAATCTCCTAAGTATATTATTTTAATAATTTCAGCAAGAAGATAATAATATAAGTACTTAATAAATCACACGATTTTCAGATGTTGATAAACCTGGATAAAAAATATTCCAACATTTTAAAATATTTTAGCATAACAACAACTTAGTTATACAAAAACGATACATTTGTTACAAGGAAATAATAATAAAAAATACCAAAAATATTTGCAAATTTAGAATTTTTTATATTTTTTTTTCTTGATAATAAATGGAATAAAATTTCGTATTATTTCAAATCATAATTAAGCGTGAAATTCAGTATTCCATTTTTTTTCTGGCCAATTCTTACAGTAGAAATAACAAACAAAAGTTCATTTATCAGCACTCTTTTGAAAACCCAATAGCACTAAGTTATTGTTTAATATATATGGTATTGCATAATATTTACTATATTGTACGGTAAATAGGAAATAATATATTATTGTTTCAATAATGCGTAAAGTCTAGAGTGGTGTATATTCTCCGCATTGTCATTTTTTAAAATGTTTGATGCACAGTAATAATCGCATCTCCTCTACCTCACTTGCCTTAACTTAACGCACTGCTTTAGAAACTTCTGCTTCCTTCAGTTTCAATATTTTCAGTTGAGCAAAATATGTAAAATTTCAGAGAGATGACACCTCTTTCGGCAAAAAATAAATAAATGAATGAATAAATAAATATATATAAAAAATTAAAAAATAAATAACAAAAAATTTTAAAAAATATCATGATCGTGAAATTTTAAATTAATTAAGAAAATGAAGAATTTCCAGCATAAATAAAAAGGATTTAAAACAAATATTTGTAATGTTTTAATTTCTGTTAAAATTTTTATAACGGTTAGCAAATTATTTTGAGAAGCTTTTACTGATATATTCTGATGAATCTGAGGGTAGGTATCGGTGTGAAAATATTTGTCTGCAACTTTTATAAAGTAATAAATATTTTACATCCAGTGCCATTCTTTTAGAAATCAAGATTTAATTATATATTTAAGAAGTTTGGAAAGATTTCTTCTTTAAAAATGCCTGTCGCATGACTTACATTTAGAGAATCGTATCTCTCCTATAGGTAGATATATTTTAACTCATTTTTCTTCCTAATATTAAACTTCAGAATAAACAATGGTTTCAACATCTGAATCTTAAGAAAAAGCTGTACGATCGAATTCCGTTTCAAATGACAAGTTGAAATTCGAATTTATATATTTTTGTGATGTTCAGACCTTAAAATATGACTCTATTATATATAATATATATTTTAGCATTTACCGATAACATTTTTTTTATTAAATAGTGTCGAACTTATCTGTACTATTTTGAAATTGAAAGTTTTAATGAACATTAGACAACATTTGTGAAATATTTTTTTCGTTATTATGCATAGAGGTATAGTTTGATTTCCTAATGTAAGTAAAAAATTGCAAAAACTCTAAGTAGATTTTTATTTATAAGATCATTTTAAAGCATATTTTAAAAATGATTTATCGTCTAAAGTAAATACAGTATAATTTAAGGAGAATAGATGTATGTTTATTGGAGAGATATTGTCTATTTGTGCAGTTTTGAACTGCTGTCAAATTATTTTTAATGACGGACTAAGATCCCTGAGGAATGAATTATTTATTGATTGTATAATTATTAATATTGCAATAATTATTATTTATATTATGTATGGTTATTAACTAAAATTGAACAACACAAACAAATATATAGAGTTTATTGTTATATACAAACAAATATATTGAGAATATCAAGTTATGCACCTTCGTCACCTACCTTATAAAAGTCTTTCTGACGAATGTAAATGTAATCTGTTTTAAACTTCTATTAAAAAATATACATTTCTGTTGTTTGTAACCTTTATGATAAAATGATTTGAAATGTACGAAGTAAGAAATTATAAAGTTAATCAATCAAATACGTAAAAATGTTAATAATCAAATTTTTTTTTTTATTTCCCAAATGTTTACTATAGATAATTGTTCTACTTAAATGAAATATTTTAACAATTATCTGTTCATAACCCCCCCCCAATGTGGAACTAAGTTAACCAATTTTGAAATAAATTATGATTAATAATTTTAATTGCCATTAACTATGAGAACAATATATTTGAGTACCTAATTTCCCATGTTGATTGATTATAGTAACCGTCTTGACGTTTGTAGATCATCCATTTAATCATAATCCTGCAAGCCAAGCTGGAAATATGTATATTATTTCCAGGCGTATATACGATTACGTGATGAATGGTTCGAGAAATTCAATACAAACTAGTAGTGACATCATGACAAAATGGGTAAACCCAGATGAACCGACAATCAGCTCTTATCAATTGTTTATGAAATAGGGAAGACAAGTAGATCTTATCAATTGTATATGGAATAGGGACTGAAAAGGTCATTTGAAAAATCAGATAAAGGGATATTTTTCATCTTTAATTGAAATAAAATATAAGTGAAATGCAAATGCAATTCACATAATTTGCACATTTATTGCTCTTAATATTTGAATTAATTGAATTCCCCTTTTAAATGACACATTTTAATTGACACAAAATTATTCTCCTAAAGTTCTCGATCTATTTTTAAAAAAATGTTTTATGATTTTTATCAATATTTTTCAGTTAGGTTTATAAATTTAAACAATATTTTTTTCTTAGGAAAATTAAACTATTTTCATTATTTAATCAAATTAAGTCATTCTTTCCATTCTTATACTTACGGGGAAACTGTTTGCCTATTTTAATACATTAATTACAATATAGACCCTCATTTAACAGTAATTTGGTATTACACACCTTTTAAAGTATATTACTCATGAGAAACTCAATGATGTAAATATTAATTCATCTGTTAAGTAAGCGTTTGTAAAACAAAAATAAAGTTAAAAGACTGGAAAAATTATTTTCATTTTGCTTTCTAATTACATATTTTTAAGTGTTATAGCGATTTTGCAATCATTATAATTTGAGTTTCTTTATTTTTAAATATTTTTGGTTAAGAAAAATGAAAGAGTAACCATGCATATATATTTATACTAAACTATTAGTATTAAGAATTTTATACCAAAGAAGATATAAAAAATATGCATTTCCAAATAAATCTGAATTTCTTCAAAATGATATTTTTTGGTCTTATTAAAAAGGAATTGTGATATATTTAGTTGTTATGGATTCCGAACTATTGGGTTAAGAAAATATAATATCAGTTCCAAATTAATTGCAAGAAACTTATATTGTTAAACATTATATTTAAAAAACCGAAGACACTCAAAGTACAAGACAAAATACACCTTGTGTTTCAGATTTTCCTTTACAAATTAATTGAGAGTTCGCACGGAGCAACAAATTGCATTTGAATATGTTAATAATTCAAGTGCTAAAACTTTTTTGTATTTGTAAAAGAACACCCGACAACACTGAATCTGTGAACGTTCATGAAACATTCAGATCATAAGTGTCTTCGCTTCTTAAAGATAAGTATTGATACATTTCTTTTTCAGCACTGTCGCTGTTCACACTGGCTGACTAATTGATAGTGATTTTCATTGTTATAACAAGTGCAAAATACCTAGTTTTGAAGATGAGTTTTATCATTATTTTTGTCAGATGAGGTAAGCAAGAACGATTTGTGTAACAGACAGACAGACTTACTGAATGGACAGACGTTTAGAGATTTAACGGTGATTGGCAGTTGTTTCTGACAAACACTACTGGCGATACTTCAAGAGTAGTATTATTGGTGCATTCTGGGTTTTTGGCGTCTTTTTCTGGTATCTCGTAAGTAATTATTTTAATCCATAAACAATATCATGAATAAATGTATTTAATTTTGACGATGTTTCTCCAAATGTACAAATTTGTTACTTTATAAATTCATCAGTACCAATTCAATTTTATAATCATAAAATACTCTTTCAAAGCGGGAAGAAAATGAAAAAAAACAAAAAAAAACTGGAAAGCTTTAATGACAACAATTTAATAATAAAACCATAATGAAAGTCTTGTATGATGATATAATTCTTCCTAAATACGTCAAAAAATTAAATAAGACTATTGTGTTCGTGTATGTGTTAAAAGTGAACAAGGAAATAATGTATAATTCACCATTTTGGTAAAAAGGAATAATAAAAAAAATACATAAGTTGAAAATAATGTCCATCTAAAAATACATAAAGCATACAAATCATAAAGATACATAAATTCAGGACCTACTTATTAGATATAAATTGTAGCCTTCCAAGGTTTCAATTCCATTTACGATGACATGTCCCAGAAACGACAAATCGGCTTGATACCTTTGCAAGCGGACGCCTTTGCAAATTCTTGATGAATAGGCACAAATTAGCCGGTTTGCAAAGACGATCTCGTCTTGCTCTTCAGAACAGGCGCCTCCTTCCACTGGAGCATTCAAAGCTTTAGCAGGTATGAATGGAGGCGAGGAAAGCCAATAAGCAAGTTCTGGTAAAGGCGGCGAATCGAAGACAGCGGAGAGAAGCACAGAGGATAGATATTGGCACTAATGTGCGTATGACATAGAAGCAAAATAAAGCAATGACTCTTGTAGATTCAAATATTAAAACCAACAGAGAGATGCACAAAGATTGTTCAAAAAGCTGATAGGGAGCTGCTGACACTTTTTGTTATTTGATAACAGCCGGGGTAGAGGAAGGGAGAATGAATTTCGTTCTAACCGTTAATAAGAGCATTCATTCTTGTTTCGTTCCTCTATTTAGTTTCAGAATAAAAGATTAATTCAATATTTTTGATATTGACTTCTTTTGTACTATAAAGAATTTAAGTATAACCAAGCATTTTAATATTATTTAAATACCTCATTACTGCTGTAGATTTTCTATATCTTTCGAAAAAGTATTTCAGTTGTCCATTCTTGCTTATTCTTTCACTGTAAAGAAAACGAAAAGAAATCCGAAAAAGAATAGTCTTATTTATTTTTCATTTGCATTTATTGATTATTTAAATACTTGTATAACATTGAAGCTTTAATAATGAATAAAATTCTAACTGAACATTTTTAATCTCTTTCATAAATAATAGACGAAAGACAGATAATACTTTAATTTACTATTTTCCATTAAATATTTAAGAGTCTGGAGATAAAGATTTCTAAATTCTGCTTCAAAATCCGATGCCTTATCGAGAAACCTGAAAATTCTCCCCATTTACTTTTTAACAATGCGGGCAATCGAATAATTCCTCTCAATGTTCTTTAAAAGTAGTTTGAGTTCAAATTATCAGGGAAGAAGCTTTACGGTGAGATATGTTGGGAATTTTGGTTAACAGTTAGAAAGATATTCCTCACATTTAAAAAAGAAAATCCATCATTGAATTTATTTTCGGTTCGAAAGTGCTGCATGAAGTCAACAATGTTTTCAGCGCTTTTTTTATGCATGAATTTAGAACATTTACATACAATTCCTTGCTATATTTGCTTTTTATAATAAAAAGACGAATTCTAATAATTTTCATAAACTATAATTTTTTGAAGGAAAAAAGTATTAAACGAAGAACAGAAAAGAGCAGATAAAAAAAATGTATAGAAATTTTATGCAACCTCATGCTGTTGTTAATTTGTGTAACTGTGGTCTGTCAACTTATTATACACATATCATTTCTTATAAAATCTAATCATTTCTTATAAAATTTCTAATAATTTAGGATGTGGATATAGTTATTTATTTAAATATTTTTTTAAAATACATGTATCCAGAAATTTTATTCAAATTTGATAAAAAAAATACTATCAAATTTGAATAAAACAACTTATAAATAGTATATGTGGCACAAAAACAGAGGTTAATTTCTTAAATAGAATTATATAGAATTTCTTAATTTCTAAATTTCTTAATTATATATAGAATCTCTTTTTGCTTATTATAAAATGACGAATAAGAAAATCTATATCGGTATTTTGAAAAATAACGGCACATATGCAAAATTTCTTAATTTTTGATTGTTTCAGCTAATTCTTAAAAGATAATAAGAATTCCTAATAGATAATAGATGCTTTAATTTCATGAACTATATGAATATAACTGAAATTACGATTTTTCTCTTACCTCTTTAAAACACGATTGATACTTTTCTCATATATTTTTTATAAAACAAAACTATTCTGTCACGTGTGATATTAAATAATTATTTTATTCAAAAAAATGGAATTAAATTAAATAAGAAGATTAAGATTACAGAAATGTCACTAATTCAAATATTAATGTAATTGAATCATGTTAAAATTCAACTTATTATTTTTATGAAATTAATTTCAGCAATTCATCAAAATTAATTTTCAAATTGAACTGAATTGCAAGCACGCCTTATGAATTTAATATCAAAACGTAAAATTTCAAATATTCTGGAAACCTACTTTTTTCAACATAAAATTTCGTTTCTAAATTGCGCCCCCCCTCTGTCTATAAACTATATCTATATCTATATCTATAACACTTTTCTCTATTTTAAATTTTTTAAAATAACAAATGCACAAAGAATATAAAGTATTGAGCCCAAAAACTTTTCAAGAATTTTTGTAATTAGTATGTAATTGGTTAATTTGAAATAATACAATCCATTAAAGTTTATTTTTTCAAAATTTCATATAAGTTAGTATTGAGACACAAAAAAATAGTTCAAATTTTCAATAAGAATGTCACACGTTTTACTTGGAATTATAAAACTCCTTTATGAATGCATCTAATTTTCGCGAAACAGTTGAAGTTTCATCAATCAGCGCATAGCCCTGTAACAAATAAACAAACATCTTATTTCAAGCAAAATAAATAAACAGAAATAAAATTCTATGCAGTTACTGACATTCTATTTATTATTAAGAAACTAAAATTGAAAACTCTTATCATTAATATTTTTTTTTACTCTTTCATTGTTTATTTTATAAATAGGATTAAAATAGTCGGCAAAAAATGCATCAAATAAAAATTAATACAGTAAAGAAAGGATAGGGAGATTCTCGTTAATGGATGTTAATTAAAATGATCTTTCGCAGAAAAAAAATGAGTCAGTCCAAAAATATTATAAAAAGATTTTTAAACAATGATTCGTTATAAAAGTAATCTTCAGAGAGTTGCTAATAATTAAATATTATGGATTTTAATTTTATTTTCTCATTTTTTTCAATTACAATGGGGAGTGATAATTGAATATTTCAATTGTTCTGAATAAAACAAAAAACAACAACATTGAAATTGAAAAAATAATTATTCAAAAAATAAATGCATATTTCTTTGCTCACAAATAGATGATTAGGAATAAGTATGATAAAAAAATTGTTCACAATATTAGCAAAAAAAAAAGAAAAAGAAACAAGAGCCACATAACAATGCAATAAATTATCATACTTCACATTCATAAAAAAAATTATATGTAATAAGCTATGAAACATTTCCTAAATGTCCTAAGAACTTAAGAAAAGTTTACATTGTGTTATTTATTACGACTAATGAACAGTATGTTTACAAAAATATTTTATATATGGTGTAATGTGAAATACAGTCTAATATATCATATATATGGTCTAATATACTATGAATACATATTGCAAAATGAAATGAAATGAAAGTTTTTTGTTTTCCAAGTTAAAATCCTTAAAATAAACAAAAAACATACTTTTTTATTATTGCTTATCTCAAAAAAAGAATCTACGAGGGGAATCGAATGGAGAATTAAAATGATTTTATTATTATTAAAAAAAATCGCAAATTACATTTTAAATAAATTTTACAAATTTGTTTAAATTAATATAATGTGTAGATATCCATAATGCATATCAATTTTTAAATAATTAGTTATTTTTTATCTGTAATGTTAATAAAGAGGAAAGTCTGTCTATTTGTGTTCAGAATAGACCACGGAGCCTAGAGCTTCCTAATTTGGCACAGATATACTTCAGATGTTACCTCGGACTACTTTAAAAAAATGTTTATTTAGAAATGAAGTAAAATTTAGAAACTTTAAGTTACTTATCCCATGAATTTTTACAGAATTATTACAAAAATTATTTTCACATAATCATTGTTCTCTTATTGCAGATCACCAAATTTTAACGACATATCTTTATAGATATTTGTCGATGTTAAAAATTTGCAATTTTTTTTTTCAATTTACAGATGTTTTATAAAATTTCTTGATGGCTCTTTTAGGGGGTTAAATCTTAATATTTGAAGAACTATTCCCCATCGGATACAACGATGGAAAGGAAGAGTGTCTGTAGAAGATTCCTACTTTTATGTTGGGCAAAACGGGTATGAAACAAAAAGTGCTTTCAACATTTCATCATGCACCACTGAAAAAGTGAGAAGAATTTCACATTTTCGGCAGTTTATTTATAAAAATCTGGAAGCTATTGTCATTTTAATAAATTTTTAAATCATCTAAGAACACTGAGACCATTATTTTGTACTATGTTTAATTTTAAAAACTGCGAAACGAGAAGAAAAAAACATCAGATTATGTAGATTAAAAATTGAGCGCTAACGATAATGGAATTTATCTATTTCGTATTAGAAATTCTTGAAATAACAAACCCAAGAAGACGTTACCTATCCGAGAAAAATTCAGATGATTCATTTTTGAATTGAAGAAATATTGTTCGTTAATTGATACTATATCATATTGAATTCTTTTAATCTCTCGTTTATGAGATTTTACATGCCTCATACTCATATCTCACAGGCCCCATATTTTAAAAATTCTTCACAAAACGTTCGCAATTCAAAGCATGTCTCTGTACGATTAAAGTTCTTTACCCAAAAGTAGTTAAAGTAAAGCAAGTTAAACGTTTTTAGAATATTCTGTTTTACCAATAAGTAAATACGCCACCTTCTAAATTGCAGAAATGATTAGTTTTATGTTCATCTCCAAGAAAATCAAATACATCTATCAATATAAATCTTTAAAAAAAAATCCTTATAATGTTCTGAAAAGATAAAAGTCTGACCCCAAACACAAGACAATATTTTTTCAAAACTTACAAAGAAACGAGCAGATGATACCAACCTTCCATTCTTTTACTAAATACAATTTTAGAAAACCAAAATCCACCAATAAAGGCAGTGACAATATCGGTGCGGATATCTAAGATTCTGAGGAAATGTCGACCAATCACTTTGAGAATTCCGCATCCTCTATTTGTAACATCTGTTTTATTATCTCAAGGTAATACTCTATTGCGCTACCAGCGCATCCATTACTGTGCTTACTGAGCAGAGAATATATCTAAAAAAACCAAAGACTCTAAAATATAGCGGACAGTTCAAGAAGAAATAAGCAGGCATTTACTTGCATCCATTTCGTTTATTTTGAGAACACATCATTTTTAAACTGAATTCGAAACACGTTCAAACAACAATTATTAGGTTACAATTCATAAAACTAATACTAAATAAAAGATAGATAGACATGACAACATGAACAAGGAACATATTTCGTTACAAATAGTGTGTTTTCATTAAAAAAAAATGAAGGATCTTTAAATAAATCTTTAAAAATAATAGATTTTTTTTTATATAGAATTACATTGGTTTCCATAATATACTTGGTTACATAGAGAAACTAATAAATGATATGCATCTAGTTTGTACCACACTGAGCTAATGTAATTCTACATTCATATCACAAGAAGCTGAAATCAGGCAGAATAAAAGAGTGAATAAGTTCGACAGAATCTCAGGAGCAGTTAATATTCTTGTTCCACCTGATAGTCCCTCTACTTTTTTTTTTTTTTTTTGCTTTCCATACTAGCTTTCAAGCTGTGTCCGTGTGGATGTCCATGCAATTATCAATTAAAGCATGTGGAGTGTGTTTATATTCTGTGTGTTTATATTCAAAGAGAGCTTTAAAAACTGGTTGATTCAATTGCCATTCCCTTTTATTATTTTCGGCAACTTCAATGACCAAAGCCCATTTTGGGAAATGAAGTGAATATTCGTGGGAAGACAAGTTGATGAATTCAACAATGACATTACCTCCGTTTATTGAATGATATCGAACATACCTATATCTACAAAAAAAAAAAGGAAAGGTTATTCACTAGGTGTTATGTTTTGTTGATATTGGTGCTGATGTTGTCCATTTTAGTTATATAATTTCTGGAGAGTTTTGGAGTTCAAAATGATCTGATGGAGAGTTTCACTTTCCCGATTCCCTAAACCCCCGGGAAATGAGGACGAGATGCTTCCGACATGCTGGTTGGATCTCGCCACCCTGGAGGGTACACTAATAGGTCGGGGATCTGACTCCTCCCATCGATGACGGGACGTATTTCCTTCGGGGAGGGTTGTAACGTGGCCGGTGACGGCCCTTACTACTCAACCACAGTTCCCGCCAGTGTTGCTGTTGCGGCGGTCCGGTCATTCAGTTTTTATGGTTTAAATCCGTGTGCATTCGTGGCGGGTCGGAGAGTTAGATGATTGATTTCCCGATTCCCGAGAGTCATTTTGTCCGAATGATTCTACATTGAAACATCCTTCTCTTTATATTTTTACACAGCCAGCGGAATATCTTTTCGACAAGGACTGTCATTATAAAAGATGCACTAGACAAGGAGAATCGAAATAATGTGGGTGATTTGATAACTCACTCTCTGATTGCAACTGTAGATGCATTTATTCAAAAAATTACCTCACCTATTGGAGCCCATGGCTGAAAAGGATTGCAGGAAAGTCCGACAGGTGAAAAAAGGCCATAAAATAAATTCAGAAGGCACTTTACAACAATAATATCTTTCACGAAAGTCAAAACATTGTACAATTAGTTAGACGATGCAGTTAGTGAGGTTCCCATGTAAATTTTGTTTCCGGTGTCACAACTAGAGGAACGTGAATCAGTTTTAAAAATATATGGAATGTAGTCAGATGTTCCTCTTTTTTATCTAGCAAAGAATGATTGAGAAACTTCTGATACACAAGAAATAGTTAACATACTTGAGAAAGATAACACTTTCATGCTCTTTCAGCATATATGAATAACATTGCATTTCATGAAAGAGCATGATTCCAACAAATATAGAACCTTTCGAATGATTTATATTCACTTGGATTTTTTTTTGCCTGAAATTACGGTATGCTTTATTGACTGCAAAGTAATGATCATCTGGACTTGATATCATCACCTATTCAATGCTTTTCCACGATTCTCCAACACTTTACAGTTCTGCTATTAAACAATTACATTGCTCAATAGAATCTGACAGGAACTTTCCTTTTAATTAAGAGAATCTTTGTTGTAGTAATTCTCACACTGAAATAAGGGAAAGATCTTCAGAACCTTTACAGTTGTAGACCTATCGTATTAACTAATTGCATCTGTAAGTCGTTTAAAAAAATAAATTTTTCAGAAAGAGGAGTTTTATTATTTGCTTGATTAGAAACTGATTAAAACAGCATTTATCGAGCGACACTTCCTGATTTTTTTTGGGGGGGGGGGCTTTTGATTAGGAAGAAGCATTGTGAAGCAGCAAGTGAAATAGCATTTTAAAACACCTTTTTAATTTTAGAAGAAACACAGAAATCTGCCCATGTTCATTTTAAACATTTAAGTATATAAATGATTTTAAATACTCTTGGGGAATATTTCTATAGAAAAGAATTACCACAAGTAAATATTTTGAGTGTTACTTTGTTTATATGAAAATTAAAATCTAATGGATTATAACATCGCACCATGAATAAAAATGCATGCATTGATTATATATGTTTTTTTTTTTGCAGTTCGTTGAAAGACAATAGCAATTTAACATTATGACAGCTTAGTATAATCGCAGCTAATTCACATTTTCTAGTAAGAAAATCATATTTGTAAAATTTAATATTTTAAATAGTTTTAATTAAAAATCAAAGGGTTACACAAAACCTTAGGACAAGCACAACAATTAAATAAATCAAAAAAGAATAAGAAGGCTGACGACCTTTTACGCAAATTAAAAAAGTTAAGTATTGCATTGCGAACATCCAACAAGTATCCAATTCTCCTCTCTCGGTTGCCAACCAATAGGGAAAATACAAGCGTCAAGACGTCACTCTTTTCGTTGCCATTGCAAGAAACTTAAATCTTAACCCACATAAATTAGTGTAATTAAATTGCTTAGATTTAATTAAATTAACGCTGATTAATTAATTAATTAAAATAAACTTCCAAGATTATGTAAATGCATTATAATATTCTAATTACGTGTATGTTCAGCCAAAAATCTTTTTACTATAACTTTCATCTTTTGCCAATTAAAGAGCTAACCATCCATACATTTATTTTAGCTTCTAAAAATTTCTAGTCTCATTCTATGAACATATTTTTTTAATTTTTCATTCTGAACAAAATTACATTTGTGCTCTATTATAGTTAAGTTTGAAGTAGAGAAAAATTATAATTTCGACGGAGTTTGTTCTTCAGAAGAATCTTGCTTTAGAATTACGTGTTTATCTATCTATTATTTTTGACAAGTTAAATCACAATTATTATAAAAATGCAAATCTTCTAAATATGTACTTACAGCTATTAATTTTGGTAAAATGCGAATGGGAAAGTGTACCTCGAAGTGATTTCTATCGAAACTTTAACTAAAAATTAAGAAAAGCTTTAGCTTTTTTCCCAGAATAGCTTCCCAAAATATTTGAGCAGAAAAATAAATTTTTCATCTTAAAATTCAAGATACAGGGTGGTTATAATTAAACTTCCAATATAAACAGCATCATACAACGCAAACGGGTGAATGGATTACAACGAAATTTGGTATACACGAGTTGAGCTCACGGAATTTCGAAGAAAAAGAAATTAGTTCCAAATTTTCCACCAGAGGCGCCTTTTCCTGAAAAACCTTAATTTTAACACAATAAACGACCAAAACGGAATACAGGAACAATATTAACATTTATTGGCTAGTTCTGATCACCTTGTCATCGAACCACATTAAGTAAAGGTAAGGGAAAAAATAACAGTACGTTGTTTGAGGAAAAAACAAACAAACAAATAAATAAACCAGTTCAGCTTGCAGAAACAAGAACAGATTAGGATGAAATTGCACAAGAGGAGCAGTTGTTAATCGAGTTTAGGACGATGTAGGGAAAAGTTCTCCATATGAGCCTTTCGTTCGTTCATTTGCAAATTTTCAATTCGATGGACAGTGCGTTCAGCAACAGATTGTAACTGATCAGTTGTGATGCTACACACATGAAGCGTTATCGACTTCTTTAATTCATTCAACGTCGCAACAACATACCGTCATCATTACAGCCTGAAACATCAGCATAAAACATGACAACGACCTAACCTGTTCTGCATAAAGCTTCCTTCCAAGCATGCAAATCTCGACATTTCCTAGAATTGACAGTTTTTTCTCGTTTTACGTTTTATTACTCATAATTCTTGTTCTGGATTGTTAATATTGTTTCTGTATTGCGTTTAGGTCGTTTATTGTGTTAAAATTAATATTTTAACACAATATCCTAAAAAGGCGCCCTCTAGTGGACATTTTGGAACTTTTTTTTTTTTTTGAAATTCCATGAGCACATATCGTGTATAGCATATAGACCAAATTTCGTTGCAATCCGTGCAACCGCTTGAGTTGTATGGTGCTGTTTATAGGGGAAGTTTAATTACAACCACCCTGTATTTATAATGATACGAATTATTTTTTGCAATACAAGTATTTTTTATTTACATATTTTCCAGAAAAAATTGTAAAAAAATTTGAACAAGTATCATATCATAAATGATTAAAAAAAAGAATTTTTGAAAAAAAAAAAAAACGAATTTTTTTATAAGAATCAGTACCAAAATTGTAGATATACTTTTTATTTGTTTTTATTCTAAAGTGAAATGCCTCTCCTGTAGATAAACTAAATCATTATTGGCAATAACAGATTTCAAGAAACAAGCAATATATTTATTTCATTTTCCAAAAAAATGTTAAAAAATTAACTTTTTATTTAAAATACTATTAAAGTTAAACAAGGAGACAGTTTACATTATTTCAAGTTAGAAATTAGGTTGCATTGCTAAAAAACTAATAATAGTAAAGTGCATAATTTTTTTATGAATTTTGTAGGAGCTAATAGAAGAAAAGGGAAATGCATAGTAAAATTAGCAGAGGAAGAAAGAGCTTTCTAAAATATTTTTCAAAATTTGAAGCTTAAACATAATTTTCTGAAGAAGCCATTAAGTTCATGTTCGATAAAATACTTAATTAAAAATGTTTCCTATCACTAATCTAGGCGAATCAAGTGGCCTCCAAATTCAACTATTATAAACTATATTTATATAACTGATATTACGATAATCTATTCGCAATAATATTAAATTATACTTTTTTTATCCATTCAATTTTTATTAACTTTTTATAATATTTTATTTGATTAATAATGTTCAGAAAAGTGTCCGAAAATTTCACTTAAAAATATTTTATTCAAAGTAAACATTCAAATAAATAAATCTACTGCTTTCTACAACACAAACTTTAACATTGGAAAATGCTCTCTATATTCCTTTTAAGACTAAAATAAAATTTAATTCCATTGAAATTTCTTAATACTTGATTTTTTTTAGAAACGAGTAATAAATTGCTTTAGATGAAAAAGTGCTGAAATTTCAAACTCTATTTTGTGCATTGAAGGAAAATTCTATAAAAATTCAGAGCAGAAATTCAAAAGCTGACAAAACAGCAGACATCTGACAAAACATGGAAAGGGTATAAAGGAGCAATTTTCTACAAATTTGACATTTCTGACGATTTTCACTCCTCCGGCTAAACAAAATTACTTTTTGATAATGATTTATGTAGAAAGAGTGTGTGGAGATGTAAGACTTTCTATATATATAAAGAAATTATTTTAAAATCCCTTCTTTGTAGGAAGAAACACTATTTTATTTCTCCCCTTTCTATTTCTCTCTTTTTTGAACATATTTGATGCGGAATAATAATAGATACATAACTATGCTTTACTTTATTCGTTTCTTGCGTACTTTTTTTCCTTTATAGTTACTTTTAAAATAGAATAGATATAAACTAGCAAATATTTATTTGTTATTATCTTGTACTCACTGAATGCCAATATATTCAAGAGAAATGTTGTTAGAAATATTCATCATATGAATTAAATAAAACGGAAATTGCCTTTGGAAATTTTGAATTCATTCATTTTCTTTTACTCATTTTTAATACAATTTTATTAATTTACTTATTAAATATACAACAAAATAAAAATTAATATTAATTAATAAATTAGATATTAATAATAAATAATATTTAATTTATATATAGCATCAATATTACATTTTATTTAATTTTGAGTGCAGAAAAAAAAACATATTTTTGAAAATACAGTGAACATTTTTAATACTGGAGATCATATATTGGAAGTTGTATGTATTTATATCCTTATATATTCTTATAATTATTAATATAATTTGAGCAAGTGTAAACGATGACTCTTTGAATGTGAACTACTTATAAATAATTTGTTCAGAGTTTATAAAATCTTCCATCGATTAGAAATTTCTTTCCATGATTGAATTTTAAAATTTTCTGAAGATGAGCATAATATGATAACCAGACCCTTGAATGAAAATGAGAAAATAGGAATCAACATTTCTCGCATTATTTTCATTTATTGTTTTTCAGTTTTGAAATAAACTGTATAAAAGAATGATCTCAGGCTTTGATGAATATATATTTTAACATTCCTTAGACAGAACCGCTTATCCATTGTTGATTAGTTATGCTTCTTTATCATCAATTAATGAGACAGAAAAGCATTTCTATAATAAAATGGCTTCGAGAAAATATTCATGCGAAAAAGACAGAGAACTTTAAATCTTTACTGATTAAAACATAAATAAAGAAATAAAAACCGTTACGAAATCGAAAGCTGTGAAATCAGTGAAATTTTAAGGATATTTAATTTAAATTGGGATATTGCATTTCAAAACAAATATTACAGAAACCATAAAATATTTTTAAATACATTTTCTAGTGTTTAAAGTTCTTGATTTAAGATATATTATAACGTTTATTCAAGAAAACATTTTGTATCAGTGTAATTTAGAAATATGCTGATTTTGTGAGAATAAAAACATATACTCTTTTAGGAAATTACTAATTAATTAAACGAAGTACGAGTTACTAAACTCTTGTACTTTTGTGATTTCAATGCATAGCATTTCTTGGCAAAAGTCAAATACACTGAAATATTATATTTTATGAATTGGAGATGAGTCAAATACATTTTTAAAAATTCATTGAAATTATCTTTAGCTACAAAGAATATATCGTTTCTCTACTCAGAAAACGGTAAGATCTGGTAGGAAATAAATTGAAAATTAAAAAAATGAATAAATATATTTGTGAACGTAGTTTTTAAATTTTTTTTTTGATAATAATAAAAATTGAGTAATGAAAATCTAGGCTAGAGCTATAATATTATGTTAATGGAAATCTTTAACCAATTTTTAATTTATTACATTTAAAAGTTCAAGCATCTCTCTTAGAGATAAATATTCGCATGGATTTCCAATGGCTAACCAAAGTTTCTGAACTTGAATGTTCAATGGAAGTGGAAACACATAAACGCTGGTTAGTAGCACTACTCGGACTGAAATGTTTGCAATTCGTACTTTCGAGCTGCACGGGCTTTTAAAGAATAGAAACATTTGGCAAAACATTAAAATTCAGAAAGAAATACAATTTTTATTTTCGTGTGGAAATCTTGTGTGTGAAAATTGTGTGGCAAGTCTAGAAAATTATAACCATCTTGTTAATTAACAACTCAAACAATTTCTTTGTCTGTCTAGTTATGTTTATATAAATATGATAAAAATGGAAATTATAAATTTTAAAATGAATAAGAAATAGATTTTACAACATCGACATTCTATTTTCGTAAGCCGTTGATGATTTGGACAAATTCTGAAAAATGGCATGTTATCAAAAAACAAGTCCGAATATAAAAAAAAGAGGGAAAAATTCACATAGATTGATAATTCCAAAAGTTTCATGTATTTTAAAATTTTAATTAAACTATTTTTCAACTCCTAATTATATTAATTTCTCATATTACTGATATTTTTTGATAAAATTAATACAAAATTTATACTTTAAAAAATTCTAAAGCTTTCAAACAACAATTAACATAAATTTTCATTCAAGCAAAATTTAAAAGTTAAATTTTCATTTAATTTAATGCAAGTAATAATTACCTTAAAATAATTGATATTTTCTTTTTAAAGGTACGCCAATATTATAATAAGGAATTTTTCACTAATTAATTTTATCAATTTTTGCATTATAATGATTCCCTAGTGCATGGCTATTTTCAGTACTTGCATATAGATGTTACGAATTCTGAGTAAATTATAGTATGTGTGCAGTTGTAATTCTCTAACTTAGTTTCAGGAGCAGGACTTTTAGCCAAAATAACAGAGTAAATACGTTACGAATAATGCTTCCAATCATATTCTGGGGAAAATGCCACCTTTTCTATATAGTTTTAACCACTCACATATTACCCCGCTAAGAAGTAGAAACCTGCATTATATTTTTTATGAAAATTTTGCTCTTATTTCATAAAATCGCCTATTTTAGGCTCTAGTAGCTTTCATTCGAATAAATGAACATTTTGATTATATTATGTCTTTGAATTTCTTGCGTATGGCTTGAAAAATGTCTAAAATTTAAAAAAAAAGTCACATAAATAAATAATTTTCAATATTGCAATTGTTGGAAAATATTTATAATCAACTTTTTCGTGCCAACAATTTTTTTCAAAATTCAATCAATACTATATATTATTCATACAAAATGCTATGTATATATTTTCTTCTTAATAAGGAATATACAGTGTAGCAAATGTATTAGTTAATTTTCTGAAAAATTTGTACAAGTTCATTGATTCTCTTTCGCTCTTTTATTTCCCAAGAACTACTAAGAGCTATCATAAGAATCGCCGTTTATAAAATAAAAAGAACCGAATGGTTTTTGCTTGAAAATTTCGATGAAAATATTTAGAAATTATTAAGAACTTATGCATTACAATTATAATTTTTTTTTGTAAAAATTTGAGACAAAAGGATGAAAGGTTATTTTACAAAAGAAAACTTTTGCTCTGTTTTTTCTACAGAAATTAATGTTATGAAAATAAAATTGTAAAAAAAGTTTAACCATGTATTTATTTTCTGGCTTTTTAACAATTGAAAAGTTAGTATTTATAATTTATAGTTTTATAGTATTTAATAGTTTGTTTTTGCAGATAACAGGGTGAAAACAGAAGTGAAAATTAAATTAAAAGAAAAATAAAACTTATGTGAACTTATTTGTGAGAATAATTTTTCAAAAGAAGAAACAGCTTTAATACTAATTTTATGAATATACGTTTATTGGCATAAATATGCAAATATATTAATGTTCAATGCTAAAATCTTCTGACTTATAGAAAAATATCCAACCACGAAAAAACAAATACAGTTATTTCATTTTGATTATACAATAATATTTTACGAAAGACGTGAATCTTGAATATCTTTAAATGAAATAAAAATATTCAAAAACAATTACTTGCTGAATAAAAATATTTGATTTTACAAAT
Source organism: Argiope bruennichi (assembly GCF_947563725.1). Lineage (NCBI taxonomy): Eukaryota > Metazoa > Arthropoda > Arachnida > Araneae > Araneidae > Argiope > Argiope bruennichi. Next base: position 6,894,305 of record NC_079155.1, read on the forward strand.
AAACATACATTCAATAGTTTGCATGATTTGATTTAAAAATTAGCGTTTTCGTCACTCCTATTTTTTAACTCCTATGAGACTTGAAATTTAATAAACACACTTGGGGTGGGTCTTTTTATTTCACTGAATTGTTTATTCAAGCGACAAATTGCATATTATTCAAAACATTTTTAAAAACACGTATTTGTTTGACATTTTAAAATTACGAAAAAAGATGATACATATGCTGTGGATTTTGCAATTCGTAAATTCAATATTTTTCTAATATCTTTTTATTCTTTTGTTAGCATCTCCTCTTCATATCTTTATCTCCAATATATGTTTACATTTTCTTTTTTTTTAAATTTCAGGAGCATTTTGAGATTTCTTAAAATAATAAGGAAATTATTTTTTCCAATTTACAACTCTAATATCATTTTTGCAAGCGATATTTCTCTTCAATAATGCATAAACATGTTTCGGATTCGAAAACAAAAATGAAAATTCTCTTTTGACAAGATTAACTCATAAATTTAAAAAAATAAGATAAACATTGGATACATTGTGTTTAATAAGAGATTTCAGAAAAATATATAATGTAAATTCAGTCAATGTACTTATGATAGAGAGGATATGGAATTTAGTACTTTATTTATTATTTATCTATTAGAAGAACACATGAAATTTATTTCAAAATTTACTTTTTAAAATAAAACATCTTCATTTGCATTTTAATATGGAATCGCAACTGAATACAGCCAATTCAAGTGTCATTATTGGCCTATTTTTATAGAATGTCATGAATTTTGTCTCCCACAAAATTCTTAATGGAATCTAAAATTAAATTTATTTAATTTTTAAATTCATTTACTTGTGTGTAATTTTCATTTTGTGTCACTTGAGAATGATTTGCTTTTTTATGATTGATGAAAGCTTCATATTCACTTTGTTTTTGTCACTTATTTTAACTATATCAAATGATTGAAAAGGCCAGCACATAGAATATTAGAAAGCGTTTTGAAGTGACACTGTCATCAAATGGAATGCCGTTTCTTTCCAATTTTCGAGTTGCCTAATGGTTGAGTTTGTCGGGATTAGTTTCCCTTCCTAATCCCAGTTTGCAGCGCCTCAAATTGTCTGGAAAGTTATGCAGAAACGTTTTCTTGTTTGCTTGCCATTCAAGAAAATCAGACATTCACGAGGAGTGTGAGCGATCAGTAGCTCGCGAGGAAAAGCTGAGCAAATTTATATTAACAATCACGCTGAAACCTATCGAGTTTCTTTGAAATTAGTAGTTTATGAAGAAAATATTTTTTTATTGTCTTTAAGAAATATTCGCAACCGTGATATGGAATTGCCTATCGGAAAATGTATAAAAATAAGGAAGGGCTCGATGTAAATAAACGAATACCTAGTCAAGAAAACTGCCTCCTGATTTTTCTTGCGTAGAATCTTCTATCTTTTGCAAACAGGAGCCCAGGGTATGTGCTCATGAACAGTGCAGAAATACTTCGTTAGGGAAATGTCCCCCATATTCGAAAAATTTATTTTTTGTCTCAAATAGAATACTTAAACATTATTGAAGAATCCAACTGGGCCACTCTAATCTTTCTATCTCATTTGTAAATTACTTTACCACTTTACATGCCTCAGATTCTTATTTTAATTAGTTTGATGTAGCTGAAGGTAATTGAGTCACACAAGTATTTGTATATATTGAGAATAACTTTTGCAGCTATAAAAGTAGCGATCATTTAATTAGATATAAAGTCTTAAGCATAGATTTGAGACGCGATTACTAAAAATAGTATGAATAGTTTGAGAAGAAAATTTTCATTTCGACGGTTTTGATGCTTTGCACGGAGCAGACATTCCATAAACCGAAATGCATACAATATGTTAAAGTCTTTAACAGCAGTATTTAAACCTTTTCCCTTGGAAAAGAAATTCGAAGCAAAATTATTCAACTCACATAAGGACTTGCTTATTGCTAAAAAAAAATATTTACTTAGTTTTAAGTTGAATTTTATCGAACAATTCATCTACATCTTCTTACTATTCTTTAGACATTTAAAAAAAATCAAAATTAAAATAATAAATAAAACTTCAAAAGGATGCACCTTCTTGAATGGTGAGTGAGAGGCACCAAGCGAGTGCATTTAAACCAATGGGAGTGTCTCTCCTAAATTTTCTCACTCACTCACAAATAATAGTCTCAGCCCTCATCCTCTTCAAAAAATCAAGGATCTTAAGTAAGGCCGCGAATAACTTGTAAGGCATTGGTGAACGAAAGTTATAAAATATCGAAATTTAGCACAATCTAACGATTTTATTGAATTTATCATATTAAGAAATATTCTGGACACATTTTTCTTGCCAGATTCAAGTCAACATTTGAACGAAACGACAGTAATAATCACGATATAACATATTTTAAAATTTGTTAAATATTTATATATTAGATGATAAACCTCTGTGCTAAACTTTATCTACCTAGCTCTTTGCGTTCTGTAGCTAACAAGCTATCTTGTGCTGGAACAGACAGTCAGACAGACTTCTTGTGAATGTACTTTGCTCAAAATTTGATAGGAATCTAGGAATTTGGTGGAAATTCCATATCTTAAATATAAGTTATCTGGTTCAAAGCGGTTTTGAGTAATCGTGTTCACAGACAAACACAATGTGAAACATTTGTCAGACATACTCAGAGTGATCTGAAACATGGAGATTCTTCAAAAATCTAGAATTCAAATTTTTTTACGATTACAGTACTTCGACGAGGAAGTAAAAACCAAATCCAAAAACAATTGTTCGCTGAATTCCTGCATATAGATTATAATCATCTGTTCTAATAATTTATTTATCTATTTTTCAAAATAAACTGAAATAGTTGAAAGCTATTAAAATAGTTAAAATACATTTATGTTAAATTCTCTGCTTGAAATCTAATATTTTGCCGATGATTTTCTTCCAACAGATCAATAAACTACAAAAAATTCGCCATCTTAAGAGTATTGCTTATATCTTTGAATAAAATTTTATACTGCTACCGCAGCAGATATTTTGAAATAAAATATGTAATCTGTAAACAACTTTTAAGTTGTGAATTTCAAATACTTCCGAGGGAATTTGATCCATAAGCAATGTTACTTTTTCACCTCGTGTTCGAAGCGGAGCTTATCATGGTTGAAAAATTTTTGCCGCAAGGAATACCATTAAATTTTATATATATATATATATATATATATATATATATATATATATATATATATATATATATATATATATATATATATATATATATATATATATATATATATATATAACTGAAACTGAACTGAAAAGTAAAAAAAAAAGTGTAAATTATGTGAATGGTTGTAAATATCGTTTAAAAGCCTTTCCAATCGTGTACACAAGTTCATATCTCTGTATTTCAATTTCATAGAAATATTTAGCAATATATGAAGAAATTAAAATTTAAAGCTGACATGAAAGAAATATATATTTTGCAAAGGCTGATAGTTTGTCGCAAGATTTAGGAAGAAAATGAAACATTTTATTCTTTCAATATTTTTTGTGTTAGATAGAATTGTCTTTATTATTTCAAAGATTTTAGGAAAATTCTATGAATTATATTGTTATATAGTAGATGTTAAAAGATGAATGGACAAAAGTCTTGATAGTAACCAAGTAATTGTCAGCGGTTTTTAAAAAAATGTATGAGAACATTTTTAAAGACAGACAGTAGTATTTTGAAAACTATTAGCGTATTTGAATAAAGTTTCTTTTTTGATATAAACTACGTTTGTAAATATTAAATATAATAATAATATGTTTACTAATTATACAATTTAATAAATATCTGTTTAAATAATGTTATCCGGATTTCATTTGCAACTAAATTTCATTTTTATAGACAAAGATTTCATTCAGTTAACGTTGAATATTTGACCTGAAAAGTTTTTTGAAGAATGAAGAAAATGAATGAATGAAGAAAAATTATTTTTGATCAGTATGAAATCTTTAAATACAGTAGTAAAGTCAAAAAAGAAACATTCCAGCTTTTTACTTTACTTTTAACTATATTTAATCTTTGTGAGAAGGTAATTGAAACGTTTCAAGAGCGTTCTTTTTTTTCGATTTCAAATCATTTTTGAAATATGAAATACTTTTTAATAAATACTGTAAAATCTTGATACACACCGATCAAATAAGATAGTAGCGTAGTAAAAAGAAATTCTATTATTTACAGCCTTATATATGTACAAAACAAAATTTTTCTCGTCTAAGTTAATATTATTTACAAAAGCCACATAACAGTTGAAAATTTAATCATGAAATAGTCCCTCGATCAAATCTGAGAATAAGTCAAAAAAGAAGGGGGGAAAAAAACGACAAACAGGTTGTTAGCTCTAAATGGCTATACAATGGGACCGTTCCAGATATCCACCGATCGTTATCCGGTGGATCCTAACACAGAAACCCGAGAAACACGGAGAAGATCAGGAACAACTTCTCCGCTCTCCAAATTCTAATTCGAAGACTCTCAATGACCTCCTCTATGATTCTCTAACCTCAAATGACATGATGGATCTATTTCAAAAGACGAGACACACGTTTGCCCCTCACCTGGATACAACAAATGACCCAACACAATACAAGAGAAAAGGATCCACATCTGGCGGTCCGTAGGAATTTAACTATGTATGGGAAAACGGGTGATTTTACATCTGGCTTGACCATTACCATCTTACCATCTGCCAATTACCATGCGAGGAAAAGGAGGAAACGTTATATTACCTTTCAATAGGTTTAATTTGCGCATAAGAATTTTATTTTCTAAAAGAATAAAAAAATTATTCTTATCCTTTGAAATGAACTGTCCTTGTTTAGTAGAAAGCTTCTGAAAAATTACGGATAGTATATCGCAATTTCCACTGATAAGTTTATTGAAATTATTTTTATAATCATATATTTTTATACTAAACTTAAATAAATGTGTGTATATCAATTATTTTTATGATCAACGAAATGCTTTTCTTTCTTAGTTATTGCAAATCTCTCGAATTATACATATAAGATTTGTCGTAAAGCACATAATCATATTTTCTTATTTTTCAGCTTCTAGAAACATTATGTGGATAATCTTTGCTTGATAATATTTACTATTTCAGTTTTCAAATAGCCCATTTAAACTTATTTTAATCTATCAATAATATAAAATTGTTATAATCTATGAGTATGCATAATTACTTACTGAAATAAAATTGGTTTTAATAAATTAATTTAAACATTTAACATGGCGAAAACATTTTTATCAGAGCATTGAAGCGGAAAAAAATGCATAAAATCTTAAGACCGAATCAGAAATAATAAAAATGTGAGAAGCAGAGAGCAATGTTCTAAGAACAATTTTAATAATTTATGTGATGCATTTTTAATTTGTGTATAATGAATGCTGAAGAATTTTTTTTTGCTTTTTATTATATTAATTGTGGTTTTATATCCCCATAAAATTATTTTCAATGCATCATCATTTTATATTTTTGTATTTTAATCACCAAAGTTGATAAAGAATATATTTATGTTTATTAATGAAAGCTAAAGTGATGCCTATTTCCAGTTATAAATAATTTACCAGCAGAAGCTTTACGTTTAGTCTATAAAGTAATCAAACCTTGTCTGGGGCCGAAAAGATAACTAATGCCTTGCGAAAATTTCTTTATTGCATTGGGGATTTTCTTTCAATTTAGATGCATATTCTATATAACTATGGAAAATCTCCTCCTGGTTAAAAGTACTTTTTATTAGTATTAATTTATAAAAATAAATATTTTAATTTGCCCATAATATATTTAAGGTTCCGCTAGAATAATAGATATTTCATTTCGCTTTAATAGCAATCTTATATTAAGGAAATTTTAATTCTTATTTTCATAAAATACTCTGCATTTCTTATTTTAATTATTTTAAACAGAAATATATATACTAAATCAAAACTGTAAAAATATGAGACTCATATAGAAATTAATATGTAAACTGCAATTTTTTTCTCATTTATACAATGCACAGTGTAATTAAAAGTACTTGAACATTTTTTTTAATTTATTCATTTTTAAAATTTTCTCGAGAAAGTTTGGATGAACTGTTTTTTGTTTTCATTGACTTATGAATGATATATTAGAAATCAAGTCGTACAGCAAAGATTTTGTCATGGCACCAATTAGGAGACAGATCAGAAATTTATAAAAAATAAAAATAAAAGAACTTTATCTCAAACAATTTCACAGAAGATTTGTAACGTTAAAAATTGTTTTGCTTGCTTTGGCTAATATTTGCATTCATTTTCATAAAAACAACACATAAATTTGGGAAGGTATAAAATCTTTTGTTCAAAAAAATTCCCATGATTATTTAGCTTCTATTCAATACGATCATTCGATGGTTCAATTTTAAAGAATACCAATTTGAGGGAAAAACCCATTAAATTCAGGATCAATTCAAATACAGTTCACTGATATTCCAATATCTTTCTGAATCTCAATAAAATCCAATAAGAATTTTTGCGCAAGCTGCCCTATATATCTAGCTTTAAATTGAAAAGCGAAAATGAAGCTACATTTCGCACAAGCATAGTGAAAAATATTTTTGAAAATTCTAATATTTCCATGAATATTTATAGAATTATCTTCAGATTTCTCATCTCCTTTTAAAAAATTATTAATAATTAATCTCTTAGTTTCGGATAATTTGATTGAAAATTCTGTATTTTATGTTTATCTGTACTGCATTTAAAAGATTAGATAAAGCATTATAACTGATTATTTTCTGATTTTGGCTTTGCTGACTATTATTAATCGTTTTTTAAAACTCATAATTATAAACTGTAATTTTATTAAACATCCACTTTACAAATTGAAGAAAATTGAGAACATTTTTCTAAGTTCAAAGAGAAATCAAATTCCGCTTTGCCATTTTTTTAATACGCATTAATCTTTTTTATTCTCAAATGATGGAAAAATTTTATCGTCAAAATGGAATATTGTAGAGAAACGATTGCTTTATAAATGTGAAGAAAGGATTTAAGTGAAATAGAGTTTAAAAAATATAACTTTCTGCAGACGATATCAAATATTTCAAAATTTTTGACAATATTAAATTTCCACTGGGAATTTAAGTATTTTCCTTCTTAAGTATTAATGTACAAGAATATATGTTACATATCTTACTTTCTAAAAATAAATCCTCAATTTTATTAAATCTTACGGACATCCTGCTCTTCCATATGAAATTCATTAAATGACATTTTTAAGAGTTCGCCATTTTTAGTCCAATTTATTAGAGTTCGAACTAGTAAGGAATGGAAAAACTCTCTCGATAAAATTTGTTTATTTATTTTTTGACTCCATAATTTTTTAAAAGAAATGGTTATAAGGGCGAGTGAAAAGGAAGATGGTACTCAATTTTAAAGGGAAATCAAATGAAAAATTAATAAACGCTGTCAGTAGATGCGACATTACAGTGAATGATATGAACCGCATGCCATCTAATATTTAACGCCTGTTGCTTTAATCTCTGCTGCGATGTCATGAGATGTTTCCTGTTTCAAAGTATACAATATATTCAAAATTTAATCTATTTTTGTGCTTTCGATTTACATTCTTGAATACATTTTTTTAATAGGAAAGAAATAGTGAGATGTTACAAATAGAAGCACAACAGTTTATTTTTTGAAATTCATACAAATAATCAAATTAAACATATTTCAGTATCTCAATGTTTCCGTCAAATTTTATTAAAATTAAAATCTCTGATAAAAAAAATACTATTTTGTACATAATTAATCTAAATGTAATGAAAAATAAACAACATTCATTCATTTGGTGCATTAGATATGCATCTGATTTACGAATCTATGAATTTGATTTAAAAATCAAAATGAAACATAGCTTTTCAAGTTTTTACTTATATCTCTTACAGCAGAAGGCTACGGTGGCCTGGCGGTTAGGTCTTAACTTCGGAACTGGAGGGTTTCAGGCGCGAGACCCGATTCCACCAAAGAACCATTATATAAGCGGGTCTGGTGAACGTTAACTAACGGAACGTCGGAACGAAACGTCCTCCCCCTGGTGTGGAAGTTTGAGAGGGAGGTGCGAGCTCAGGTGTCGTTCTCGTCATCTGACTGGGGTTCAAAATTATGAGGTCCATTCCAAAATAGCACTAATGTTCCTTTAAAACGGGACGTTAATGAAATTAAACTTACAGCGAAGATATTTTCCAATTATTCATTTAAATAACTGAGAATTCTCAAATAGGAAAATGCAAATTTTCCCTTTTTACAGAAATAAGTTTATAATTTTTACCAAAGAATTATTTGTAGATAAAAACTATTTTCAAATTCTATCATTACAATATTTCTTTTCTTGTTTTAAAATTTTTAAATATTCGTTCCATGCGAGTAAAAAATTTGACTCATATCCTATTGTTTATTAAAATAATTTTTTAAATACTTTAACTTATATTCCTCCATGCACTATCGAAGATGAGCAATGTTAAATTACTCATTTTCATTTTATATTTTTTTAAATATTAAAATCATCACAATGGTTGTAAAATGGTGTAACTTATGAGCAAGACTACTTAGTCAACAGTTGCAGATATTCTGTGGGTTTTTATTCAATGAAAAATTATTTGTCCTTTTTTTCTATTCTATTTATTTTTACCATTCGACATCATATGGAGAGAGCTGAGAGAGAGAGAGACAGTGTCATACTAAACATGGACGAAAAATCACATAACATTTAGGATAGCATATAGCATTTTACATTTAATATTATCGCTAACAACGAGCGAATCTTATTTAGTTGCACCAATTTACTCCAGAACAGACACGGAATGAGAAAAACATAAGTGTTCGCCACTCACTCTCAATCTATAGAGTTTAGATGTAGCGCCATCTATTAATAATATTAAATAGCCAGTTTAGCATATGAATAATCATACAAAAATAATAATTTCAAAAAGCAATTTACATGAACAACAGTCCAGATTTTTTTAGTGCAAAGCATTAATTTATAACTATTGCGCTTATTATTATTTATATATATATATATATATATATATATATATATATATATATATATATATATATATATATATATATATATATATGCACTGGTGTGCAAAACTTAAACAAATGCTTTTTTGCCATAACTCCACGAGAAATCACCTGTGATAAATGAAATTCAGAAATGAGAGATAGCATTTTGTATTTAAACGATGACGAAAGCATAGTTACGCAAAAATGAATACAATGCATATAGGATGGAATCGAAAAAAAAAAAAAGGCTTTATTGAACTCATAGTATCTCTACACAAGATTGTCTGTTCAAGAGGAAGAACAAAAAGCAGATGTTACTTAGTATAGGATATGTCCTTTCCTTACTGCAATGTTTGCTTCGCACCGTCTCTCCTTACTAAACACCAGATTGTACAACAGATCTTGAAGTGAGAGTGCCCATTCCTCAATCAATATCTGTTTAATTTGTTGGGTGCTCCTCTGTGGATGTAATCGTGTCTGTAGGGTCTTCCCAAAGCATCCCACACATGTTATATGGGATTTAAATCAGGAGAGAATGCTGGGCCAATCCATTCGAGTGATATCTTCACTTTCCAGTAGTTGCTGAACATCAACAGTCCGGTGTGGCCGTGCATTATCATCCATAAAATAGTCCAATAGCACCTCGGAACAGACGCACATGAGGAAGGAATAGCGATCTCTGGTTACAGCACCTTTGTCGAAAACGTGGAGCTCAGTCCGCCCTTTCAGCATAATGTCTTCCCAGACGACAACTCCATAACCACCTTTCCGTGATGTTGCTAGGATGAAACCGTGTCCCGACCTCTCTCTAAATCAACTGGCACCGAGAATCACTTGCGGTGCTGAAACGACTCTCATCCATAAAGGGGACACGACTCCATTGATGAGATGTCCAGTTTTTGTGCGACTTACACCAATTTAAAAAGTTCCACAAATGGCCAACTTTCAAAGGGACGCAGCGTTCAGGACGATGGGCGAAAGCCCGGTTTTGTGAAGGAGTCTGGTCACAAAGTCAGTTGTTGCCCTGTTGCTGTGCACAGTTGATGAGCAGTGGCTCTTGCTGACTGGTATCAGGGTCTTTTCTACTGCAGGACGATATATCGGTAATCCAATGAAGTTGTTTTCCTAGGGCGGCCACCACCAGCCTTTCTAATAACTAAATGTATGGTTTGGAAGGTTTTCCAAAACATACTTGGAAACACACATGGAAGAACGAGACGGACTTTTATTGATCCCGAAATCTTCAGCAATACTAAACAAACAGCACCCTTCCTCCAGCTTTCAGATGATTCTTCCATGTGTGAAGTCATCCAGGTGATTTCTTCTAGCCATATTTCACGAAAGAACTCACTTGCACTTGCAACGAATGTCTTTCATTGCGCCTCCGTTCTTCATTTCTTTGTAATCTTGAGCCGACTGTACGTGTTTTGCGTACATTCACGTCGCCTATGATATTTCTTTCCTGATATTTGCACATGCGTCACCTTTCTACTGAATTGCGTGTTCATTGTGCTGATAACAATAACCTCTTTTCTGCAACTTCATGGCTACCTGCTTAAAATTTACATTGTTGCTTAAGTTTTGCTCACCAGTGTATATATACAATAAATACCATATGGTGAATATTCACATCGTACACAAATGCAAAGTGCTTACGACTCAGCAGGTTAATTGAGAATTTGAGAAGGAGTAATTTGGAATAATGAATACAGTGAGTATTGATGAATCCTTAGGAAATTCGGATGCCAATTCATTTGGTTTTCTAGATAAAGGGTGAGAAAAATATTGTCTCGTTTAACAGTGTTACCTTTTAACAATTGTTTCCTTTACTTGCAATTGTGATAAAAAATAAATCCAAAATGTTAAAGTTTCACTGTTTGTTCTGTATACTGGTTATATGCAAGGTGCATTACTAAGTTATATCTTTCATGTCCGAAGAATTAGCGTTTATTACAAAGATTCATCTTTTATTTTTAGATTCCTGTAATGGAATTGTTCTTAATTGCGGCTAACAGTTTTCATTGTTGGGTGAGGTGCAACAGATTTTATTGCAAAAACGCTATATCTTTATTTTTGTTGTTGAATAATTTATTTAATGATAAGAAGTACTTTTAAATCTAAGATCTCACTTTCCGTTCTATCAATAATGTTTATTTTTCGAGTCAGATTACCAACTCACATTTAAAAACATATGTATCATGTGATCAACATGCATAATACATTACACGTAAGAAAACTGATAGCAATAATTCATTTGACATCAAGTATAGAAAAAAGAATCAGGAAACTAATAACGAGGCAGAAGAAAGCGTGATTTTGGTGAAGAAACCTGGAGATGATACTGACTCCTTTTAACAAGAAATAAAAGCTTCGTGTACACACTGGAAAATGACTGACCTGAAATCATTCATTGTTGAGTTTTGAGCAAATATATATATTTTTATTAACCCTTAACTGAGGGGGTGGAAATTTAGGACTTAACTGGAGACGTGCAGTCTACGAGACGGCTTTTTCTTTACTCTCAAATTAAATTTTCTATTGGAGGTATTAGTATAAAACTCAGCAATACATTCTGCAGATATTTTTCTTGATATATAGATATATTTAAAAAAATTTCAAAATATATTATCATTGAAAAAAGTAATTGTTTTTGAATAAACATTTTCTTCTTAAATTACATGTTACAACAAATATTCTTGAAAAAACATATTATTTTTTACTTTATAAATCATATTTGTTTCTCCAATATACAATGGTATACAGAAAACAATATAATGAAAAATTCAACACTTACATGACCCGGCATGTTGTTCTGCCTTATAAATTATTTCTATTGAATATTTTGGTTGTTAGCGAATGCATTGTAAGTGTGTGGGGAAGGGATCTATGACAGAAAGAGGAATGGAGTGCTATAGAGTGCTGGAATGTAAAAACAAAAACCAAAAAAACCCAAACATTCATTTTCTCAATACAATGTATTTCATTAACATAACGAACATATACATTGTTCGATCTCTTAAAAGTTAAACGTAAAGTGAAAAATGTAATATATTTTTTGTCCTAAAGTATAAAAATGAAATAAAGAAAATCAATATTCATTTTGAAGAGCAATTGAGTGAATGATATTTTTTCTTAGTCCGTCTTTAGCCAACACAAATAAGCTCGATAATTTGTCCACGCGAGAACATGCCACGTATGAAAAACATGGTGTGCCCAAATCTAAGCCTCAAAACATACATCGTTTGGCCTTGCGACTTATTGATTGTCACTGCGAATGCGAATCTAATAGGAAATTGAACGCGTTTGAATTCGATTGGCACGTCTGTGAAAATCATTGGAATTCGTGGCAGCAAAACCTTTTTGGCTCGGAATTTACCATTCAAAAAGGTGGCTTTGATAACGTTTTTCATCAATTATTTAATGATCAATCGCGTGTCATTTCACGGCCATGGTGGGTTCAAATTCCGAAGTAAAATAACCGGAGATCCAACTTTCAGTCGTAGAAGGTGTTTTGACATGTCTGGCAAATCCAGAGAGTTCAAAAACTCTGTTGGATAATTTACAGCTTCTTTAGCATCGCAAACTGTATAGATCAATTTGTATGACACCAATTAGCCTGGCAACGACTGCTGTATCTTGAAGTTTAAATCGTCAGCGTCGACATTTTTTGCTGCCAAAATGGATCTTTCTACCAGCCACGCATGATTTATGTATTATGTGCGCACATCGGGAAATATGTGGTCAATGAAAGCATTTTTCGAATCAACGATAGTGCAGAAATTAGTGGGCAATTTTATGAATCCAGTATTTTCATAGACATCAACTTTTGATCTCCTCAGCTTACTGTGAACTTCGATAGGAACACCCTCATTACCTAGCGTTATGAAATATACTTTACGACCTATTCTCATACCTACCAAATCCACATAAAAAATTTCATTAAAATCGGTCGAGCCGTTTCGGAGGAGTACGAACACAAACACCTTGACATGAGATTTTTATTTATTAAATATCTTATAGAAATTTTTTAGAAAAAATTTTTTATTAGAAAAATTAATTATAATTAAATATACATACCAGAGTCAGTCGAATGCGAACTTTCATCAAAAAAATATCTTCTGTACAATTATTCTCATCTCTAAAATCGCTTTTTGTTTTATTCAAAAACTTCTGAAGTTGTGTTTCATAATGAGAACACTAGGTTGAATGACATTTCAAGGACCAAGTTTTAGAGCCATATGCTATGCTTTGTATAATACTGGCGCAATAAAAGATTGTGTGGTCTCACAAAGAAATAGCTGAAATATTTTAAAAAGCATTTCCTGAAACCGGTTGAAAAGTGTACGTGTCGTGAAGGTCACTCCATTCCATTGAGCTAAAAATGGAGTAGGGATGACCAAAAGTCAATCTTTAGTGGTCTGAGATATCGCACCTCCCCAATTTAGGGTTAATAATGTTGAAGATATCATATTAAACATACTTATTTTCGTATCTACCGGGGTTATTAAGTTGAATATGACAAGTTGATGGAACTCCTACTTCTTCAAGTCAAAATTCGTTTTGCTGGCGAACTTTCAGCTTGTGATTCCCAAGTAGTAAATAAAAAGCTATATTCTGCAATGTCTTGATCTAGACTAATCAAATAACGAAGCAGAATTTAAAGACAATTCTTTATTTTACAGCCATATATATACAAAAGAACAACTTGTTCTAATCTTGGTTAAATAAATAGTTACTTACACCTGCAGTAGGAGACACAACAGTCGAAGTCGAAGGTTTATCTTGAAACTCAGTTATAAATCAATATGGAGAAACAACACCACAGGGAACTAACAGGTTGTTAGTTAACACGACCACTCTAGGGGTAGTTCTCGGACTTCGAAGTCATGGGCGTAGTCCAACAGTTTGCGTCCAATTCGTTTCTTCTCCTCTCCCTAAAAATATTCTCCGCACTTTATTCCGGCGACAATCTCCACCTCTTAATTTACATTGGTCATTTGAGCTCTCTTTCGGTCAATCGGGGTTCAGCAATATGCTCCCTCAGCGGCGCCAGTCGCTCGTGGGATGGTCCTTTTAGTGATGCACCTTTCATAACTGACTATTCTGGAACACGGAGTTATCATAGTCCTTTCACAATGAAAAACATTTAGCATCCAGATATTTGGACATACCTTTCTCTTTGAAGGTACTATCAATATCTCTTGGACGAGGAATTCCCAGATGTGGTCTTTCACTGTAGTTGCTAATGAACAGATGCGAAACCAACCAGGTGAAAATATCCACCATCTGGCTATCTCGAGGAGTTTAGTAATTAACAGCGACGACACAGCTGGCTGCAAATGTCTTATCAGTACTGGGAAACGGGGAATGTTACAATTCCCACATCCTGTCGATGAAATATAATGTAGGGAATAAAGTGTGTGTTTCTTTATTGGTAATTAAAATTTCAAAGAAGAATTAAATAGGGGATTGAACGCTCAACTACTATTAGTTTTACTAAATAGTTTACTTTCTACTGCTGTTTTCTAATTTTAATGTGCGTTTTTAAGTTTGAAAAGCTTTATTTTTGTTTTTCATTATATTCAGTAATTACAGATCTTCAAAATATTTATTTTTCAATATTAAATGAAAAATATGGAGACAGAGTAAAATTTTTTCTAAATAATTTCCTATGTTTGTATTGTCAAAAAGTCTTAAATTACAACATCACTTTGAAATATTTCTCGCATTTAACTTTTCTTTAGTGGGAAGAAATACGTGCAATTTCCTAAAACCACCATTAATTGCATTAAAGAAGAAAAGAAAACCTTTTTTACTAATAAGGGTAAAATAGTAACGGAAACCTCTACCCTCTGTCTTTGTGTTAAAAGTGGGTAGAACATCTCCTCTTATCCCTTTGATTGTATGAAAACAAAAGACAGACTCTTCGAGTCCCATGTGATCCAAACTCTAGTCTTTGGTTTCTGCAGTGGCAATCTTGGAAGTTGGGATTATTTTACTTTAGCTCTGGATGTTGAAATTATGGTATCAAAGAAAGAAAGCGATTTTCTTTGTTGGAAAAGGCAAAGGTCATGAAAAATTAAGAAGCTTACAATGGCAGTAAAGCTGATTTTATTAATTTGAAATTTCATATTCAACTTTGCAAATGATTTCAAAACAAGCAGAAGATGTAAAGTAAAAAAAAAAAAAAAAAAAAAAAAAAAGATATTTGCCCTCCCGCCCCCCCTTAAAAAAAATTGGAAAATATCATCATTTGAGGAGTTGGTAATTCTTTTATTTCAATTGCTCAATGGAACTCTGCAACAAACATTATTACAAACGATTCGTTTTGAATGAGAAAACAATAAAAATTGCTTCTGAACTGGGAACTTAAAAATTATCTGCTTCAAACATTTGGATAGATAGTCTTACGAAGAGACACAACTTATTATAAAAATGTGTTTGTGGTGAGTTTGATGCATTAAAAAGAATGCCCAAGAGTGCATTGGAAAATCATAACCGTCCTTGTTATAACATTGTTCTTGTAAGGACATTTACAATGCAAATGATACATGATTGCTTTACTATCTTTTTCCTGTAAGACATAAGCAGCAAAGGGTGATATGAAAATGTGAAAATGCTATATGCTCTATTTCAGATGTGAATGAAAGATTAACTCCATTAATTGCTGGATAATAAAAAAATAAGGTGTTTCAAGAATTTCAATAGCTTTACTATTGAATACACTTCAAAAAAATCTCTTGGATGATCAAAACAATTTTTGCCTTCGCAAAAGCAATTTTCAAAATTGCATTCGCAAATTTGACAGACAAATGCCCTTGCAAAAACGTAAGATTCAAGGCAGAGCGATATTGCAGATTTAAATTTACAAAGAATATGAGTGGGAAGATATTGGTTTTCGCTTCGAATTGCACAAACAAAACTCAACCTTGTAACTTGTCAAATATACGACACGACACGGGAAAAGGCGATCGTTTAAAGTGCACTATGAAAACCACTTCTAGAAAAATACTCTTCTTAGTATGGAATCTGGAGGATTGAAAAGTCAGTAATTTTCTAGAAGACCTTCTTATTATTTCTTCTACATGGAAGATAATCGAGAGTAAATGAATCTCAAGTTCTTTTGAAAAAGAAGGTTTTCTGGAGGTCAGATTCAATATAGTTGAGCATGAAATTCCTTCTGCGACAGAAGCAATTTAACCTTTAAAATAACCTTCACCATAGAGAAAGCCAAGAGAAACTTTTGCAAAAATTAATATGTATTGAGAATCCGATTTGCAACATAGCTGATACAAAAAGTAAAATAACCAATTTCTTTAAAAAATAATTTTTAAAGAATTGATGCCTAAACCATCGTAAAGGAAGAAAATTATTATTTTTTTTCATGGTCAGTGTTTCTTTTTTGTCCTTTCCGATTTAACGTTTTCTCGCTTATAGCGTTATTTTACTTTCGATCCCTCTAATGACATTGAATAAGGTTTATATAGTAGAGTACTCTAAAGTTAATTTAAATTGAAAGTATAATTATTTTGAAAAAATTATTGAAAAAAATATTATATGAAATAGAAGATTAAAGAAGAAAGTAATTTAGGGTTTAATAGAAACGGAAAATTAAACGAACTCTAAAGCAAAGTATATCAATTTCCCATCATCTCAAATGGTTACTCTTTAAATCACATCGACAATATTATCAGAAGTTGAAATAAATGTTTGCAGTTATCTTAAAAGTCTCTGAGATATTTACCTTTAGTGACGCTATTTAATTAAGTATTTGTTTTGAAAAATAAAACTAATTTATGTTTAGAATTCAATAGAGCATGATTATACATTCACAGAAAGTATTAACTCCTTAATATAATCAGTCACACACACACACATATATATATATATATATATATATATATATATATATATATAAACTATAGTGTCTACGAAACTAGTATACAATTACGCCAATTGGTCCTATTTAATGTGGATATATATATATATATATATACAGAGAACAATAAAAAAACATTTTATTTACAGCCTTATATATGTGCAAAATAAAACAACTTCTTCTCATCTAGATAAATATTAGTTACAAATTCACATGACAATTTAATCACAAAACAGTATCTCAATCAAATTGGTGAACAAGATACAAAAAAAAAAAAATGTTAACAGCCTCTTAACTCTAAACGGCTTCTCCAGAAATCGACCGATTTTTATTGGGTGGATCCTAACACAGAAACCCGAATCACACGAAGCTTCTGAATCAGGAACAACTTCTCCGAACACCGACGTCTCTCCGAATTCGAAGTCTTTCACCGCTCTCCTCTCTGATAAAAATCAAGCAAAAATACCGCATTTTATTTCCGTCAGATATCCGCCACTGATTTTCTCATTGGTGAACTGGAGTTCCCTATCATCGAATAGCTCTTCAGCAATGCATCCTCAATGGTCTCCATTTGATTGTGGGAGTCTCTATTAAGGATCCATCTTTGTAGCAGACCTCTCTGGAACACATGTTAATTATAATCAATTCTCAGTTAACATTGGCTGATGTGCACATGGTTTTGATACTTAATGACAACGATTGATGGCGATTGATCGATTCTATGACTCGCGAAATTTCTTCATAAGGAAAAAAAAAGTTTATCATCTGGATGTTTTGACGTTTCTCTCCCTTGAAGACATGAGGGATCTATTTGAAACGATGGGGCACACATCTGTGTTACAGTACTGGATACAACCAATGATTAGACATAATGACTCTACTATTGAAATGGATCCACATCTGGTGGTACGTATGCACTTAATTATATGTGGGAAAACGAATAACGTTGCATTTGGTTGGAATTTCAATTACCATATGAGGAAAAAGGAGAAACTTACAATATATTGGCACTTTTTTACTTAAAGTTGCAATTTTAGAATCTCCGTTGAGCATACAGTAAATAACGGTCAGAACTATCAATATTAATTATCCGGTTATATAACTTTGTTCTTTCGATAAAGGGTTAAAACTTTTTAAGCGAATGAATATATCACTATCTTTTGGAAAGATAAAAGGATTTTATTTACTAAAAAATGGTTCTTCTTCGGAAAATTGTACGTAATTATTTAATAAATTATTTGCTGAATCGTTGTCAGACGCATTAGTCTTATTCCTTTCCTGTATGAGATTATGTAATATGTCTCCTTCTATGTCTTTCAGCATAAACGCATCAACTACGAACGTTTCTCAAGCCAGGCGTACCACCCGTGCATTTCTGGAATTCGAACTCATTTGAAGGTGATGCATATGTGCATTTTGAACTTGGACAATTTTTAAACGTCTCTAAATGACCCCCAGTGTCCATTACTTTTGAAATAAATATAGTTTTAGTATCATGACCTTCAGTTAGCTCATATTCAGCCTGATTTTACTGATCAGCTATTGCGAGCGGGAGGGAAGTAGGAGAAATGTAAATATACAAAGCTGGATTGTGTAACTTTCCACGTGATAGACTCATTCGAATTTATGGTTTTCTTCAGAATTCTTTTCTTCTTTCTTCGTTATTACTGTTGAACTGTAACTAGTTGTTTTGTGTTTTAGCATCAGTTCTATTGCATTTCAGATAATTTCGACACTTCCCTTTTTATTATGGAAAGTCTTGGTTTTGGTTTATTATGACAAGAAAATGCTATTTTTCTGAGGAAGAATGTAGTATTATGAATTAATTAATAATTTGAAAAGATAGCAAAAATGACAACGTTAGGACTTAAACTTTAGTTTTATGATTTCTTTTTCAAAGTTAGGCTTAGCGACGCTGAAGTCCGGTCCTGTAGGAATATTCCTTTCTCGTACGTTCCGTCTCGTCGTGCGTCTAGGATAGAAACCTCCCTTCCCGAAAGGGATATACCATGAAATGTTGTGTTCTGTATAGTTTGAAAAGTTAAAATATTGAGTTCCAATGCCTTCAATAATTACAATGGATTCTTATAAAGCATGAGCTCGCATATCGCGTCGAAAGAAAATCGTGGCTAGTTCTCATGCAGTGTCATAAATAATTTCCCATTTAACATTAAATTTTTTTTTACTTGTTTCCTGTTTAAAAAAGCAAACGTACACACTTACTTATTTAAGTAAAATGGTTTAAATTTTAAAAATATTATTTCATTAACAACAAATAAAACGTAATTCACTAACAACTATAAATAGAGACCCACACAAACTAGTCCTCACCTCGAACAACACCTCATGTTACGCGAAGATATCACGCATTATACGAGAGTTCTTGTATTTAAGCAATCGGAAATAATATTTTAAGAAATTCAAAATATAATTAAGCTGAGGTACAATCAGTGACAAATGCATTGTTTCTCATTCTTATCTGCTAAGTATTTGGATTAAAATGAGAAAATTAGCACGCAAGTACAAAGTATCAGGCGACGTTGTTAATATGCTAACTATGGACTAATTCATTTAAGTACCGAAACATGCGAATATAGCGAAGCTACTTCATCAAAATACATAACACAAGAATTCTCTTAACTTTTAAGCATCGCATTGAAATTTTTCAAGGAGATATAAACACAATTAATTGAAACATTTTATTATTTAATTCTTAATTGTCTTCTTTTGTTTTCCTTTTTAATTACATTGTGCATCAATAAAAATATTTCCAACTAATTATGGTTTATAATTTTTATACAGATAATAGGGATCAAGAATGAAAAAAAAAAAAAAAGCCTAAAAGGTATTAGAAAATCTGAAACAAGTTTTTTTTTCTTCTTCTTTAAGTTTTCAAAACTGAAAAAATTGTTTTGCAGGGGATTATCTTTGTCTAGACTATCGATTCTTATGAAGACTCAAATAACAGAATTTAAACCGGCTCAAGTGCTGTTATATAAAAGACTAGATAGAAATGAAATCGTGTCGGAAACAGGAGCTAAGAGAAAATCCTCAGGATAATGATCAAATCAGTAAATAGGACAGATTTCGAAGCTCTTCAAGGGATTGCCTTTCAGAACACTTCAAAGTTTTTGTTGTAAAGTTAAGTCTCCTTGAATGATCTATAAACAGTTATTGGCAGCTCAAGAAAATGAAGTTAAAAAAACTAGAAATAAAAAAAAGAAATGAAATTCAATATCTGTCTCCACTAACAATAAAAGCGAGAATGTGCCAATATGAATGTTGGTACTGTATAGAACAACGGACAAAACTAGAGCGGCCGAATTTAGCATGAATATAATTTGGAGAATGGAAGAAGTAATTTATATTTGGAATTCTATCGAAAAAAAGCATAGGATAAAACGATAATTTTTTTCTGTTATTTTCTAAAATAATACACAAAAATAATAGCTATTTCAGCTTCAAGTTATTTTTACTTATACTTATTGAATTGCTATCCAATTAACTTCTTGTCTTTGGAGCTTTGTAGAAGTATAGCAGAAACGATGAGTCTAGAGCTGTCTAATTTAACAAAAATATAATTTGGAGAATGAAAGAAGCAATTTTTTTCGAAATTTTAGCTCATAAAAACATAGGGTCAAATGATAATTTTTTTATCTATTTTTTTCGAAAATAATGCACAAAAAATTTTAATGACAACCTCAAATTATTTTTATCTATACTTATTTAATTAATTCCAATTTACTTCTTAATTTTGATAAGTTCATAAATGTATTTTTATGCATAATTTATAGAAAAACATCATTTTTTGTAATGAAATTTAAATATTTTCCATTAATTATACAAATATATAATAGATCTTTTTCCTTCCCTTATTGAAAGTTAAAAAGGCGAGATAATGCATAGTTTTTAAAAACAATTTTTCTTGATATCGTAATGAATTTTCGTTACCCTTTATATTTCATTACTTTTTTTCTGAAATTGGTAAAAATATTAACAGTGTAAGGGATATGTCATATAAGTTTCATCAACCTAAAAACAGATTGTTAGATATAATATATATCCTCAATCAAATATGTATTTTCCGTAAGGAATAAGAAAAGTAAATTGATATCGACAACGCGTAGCTACATTGCAAAGACAATTATTTCATTCTATTAGAGACTTTCTTATAGACAATGAATTAAATCGGAACGAAATTATTATAATAATACAGCTTAAAATTCTATTACAGTCCTAAGTAGAATTAAATCTTTGTGTTGATAACATTATTTATAAACATTAAAACATTATTTATAAACTTTATTAAATTTAGTATAAATATTTCTCTATCAAAATGATTAATTTTGGAATTTTTTTTTGTGTGTATGCATTTATTTTTATAGAGTTTTATTTATAATTTATATTATATATAATATTATAATCCATTATATTATATTCATTATAATTCATTTATTTTATATATAATTTATATAGTGAGAAACAGAAGACTGCTTAAAATAATTAAATAAAAATTGAAAGAATTGTTGGCTATATCTTAATCATCGTCAAAAAGATAAATTTAAAAATAATCTTACAATGATTATTCCTAATTTTAGATTAGATTCCTTAAATGTTAATAATTATTCCTTGCTTTTAAATTTATTATTTAACTTTTGAATATTCATTTTTATGCTGACTTATATGGAAATGATAAGCTTTTAGAGATAAATTTAAATACAAATATTGCAAAAATAGAAATGGATTTTTTTAATATCTTCTTTGTATGTTTAAAAAATATGAAGAATAAGAATAAATCTAGAAAAATCAAGATGGAAGAGAAGCTTAATGGAAAATATAAACCGAAGAGATAAATTTATTCTTTATCGTTTGAATATTCATTTTTTATGCTCACTAATATGGAAATGATAAGACTTTAGAAATAAATTTAAATGCAAATATTGCAAAAATTGAAATGAATTTTTTATGAATATTTTGTATGCTTAAGAAAAAGGCATATAAGAATAAAATCAGATAGAAAATCTTGATGAAAGAACCTTAAATGAAAATGTATATCGAAGAGATAAGTTATCATTACAAACCCTAACGCAATTAGAGAAATTGCTGCTTTTAACGTTAATTGAAACGCCGAAGAGAATTTGTAATTACTGCTTAATAATTATACTTTTAGTAACATAAGCTTTTAAATATTCTTAAATGAACAATTAATATTTTTATTTTCAGATTAAAGTTTTAAAAAATGCAACTTTTCATAACAGTAAAGTTTTGTTATCTAAGAATGCAGAAACATTTTTGCTCTGATTTAAAGCATCGATTTCACAGATGCGAGATTTCAATCCAGAGAACTGGCGAGAAATATTTTTTTTTTCTCCCTCGAATTTTCGAAGGAAGGCGAAATGAAAAATATTCGCGAACAGATAGTGTCTTACTTTCGTAAATATCCAATTTAATATGGCGCCATCAATTGCCTGCCTTGTTTCTAGATGGCGCAGCAGTCTGTCTATCTAGGCACTCTCATCATCAAATTCTGTTCCGGCAGAGAGCTTCAATAAATGTTTTATAACTCTGCTGTACGTCGCAATGATTAGATCGTTAACTCGCGGCAACTTCTTAGAAGTTTGACAATTTATGATTAGACGATAGGAGCTGTGCTGTTTATAACGTGAGAGCCCTATCATCATTTCATCTTCCCACCAATCTTGCGAAAGTAACATTCGAGTATACAGATTGGTACTCAAATAGATATTTTATATAGAGACTTATATTTTCGAAGTTCAGGCCAAGTAAAAAATAAATAAGATTTTTATATTTATTTTATTGAGGTGAAAAAAACCAGGAAGATGTTTTATTACACTTAGTTTCAGCGTGAGAAGCGAGTTATGTCTTTTTAAGGCTCAGACTTGGTTTATAAAGAAAGTGGAGCTTCCATGAAATTGTTGCAAATGCATAATACATTAACGTTTTCATCCTTGAAAGCTTTTAATGAATAACTGTCTGTAACAAACTCAAATTGTGTTTAAGAAATGCATGATCTAAATATTAAAAATTTATACATTTTGTATCTTAGTAGTTAATTTGTTAAAAGCAATACTTCTCAATATTCAAAACCAGATTACGTAAAGTCTTTTTTTTTATGCAATGGAAATCAATATAAAAAATAACTGATAAAATGTACAAATATGAGAAAAACTTTTACGAGTTATTATGATGTTCTGAGAAATAAACATTTTTTGATATCTAACAAATGCAAGAAGAAATTCTATGTTCAAGCAATCGGAAAACAAGTGGTTGTTCGAATCAACTGCAAACTCACTAAATGAACATATAAGAAACTAAAATAGTTTTAATGTGTGATATGGAATTTCTATGTGTCTATAAATAATTTATGGAACAAAGTTATCAAATTGATTGCACAAATATTTTTTACTCAACCTAATTCATTTGTATTGATTGAATTTTTTGTTGTTATTCTCTGACTGTTATTTTTTTTTTCAAAATCCTAATATAAAGAAGTTCAAATTGATTGGACTGTAAGTACTGTGCTTACTATAGAAATTTAAGCAAAAGCTTTCTTAACGTTATTGCTTATCATTAAATAAAACAATGAATTACATTTCATTCATAAAGATAGGTGATAAAATACTGTGACATTCAATGCTAAGGAAAATCGATGACCGATTAAAGAATAAAGGACATCATTTTTTTTGTTGTTGTTATAATATGGGGAATAACATTAAATGCGAATTTTAGATTGGTTTTGAGTTGATAGGTATATGTAAACATCATGTGTCTTAGCTTCAATAAGTGCAATTTTTTTCGTTATTCTGATAATAGAATTGATGATTATTTTTATAGAAACTGCACTTGAAAATCTGACCTACAGTTCTTTCGTATTTAATAATTAAAAATTTTTTATACTGCTTTTTTTACTTGTTTTGCTAATCTAATTATGTTATATGCTCTTAATGAATTTATCCAAAGAAAATACTACAGTCACATTTCTCTACAGGTTAAAAAAATGCATTTAAAAATAATTAATAACGATACACACTAGTGCATAGAAAAAAATAAGTCTAACCAATAATATAAAACCGAACCAAGAATAAAAATAAATCTATAACCGAGCCCACTATCGTAAACCAGAATTAATTCGAATCTATTTTCATGAATTCAAAATGAATTTTGAGATAAAATGCTGATATTTCTCAAAAAAAAAAGCTTTTATATCTTTTTTTCTTTATTAGTGATGATCAGAGAAACGCTTCGAAATAAAATTTATAACATATCGTAATTTAATAATGAATTCTTTTTTTAAAAAAATTGTTGCCAAGTTTCTTTATAAGTGGCGATTATTTGTACTGTTGTTTTTTTTATGAATATTGCATATTCACTTTAATTTAATATTAAATATATTTAAACATATTCTGCAGCATTACAAAATGATTTTTTTATTCTAGTTTATGTTTCAGAAATAAGAAAAATTTTGGATTTATTTTCATTGATGACTTTAAAATCAATATCCCAAATTCATTTTTGCTTATCAAAATTGAAATTTTTACTTCTAAAAATTCAAAATACTTATTCATTAACTTTACAGATACATAAACAATGATTTTAACTACTTAAATTTAGCAGCGGAATTTTTTCTGAATTTTGATAATTCGTTAAAATAAATTAATTTAAAATTGAGCAAAATGTATTAAATTTTAAAAAAATAGCCCGATTTGCTACAATGCCCCTTATTGGAATTTAAAACTTTTTATTTGTTTTTAGAAATCGTATTTTCCTGTATTGTCGTAAGCTAAAGAATGAAAATTGGTTTTATATATCTATGAAAAAATTTTAAAGATCAATTTACAAGATGTAAATATTTCTTACTCTGATTCAATACCAGCCACTTTTTACTACTATTTCATGCGCCGGGATAAATTGTTAATTGCAAAGATTCAATTATTATTTTAGATACCTTACACTGTTTAATTCATTGAGTTATAAATTTCCTTAATTGCCTGTCAATACCTTTATATATTCATTCATATTATTGAAAAGGACAGCATCATTAAAATCTAGAGGCATTTTAAAAATTTCACCATTTCTTAGCTTTGAAGTTAAACTTTAATTGCAAGAACAACAAAATTTCAAAAATAAATAAATGAAAAGATTAAGCTCTTATACTACATTAAAATCTATGCGACATAGAAAGTAAGCCGATTAGGAAAAAGTCCATATGAAATATCAGCAGCAACAATAAAAACGATTTCAATATAAATTCAACTTTAAAAATATATTTTTGTAAAATAAGCTGGAAGCATTATTTAAAAATGAATTGAAAATAAGAAAAATATTGCAGAGTTCGCAATAAAGAAAAGGTAATTTTTTAAAATTTATTTTTGAAACAATGTAAAAAACGTTTTTGTTTTTATATTGTGATAACTGCTATTTTCAATCATAACATTAATCTATAATATTTTTTAGAAATTATATCAAAACACTGCCAAGATTCCGCTTAATTTTTATTTGAATAAAAATTAAAAATTGTGTCTGATATATTTTTAATTTCGAAAGTATAACCTGAGACAAATTTAGTAGTTCTAGGACACATTTTTTTAACCTGTACAACGTCAGTCACACATTCATTTTTATTATAAATAGAAAAACTGTCGCGTAAGTTCTATTGAAACTTCTTTTATATGAAATATTATGTCGGATGTATTCAAAGAAATCCCTTCCTAGTATTTAATTTTTATTTCATGGGCAGGTACCAACCTAGATAGTATTTGACTAGACTATTCAAGCAAAAGAAATAAAATGAGTCACAACATTTTAAAGTTGGAATCAACTCATGTGGAATAATCATTTGGTAATACAACTTGCAGTCAGGTTTGAGATGGCGACGACAATTTCGTCTTTCATGTAAATGTCTTGACTCTTTTATATATTCTTATCTGCAATAAATAAAAGTGAGGTTATGAACTAATACGATTTGAACGTCTTTTAAAATCCAATATTTTACCAAGAAAACCATAAATGAGAATTTTTTTTTTTTTTTTTTTTTTTTTTTTTGCAATTCAAAAATAATTTTCTTAATGAATTGGTTGCCAAAAAGTTGCTGATGTTTTGGCAAACTGTATGCATTCTTTTCAAATTCAATTATTTTTATTTACGTAAAATGAGCAGCAAACAGACGAAATGCGGGATATTTTTAACGCAATAGACAGGCCAGGTAACATGTCTCTCATCAAGAAACAATTTCGATTGGTAATCATTAAAACACAAAATCCATACATTTTAACTTGTTTTATTCAGATAATCTGTTTATGCAAAATTATAACTGTATCTCTTAAAAATCGTTACAGGAATTTATTTTACATCTTTCAAATTTAATTGCTTCAATTTACAATTAATAAATAATATTTTTTCGATTATTAATAATTAATAACATCGAAGTAAGTCAAATTTGTAGAATTTACAAACTTGACTTATTCTTTTATCCTTACTTTAACTTATCCAAACTTGACTTACCCTCACTTTATCCTTTTAAATTATGTTTCAAAACACCTTTAAAAGATAATTACTAACAACAAACTTTCACATAGATTACCAAGGTTTATAATGACATTCCTTTTGAAACGAAATCTTTTACAATTTCCAATTAAATTAATTTCCAATAATTAATGATAATTTTCCAATAACTTTCACATAGATTACCAAGGTTTATAATGACATTCCTTTTGAAACGAAATCTTTTACAATTTCCAATTAAATTAATTTCCAATAATTAATAATAATTTTCCAATAACTTTCACATAGATTACCAAGGTTTATAATGACATTCCTTTTGAAACGAAATCTTTTACAATTTCCAATTAAATTAATTTCCTATAATTAAGGTTAATGAATTGATGAGCTGCAAAGAAACACGTTTGGCACAACGTAGCAATATTTATTTTTTCTTTTTAGTCCTTTTTAGCAATAAATATCACCGGTTGGATGCAATAATTTTTAAATAATTAAACATTTGAATATTTCATGAATGGACTAGAATCGTATTATGTCTTCATTTTTGTTTTATATAGAAGCATCATTAACATTAAAGTATAAATTAAAATGAAAGATTTTCTAAACTTGTCGAAACTGAAGCTACAAATAAAATAATATCACTATATACTTTTTAAAAATTGAATTGAAGAGATTAAAAGAAATGACTTTATTCTTAGCAGGTATGCTGGTTTCTATTGAAATGAAAACCAAATATGCATACCCGTTAACATTTTAAAACTATACAACTGTTGAATTATTTATTCTTACTAATTATTAAATTAATTTTAATGTTTTCTCCAAAGTAACATTTTTTTTTCCTTTTTTCCTGGATGGTGATGAATTACCGTTTTCCGATTTTCTTTCCAATTTCTTTGCTCTCAAAATATTTTTGATAAATTATGTTTTCTTCTCTTTCTGATTCTAATTGAGGAAATCATGAAAGTAGGATCAAATATTTATTTATAAACAAGTTAATCTGCTGCATTTATGAACTTGATCGAAATCTTGAATACCTCTTTGGCATTTATTTACGATTTATCATTAATCAGGTACTCAGAAGTAGGACTACACATAAAATAAAATTACTAAAAATATGGGAGATACTATTATTTATTGCAAATTCAATGCTCAAGTTTAGATTTTGAAACAACTTAAGCTCGAGACAGTAAAATATTTAGTTTATTTTTATCCTAATAATGTCCAAAGCAGGATAAATAAATTAATATTCTTTTCCTAAAATTTGATAGAATTCTTTTCCTGTGAACCATTTTTTCAGCAGTTTTATCTTGGAATTTATTACCTACTTCACAGGAAAAATTAAAACTGTGGGCAATAAAATTAAACGGAGGGATCAAATCAGATGTGCAGAATATGTTTTTACAAAAAGAGTGCCAGCTTTAGTAAAATTTGTAGGGTGCTAGCGATTAAAGTCATTATATTAAAGATTTTACCAAATGAAAACAAAGCAAGAGACATAGAATGAAACACAGATTTTTTTCTCTCATTTGTTCATTGATCGTTATAAAAGCCCACTGGTATGTCCATTGGTTCATCAAGTTGGGATACCATGTTCATATAAGTTGTTCAGTTGAAAGTGAAATCAGTTCCGAATGAACTCTTTCGTGCCTTTTATTATCCAAACAAAAAATGGCGATGTTTCAGTTCCTTTTTTCAGTGGGACAAAACTGTCAAATTTACATTATGCAAGACAGGACCTATATGGTGATGTTTCAACACTTCTCATCAAAACTTGTTCAACATCCGTCCATACCGCATTGGTATGGAGAAAAACCATTGCAGAGGATGCGGAAATTATAGTGAGTATTCTCCGCTTATTTCTTCATCCACTGACGAAATTTTCGAAACCTAATGCCCTTTTGCAAGAGAAGACTTAACATTACGTTTCACTTCTTTTATGTAAATGATGGTGAAAGGCCAACTGATTGCCTACTTAATGATATTATTGGTCGAAAACCAGCGCATATCATATGATTCCACTCGATTATCTATGGCAAGCCCATTCTCGAATAAAGGCTGTTTTTCTTATCTTCTCTACTTCTACACATCGCTTTCAACGAGCTGTACATAAATACACCAAATTATCACATTTGATTCTACCTTATGTATCAAAAGGTTTTGAAAATTCACTTTTAAATGAAATGCTGCTAAAAACGACTATCATTTCGTATACATTTACTTAGAAATTAGGGAATGCAAAGGATGATCATAAAAATACACACTCTTTATATGAACTACTATATGCTTGATCAATCGAAACGGAATTTCAGATATTGTTGTTTGAAAGTGTACATTCGCGACTATAATGATTAAAAACAATGGAGCTTTCGAGGTTTCATGAAAGCGATAGAACATTCAGTGAAAACGAAACATTTTATTCAAAAAAGTTCTATTCTATGTCATTATTTGAAATTTTAGAATGGAAATACTAATTTTTTTTTCCTGCACAAATCATTCAACGGATTAGAAAATCCTAAATGACATTAGAACAAGATACGCATAACAAAACAGTTATAAAGAAAAACAAGAAGGAGAGGAAATGCATTGGCATTTCGCATTATTCACAGATAGTAAACACCAATCGTCGAACACCTAATACAAAGCATTGTGTCTGAAAAAATTTAATAAGCAGTGGGGGGGGGGGTCATATCTTCAATCAGAAGTACGCGTGTATTAACACTTGACTGATAATTCCGAGAAAAAATGCTGCGGAAACAACTTCGAATTTATCAGCGAAATTCTAAGCTAAGACGACGTTAACGTTCTGTAAAATCCATACTCGAAAAGTATGAAGAAACTGGATGGACATGTACTGCAATCAGGAAGACTAACTATCGCTGCTGAGGTTGCTATAGCCGTGCATAATAAGATTACTGCAGGACCATTGCATACTGCAAAGGTGTTGCCCACCATTTGGATGAACCGAAAACGACAGTACTCTAGCATTTGCGCTCTGTTCTGTGGAGGTTTCCTTATCAATTGCAGTGTGTCCTGATGTTGAAACCTGGAATTCCTCCAACTGGTTAGATAACTTGGTGTTATAGGCACCGGAGGTACAGGATGGCGTTATGTTATGTTGAAAACTGGAGACGAACGCTAACTTGATGAATTTGAGAATTTTTTTTCTCATCAGATATCAGTCATCATATTATGGAGGTGAAGGCCGTCAGAAATATTACGGATTTGTGAGACACATTTCTTCTTCGCTTTGTAGTCGTTTGTGTCAATTCCAGAAAATCGTGATATAACGTGCCCAAAGTAAACATGCTAAACATATTTTATAAACTTTGAAATGAAGGCATCAAGGTTCTAAAATAAATCTAATTTGTGAACTTAACAAGATGCTATTATTATTAATTTAATTTGAATAGCTCATTTATTTAAATTTAAATATTTTTCAATTTAGTTTATGTACTCTATGCACCATCTGAGGGAGGGATGGTGTAATGCTTGTTTAAACCGTGCAATCGTACAAAAAGAGAATGATATTATAACGCAACATGAAATGAAGAATGTCCCCTTAGAAGATTAGACTACTAAATATAGCGAATTCAGAAAGTGTTCAAGTTTTGTGAATTGATTCCATTGTGCAAACACATTTCACAAAAATAAATTGCGATTTAATTTCTTTAATATTCTTCTTCTATGTGCAATTTTCGTTGTCTTATTTATAACAATCAACAAGATAACCATGAAAAAAGTATGAATTTTTAAAACCAGTTATTATTTTAAATCAAAGTGTTAAGAGGATTCGCCACTAAGGTTGTGCCAGAATCACATATACTTAAAAGTTTAGATAGGTTTCTTTTACCCATGTTGTCTCCTTTACACAAATGGTGTAAAGCTCAATACGAGATTACGAACATTAAACTAGTTGCACTTTCAAAATTCGTAGATTAAGCAGTGTTTGCATAATATCTCCGCTTTTGGAGAGAGGGAGGGTGGGATAATTAATACTTGTCTAGGAAGAGCACAGTTGTTGTTAGTTTTTTTCTAAAGCTTGCATCTTTTCCATATGTCACAAACAATGAAATCCACATTTCATATTCGCATTTTAATGTGTAATGAAATGTACAAGGGGTGTTCAAATGGAAAGGTACGAAACGAGACACTGTGGGTATAAATGAAGACTTTTTTGAAAGTTTACATCATAATCCTGAACACAACGATCCTATTGATTAACGATAAGAAGGATTCCTTGTTCTCAGAATTCCTGACGAGACCCATTCCTTCACAGCATCCTTGAGTTCGCCATCTGAGTTGAAGCGTTTCCCTTTCAGATGTTTTTCCAGGGAACCAAATACATGAAAATCGCAGGACGACATTTCCGGGATGTCGGGTGGATGGTCGAGATGCTCCTACTTGAACTTGGTCAGTTCCGCGTGTGTGACCCTGGAGACGTGTGGGCGTGCGTTATCATGGAGCAGAACCATACCCTCCGTGAGTAGCCTCGGTCTTTTATTCTTGATGGACCTGCGTTGTCTTCGGAGTGTCACACAGTACACATCGGAGTTAATGTTTCTTCTGTGTTCGATTAATTCAACAAGTAGTGGACCTTCGACGGCGCTACTTGTGAAGGCGCTACGGCGCTACTGCAAGGACGCTGTGAAGGACTGGGTCTCGCCAGGAATCCTTCAGCTCATAAATCAATGGGATCGTTGTGCTCAGGCCTATGGTGTATACTTTGAAAAAAGTCTTCATTTATACCCACAGGGTCGTTTCGTACCTTTTCATTTGAACACCCCTTGTAGCTTAGGGTTTTACAACACTGAGCTAATTTTAAAGCATCATATTTCAAAAAAATTTACTCAGACGTATTTTATATCTTTGTCTGGGACTTCTTTTAGTCTCGATGAAAAAAAAATTAATGAATTCTGTTTATTCTGTGCAAATATTAAAATATAAAGAAATACTTAACGACTTCTTAATCCAAGGCTTTCGATTAACGAAAATATAAAATGCTTACTTATCTTTTTTTCTTTACAAATCTTATACCATAAAAATAATGAATTTTTCGAACATCTTTCATCCTTCCCGCCTCCCGCCCATTAAAGTGAAGTGGTTCGCGGGCGGGAGGGGAAGCGGAGGGCTGGACTTTACCGCATGGCTACCAATGTGTTACTTCATTCGGAACTGGGTGGTTCTTTTCACGTTGGAATTTCTTGCCCTGTTGAACTCATCTGAACCATGGAGGTGTTTCTCCTGTTACGCAACATGGGGAAAAATTAATTTAAAGATGAAAAAGTTTTGTTTTATTACAAAACAAATAAATTGATTTCTGGAGAATATTTTTTTTCTTTAAGTTTTTTTTTCTATGATAGAGGGTAATATTTTGAAACTGCGAGAGTATAGTAACTTTTAGTTCTAAAATGCGCAATGACGCATATTAACACAATAAACATTCTTGTCTTTATTTAAATGCATAATTTTTTTCCGATAGTAAATTGCGTTATATTTTATCATTTTTCACTTGAAGCAGAAATCTTGAGTTTCTAAGTTCAAATTAATACTTCCCTTCCTTAGCCTTCATTTCTTATCCCATTTTGCAGATAAAAAATTAAATAGTGAAATTGTATAAAGGAGAGAAAGGGTTAAAATAGATACGATTGATAGGCAAAGCAATTATTTTTATAGTTATTCAAAAAAACATTTATACTATAATTATATTACTGAGCATAATCGAATGTTGTTTGCATTATTCAAAAATACTTAAAAATTAATGTTTATTGTTTTGTTTAAAAAAATGAAGGATTTGTCTTAATGACAAATCATCCATTATCAAAATCATGAATGACTATGATGATTTTGATAATCATCAAAATCATTACCGATAAATAATTCAATGATTATCCCAATTCTTTATGCTTTTCTTTGACGCACAAAGAAAGGCGGAGGAAAGTTTGAAAAATATTTTTTTCTTCTTTTTTTTGTTATGTTCGAAATTTAACTCAGATTTGATGCAGTTCCAGATATTAATAAAATCAAAAAGGTTATTTATTTTAATCATGTATGTGAACAACATTGCTTTCACATATGAATATGATTATTGATATTATGCAGAAGATCTTATTCTTTAAGGCACCTGCATTTTCTTCATCAAAGCTTAAGCTAATGATCACATTAATAAGAAAGAAGAAAGTAGGTAAAAAAGCTTGAAAAAAAATTTCGATTAAACAATTTGATGTTTAACTATGAAAAAGAAATTTCGTTCAATTTTACTTATCTCTTGCATTTGCGATACAAGTGGAAATACAATTTCAAAAAATTCCACAGAAAATGGAAAAACAAATTCGTTTTTTTATCTATTGCTAAATGTTGACAATGTGTGAATGAAAAGGATCCTAGAACATGAAATATAAGACACAACATATGCAATTAATAAGTATATAAATAAAATAAATAAATTTAGAAATAAAAACAGAAGCACAATGGTCCAAAAAGAAATTCTTAAAGAATAAAAATATGTATTTAAGACAGTGAGTAATAAAGAACAGTCTAGAAGTAATTACAGTCTGCTTTAATTTATCTTATATTTTTTTGCGTATCGTTGTTATAGTATTAGGCTAAATGTCATTATAAAAATAATATTTATATGAGAGCCTTAACAAGTATTTTTTGTCTCCAAAATGGCGCAAAAATTGCCCATTTCATCTCAAGTCACTCATTTGTCATTAATTTTATTTTGCAACATTCCGTACCCTAACCTTCTCACATTATGATATTTTGCGTGCGGGAGGTGATAGATAGCAATAAAGCAACAGCACTTTCAGCCTTTGAACCTGGTGTCACATAGAATGAGAATTCTAAAGGAGCGTTCACACGATACTCACTATAGCTCGCTATACTTGTCTTTCTCATGTTGTCCCAGATTTCTCCTAATACGAACAGCTGAGACATGTGATATTGACAATGATAGATAGTTATTCCTATTAGACAACTATTTGTCACTGTCCCATTGGGGTCACGTGATCATGCTGAGGTAGATGTCGCCTTCTATTTCGCTGGAATCGTTGACATCTTGTGAAAGCAGCTTCAGTCAATCCATTAAAACTGATTTTGTTTGGGTTTGAATTTACTAGATCCAGTGCTCTATTTTACATGAAAACAAGCTTGGGAAGTATGTGTGAAAATAATTTTAAAACTTTGCTTTTGCATCATTGTTGAGTGTTCTCACATTTTCCTTTGTGTCTCACCTCCTTGCATTAAGTGCCTTTTCAAGTACCGATTTTCACTACTCCAAATGAATTAATAAGTATCAAAGTATTTATTGTCACTAGATTCTTTCGAAATTTTTTCACTGTAATAGGATCCTAGAAGAATCCCCCCCCACACACAAACACACTTTCAAAGCAATATATTTCGGTGTGTATATTTGATATATATCTCGAATTCCAATCGCATTCATCTCGTCTAAGTCCTTTTAACTGTACGTTATGAATGCATTTTATTTGAATTTTGATTATTTTTCTATCCTCGGCTAATGGAAATTATATTTACTGTGAGTCTACCCTTATGGATATCGACACTCTTACGTCTTCAGTAATGAGCATTCACTAAATAATGAAAACACCGAAATTCCAATGATGTTGGCTGTCTTACGTTTTAATAAAATCATTAGTTGGAGGTGAGGTCCGGAGACAAAACTTGTTTAAACGCACCAAGAAGATTATCTCAGTGGCAGCCAAGAAGGAAGGCAACACAAGTAATTAGTTCTTCTACTAATCACAATTCTCAACATACCGAGAAAACATGTTGGATAATTTTAACAAAAGCATGCATATAGATGCACATGTTAAAATTGAGGCAAGCGGAAATTTGGATGGTGAAGCAGGATTAAAATAGATTTAAACGATGACGTAAAAAAATCTAAAAACGAAGGATTAAGCCCTACGAATAAATAACTGTTGATGTAAATTAAGGCCAAAGTAACATCCTCTACACTAATGTGACACCTAAGATCCCCTTAGTAATGGTGTTGATATCCACCATGAATGAATTGCCAAACTGTTTCAACATCTTCTATAGAATTATCGAAGTCCACAAAATTAGCTCTAGTGTTAAACCTGTAGGCTAATTTTTACATGGATATTGCAATTCCGATAACTACCGTAGAAACCTAATTAAATATCTGGACAAATATTAGCTTGAATGCTGCATCATTTCTCCTTGTGTTATGAAAATTTATTAAAATAATGATTAAAGGACTGAATGTAGACTTTCTTAAGACTTACATTTAAAAAGTTGTAACTATACATTTCATGGAAACTGAGACTATTATCAGTGTTTACGCTCTAAAAGCGATCCATCATCAATTGAAAAAAATATCAGGAAAGCAGTGAACAATGTTTTTTTTTCTATCCAAAAGATACCATGATAATACAGGTTTCAACCTACAAGTGAGTTGAATCTTGCGTGCCGGAATCCATAAACGAAGATAAAGTCTATATAAGGGAAATAAGAAAATAATAAGAAATAAGAAAGCACAAATGTTCCAATTTTAATGGATTGTACACAGCCTCAAATCCTAGACAACATTTTAAGTTTTCCGGAAATTACTTGCTTTATATTAGGGGTTCTTTTCAGAATTTTCATGGATAAATTTAAAAACATCAAGTAGGCTGTTAATTCAGTTGATTTCTATTAGTAAGGGTTATTCTTTGGGTTTTTTTCTCATATAATTTTAGCTTCAAGCTACTCGGAGTTTTTTAAAGAGCTCTCTGATGCGTTTTTATGTCATGACAGTGGTTTGATCTTGAAAAATTTTAGGCTCTCTTTGAGTTGAGCATCTTTGTAGAAGTACTTATATAACGCTTCAAAATCAACAGTTGTCAGGGAAGACTATTGTGCCACGTTAGATGTGGAATTTGTCTCAAATTCATACTTAAGTCATCTTTCCCTTGTACAAATCTTGTTTTCCTTCTAAGAATTTATCTATTTATAGAGTCGCTATTCCTATTCACCGAAACTTCTTTTTACTAACACTGCTCAAGTTGAGTTTAAAAAAACCTGTTATGCACCCCTGGAAGCAATATTAGAGGATGAAGATTATGTTCTTTATGCCTGAGCTCTAATTACGAATGTTCCATTGGCTGAACCCTTACTGTTTTCTACAAATTTTTAAGCTATATATACATTTTATTTCCTGCTTTTGGAAATCTTTATCTTTTATGCATAAACATATTATTATCTAAAAAAATGTGACGATTCATTTCGTACTTGACGCAGTACTTCCTTCACTGGACATATGCCCTTTAAATTTCTAATTTATCTGACTTTACCATGGGGCCGCCAGGAACTCATCCATTCGTGAAATTATTCTATCCCTATCGTGAGTATGAGAAATATTACTTTAATAAGAAACATTGTAATATTTAATAAAATATGTTGATTAAATTTAAGATCCAGTTCACAGGTAAAATTGAAAGCTTTTCGTTAATGTGCACATAAACTTATGAGACCTGATAAATCTATAGTCGAAAGTTGGCAACAATTCTAAAAGACTGTATTTTAAAGACACATTAATATTCACAAAAAATCAATCTGAAGCATTCATTCAAAACTGATATTGTTATCGATATCATACAAACGCTTGATTTTTATTGAAATTCAATAACTGCTTAGCATGCTGTAGACAGTTGCAAATGCAAAATCTTTCGAAGCTTTTAGAAGCAATTTTTCAATAAATTATTATTGACTATTTATTAAAATTATGGAACCAACATATTTCAGAATCAATATCTTTATATATACAATTAATAAAGGAAAATGTAACGTATAATTTATAAAATCATGGATTTCCAATATTTTGTGTGTTTAGTGATATAAAACAATAAACATATAAAACAATAAACTATAGACAATATACTACAGAAATAGAAACAATAATATATGTATATATATTTTTCTTTAAGACTAAGCTTGAACAAATAAGGAATTTAAATATTTCCAGATTAGGATACAAATGGGAGACTTAAAACCTCTCATAATTTTTAAAACAGGTATTTTAAATTTTCGTATATTATAACGTGAAAATATTTCATTATTTCGGTACATATTTCTAAATTCTTTGTCAAAATTAAATTTATCTGAGCCATTTTGCTTCGGTGAGTGTTTTAATTTTTTTTTTCTTGTTAGATTTGGTCTTACTGATTGGATGGTAAAAACGCGATGAGAGATTTTGAATTTGAGATACGATTCAATCAAATAAAATCGGTATGTGCAATAGCTTGGTTTATTCTATACTAGCCGCCTTTGGCGACCAGCCGGATCGCCAATCTTAATGCTCATTAAAATTTTAATAGCTAAATATTTTATGTAATTCCTACTTTAATAGCTTCTTCATTAAAATATTTCAAAATTTCAAATTTCAAGTCACTCATAATATTATAAAGACCTTCAGTCATAACGTAATCTGTATCTCTCTAATTTTCTGTTAGCTCCCGTAGAATTTATGCTTTACATTAAATTAAAGTGTAAATGATTAATCTGAAATTAATATAATATTTTTTACTGAAACAAAGCATTTTTTTTAATAATATAATTACTGATAATAGAAGTCACTGAGCATTTAAACTTTATGGGCACTAAAGAATATCTTTCTTAATTTATTATTATCTCAAGAATTTGTCAACAAAATTCTCTCAGATTCATCATGAACAGATCGATTCATTAACAATGTTTAATTTAAATGCATCAAACACTAAGAAAATAAAATGAATCGTTTAAAATAATCAGTCGAAAATAGGTTTAAAAAAACAACTTAAAAAACGATGTACTTAAAACTATAAGCATATACAAAAAATATATATAACTAACATAAATACAATTTAATTACAAAAACATACAACTAACCTAAAAATAATTTAAATAATTGAAAACAGGTTATAAAAAAACTACTTAAAAAACGATGTACTTAAAACTATAAGCATATACAAAAAATATATAACTAACATAAATACAATTTACTTACAAAAGCATGCAACTAACCTAAAAATAATTTAAATCGTCCGTTGATAATGGTTGTCATGGCAACAATCGGAACAGAATGTGCATTCGTGAATTTTCTTTGCCAATTACGGTAACGCAAATGCGTGAATTTTTCTACGCCAGTTGGGGTAACGCTATGCAGATTATACATTTTTAATTTCCTTTATTCTGTGTTATTTTAATACAAAAGTACTTCAGAATGAATCTGGAACATGGATTAATTAACAATGTTTAATTTTAAATGCATAAAACATTAAGAAAATAAACAGAATCGTTTGAAATAATCCGCCGAAAAACGTTAACCCTAGCCTCATTTCTGTTGGGAGAAAAAAAAAACCTGGAGCCTTACTCGTTTGGCGGTGGGGAAAATGGAAGATTTTTTGGCGGGAAAGTTAGTTTTTAATTAATAATTAAAATTATAATTAAAATTTCAAAAAAAGGGAACCCAGGTGCACATTCCCGACCTCTAAGGTATACATGTACCAAATTTGATAGCTGTATGTCAAATGACCTTGCCTGTAGAGCGCCAACACACACACACACACATTGAGCTTTATTATAAGTATAGATTAACGCTTTGAATTAAATCCTAATATAAATGCTACTTAGAGATTTATATACAGGTACAACGTTATCTTCAACTGACTGGGGCTTCTCAATAATAAGACATTTTCCGAACTAAGCAATCTATAACTTCAAAAATGAGCAAATGTCAGGAACCAGAAAATTAACTTTAATTTTGTTTTCTGTTTTGTTTAATAATAAAGGCAGATAATTTCGAATATTTTTTTCTCTTTTTGATATAACATTATTGCAAATATAATTAAACATAACTTTCATTACAATTGCTTTTTATTTTATTACTAATACTAACTAATACTTCTATTTATTTTATATCTATCTATATCTTCTATCTATTTTATTTTATTACTAATACTAACTTTTATTATTAATACTAACAAAATTAAGAATACGTTCGTATTGAGTGATTGTTTTTTAACACATTTATTCAATTTGCAAGTTGCAATTTTGAAAGAATAAAATCTTTTAATTTCTTTTCCACTCACCTTCGCATGTATTAGTGTCCTGAAAATTTTTACTGTAATTTTTTTTTCTATTTGAAATATAACAGTTTTAGAGATTTTAGGAAGTAATAAATGTGCTAATTTAGCTAAAAATTTTCAAAGATTCGGCTACATCTAGAAACTGATTCCAGAACTATTAATTTTTAGATTTCATGATATCAGTTATCATGAATTATAAACAATATCAAAGACTTAAAATTACAAAAATAATAAAATTAGGTAAAATTTATAAAGCCGTAATAAATATAATAAGAAGCAGCAAAAAAGAAAAAAAAGACCTGATATTCATTTTATATCAATTAGCAAAAATTGTTTTGTTGGTACTCTCGCTTTTAACTTCCAAATGTTTTATAACATTTTTTAACATTTGTTAATACGTTAATGAAATCATTTCTTTTAAATTACTTTTATATTTCTGATTGTTAGATTTATAGATAAAATATCATATTCGTAATCATAACTAATAACATTGAAAATCTACTTATACTTAAATTTTCTTCAACAGTATGAGTACCAAAAGAATAATTATTACTTTTCATATATTTTTATATCAAAAAAGTTTAAAAATAGCTCTTAAAATATGAAACCTCTTAAAAGTCTGAAAAATATGAAATTTCGAAATGCACTGAGTTATTGAAAACAATATTTATTCCTCAAATACAGTCTATGAAGAAAACAATTTATATCTCATGAATTCTGTTTGCTGCAGAATGTAAGATTTATTTTCAAGTTATATATATATATATATATATATATATATATATATATATATATATTCTTACCAATGTCAGACAGTCTCTTTCTTAATTTCATCCATTAAAGACAACAAACATTTTTAGAGGTGTTTTATTTTTATAAACGCAACTTTGATGGAATATTCTCAAATAAGAGAGCAATTATTAATCTTAATATTCCATTATACCCTCTTTACAAGC
Source organism: Argiope bruennichi (assembly GCF_947563725.1). Lineage (NCBI taxonomy): Eukaryota > Metazoa > Arthropoda > Arachnida > Araneae > Araneidae > Argiope > Argiope bruennichi. The sequence continues at coordinate 6,933,827 of NC_079155.1, forward strand.
AAAAAGATAAATTATAGGTCTGTCGCCAAAATATTATTTATCATATATATTTTCTTTTTCTTCCTAAGGCCGTTGTTGGCCTGACAATGGATTAAGAGATCTTCCAGTAAGTGCTGAGCACTTAGTTTGTTTCTGAAATATTTGAATCATTTTTACTATCATCAACATTTTAAGAAATTATTTTCTTTGTCATCTGAATTTCATAGCTATTATTTTTAATTGCTGGTTGCTGAATTACTGAAATATATGCACTTTTAAAATATTAAATTAATGATAAATTAAACTCGTCAATCGTTACAAAGTGTAAATAATTATTGAGATTTTATTGTGTTTTAAATTTCGTATTTGCGCAATTGAAGGCAGATCAGCATGAACTAATATTGCAGCAATGCAACTAGGAGAATAAAAAGAAAATGTGCAGTTATAAGAAACTGAATATTTGATTTTGGTATTATAATTTTCTGTAAAAACAATGATATTTTATTACTTTAAAGACAGGACTTATTTAACGTTTAAACATTTTATATTAAAAGTATTGTGATTACAATTCTAAACATTTCTTTCCACTATAGTTTACATATGCTTCGCTAACCTCATAACGCCCTTTCAATAAGAAGTTATAGAAACTGAAAGGATTGATGTGTATTTCAAAAATTACAGATAATCTTCAGAGATACTTTTTTCAGAATAAGCATAGATCTGTAAATATTGATGATGCATTTCTGATCTAAAGATCTAGATAATAAAGCTAATATAAATATGTGGACATGACTTTCCATTATTAGGGTCTCTCTGTCTTTCACTCCTTTCCGCTTTTCCTCAACAAAATTTTTACTTTAATTACCATAAAATGCACCCTAAAAGATTTATCACATTGTGAGCAACATGTTTGAATTTCTGTTATCTAAATAACGATTAATCAAGTTCTCGGATTCTCTAGTCCATCCTGGCCTATTCATCATTCGAAATTTTCAGGCTTTTTAAAATTTTATTTATTCTTCAGCTTAGCCTTATTTTCTTAAAATACTTTCCATGTAATCATAAATAAACTTAGCTCAAATTTGCTATAGGAAGCAAGAAGACATTTTTTTTCTCTTTTATTGTATTTTTATACGACATACATACAGCATTAAATGCCTCATATGCAAGATAGAAATTCATATAGTCTATGTCAGATAGCAAAGACTTTTGATTCTTAATGCCAGCATTCGAAGGGATGCTATTCTGAATCATTTTGGAAAATAATAGAAATTTCTATATTGCTTTCTCAATCGCTTCAGTTGGAATACTTACATATTTCCCATTTTAAGAATGTGATTAATTTGGTCTTGTATATCATCTTTAGTTATTTCTGAATTATGTATGTATTTCAAATTTTATGTTGAAGATGTTAGCTTCTCTAAAATTTTATTCATGCAATGTGTGTAATATTTAAGGGGAAGAGTGTTGAAGTCTTTGTGAGAGGTACTATAAACTGACTGCTGTTGGGATTTTTGATGTAGAGTTTTTAATTTTTAGAATTTTTAAGTTACCCAAGCTGCCAAAATAGGATGTATAATCATGGCCTAAAAGATATGCTTGTGGTTTGTAAAGTTTGAATGCCCCTTTATCAGAGGTCTTGTTTTGATTCCTGTGCCTTGCGTCATACCTGACACCATTGGCAACTAATTAGTTCAGAAAGCAGCAGAGGAAGAATTTAAATGCACTTATGTAAATCCAAAAAACTCCAGAAACATAAGCATTGCCTTTAGTTAGCTTAAATTCTTAGTTTTGTTTTATAAAACTTTTAGTAAAAAAAAATAATTCCATTATTTAAAAAAATATATTTTAAGAAAAATCTAATTAAAATTCAAGTAAAACTTTTTCTATGCATAATTTGTTTTAAAATTGATTTATAAATCACAGTATTATTGAAAAATTTGAGATTTGGTAGATCCTGAGACCTATTAAATTCTTGAAGTTTACTTTCTTTGATATAAATATAATTATTATTCTTAAACTCATTTCCGTTTTTATGAAATTGTTAAATATTGAAATATTCATTGGAAATCGTTTTAACGCGAATCAACTTAAATTTGTAGATTTCAATTTAAGTATATGAATCATATATATCCTATTTTCACCTTGAAGAAACATTATTAAAACTTACTAAATCATTACATTAAAATTATTTAAAGAAATTAATATTTTTTAGTAATTAATTTGTACTTCAGTAGTAAACTTTCCACCGAACACATTATTTTCTTATTCTCCAGAAAAAAGTAAATAATCCGTCTGAGTAGGATCTTAGAATATTTTGCATTCTATATTTAATTAACTAACCCGATTGTTTCTGCAGAGGTGTGTTGTTATAAATGAGAACATAAGATCCTCTAACGAAATACATTTGAAAAGTCTTGATCAAAAAATTATTTTCCTTATATACAAAATATTATATTATATTGTAATTATATATATATTTGGTAGTAAAAATTTTTTAGATGTCCTGATAACCTCTATCTGAAGATATTCTCTGATTGATGTATTGATACAGTATTTAGAATATTTGTGAAGGTGATTTTCCCTTGAAGCAGAAATTAACAAATTTTATAAAAAATTGAAAATACAATGAGCAATATATTCCTAAATTGCCCGCAGTATTCGATTCATATGTGATATTTCAAATAGCTTCTTATTAAATTATCAAATATAAAGTTACATTTTAAACAAACCACTAGAGATAATTATCTTAAGCTTTCGTTTTTACGTTTAAATTTATTGCTTATTTATAATAAAGTACGAATTTTGCATCATCCATCTTTTTTGACAACTTTTTCTTCTCTGTTTTTTTTCCTCGCCTTCTATATAATTTTTTTATAACAAATCTCATTACTCATAAGATATTTTTCATAGTAATATAAAATTATTGGTATTAAGCGTTGTATTTATGATATGTATCTTGTATTCCTTGGTGGTTTCTTCTGATTCGGTTAAAATCGTAGCCCTCCTTACATGTTATTAATGCATATGAAAGATGTATTAAGAATGTATTTAGCATTCATAAATGAGGAAAATTAATTCCCTGGAGCAGTTATTATTATAATAAATCTCATATCAATATAGTAGCTATTCATCAAACAGAAACCGAAGGCATTTGTTGTTCTGCATTCGAATAATGAACAGTTAATTTCAAAATGGTATGAAGGTGGTGGTATCATGCCCTTTTCTCCCAACAGTACCCACTATGAAAAGAAAATAATTTATTTTTTGGTCGTAAGTACGTTTCTGCCATAAATTATAATACAGTATTATATGCAGTACAATATACTTTAGCACAGACTAATTTTTATATTTTAATAATGTATTAAATAAGGTGACCTAGAAAACATAATAAGACAGATAAAGACTATAAAAGCTGTAAGATTATCAGATACATATCTTAAAAGCTGTGAGTAAACAATAAGAAAAAGTTAATAACAAAAGTGTTTGGAGTTTGTAATATCGTTGTGAATGGCAAGAAGTGTCTTTATAAAAAGTGCATAATTGATATAAATTGTTGTCTACATTGAAGGTACAGAAACAAGCAGATTTTTCTTAATAACAAATTTAACTTCCCTCAATTTCAACCTGCTTGGTTGCATGATCTTATTTATTTATGCTTAACATCAGTTCAAAAGATTAGAAAGTCCATTCACCAGTTGAATGTCGTTAAATGTTCTCAGTTGGATATGATTATTATAGTTCTCATCTGTCCGAAGATAAGATATAATCCATGTAATATTATCTCTAATATAGGAGATATAAATCAGGAAGGTTGACTGAGCCATTCATTCGAGTAACATCGTCACATCTCTGCAGAATTTCCACTATATGGATTTGATACGTTATCTTCCATAAAGCCTAAGCTTTATCTCGGGAAAATAGGATTATTTGCTGATAATAAATCTATTCTATTACGCTATTCTTTTTGAAGATGTGAAACTGGGTTATATGACCAAATACTTTCCAAGGCCATTTATTGGAATCACTGTATGTCCTTTCAATTAAAATAGTTACAAAATAGTGTTTCCATGCCTATATAAGAGTATGACGATCCAGACGGTTCGAAAATTGTCATTTGTTGATTAAGAAATGGCGTAATCCAATTATTGAGATACTCTATCTCTGTGTACTACACAGAGTCTTATGGTCTTAAATGGAAAGCAATATACAAAATGGTAAGTAAATAAAACTGTTTTAAGAAACAGTTCGTCCAAAATGAATCATACTTGATGTCCTGAAGCTACTAAGTAATACGTCACTTAAACAGATTGGCATTTCTATTATCCAATGGTATTTTTTATCTTGTTCGACCACCAACAACATTCCTTGCAGTTGAATCTTGTTTGGAAAGCAACTTGAGCAGAAGAAGCTGCTGTTGACCCGAAACTCTTAGGCTGCGCTTGCATTTCTTCTAACTCACCGATCGTTCTGCCAGTGTTGAGTCATTTGACCGAGTTCTTCAGATAAAGATGCACAAACATCAGTGGAAATTTAGTGAAGGTCTTCCTTTATCCGTATTTGTGATGATGTTGTGTCTTTCGTATTCATATGTGAAAGTTTTTTTTACTAGAATTAATTGCAAATTAATCACATTTCAATAAAATAATATTCATTATAATCATCTCTACCAGTCACAGTCTCCAATTTCAAGGCTTAGTTCTTTAAATCCTTTAATAGACCCTTTCGTTGATTTAATAAAGAAATGTTTCCACGTCTATCTAATGAGAATTATGTTCAAAATGCTCGAGACATTGAATCGTCATTCGTTGCCTTTATAATATGATGCGTGTTATTGATAAGATTCTAACCATGCATTTTTCGTAACAATTTGTAGAAAACGCAATTTTTTTATTTTTAAAAATTAACATTATAATGCATTTTTACTGTTTACAGAAGAATAAATTAAATAAACTGGACGCTTAACATTAATGTAATCTTAGTAGTTCACTAAAGATAATGCAAATAATTTAAATGCAATGTTCTTTAATGAAAAAAATGAAAGAAAAATGAATCTGGTTTGAAGACTATATCAAGGCTCACCTCTAAGCAGGGATTCGAACAAGGGATTTTTTTGTCTGTGAGCGATTTGACTTTTGTCCAAGTATTGACCCCTCATGACCCCAAAAAATCCCAAGCAACTGAGTTTTCGTTTCCTGCTTTTCTTTTCTTTTTCATTTTTTTTTGAAGAATTAATGTACACGAAGCAATGGCATTAAAACCAGACAATAAAAAACATACTAAACCAAACGCAATTTTTTTCAAAATTCCAACCAAGTTAAATCAAATCAAACCACAAAAAATAATGGCAAACAATAAATTCAAAAATCATCATTGATGTAATCAACTATAAAACGAGAAAAATAAATTAGTTGAAATTAAAAATTCTCTAAAAGAAAATAAACTCATTCCAGTCGACGGTTATACTTTTCTCGCTCTCAAAGCTAAAATAGTGCGTCGGCATCATATGGAAAAAAAAAACGACTTTAGCGCCATCTATTAAAATAATATAAACCAAAGAGAAATCATATCTTCAGTGTCATAATATTATAAAGATTACGATATAGTAGATAAACCTTCTATATTGCAATAGGAAAATCATTAAAAGTTAAATTTTTAATAAGATTGTTTGTAGCTTCAATATAAAAACTTTTTTTATTACAAATTTTCTTAATTCCATTAGATTCTGAGAAAATCACCTTTTTGAAAATTTTAGAGTTTGAATTAGTTAGAATTTTAAAGTTTGAGTCGATAGAATTGTAATTACTAAGTTTAATTACTTTGAAGTCAAACTCATCCCTTTTATCGTTCCTTCCTTTTTTCTTTATATCCCTTCCTTTTAAAAGTTATTAACCCTAAAAAGATTTACTTTATAGTACGGTTTAATAAATATTGCTTTTTTTTGTTTTTAGTTTCTGATTAATATTTTAATGAATTTTGGTTTCGAATGATTGGAGCTTACTATTCAGTTTGTTAATCTATTTATATTCAGCTACAAAATTTTAATTCTATTCCAGACTTTCGATTAGAATACAATATTCACATTTGGATAGAATGAGGAAATTTTTTTTTTTTTTTTTTTTTTTTTTTTTTGCAATACATATATTGTCAGATGATGAAAATAGCTCCTACATTAACAAATAATTCTTATACGCCTACTCCAATGCTGACTTCGAACTAGAAAAGTAAAATGTTCTTTTTATCGATTAGATGCGAACTACTAAAATAGAAAATTACCTTTTCTCTCAATTTTGAGTAACAAATATAAAGACTTAGATCTTTATTGGAAGAATTCCTATTTTGGGCTCCAAATGAAATGTGAACTCAAATGGAACAGCGTTTGAAATATCATCTTCCGCTAAATTAAATGAGTATAAAGCATTCCTTAGCTATATACTTGCTTCGTACTTAAAATACTGACAATGATAAGTTTTTGGAAAATTTCAATAGATAGTGATGTGGGAGTTTCCAGAAACTATTATACTATCTTGTAGACTTTTAAAGAATTCTAAGAATGTCTTTATATTTTTTAAAATAGTTAAAATGGATTAAGAAGTTTTTTTTCTTAAATCTTATTAGTTAATTCGTTTTAATAAAATGGTACCTTGTCAAAATTTTATAAATTACTTTTCATTTCTGAAGACCAGCTGATTTGTTGAGGATGTTAATTGCAATTGATTTCAATTAAATTTCATACATATTAAAGCAAATATGTTGCATCTCTGATTCCTTCAACAAACTATTTTCACATTTCAAATTAATCTGTATTAAAATCATATTCGTTTAAGGTTCTTACATAGGTTACATTGAATGTGTACATGGACAGTTCTAGCTGATATCAGTCCTGTAACGTTTCCCCTTTTCCTAACAAGGTAATTGACATTCCGGCCAGATGTAACACCATCCGTTTCGCCACACATCGTTAAGTGTCTAAGGACTGCCAAACGGGGTCCTCTTCACTAGTAGAGTCCTTGTATCGAGTCGTTTTTTGTATCCAGATAAAGGGCCACAGGTGTGTGTTTCGACGTTTGCGAGATATCCATCATATCTTCAAGAAAGAATAATGTCAAAACATCCAGAAGTAAAACATTTTTTCCACTATGAAAGGAATCCTCAAAACTTCAAGGAACGATCAATCACCAACAACCATTGTCATTAAGTGTCGACGTCAGGTGGACTTTATCCGGTGTTAGCTGTGAATTGATTATAATTAACATGTGTTCAGGAAGAGTCAGCTACAAAAAGAGATCATTAACAGACATTCCCACGATCGGCTGGAAACCATTGTGGAAGCATTGCTAAGCAGCTATTGGGTGATAAAAAAACTCAAGTTCATCAATGAAAAAGGCATAGGTGGAGATCTGACGGAAATGAGGGATTTTTGTTTGGAAGAGAGGAGAGAAGAGAGCAGTGAGAGGCTTCGAATTTGAATTCGGGGGGCGAAGAAGTTGTTCTTGATTTTGTGAGATGCTACGTATGATTCGGGTTTCTGTGTTAGGATCCACGTGATTTAGATTCGGGATTTCTGGAACGGCCCCTAGAGTAGCCGTTTGAGCTAACAGCCTGTGACCGTCTTTTTGTTGTGTGTTCTCCGATTTGATCGAGGAACTATTTCATGATTAAACTTCCAACTATTGTGTGAAATTTTTTTAATAATATTAACTTGGATGAGAACAAGTTGTTTTTGTGCACATATATAAGGTAGTAAATAAAGGAATTGTTTGTTACGCTACTCTCTTATTTGATCGTCAGGATCAGGATATTACAGTCATATGGCATCATAGCAGTAACAAAGGTTTTCCGATTCTTCTAACTTTTGATTTTCTAGACACTGTAACTTCACTCATATTAATTTTGCAAACTACATAGATATTAAACACAATCATTCGCCCTTAATTTTTGACAATGGAAGAAAATACTGCGAATAATATTTGAGGAAGCAATGAAAACGATTTGAAATTCATGCAACAATAAAAATTATTGCTGAAAAGTAGGAAACCTTTTTATGTAGTATTGTCAAAATTTAATACAAATATGTCATAATTGCTAAAAGTTAATACAAATATGTCATAATTGCTAAAAATTAATACAAATATGTCATAATTGCTAAAAGTTAATACAAATATGTCATAATTGCTAAAATTTTATACAAATACATTATGAAATTAGTATCATTAGAAAGAATAAATTTTTGAAACTTTGGAATGGCAGCTGTAGTCCTATTTGTAGTGAACCAACAAACACGTATTCACTTTTATTAGTAATAGAGAATATTTACAGATAATTTACGATTTAAGATTACAATTAGACATGATGCACAGCTAAAAATCCAAGATTTTTAATAGTAATATAACATAATAAAGAGTTATAGAATTTTTTTAAATCTTAAAATCATTATGCTATAAAATATGATATTTTTGAAGAAAGTTAATACATATCATTGACTTTAAATATGTGATATTTGAAACATTCTAACATTATATTAATTTTATGGGTCACGGTTAACATTATATTAAATCTATGCAATAAACTATGGGACCCAGTTAACATTATAGCAATTGTATGGAATAAACTATGGGACACGGTTTTTTTTTCCCTCTCTGAGAATTCCTGAATAATAAATATTTCCCTTAACTATTAAAACCTTTTACATTTACAACTTATTATTTTAAACAAAGATTGAATAATTATTCTTTTTAAAAAATTGAAAGCTAAGTGGAATTTAACAAAAAAAAATGCCAGAAACGATAATTGTTCTGCCGATACGCTGTATTCTTAGAGACAGGGCGAAATGTCTATTCTGTGGAATTGGCTGTTACATTCAATATAGTTTTCTTAATAAATAAAAAAAATATTAAAAAAAACAATCGGCTGTGCATTTAATGGTAAATTACTTTAAAACAAGATTTGTAGTCAATTTCCACTAGGTAAAACATAATTTAAGTCTAATAATTTAGACACATTTTTAAATAAATGTTTTATAAGCTTTTTACGGTGAGAAATTATTGAGATATAACTGTATGTATCTCGAAAGAAAAAAAAATAGTTGCATGGTCTTAATCATATTCCAGTTTTAGTTTTTGTTCCGACTTCAGTTTGAATCCAATATCTATTTTCTTAATAAATCAATGATTCAAATGAATATAAGAGTTCATGCAAATAATATAAGAAATAATCTCTCTTTATTTACATCATATATTTTTAATTTTTTCTGTTTAACTTTAAACCATTTAGAACCCACCTGAATGCGCATTGTTGTATTAGGTGCAAAAACAGCCGTTATAATTTTTTTTCTGTACATAAACGGGATTAGGGCCTAATCCATCTCTTCTTACTAACACTAAAGTTCTTTAGTATTTCAGTTTGAAACATCACTGAATGGTAATATACTTTATTATTATAAAGGATGTCTCAAAAAAATGTAAAAAGCACTTATTTCCGTAAGCACATATACTTCTAATTACAAAGCTTCTTTTAATATAGTGGGGAAATCTATTTCCTGAAGATTCATCATCGAATTTTTTTTTTCAAAGTGGGTTCCTATATTATCCTGTAACGTAAATCAACTAGCAAAAAAATTCTTTCTTCTTATTAATTTACAAAGTTTCGTATTTCTAAGTTTGCTCAGAATAGTTTATTTTTAATTTTAGAGAAACTTATCACACAATTTTGATGATTATTTATCAGAAATTTAAATTTATTCAACACAGCAAAATTGTAATATGCAAGTATTTGTGTGGTAGTAAATCTTACAATCATCTTGACTTCAAAGAAATTTGGCATTCAACCATGTTGTTGTTCACCTTGTTTGATCTGCAATTACAATTTCGTAATCAACCGCTGGCTTGTTGAAGTAAAATGCAAACGTCATTTTTTGAATTTCAGACAACCGTCTAAAAACGAAGTGATAAAAAAATTGACAGTTTTACTTTTGTAAATTACTCTCCTGTTATGAACAGTCAGTTGAAAACCCAACATCCCGAAAATGATATTGCAAATAGTATTACTATGTAATTCATGGTACAAATACATTATTCGTTTAGTCTATGGACAACTAATGTCAGATCATGAGCTACATCTAATTTTACAAATGGGCTTTACTACTTACTTTAGCTAGAATGCTACTTTAAATGGAATTAAATCCTTTCCTCTGACTGGCAATTTGAACAAAAGAATGTTGCTTTAATCGAGATGAAAGCATCAATTGGCAAATGAAAGCCTTTGGAACGAGAAAAATCAATACTTTGCACAAGAGGTTCATCATCATTAGCAATTTTCTATAGTGTAGTTTGGCTTTTTCAGAAACTCTTTGGCTGGTTCCACTTTTTGTACAATCAGTGTGTTGAACGGTGACTGATAAATTTAGTTAATTTAGATGACATTATATTTGAACAAATAGATGAATTGCCTTTGGCAGTCCTTCCACATTTGAGTTGCTATTAGATTATATTTTTCTTCACCCCATGACAACTGAAAGATAATGGTTGAATGTCAAATACCCTGAGGAATGGATTGACATATAATAATCTAACAAATTTCCTCCTAGATGACTCTAAAAGGAAATTCGGTAGATGGTATACTGTCTTTTAACTTTAATTTAAGGTGTTGCTTACGTTGTATAGCAGATCTCTCATCTAAATGTAGTAGATTCAATTTTAAAAAAAGCTTGTTTTGATGTCCCAAGTGGATCACTGGATCATATATACCCAAGTATTGTTAGCGAAAAATAATTTTGTATAGTTGTCAGATGTACTCTCCTGTTGAAAAGAGTACTCACCATTTTATTCAATATAATAATGTTTCTTCTTTTTTCAAATTTAGTTGGATAATAAATGCATTAAATATATTATTGTTTTCTAACTCCATCATTTTAAAAATTTATATCCAGAATTTGTGATCCATCCCTTAAATATACCAGGAAAGACTCTTTCATGTATTATGAAAATTTTTACTGGCAAATATAGTTCGGAAACTTGTCTTTTTATAGAAGAGTATAAAGGAAACATTTTATTCATTGGCATTGTTTCACTGAGAAGGCTGTTGTTGCCTTTGCTTATGGCACTTAGACAAGCCCGCTGACTAAGTCAGGGATTAAACCGGGTTTTAGAGTCTCTAGTTTCAGTATCCCCATCTAGGGCCAAGAAGGAATTAATTCTTGTAACCTAGCATTTTATTAACAAACTCTATAGAAGCCAAATTATTTTAATACAATTACTGACTTTATTCAATCAAATAATATTTTGAAGCAATAATATTATGTCAAATAATATTTTGAAGTAATCAAATAATATTATGAAGTAATCAAATAATATTATGAAGTAATCAAATAATATTATGAAGTAATCAAATAATATTATGAAGTAATCAAATAATATTTCATTTTTGGAACCCCATGTATATACAAGATGAACTAAACGAAACAGAAGGATTATAGCTTTCCCCATTCAAAAACTATAGGCTGGATTGTTACCTAGTTTTGTATACATACTCTCCAAAGTATACGCTTTTAATTTCAAAAGTGAAAAAAAGTTTCCATGTTTGGTCGACTGGTGAAAAAGTGGTACTGGTGTGCTAGTCCTCCACATGGAATTGAAAAAATAAAATATCAAGAATACTTTCCAGAAACTTCATTTTTAGTGATTATGTTACTAACTCTATCGGGTCAAGTATTACTTGCCACTTTTAGCTAGAAGTATAACATTGTCTATACAGCATTCAAGCCATTTTCACAAGAAAAACATTTGCGCTAAAGACATCTTACTATTCCACATCTGTGGTGATGGGTTTTCGGTATTAAAGAAACTAAACTTATTTAATGATACTTGGTCGGGATCCGAAATCAGCTGGAATTCAGAAAGTCGGAGAGATAATTACGATTGTTAAAAAAAGGATAACAAATGGACATTTAGGCAGTGATGGAATTTCAAATTAATAGCATCACATTTTCTTTTAGAAAATTATTGTTAATTTTATCTCTGAATAATTTATATTCAAGTTTCACCATTTTTCTCTTATCTAGCAAAATGGATCTCTTTTTTTTCTTTTGTTCTTTTGAAATCCAAGCATACTCAAAAGAGTATGCTTAAAATTTTGATTATGTAGTTTTTATACAATAGATATTTAAACAATTCTTCTTGAATTTGAATCAGCCAGTATAACTTCTTTTATTTTAGATCACCTTTAAAAAGAGAAATATTTTCAAAGTGATAGCGAAAATGTGAAATATCTTATGAAAGTATTAAATCTAGACTTGAAGGTAATGATGCTCACATAATAGGCGATAATTTTGCTGAATGTAGTGAAGATTTGTTTGATGAAAATGTTAGATCACTGTAGTAATGATTCAGAATTAAACTCTACGATAATCCTTTTTCAATAATGGAAACGAAAACTTTTATACAGTTAAAGATACGGAGCTACGAAACGAGAAAAAAAATATATTTAAATTAATGATTTTCAATCCTCACAGATCAGAAAAGCAATATTATAAAGAAATTTGTTGTACAAAGCTAAGAGGAAATGAATTCAAGAAAATTGGAATAATTAATTAATTAGGGTGTGTGCTTAAAAGATCCCCGGGGGTTTGATGAATTTCTTAATGGATACTTTATCACGAATTTTGTTATTTAGCAGACTTTAATATGTGTCACGTTTGTGGCATGACACACATCCGAATGGTATTCCTTACCATGTTCTGGTCAGCACGTCTGAATCGCCTGATTATTATTTACCTGAGATGTTACTTCTTGTTACGCAGAATTTTCTCAGCGTAAACAAGAATCTGGACATATACTCAGAAGAAAAAGTCTAGTGAAGAAAGATACTAGCTTCTTGGAGGCCAAGAAATAGGTCTGCTACCGCTTGCTACCGAATCGAGTATTCAATGCTTCCGATACCTGGAAACTGAAGTGAGGTGGTACTCCGTCTTTCTAAAAGTAGACTGAACCCTTCTCCGCCTCAATATCAATCAACTAAGGGAAAAAAAAAAACTCCTCTAACATTTCACAATAGACATCAACATTTATGGAATTTTCTAGAAAAATGAAAGGATTTATAACTTGGTTATGCATAAGGCCACACCAAACATTCACTTTCGGTGAGTCACGCTGATATTCCAAGAACTCATGTGGCAGCTGAGAACCCCGAATTCTTCAGTCTTGTCGCTTAACAGTACCGCTTACATGAAAGATGGCTTCATCAGTAAAAATCATGAGCGTCTGCTACGTCACTTGGAGGTCAATTACCCGGAACTCCAGCTGGTGTTAAAAAAACAACCTGTAACTGGTGTGAATAAAATTTGATGAGCTATTGATTTCTTCACAATTAACTGATCTTACCAACTCTGACAGTAAACTTGATATGATTTTTCAAAACCCTGGAGTTCTTTATTCTTTTATGGGCACCCTGTATAAATGAATATGGCAGATGAAATGTGTTTATGAAAAATGTATTAAAATGTTTAATGAAAGAGTTTCTAGTATCGATGTCACAAATATTATCAACCAAGAAAGGCATCAACATTTTTAGGACCCTATCTCTACATATGGCTGGCCTTAGCTGTTCAAATAAAACATGCCCTAACTTGATTAGATTTATTTGTAGGTAGTAGGTATAAAAGTTCTGTGTATGACTTGTGCAAATAATATTCTTAATTTAATCGAAATAAATTTCCAAAACTTTTTCTTAATTTAGACCAGAGTAAAATATTCTATTTCCTGATCGCATTCCACGTATGAAGCTGTGTAAAAATTACTGCTCAGTCAGTCTACGTATCAAGTGAAAATGATCCCTTCGGTGCCATTATCAAAGGTCAACACGTGTATTTAATCGACACGTGGTCAGAAATCCCATGTGATATAAGACTAGTGATCATTTGTTCTTTCCCTTCCTTACTTCTGCTTTTTGTTTCGTGCTGTGGCAGACGTGCCTTGTCCTCGTCTCTGTTTGTAATAATTATGTAAAATAGTTATGTAATAATTATGCTTTCTAATTATGTATAATTATGCTGTAAATAATTATGCTTTTCCGGAATGAATAATATTAAAATTAATTTAAAAATGTAAAATGTCTCTTCATTGCTTCAAACATGCATTCTGCTTTAAAAAAATAATCTTACATATTATTTAGTCGACAAGGATAGTTTCCTGTGAAAATTTTTTTTAAAGAATTAAATCCCCGGGATGAGAGGCAATTTGATGTTATGGTACGGCTCCTTGATTCGCCGTTACTCTGATGATAGTTCCGTGCTGGCTCGGCTACTTTCTTGCCGACTCTGCCGGATTACCTCCCGTGGCATAGCGTCTTCAGATCCAACCACGTCTCTGAAATTCTACGAATGACGATGCTTCCGTAACCTGTGACCTCATTCGACACTCCTGCTCAATATTCTTGTGTTTTTGTGCTCCTTGTCATCATAGAGAAGTTCCAATTAATTAATGCTCAAAATTACCTTGTGTGATTTCTTAAAAAGTGTTTCGTGTTTCCTGGCTCACCGGATGAAAATCAAGATTTATATTCTGTACTTTTGATTAGATTTTCAATTGAATTTTTCAATTACAACATAATTGAAAATAATCTTTTCATATTATTATTTAAAATATCATGAGTTTTAATTTAAAATATTGAGTTTTTGAAATTTTTTCAAACCTATTATTTAAAAATTATGCATACAGACCTTGTGAACGCAAAAAGTGCCATACCAAGATTCTTATATACTTAATAATTAATGGCATATGATAATTAGACTAATTTAGTGAATACCTCAGGGGAAATTTTGCACCTCGGACAGTTATTAAGCTACCCTCTATTCTCACTGTGTCCAAATACTTGTTTTTTACAAAATACATATGGTTTTTTCCCCCTTCAATTACCAAGTATATTTTATATATTTTATTTCTAAAACAATCATAAGAGTATTTTGAATCTTGAGTTTGTTACATTTATTCACAAGTATTTTGTTTGAAATCTTTGAATCTTGCATTTATTACTTTTAGTTCCAAATTTTTGATGTGATATTTTTGAATTTTGCAATTATTATTATCATTTCCAAATGATTTATTTGAAATACATCAATCTTATATTATATGAAACCATTCAGTTTTACAAGTATTATTTTCATTTCTAAGATTTTCATTAGAAATTTTTGAATCTTATATTTATGGTTTCAATTCCAAGTATTTAATATGAAATATTTCAATTTTGCAAGTATTATTTTCATACCCAAGTTTTTTACCTGAAGTTTTGAATCTTGTGTTTTTATTTATAGCTAAAATACTTTACTTAAAATCATAACTATACTGATATTTAACTGTACTGATTATAATAATTTAATATTTCATTTCCAATTTAATAATCTGGTTGAGTCAGACCTCCTAGAATTTAAGAGTAATATACCATTCATCTTCCTATCTAAATTAAGTTCATCTGTTGAGTTACTACAGAAAAATAGTTAAAATAACTCTGTATATAATATCATTTAAATGTTAATATTTTGTTATTACTGTTGATTATTAAGATTTTTATTTAATATTTTCAGAAATTTAAGTCTTTTTATGCTTCTAATATAAAATGATGAATGGGATGTCTAATATAAAATGATGAATGGATGTCCAAAACTTTATCTGAATTTAGCCCACTGTAAAATATTCTCTTATTTCCTGATCTCATTCGACGTATGAAGCTGTGTAAAAATTACTGCGCAATCATTCTACGTATCAAATGAAAATGATCCCTTCGGTGCCCTTGTCAAAGGTCAACACGTGCATTCAATCGGCACGTAGCCAGAAATCTCATGCTATATAAGACTAGTGATCATTTGTTCTCTCCCTTCCTTACTTCTGCTTTTTGTTTCGCTCTGTGGCGGACGTGCCTTGTCCGCTCTCTGCTTATAAGTAATTATGCTTTCCCGGAATGAATATTAAAATTAATTTAAAAATGTAATGTCTCTTCACTGCTTCAAAAAAATAGTATTATATATATATATATATATATATATATATATATATATATATATATATATATAAATCTAATTTAAATTATAATTAATTTCTTAATTTTTATCTTGATATAGCCCTTATTAACTTCATCTGAAAATTCTCTCTTATTTCCTTTTTTATTTAATTCGAATCGAATTTCCACTTTTTTTATTTAATTAATTTTACACACGCTGTATGAAACTGCTCACTTCAGTAAGTTCTCACGCTCTATGAGAAGGAGTAGAAATTCCTGATGCTTGTAACATTCTTTTAAAGATACCTAAATTTCCCTATCCTAAATTTACACGTGTCAAAGAAATCCTTATCAAAATCTTATGGTACAATCACTGAAGGGAAAAATTTTGCTCTTGTATCGCAATGTAGATGGATGTCGGTTTCATCGCCGCTTATTGTTCATAATGTGCTTACCGGGATGAAATATTTCCTTTTTTATTTAATTCGAATCGAATTCCCACTTTTTTTATTTAATTAATTTTACACACGCTGTATGAAACTGCTCACTTCAGTAGGTTCTCACGCTCTATGAGAAACAGTAGAAATTCCTGATGCTTGTAACATTCTTTTAAAGATAACTAAATTTCCCTATCCTAAATTTACACTTGTCAAAGAAATCCTTATCAAAATCTTATGGTACAATCACTGAAGGGAAAAATTTTGCTCTTGTATCGCAATGTAGATGGATGTCGGTTTCATCGCCGCTTATTGTTCATAATGTGCTTACCGGGATGAAATATTTCCTTTTTTATTTAATTCGAATCGAATTCCCACTTTTTTTATTTAATTAATTTTACACACGCTGTATGAAACTGCTCACTTCAGTAGGTTCTCACGCTCTATGAGAAGGAGTAGAAATTCCTGATGCTTGTAACATTCTTTTAAAGATACCTAAATTTCCCTATCCTAAATTTACACGTGTCAAAGAAATCCTTATCAAAATCTTATGGTACAATCACTGAAGGGAAAAATTTTGCTCTTGTATCGCAATGTAGATGGATGTCGGTTTCATCGCCGCTTATTGTTCATAATGTGCTTACCGGGATGAAATATTTCCTTTTTTATTTAATTCGAATCGAATTCCCACTTTTTTTATTTAATTAATTTTACACACGCTGTATGAAACTGCTCACTTCAGTAGGTTCTCACGCTCTATGAGAAGGAGTAGAAATTCCTAATGCTTGTAACATTCTTTTAAAGATACCTAAATTTCCTTATCCTAAATTTACACGTGTCAAAGAAATCCTTATCAAAATCTTATGGTACAATCAATGAAGGGAAAAATTTTGCTCTTGTATCGCAATGTAGATGGATGTCGGTTTCATCGCCGCTTATTGTTCATAATGTGCTTACCGGGATGAAATATTTCCTTTTTTATTTAATTCGAATCGAATTCCCACTTTTTTTATTTAATTAATTTTACACACGCTGTATGAAACTGCTCACTTCAGTAGGTTCTCACGCTCTATGAGAAGGAGTAGAAATTCCTGATGCTTGTAACATTCTTTTAAAGATACCTAAATTTCCCTATCCTAAATTTACACGTGTCAAAGAAATCCTTATCAAAATCTTATGGTACAATCACTGAAGGGAAAAATTTTGCTCTTGTATCGCAATGTAGATGGATGTCGGTTTCATCGCCGCTTATTGTTCATAATGTGCTTACCGGGATGAAATATTTCCTTTTTTATTTAATTCGAATCGAATTCCCACTTTTTTTATTTAATTAATTTTACACATGCTGTATGAAACTGCTCACTTCAGTAGGTTCTCACGCTCTATGAGAAGGAGTAGAAATTCCTGATGCTTGTAACATTCTTTTAAAGATACCTAAATTTCCCTATCCTAAATTTACACGTGTCAAAGAAATCCTTATCAAAATCTTATGGTACAATCACTGAAGGGAAAAATTTTGCTCTTGTATCGCAATGTAGATGGATGTCGGTTTCATCGCCGCTTATTGTTCATAATGTGCTTACCGGGATGAAATATTTCCTTTTTTATTTAATTCGAATCGAATTCCCACTTATTTTATGTAATTAATTTTACACACGCTGTATGAAACTGCTCACTTCAGTAGATACTCACGCTCTATGAGAAGGAGTAGAAATTCCTGATGCTTGTAACATTCTTTTAAAGATAACTAAATTTCCCTATCCTAAATTTACACTTGTCAAAGAAATCCTTATCAAAATCTTATGGTACAATCACTGAAGGGAAAAATTTTGCTCTTGTATCGCAATGTAGATGGATGTCGGTTTCATCGCCGCTTATTGTTCATAATGTGCTTACCGGGATGAAATATTTCCTTTTTTATTTAATTCGAATCGAATTCCCACTTTTTTTATTTAATTAATTTTACACACGCTGTATGAAACTGCTCACTTCAGTAGGTTCTCACGCTCTATGAGAAGGAGTAGAAATTCCTGATGCTTGTAACATTCTTTTAAAGATACCTAAATTTCCCTATCCTAAATTTACACGTGTCAAAGAAATCCTTATCAAAATCTTATGGTACAATCACTGAAGGGAAAAATTTTGCTCTTGTATCGCAATGTAGATGGATGTCGGTTTCATCGCCGCTTATTGTTCATAATGTGCTTACCGGGATGAAATATTTCCTTTTTTATTTAATTCGAATCGAATTCCCACTTTTTTTATTTAATTAATTTTACACACGCTGTATGAAACTGCTCACTTCAGTAGGTTCTCACGCTCTATGAGAAGGAGTAGAAATTCCTGATGCTTGTAACATTCTTTTAAAGATAACTAAATTTCCCTATCCTAAATTTACACTTGTCAAAGAAATCCTTATCAAAATCTTATGGTACAATCACTGAAGGGAAAAATTTTGCTCTTGTATCGCAATGTAGATGGATGTCGGTTTCATCGCCGCTTATTGTTCATAATGTGCTTACCGGGATGAAATATTTCCTTTTTTATTTAATTCGAATCGAATTCCCACTTTTTTTATTTAATTAATTTTACACACGCTGTATGAAACTGCTCACTTCAGTAGGTTCTCACGCTCTATGAGAAGGAGTAGAAATTCCTGATGCTTGTAACATTCTTTTAAAGATACCTAAATTTCCCTATCCTAAATTTACACGTGTCAAAGAAATCCTTATCAAAATCTTATGGTACAATCACTGAAGGGAAAAATTTTGCTCTTGTATCGCAATGTAGATGGATGTCGGTTTCATCGTCGCTTATTGTTCATAATGTGCTTACCGGGATGAAATATTTCCTTTTTTATTTAATTCGAATCGAATTCCCTCTTTTTTTATTTAGTTAATTTTACACACGCTGTATGAAACTGCTCACTTCAGTAGGTTCTCACGCTCTATGAGAAGGAGTAGAAATTCCTAATGCTTGTAACATTCTTTTAAAGATACCTAAATTTCCCTATCCTAAATTTACACGTGTCAAAGAAATCCTTATCAAAATCTTATGGTACAATCACTGAAGGGAAAAATTTTGCTCTTGTATCGCAATGTAGATGGATGTCGGTTTCATCGCCGCTTATTGTTCATAATGTGCTTACCGGGATGAAATAAATCGATGCTTTAAAATTTCAAAAGTTTCTTCTTCTTGGACACTCATGTGCTAAAATATGTTAATATATATATTGTAATATATGGATTATATAAAATAATTTTGTTTAAGTGTTTGAATATGATGTAGGAATATTTGCCCTATATAACGTATGTATAAATAAACAGATGTTGAGAAACACTTCTGGCTTCGAATGTTAATGTCTAGAAGAATAATAAACAAATATAAAATGAAATAATGCCCTTTTCTGTGAGCTATAAATATTATTATCTGCGAGTTTGCATTTGACATTATCTGGCGGGTGTCACTGAAATATAAGCCTCATTTTCATTTCCATGATCCCAAAATAGTGCGAATAGATTGAGTTAGGAGCTTCACATGTAATTAAATAAGACCTCAATCATAATAAGTTTTTTCGAAAAAGAAAGTGTTTTTGCTATCACGCTGATAACGTTAAGCAGATGTAATGAATTTAGTAATTAAGATATAATTGCAGGACACTGTTTCTTGCAAAGTTCTCTAAAATATTTATAATTTTCAAAGAAAATATTGATCTTTTTTTAAGCTTTGAAAATATTTTTCTTGCAGTAATATTTGTTTTACTTAAAATAAATGAAAAAAAAATTTGATAGGGGAGATTATAAATTATTTATAGCAGATAAAATAGCACAGCGTATTTACTTCATCTATAGTTTTTATGCTAGGATTATATGTTATTCCGAAATATAATTAAATTCTGTTCATGAATATGCAAATGAATATTTAACGAGTAAATTATTGCATATTGAATAATTTAATTATTAAGTATATTGAATTGCATTATGTATATTCAATAAATAAATGAATAGCTTGGATTATTCTGCAAAATGTGCTAGATAAAGATTCGTATTTTTAATTAAGTTCATTTAGGAAATTAAATTATTTTTAAATATCATTATTGGCTTAAATATATGAATTTAATATATATTTTTAAAAAAAGCATCGCTTTATCAAACAAAGCTATGAATAGTTTATTGACAGAAATTTCTCTAATTGTTTAATTTAATGTTTTTATTATTTAATTTAATTTTGAATTTCGTTTCATAATTAAAAAATAGCTATTTTTCTCCAATAATTTATAAATCTTTTTTATCTATGGTTTTGAATAACCAAGCATTTTATATTGTACAAAGATGGAATTCTTCTAAGTATCCTATTTGAGAATTCCACTAATTATTGTTTTCTTTTTCTAGTTTTCAAGCAACATAAATTTAAATCGACAACAACGTTGTCGTTGTTTTAGAAAGAAAAAATATGTGTTTTAGCAGTTGATTATTAATTTCTAGTTGCCACTGGTGAAAGCAGATTCACCAGACGTATTGGTTATATTTAATTTCTATCAGATGTAGCCATGTCCATATTTCCGTCATCGAACTGTTTTCGAGTCTCAAGTTGTCATTGATATTAAAACCGCATTATTTCAGTAATTTTACGTACGTATTATTTATTGTGTACATGAAACTTTCTAAAAGAATACTGTTAAGAATTCAGTTAACCACGTGATCTTCCTGGGCGGAACTAGATGCCAATCATGTATCACGTGGTCTCCCTGTTGCTGTTTAGTATATATATATATATATATATATATATATATATATATTCAGTAGAAGCGAACTGGACTCCTGTACTAGGGGGAGTGTTATCTCGGGTCTCTCTCTCCGGAGAAATTTTATGTGTAGTACTCTATGCCTTCTATACTTTTTCTATACTTATCATGTGCCTTTTGTTGTTGATGTTACCAATAAACCCCGTAAAAGACAACATGTGTCTTCAAGTCATTTCACCCAGACCACAATCTTCACTATCAATTGAATTATTGTGTAATCAAGAAACGCAACGATAATTTATTTTTAAATACCAATCACTTGTCATCATATGATTGATAATTGCAAGTCATCGTATGATTGGTACGGTGCCAATCATACAATGGTAAACGAACAATTGAATTTGTAATTGTAAGAATTGACAAATTCAATACTTTTTTATCCACCACACCAATTTCAAATATTCAACATAGTTATTCTTCTTTAGCTTACAACAATGGGAGAATATCATGTGATTAAGTATTTGATGAAACAATGGAAGTTGTTTGAATATTCGAGTAGCAGTGTAATCTATTGTGGAAAATTAGACAAAAAATAGTTTTTTTTAAATACAATTTGCCTAAATGTCAAAATTTAGAAAAAAAAATTATATGGCAGTTATATTGGCATTACTAAAAGGACAGTTTCAAATTTTCAGCATTGATTTTTTTTAATATAAGTAATTTTTTCTATTTATAGAAATTTTTATGCATTATCTTCATATTTAAAGTAAATTTGTATTCGTTTATCATTGACATCAGGAATACTTCGTAATTTATCTTATTAGTTTCATTTCTACTTTGTGACTTATATCATTAGTATTCCTGAATTCTCCCATCAAATCTTTTAGAAAGATTGCAGAAATGCTCTGGTGAATACAGTACCTGAATAATAAAAATGAGCATTAGTAAAACAATAACAAGAAAGTTGTAGACTTTATGCCTATTCATACTCTATTAATATGGATAAAAAATTACGACCCTGTTATAACAATCTATCCGTAATTTTAAGATTCCGCCTTAAAAACTTTATTAAAGAGAAGTGATAATGTATGTCTGTATAACTACATTAAAAAGTCGATTTTTTGCGAAAATATGATTTTTTAAATAATATTCTTAATGTTTGTACAGGTGTTTTCTTTTATAAAACTGCTTGAATTTTGTTTCTAAGTTCATTTTTTTAGAGGGTACATTCATTTTCATAATTGCATTTATATATGTTTTAGTGCTTTTTTTCATTCTTAAATTTTGTTTTATAAAACTCTACCCTTTGATAGAATTTTCTTACAAAGAACCATAACCAATTATTTTTTTTTTTTTTCAAATTTGTAAAATAATTTCTCTGTGTGTTCTGTATATCCTGAATTCGAGAATAAGTAGTCTGTTCATTTATAAATCTTCTATAGTGGTTTCAGTGATTTGTAATGCGAAAAAAAAAAACATTAATATATCTGTATATTTATAAGTCAAACTTCAATATTGAAAGAATGGATAAAAATGCAGCTTATTTTTTTATATAGTTCAAGAACTATATTTCTTACTTATTTATATTTCTTAAGAAGTCTGCAAATTTTTGAGTAGATGAATTGTTAAGCCTCTATACTAAAAAAAGTGTTTTTTCTAACTGTTTCTAGCGATATATATATATATATAAACTATTTTCTCAAGTTTTTTTAAAAAAAACTCTTTTATCATTTAATTGACATGATTTGTTTTAAACAATGGTTCTTCGATCCTTTTTACGTAAAGATTAAAAACATAATTACATAAAACATTATTTTAAAACATTTTTTTCTCGAACATAGTCATACATCTATACTTATAATAAAGCTCAATGTGTGTGTGTGTGTGTTGGCGCTCTACAGGCCAGGTCATTTGACATACAGTTACCAAATTTGGTACATGTATACCTTAGAGGTCGGGAATGTGCACCTGGGGTCCCTTTTTTGAAATTTTAATTAGAATTTTAATTATTAATTAAAAACTAACTTTCCCGCCAAAAAAATCTTCCATTTTCCCCACCGCCAACTTTTCCGCCAAAATAATCTTCCATTTTCCCCAACGCCAAATGATTTAGGCTTTAGTTCTTTTTTTCTCCCAACAGTAATGAGGCTAGGGTTAAGATTTTTCGGCGGATTATTTCAAACGATTCTGTTTATTTTCTTAATCTTTTATGCATTTAAAATTAAACATTGTTAATTAATCCATGTTTCAGATTAATTCTGAAGTACTTTTGAATTAAAATAACACAGAATAAAGGAAATTAAAAATGTATAATCTGCATAGCGTTACCCCAACTGGCGTAGAAAAATTCACGCATTTGCGTTACCGTAAAAGGCGAAGAAAATTCACGCATGCGCACTGTGTTCTGATTGTTGGCATGGCAACCATTAACAACGGTCGATTTAAATTACTTTTAGGTTAGTTGTATGCTTTTGTAAGTAAATTGTATTTATGTTAGTT
The DNA here is from genome assembly GCF_947563725.1 of Argiope bruennichi. NCBI lineage: Eukaryota > Metazoa > Arthropoda > Arachnida > Araneae > Araneidae > Argiope > Argiope bruennichi. The sequence continues at coordinate 6,957,473 of NC_079155.1, forward strand.
ATATATTTTTTTGTATATGCTTATAGTTTTAAGTACATCGTTTCTTAAGTAGTTTTTTTTAACCTGTTTTCAATGATTTAAATTATTTTTAGGCTAATTGCATGCTTTTGTAATTAAATTGTATTTATGTTAGTTATATATTTTTTGATATATGCTTATAGTTTTAAGTACATCGTTTTTTAAGTAGTTTTTTTAAACCTGTTTTCGACCGATTATTTTAAACGATTCATTTTATTTTCTTAGTGTTTGATGCATTTAAAATGAAACATTGTTAATGAATCGATCCGTTCATGATGAATCTGAGAAAATTTTGTTGAAAATTCTTGAGATATTATATAAATTAAGAAAGATATTCTTTAGTGCCCATAAAGTTTAAACTCTCAGTGACTCTATTATCAGTAATCATATTATTAAAAAAAATGCTTTGTTTCAGTAAAAAATATTATTATATTAATTGCAGATTAATCCTTTACACTTTAATTTAAAGTATAAATTCTACGAGGGGTAACAGAAAATGAGAGAGATACATATCACGTTATGACTGAAGGCCTTTATAATATTATGAGTGAATTATATGACTATCAAAATTTGAAGTTTTAAAATATTTTGCTGAAGGATCTATTAAAGTTGGAATTGCATAAAATATTTAATTATTAAAATTTTAACGACCATTAAGATTGGCGAACCGGCTGGTCGCCAAAGGCGGCTAGTATTATATAAATATAGAATTGTATTTCCTGCATAAGAACTGTATCTTAATGCAATAGAATGCTTTTGATGCAACGGTAAAGGCTTGATCGGATTACCAGAAGCAGGGACTTACTTTATTTGATATAAAATGCGAATTTTCATTAGTTTATAACTTTAAAATGAAACAATATTTCAAAGCCACGAAACATGACTTTAAGAATGAGTGAAATAACAGAATGCTTAAAATAAATTGTTTGAGGGTATTTCCATTTTTTAAAAGTAAATTCGAAAGCATTCTTTTCAACTGTAGATTGTCAAAAATTAGTTTTCAGTACTGAAAAATAACACATTTGTATACAGAAGTCGCTGTCAATTTTTGGAAACAGTAATATCCATTAATAATAGATTTGAAATATGTTATCATTATCAAAATAGTCGTTATCCTAGAGCAATGTATTTTTTATCTTATTCACCAGATATATAATCCTCATGTTTTCGATTTTTGTGGTCATATGAAAGATTTGGAACGCAATAAAGAACTGATAGATTTTAACTGTCCCAAAAATAAGGAAACGAATTAATTTTTAACCAAAAATACATTAATAATTGAATGTGATTCTTTCAAACATGTGATTCTTTGAACAATGTTGTGTTATATTTGCAAGCTAAAAGATGTCAAGCATATATCATTACATTCTTTTCCTAGATTCTTTCCAGTTAAAATTCGTTTGTGGCGCTATCTGCAACGAATCAGGGCACATTTTACTTGATAGTCACTGGTTGAAACTCTCAATTTTCTATTTACTTGTAATGTTGTTCATACTATTACTGTCCTTTCTCCATTTATTAAATTTTGAAATGCAAATTCAAGCGAGAGGAATTGCCATTTTTAACAAGGACCCACTTACGAAGCCACTGGATGCGGTTTTGATTTGCTATCCATAAAATTAATTTTGCAAATGTCATTGACCTTCTGTCTAAAATAAAATCATGTTGGTACATTATAAATTTTTTTTAAATCTTTTTTTTATTGTTTTCAGTATTGTCTTTAAATAAAAAATCGAATCGGACAATATTGGCACACTGTAAAAGCACCTTTGAGTGATTGCTTAAACATTTTAATGAAATAAAAGTTGAAGGAAATTTTGATTCTTTCCTCCATAGCTACAAAAATACCTTAGCACAAATTTAATTTTTACATTATCGTAGAATTTTAAAGATTTTCTTTTCAATGATGCCAATTTAATGGTTGTGCAATTATCTAGTTTTAATGATTTTTAAAAAATAATTTTATAAATATAATATACTGGAGACATGAATTTCCTCACATGGCCAGAGACATGGAGTCAAAAAGACTCCACTGTTATTTTTCTTTTTTGTCTTTTATAAACAGCATTGGAAACGCAAATAACAACATTTGTCTTTTATATACAGCTTTGGAAACGCAATATATTCTGGAAATCATATAATTACCAAAAGTATGAATATTAAAAATGTTAAATATTATAATATTAAACGTTGGAAAGATGTTATAAGTAAAACTTAAACAATCTTTCAATGAGTATTTACTTCTTTTAGATATTAGATATACGGAATTACACTAATAATATGCTATATACTAATAATATATACTAATGTTAATAACTGTTAGAATTTAACAAACAGAAATAAAGAGTGCAATACTTTAAAATGTTTTTTTTTTTTATGCGTTATTCAAACTAAAAGCAGTCTCAGAGACATGGAGTCAATGACTCTCTAAACAACAACAAAACGTGTAACTCGGTTATACGCATGTGTTCTTACTTAGACTTTTGCCAGCATACTGCTGAAAGAGTATCTTGAAGGTACAGAGGACATGATTGTATTCAGGTACAAAATACTACGTGTCAGAGCTATGAACAACGCGGAGTCATTTTGACTTCTGCCTCCAGTTACGGGTTAATTGCATTGTATGACAATATTTTATACCGTTGTCATGAAATCCAAACCCAGTTTTGATTTAAAGGTCCAATAATCTTCATAATTGAAAAGATGAATGAGTAACAAAATATAAATATGGGAATTTTTTAAATTGTTCAAATTAAATGGTTCTCGGTATTTAAAGTTAATGCTTTTCTTCAATAATGCCTTTATAAGACTAATCTAAGATATATTTATGATTTTTGAGACGGAGATGAGAGATGGCAGCCAATAATTCCGGTGAACCAAACATTTTTCAAAGGCGGTTATTATCAAATCAAAATTAAAGCAATATATCCCTTACATTTGCTTAATAACTAAGAATCCTAAAGAAAGCATCTACTGTGAAATATTATTAAGTAAAAATTACTACAATAAAAAATTCAAATAAAACATCGACAAACAATCCCAATACTTTATTTTATTTAATTTTCCATTATAATTTCATAAACACAGTGTATATTATTTAATAATAATATACTTTTAAATGTCATATATCCTACTGTCATATACAGAGAAGTGAAGCAATGCAATATGTACATTAGCAGTATTTAATACAACAGAAATAAATAAAAAGAAATTAATAAAGTCAAAAATGCATCCAAGTAGATAGAATCCACTGGAAATGTAAGAAGTCAAGCTAAATTATGGGATCCAATTTAGAAACCGTTAAAACTGGAAGGGAGCCAATTGATTTGACCATAAATAAAACCTGATTGTGCAGTTCTGTTTCAATGCTATTCTAGTGTATCGCATTTCTCGAAAATAAATAGTTTGAATTTCTTTAAAAGATTCAGAACTAATCATTAAAGATGTAGCTATTTTTCATCAAATAGTATGTAAAAAAAATTATTTTGTCTGTTTGTGTGGCAATTTTGGAAAGTTTTTCTCAGGAAATTTTGTTTTATAAGTGATAAATAATAAAATTATATAAATATGATTATTTTTACATGCAAAAGAAAATAATATTCATGTGTTTCTTTGAACTTCAAGCGCATTTTTCCCTTTTACAATTTTAGGTATGAATAAATAGATAAAAAGAATGTACTGAATAACATGTGGTTTGATTTGGTTGGGATATTAATAAAGCCAAATTGTTGATGGTCTTTAGTAGATTATTAGGCATATTTTTATCACACAATAGTTAATTGAAAACAATGACAAAAAAAATTTAAGCCTTAGTATGTAATAAGAAATATAATAAAAAATTCAGTTTGTAAATATATTAGTAATTAATCCCTCTGTTGCAGATTATGGAATTTTAATGCATTCGCTCTTATCAATTATCATTCATTGATTTTTTTTTTTAAATTTTCCATTTTTGAAATTTTTACTAGGTACCAGATATCATGTAAAAGTTGAAATCATGGAAGTACAAAAACAGATTATTGATCTTTAAACAGGCCCGTAAATGTCGCTAATCAATAAGACACATGTAACAAATTTATATAGTTAATCACATAAAATTATCTTTCCAGCTGATTTTCACCATATTGTAGGATTAATTGTCTTTCATCAGATAGCTTATAACGCACAGGAATTCGATTTGATTTATAAAAAAAATCATTCAATGAAGAGTACTATTATGATTATGAATATATGTACACAAATGTTTACACAAATAATCTCATGCTCTGAAAGGAAAAAAGAAAACACAGATGTAAAATGATATTTTAAACCTACATTAACAAAAGTGGATTTATGCAGACAAGTGTAAAATATAACACCTGATATCGTAAATATATTAGATTAATGCTTTCTACTACTTCATGAACTGTATGGAGAGAGGCAGATGCAAAAAAAATTAAATAAAAATAAAACATAAATTTTAAACGTTTTGACATTATTCAATAGGTAAAATAACTAAAGATAACATTTTAATGCCTGGTTAATAATATTATGGAAAAAAGAAATTTTCGGTAATAATGATTGATGAATGGGTAAGAATATCTTTACTATAGTATCCTGTTTAAATAGAATTTAGTAATTTCAGATAAATTACTTAATTAACTTTGAAACAAGTATTCAAATATAACATCAAAATAAAGATTTTTAAATAGTTAGTTTGCTTTTTTTTCTTTTCACCTCGCGTTTGACTTATTTAAAAATGTACTGAATATGAAGTTTTTCAGAAAAAATATTCAAGTTAACTAATTTTGATTATTTGATCAAGTTTATTATTTAAGATATTTTGATTTAAATTCTTCTGAAAAATTTAAATTAAATTCAGTTAAAATGAAACTTAAACCAATTATAAAAGTTATGATATTTTTAAATTAAATTCTTATAAAAAATAATAAAATGAGGGAAAATTTTATTTCCACATAATGCATTTATCTTACATAAAAAAATATTGAAAGAAATATATCTAAAGATTTGTTAATATTATTCTTAACAAATAAATTACTTACATCTGATAATTTTTAAAAAAACTCATCGAACAAAAATTAACTATAATTTATAATTTAGTTTCTCAATCCAACATTACAATTTTTTAATCAACTATTTTCCTGTGGTATTATGTATGGAAAATATTATAATTAGCAAAATAATTGCGACAATTTTAAACTATTATAGGATGTGGAAGTTTCAAACTTATATATTAGTATTTTCCAAGAAATAATCAGAAATTCTTATTTAGTTGAAATCTAAATGTTGCTGACAGTTCATTCCTTCGTATAGCATCTCACCATTTCTAGCCTAATCTTTGTAGCACCATTTTTCAACCTAAATGTCTTTCTGAAACTCTACCTCACATGTCAAGCTCTTACTTCTAGGCAAGGATTAGCAGAATTTGACTTATCTAGACTGGAATGCCTTCATAATCTAAGAATGAGTGCACTAATCTTTTCAATCTCACTTTTAGCATTCATAAAATAATTCCTTTCGCTCATTCTTAAGTTTACTTTCATATTCTTACTTATGTACAGTTACTTAGTATGCTCGCAAACAACATTTAGTTAGAATTACGTTATAATTGGTTAAGATAAACAAATTTAAAAAAGATGCAAATTTTTGTAAGTTAATGTGATTTTGAGAATAAATTTTGTTCACTTCCATTTCTAAATATCATTTAGATATATTGATTATTTATTATAAATCATCTGGCCGAATACAATGAATTATATATAGTTTCTCTAAACTATCGACACATTGGAGAAGTATTACATTTTTGTTTTAAATATTTTCTATTAATATTGAGATTTAAATAATTTTGTTTAATATTTTAGGCAACATTAATTGCTCAAAATTAAATATTTGACCAAAAAAATTTACAAGTTTCTTAAAATTATGGGAAACAATAGTTTAATTAGGTTATTGTAGCTAATGTACTTTTTGAAGGCAAATAAAAGTAGGAGTAAATTTTGAAGAATCAAGAATGTAAAGGAACTCTTTTTTATATGTTAAGAAAATGGTTTTCATTTTATTATTTATCCTGAAAGATTTAAAATTTTATTGTTATATTTAAGTGGTTTGCTATGGATCCTACATCGAATTTTAGTCATTCCGAATTAATTTATACGGCCATATAATAATAATTATAAACACTATCACTTTTTAATGGTTTATATCAATTTGAGTATATTTGTCATTTAATTTCATTTCAATAATTAAAATGTAAATTTAGTTTAAGTTATTAAAGTTGCTAAATATATTATTTTATTTCATTTCAATTATGATCACATGACACTACTCATATGCTTTTTTTAAATTTTTTCGCACAGATTTTAAAAAAAGGAAGATGGCATAAAATTTATCATTAAGCAAAAACTTTCCATATACTGAATGTAAAATATATGTATGTATATAGATAACTGCAATAGAATTATAAATGAAAAGCAACTTCTTCTCATCAATATGATTCAATAAATAATAGAACTAAAAATATGATTTACTGCTGAAGTTCATAGGGATCGGTATAAAACTGGATATATCTTGATTCTGTGCACAAAGTTGAGTACGTTAAGTCGGTTTTTAAAATGGGAGTATGTTTCCTCTTAACTCACGTACACAGTTTTTTTTTATTCGTTTCATAACTTAGCTATCTTAACTTGAAACAAGTCATGTAGGCAGTCTTCAGTTCATAAAGCTGCACAGCTTCGGCGCTTAGATGAATTCATTGTGTTTTTTTTTCAAAGTTCATCTTTTCCACATGTTGCACATTTTTTGATTAAATGCACACAGTGTTGGATTGAATCAAAATTTATAGTTTTTTAGATTTCATATCTAACATAAATACTAAATCATTTTTCTCTTATTTGTGGAACAATTCTTAAGAGTAAAAATCATGCAGGTCTTGCACATTTATACATTATATAACACATGACACTGAAGATTCCGAACGACACGAAAGAAATTATAGAGTGGCAAATTGTTTCATTTCGCCAAATGGCTTGTAGAGGTCACTCATGATTTATATATTTATAAATAGTATTTTCCTTCACGAGAGATAGTACGAACAGTTCACGAAGCCAGCATCCACGGGGATAAACTATGAAACATGCTGGCTTGCATGATTTAGAATAAGATTGAAAGTGAAAGAAAGATCCTGATGCAAAATGCGGATTGATTTGCTTATCAAGGATTTTCATAGGGTCTGTCTTAACAAATCAAGTAGCCAGTTTTAGCTCGCTATTTAGTTATTAAAGTTTCTGTCCCAATCTTGATTTAATTGCCTGATCGTCCTTCAATGATGATTGGAGCCGAAAGCTCAGTAGTACCGTAAACGGTCCACAGATGGCTCTGTCACCTTGAAACGATGGCTGTAAGTAGAAGGAAGAGCAGGATCGAGAAGTTTGGACTGGACGATGAAGACGTGGAGATATTGGCATCGTGTTGAATTGCAGCGGGTCTTTCTCCTAATAAAAATGTGAGAAAATAGTTTAAATCATCAGATTAAATAAAATAGGTTTAATAAAATTCTATTTTTTAAGTGAAAAATTTAAATGCAAAAACAATTTCCCGATTAAGATGAAGTTTTATACACAAATAACCATAAAAAAATCATTGAGGTATTTCTAACAATATTCTTCTTAACCTGAGAATTGTTTTGAAATTTGTTTTCTATAAATCGCATTTATACTCAACAGAAAGTACTTTTAATCAGTTCTAAGCTAATGATATAAATAAAAAATATATATTATTTTAGGATTAAATTCATTTAAGAAATCATTAGAAACAGAGAAATAGGAAAATTCAGTATCCAACTGTATTTAATTAATGTGCAGGATTAATTAAAATATTTACAATTAACAAATAAAAAATGCTCTTATACATTCAAAATATATATTATTAAACTATTATACGATCTTCTTTAAAAGTATAAATATTCTTTAATAAGCTGTTTTTTATTTTATTTCTGAGTACGGAACTATAATTCAGTTCAAAGCAATCATAACGGAAAAAATTAGCAACTGACAGGATTTATAGAGTTTCTTTTGTAGAAGCTTTAGTATAAAATCTTTGATGAAAAAATCTTTAAAATGTTAATAATAAAAAAAAGGTAAAAATAAACTTTAAAAACTTAATAAAAATCCGAAAATTTATTACAAATCCATTGTTTGTTAATTAAAATAAAAAATGATTTCTTCAGAATTTATAAAAGCAAATTAATTTTTTAAATCATAAAAAAGCAAAATGCAAAATAGAAACCATTTATCAAAATAATTAATGCTCTTCTAAATGATACATTTTACTTATTTTTTGAAGATTCATAAAACCTTGTTCTGAGGATAAAAATGAATTGATTAAAATATTAGTACTATAAAAAAGAAGATGCAACCTATTCGAAACTTATATATATTTAATGACCTCAGTGATTTATTGCTCAAATGAATCTCAAAGAAGAGCACTTGAAAAGTTTCAGGATGATTAATCTGTTTTATATTAATATACTTCACACAAACTTTAAAAAGGGATTACATAAAAATTCAGTACTCTTGCTTCTTAATAAATTTAAGCATTTAAATTCTTTAGAAAAGTATGTTTTATGTTAATGAATCCAGTTCTTTGATTAAATATTCCTATGTATTTGAATAAGATAACGTCTATTATAAGTAAAATTCTTAATACCATGCATAAAATTTAATTGAAGGATATAATTTTAATCAATATTGTAATAGTAAACATTCTGGTTATAATTATTTTTCATCAGGGAAATAATTTCGAAACATGCAATTTATAATACTTTATTTTAACATCAACTTATTTAAAATTATTGAAAAGTTTATAAAGCAATACTATTTAAAGAAGTGAAATGCTAAGTTCATTGATTGAAATAATGAAAGTAGCATTTCACTTTCATATGCACGGTTCCCGAAATCATATGCAGCGTGTAATTTATTAAATACTTAATATTATTGACATACTCGAATAAGTTATAAAAATCTATTTATAAGTTAGAAAAAAATCAACCTATAAGCCTATATAAAATTATATTTATAAATTATATAAAAAAAAAATCTGGTTCACAACATTTTAAGAAACTTATACTTACTGCTGATGCTTTAAAATGCTATATAATAAACAGCAACATTCAGCAAAACGGAAAAGGGAAGTTAGTTGTACAATGAACACAGAAGAGAAAAAGAATTTAGTTGCACAAAGAGAACACAGAAGAAAAAAAGAAGTTAGTGGCACAAAACACACAGTCACAAAAGAAAAAGAAGTTAGTAAACCGGACAAGTACCATAAGTACCGTTTAAGACGTAAACAGGAATACTGGTTGCTTGCGTATTGGAAGGACAGCACGTATAGTTTCCGGAATCTTCTGCCGTCGCATCTTTTATAAACAATCTACTTGTTGTAGAATCTTCGGAGCTTTTATACATGGTGATCTCTCCACGGGCTGAGTCGTAGTTGATCATTCGGTCGTCATGGTACCAGAAGACGAAAACTGGAGGCTCTGGACTCTGAGTGATGACACAAGTCAGATTGATTGAACTCCCTGTTTTCAGAAAAAGCGGGTGAGGTCCTAGGATGCTGGCCTTGGCAACTAAAATGCACACAAAAGTCATTAGTATCCTTTGTATCCACATATATAGCATAAATTGATTAGTTTTAATTATGAAACTACTATCACAGTATATTCTTTTCAATGACATTTGATTTGTCTTTCTTTTATTTATGTTCCAAATCGCTTGCTTATTTTTAAAGTGTTTAAATTCATAGCTAGTTTACCCTAGTATTCACGTTTTACAATACTAGTAAAAATCATTTCCCGATCTGATGAATGGAAATATTTACTGAAGGTTAGATAGATGTAAATGTTTCAAAATTTTGTATTGCTTAATACTTCCAATCAATGGCAGTTTGATAGATCTTGAAAATTCAAAACGAAATTTGAGATAATCTTCAAACTCTGTTATTACCTACTTCTACAGTTTTTTTTTTTTTTTTTTGGATTAGGTGGAATAATATAATAGTGCCTTTTACTGCTCAGTCAGTTTTGAATGAAGTAGCATTCCCCAGAACTGGATGGGGCAGATTTAAGTGATAAATCTAGGAGCTTATCTTGCAGTTTCTAATCCATATAATTATGTCCTTTGCCATTATATGTCTATAAATATTTTTTTGTAATCCGACTTACCTGGCTTATTCAAGAAGAAAATCTGTATCTCCTGCTTTTTTTATTTTTCGAAGTAGAAGAAGGTACGTTTTATTATTTTTAGTCGATTAGTAAGCTCAATTGAAAGCAATATAGTTAAATCTAAGAGCTTCAAAAGAAATTTTCAGAGAAAAATTTGGAAACATAAAAAAACTTCAAACCAATGCCTTCAGCTTTAAATTTAATTGCCTTTTGCGATCGGATTGTTTGTTCAAAATAATGACTTTTTGGGTAAATCTGTTAATATGAATGGATTTTCAAAATTCTTCTTTGATGTGTGATAAGATTAAAAAAAACAACAACTTGATTTTAATTTAATCAATTTACTACAAAATACTGTGTAAGCAAACTAAAACATCAATAGACTACAAAGTGAAAAAGAAAATAAACATCCTTCTATGAAGTTTATGTCCAGAATAAGTAATTTTTTTAATCTTAATTTTAACATTAGTAAAAACACAAGATTAAATGTTTTGGAGAATTAGTTTGAATTTCATCCTAAAATTAAAAGTATTATTACAGATTGTGAATCAAATTAAATTTTTAGAAACTATTATACATAAAGAAAAAAATAATTGTATAGAAATAAAATTGAAATAATTAAAAAGGTAATTTTCTTTTCAGTTTTGAAATATTGCAACATGCAACTTTTCACAGATAATATTTTTGAAAGATATAAGCATCCATTTCTATAGGCAAGCCATAGCTTTTGCAGTGACTGCGGTGAAGCTGATTTTTCGCGCTCGATTAAACTTTCTACTCTGTTATTGTTATCAACACAGCTTTATAAGAAACTCTTTGAAAATTTCTAAGGGACGCTGCTCCCACAGTTACGTTTCATCAAATATTCGTAGTGTTTCTATAATCTAATATCAATTTATATGTTCTTACATGTGATTGAATGGAGATTTGGATGCATCCTTTTCCAGAGCTTTCCTTTTCGTTTCCAGGACATTCTTTTATCTTTTCCAGAAGATTTTATTTAATTTCTTAAGTGAAGTGTTTAATTAAAGACATCAGCAAAAAGTGCAATGAAAACGTTCTTACGGTGGTTTTTGAAACGTTCTTACGGTGGTTTTGTCTACATTTGATAGCACAAAAGGTAAAAAGAATGATTTCCGTGCCAAGCATTCTAGCATTATATAGAGAGAGGGAAAGAGGGGGATTTTAAAAATATATATACATTTACTATATTTGATTAATCACATTTTTAAAAAAAATTTATAAGGTTTTTTTAAAGATTTTTTTGTAATACAAAGATTTAAAGAATAATTGGAATGACAATCGTCGGTACTTTCAAGTAAAGTGAAGTTTTAAGGGCCATCATTAGTTATGAACCTATAGCTCTAGTAGGTCCATGAACTTTTGCCTATCTTTTTTGGAAGGTATAAAACTGATATATAACAATGCTTTAGTGTGAAGTCACACAAACTTCACACTACAGCATTGTTATACGTAACAAGAAAAAGAAAACTTGCTTATGTATGTGGCAGCTTCTCTTGCAAGTTCTCAAATTATCTTTCCCTCCCCCTCATTGAATATGTTCTGTAACATAAAAGGTAGATCAGAACAACAGCTCAATAAAAATTGCATATTTCTAGGAATACAAGAATACAAAACAAATAAGAATGGCATTGAATAACATAATTTGAAAATATCTATCAGTAATAATGAAACAATAAGCCGTAACAAAGATTAACCTGGACTTCTTTTCCCATGGACAAAACAAAATTTTTAAGGTCATTTTTACAAACTTATGCTTATCAAAGTTTCAAAACCCACAAAGAACAAGGCAATATGGAGTATAACGGAATTTCAGTATCAGTGAGCATGCTACAATGGAAACGTTGTCACATCGGTGTATGTTTGTTGTCAACACGACTTTATAAGGAAACTTATCGAAAATTCTTACAGAAGTTGTTAAAGCAGTTAGATTTCGCCAAATATTCACTGTAATATGTTGGCCTGTAGCATTTGGCATTTTTTTTAGCCATTCTATCTCTAGCGTAGTAGTTTAATGAATTTTTACCCACTTATTTGAAAAACTTATCTATATGTGTGCTTTGTAAATTATTGAACAATTGCTAAGAATAACTAATCGGATATTAAGGAACGGTGCACTTACCTACGATGCTGAGATTCACAAATAAACTAATTTTAGGATCCGAGCTAACTTGGCACTCGTACAGACCCTCATCCCACAGCTGGGCAAATTTGATTTTTAGTGTCCAGTCATTGTTCTTTTCTACGTGCACAGCTTCAAATCGATCATCAGTGGTGTAAGTGTCCAAACCGACAGTGAGGACATGGAAGTCCCTTCTTCTGATCCAGGACACCTGTGTAAAGAGACAACAATGTTTAATTAAATAAGACTATAAAAGTTAAATAAACCTATTAAAAATTAAAGAAAACAGTAAATATTGATCTAAATAGAATTTTTTTATTAAGCTTTATCCATGATGATAAACAGACACATATATTATGGTAACAACCCATATGAATCATAATACAGTATTTACAAGATATTGAGGATATCAAGAAGAAATTAAAATAAAAATTAATTTTGCGAATATTATGGTGATATTCTTTTTTGATTTTATAGCATGAATGTTTTTGTCTTAGTTCATCAGAAAAACATTTCAAACAATTTTCAACAAAACATAGAAATGGTGATCCTAATCACACCTGGTATACTTTATCTCGATGAATGTGAGGGGCATGGTCTCAAAATAACGGGGAAAAGTGTTTCGTTAATAGGCAAAAGAGAACTGGCACTCATACTTCACATCTGAAGCTGAAATTTGATTTATGTATTGTAAATGAGTGTAAGTCAGCCATCCGACTCTCCGACCCGCCACGAAGGCACACGGATTTAAACCATAAAAACTGAATGACCAGACCACCGCAACAGCAACATTGGCGGAAACTGTGGTTGAGTCCTAAGGGCCATCACCGGCCACAGTACAACCCTCCCCGAAGGAAGTACGTCCCGTCATCGATGGGAGGAGTCAGATCCCACACCTATTAGTGTACCCTCCAGGGTGCGAGATCCAACCACCATACAGGAAGCATCTCACCCTCGTTCTGAGGAGCCCCCCGAGGGTAATGAGGTAAATGAGGGTAAGTGACCTTCATAAAGGAATTTTGAAGATGCCTTACTCATTTGTATTCCGTTTAAAGAAAAACAATCGGAAAATATATGAGTATGAAAATGAATATTAGCCAACAATTCATTTGCTAAAGAACAAATCTGCTTTCTTAAACTGGTATCATTTAGCAGTTGTTGAATAATGCTGACTTAAGCACAAAAACTAATAATATCTGTGTTTGACTTATGATTCTGCACTTATGGTCTAGAACAAAGATGGGTCTGTGTGAAAATGAATCGAATATTAAAATTGTCCCTGTGTCATCATGGAAAGAAAACCAAGCAAAGTTTGTAATGAAATGAAACTTCACATCACATTTATTACATACAAAATCAGTGGAAATTTATGTAAACTTTGAATGCAAACCAGGTGTAGTAAAACTGGTATTTTCTCTTATACAAAGAAAAATATTGTTGTTTCAAAATAACAACTGTTCTCTTAAAATATTTTAAAATTAAATCACAAAAAAATTTGAATTTAATAAATTATTTTCAGAATTTTCTTGAGTTATAATAGTTGCATGCGTTATATTATATTTTATGTAATTTATTTTCATGGAATCATTTCATTCGCATAAGGGCAAAAACTTTTTTAGTTTCAAAATATTAAACAAGGAATATTTAAAATTTTATGAGCATATAATAAAGGTTGAATTTAAAAACATATTTATGGTCGAGTACATTATCTTATTTAAAGAAAGATTTAATAAAAGCACTGCTCCATAAATGTCAAACATTCTTTTATATTTGAAATGTCTTGTATGTGCTAAGTTTCTAAACATGTAAGTGCAAGTTAAATAATAAGCTTGCAGACACCAACATAAAATTTAGTTACACCAGAATGTTGTTAAAAATGCAGACAAAGTTACAGTTTCACATTATTTTCACTGGCTTGTAGAAATAATTCAGAGCGATGTAGTTAAAATATTAAAAACAAAAATAAAGAATCAGAAACGGGGAGAAAATAACTTCTCTCTAGAATGCAATCTTGAAATTGCAGAAATCTTTATTTTGTTTGCTTGACTGTTCAGCACAGCAAGCAATAAACTAAATGCAAGACTAAAAAATTCCTATCTTAGTAGAAAAATATATTCAGGCAAACCAAGCATGAAGATAGTGTTTCATTCTAAACATAAGTAATATTTACTGAAAAGATGTTTTTTTCAATTGCTTCGCAAATATTTGGTCGGGCTATTTTTACGTTCTGAGTAGTTTGCCCTAAACTATAGTATTAAAAGGGATTTTCTTTTCTATATTTATATTAGTGCATGGAATGATAGATTGTTTTTATCTCATTGTTTGTTTTTCTTCGGGGCTTTATAAGCTGAAGGTCCCTTGTGGTTATTAGCCAACATTTAGTTATTTTGATTTTTTTCTCTGAATTATTCGAAATCATCGACAACAGGTGTTAAAGAATTTCTCAGAATTTGCCAATCAGATGACATAAAACATTTAATACAAGCATGACTTGTTTTGAAATACAACTTAGTGCTTCCTCTTCTTTAATATATATATATTAAAGAAAGAATATTTTTGTCGTTCATATATATATATATACACATATATATATATATATATATATATATATATATATATATATATATATATATATATATATATATATATATATATATATATATATATATATATATATGAACGACAAAAATATTTGCAAATGTAAAGGATATGAATCCAATTTTCGACATCTCATATGTTTGTTTATTTTTCTTATTGCTTCCCCAAATCTTTTTCTCTAAAATCAGTCAAAGCTTAAAAATTTGTCGTTCATTTTACCAGAAAAACTCATAAGAACTCACGTATAAGTTTAATTTTTGTTAATGTAGCATACAAATAAATTTAACTTGCTGCCGTTAACTCTTTTATTTGTCTGTAACAAAACTGACGCCTATTTAACCGAATGATTTAACATAGGTTTTAACAACTGAAATGAAACAAAATCGTAAAATTATTAATAATCAAAATTACATGCATTTCATTACAATTTTCTTTAGTTTAATACACTTACAGTTTACGCTAAGTACTTTCAATTTTTTTTCTTTTCCTAAACAACATCAATAAGTAGTGTTAAAAATTGCAATATATATATATATATATATATATATATATATATATATATATATATATATATATATATATATATATATATATATATATATATATATATATATATATATATATATATTATAAAATTATTTTTAAACAAAAGAAATTTACCTCCTTTATATAATTAGCATGGCAATTAGTGGTAAATTTGGATCATTGTAATTTGTGAAAAAAAAAAAAAGGCAACAAAATGGTTTAAGCATAAAATGATCATTTTTTTTTGTTGAAAAATTGTCAATAATATAATCAGATAATATATACATATATATTGGTGGCGATTATATATATATATATATATATATATATAAATACTATATTTTTCAAAAAGATTTAGTAATCTGAAAATGTTTTCAAAAGTAGAAGATTTATGAAAATCAATTCGACAAAATCAGTTTTCCTTATTAATTTTCATGTTAGGAAATAATGTGTTGGGGTTTTTTTTTCTGAAACATTATTTTACTATTTTTGTCTAATATTACATAATTTGTAATATTTGGATCCTTTTTTCGTAATAGTCATTTCAAAATATTGATCATTTTCTGCATTTTTAAAGAAATTTTATAATTGCGTATATGTTTCAAAAACAATAATAAATAATTTTAAAGCAAATGATGTTTTTAACAGTGCATGACAGAATTAAGAAATAGAAGTTTCGATATTCTAATGGTAGAACACACTAACTGGGGAAAAATATGTAATTTATCTTTATATTTGTAATGAAAATATATTAAGGAGCCAAGCACATAATTCGGCTGTTCAAATGAAAGGGCAATTTAATGTCAAAAGGATGAAAGCGATGAAAAGCGATTTATGAAAATGCGATATGTCAACTATTTAACAAATTTTTATCATGAAAAGCGATTTAATGTCAACTATTTAACAAAAAACAAAAAGTTCCTCTGTCGTCAGATGATTAGAAGTAAAACACTTTTGAATATTTTTTAAACTTGTTTTTCTTCTAAAAATGGAAATTTGATATTGCATTTTCATTCATTTTTCTGATATACTAGAATTTTCAAATTTTGCATATGTGTACTTCTTGGATAATAATATACCATTTTTATAATCTCAAATTGCAATTTCCTGTTATAAATTAATTTAAACATATTTTAATTCCTTTTAGTGAGTTTCAGGAAAAGTGAATTCACGTATTAAATATATTTATGATAGTGAATTATAATTGACAATGAATAGCAAAAAATAAAATTGATAAAAGTGCTCTTAAAAACTATTTTTAATTATATTTAAAAACAAAACTGTCTAACTCCTATCATTGTTCCTTATTTAATATGATTAACGAAGCAGTTGCTCTTTAAACCAAGGAAAGAAACGTATTATTATTAATTTTCCTGCATGCCAACAAAAAGAAATATTTTTGTATTATGGAAAGGGTTTCATTTCTTGTAAGAGTAAATGAAACCTTTGAGTAATAGTGCGCGGCCAATCAAAGACATGCTGCTGGATTAAGGGAGATCAATTAATAACAATGCAATCTTCTTTCGGTAATCTAGGGAAGAAAAATTCATCTGGCAACGGAGCATTGAACTAATGAAACCTCACATAACGATAGTGATTATAGTCTGTAAGAATGTATTCTCAATGAATTTAATAAAACTGCGGATTTGCGAATTATCTAAAAAAAGAAGGGTAAAGGTTAGACTCGCAAAATTGAGCTGAGTCTTTGAGCTGGATTTGCTAATTAATTGCTAGTGTTCCAAATGCTGCAGATAAATAACTATAACTTCTCAAGTATGTTATCTCTTTGTTACAATAAAGTTGCTGAAATTTCATTTTTAGTTAACTTCTTTTCCTTTTGTTAGCATTTAGAAAATTGTGTATATTTAAAAATGATGTGATGCAATTGAAAAATTAATACAAATTAATGATGTAGCAGCAAATATTTCTCTTACTTCGTGAAGGAGATAAAGTCCTTCATTTTTAAGTTAATTTCAATAATGTTGCTATTCTTTGAGATCTTTAATCAAACTTTAGACAGATTATTTATTATTTGTCCCATTATATGACCATATTTGCGGTAAATAAAGCATAAATATTTAATTATTATGCTTTATTATTTAAATATATTTTGAAGAGAGAAAGTCATTATTTGCGAATTACAATCATATGAAAGGAGGTAAAAAAAAAAATTGTATGTTTGTCAAAACCTCCATTTTAAAAGGATAATCTGAGACATTCTCAATTCATAATACAAATAACCAAGCATATTTGTTGTCATTATAGGCTTCATATTATTGAAGACTTTTTCAGAGTGAAATTTGATCTGATTTCTAATGGAAATTCTCTGATAAGACTATTTCCTCTGTGTTTAGTAGCTAAATCAGATTTCTATCTGATTTGTTTTGGGGCCACTATAATATACTGAAAATGCTGCTTTTTATAACTCATAAAATAATTTAAACATAAAATGTGCCATATTGTAATCTAAATGATTTTCTATAGACAGCTTTTGTTCAACAGAAATCCGAGCATTAAAAAAGAATATTCAAAATAGCTAATAACTGCTCAAAAGTACCTACAAAATATCAAATTTTACCTTCTAAAATATTTCAATAGAGGGAATAACGTTCATAACATGCAGACGAAAATTTATGAGCCAATAATAGCTGCTGAATTATGTCATACCCCCCATCGCAAGTATTTGATCGAAGGACGCTCTGGACTCGTGACAGGCGTAATTCAATGTATACCTGTATCCGGCTCTCGTAGGAAGCGACGGTATTAAAAGCTCGTTTGTAACACGTGTCACTTAAGCGCAAATCTGCCCTTGACGTAAAAGAGTTCGTTAAATAAAGCTTAGAGGCTAATATCGCCGCTCGAGGACTGAATCCTGTCAGCAGCCCTCTTCTTCACATGTCGCGACATAAAAATTCTTTAAACAAAAATAAATGCAGAACCTTCTCATTCCGGGGAAATTCAACAGCAGATTTTATCTATGAGGTGTCCCGACAGCAGCCGTTCCAGACATTTAGGGGTGGGATGTCTTTGAAATGTGGAATCTTCATTTTAATTTTGGCATTTTATTTGATATTTGTCCTTTAATTTAAGATGAGATGATGGTTGCTTCACGGGTAATTTGATCTACAGCGTAACAATGAATGTATTAGTGTTCGGTAGATAAAAATGCGAATGACGTGTAAATGCGAATAATGCGCAACAGTGGATGCATGTGTCATTCACATTTTCACTTACTATCCCCATTTCATGTACAGCTATACAGTTGAGAATCGGACACCATTTCCTAGATTTATAGTTCTATATTAAATGCTGTATCCAAGTTTTGTGGTATAGAATTAAATCAAATGCAAATGCAGTACGCAATGCATTTCTTATTATTACGAAACAATTAATTTTGGGAAATGTAGCTATAACCTATTTTATACGATGTTTCGTAAAATACAGAATTTGGAATCCTAATCTTCATTAATTAATCTTATTGTATTAAATTTTAATTCGTAATGGTATATTTTTTTTAGAATTTCAAAGTTGCACAATCATTTAAAATATTATTTCAAAGAATGTAAATGAGTATAAGAAATATTTTAAAACATCTTTTATATTAATAGCAAAAATAATCTATATCTACATATGCTCTTTTTATTATAATTTTAGCATTCGCTTATAAAAAGTTGTACAACATTTTACTTTAAGCTTAAAAAACGCCGAAGGAAGGTAGTTATTTAGGTGATTATTATTAAGTGATTATTATCTCAAATTAATTATATTTGAGTGCTTCAAACAATTTATATTATTCAATTATTTCTTCAATAAAAATAATTATCTAGACTGTTAACAAATAATTTATAATTTTATTAATTGTCAAATAAATATATTACCTCTATGTACTTTATTAAATTGCATAAATACACCAATATATTGAACAAAAATATCAAATTCATTTTTTGAGTAGAAATGAAGGGGCTTTCGTAAATTCTTTATTAATTGCAGAAGAGTTTACTAATTATGTAATATTAAGTCAGTATAACGAAATAATCAAACTTGAATTTCTAAAAACAACGAAAAATCACTCATTTATGGATAATTAAAAGTATAAAAAATATCAAACATGATACCTATCTCGAAGCTGAAGCAATTGTGATATTTTATTGGTTTTTTTAACTGCCTGAGGCATTTTGCATTTGCTAATTTTGGAACTAATTACATGCAAAAAAATAAATAAAAATTTGTTTGGGGATAATTGAGTTAATTAAGATTAACGCTGGACTGATTTAATAAAGCGGCTTTCATTATTTTTGGTTTTTATATCATTCCTTCGCGTTAAAGTTTAAATAAAAAAAGGACAAAGACCTAAAAGATTCGTCTATAGTAAATCAATTATATCCCGAAAAATGAAAATAGTTTATGCTCTTAGAATAAAATATATATACTTTCTAATTTGGAGATGGAAAATTGATTTATATGACGAATTTCAATTTTTAATTCTTATTCTTTTTAGAATATGTAGCCTTGAATATTTCATGAATTCTTAGTAAGTGAAACATTTTCATAGATTTATTCAGTTACGACAGATCTGAGAAAAAACGCAAACAAAGACATCACATACCTGGATTAACATTATTAAATAGGTATTAAGTAGTATATCCTCCCCCCCCGCATAAAATAGTAGACTTTGCGCAAGGCTATAAACGTCATGATACTTCACATTTTTATTTTCACACGTGAAAGTTTTGCACCTGTAATAAAGCAAAGAAGACATGTACTAGCGTATAATGGTAACTGCAAACCATTTCTGAACAATGCTTTTAAACATCGATCTTTGGGATCCATCTAACATATTTACTTCATTTAACATATGATCATTGGCGATTTATCGCTGATATACTGTTAATAAATAATTACTAGAAAATGAATAGACGGGAGAAATTATTTAGACATCTTCATTTGTGAACTCATTGAAACCAAAATTTGGCATAAAATACTAGAGTAGTCATAAAATCACACATCAAATTTCATTCATTTACATTTTTAGCATTTTTGAGTGATCGTGTATACATACACGAGAATACAAATCTTTTGCATATTTTATTCAAATTGGATATAATCTGCCTTTCAGATGCTAAATCAGTGTATAAATTTCCTATTTTCACCATCCCACATTTTATTACGTAATAATTTCGTTTAGTGGAACTCGTACAGCCGGATCGATGTACTTTCTGATTTAACATTTGATAGAAATCCGTAAATGTGATGTCAATTTCACAAATGAAATTTCATACGTCTAGCTCAAAGTGATTTGGGGTCTGTGTTCACAGACAGACAGGTATATTTTCAAAAGTGCATTTTTCGAATATTGGAAGGTTTGAAAATATAAATTCGTCAAAATCTAGAGATTCGATTCTTTTGGTAATTGCAAGCCTCCTCTTTTAATGCTCCGTATACTAGAAAGTAACCAGAGGGTCTCCAGGAAATGTTTTGATTTTTTCTCTAATAAAAAGGCAGAGAACCCTACAAAAAACTACTACCTCATCCCTACAAACTACCTCATCCCTACTACTACTACCTCATCCCTACAAAAAAAAAAAAAAAAAAAAAAAAATGTCGACCTTGGATAAGGCAGAGAACGCCTTGCACGGCATTAGCATGTAATAATTACGAAATATTAAATTGGGAGCGAATGGCTATTGAATCTATCGAGTCATCCTTGGTGTGTGATTTTGGTCATTTATCTCTAGCTTGCAAATAGTATCCAAAAATCCAATTTGTATTTTAGACGCATTTTTTTTCCAAACCGATTGAAACCGAAACCTGCCATAGAAGTGCCACTGCAGTCCCAAAATCGCAAATTTTGATGGATGCCAACAAAACAGATGTCAGAGCTGTGCATCGAATGTCTTTGTTTTGTAGTTATCGTATTGATTTATATTCGAACAGCAGTCCGACAGAATTCCTCTGAATAGATTTTGTTCAAAATTCGACATCTACAAATTTAATGTAAAACCTTATGCCATATTCCAACCATTTAGCTCATCCATTTGAATCATGTTTGTTACAGACAGACTGACGGACGAACAGATAAACATACATTTTTAAAAATATATTTTCAGAACTCAGGGAGGTTTAAAACTTAGAGATGAGTCAATATTTTGAGTTTACGATGACACTACTTTCTCTATATTTTGTAAATGAGTAAGTAAAAAGGAGAAGAAAAAAACCCTACTTTTTTTGCTTAAATTCTACGCATATTTTTCTAAACAGAACACCTTATGTTTCACCTTACACACTGTGCTTCTTTGATGGGTGGTCTTTCAGGACGCCACTGAAAATTTGGAAAAACATAACTTTGCATTCCTTCGAATGAGGCCGTGTGTTTTAAATTTCATATGCCTGGCACAGCTTGCAATTTGAGCTTGTTCCCTTTAGTCGACTGCGAGTCCTCATCAGTCAGTTCGTGATTTGGACTCTATAGGCATTGGTTGGCACAGAGCCATTTGTCGAGGCTGTGTAGCCTTGGGGAATATTCGGCCACTGCCGCCTTCCCTTGCTTGTCGCCCGCTGCAGGATTGAAGGCTTTTGCCTTTTGTCAATCTTCCCTTTCCCCCTTTTTTTTTGTATATTTTTTCCCTTATTTATCTTCTATTCGAACTTCTGTTTTCGCATCTAGATGCAATGGAGGAAAGACTCAGAAAGGAGTAGTAAGGCAAGGCGGAATTTTAAAAATGCTGAGGAAAGATCGCTGTGAGAAAGGGAAAAAAAATTTAAAAAAATCGTGATTTGGATTTAGTTCATGCTGCTTTTTGTTGTTGTTGTTGTCGGTTTCTTCTTTCTGCTTCTTGTCCCAGGAAATCGCGATTGGATTTTACTGGTACTCTGCTTGTAAGTGTGAACGGAAAGATTTACGTACAGCATTTTTTACTTTCAACTCGAAGAGGAAATTGAAATTGAGACTTTAAGTATGAAAAAAAAAGTTTTAAAATGAACCTTAGGTATTTTTGGTAGCAGAAAATATTCCTTTGAGTATTTTTTTTTTTTAAATTTTATAAGCAATCTAGAATAACCATTTTTACAGACAACTGAAATGAAATGAGAACTATAGCATAAATGAAATATGCATGAGCGAAATGCATAATGAGAAATTTAAAAAAAAAGAATTATCGGTAATAGTTGAATAAAAATAAACAAATTTGTTTGCGAAACGCTCTCTAATTTATTTTTCAATTTAAAATGCATAAATTGACAAGAGAAACTCATCTTTAAAATGTCGGCATTGACAGCTTTTTAATTCTTATTAGAAACGTGAATATAAATTTTACTAATTCTATTAAATCATTACAAATCCATTGGAAAATGTCATAACTGTAAATCTTACTAATATGAATCACTTACAAAGAGTAGGATTGATAAAGAAATATCTGACATTCCTAAACCAATTTAGTTAATAAATCTATCAGAACTATGAGACCTAGAATTTTTCTCATAGTCACTGTATATTTAAGATTAATGCTAATTTCTATGCTAATAACATTTAACAACAGAAACAAATCTAAACTTTCAGATGAGTAATATTATCACAGAGGGTCATATTTTGTATTCCATTATCGGGTTGGATTTGAAAATTAATCTGTAATTAATAATTTACAGATAAATAATCCCTTACAGCAATTTATTTAGAGAACTGGAGGAAATTTCAGCTGTATTATTGTTTAATTGCTAATCCATAAATCTGTTATCTTTTTTTGTGTGTGAAAAGAAAAAGAGATAATAAAAATAACTTGAGTAATAGCTTTGAAATTTACTTTATAGGTGTATTTATAGTAAAGTCATTATAAAAATATAGTTTGAAAAAATTATTCGAAGTTGCAAATAAAATTATTTCAAAACTATAACTTTTTATCTTTATACACATTTAAAAAAAATTGAAGACATACATTTTTTGTCTTTACAAGTGGTCTTTAAGTTTGTTGCATTCAAATTACAATATTGTATAAAGTAAATATTGAGTATTATTATATAACAATTAAGAATAAAAATAATTTTTTTCGAAGAATTTCCACAAATATATTTCTTCTGTCAGTCAATATATAGCATTTTATATTTGCAGATATATTTCTTAAAAAAAATACACAGTGTTGTCATCAGCTGAGGTGAATATTATGCACTGTTGATTAGTTTTATCTTCTAAAAATATTTATAATATTATAATGTATTGCTGTAAATATGTATTTGGATTTTTTCATTTAATACTTCTTTTGGAAATCTTTAAAAAAAACTGCATTATTATATTTTGTTAAACAAATAATATACAATAATTAATTTATTAGGATATTAATTACTTAATTCCGCTATTCATGGCATAAAAGCAATTCATATTCGCGTGAAAAGTACAAGTTGGTCCACAACTACTCAATTTATGAATCACAAACACATCGTGTTATTTGTATAGCTGAATCACAAACTGTCTGGAGAATTAATTAATTTATACATAAATGCTAAATATTATAATCGTGATAGATAACACATGTGTGTCTTGAACTAACATTTTATGCATGTTTGATGCAAGAAGTCAAACTGATTCCCAGCATTCTTTACTCTATTATATACGTAATAATGCATAAAGAATGCTGATTACGTTTCTGATTGACTACGTTTAAATAATGTCATCTAACATTTATTGTGATTCTTTACCAATAAATCATGGGAGCATTCACATATATAAATATCTAAAGTCTCAATGAAAAGTGTGTCTCTAAGGAATGAAGCGCACTTTATAGTCGTATTGCACAAGGCACCCATACACACAAGCAAAAACACACATACAATAGTGGCCAAAATCGGAGAACATTTTGAAAGAAATCGGAAACCATTTTTAAAAATCCTTTTCCAAGATAATTTAATTAAAAATGCAATTAATTAAATGATCATTATTTTTTTGATTAAATAACCAGAAGAAAGAAACACATTTTGTTTACGTTCATTATATATATATCATGTGAATGTAGCAATACGCATGAGTATTTAGACAATTTAACAATTTAGACAACCAATAAGATGGTATCTTTTAACCCAAAAAAGGTTTGCAAATTTGCAATGACACCCTGTTTTGGAGCTGAGAAAAAAAATATTTTAACGAATTTTGTAAGTGTAATTTCCTAATTTTGTTATTGGTAATTTTTTTTTTCATTCTTACAATTTGTAAGTTTTACAAAAGCTTAAAAAAATAAAAGAAATGGCGCATAGCTGATTGGCCATCCGAAAAAGGATGCAAAGTTTTAATATTGCATGTGTTCAATAACTGATTTGCTTTCTGTTTTGTTATAACTAAGGTAAATAGTTATAATGAAATCAGAAAGAAAATTTGTGGAAACTTAACTGAAGGCGGCATTTCAGAACTCATAAATAGGTAAATTATTTAAAGTGGTAAACAGCCGCTAGGAAATAAGACGAGCGAGTAAAAGCAGAAAAATGTGAACAGTATCAATTGAGGATAGAATAATTAAAGAATTGCGTATACATGATAGGAAAAAGTCATCTGTAATTATAAAAAGAAAAATGACTCAATGCCTTTTGAAGTTGAATGCAAGGATCGTTAGATGCAGATTGCAAGAATCTACTCTAAATGCATAATGCAGTTTTTATTACATATTCAAACTGTACGTTTATTTAAAGTGCAATCCATTCACGCGACTTAATTCTGTTGAAATAATTGATGTGAAAAACTCAGCATTTATAATTCATTAGAATTTAAAATGTGTGGATATTTTTAACAAACTCATATGTTATCTGTCCGTTTTTTCAGACAAGTATGCAATAAATTGTGTTAAATTCCATAACCCAATTATAATTATAAAAACTGATTGTAGATATGAGTCGATATTTTCAGTGAATAAGTCATTCTCTGCCAGCAAATTTTGGTCAAGAAATATACAATAAATTGTTTTACAATTTATAACTCATTATAATCATAACCACTGATTGAAAATATGTGTAGATATTTTTAATAAATATCCTATAAGCATGTTTTTGTCAAGAAGTGTGCAGCAATTTTTTTACAATGGATAACTCATTATAATCATAAACACTGACTGAAGATATTTGTAATAAATTTCGTATCTTATCAGCAAAATTTTGTCAAGAAGTATGCAGTAAACGGTTTTACAATTATTAACCCATTATAATCATAAGCACTGATTAAATATATGTTAAGACATTTTTAATAAATAAGTTCATTTTCTGTCAACAGGTTTTTGCCGAGAACTATGCAATAAATCGTTTTATACTTCATCACTCAACCTATGATTATAAAAACTGAATGGACATTTCACACCACATTTTAAAAATAAATTCAGTTCGTAATTAAAAATCAGTAGTTTGTGTTTTTAACACCAAGACGTTAATTTTAATTAAACTCTTTGTAAAGAGAGTTTGTTGATGGAACATTATGAAGCAGACTTTAAACATCTCCCAGAATAAATTTACCCAAAGATGGAAAAACAAAACGTACGCAATTAATATCTTCAAAGAAGAACAAATTGCAGAACAGTCTTCCTTGACGTTAGTTAAACACAACGCTGTGGCATGAATGGAAATGAGTTTCAATCGGATAATATGAAGATATTAATTATTCATTACAAAAACGGGAGACATTCCAGCCTTCCGAGGTTCCGATTGCAGAGCAAATATGTATGCCTGGAAAAAATGTAACGAGTGCATTACTAAACTAGTATTTACTCGCGAGAAATCAACGATGAAAGATGAAAGATCTGATTTCTGTTTTCTTTTATTTGCCGAGAAGATGATGATACTGGACTTGAACCACTTCGCTCCCCAGGGAGCCCTCGTGCACTAAATCTCACCACTTTTTCTCTCTTAGTTTTCTTTCTTGAGATTTCCTTGTGTCTTCTTAGGCTTTCATCCGTGACAGGCACAAGTGGCCTCCTTTGAGAGCATGCTCTTGGAAAAGTTGTGAGCCTGTGTTGATTAGTTTCTTGGTATGGAATGCAGAAAAATACTGCAGGAGGAAGCTTGAAAGCATGCAGTTCTAGAAGAGTGATTGTGATTGGAATTTTTTAGCGTCGCCTCTTTTGTGTAAATGACAATGCCGTGATCGATTTGACTTTATTAGAGTTCTCCATTACATGTCCGCTAAGAAGAGTCAGTTAATTTACACAATCAATGTTAACTAGAAGTATGTCATAACATCGTGTGAAATTTCATTTGCAAAGAGAAATGATCAGTGCATTTAAAAGATAAAAAATCGGAACTTGTTTTAAATCTTAGATTTCAAATATATATATATATATATATATATATATATATATATATATATATATATATATATATATATATATATATATATATATATATATTTAAATATCGTATATACTGTGAGAATTTTCAATGGTTTTTGGTGATGTGTGCAAAAAATAGGCATTGTTACATTTCATAGTTTTAAACATTTTATGTAAACACAAATAGGCAGAAAATTCAATTAAATTTGAAATTTACATCGCGCTGTTTAAAAGATAAAAAGACGACTAATTATTAATGTGCATAAAAGTAATAATTTTGCTTTCTGTATAAAAAAGTACAATAAAATCAACAAAAAAAAATTGCTGGCCCAAATTACTAATTTTTATCCATCTTTTTTAAGAGTTATTAATTAACATTACTAAAATAAACGTCTACTTATTGATGCAAATTTAAAAAAAAATCACTACTTATTGATGAGGTTAAATATAATTCATTTTTCTTTCAACATAAAAAAAATGAATTAAAATCAACAACAAAAAAATGTTATTGATTTTTATCCATCTTTTTATAGATAGTATTAATCAACATTATATATATATATAAACATGATCGAATAATGTGAATCTCTAAGTGAATTTTTAAAAGCAATATAATGCATATGTAAGAGATATATAATACCTTTGAAAATGCTATTTAATTACATAAATGAAACTGAAATTTTCAGTTAAATTGCAAATGATTGATTTTACTTGAATCTAATCTGAAGCGGAAAATGAATGAATAGAATACTTCAGATCACCCATTATTTTTGAAATATAAGAAAAAATTTGAAAAAAAATAAGCTTCTTATAAATTCATAATTTAAAGATTCAAAATCTAAAAGGTCCATAGATCCATTTTATATAATCGCTTTTAAAAAATTGTATTCATAAGCAAACCCTGAAAGTAGTAAATTATTTCTTTCTGATGCAAAAATAAAGCTTTAAGAAAACTCTTTCACACACATTCCTAAAGATGATCTTTTACAAACTTGTGATTTCACAAAACTCTTATTTTAGAAATAATATGGTTTTGTTAAGGCGAGGGAATAAATAACAGAATAAGGATTGACAAAATATATTTAGAAAGCAGAATGAATTGGAAAATAAATTCGCTCCTCGAAAACTTATCGCGAGTATGCTTTGAATTTGGACACAAAGTATATTGAAAAATAAAAGGAAATGGAGATCGTAAACAATGAAATGAAAAAGAATGGAAGTACTTTTCTTTTTCAAACTGAATAAAAAATTGAGGCAATACAAAACACTAAAACGCCTGATTATTATAAAATGTTTATGCAATTTGAGGATTAGTAATAAAATTATTGGTTACTTTCTTGTTTGCATGTGAACTTTACTAATGCACGCTATTGATAAAACAGAAGATAATTCAAAAATATAAATTATTATTTATTTTAATTTTTAGTATTTATTGATATAAATTTTATTAGTATTAATGTTATTGATACTAATATATTGTAGTATAAATATATATACTAAAAATATAAATTTCGGAGACTCTATTAAAAATTATTATTAAAATAAATAATAAATTGCATTTTGTAATCATTGCTGATACAAGAAAAGAAATTTTAATAATCTTATTTTAAAAAAAATGTTAAAATAAAATTTAGCAAAAATTTATAAACACTTAAGACTCTTTTAAACAAAATTATAAATATAAAATTACAAATAAAGAATTTTGAGATACTTAAATACATCTTTCTGAAGGATATAATAGAATCGAATGAAAATTTATTCTAACAAAATTTTTATAAATATCTATATTTACAGAATTTTTTTCTATATTTATGGAATTACAAACAGAATAGCGGACTGTAAATTTTAAAATTATCATGCACTTGGGAGGATTCTAGCGCATTCTCTAGAGCAAGACAAATGAAATCTGCATACCAAGTATAAAAGACGTATCAAAGATTTCAAAATCTCTTGTTACAATCTGAATATTTTACAAAATTAACAAATTTGAGTAACGCAGTTAAGATATAAAACATTATTTTTTAGATTAATTTTGCAAAAAGTAGCTCAAAATTTACCAAATTTTCACATTTTGCTCTTTTTCTTCTTGCCTTGGGTTATTTTATTCTTTTCAGTCTATTTAATTTCTTCTGGATTAACTTTATTAGCAATAAAAGTGTTTGTATCATTTAATCGTTTATAATCGAGAACAATACACGCAATGTTATACTTTTATTTTTTTTACCTACGGAAAATATTTCATTCTACGAATATAACTTTGCCTACGGAAAATATTTCATTCTACAAACATAACTTTATTTATATAAAGCCTTTGTTAAATTGTATAATCATCATATTTACACCCACTGACGAGACTATCCAATTCTACTAACGTTTTTTTTTTTTTTTTTTTTTTTTACAAAATGTAATTCTTTCCCTTTAAATACTACTTCGGAAATTCCGAATCGCACATATACAGTTTTTATTATATTCTTAATCTTATCTTGATATTTCATACCATTGGTGAGTGTGCCGTCATAGTTAGTAGCAACGATGATCAGTGCCCGTTGGACACACTCCGTGCATTATCTAAGATTTATTGAGCGAACATCAACAAAAGAAGTCAATACAGAGCTTTCCATTCAATCTAAGTTACTTCGGTAATTTTCTTTCGGCTATCCAACTGTAGTTTTAAAGTATTCGAAAGTAAATCCCAAAGTAGTTTATTTGTTGATTAATATCATTGTTATTATCCCTTCCAAAGCATTAAAAAACATTGCGTAAACTTAAAAAAATAATTTTCATGTATAAATAATTAAAATAAACAAACAATTAAAAGAGCAATCAAAACAATAATTGGTATAGTTGAAATCGGAAACTGCTTCCAATCGTTCCTACTTCCGGTTAATATAAAGGAGCATCCGGTTTCATTTTCAGCTTTCGAGATTTTTACTGTCCTTTTTTTTCCCCTTTGGTCTTATCGAAATAAAATAAAAACAATTACGGAAATTTGCAAGTATGAATTTTCAGATAAAGTTATAAATTATGTTGTAAAATTTGGCAGAAAATTTATTTCTGTTGCAAACGGATACTTCTATATCATAATAATGGCATAATCTTTCTCTGTTTATTGTCGTAAAACATATGCAGAAACATGTATTCTTGAACATACTTATCGTAAAATAAATAATGTAATTGTGAAGGATATGCGACTCATTTTTTTGAAATTTGTTGAATCCAACATTCTGCATAATGATACCAACATCCAAACAACAACGTGAATAATTTGATGTAGTCTCATAGTTCAAAGAATATATGTGCACAATACAAATGTCCTTTCTTTTACTGCTGCGATGACATATTAGTTTAGTATTAGTATTGTTTATAATAAGAATTTAATATCTATATGAAATCTGTATCTAACACAATACAATATTTTCTAAGTTTAAAACGAACACAAATTTTGTCAAACATATACTAAAATATGAAAGATAGATTTTACATATGCATACGAAATTTTAACTATGCATCTATAACAGAACTTTGATAAATCATACACAGGGAAGAGACAATTCAGCAATCCCAAATTTATCGGGAACTCAACAACAATTTCTGTCAAAATTGTCGTAAAGGAGGTATAATTGATTAGTTTTTTGAGACAATTCTTTATTGCAGATTTCAAGGAAATTTTGTTCGCCAACAAAAATTGTGACGTTTCAGTTTTTATGTACTAATGATATAATTGAAATCAAGAAACAATATATTGTATGTAAATTTATTTATGAAATATAGTAGCAAGTGAAAAAAGACCAGAAAGATAATTTTTACTAATATATATAGGCAATCAGAAAATAAACATGTTCGAAATTTCTGTCCATATTAAGCCCATTAAAATTAATCTGAAAGGTGCTATCTATTATTTCTTACGATAATTTAAAATAAGTATAATAAGTAATTACAACTTAGTAAAATTCTTGTCAAATTTCTTCAATTATTTTTGTGATCCCCTTCCCGCATGACCATTTTTTTAAAAAAATAATTGTTGGAAATATTTTACTTTTACAACTAGAATTTAACTTTATATATATATTGTAGCATCTAATTAAGTAAACCTTCAACTATGTTTTAAATCTCAATATTTTGGCTTTGCAATACAGATGATTGGAAATGGGTAATTCATTTAGATCCATAATACAAGGAAATCAGAGAGCATAAAAACTTAGATTTGCCAATAAAAAACAATTTCTTGCTAAGATTTTTTTTGAAAAAAAAATCAGTCATGCAAAAAGCAATATTCGTTTAATCGAAAACTACGTAATGAGTTCTGTAAAAGGAATATTATTTTTGTATGTACACCAAATAAATTCTGAAAAAACTCAAACCCTCGTTGCTTAAAAATATAATTAACCAGCGATAAAAATATTTCCAAGTTTTTTTTTTAATGCCATATAAACTTACGCACCAAAAGAATTCCATTTTTCTGTTTTTATAATAAAGTGGATTTATATTTTTTTCTTCTTTCCAAGTTGGAAATGTCGAAATTTTTTGAATTTCTTTTGCGTTTTGATTAAGTACAGTGTTAACGAATTCACGTGGTTCTACTGAAACGCTGATTGCAAAAGTTGAAAGAGGAAAAGAAAAAAAAAAAAAAAAGTTCCGCAAAAACGAGATTTCTCTGCGTTTTTATTTCATTTTTTTTTTCTTTCACTTGAGCCATCATTTCGTTTTGTGCTAGATGTACTTTCATCTCTGTCTTCTTGGACCAAAAAACGACGTTTTATTTTACCACCTTAGCTTTCTCCCAGCCAAAAGCGGTCAATGGAAGAAAAGATGGAAGAAAGAAAAGAAAAGAAAACTAACTAAATACCAAAGAAAAACCATTTTTTCCATTTTCTTTGCCACTAAAATATTCATGTCTGGATTAAGCTCTAAAATTATGTTTTTGTCCTCTTTCATATTTTATCTTGCGCATTTCTTCTCTTCAAATACTCCATACTTTTCATTACTTCCAACAATCTAAGAATGAAATAATGAAATGACTTTCGGCGCGAATGTCGAAGGGGGCTTCATTTTTACCCCACCATCCGATTTTATTCGTTTCTTTCTATCATTTTTGTGTATCTTTGAGATTTTCTTTCAATTCCTCGAAAAATGGTAAGAAATTTTATAATTTAGAAACTCAGCTCTTTGAATTTATACTCTTTCTGCTGTATAATCATGGAATTAAGTTTTCTGAATTTTTCCACACAAGAAATGTTGAGGTTAAAGATGAGTTTTTTTCTGCCATCTTTGATTAGAATTCTCAAGAAGGATAGATATCTTCCAAAAAGTCGAAAGTCGTAAGTAAATTCTTCAACAGCAAATAGAAATGATCTCCTAATTAAAGATCGTGATTTTCTACATAGTTGTTTTTTATGAAATAATTTTTTTACGGAACATTTATATCTGTTACAAATCTTACCCTTTTATTGGCTTAATTAGTAAACGTTTAAAAACGGAAGTGAAAGATGGTCATTTTAAGCGAATGACATATTATTTTATTCGGTAATGGAAAAATTAATAGGTTTCATAAGGGATTGATATTATACTGAAAGTTGATGAACATTTTAGAGACAATTTTTTTGTTTTTATTTAATTCCTCAAACTTTAAGCATACCATCATAATTTCCTCATTGAGTATTTGTGTATTAACTGTATATCTTTGATGTAATTTTGGTTACGTTGCATATCTTTGAAAAACTTTCGGTTAAACATATTTAACATTAAAACTTTTGGTAAACATATTGAATAAATTAACGTGATGTCTTTAATAATTTTTTTGGTAATTAAGTACTGATTACAATAAATATAATTCCGTGTGTTATTTTGTTTGGTGATTAATTGTTGGCTAGCATTTAATATACAAGTACCTTACGATTTATCGAAAAATAAATTGGTATATGCAATTATTATGACAAATGGGAGAGATAAATGGCTAGTAGATTTGATTCAGAAATTTACTCAGATTTTAATCAAGCATGAAAGTAGTTTTATACTTCTGGTGTAGAAATGTAAAAATATTTTGAATAATTTGAATTATAATAATGGTCTCTCTGAGAATTACTTATTCATTTATACTAGTTTCATTCCTCCAAATGAATTTTGAGCATTTTGTCAATAAATTCCTTTTTGTATTTTATTAAATAGGCCTCTGCACTGTTATTCTTTTTTACTATCAGTAACAGAATGTACCTAAGAAAGCTTTACTAGAACAATGGAAATAAATAATTAAGTGGTTTTTAGGGTGAATTCATTGACAAATGTACATTAATATACTGCGAAAATCATCTATTTATAAACCAACCAAACAAATAATTGATTTATTAGATTAACAAAGCCTTTCACTTTTTATCATTTAGTTGGGAATATATGCTGCAGATTAAAGATAGACTTCTCATACATGAATGTCAATGTTTTAGTAGGCATAGATTTTAGTAGCATGAAACATTACTTTTTTTTGGAACTAACAATGGAATAGTTCCATGAAGATAATATCATACAACATTTTAGTAAGATTAGTTTTATTGCGTCCTAAATAGGGCAACATAGAATTCTTTAAAATTTCTTAATAATAATTCTTTTGAAAAAAAATTTATTTAGCACTAAATAAATTTATAATTTGAATTTAAAGGTGACAAATATTAATTTTTTGGCAAAAATAGATTTTTAAGCAAAAAAAAAAAAGTGGGGGGGGGCTAATTAAATGCAGGCAATAAATCTATTATGTGTCTTGTACAGTATATCTGTGCATGAAGATTTGTCCGTGAGCTCGTAATATTTCTCTTTACTCTCTGCCCTGAATGAAAACGTATTCAATTGTTATAAAAGTTAAAAAAAGTAAATTATAAATTTTTAGCTGAAAAATTCCATGTATTTTCGATTATCCAACTTAAAAAGGCAGATTCAAGGCTTTATTTCAATAAGAATGTATACACCATTTAAAATATTGTATTTTGGCACATTAGGTAGCATTAAATAAAGCTGAAACAAATGCACAGTTTTAATTCAACAGCGAAAATATTAGATCAACTGAAATTGAAAATTTTATGCAGAAAATAGATAAGGTTTCGTTTTTAATTATTGCGCACTATTTTTTGTTTCTGATCATTTTGGAACATAGCCAAAAAATGAAATGTCTTTTAATTTCAAATGAAATAATGGTCCGTTATACAATTAATCATAAAGGGTAAATTCTCAAAATATATTCGGAAAGAATCTGAAAATTCTGATAAACAACAGGGAGTGTAAATAATAATAAACAATTAATAAATAATCTAATAATAAACAATTTCCATCAATGTTGATAAAAATATAGTGAAGATTCGTAAATACTGAAATAATATTTTCTTTAAATTTAAACAGGATTTCATTTTGATAATTTTCAAAATAAATCCATAAAGTATTAATTAATATAATTTGAAATCTCATTCAAATTTTTACCGAATGATTTTGAAAAAAAAGATGATGTAACAGCTCATAGTAGATTATTTCCTACCATTCTTAATTGCATAAATAAACAATTTAAATCAAATTTTTATTAAAATATCTAATGACGGAATGCACTGAGAGCAGATTTTAAATTGAATCTTTGTTTAAAATCATCCTACTTGAAAAAGTTTTTACTATACGGAATGAGATTTACACATTTGAAAAATATCTGTGCTTTTCATCACTTATTTACTTATAGAGAAAGCAAAAAATTTCAACTTTATAGCAAATATACAGTATCAATGAAAAGAAATTTCTGCCTTTCTGAATGAATTTTTAAGTTTATCTGGGGGACTTTTCAAATTAAGAAGACTCCTTTTAAGTGGTAACATAAAAATAATTATCCGGTAGTAGTTAAAAATTTAGAAAAGAGGAACGTATTCCACAACTACTTTAAAAGTTCTTATTCGCCTAATTCGTAATCAATTGTAGTGAAACAGCTTTATACAATGATTCCCGTTGGATTTTAAGTCGCCTTTGGAGATCAGCTGGTTCAGAGGAGAAATTGGTAATATTTAATTGAAGTTAAATCGTTTAAATAAAATTTCATGTTGAGGATTTTAACAAATTGTTATAGATTAAAGTATCTTTATTTTAACAGTCTTACATATTTTATGTTTATTATGCATATGAACTTTTTTAATGACATCATTGCTCTGTTAAGCCCATTTCATTTGTCTTCTAAATTTAGCAGTATCGTAATTTGCCTTTTTTATTTGTCTAGTAATATATATAAAAAATTGTTACAAAAATACTCCCCACAAAGTTCGTAAAAATGTACGAATTTCAAAGGAATCTTTATAATGCCTGAGTGGTGACACAGTCAATATACCTCTATAGCATATAAGGACGCTTATTGACAAGAAGACAAAACACACAACCGAGCCCCACACAAGCAATAAACAGCAGCCTACAAGTAGCTAATCGGTAGTAAACAATTATAACAGCGCACACTGTCCCCTCCCTTTAACTATTCTAAACTGTCGATTCATTACTATATGACTGGCTACTGAATACATGACTCGATGCTGTTTCAATACTTCACTCCAAAGCTCGGCGCACGGCTCAATGTTCAATTCACTAATTTCTTCAGATCTACTCAACGATTGGGCTTCCCTGGACTGATCCAACTGACTCCACACTGACTGAACAGACTGACTAACTGTACGTCTGACTCCAGCTCAGTCTGCCGGCTTTTTTTAGGTTCCAGTGCAGGTTACAGAAAGTTTTTGAAGCACCGACATAATTCGCTCCCATTTGTCCAGTCGCTAAAATTCCTGGGGATTCTAGAATCCTCCATTTTGTCGCTACAGTCGCCAAATGGTCGCCAAGTTTGTCATCAAGCGTGGAGAGACATTGGCATTCAACAGAACTGACCGTATTCTGCTTTTCTTAGGCTAGAACTAAGAGTGCTGGGAAACAACATTACAAATTTATAACAATATTGAACATAATCCATTTTTAGCTTTCAAGAATGGACGAAAATCAGGCAAACAAACATTTGACGAAATAATGAAAATAGTTTAAATTTAATAAACAACATTGAAAATAATGTTGTGATATATACTTAAAATTATGTTAAAAAATTACTTAAATCTGGACTAAAGGTCTTTATAATAACTAAATTAACATTATTGAAAAAATAATTTTTAGATTTTAAAACAGTCTAAAAATAATTTTTGTGTCGGAATATTTTTGAGAAATTATACAGAAAGAACATAAAATTCTATACAAATTTTTAATTAATTAAAATCTTTAAAAAGAAATCCCCACCCCAAAGTGCACTTCTTATCATTCAGATTGTATCTGGGTTAAAATTGGCAGCTCTAGGTCAAACGATCTGGTTGTAGCGCACCAAAACACACACACACGCAGATTCACTTTTATTATAAGTAGAGATATATAACAAAGATTAAGTATATGTGTTACGGTAAATCTGATTAATCCGGTGTATATGCATAATTACCGTTAATTATTCTTAATCATCGCTAAACTTATTAGTGACTATGAATCCTCATCACTGGAGGTGTGAATAAGAACCAGTTTAATACTTTTACTGCAACATATGCATTGTTTCTTAATAATTTGGGAAAGTTAGAAGGAAAACTTTTGGGGAAGAAAAATTCTTAGAGATAATTCATACATCCTCCATTTCTCTTGAAATATACGATGGAAAAATTGTTGCATTCAACTCATATGTTTCAATCGAAAATTGGGGCACAATTTGTCGCTGCCAATTCGCAGTGTGCATCGATACATAAAAAAAGTATTTTGTTGTTAAAGCAAGAATGGTTTAAGTCAAATATTTCGTCGTTTTCACTGATCTTATACAAACTTAAATATCAAGATTTAGAATATATGATGTCCCAGGAAAAGGAATTAAAATAAATACTTAATTGTTCTATATAACAAAATTCGCTTTATACATTTTCATAGGCCAATCATCATAGTTCTGATTCCCCTGTAACCATTGAAAGGATTAATTTATCCGTTCATAGAACTCAAAAGTACACAGATTTGATTATACGATGTTTTATGTCTAAAACTCAACTCAGAAATTCTTTTGCCAAATGACATTTCACATTTTAGAGGGTCCTTTTTTTCATCGATTTCAATTTTTTTGCGATCTGTCTATTAAAATAAGACAAATTATTATTTGTTAATTTAAGCAATGTTGAAGTAAAATTTGAAGATAGATAAAAATAAGAATGTATTGGGCATCAAATGTCCTTTTGATGACCAATAAACTCTATTGGGCAACTTGGAACTTATTTTGTTTTTTCAGCATTAGTATAAAACATTCAATTTCATTCATTTTACTGCACATAATACTAATAAAAAATCAATATATCAGATGATGATTAAAGGTTTTTAATAAATCACAAATTTAAAGTTTGCACAAAAATTGTTTAAAAATAAAAAGGCATAATTATTATTGTTAATAAATGCTATGTAATAAATTTACGATAATCTTTACGGTTTTACTAAATTTGTAATTATTAAGTAGTAATTTGATAATAATATCTTAAAATTCTATTGTCGCTTCAAGTATTTGTAGAAATTTATAAAGTTTATTAAAATTTCAGTTATACATCTTCTTTTTATTTTCTTCATAAATTAATACTTCATTTAATTTTTTTAAAATTTTATTTCAAATATTTAATGTTTAAAAGATATATAGATGGCGCTTTACTATGTTTAAATAAAAAGATATTTATAGTGATTGAAATTATAGATTTATAAGAGAAATAGCTACCTAATTATAAAAGTTTGGATAAACACAAGTATAATTTTTTCTATCTAATTTCAAGAATTTAAAAAGATCTTTTTACAAGGGCTTCTCCAAACAATGGGAAGCGAGGACAGAAATTTTTCTGAAAATTTGTTTCATTCATATTAATTTCTTCCTCCATGATTTTAATTGAATAATTTCATTTATCTGAATGATATATCAATAAATTTTGTAAATAATTTGATTCAGAAATAGGATATTAACTACAAGATACAAAGAGAAAAACCTTTCTGAGATCATTAATGCTTCTCAACATTATTTCGTATTTAAAATATATTTAATAAACAGCAGTAATTTGTGTAATCAAACATCTCCTACGTTCCAATCTTTGTTTGATGTTGGAATTCACATAATAATTTATTTACATGAAAGGGGAAAAGAACGAGCGTTGGAAGTTGCTCCACTTTCCTTTGCATGAAACAACAACAATTGTGTATTTTTTTCGCTCAAGTGCATCAAATATCTTACTACATTTGTGTGAGCAAATGGCACTATTCAAAATTCAAATGCCTGCAGGCAACTCAATATCTTACTTTTTCATCTTATGCGGAGCATGAGCCACATTCAAAAAGATTTTGGAAAATAAACTGTAAAAAGAATGCTTGATTTTGATACACAGTTTTTTTTCTTGTATATTTAAATTTGAAGAGTAAACAAGTAAAATTTTACACATTTCGAAGCTAATCAAACAAAGTTTTTAAATTATGATTTCAAAAATTCTCTATTTGCTAGCGCGATTGTTTTTGCCAAAGCAAGTGGAAATACTTGCTTCAGAAATTTTTCATACTATTATTTACTTTTATTAAAAACGTAAGTTATGCTGGAAGCTTAATTTTTCTAGTAAAAATGAAGTTAGCATGTGTTTACAAGAATAAATTAAAATTTTTATTTTCAGTTTTTATTCATTTAAATTAGTTGAT
This sequence comes from Argiope bruennichi, assembly GCF_947563725.1. Taxonomy (NCBI): domain Eukaryota; kingdom Metazoa; phylum Arthropoda; class Arachnida; order Araneae; family Araneidae; genus Argiope; species Argiope bruennichi. The sequence continues at coordinate 6,995,982 of NC_079155.1, forward strand.
GTTTTTCATGAGAGAATAAACATTATTAGAAAAATTATCTTTTCTACTACAGCTTGAAAAGTATTTTTAAACGTTTACAGTTTTCATAAATATTTGGTTTTATTACTAGAAAAAGGGAAGCAAAAATTAGAAGAAATAAAGTTATATATATATATATATATATATATATATATATATATATTGTTTAGAATATATCAATAAATTCTGCTTCAGTTTTTTGCATTATTGACGTGTCGAATTGTTTTAGATTCAATCACAATATTGAGGGATTCAAAATGTAAGCTAAAAATTGATAAGAAAGACAAAAAACAAACAAACTATGTTGGAATGTCTTAGGTACATGTGGCAGGAAATCTCAATAAAGCTAGGGGACACATAAAGATAAAAAAAAGTCATATTAATATTGATAACAAATCTTTATTTATTAACACCCTCATCCAACATATGCATAAATAATCCCTGAAAATTTGCAAGTTCCAATTCAAATTCATAAGGATTTATCTGTCCAACATTCATCTGTTCTGGTATTTTTCGATATATAATCATAATGCAGGCCCATAATCTGAACACTTATAAGTTTATTGAAAGTTGTAAGTTAAAATGAACAGCATCGAATTGCAGCTGCTGCGCGAGTGAAGTTCAGTCTCTCGGTTGGTTTTACTGATAATAGTTTCTTATGTAATTTTGTTTACTTTTACACTTCTTATTTCTTTAAATAGTTTTTATGTTATATTTTAAATTACGCTGTATATTATAGAGATTTAAGTTGCAAAAACATAATTGTGTGCTCAATAGTGTTGATTGTTTGAAAAGAACATAGCAGCTGCTGTAAATATTTTTACTCAATAAAAACCTCTTGAAAAAGTTTCAACGAATAACTAGAGAATATTTAAAAGTTATCTCATGGAATATAAAATTTTGGCGGAATAAATAATGTATTGATTTACAAATAATTGGATGATAAGGTGTATCAAGAATTTCGATGACCCATGGATTAATTTACTCTTTACTTGAATCATAGTAGTGAATATATCATGTAAATAGGGATAAAATTTGAAAGATCACTAAAACTCTGTACAATGGGATTAAACCTCTAACAGAAAAACTCTGAATGAAGAATAATTTTCTAATATTTTAAGAACATATCATCAGAGGAAAATAAGTTTTTAGGAAATATTCTGCTTTCCAAAAGGAAAATGGTAATGTAATTGGAAAGTGGTAAAATAATTTATTCTGGCATCAATATGTAGTACTATTCTTTATGAAAAGAGCGAAGCATTATAAAGACGATGTGCTTTTATATATAGTTTTTTTAAACGACAGAGAATTTTAAAAAAAAGATGAACATTAAAAAGTTAAACATTAAAAAATGATTCAAGAAATATTAACGAACATAATTTTTTATTGCATTTAATTATGGGAATTTGAGTATGATTTTAAGTTACCTGAGTATCATTTTAATAATTATTCCGTATATATATAAATATATTGAATTCATTTAATGACGTAAACTCTATTTTTTGAGAAATTTCTTTAGATATATTTAAAACGCTCCAAAGAAAATTATGAAGCATTCGAAACCATCCATTTTAATGCCAATCGTATAATTCATTTCGTTTAATTTCACGGAACTTAAAAAGAAACTCCAGCGTTCTTATTTCTGAATTGGCGCTAAGTTTTGCGACTATTTAGGAAACTAAATATGCTCTCTCAAAAAATGCATTTCAAAGCAGTCAAGTTCATTTTAAAATCGATTTGTGATAGCCGCTGGATTTATTTCCCGCATATTCTTGGATGAATTTTCAACGAATATATTTAGAATCAAATCTAAAGTTTTGAAAACTGAGTATGTTGTCATCTTACATGATCCGGAAGGTCACCCTGGCTGAATGATTTATGTAATAATTATAGTTGTTTACCGTCTGGATTGCTGGGTCATTAATTTTAACTTGACATCACGTGACTGTCGATAACAATTTAATCCAGAGTGCTAAACTTAGCTATTTTTGGTGGAAAATTAATTTAAACAGGACTTAAGGAATGACAGGCTGTGGAAGACAATTTCAAACAGAGGAATATAAAATATTTATTTTCGACTAAGTAAAATTAATTCTGGTAGGCAGCTTTGTTACAATTTTTCATCGTAGAAAATCCACACATTTTAATCTCGAGAGTCTCTTTTCGTTGAACTTCATTTTAATTTTCAAAACTCTTTTGGAACACCGTAAATCTTTAAATTGAAAATTCCAGATTTTGATTAAGATGGTGGAATATTTTCATTAAAAACATAAATTAATACAGACTTTTTATTTAAAAAGTAAAAAAAAAATCAATATGCAGATATCAATATTTTTGTTCATAGAAATTCAAAAACTCATTTCTATGATAGATCCATTCGTTAATTCATTGAAAATATATGTATTTTTAAATATTTTAAGGCCTATCCTCAGTTCTGTAATACTTCTTTCTCGGTAGAATGCAGAAATATGATCAAATAATTAATTAACAATATGTACGTGATAAAAAATGAAATCAAATATAATTGAGGTTGTAATGACAGAAAAAAATAATTTTCATTGGAAATGAGAGCAAAATGAATTTTTTCAGAAATAATTTCAAAAACAAATTAGTCAGAATTTCTATTAATTAGACTCCGAAAAGACACATTTCACCCCAATAAAACATAGAATTCAATAATTGAGAATACTTAAAACTATTTTTGCCATCTCTTATATAATACTTCAGTGTTGATAAAAATAGTTAAAAAGTAAAATGTGGTTATCTATCGTAATTCTTTAACTAAGCAAATAGAACAAGAGTTTTTAATATGGTTCAAGGTTTCTTTCATAAATTTAATTCCAATTTTGTGAATTTTTGAAAATTTAGCAATTTAAAATTTGAAACAATCAAAAGTCACAACGCAATCTATATTTCTAAACGACGATAATTGATGTTAGATGTATTTTTAAAAATTCAAAACAATTGATGATTTCTAATTTTGATCATTAACGTATATATTCATTAATTAAAATATTTCATTACGATTTAATTACTCCAATTTAATGATTTTCCTCCTAATGCAATTAGTATTTTAAAACAAAAATTGCGAATGCGCTGATGATAAAAACAATGAAAATAATAGTTCTATGTAATTGAATTATTTAAAACTTTTCGTATAAAAAGATAATTCAAAGTTTCAATCAAACCAAAAGTTTTATCTTTCAATTTTTTAAGTGCAATAGTTATCAAGGTATTGTGTTACATTTACAACGAAGCGATCTTTTTCTTTTCTCCCTTTTGCGTTCTGTTTAAAGAAAGATTCAATTGAACTAATCATTAATGGCTGAAAGACGATCCCTTTTCACGGTTTTCTCCCTCACTTTTTTCAGAGGAAAGCAAGGCTATTCGTCTGAAATCCTAAAAATTTATCATTTGAACGACAATCGTAATTTCTACCTTTACGGTTTATTTCTGTAGCAGGCGCGTGAATCGACTGACAAGTTGGCCAGTATCCCATTCTTCCAATTCACTTTGGGGAGTCGGTTCCCTTCCATTACTTGCAGTCCATTTGTCTGATTACAGCGAAGCGTGCCCAATCTACGTCAGCGAGCGATTTTGAGAGACCTGGTTCATTTTGAAATGAAAGTTATGTGATTATTTCTGACCAAGAAAAAAGAATGTATTTCCGTCAATAGAGAGAAATTTAAGTCCGGATTTGTACCATGAATAAAAGTTCTGGTGAGAATACATATAAGGAAAGTCTGAGCCTTATGAAGTTCGAAACTTATTTGAATTTTCGCTCTTGCTAAGTCAAAATTTCAAACATGAAACTAATAATATTATTCAAATTATTTTTTAAAATGCCTTTAAAGTACAAAAGCATTTATTACACTCGATTATCTTTACCCTGATATCAATAAAATGATGCCACTTTGCACTTTTTTTTTTTTGCTATTTTAAATCATCATCACAGCATGTACAACACTGTACTGCTATTTTTCTTTGTTTTAAAGAGCTACTTCAAGAACACTTGATGTGTTTAAATTTATCAAAAAGTCGAGAATAATTATAAAAAAATTATGAATTTTATTTTGCTGTTTAATTTAAGGATAAAAAATCGATCATAATCATCTAAAGCATTCTAACGGAAATAATTAAAAAATAAATTGTTGTCCAAGTAAATTTAATATAAAATTTATGTCATTATGTTAAGACAAATATTTTATTGTTAATTGGCAGAGGAATTATAATTTTAAAAATATTTCGAAATAATACGAAAAACGAAATTTCTCTTTCAAATTTAATTGAATTAATGCAGAACATTATATTTTTGACATTTTTTTTCTTTTACTATTTTATGAATAATCAATATTAAAGCATTAATGAACATTCAAAAACTATTTTTACTTGTGTTGTAATATTGAATCGATATTAAAAAGAACTTTATAACACTAATTTTATGGTGGCGAATAATTCTTTTCAGATTAGTTCGGATTTAGAAAATATGCTTCCCATACACCCTTGAAATTTGAATCCATGGCATAAAGAACAAAAAAAGTTTTATATTTTTGATTAATATTATTATAAAGTTGATATTTTTACTTTATTTTAAAATGAAAATATCATTCATACGTTCCTGTCCATTTCGGGACAAAAAAATCATTTATATAAAGTTTAAGGTACAAATTTATGAAAAAAAAATATGAAAACATTTTGCAATGATATTTTTATTGAATTCTTTGAATGAGAAAGTCTCCAAGGAATTTTTTAATATTTTTAATAGAAAATTACGCATTTAGTTTAGAATTTTCTTTTGCATATTATTTTAAATTTGATTGCGATACAAAAATCTAAGAATACCTTTTGGATGATGTATTCTTTCCGCCACCAAGAAAATTATTTGACTAAATTAACTTTTTCAACTGGAGAGATTTCATAACAATTCTTACATTTTTACGATATCAATGACCTAAAATCATAACTGAAATATTGTAAAAATTCATATCATAGTTCATTAACGTTCAATGTACATTTATATTTGCACTAAATTAATTGGTATAATTTCAAACATAAAATTTTGGTAAAATAACACTTAAGTATTTAACATTATCTTATGAAACGATAAAAATCGATTTTCGATTAAAGAAAATCTTTAGGACATAATTAATAAATAAAATCTTTAAATACAAAACGAAAAGTGTAATACCTATAGGTATTTATAGGTTTCCTGTAGGAATACTATAGGAAATTGAATAATGTGCGTTTTGCAGTTTAAAATGAAAACCCATTTCAGAATTACTTAGCGCCAATAACCATATTGTGAGCCTTTGGATTACTATGCAAATAAAAATTGATTGAATTACAGAAGTCGTGTCTCCCAGCCCAACTGAGGGGACTTAAGTAGCTTCTTCGATGTAAATCTCTCCTCCAGTCAAGGAGCTCATTATGGAACTGATCTAAATCAAGCTTGGTAACGATTGGATCCCAGATTTAAGATCTTCAGGTGGAATTTTAAAATATTCTGCTCCATATTTCCACAAGACGGAAACCAAGTCTGCTGCAATTAAGATACAGGCCGAAGAGCAAACAGAGCGTTATAAAGGGTTAAAATTTTGGACCCGTGCTTTGTAATTGTAAATCCGCCGTGTAACTTTACCTAAGGGATTAGCTGTGTTTACAAACTGAGCGAATGTGCGTGACTATGGGTGGCCTTCGGAATAAAGTTAGATGCTTTCTCCATCCAAAACCAACAAGAGGATGTTTGAGCTTTCCCTCATCCTATTAGGACGGCGTTATACTCGAGGGTGAAGGAATATCGAAGTAAGGTTATTACTCTTCGCTTTAGAATGCTGATACTTTCAGCTACTGGAAGCACGTATATACATTTTTTTTTTTGCCCTTTTTTTAAAGTACTTTGTAATATTCTCAGTGCTTAGCTCTTGTTAAGTGCAAATAGCGCCATTTGATGTTAAAAATTTTATAGGCTTTAAAATAATTATTCGTGTCTTCATTAATTTTGCTCTGTATATTTTGATTTTAAACCCACTTTTGTTTCTTTATTGTTATTTTTTTTATTCATTTATTTTCTTCACAAATGTTTGGTTTAATCAGCATATTTTTGCTTCTTCCTTCGGAAGACTCTCTTAATTTATTATTTCAATATGGACGTGATTAATTATTTTGCTAACATTTTTAACGTTGATGATTTGCTTATGTGCTTTTACTGTATCAAAAGTTTTATTGTTTCATCAAATATTTATTCCAGTGATTTTCTCTGTGTGTTAAACGCTATGAAAGAAATATACTGTTTACTGTCTGTCTGAAATGCTTGAAGAATCAGAAAATGAAGCTATATTACAGCAGAAAGCAATGCAGTTTTATGTATATTATAAATTTAAAAATTCATCTTTGTTGAAAATATAGGGGGATTTATCTTCAGAGCTGGGTTAATATAATTCCTGATGTAATTTCTTTTTCTATATGAACTTTTTATTTTCCACTAATTTTAATTTTTCAATTAATTCCTCTTCTCAAAATATAATATATACCAATTCCTGTGAAAATAATTTTCATGGAATCTAATATATTTCCTGTCTATGCAAGGATGAAACAGAGTATCTTCATCATAATGATTCATACATGTTTGTTATACATGTTGTGACTTAGAGTCTTTTCTCATCGTTCTGTAAAATAATTTTTACTTTTTGTTGTATAATCCGTCAGTTGATTCTATACTATATAGGAAACATGTTATGTTCTTCCAAGAATTAATATATCATGAAATAAATTTTGTTTTGTTGATTATAAATGTGCTTTCAAATTTTTGATGAAGATTAGAATTTATTAAAATATATTTATAACAAAAACAATGCTTTAAAGTAAGTAGAATAATTTTATCTGTTAAAAAAAATTCAAAAATTCCAAAACAATTCCATCTATATTGTTTCGGAATTTATTTATCTACATCAGCTCTGATTCCTACATATATTCCATTTAAATATAATATAATTTTCCCAGTTATTTTTTTATTGCATATTGATTTTTTAAAATAATTTTAACTAACAAATTCAACAAAAATGCTCCTCTCGAGTATTTATTGAAAATAGGGTTACATATTGAAATATTTGTATTAATTTGAAACGTGCAACAAATTGTTTATTCCAAACTATGTATCGCGAGAGAGTAAGTAGCGAAGTCATTTTATATTAAATTTATGCTTAAAATATTTAATAAACCTTTTATGTGTCTTTATTTACATTCGACGATCAATAAGTCAAATAAAATTCTTCTTATTAATTAATTTCAAGGGTTTACATAGAAAATAGATGCACAAAATTTAAACCACTGTTTTCATTTATTTATTCAGGAAGTAAGCCAAATGCTGCATAGTAATATAATTAAAATAGCCAATGCTAAGTTATGTTACTGAAGAATATCCAGTTCATTTCAAATGAATAGATTAAAATATGAAATCCTTTACCTTTTATGTTCTCTTTTAATAAACTAGTTATCGCACTTAAATTCAGCATTGTAACAATAAAATCTGTATGCAGCATTTAACTAAAAATAGCTGAAAGCGTTTAGCATCTTCGTTAAATCAATTCGTTTTAAATACTCGTATTGTAAAGCTTTTCTAAACGATAAGCTATGTTTAATTAAGAAAGATATCAGTGCACATCCCTAATTGTTAAAAGCTTAATGATTTAATAAATTTACTTAGTTGTCTTTATTCTTCCCTGATAGAGCTTGATTGTTCATTTAGTTGCATAGCATAAAGTACACAAGTTAAGAGATAATATTTAAGATAATTAAAAATTTTATGCTTGGTATATTTGCCTAATTATTTTAATGAAGTACATAGGGAATTCAGAATATAATAAATGAATAAATGCTCTCCATCAGTTTTAAATTTTAGTAAATATTTTATCTCATGCGATGCTTGGCTTATTAATTAATTAAAATTTAAAAAAAATATTTACTTTTCTATGTAGATTGTATCTCTTTGCAGAATTTTTAGAATTAAGTCAAAAGTTATTATTTTTGGTTGCAAAATTTTTTTAAAGAAAAGGAAATTAAAAACACATAGACATTTTTAAAATTAAGCATTTCTCAGTTTTTTTTCGTACCTTGATCTTTATGAAAGTATTTTTAATGGAATATTGATCAAAGACAAAACTTGATAAAAAAATATTTTTTCAGTCTCGAAACATAATAGATATTTTGAAATTTCTTTCAGGAATAAGAAAGCATTTGAATTTCAGCTTGCAAAGATTAAAATGAAAATTTGCAATATTTGGAATATTGCGAAAAATACAATTAATAAGTATTTTAAGAATATTTCAGTGATGATGAATACACAAATCATCAGATACATTTAATAACATTTGCTTGTTTTAAGAAATAAGAAGTTTGACTACACAAATTCATGTGCATTTTTCCAAGTGCCTTTCTTTCGACAGCGTCTACATCTTTATCTGCCATAATCAACTGCATATGATTATTTCAATAACGGAATGAAAACACTGATATGGATTTGCATTCTTCCATAATAATTATTATAACAAAATGGATACGCAGTCTATTTTGCTACACAATGCCGTTTAAATACAAACATTTATTAGTCATGCATGATTTAATCACATTTAATTAATATAAAAATTCAGGGTTCAATACAATTTAAATTGACGCAAAGCTAGATAGATCAACTATTGCTTCTACTGCAATAAAAAATAATTAAAAGGCACAGGCTATATATGAAATAGAATGTTTCCCAATACTTTTTAAAATTTTACTTTTAAGATAATGGAAAATTGCTATGGAAATCTCAGGGAATTTATTGCAGCATCTGATTTCTTTTATTGATTTTTATTTAATTAATGGCTTTCAATTAAAATTTCCTAGATTTTAGTGTTCATTCTCTTTGTATGCTTAAAAATGCTGCAAAGCAATTTGAATTTATATAGAAAACAGTTGACGTCTAAAATTTATATGCTATTCTGAATAAACTATATTATTTACTCATTAATTGCATTTTTTTCCGAAATTTAACATAATTTTTGATGCTTCTTACGATATTTGTAATGACTATCAATGTATATCTGAAATTCCTGCTAAAAGAAAATATCCATAAATATGTTAGTTTAAATGTTTGTCAACATAATATACTCTTTTTAAGGCTGAAATATTATATTTTCAAAGTTTTAAAACTATCTGCTTGGATTAATTAATATTATTAAGAATAATAAAATTAAAAAGTTTGTAATTTTCTATCAATTAATTAGTGAAAATGATTTGCCTGTGGAGGCTGAACCTTTGCACTTCTGTAGATTTATTATAGATTTCTTAGTTAAGGAGTGTTTTACTTAATTAGTTAAGGAAATCATCATTAAAAAATGAAGATTTATGAAAACAATTAACATTACTAATTGAAATTCTCAACTTTTAATACTAAATGCATAGTACTTCTTTTTAATTGATTTTGTTTAATATTTTATTAAGCACAGATTTTCAGTTTAAAATCTGTTACTACAATTTCGCAGTATTTTTTTAAAGGCAAATAAAATTTCTATACATTTTTCTTCTACTTGAAATTATTTATTTTAAAACTGAATGAATATTTAGACAAATATATATTTGCCATAATTTAATACAATCTAAGAGAACATTAAACGTTTGTTGAAAAAATTGCAATTAAAGTTTTACTCAAGCTCTTTTTATCGCAAACATTTCCAGATTCATTTGAAAATGTATTAAGGCGAGAAGAGGGAATTTCAAAACAAAATATTAATTAAAATTATTAATTTTCTGCAAATTTAAGCATTCTAAAATAAGTAAAAACATAGTGATATTACTAAAATGAAAATACATTATAATGGAAACTCCTTCCCATTACTTTTGATTATTTCAAAAAACTGTTTATACCATTGAATCGTACAGATATTATATTTAAGTTCCACAGATACTTCTTTGTTTATCAAGTAATACTTTCTAAAATTCTAAGTTTTGCTTTGCATATAAAGGATGATATATCATATTTTATTTATTTTACACATAATATTAAAATCAATGTAATTACTTGTCCATGATAACTCACAAAAGATCCGAATTTTAATTCTAATGGAAGTATGATTAGATTATCCCTTTTTTACCTTGTTCTAAAACTTGGGAAACTTTCCCAGATTCCAGCACTTGACTATAATCTCTAGGCTTTTATTTACCACTAAAATAAACATGTATTGCTGTGTCTCGATATCTCAACGTTTTCCTTCATATGTAGAGCTAATTAAAACTCTTTTTTTCATTTTAACAATAATGAAATCTATAAATTTCATTATATTATTATTATATAATAATGCAATTAAATTAATAAACATTTGCAACCATTTAAAATATTTTTTCTCATCTTAAAATATTATGAAATTCCACATGGTGATTACCGACTTGTTTTATTTCACCGAAGACAAACTCATAAATGTGTGCTTTTCACCAGTTTCAATGATGCTTTTAAAAATAAATCGATTAGATTATTTGTAGTTGGAAACTGTCTCTCTTACTCATGATTAAATATTGCTTGCAGTCGATGCTTTGCAACAATTTGCTATTTATGGACTTTTTAAACTATCTGAATTCTTGTAACATGTTGTTTTGAATCTACCTTAATATTTTCATTTTTCGTTCTGTTGCGGTCTGGATTTTTTAGTAAGTTATTGAAACAAAACCATCGGGATGTCGTGGAGAATATAAGAAAACTGCTTAACTATGTTTACTATCGTCTTTATATCCTAAAGCTTGATTTTTTAAAATACCACTTAAAGTAATTCCTCCAAATAAAATTTAAAAAAATAAACATAGTTTCTTAAAAACTATGAATTTCTTGACACAACTATCAACAATCTATACACATTTAATGTTTTACCTACTGTACGTTTTTAAATACATTTAGAATTTTCAATTCATATGGTGCTTCTACATTTCGTATATAGAAAAGTACCCATACTTGAAAAGTAAATAATATTTATATTATGCAGATCCAGTTTTTGATTCAAATAAATACATAAAATTGTCGAAAAATGTCATAAGAAACGATATCTGGAATAAAATTTTATTACATAGATTAAAAAGATAATCATTTTATTTGTACCGATAGATAGATATAGATATAAATATCTATATATATGCAGAACCTATAAAATTTCACTTGATTCCAGATTCTTTACTGCCATTTTTCTTTAGTAATATTAAGTAAAAACATTTAAACATAAGATACACTAGTATGATTAGAATTCATAAATGCAATCGTCATTAATATATACTTTTTTTTGAATCTATAGATAATTAATGCTCAGTAGTACATTATTATATCTATGATTGAGCATTAAAGCTCTAGTATGCAAATAATCGAAACTCTGCCTTCCTTTAAATTCATAGTCTTTGATCTAGATAAAGTGAATTTCATAAGAACTAAATTAATGTATACAAAAATATCCCCACTTAAGAAATGCTATAATTTAAAAGTTATGTTTCAATTCTCTTTGTAAAAATCATTCGAAGTAATAGATATTTCCTTTACTTTGGTGACTATTGATTTTTAATATTGAATAATGATATTCAAGAAAGAAAATACATTGCTTCTGGGGAACTTAATAATACTTTTTACCCTTATTCCATCTTACATTTTGCAATTAATATAAGCATTTCATTGAGATCAGGTTTCACCGAATTACTACGGCTTTTTAAACTTATTTTCTACTCTCTTTATATAAATACACCCTTTGTATTGTAGTTTATTCAACGAAGTACGTTCTAATCTTCTTTATATTTGCCGAGTTTCACCCTACCCTTCGTAATTCTCTTCTTTCTTTTTTTTTTTTGTTTCGGTGAATCCAATAATGAAATACGATGCTCACGGTTGCCGAATTCCAATTTTCAATAAAGTAGCGAAAGGGACAATTGATTTTCTCGAAAAAGGAAGCGGGAAGAATATCTGGGACATACAAAAGAACATTTCTACTCGGAACTTGTCTTGCTTCAACGCTTATTCTTCTTCTAACGCTTCTAGGCTTAAATAACTCGAGTGAGGATTCTACTTTTTTTTTCCTCTCTCTCCCTATTCTTCACACAAATCTTCGATTTAGACATTTTGTTTGAATCGTCATTTTTGTTCAAAAGAACATTTTTCATTGATTCATATTGCTTCACGTCTATAGAGTTTATGTTCTCAATTCGATAGGGAATGTTGTGAGATTATAGCTAAAGAAACAGCCCATTATATTTTACAAGTACATAAAAATACAAAATTTATTTAAAAAAAAGAAATAATGATCAAAATTATCCTGATAATATTACAATTAACGAATATCTGTAGCTACAGTCAGTGTAATTATTAGGAAGAAATGCTTCTGTCTGAATGAAAGATTTTGAATTTATTATCTTGATTCATAATGCTTCAAATATATTACGTTTATGCTCTCAATTCGATAAGAATGTTGTGTGATTATAGCCAAAGAAATAATCCATTATATTATATAACTACATGGGAATATGGAATTTATTTATAAAAAAAGAAATAATGACTAAAATTATCCTGATAAACGTACAACAACAAGTGTGATTATCAGAAAGAAATGCTTCGTTCCTGAATGAAAGATAGTAAATTAATCATCTTTAGATTAACAATCTAATTGTTTTTGTACCTCATGAACGTGAAATAGAAACATAAGTTAAATATTCAAACACTGATCTTTTCAAAAAGATATCTCATTACGGTAATGTCCAAAGTTAAAATTGAAAATTCCGATTCTAAAGTTCATAATGAATTTTTTGACCAATGAAATTGTTTATCAATTATGAAAAATTACAAAATTTTTCATACTTTACTTAGAATTTTAAATTTCGTTTCAGGGAATGATTCTGAAATAAGTGAATTATTTATTTATTGCACATTTGGTGTTAACATTACTCTTTCATTTAATATCCAAAATATTATTGACTGATTATGTTTAATCAGGAATAAAAAAGTAATAAAATGTATAAGTTGATAAAGTATAAATTTGATTGCAGTTCATTATTTATAGAAGAATAAAGAATGAATTTCAAAATGTGTTTAAAGCATATGTTTGTAAGAAAAGTGAAAATCTTAGATACTCTACAATTTGAATCATTTCCATTATTCAAACTTCCATTTACAAGAAATTTTCGAATTTAATAATCCTAAGTGCAAATCGCTATTTAAACACAAGATTTATCTAAGAGCAAAAAAAGAGTGACTCGAAGCAAAATATATCCACTAGGAGATTTATAGCAAGTAAATTATTTTCAAAAAAAGTACGTCAGGCTTTCTGTTTAATGTATTTCTTTTGGAAATCTATCTAAAATGTAAATTTGCGCAAACATTTTGTAAAATGCATAAGTTTTCTCAAACAGAATGTGAAATGTTCAACATTTATTTTTGAAATATAAATGATTTATTCATAAATGTTTAGTATATGCATATTACTGTAATATCTTCTTGCATTAAAGCTTGATCAAATACGAATTTACAGATTTAACAATCAATCATTATTTTAGAAAAATATTGGCTTTGATCTTAGAAAAACTGCAATATATTTAAGTGTGTATATAAAGTAAGTAATAATTGAAATTTGTAAAATAGTTTAATAAAAAAATCTATAAAAGAAAGAATTTTTTAAAATAAGCATCATGCATAATTCTTTTTCTAACTTGAATTTTCTTCTCAGTAAACAATTATTAACGAATATTGCTGTTATTAATTCCCGTCAGGTCATTGCATTGGCCTATCAAGTGATTATAAATGCTTTAGTTTTGATGCTCGTCATTCTTGTCTAAGCTGGGTTCTTGCGATGCATACGCTTTTATTTCAACTTTGTAGTAAAAATTGAAGATTTCTAAACATTTTATAAAAATAATTTGAGTTCAAAACCAAGATTCGAGCTGCCAACCTTAGACATGGGGAATCGATTTAATTCTACAACGCAATAAGCCAATCAAGGTTTTAAAGAAATATTGAAGCAATTGCGAAGTATTTAAAGATTTATTTTGAAGAAATTCTGATCATAAAGGCAAAAGAAAGGATGGAAGGCATGTATACAATTTGAATAGTTTCGTGTTATTGGTTATCAAAGCTGTTATTACTTGAATTTACTTGAAAGTTGTTTATTTACTTGAATTTTGTAACTATACCAACAATTTTATATAGAAATGGAAATTTTTTGGTTCATAATTAGTTTATTTGAGTCCAAAAATGAAATTTATATATATATATATATATATATATATATATATATATATACACATATTCTAATTTAGAGTACTCCGATATCAAGCTTTTTTTTTCCAAAATTTGCTCTGACTAAAAATAAAAAAAATTGCCAAAAGTACCATTAAGAAACCTTTAAAATTGTACTTACTAATCTCTTTCTATTAATAAGAAATTTAAAATAAATAACGATGCATTAATTAAATCTTAACATTTAGAAGAAAGCAAATATAACAAGAAAACTTTTTCTTACTTGTATTCTTTCTGCTTCGAAACATAAAAGAAATTTATAATTAGATGCAATCAACAGAAATTCTTTTTAAAAAATCTCAGAAACTAGAAGCGTAATTAATTATAATCTACCGAAAAATGCAGGAAGCTTCTTATTTTCAATTTTAAAAATATAATGCTGCAACAAAAGATGTAGAAACTTCATAATAATTTTTAAGTAAAAAATAAAATCATATTAACAAAGGAAATTAAAATGTATGGCATTTTTATAAAGCAAAACATTACTTATCAATTTTTTTACAGTTTTCATTTTTTTTTTCAATTTTTGCGAATTTAAAGTTAAACATTTATATATGTAATTTATTTTTTTGTGATATACTGGTGTATATATATATATATATATATATATACACCAGTAGTTAATGTTGAATGTCTCTTACGCATAAATTGATGCTCATTATGCACCAGATTAGCAACATGCCGTACTATTTTAATACCATTAGAACTGTTCTGTTTAAAATACACGTGGACTTTCTTAGTGGAATCAGAAACTATAACATCGTAATGACATTAATAATTTAAGTTATTTTATAATCTATTTCAAGTGTTGTTACATTTGATGCAGTCAATTGTCTTTTAGGATAATGTACTTTCTCATTCTTCAAATGAATTATATAGTTAATAAGTAGAATCTTTTTCCGTGACTTTTAACATTGGGAGAAAATCGTACTATCGAATATTCCATAAAGCAGAGAAAACGATTTGAATTTTATTACAAAAATTTAAACTTTTATTGAATATTAAGTGGAAATACATTTTTCAAAAAAGAATCGAAATTCGAAGAAAGGCTGCACGACATCTAAACTGTTATCATTAAAAAAAATAATTTTCAAAATTTCTAAATGGTATAAAAAATATAAAAAAAATGCGTGCAATAGCATTTCTGGAAGTTACCAGGGAAAAACTCAAAAAAAAAAAATCGGTTAGTCTTTAATTAAAAATTCTTATTATTTTTCTTCACTCTAAAATGCGGATTTCCGCTCTTTAAATTATATTTGTGCAAATTTTCGTACCTCTAGAAAAAAAAAAAAAACTTCTCGTGTGCAGAGTGCGTTCTATTGTGTACATATACTTCTTTATTAGTAGTAGAGTAAATTTATGTAAAGAAAATAATAAATGGCAAAATAAATCAAAATATAATGCTTAATTATGCAAATAAAGTAACTTTTGAATATTTTATGCCCTCTTTTGAAACTTAATTTCAGTATTTATTATAATACTAAATTTATATGAATGAATCTATTGTATGAATTCTTCACATTTCTTTTTTTTTTCCTTAGGAAAACTGGTGAAAAAA
Organism: Argiope bruennichi; assembly: GCF_947563725.1. Taxonomy (NCBI): domain Eukaryota; kingdom Metazoa; phylum Arthropoda; class Arachnida; order Araneae; family Araneidae; genus Argiope; species Argiope bruennichi. The sequence continues at coordinate 7,011,845 of NC_079155.1, forward strand.
ATTAATGATACTACGGAAGCAATAGAAGTTTATAGATATTCGAAGAAAGAAAAAGCATGAAAGTAAAAATATATATGATGCGACTGTGAAAGAAGATTATTTTCTGATAATTATGCATTACGCTTCTTAACATTCTATTCTTCAGCATTCAGCTTCCAGAAATCCCATTATTATTCAGGTGGAACAAAACTTTTCTGATTACTTTTAACTTCTTTCAATTATTCCTGATTTAAAATTTTAAGTACGCCTCTAATCCTTAACGAAATACCTTTAACTGAATTATCCAGCGCCTGCTTGCAAAATTGATTATACATACGTACACAAACGGATAATTAAAAAACAACTTAATTAACTATTCATAGCATTAGAATGTAGATAAAATTTGTACCTTAAGTTCTTTAATTGGGTGACAGCGAAGCAGGAATTTCGCTCTTTAAAATGAATGTTTCTTTGCTGCTTCTCGCTGGAGAACAATCAATGATAATTTCAACTCTGCTTCCGCCCTTTCGTCAACAAGAAAATATTCAACGGTCGGACTCGCGAGTCCTGCTTGCTGAATATTTAAAAACCAGTCGATGGCTGCCGTAGTTTTAATTGCCTCAAAAGAGCACCTAAAATATCCAATTCTAAGATCGGTGCGGGCAAGGCTGCCTGAAAATAATTTAATCTAACGTAGGGTGGCCGATTTTCTTCGAAGAAAACTTCTATCTCTCTCTCTATCCTTAAACTGATTAGCAAGGAAGCTCGGAAGGGGGAGGGGTCTCTTTTGTGTACCAGAAATTTCAATTACCAGGGTACTTAAGGACTAGCGACAGGGACGCTTCGCTAGATTCACCTATTGAATAAATAGTTTATTTCAAGGGGACATTTATAATTTTAGACGTTATTCACGTATAGTTTTGAAAACTCAAGGGGTGAGTAAAAAATTGCTAATTGCATGCGTCTAGTTCTTTAAAAATGTGTAATTGCAGAGCACTTCCTTTTTTCAGCAATATGTAAAAATTTTAAGCAGGTGCCAATCTCTTTTTGAAGCAATACTAATTAGATATGAGTGTAATTTTCAGAAAGGGTTCATTTTGTACGCAGAGTAAATTACTCCTTTTGTTAAGGGATAATATTTTATTTATTTATTTATTTTATTCTTAATAATTAGATGGTTGTTATATTTTTTATAGCTTTTTCAAGAAATTGTTGCAAAATTTTTACAGTTCACAGTGCAGATATGAGTGTAATTTTCAGAAATAGTTCATTTTGTACATATAGTAGATACTCTTTTTGTTAAGATAATATTTTAATTTTGTTGTTGTTAATAATTACATGATTATTATGTTTTTATAGCTTTTTCAAGAAATTTTAGCAGAATTTTTACAGCTTACATTACAGAAAAAGTAATAAATTAAATGCACTTAACATATACAAAAAACAACTTATTCCGTTTGTCTAAATGCATAATATTGCATTTCATGCTTCCAAGTTTATTTTTAAGTATATTTCTCTGGAAATTAAAATAATCAAAACAAATCGCATATTTAATCCAGTCATAAAAGAAACATTTAAAGAATGCATTATCTCTCTAAAGTTGCAAACAGCAGATGACTAATAACTTTGTTACAAAAAAAATATTATCACAATTTCGAAAATTCATAATAAAAACAAAACAATTGTGTTACCATCGTTTTATAACGTTTAGAACAATTTCATTTAGTTTAATTTTTCAACATCTATCCATTTATATTTGAATGTACAGTATTTGACAGAAAGAGAGAGATAATTAGATATAACAGTTTTTAACTAAATAACTGATAAGATTAAATGCAATCATTTAATCTGGCAATGGAACAAGAGAAAAGGATTTCATCATAATATGAAAATGAATTCATTTGTCATCATTAATTGGAATTATCTTCTCATATTTTACTCGTAGTAAAATTTAATAATTTGCAAATTGTGTCGTTTTTATTTTCTGTGTTCGTTATTCTACATAAAACTTATATTTATTGATTTTTATTAAAAGTTTATCATAGTGCAAAAACCCAAGTGAAAAATCAGCCGATTTCGAAGCCTAAATCAATGCATTGTTTTCGCCATCTTAAATCCAACATGTGCTTCAAAAATATTTAATTCATTTCTCAGTCCCAAAAAAAACAACTCAGCAATGATCTATCATTCTATTACCAATCGAGGCAGAATTTAAAGATACGTCGAACTGTTGAACAATTGATCCGATAAAATGACTGAATCTGAAATGGAAGGGGTGGGAGCGGGGGTTAAAGGATTTTATCATAATAGCGGAATTCCTTCTTGCTAATGCGTTTGCTTCATTCACATGACATCCCGAAAGAAGACAAATGACTTTTAAAAGTTGCCTGCGATGCGCAGATGCAAGGAATGATAGATGTGAAAGTAAACAGATCGTTTTTGTTTATTCGGGGATTGCTTGGCTCTTGAAGAAGATTCTTTTAAGAAAAGTATGTGTCGAGAATTTGAAGCGCCCAACAGTTTTCTGGATAAAATTGAACCGTTAATGAAGAATGAAAGTGATATGTAGGGAGCGTGGATTCCTCGGTACCCGAGAACTGCTGATATTTAATTTTATGACTTTAAATGAAATCTTAATTTCAGGACGGTTATTAAAATTTTGGTTGACTGATAAAACTACTTGTAGAAAGCAGAAGTATCGAATATTTAGGCACTATTTTTGTTAATTCTTAGAAAATTTACTTTTTATTATTTGGCTTTTGTGTCAAATTAAAATTGCTCTCTTTTCTTATATTTTATATATATCGTAATATATTTATTGTTATGTTTTTATTGCTTTTGCTAGAATAGATATATTTTCTCTGTGAACATTTTTTCTCAAAGATCCAGATGTTTTAACAGGACTGATATATTAATAATTTATTGTAGGCAGTTATTTATTATTATTATTAACGTGTTCGGCTTCCTTCATTAAGGGAAATATATATTATTTTCATTCACATTTATAAATAATAAAAGAAATATCTTTTTTTTGAAAATCTCACTTTTTAGACTAAAAATATAAAATATATATTTTACAGATGGCCTATTGAAATAATTAAACCTCTAGAAGATTGTTCTTAATTCTCTAAGCATAGATCTCGTGGAATTTAATGTCACTTCCTTTATAACAATGTTTTTTGTTTAGTTAAAATAAAAATCTATAAAAGATGACTTCATACAAAATCCATTGCACTCTTTGATAAGCATTTAAAGCTTGCATATTAATATATTTATCAATAAAGTATGACATGATGTATTGAAAATTTTATTTTATAAATAAGTTGATGCTTCTCTAGAAATACTTGCTTTCTATATAAATTTTTTATAATATTATTTTTAGTACTATAAAATATATATATATATATATATACATCAAGCATTTCTAAAAAAAACCACTACTTATTTTGTATATTACAAGAATAATAAAATATTATTTTCTTATATTTTCCAATTACTGAGTAAGACTATCCGACGTCATGCACCTCTAGTTAAAATTAAAAATTTTTCTTTTTTTTCTTTCCTCATTAGATGAAATATCAAACAGAAATTTAAAACCTCAATGTCTAGTGCTCAAAAAGAACATGTTTTTCTATTTTTTTGTAAAATGTTTATCAAATTTAGCAACACATTATTTTGTAAATACCACCCTAGAGATAAGATTACTGAAACGATTGTGAGAATCCCTTTGCCACACAACTCACTTTTAATTCAAATTTCAAAAACTTTCGCTCTTCTACATTATATACTCGTCTCTTTCTAAATGGGAGTCATAAAATATCAGATCGCACGCACATCTCACTGAAAGGAATATATTTTGATAATAAGTTCAGTTTTCTCAAAGCAGCATAACTGTGCTGTGTTTTCAACTCAAATTTCTAAAAAAACTGTTTTTTTGTTTCCAAATCTTTCCACTGTTCGGATGAGACATTGGACGACATTTGCTCTTTTGTACAACTTTCTGAAAGGTGTAATTTGCCTTCACTTCAAGAATATTTACAAAATTCGGCAAACATTAACGTGAAACAACCTAAATTAAGATCATGTATTAAAAACAGTTTGTGACAACAGCTTGAGTTTGTCTTGTACAGTTATGAAGCCTATATTGTTCGAACTTCATGTGAGAATGCAGATTTAAATTTTGAATCACAAACATCGCAGCTTTATGTTTCCTTCTCAGAAAACTAAAGCAATTCCAAACAATTCTCACCAACATGAATCCATATCGCACGCAACGAGCATAAATCCGCGTCAGTTAAACTAAAATGTAAATAGTTCCTTCAGCATCCCCATTCTCTTTACCTGTCAGTAATTCCTTAGTGCTTTCATTGCATCTCTTCATATTTTATCCAAGACATTTTTGAACAAAAGGAGTCGGTACAGTATTTCGCGCCTCTGCAATCCTTACTCATTGCCTTCCAGACTTTCGATTATATTCGAAGTTATTTGGGATAAAGAAAGTCGGCTAGGGGCTGATAGAGCGAGGAAGAGAAAGGGGGAGGGATATACTGTGTAACGCTTCATATCGAACTGTCACATTTCCCTTGGCGTTTGTTTAGTGTTGGGGCGACAGGGCGTGAGAAATTTTTTGACATGTCTCAGCACGTTTTCTATTGAAACATCTCGAATAGTAGAACGGGAAAAGAGAATGGGGATGGAAAAAAGAAGAGCAACTTTTCGGATGGAACTTAATATGAGCAAATAAACAAAGTAAAAGAGTGTATCTTCATTTTCGCTTTTCTTTTACGAGATGGGTTGTTTCTAGAAAAGAATAATTTTCGTATATCTCTTTTTCAGAGAGCGATACAATGATAAATGTTTACTGAAGAAATCTGAAACATTTTTTTTTTTATATTTATAGCAAAAAGAAAACAAAATGCCAAAGAAAGGCGCTTTTAATTAGCTACAAATTCAATTTAATAATTTTTTATACAAATGTGCTATACTTTAAAATGTAATTACAAAGCTACTACAACGTATTTCAAAATGACAAAATAATGTATGCCATGCTTCCTTTACATAGGTATCAAAAAAATTAAGCCCCAAAAAAAAACTGAAAAAATACTTTTAATGGATGTCTTATAAAATTGAAAGGAATCACAAATAATTCTTTTTATTATTAAAAAAAACATTTTCTTGAGTTTTAAAATAAATTCTAGTTATTTTTCACACTTTCATATTAAACCTTAAAAGTGCACAATAAATTTTCTAGTTAAAAAAATTATAAAAAATATGTATCTAACAAAATTAAAATACAAATATCATTTAAAAGTTAAATCTAAATTAACATGCATACAAAATTCTAAATTTTTTCTTTATCTTTACATTTGTGTTTGTCATGAGATAAGCTTTAAAAAACTTTAAGGCATTATTTTGAATTATTACAATACCAAATTAATTTTTGAATGTATAAAAATGTCATAAACGAGACTAATAGCTCAAATTTGTATCAAGACACAGCTAAGTATATCTTGCTTACAACATTAGCAATCTACAAAAATTTTTGCAATCATTCACCGATTCATATTCTGTTTTGAAACTCACATCTGAAATTAGATTGTTAAAAATTGAATTTCATTTGTCAATATATATTGTAATGACATTTCAGCATTACATTTGAACTTCCTTAGTGATATTACTATCTAACGTATAATCTAAAGAAATAAATTCATAGAATTGTATTCTTTCTAAAATTGCGACCGGATGAGAAATATTTTCCGCCATTTCCACTTTGATTATTAAATTTGTATCTTCCGATGAAACTAATTGTAATATCTCAAAATTATTTTCCACGTATGTATAATCATCTGGTTCAAAACGTTAAATTGAACAAAAATGCTATTTAAAATTTCATTTATCATGATAAGAGAAGTGGAATTTACATTCTTTCAACGCATTTCGAGAATAATTCATTGCTAAAAGAATTTAAAATTTGATGACCTTTGAAGTGACATAAATGACACATTCAGAATTATTTGTAGAGTTTGTTGAAATACACAGAGTTTGATGATATTAAAGAAAAATTCATTAAAAAGTCATAAATCGAACTGATATGACAGAATGAGATAGAAAATGTTATTAGAATTTTCAAATAAAGATTTCCCAAAATTTAAAAATAATTTTCCTTGGAGTTTAAAAAAATGCTTGAAAGAAAAGGAATATTTTTTAAAAAAATTAATGAATTGATAACTCTTCTTAAGACGAAAACACTTTTTGAAAAATTAGGCCTTAAATAACTTTAACTATTTACCCTAGATTATCCTGTAAGTACCTAATTGTAAAATTCCGTTGAATGCATGTTGATAAATGTACTTATTTAATAGTATTTGATGTATTTTGTAATTATTTATAAAACTATTTTTTATCTAATGCATATTTTAAATAATACGATTCATAAATTAATAATAAACATATCAGCATAATTTCCCATTCAATCATTTCATAAGTCTTGAATTTCTTCATTAGTTCTTGTTTACATTTTTTTAAAGAATAAATTAAAGTAGGTAGACTTCCTTTTCGAATTTTTCAATTATGATTTGTATTTTTATTTTCATTTTTGTATATTTTCTACAACCATGCGTATATACGAGAAAGCCTTTTCTTTCGAAATTATAAAGCATGATTGATATTTTTAAGCATTAATATTCTTGATTTTTAATCGTAAAGTGCATTTAAAAATAAGATAAGATAAGCACAATTGGAAAAATTAAATAATAGTTTCTATTACAGTACAATTATTAAAAAAAGATGTAACAAATAATAAATCATAAATATGAGACATTTCTACTATTTTTTAATGAATGCTGTAATTTTGGCACACATATTAATTTATTCATTGATATCACAATTAAATGTAACATTTTACAAATTATTTTTCGGTGTGACTTAATAACTATTTATTCTTCTCTAAAGACGGCTGAATATGTGTCTACTTTTCTCCAATTCTTTTGAATGAAATTTACTAAAATTATTAAAATATTACTAAAACTCAATACATCTTGAATTGTTAATTGTATTCACTTGAAGAATAAGTTTGGGAAAAAATATCTATTTTAAATATAAAAAGAGGCTTTTCACCAATATTTACATGCAATGGAATAACATTTACAATTAAGATGTTTATGTTTAAAAAAAAGCGTAATTTTCCATTTATTATTAACAGCGAGTTTTTTACAAATATATTTTACTGAAGTTCACCATGTCTTCACCTGTGAATAGAATGGGGAAGTGCGTCTTGGGGTAATGCAAAGGCTCAACACCTTAGAGAATATGGAAGATTTATGGCTGTAAGATAAGAGCATGAAGATATAAATCTTTCCTACATTCAAATGGAGCGGAAATAAGCGGAAATTGCCATAATGCACTTTCTTTTGACAATGTGCAGAGGTAGTTCGATGCCACTACCAGAAAAATCTGCTTTTCTTTCCTTTTTACCGAAAAATATCCACATAAAAGAAAATCACGAGATTTTTGGAATTGAGGCACATTTTTTCTATTATTGCTTGTTAAAGCGAATTGCAGAAGTATCTTTGAAAAATGGAGAGAAAATTTCTAAGGCATGTGAAAAAATAATTTTAATAGAAATTGAAAATAGATTGAAATTTCTTTTTATATATTTGAATTAATCATAAATGTATATTTAAGTCCTTTTTTTCAAATTTTGCATAAATAAATATATTTTGTGTTTTATGTTAATGGAAATATACACTTCTTCCTATCTGAATTAAAATGAAATTTTAAAATTAGAATGAATTTTAATGCACTTTTATAAATTATAATGACCTTTTTTTTAAAAAATTTTGTTGTCATAGCAGAAAATTAAATTATGTATTCATCAAAATATCTTAGCTCGATGTTTTGCTGATTTTTCCCATTTTAGTCTTTCAGTTAGAGGAATGAAATTTTGTAAACAGTCAGAGGATCCAGACGCTAATCTTATCAAATTTTGAGTAAGACCCATCGGTGTAAAGATTAGCTTTTCCATTTATATATAAATTCGACTGTTTCTACGTAATGAATATGTTACAGTGAAAACCCGAAATCAGTCAAAACGCGAACTAATGAAAACGCGTTTTAACTGACAGCTGTAGGGAAAACGCGCTCTTATTGGCAGCGCTAACGCATTCTAACTGACAGCGCCAGGGAAAACCCGAAAGAACTAGGGAAAACGCGTTCTAACTGACAGCCCTAGGGAGAACCCGTTTTATTCATGTTTGACCGATTTGTTAGACAATATAATTGAATTCAAAATTATTGTGTTAAATTATATTCACTAACACAGTGTTTAAGGAAAAAAAAAAGCATCATTGAAGGGGGGAAAAAAATACTTTACTTGAATATTGTTTAATACAGTACCTTTATTACAAATTACTTATTTCGACATGGCAAACTGCTGTGATACTTAGAATTGCAACCATTTTTCATACATAAACGTCACTTTGAAGAACAATTTTTTTTATAAGAACTGCGAGCGAACCCTTGTCCACTTCCTATAGTTCCTTTTCTTGCTGCTGTTCTCAGGAAATTTCCTGATTCGGTACTCGTTCTTGAGCAAAGAAAGTTTACGGCGATTCATCGAATTAAGATATGGAAATCAGTGAATATATTACATTTTTGTATCAAACTTGTACCCTGATTAGCTGTAGTCTACTTTATAAATACTTAGTTAATACTGTAGTTAATATATGTAATAACCATATATTTATTGAATAAATGCAGAACTTATTAAGTTTAGATATCATTTCTTAGCTCGAATACAGTTAATTCAGAACTCCATCTATCAGCAACTGGAATGAAAACAACGACATTACCTCCAATATCAAACTCAGGATGTGTTACATCGGAGATCTTTTTCATTCGTTTGGCTTGCTTTATAAAAGTTTCTTTGGCTTCCTCTCTAATTAGAAAAATGTTGTGTGACTTACTAGCAAGCATATTCTTCCTTGATTGTGCTTATTCAGTTTCTTGTTCTTCTGCATTCGTGTCCTCGAAAATTTTCTGTAATTTAACCTCGTCTTCAATATTTTTTATAATATTTGAGGACAAGGTTTTTTTTTTTAATTCCATTTCTTGATTCAATCCCAAAAATAGGTTTGTATGGTAATTCTTAAATATTTCCTGAATGTAGAGCTCCGTTTTCTATGAATTGAATAAAACGAAAACCACTGGACCACTTAGTAGTTTGATTATCCTTCATCCATTAAACCAACATATTTTCTACGTCTTGGTTGGCCCTCTCAACAGAACCCTGCGACTGGCTGTACCGAGGTTCCCCATAAAGAATCTTTAATTCTGTCAATACATACATAACTTCTCTATAATCTCTATAATAGAACTTACAAACTCTCTTACATTATCAGATTGCAGTAAACAAGGAGCCCCTAATATATATATATATATATATATGAAATGCTTGCAAAGCAACTTCTTCCTTTCTTTCGTTCTGAAGTGGTCTTAATATAGACAAACTTTATGAAATATCCCTGATAAACCATAACAAACCTAAATTCATTAACTGCTTGAGATTGCATGTTAATCAAATCCATTTGTTGGCGTCTATTCACTTCTGAGTGAATAATAGGTATAGAAACCAAACCTTTCCTTTTTTATTTTTTTCTTCTGTTGATAGGTTTCATACATCGATAAAAAAAATGTGTATCTTCTCATTGGTTACGTTAGCACTTTTTCTTGAATTTTCAAATTGAAGTCTGTCTTTGTCCCCCATGTCCTATGGCCACATGTGAAAATTCAATAGCAGCAATTTTTTTCAATTGGTAAATAATATTTTATGGGATCATTAGCTTTTTTAATCTGCGGGACTGAACTGAAGCCTTGCTAACGGCAGAGTTTCCTCCTTCAAGTTCAGATAAAAGAGTGTTGTATTCCTTAAGTGTATGTATGCCTTAAATGTATTATGTTGTTTTTTTTTAAAGTAAAAACAGTAATTGTTCAAAAAATTTATTTTTCCCATTTTTGGCGCAAAAAGCGTTTACAGTTTCTTCACTGATTGTAAATAAATCAACAGCACAAACTCTTTACAGCATGAATAAAAGTAGACGACTGCATTTGCTTTGAAAATTTCACACGCGAGAAATCTAGATTCATTTGGTTTTAACTGGACAACACTTGAAATAACTAGAGAAAACGGGTTCTCCCTAGCTTTGTCAGTTAAAACGCGTTCTCTCTAGTTAATTCGGGTTCTCATTAGTCCTGTCAGTAAAAACGCGTTTTCCCTAGTTAATTCGCGTTTTGACTGATTTCGGGTTTTCACTGTAACAAATACATTGCAACCTACTTAAAAATTCAAATTTATAATTTTTTTTGCCTTTGATTGTTATTGGACAGTTTGAATGAAGTTATACAAAATGACTGGAAGCTATTACCAATTAAATGCAATTTTCCTCTATGTTGAGAAATTTTCATATTTAAAAAAAAATCATATTTCGCAAACATTATAGTCTCCAATAATTTTTTAAAATCGACTATGTAGAAAGAAAAAAGATGCATATAAGTCTTCTTCTATATGCAAAAATCTGAAGTAATTTTGCCTATTGATCACTTTTAATTAAAGTATTTTTACTTGTTTTCTCTTTTGCTATACAATTCTAATATAATATACAATAAAAGTATTTGTTAAAGTAAAATCAAACAATTACAACCAAATTTTGAATACTGATTAACGCAACTTACGTAATATCCTGATGAAAAATACATGTAAATAAGAAAATGAATTGGTTTTTCTGCTTATACTGTAATTTAAGGTTCTTACAAATTTAATAAATATATTCAAATGTATTCTAAAACTTTCATAATAATTGTTTCAATGAAGTTTCACTAAAGTTTTAAAATATTTACTAGTTGTATATTAAATTATTGGCAATTTACAAATAGAAAAGTATCCAAAATTAATATTAAATTAGCAAATCCTATCATGATTGCGCCAATTTTATATGTTTATTTTCAAAGAAAGTTTCATTGCTAATATCATATTTTAATATTATTTCTTATTGTGCTTAATAAATGGGTAAAAAATATATAATAAGGCCTGATAATGCTTGTAACAGGATATAAAAGGATTATTTTTCTAAGTTTGTTAAAATAAATACTTTTTGTTTCCCTCCAATAAATCCGTATATTTAGGAGAGAAACACATTTTTCTTCTTAATATTTCTCATTTTATTTAAAAAAATAAAATACATTCTTAGTCAAAAAATAATTTCATTATATCATTTTATGTTCTTGTTTTTTGTGCTTGGAAAACTCAAAAATGTTGTTGAAATTAGGAGGGGAAAATAGCCTTTACATTTTTTTTCGTTTCTTAGCTATTTTTTTCTTTTCTTATTTAACTTTAAAAATAAAATAAGTGAATTTAAATTACAAAATTCGTTGCATTTAAATTGTAGCAATTTACTGTAAATACAACAATTTGTAATAACAGCAGCGAAAATTGCTGATAAAAGCAATTGACATGTAATAGGATCAAAATAAGTATAATATAAAAATTATTAACAGAATAAAATGGATATATTAAATTTAAATGAATAATTCTACGATTTTAAATAATTGAACAGTTCTATAAAATATTTACACGTGAATATTTTATATTAATACCAATTACATCCATTAATTATTTACATCTATTCGAAAAAATTTAAGGCAAAAGAATATTCCTTTATATATATATATATATATATTAAACTATTTTAGATTTTTAATATTTAATTTTAAGTGGGGAAAAGATCAAACTACAGTTTCTTTAGCTTTTTTTTATCATATAGGTAAATATGATTACAATACAACATATGCGCAAATAAAAACGGTTTCACACAGATAAGTTTGACTTTCATAAATTTGATTTTTGTGAAATATTCACTTGCTTGTAAAAGAAAGTTTTACAAGTTTGCCGTCAATTTTCGATAAGAAATATCAAAATAAATTTCAGATACATGGAGAAACCCACGTTTTGCCATCAAAAAGGGTTTACGTCTCAATGCAATTGAAAATATATCTCACCTCTAAAGCTATAAAAGGACCTTACGATAAATATATACACCACTTAAATTTATCGCTTTTTCATCTGGTTTGTCGCAGGAAAATGCTACGCGCTAAAAGATGAAGCTCACCTGAAAATTCTCGATTTATTTCTCCCAGATAGTGGAAGAAAGAAAATTCAAACTCACGTAAAACTTTATCACATATCTCTAAAATTCTCTGAAATTGGAAAAAGAGGACTTTTCTTTTACTGTTTTTTTTTAAGGGAACATCCGGCCTTCGACTGCAGCAAATTCTTTACATATCGGATTTTTATCGATTTCTAAACTAAGTCTGCGTATTATTCTTCTTTCGGAGGTTTTTCGGAGTTATACGTGCATAAGGAATGTTAGTGGTCAATATCCTAGAAATAACCTCACCTAGAAATACTCGATTGGCTATTTCCAGAGAAGTTAACATCGATTTTAACTAAAACCGCAGGAATTCGCAAGCGCCCTCTCCCCCCCCCCAAAAAAAAAATATTCTATTTTAGGTATCTAAGGAACGCAACTAATCGATTGCTTTTTTCCCATGGTTCACTTGAAAAGTATGTAAAAAATCGCCCAAATAAGTATTAAAATAATAGGAAAAGCTTTACTTACATCAGAAGAGAGCTGAATTTATTAACTTGAGTTAACAGTTTACACCTTTTTTTCTTCCTCGTCTATTATAGAAATCGCACCCAATCTAATTTAGATCGATAAAATATTATGTAAAAAGATTTTTTTCTTCTATCTCTTTTTATAACATATTAATGCATACAATAATTATATTTTTTTTTAGAAATTAAATCAAACATTATAATAATTTAAATGTTTGAGTCGATTTCTACTTTTGATTATTTTTAAGACAAAATAAAATAAACTATATTGCAAAATGATTTCAATTTTCTTGTTTGATTTGTTATTTTATAAACCAACAGATTAGTAATTGGCAAATATCTTGCACTTCAAAATGTTATAAATTTTGTACAGTTAAAATACTACATATCAATAATCAATTTCACTCATGTGAATGAGTAAAATTATGTATAAAAATAACTGTTTGATTAAATAGTTTGATATTTGAAACGGTTCAATCAACAAATTAGTTAATCAAACAGTTATGCCTGCTTGTTATAAATATTTAATTAGAATTAATATTTATTAATTAACAGTTATACCTGCTTGTTATAAATATTTAACTAAAATTTCATAAAAAATAAATTTTAAGGATTTTAATAATATTCTTGAAACTGGAACTTAGCACAAAAAAAAGTTTGCTTTCAAATATATCGAACTTCATTATTAGTCGATGCCTTATTAAAAAGATTATGATTTTTTTTTCTTTTGCAGAGGCAGAATTTCTTTAATTTTCTAGAAAAATCTTAGTCAACTTCAAACATTTACTTAAAACTATAAACAGAATGTCTCTCCTCAATTAAATGCTTAATAAAAATGACAAAAGCCCCTCCCCTCAACGACTGAACACAATTTATCCTAATAATATCTAGTTGTCTTATGCTGCATATCATAAATCATCTTTTAGAATCTTTTGTGTTAAGTACCTTTTCATCTGAAGCTTACTTGAGATATCTCCAGGGCAAACCTGAAGGAGGCAATCTTTGATTAAAATCGGCGAGATCTAAGAAGAAAAATGGTTCAATTATGTAAATTGTAACATGCTTCAAGGGAAGAACCACCAATGAAATTATTCCTTTGCAGTTCCACGTCATCGTGCCACGTTTTCCGATAGTGAAATATGTATGCTAATTAAGTCATGATGTATGATTTTTAATCTAAGTATTACGTGGTGATTAATTGCGCTTTGATATGACGTCCATTGTTTGAGAATGCTCAATCTGTATCATTTATACCAGGGGAGACAAGCGGAGGTACAAGTTGGCTATTTCTAATATGAAGTCTTAGGAAACATTGTTGGATTCTCTGACGCGAAATTTAATCAAGAAAGTTATTTTTCAAACTGAAATATTGGTAATTCAACATGCCATTCTAGGAGACAGGACCAGTCTTGCTGGATACATATTCACCATTCTTCGTCAATACATATCTGAGAAGAGATTAATTTTCTTTTCAAAAATTCCGAGTGTTGTCTGTAAATTACATATAAAATCTCTGTATTTTTATTTTATAAGGTATATTATGTTGAAAGAAACGATTATATATAATAAATACTATTGTTATACTATTTTTAGTATTTAATGATAAATCTCATGATTAATAAATGTTTCCTGCATTGAGTTATATTATTAAAATTTATAATTAACTATACAATATTAACAAGCATACATAATTTTAGGGTAACTAAACAATTATTAAACAGCTATCCTAGATACACCTCATATAAATTAATTTAGAAATACAAATATGCTATAAGTGATAAAAAAAATTCATCTTATATAATTTTGAAGATATTATTTTGAAAAATTACCAAATTTATTACATCTTCTATCAGTTTCATATGAATTTATTTTTATAAATATTATTTTATGGCATTGTTATTTAATATCTGAAAATAAATACCATTGTTTCTAGTTCGAAAACTATATACTTCTAATTGATATGAAAACAAGTATAACAGCATTATCAACATAAGAGTACAATGAAAGAAATAAAAGAGAACATAAACAATGAAAGGATGTTATTTCCCTTCTTTGGCTTCTATGGGAAAGACACTTTGATGAAAAAAAATTCTGAGGTATAATAAGAAGAATGTTAATGTTTATAGAAATTTTAACGAGATGGTACTAATGAACGTAAGATAATTAAACATTTAAAGAAAAATCAATGACAGTGAATAAGAAGAAAAAAAATGTATTTTCAAAAAAGGAGCTGTAATGAAATAGTTGCCTATTTTAACATACAAATATTTTCCATTTTTTTTCAATGTTTTCTTTTAATTCGATTTATGTTTTTTCATCTCTTTCTATTTTAATTACAATGTTGTCAAAAACATGGAAATATAGAACATGAGATTTCTATATTAATGTACTAGAATCTCCAGATCAACATACGATAATTTTTATTCAAAGAAAAATAACTATAGCTCCAACATAAGTAAAAAGCAACACTAATTGTTAGATTATGAGATAAATGTTTAGAATTGGTGCTTCTGTTGGATAAAAAAAAATAAGGAAAAATTTTGAGCGATACTGAAATGATTACCGTTCATAATTTTTGCGATCACCTTTAACAATTAAATATCAAGCAATAGTGATAAAATCTTTAATGTTTTAATGATTTTGGCCATTTATAATTGTTTCCTTCCATAACCAGGGACAATTAAAGCTATCGCGTAGAAAAAAAATATGCCAAAGATCGCATCGCAATTCAATGACATAATAGCTTTTATACACATCTAAATTGTTGGAGTTTTATGGAATTAAACAAATTCTTTGGAAATATAGAATTTTATAATAAAAAAGTCTTAATTATACAAGAGAAAAATTAAAATCTATTAAAATGAACAATTATTTAAAAAATAATTTCGGAAATATAAATCACAACTTTTCTGTCCATACGTTTATTATAATTGCTGTAACTTTATTATGATTGCTGTAAGATCTAATTTCACCTTGCTTATTCCTTTGAACTTAATATCGACATTTTATAAAATGTGATTATGCATATCTACATAAGTAGATAAAATATATTTCAAAAAAACATTGCTTTAATATAACATGAATGCATGTATGTACTCATAGAAAGAGCGCAACGAAACCATTCCAAGTAAACATGTGAAGAAATAAAATTATGTTTTTGAGGCCAAACATAGTTAAATATATCTCCAAAAGATCAAAATCAGGATTGCATTACAATAAAGTGTTATGAATTTAGAAACACAGAAAATGAAAATCAATCTTGTTATTGATTTCAAAATAATTTGCTTTTTCCAAGACTGATAAAACTCAAAAAAGCTGCAGGCAATTCTTCAAAAACTTTCTTTGAGATAATAAAATATTCCTTACCAGAGAATAAAAATGATATACATATGAATGTATAAATATATTCTGGTTAGAGGCTGTTTGAAGTGGGTTCCTGTTCTCCATATTTATTTCAACATTGCGATACCTCAAATCAAGCTCTAGAAACCGATTCCTTTGGTTGATTCAGCGATATTTCTCAAAATAAACTTCATTCCGAGATACTTTTCAACTAAATAAAAGTACGAAAAGAGCTTTGAAAAAGAAGTTGTAAAATTTATTTATTGTGTCATAAGCATCTGTGCGTATGGAATGTTTCAAAATCAAAACTAGATATTTTCGATGGAAATTTAGAAGCATGCGAACTATTTTATTAGAATTTGGTGTTCTTATTTTTTATATTCCATTGGAAGAAAATGTAATAAAATCTGTGTGCATTCATTTTGGAAACATGATTATGCTTTTTTGTTGTTGTTTTGTGATTGCTATATATGTTACGGCCAAAGCCCGAAATCAGCCAGATCTCGAATTGGCTGGCCAATTCGCGATCTGGCCAACGTTGCTGTAAACTTACCGGCCAATGTCCGATCTTTTCTTGATTTCGGGCTTTGGCCGGCCAATTCGCGAAATGGCTGGGGACGATCGGCCAAAGTAGAAAGAAAGGAATCAAGAGCACATTGTTTTACACCCTGTTAAAAATGAAGTATTTAAAAATGAGTACTTCTGTGTACTGTTTTTTTTTAAGTGCAACTGTTTCAGAAACGAGTTCAAATATAAGTGACACGTCTGAGTTAAAAATAAGCTTGTAATATATAAAAATATGATGTGTTATTCTGTTCTCATATTAAAGCCATAACAGAAATTATTCAGTGAACGTGTATACTTTCACAACGTGATAGCTTGAAGATTAGATTTGCGCCCTTCAAAATGAAATAATTATATCTTGAACAAAGGCGTTGCGGATCATGTATGAATACAAAGGCAAATTGAGTATTCAGTTTTCAATTACCTTTAGGGTGATCCTTAGTCTTTTTGTGCTCCATGGACCTAATGTTAAAGATCCCAGATCACATTGTCTCCCGAAATGTCGCTTCAAAAAATATGAAATTTTTTGCAAAGGCAAATAACAAAAATAAGGGCTAATTAAAACAAATATTAAGGACATATAGTTTTGTTATTAATATCAGTTAAAGGCATTTCTTTGTTGGCGCCAACTATCGAATTTCTCCTACAACATGTCCTTATTTATATTTTATACATGAATGTCATTATATTTATTTACCACTAGTCGCGTTTGGCGACCAGCCGGTTCGCCAGTATTAATGATCACTAAAATTTTCAATTAATGTAAATTGCTCTCTTAGTAGCTTTTTCTGCAAAATATTTTTGAGCTTCATATTTTGGTAGTTATATGATTCAGTCGTACTTTTATGTAGGCCTTAAACAGTTCTGTTTCATTGTACTACTTTCCCTAATGTTCTGTCAGTATCCATAAAATTTCTACTTTAAATTAAAGTGGAAATGTTAAACTGCAATCAATATAAAAGCTTTTTATATTAAAGCTAACCATGTCTTTTTTTTTAAATATGAAAACTGAAATCAGAGTCGTTCAGCAGTGAAATCTGACCGATTTATGAAGTTTTTATGCATCATTTTTATAATCACAGGCCAATCACTGTCTAGAAACCCTGCAGAGGCTTAGCGTATCTTCATTGAGACAGTCGGTGAAGTGGTCTAAAATCGCCAGTTTTTATTTATAGAAGTGTGATATTGAAATTTCATTAATCAGTCAGTTTTAGTAATTGATTTAATTGGTTGGAGTTCAACAATTTTTATTAAAAATATTGGTGTCTCAAGAATATTTTGTTAAATATGATTCAAAGGATAGAGGACCTATGTAAAAATTTAAAATTCCTGATTCATCGGAGCATTTATTGACTAAAGTTATATTAAATATAATTATTTAGTTAATTTAGACCATTTTGTTAGCAAATGTATGCCCCAAATTAGCTGATGGTAGCTGATTAGAATAATTATCTTAAGTATATTAAACTATGTTTGCCTTAAATTAAATTGTTTTATTGAATTAATAATATAAGTATTGTCAAAGCTCATAGAAAACTTTTCCTGCTTTTACTTTTCAGAAAATATTTTTTTTTTTCATTTTATACAGACACTTGCAGAAAATTACAATTTTGTTTATTAAATTTGCAATAATAGTTGATTTATTTTTTAATTTAAACTTCTATCAATGTGATGGCAACACGTTGATAAAAGATATATTTTTTTTAATTTGACGTGCTCATGCAAATTAAATTTTAGCATAATTTAATCTAAACCTAATTTATAAATTAAATTTTAAGCTTTAATTTGATGCGAAAATCGATTTTGTGCTGTAATATTTTCTGGTTATAGCGATAAAACGCCGAAATTACGCTTAATTTTTAACTAAAATTCTAATTAAAAATTTTAAAAAATCGCTCCAGGGTGCACATTTTCGAACTCCATGGTATATATATGCCAAATTTGATAACTGTTTGTCAAACGGTTTGAACTGTAGAGCGCCAACACACACACAAACATACATTGAGCTTTACTTATAAGTATAGATTATCACATCGGGCTTTGGCCAAGGATGCCCGGCCACTTCGCGAAATGGCCAGCCAAAGTAGAAAATACAACATTAATTGCAAGTATTTCGGACTTTGGCCAACCCTCTTGGCCAGTTCGCGAATTGGCCGGCCAATTCGCGAACTGGTCGTATTTCGGACTTTGGCCGTAACATATATAATATTTATAAGATTGTCTTAATGTTTTATAAAATTTAACATTAAGCCTTAATGTTTATAAATGTCTTAATGTTTTGTAAAATTTAAGACCAAGTCACTCATTTATATAGCAAACTGCTTTTTCTCTACTAATAACAAAGATGAATGTGCTTGCGGGAGTGTTGATACTTACAAGGCAGCCCATTTGGCTTATAGCTATTAAATTTGGTACATTTATAGGAAGGAGAGTGAAAATTTGCATCTTGAAGATATTTTTTTAAATTTTATTTCATTAAAAATTAAATTGAATTTTAACGTTTTCCGCAATAATTTTCGAAACTAGTATTACACAAAAATAAATTTTAAACCGCTTGAAAATTTTAGAAAAATGTTTTTTTATGGATACTAATTTAATAATCGTGCAAGTTTTTCCTGAATTTTGACATTTTTTGACCGTTTTCACTCTTTCATCAATTTTCGGTTTGCGTGATTTTCTTTCATTGATTAATACTTCAAATGAAGGATTTATGTTTAATATATGTGTAGTTTATGAGACAGATAAAAAAAATTGAAGATACAATACCATGAAATTTAGAAGGAAGATGAGAAAAAGAATTACGGTTTTAATAGCGCTGAGGGATTGACCACCATTAGTACAGAATAAACGAAGCGCATGTAAAATAAATAAAATAACCGGTTTAATTTCTGATAATTTCGATGAATCATAAGCCTGAATTTATGTCTGTACGATTTAAAAAAGAAAAGAAAGAAGTAGCTTCCAGTCTTTCAATTTATTTCATACTCAAAATTTGAGACATATAACAACACTTTCATAGATTTTTCAACTATAAAATAACTCAATACACTTTCCAAACTAAACTGTTAGTTCATATTTTACTCATAATATAAAAACTGAATTAAAAACTTTCTTAGTAGGAAACTATATATGCATACATACATTTTTGAACGAAACATTTATATTTTTTAAGATATTAATTTTACTTAAATTCATATAATTTAGAGTGCCATTCTTAAGAATTTAATAGCTAGCTTTATATTCAATTTTCTTTCAATATTCAATTCATTCAATATTCAATTTCAACTATACGATTCTTTAAGGGGGTCTGGGACACATTTTGAAAAAATTTTTATTAATTAATTTAAAATTTTGAAATTTTTTGTACTGATCAACCATCTTATTAACAAGCAAAATCACAACACAAAAGTTTTCAAAAATTTTTTTAAACTTAAAATTTAATTTTTTTTTTAAAAGTGACGTTGTTTTAAATCGATATAACTCAAAATATTTTTGATCATTTTTCAAAATTTTTTCATTAAATCAAACACAAATATATATTCTTTTATTTTGATTCAGCAATTTAAAAAATATTAAATAAAAAAATTTTGAATGAAAATTTTGAAAAAATCATGGGTACTTTTTTAAAAAAAATTCATATCTTGAAAAGTAAATTTTTTTTTTAATTTGCTGAATCAAAATTAAGACAAACAGTTTGAAAAGTATGTGTTTCAAATTTCAGACCTCTATCTTTATATGATCTGGACTTATATCAATTTGATCACAACAAATAATGAAAAAACGCAACATGGTTAAAAATGCGTTTAAAGTTTAAAAATAAAATTTATAAGAATTAAAACTATTTAAATACATTTAAAAGCTTCCAGATGCATAAGTGACGCCTCCCTTCCTCACAAGTGTTTATTTTAATTTAATTTTACATTTACAATTAAGAAAACAAACTTTAGAGCAGAAAATTAAAAAGCACGTTGTCTCATGAAATGTAAACACAGAGGTTCTAATAAACACTGAATCTCTTCGTTTCACTTCATTATTGAATGAGTTGAGTTGTAAACAAACTAAATCTAGGATTTAAAATAAATTCTTTAAAAATTTAGTTTAAAAAAATCAAAAATTAAGCTAAAACAGTGCCGGGAAATGTCTGTTTACATTTAAAGAGATGAAGTTGCCATGGCAACGCCTTTCTGACAGTTGGAATTTCAAAGCAATGGTCAACAAAAATTATGATATCTCTCGTTCTAATTAAGACAGAGACATGATTTAAATGTTATTTTAAGCAGAAAAGCATGCAGAATGTTTTCAGCTAAAAAAAAAATTCGAAAATCTGACGATTTTTGTGTCCCAGACCCCCTTAACTTTAATCCTTTTGTTATTGCGAATGTTCGTAATGCGAACAATGTATCGCGAATATAAACATTTCAAGGAATTATCGGAACATACAGTATTGATTAATAGAAAATATTCTCTACGTATTCATATCAATGTATACTATAAATATTTTTAAACTAAATGTATTAAAATATGCTAATAGTCTATCAAATATAATGTTATAGGAAATCTAAATGTTCTAAAAATTAATTAAAATATTACTATGGTATCAAAATGTCATCAATAAGAGTGTTGAAAAATTTTATTGAAAAAAAAACTCATCATTATGATTAATTACATCTGGTTAGAAATTATTTTATATAATACGAGTTCTTTCTGTTCTGTTAATTGTTCTTTTGCTAATAGTTTCTGCTTTCACAATAAAGTTTAATAGATATTTGTAATTGATAATTTCGGCATGCAATATTTTGGTGTAGAAGCGATAATATAACATATTAATGACGTTAACATCGTATACAATATTCTGTAATAATTATTCTATTTGATTAGAATTTCTTTCTATATAATAATAATTCCTTAATATTTATAACGTCCATGGAATTTCTAAGTACATGATAGAAAGAGATTACAGAATCACTCGAAAATAACAAATGATGTAAATGCAAAAAAAATGTTTAAGTACTAAACTAATTCAGCTTCGCTGTTGAAATAATGATACCATCAGATACCCTTTCTCAACTTTCGCTTAAACTAATCATTTTGTCGTAATCAATCATTCTGTCACGATGCACCCAGGGACATTATACCCTCACATAATTATGATGATAAAACAATGCTACCAAGGGAGCTAAAAAATCTGATGAACAACAACATTTCAAAGCAAATTACTTCTTGTATTTTCAGAATAGCAAAACATTATTTGCAAAAACTCAGAGTGTTGAAAAAAATGTTAGAATGTCTCTTAAAATAAGTAAGCTGAGATTACGGACAATAGGAATTTATTAGCGCAACTATATTTTATTTTGAAATAAATATAGCAGAAAATATTTAATAGCTAATTGTGAATAAAGTGATGTTTGAAGCTATCTTGGTTTTCTTTATCAGTTTGAATACTCAATCTATTAATGAATTTAAATCATATAAATCAATTTGAATCATATCAATTAATTTGCATATAATATCAATTAGAATTCTAAATCAAAGAAAGCCTTGTAAATATTATACAGTATAGCAGGAAGTTCTTTCTTCACATCTATAAATTCTTCAGAATAGTAAAATAACAAGTAAGACTTAACAAGTTTACTTAGTGACAAGTAAATAACAAGTTTACTTAGATCAAAGCTAAAAGGAAAAAGCAACGAAATCACTAAATTTAATATAATACAGAATTAAAATTTAAACTATTGTCTGTCCTAACAGAATAATTTTTCAAATCCCAATTAAAGTCCCCAATCTACCATAATTTAATTTCGGGTTTCAAAATAATTTTATTGGCTCAAATTTCAGGTAAAATAATGACGATTACTTGAATTTATGCCATTTTATTTTTGAACTAGTCGCATTTGAAAATCAGCTATTTCACCGGAAATACTACTTATGTTTAAATTTAGTTAAATCAATTAGTTACAACTTTATATCCATGATTTCGCCAAATTGTCAGCTATTAAAATCTTATTATTTTAATTTACTTGTTCTGTTTATTGTGAAAATGAGTCTTTCTAATGTATATAACACTCCCAAGACATAATAGTTTTATTAAAAACATAAAATCCCACATTGTCTATAATTTAATTTTTACGGTATTATAACACACATTTTTTTTATTTGATTTGTAAAAATTAAAAATACAGAAAACTTCTTCCTAAGCTTTAAACAATGGAAGAAAATCCCGCGATTAAATATTGACTGAAACAATGACAGAGTTTAAAATTTCAAAGTAGCAATGAAATCAACAGTTTGAAATATGACCCAAAAATATTTTTAATTGCAATATTCATGTAAATTTGGGGCGACTATGAAATTCGTACCATTCAAAAGGCATATTTTTTTAAACTTTAAAATGGTGTAAAATTTAATTGGGAACAGTAATATTGTAAAAAGTCACATATCAATCCGAGGAATACAAATTGTGACCAACGATTTCAGAGAATATTCTTGTATTGGATAGTTCATAAATTACTAGTCGCCTCTGCTGACGACTTGATTCACCTGGAAATTAACTGAATTTAAACACAGATAAGATCCCATCCCTTCACATTCATTATTTTGATTTGAAACAGTATGAAATTCATTTTTTTACGATAATATTTTCGGACGAAAAACGCAGAAATTTCGTTTAATTTTTTATTAATTAAAGTTCTGAATAAAATTTAATAAAATTGATTTAATGGGCACATTTCTACCCTCCAAGATATATATACCAAATTTGGTAGCTGTAGATTAAATGACCTGTCCTGTAGAGCACCGAAACACGCTCGCACAAACATAGGCACAGACATACACAGGCGTGCATACGCAAATATTCATCTTTATTATTAGTCGAAATATATAAATTAGTGTTTTATGATATTGTCCTTGTCTGTACTAAACACTAAATTTGTAATTTGAATAAAGCAGGACTGAGTGAGTATAAAGATGATTTTTTTTAGTTTTATTTTAAATATAAAAAGTTTTATCCTCCATAATAATCAATTTTCTGTTTTCAAATGTTAAAAAAATTATATGAGTTATATTCTTGGATTTGAATATAAAAAATAGGAAAGAAAACTTTTAAAATTTGAATCAGATAAAAATTCATAATTCATTCAGAATATAATAATAAAACATTTGTATGAAGCTTTGCTAAAAAATCATAGCATAAGACTGCATTAACCTCTTCGCGTTCGTAATGAGTCTAACACATTCAAGTAAAACTTCTAAAAGGCAGCAGTAACGCGCTTCAAGCCTTCTACATTTTAAAACTTTTAAACGTTTAAAGCACTTTGTAAATGTTTACTTGTTTGAGTTTTTTTTTTTTTTTTTTTTTTTTTTTATCGAATCTGTACAGAGTTATCTGTGCTAATATAGTATAGTATACAGAGTATATATACTAATATAAAATAATTAGTATACAGAGATATATATATTTATCTACAGAGTAAACAACACTACAGCCGGCGAAAAACAGAGGATCGCTCGAAAGAAATTTTCTCGGGCAGGAGAGGACGACAAAAGGGTTAAAATATCATTTATATATTAATTAGTAAGTCACCAGAACCAATTAAAATATAAACTTTAATTTAAATATAAATTTTAATTTAAAATACACACCCCGTTTTTAGGATGAATGCTTTGAGGCAATCTTTTTTATCTTAATTAATATTAACGGTTTGTAATCATAGAGTTTACACTCAAATTATCTAATTAATGCCTGCCTTGAAAGTTCAAATACAACATGCCTGGATTTGCCTTTGTGCTTAGAATTTGAGTGCTTTGAGTTAATTCTTACAATTTCACTCAAGTTAGATTTCTAA
Source organism: Argiope bruennichi (assembly GCF_947563725.1). Classification (NCBI taxonomy): domain Eukaryota; kingdom Metazoa; phylum Arthropoda; class Arachnida; order Araneae; family Araneidae; genus Argiope; species Argiope bruennichi. Next base: position 7,036,241 of record NC_079155.1, read on the forward strand.
AGGTAGAAAATTGATTTATGACCTTGAAAGTAGGATAGTTAATTGAAACTTTAAAGATGATTAAAATAATGTAATAAATTTGTATTTTGAGAAGAGGAAATCTGTAGTAAATCTATTTATGAAATACAAAGTATCTGGAAATTTCTATCGATCTGTTTGCATACTCTAACATCTCCTTTAGAATGTTCAAATTTTGAAGGTATTTGCTTTACTTTGATAAATGTATTTGCTCAAGAAATATTAGCTTTCAGTACAAATAAATAGAGATGCTTGACTCAACAGCTTTAGCGAAATTTCTAATTTCCAAAAAAATTTCCATTTGATTTAATTTGAGCTGCTAGCTGTTTGAATAACTATGCTCCGATTATCAAACATTCTTTGTATGATTTCTTTAAAAAAAATTTCTTTAAGTTCTCTAGTGTCTACCTATTATTAAAGTGAATGCATTTCTAAACATTTCCATCTCATACACCCTAGTAAAAAAGAAAGCCAATTAATGAATTATAAATATTCTATATGTTCTTATTTGGACCCTATGAAATTTCTAATAACAAACATTTCTTGGAAAAATATGCGAAATTAAAACCTTATTATATTTACTAAACAAAAACTGAATTTTAATTTAGTCCAAATATTACTTCCAGAATTTTTTATGACCCTTGATATCAAAATTGTTATTTTAAATCAATTATATAAAAAGTAAATAATTTAAAACTAACATAAAATGAATTATATTAACATCCAAGACTTAAGATATACTAATATAATGCTTGGTCTTGATAACCTTGTTTATATTTTATATGTTTATCTCATGAGGAAGATTATTTTATAGATTTTGGAACTTTTCATAGGGAAGATGTTTGTTTGATATCCAGGGAATGATGTTATGAAACTGCAGAATACTTAGTTCTGCAAGAATTTCGTTAAGGAAAGCAATGCATTGTTTGATTATCATTAAATTATGTTTTTGCTTTTTATTATTGTTTCATTAGAAATTATATAGCTTTCAGTACAGCGATAGGAAATGTTTACAGACAAAATCTAATAATCTTTAAACTGAATATAAATAACGATCATGAATTGGCGCATATTTTTATACGATAAGGAAAGGGAAAATAATTTATCTTTATCGATTTTTCCATTATTCATTTTCTAGTTTTCGTATTCATAATCATGCCAATAAGATTATTTAACGAAAATAAATATAATCCTTCAAAAAAAAAAAAAAAAAAACGTATCTTTGGTTTGGAAGCAAAGGATTATGATAATCAGCAAATATTTCTAATATTTTCTATTTTATTTTTTGAAAAACAGAATTGAGTATAAGCGTTACCTGATTTTCCTGATATATCTTCGTAAATAGCATTTTTATAACAAATTGTTACTTGAAACTGTTTGCTTGAAATTGTTCAAATTAGAAAATAAAGAATCTAAAAATGAAAAACGAGAAACAATTGCTGATAATGAATATATGTATGAACGAATGAAAAAATTGTACTAATAGAGAGCTGTACTAATAGAGAAGGATGTACTAATAGAGAAGTAAGATTGAATTATTTCAAAAGAATTTTTAAGGATTAAGTAAGTGAAAAGTAAATAAAATTTTTGAAAAACAATGCAAAAAAATCATAGATAAATTGCTATAAACTAAAGATAGATTATTTGATTCTTCTAGTCTTTCATTCTCGGCAGAAGCTAGTTTATATTATGAATGAAAGCGAACAATAAACAAGCTATACTTGGCTCAAGAATTTATTCGTTGATAAAAATTTCAATTTCGAAAATTCAAAGGAATTTTAAACCTAACCCTTCATTGCATATTACATCAAATTTGATGCATAATTAATTTTTAATCTAATAATGAATCGAACACTTTTTTTTAGAATACAATTCTTTTGGATTTTTAAAATAGAAATTTGGTATAGAATTTAGAATGAGAAAAGTGATTTTTTAGAATGGAAACCCTTTAAAAATTTTAAATAGTATTCAAATTACTTTTAAAATAATTTTCTGTTGTTATATAAGAATTTTCAACTCAAAAACTTTTTTGTATTCTGAAAATCCAGCGTTGAAGGAATAAAGTAAGTTTGACACAATATTTAGAAAATTTTCTTCTTCAAAATCTTGTAAGAATATACACCCTTTGAATATGTTGAGTTCACATGAGAAACAAACAGTCAATAATTTACTCATTGAAGATTTAAGACTATATACTTAATCACTAACCGAATTAATGGGAATTCTATAAGTTGGAAGATAATTTTTCATTGAATCACACTACTATCGCAGGCATAATTTTAAAATGTATCCATATTTTCCAACTATGATATCTCTCTTTTTACGTTATTAAGAAATCACCTCAGTTATGAGGATGGGAAGCTTTTTGTATGTTGTTTGGTTCCCGCCACTCTGGTGGGCAGAAAAAAATGATGTGGGATAACTATCCCTTACCGATGACCGAACGTGTTTCCCTCGGGAGTGGTTGAACCTTGACCGGTGTTGCCCTCAGATAGCTTTTAGTTCCCGCCAATACTGTCGCGGCAGTCCGCTGAAATTCTGACTTAGTGGCGGGTCGATGTAACTCATTGTGGTTATGTTATTAAGAAATAAATGTTTTCAAGTAAATTTATCTTATATTTAAACAAATATCAATGATAAATCTCATTAGCTAGCAGCAGTTAAGGAATAGTCCCCAATTTCTTACGAAATTGTTCAAAATGTGCTATCATAAATTATCTAAATACGATAAATAATAAAGATTTATCATTTATTGAAAAAAATTTTCAATGATGTTTCTGTTTCGGAATACGCTTTTCATTTGAAAGTTTTCTTTTATTGAATTTTTCAAAAACCATTTATAAAATATACACCAAATGTTTGCCATTTTAAATATTTTCTTTATCCTAACACCGTAATTCATTTCAATATATGGTATACTTTCTTAATCTTTAAGAACAAAATATACATAAAGGTTTGAAAAGATCTTATGAAATGGAAGATGAAAAGGACAAGATATTTTATAATAAGGAAATATTTAACCACGAAATATGTTAGGTATAATGTTATGAGGCAGTTTATGACATTTTTAAGAAAGTGTAAATTGATCTTTATGAAAAAAAAAACTAATCTTTACTTTATTAAATTTTGAATAAAACTCTAGCAAAATTTCCGTTTAAGTTTCAGTCCATAAAAGTGTCAATTTGTGTTAAAAGAGGAATTTTCTTATCCCGATAGAATGTTTGCAGTAGCCAAAATTTAATCCTCTAAAAAGTTTAGCTTAGCTCTCTAATCCTACGTAATTAACATTCCAGCTCGACTTTCGAACATAAGTGCGTGAATCTTAATTGAGTTTTCATGGCTTTTATTTAATTTAAACTGGTGGTTGCGCAGTAAAGAAAAGTTTATTGAAGTTTCTAAAAATGTGAAATAATATTTTCCGCGAATTGAATTTTAGACAATCAAAGAAATATTGGTTTTCTTTCTTTGCATTTCCACAGAAAGAATCTTTTTGCAGTGCACTGGTGGAAGAATTTCATAGCGATAAAGTGTAATGGATTTTCTGATAAACTGTTATTATTTATTTTGTTGAATAAAATAAATATGAAGAAAATTGTTCGATTTGAACAAGTTTAAATACATTTCGAAGATTTAACAAAATTTTTAATCATCATTTTGATTCGAAAATATTTTATGCCGTTAAATACTTAAAAAAAAAGGGATACACGAACATGAAATAGTTAATATAATAGGAGATAACATAAAAATTGTTCTATTTGTTTATATAAAAACGCATCAGAATATTAATACGTGTATTATCAGATTCTCCTTTGGTTACTTTAATCGATTTTTTTTTCCTAAACTTACCTTTCCTTCCAAGGATGGAATAAAAGATGTAACACATGTAAGATGCATTATTCAATTCATCAGTTTGTAATGCACATTGCATAATGCTTATTCGTCTTCGTCAAATATTTTTTTTAAATTATAAAATCGTGATTCATCTAAACTCCATAAAAAGTAAATATTTGTCTTTGATAGGCAAGTTGCTTAGATTGTTTGTATGTGCAATATTGAAATACAATTTCAGTACGAAGAACAGAGTTTTTAATATAACCTTAATTTCATTCGAAATGTTTGTCGTCATTTTAATTTGGTGCACATTTTTTATTAGTGAATCCTAAGAAAGGATAACAGTCACTCAGTTCATTTATACAAAAAAAGTAACTAAATACATTTTGGCTTGCAAACTTTATTGAAGTAACTGAATGCGAACCATGTTAATAAGCAATTTGAATATTTTGTCGCTCAGTAACTTAGTTTTTAATAAAACTAAAGGAGTTTTATTGCCCATTATTTCTTTCCTATAACAAAAATATAAAAACTTTCTGCAACCTGAACCACTGCATCTGACATATGAATTCCATTAAAATAAAATTGCTTCGCATATTTATCTCTTTTAGAATCAAATACATACCGAAACCATGCAATACCGTCTTTATTTTAATTTTTTCCCAATTGAAATAACCTGCATCAAATTCATAGCCATGACAGTGAAAAAAAGACCAGAACAGAACAGATAGAGGCAAGGCAAAAAATATGGCCTGGTTGCTACGGAAAATAAGATGCCTCGCAGGAACAATTTACATTCGCAAAGTGAGAAATGAAAGCTATTTTGGAAGGAAAGTTCATACATTTTCTCCTTTATCGGATGTATTTGGGATAGGTTTAGGGAAATGTTTTTCTTACTTTTATTTTAAACTATTCTGCCCTTTTCGGTGCTTTTTCAAAGACGAATTTCCTTGTAACTGCCCACTAGAGATCAATACATAGGTTTCTGGGGTTGCCAGTTTGAATTTCTAAACTCTTTTCACTACAAGTGTTTGATCAAAAGTGAATGTAATTTTACTCTGTACATTATTCTCTTGTTTTTTTTATTTCCTCCAGCTTTCATTTCGCAGAAATGCAATTTTGCCTCAGAGAGATTACTTATTTTTAGAAAATTTGTAAGGGAAGTAAGCTACCGTTTTCACATTTGAAATCGATTTCAATCAGTAAAGAAAATATGATCAGTGCCTTAAAATAGTTTCAGAAAAATTTAATATTTCTAGATAAAAATATGTTACAAAATAATCTCGACTATTTTATACAAATTTTTACATTACATTTCAAATAACTCAATCATCAAGAGGTAGCCGTTCTATCTAAAATCAGTGAAATATCTTCTAGACCTTTTTAAGATATGCTACTTCTGTAGCGAGAAATTTAATTCATATGAATGTTTCTTAAATCGTTGATATATTGCTGACTCTCAGAGAACAAGGTATCTTAAGAATCATGCATTATACTAGGTTGGATTCAGTATTACGATATTCACATTCTCAAATCAATATTTATGTAAGTTATAATGCTGTTAAACAAAGTCGGTGCTTTTGACTTGAGATGTTGAAATGATCTAATATGTCCCAAGCAGTTTCACTCTCATTCATAGAGCAATAGAATATATTATTGTGCGTTTTTATAAATGCATACTGTTATGAGTACTAATTTAAATGTGACAAAGTTCAATTTTGAATGTTGATTAGTTCAAACAAACTGTCATTTTAAAATAATGAATACTCTCTTTGAAATGCTTCGATACATGCAATTTTAATTTCTTGGTTTAAGTTGACTATACATTTAAGAAAAATATTATAAGCATCGCTCTCTTCATATTTTTTTTAGCTTTGGAGTTTGCTTCTTACTTTTCTTCTTCTTATTTTCCTAAAATTCTTGTATATTTTCTACTATCAACTTTCTTTATCATGTTCCTTTACACAAAATAAATTATTAATTAGTAAAAAATGAATGTATTTCATGTTTATTTTTCAATAACGACATACAAATACCACTTTGAGAATTTCATTCTTTTGTTAAATACAGATTCAATATTATAATTTTATATTGAACAATGTATTCAACATTATAATTTTAAATAAGTTCTTCTTTTTCATAAAACATTTTTAATAGAAGAAGATATGATTTCACTTTTCAATAGTACATTATAAAATGTTACAAAGTATGTTAATTATCAATAGAATGCCTTCTAAAATTATCGAACATTATCACAGTCATATTTTATTCAAAATGAACACACACTTTTGTTCAAAAATAATTAGTTTTTTCATTGATTAACCATTAAATTATTAATTCTGCTTCTGTTATCAAAGCTATAGTTTATCAGCAAAAATTAAATTACAACACTAAAGAACATACAATCTATTGAGAAAGGAAGTCGCAGTTTTTCTCCTCCTGAAATGACGAGAACTTCGCTTAAAATGAATTTTTTTCATCCAAATTTCCATACTACGTCAAATTCGAGCATTTGGATTCACAATTTAAAATAAATGCATAAATATTACCAAGAAGGAAGTTATAAAATAATACAAATCTAAATTAAGAATCTGATAACTGGCGTTCTGAAGGAATATCTATTCCCAATACAAAGCTGTCAAAAAACTTAAATTATTTGAGAAGACGATGCTCAAGCCGATCACGAAATTCCAGTTCTGTTATTGGTGCTTACCATTGATCCCATTTTGAATATACATAGAATTTGAAATATCTGTATACTAACTTTAATACGGGATAAGAGTCTCTAAAAAAAGAAGCATGTCTAGACAAAATGTTTCGATATCCGCGTCACGTGAACACAAATCTGGAATTGCTGGAAGAAAACAAAACTAAACTTTTTTTTTCCAAAGAAGATGCTTTGAATTCGTCATCTCAGCTTATCCAGCTCAGCTAGTTTTATCGTATTGCATGCTTTTCTTCTCTGCAAAGTAGCATTTAGATTTGAAGAGGCAAAAGAAAGCTAGGATAATATTTGCTTCCGCAGAAATGTAAAAATTTTGTTTACGTCGCCACAATGCCGAAGGTAGTACTAATGCTCTATTGCAATGTTGAAGTGAATTGCTGACATTCTGAAAAATTTAGAAAGTGCTGTGGCTACAAATGCTCGCTCAGGTAACACAGAATGTTGCGCAATATTGTATAATATTGTTCTATATTATATTATAAAATATTCAACAATATTGTGAATATTGCTTAATATTGTACAATACACGAGTAGTACTTGGGAGTAAAATTCTTATTTTATTATCAGTTATACAAGACTGTTTTTTTTATGGAACTAACAACAATTTGGAGTTAAAATGCAGAAGAAAGAAATTATGCGTAAATCCATATTTTTCAAAGAATTAAACAACGAAATATGATCATAAATAACATTTCCTTAAATAAACAGATTGCTATACAAGGATTAAGTTAACTTAGAAGAGAAATTAACCAATGCTATTTGCGATAAATGACTATTTATTCAAATTATTCTACACATTTAGTTAAATATTCCACTTTCCCTACATTAGTTAATGTATAAAGACATCATCGGTAACATCAAATCCTGTTGATACTGCCTCCTTCAGTGGTGGCTTGGTGGTCGGCTGTACACAAGAAGAAGGAGTTAATGCATTGCAAACGTTATTGCATATTTATTCAACTGTATGCCGCCCTAAAAGTATAGAGATATTTCCAGCTTACAAGAAATGCAATGGATTCTAAAATTAAATTGATGCTTATTAGATAGTGCAAATAGAATATGTGAAAAAAAATTTCACGAAAGCAATAACATTTTTCTTGCATTCTTAATATATGAAAAATATTAATTTTAAGTGACGAAAAATGTCATGACGAACTTGATGAAATGTCAACTTAATGACGAAAAATGTTTTAGACTTAATTGATATTGTTAGTTCAGTTTCTGACTGTCTACGGTCAGTCCAATCTTAGATAAATATATAACACAATGAATAAAACAATATAAGGCTCCTGACTTATATGTATATTAAAATTTGAAGATAAATTCTTCATTGAAGAAGATATTAAAAGCAAGCTGCACAAAATATTGTTAGGAATTTGTAATTTTGTTTCGCGGTGCAGTAAGCCTTCTGGTAAGGAAGATAATTTTAAAGATAGTTCTAACGGTTGCTTAATGTTGGCAAGTTGAAAAGTAGCGTTAAAATCGAAGATTCCGGAAACAACAAGAATCTTGGCGGTATCTCCATTAGGACTCGGATATCTTGTATCATTCTAGAAACTTCTTTGCCCTGTTTTGGAAGTTACAAAAAATTCGAAGATAGAGCGTAAGTCGATTAGTGTTTTGTCAGGGGAGTTAAAACTAATTGTTGAGCAAGTTCTCTATGAATGCTTTGTACTGTTACTATTGTTTATTACCGATTTATTCCAATTTACTGCAAGTGCCGTTCTTCTGTATGTCTGTGTATTTCTACTGTGATATCCATTCTTTCATGTAGAATAAAGAATCTTATTGAGCTTGTTGTGCTTTTTTTTACCAATGTAACCCATGAAAGGACTTTGGATAAATTTCCATAATAGTATTTAATTGAAATTTTCAGATCCATTAATCTTGGCGAAATAATTTGTCGCCAAAGGCGGCTAATATAATAAATGAAAAAAAACTAGTGATATATGTCACTGTTTTAACTCTGGCAGAAAAGAAATTGATATTACAAGTTTATTAATATTTTATTATTTAATGGTGGTATTTGACTAATGTATGAATGAAAAAACATGCATTTCTTTTTCTTTTATCTGTGTGTAAAATGCATACAATACTGATTCTAATTAGGCTTTCCCAACAGCTTCGTATCATAAACCTTATAAATTAATTTACATTGTTAGAAAAACAACACACAGTTAAAAACTTTTCTACAAAAAAAGATTTTCGATCAATTTTTATTACATCCATTTTCTTCATAACATGATAAACAAGAAGACGAATGTCGTCTAAAGGTATATCGATTGAAGGCTAACTTCTTATTAAGCCTTTATTACTTAAACCCAAACAACTCAAGCTCTTATGTTGGAGCGCAACAAAAGCAAGAAAAAGGGGAGGGAAAAAAAGGAAGAAAAATAGCTTGCACAGTAGCCCGTCAAAAAAATAAGAAGTGGATTTCTTGTGTGCATCGATGCAAAACGTGACACGGTGTCGGCGACAGCTGACATCTCAATACACAAAAGCTGAATGCGTATCACTCTAGTTATTTGTTACATTATTGAGGGAGCCTGGCTCGTGAAGTAAACACTTTGACTACTGTGAAGCTTGTCTGACGAGATTTCTTAGACACACAATGACAGACTTCTGCGGATTGAAGTGAGACAAAAATTAAAGCAATTCTTTGATAAATATAAAAGAATTGGCTCGATAAGCGGCACTTATGGAAGGAAGGTTTTCTTCATCAAAAATTCAGCATAATGGTACTAAATATTCAGAAAGGAAAGATAATTTTGCTAACTTAATCCTTTTATGTCATTAGTGGAATCCTTCATACTGGCTATAAAATTTTGTGAATGGTGGAGGGAAAGAAGAATATAACTATTACTACTTTCGTCTAATTTCTGTTTTGAGATATTTATTTTTAGAAACAGATGATTGGAGAATTTTCTTTGATACAATAGTTTGTACAAGTCATCAAAAAAGATTTATTGAAAGACGTGGTAAATACAGTGTTCCACAGCCACTCAAAGATTTAGAGATACGTGTAGTTGGAATATTTCAAGAAATATTAAAGTATTACTATTCTGAAATGTACTTCTCTCTTGCAATTTCATTTCAAAAGCCTTATGTCACTGCTTTAAATTCATTTCTTACAATGAACTTCGAGAAATAAAAAAATGTCTTAGAAGTCAATTGAAACTGAGCTAAACAAAAATCAGTTTTGTTTTTCCTTTTTAAACAGTGTTTATCTTAATTGTGTTTCTCTTTTATTTTGCCATAAAAATATTTTTTTTCTATTCTTTTTTTTAAATCGATTTAATTGTGGTGGGTGTTATATCTATAAGCATTGTTCATAAGTAACGACTGATTAAAAAGGAATATTTGAAGAAGATGAAAGAGTTCTTTTGTACCAAACTGAAGATACAAAAAGAGAAATATATATTTAACTAACTTTGTTGCAAAAAATCAACAATTTTTTGTTTTATTTTCTTATTTAATTAATTGAATCCCAGTCTTTATATTCCACTGCAATTTTTTCATTATAGCAATTTATATTATTCGCATTGCAGTCTTTGTATTATTATTATTATTAATCTCTATATCTCACTGCAGTCTTTGTATTGTTGAACCAAACTCAGTACGAATATAAGCATGGTAAATAAGGTTAATTAGTTTTCATGAGTTTTAAATCCCTAGTTACGAATAATATATTGTAAAAGCTTTTTACTTTTCAATTATTTTCTGCTTAAAGAGACTACATAAGTCAAAGCTGCTGAGTTTTATACCTTTCCAATTCAAAAGAAATAATGAACTACTTTCGGATAATTTATAACTGTGGTACCTTTCACGTTATATTTATTATTTTATGTATATTCATTATAAAGGATCTTAAAAATTTAAGCCTGAAGTACTCATACTTTAAAATTTAGTTTTAAGAATAACTTTTGAAAATGTATGCTTCCTTATCATATCATTAAGATAATTTAAGACATCATATTAATTTAATGTTTGAAGACATTAAATTAATATGCCCACTTGCAAAATCTTTCAAAATATCAGAAATCTTTAATAGATGAACTTTCCCTTTTTTTTTTCTTCATTTCAAAAATGAAAATGTATGTAACAACTTTGTATGTTTACAAATCAAACCTACAAAAGAAAATAATGAGTATTCTGTGTATGAGCACTTCAGAAAATGAACTGTGATTAAATCACCGCTGATCTTAAAACGATAATTGATCTGACATTCTTTTCTTCTTAGCAACTCTTCTTTAAAATTTCACATAATGACTGCTATAAAGTGAGTGGCAAGCTTTCTTATATTTCCTTTCTGTGGGTGATCAAGCTGTAATTTAGTGAAATGAGAGGTTTGTGAGAAGTTCGAAAACGTTGTAATTTTCAAATACTTTCTTCAAAATCCATCTCTCTTTCTCTCTCTCTTTCTGCATGGGTCATGTTCCCTTCTCAAGTCTTCCTCCAAGGAGGGATCACGCATGCTTCCAATTTCCGGACCCCAAATCTTTCTTCTTTTTACTTCCATGGCCTTCCACTTAAGTTCCCTCCATCGTCACGGAAATTGGCGATTAGCCTAAACTCCTCCACTTCGGAAGTGGAATCTTGTTAACCCAACGACGTATCAAGATCGATAGGTAGGGGACCGACCCTTTCTTTGATTTCCATTAACATGTAATAAATTCAATTTGCCTAACCCAAAGAACTTGTCCGCCCACATTGTTTATCACCATCTCCCTATGATGCCATTAGAAGGTGAGAAAAGCTGATACCGTAGTGAATAACATAAAGATATGGTGAGGGGGGGGGTAAAAAAAAGAACATTGGTAAGATTTAGAGTTTCGGAATATTATTGAAAGCAAACGAAGATTTGGAAAGATTTATGGCAATGAGGCACATATTAAGTAAAGCAGCAACTTTTGCCATTATGATGAAAAAGTGAAGGAAGTCGTTAATGCAAATCATCAAGATATTTAAAAGAGCATTCAAGTGAATTCATTTCTTTCTTATGAATAATTTAAAGAATTTGCTACAATTTAACTAATCTGTATTCTTTTTTTTTATCACAGTAATAGTATTTAACATGCAATAAGATTTTGTCGGTGCCATAGCAAAGTATTATTGAACGTTTAGATTTTTACAAAGAGTAATGCTAAATTTAATTTTAGCGAGGAGATAAAGTGGATTGTAAAAGGAGAAATAAATGTTTATATTTATTTTGGTAAATAAAAAAAATTAAAGTTAAGTTTTTAAAATGTTAAAAATAAACACATTTTATTGGTGAAATGTGACTCATTTATAATTTAGTAATGTAAATAGAATTAATCCAAAATGTCTTGTAATGAAATAATAGTTTTTTTTTTTTTTTTGCATTTAAAAATTCACTTTGTACAATCCTTTGAAGTCAAAATTTTGTATAAAATGATTTAGATTCAAAAAGAAAGAAAAGTCATTTGATAAGTTTAGAAAGGTATAATTTTAAAAAAACTTCTGTTAACAAAGCATATATAAAAGATTAGTACAAATTATTGTATCAAAAAATTACAATGAAAACTGAGAAAGTTCTGAATCAAGATATATAAAAACGATAAAAAAAATTGCAGATGATTTATGAGAACTGCTATCATTTTTCATACTATTTGTCAACTGAATCATTTTTCCATTTGTAATTGTTGTGATTGTTAGCGCAACCCAATGATGTGATTTGTTGTATAAGACAAATTAATCTCGGATCTCATACTGTAACAATGTAACAAGAAAGAGTAATTGATGTAAATCAAGAAATTTTTTGAACTGCTTTATTGGAAAATAAAGAAGATTGTATCCTAAAATTTTATTTTAGATATCTCTGTTATGTCAGTTTAAAAATGAATTTAAAGATGAATAATTTAATTAATTTATGCATGTTTCATAAATATTCTTCTACAGACACATTTTAAATGTCATTCGAAAATGGTTGTTTTAATTTGGAAAAAAATATTCAAGTGATACTTAAGATATGTTGTTGTTTTTTTCAATTCTAATCTAATATTTTAGAAAATGTAAATTTCAGAAAAGCAATTTGAGAATATTTTTTTTTCTTATTTAAAACACAAACTCTTATTTTGATAATTTTGGAAACTTTTAAAATTTTCTAACTAGGGTGAAGAATTAGTTCATTTTTTTATTATTATTACAATGTGATTTAATAATTTCTGGACTCTATCTAACCCAAAAAATATTCTAATATTACATATATTGGGTCTTTAATAATGGATTCTAATTTTTTGTATTTCAGAACATTAATAACTATTATATTTCTATATAATAAATATAAGTGATTTTTTTTCAGGCAAATAATAGTTACACTTTTGAGAAGAAATATAATATCTTGGAAGATTGTGAAAATTTTGGAAAAATGCAGACTTAATTAAAAGTCATGAGAGAATGAATTGTAAAGCACATGACATTGCATACATAGCGTAGAATACTTTGATCATATTTCATTTCATAAGCGAAAAAATTAAATTTTGTTCTTATAAATATTTTTTAAATTATCAGCATCTTACAATAATAGACTTAATTTATGCAATGATAAATATTAATTTGAATCAAGTCTTTATCGCAAATATGTGAATATCTTGTTCATTTGAAAATAATATGTGTTTGCAAGCTTTTGTAAATTCAGTAAAGTATTGCTCAAAATAAGTTTATTTGTATTATTCTAACTATAACGAATGAAAAAAAAGCGAGACTTTGAATTGTGATAGCAAGATATGATATTGAAATGTTTGAAAAAACAAAGCTCATAGTAAATAATATAATTGTGTTATTATAGGAAAGACTTGAAACCTTGAACTCAAAGCGAAAGATTAAATAATGTTTAATCCTCTTTCTGAAAAATGACTAATTATAAAATTCAGATGTCATAAAATATCTTACTTATAGAGAATTCATTAATCTTTAAAAAAATATTCTTCAATGAGCATTTTCTAATTGTCAATTCATTCGATATATATATATATATATATATATATATATACACATTTTGAAATAATGCACTGCAAAATCCTTAATGTATAATTTAAGGAATAATTTATTGATATTTCCAATATAGTGTATCTTGCCTTTACAGACTTTACAAATAAAGAAATGACTCTGAATTAATTCATTTAAAAAAGGGAAAATATTGTGTCTTAATCATGAATTCTTAAATATCATTAATTCCTTTACATTTTAAATTGAAAATTTTGCAATGAAAATTTGGCTAACAAGGTAAGAAATGATAAGAGAGATTTGACATTTAAAAATTTTAAGATTTCAATTTTATTATTTATCCCATTTAAAAAGTGGAAGAAATGTATTTTGTTGACATTTGGTGATTTAATAATGTTGCTGAAATTTGAGAATATCCAGAAAAAATTATTATAATAAACTGCATTGTAAATTACAAAATAAATTTTGGCATCATGGAAAAAATAAAGATCTTCAATTTAAGTCCTTAGAATCCATCAATTATTAAAAAATTGAAACTGATTCATTCTCTTAAATATTTTTTAAGAATTACAGCAACGTAACAAAATCCTGATTGTCGAGTAGATTCATAATTAATATTATTTTACGCCTCATACGCTTTATTTGCCTTGAAAATTGGTTTTATACATGCCTAGTTGTACAATACGCTTATCAATATTTCTAAAAACGTTTCAGAAATATTAAGAGAAAAAAAATTATTATTATCATTTTCTAATCATTTCAGTCAATTCAAAAACTATTCACTTCCAAAGAATTTAATTATTTCCCATCTCTCTTTTTTGTGTCGTTTAAAATAGTAGATGGTTAACGCATCCATTTAACGGGATTTCACAAAGTGTGACCGCTTGAGAAAGTGATTAAAGAAGTTTGATGTTTATCGGTCGGGTGATTAAGAGATTTAGTGACGTTTAGATTGAAAAAGTTGGAAACATCAATTAAGAGCTTGCTCGGACTATTACAAGCGATGTTAGAAAAAGAAATGAAACGTGGACCTGACAGCCCTTTCTTCTACGTTACTTTTCTAAGAGTCGGTTTTCTTATTAATTGCAATACCAAATTTATTTCTTCGCTGAACAATTTATTATAAGGAAAAAATTTGTGGTCAGAATGCTCAGTTTCTGACATGTTGCCATAATATTTTTTTCTTATTTTTTTATCAAATATTTTTCCTGTAAGCAGGAGGGAAAAAACTGTGTTTTGTTATTTTCAATTTCAAATAATTAGACAAAAAAAAAGGTAAATAGTCAATCTTGTTAAAATTATATTCAATACGTATTTTCTAAGGAATATTTTACTAATTACAATTTTTTTTCAATGCAATCACCAAAATTTTCCGTTAAAGTATTTCATAACCGTATTACCGAATTAACATGAAAATTAGTGTTGAGTCTTTAAATAAATAGGTTCAGAAATATAATACATTTTAAATATAGAAATATAAATTCAGAAATATAATACATTTTAAAATTTCTGTCGTAGTTTCTAATTATAAAACTAGGTTAAATTTCTAACTGTTATAAATGACACCAAAATGACTTGAAACATCAACATGGAGATAAATGTGTTTATTTTAACATCAAATGTCATCTAAAAAAAACTATAAAATATACTACATGCACTGTATATCATGGAAAATGGCTTTTTTTAAATATTAAGTTGCTTTTTAAATTAGTGAGATTGAACACAATTTAATCGCTTTAGACGTTCATAGTTAATATCAATTTTTTAACAGTTTCTCAAATCCTTGATTTTCAAATCTTAAGCCTTATATTTAGGCCTTATTATTAAGCCTTATATTTAGGCCTTATATATAAGCCAAATCTTACTTATTAGTATTGATTTTTTTACCATCACTTGTTTCATTTAAGTTTTTTTATATATATATTCCTACTATTTTTTTAGCAAAAGTATCGAATAAGTTGTTGTAAAGACTAATAAAATGTCTCTTTTGTTTATGGAAAGAACATATTAAGTTCTGATTGTATACTGAAGTATGATGCAACTTCAGCTAGTTTTAACGTATAGCAAGTGTCAAATCTAATCAAATGAGTCTTCTAATCGATTTGTGGTATTTTAAATATCCTATTTCGAGTCTGAGTCCTTTCTTCATGCCTTAATAGACTTTATTAGTTTGGACAGATTATGTATTGATAATTGAAAATATGATATCTATTTAAAGGATTTAAAGATTTACATATCCTTTTATGAATTTGTCAAATCATTTCATTAAAATAAACCTAAATGGTTTGGAAACTGAAAAAAGTAAAAGAATTGATAAATACAAAAGAAGATGAAATGATTAACTCGAAGAGGCTTTTGATAAGAAAAGAAAAAAAAATCAAACATTTTATCATAACAAAATATCTCTTACTTTTTCCTTCCTGTATTATCCTCCTGGTTCAGCTTAAAATTTGATAATTCGTTTTAATTAATATACTTTTAAAAGCATTATTGGATAGTATACTCTTTAACAGTTCGAAGTTTCGAGTACGTTTTAAAAAAGTAAAATTTATTCATTTTCATATCTAATTTCTAGAGTTTGAATTTATAAATTCAAAATAACCCATCCCTAGGAACAATAAATATTCATAGGTATCTTCCAACTTCATAAAATTGATAAATCTATGTCAAGGTTTTATATAATTCTTTAACAATGAATATTTAATAGTCACTTATCTTTCATGCTTTATGACATTTGAAAAAAAAAAAAAAAAAACAGTATTTCAACTTTTCTGAATTCCTTAAATAAGGTGAAAGATTTATTTACAAATAAACAAAACAAATTACATCAAAGACAATAATAAATCAAAGCTAGGGAAATAAAGACATATATCACAGCTTTAATTAATTGAGTGCTTTATAATGGAGCAAGATTCTTTCCAGGAATAGTAGCATCAAAACCTGCATTTAAGTAAAGTGAATTCTTATGGGATGTATGCTGCCGCAGGAGATATGCTACATTTTATAGGAAATAAAAATTTATATATTATTTTATGAATTTGTCAAATCAGTTGATTAAAATATACATGAATTTTTTATGGGATAGGCCTTTTCCGACTAATTTACTAAAATTCAATTATATTTTAAAAATATAACTATTCAAATTTCTAATCAAACATAAGTGAGTTCGAACAGTTCATTTTATCTGTTCTTATATAAATAGCGGTTAAGTTTACATTATTACGATTCTGTAATATTTCTTCTTTGCACTATTAATCTCGCAATGAGATATTTTATATACAACACTAATGGATGAAGAATGGATACATGATCATAAACCCCCGGTTTTGGTGAAAAATTTGGCAATATTTTGGTGACACATTAATGACTTCAGCGAGGAGAAAATTAATGTTGCAGAATATGCAAGAATTTCGGTCATATCTCTATTGGGGGCCACGATCCAAATCTTTCTAGAGAATTCGATACCCAGTACCGGAAACTATATAAACGGACCTGAGAGATGAAGACAGTAGTCGAGTGAATTTTCTCGTTAAAATGTTAATCTATAGGGAAATCTCTCTGAACACTTTCTAATACTAAGATTTTTAAAGGACAGTTTGCAACATGATTGTATGCTTTTTATTTTTGAAAGTTATGTCTTTGTGTACATTATGGCTATTTTCATCTTTTAAGTAGAAAATAGCATTGTTACCCCTGTTGTGCTTCTTAATGTGCATCCACTTGGTAGATTTTCCTTAATAATATGTTTGTTTCTTCAAACAAAAGATTAAACACTGTAAAAAATTATTAATTTAAATTGTGCGCAATTTTTTCGCTGTCTTTTAAAAAATCGTTTCGAAGGAGAACATATTCAAAGTGCATACACTGTACTTTGGTCAAATAAGTTGCTATTATAAATGATGCAATTAAGAAAAAAAACACCAGTAAAACAAAAAAATAAATTATTAAATTAAATGATGCAGAAACCACTACCCATAATAATTTCTGTTTGTTAACCTTGAGAACTCGGAATCGATAGTAAGTCATTCTAAACATTGCTTCATTTCACTGTTTTTCAAAGAAAAATAGAATCCCAACAAACAAATTCAATCCGGTTTCAAGGTAGGCCAGTCGAATTCAAGCCTTTCCAAAAGTAGCAAAAAATGATAGAAAATATCGAATGAAAAAAAAATCGGAAGATTGAAACCATCCAAGAAAGAAAATGTTTCCAGAAGACATTTGAAAAGACAATGAACAGCAGAAAGTGTAGTTTTTAGGAAGTGTGAAACTTTTATCTTGGACACAAGAGCGTGACATAAAGTTGTAGGGACACATTCCCCGCTTTTTGTATGAACATTTTAAACTTTTGCTTTTCTGGTGACGTGTTTCTGCTCAATGCACATACTATTTCTTTTTCCTCTCCTCCACCCCCCCCCCTTCTTCGCTTTTTTTTTATTTTATTTGTCGACCATCCAATGAAGCTTTCTATCTCGTGCAGGGAAAAGAACAAAATAGCTCGAACAAAACCATTATCTAAACTTTTGGTCTATGTCCCACACTGCTAGAAACGTAGGCATGAATGTTTGACACGTTTTGATAAAGTTCCCTAACTATTGAAAACGATATGCAAATTTTCACTAATTCAGGAAACTTGCAATCAAATGCAAATTTGTCCCTAACCTTATTTAATTCAACAAAATAATGAGAATAAATTCAGTATAAACGATTAACAGATTTCAAAATCTTGTTTCACTGCACTCATTCAGTAATATTAAGTAAAATTATAAGCAATCAAACACTATTGTTCGACAAAATTGTAATCAAAATAATTATGAATATTGTCCTAATAATGCTACAATTTTCTAGAAAAACAAAACATTACGATAATGTTATTTTGCTTAATTTTATGACAGAAAAATGTAATGAACTGAAAACGGTATATTTACAATAATTCTCAAGAAAATATGAAAAGATAAAAAAAGAAAAGAAAGAAAATGTATCAAAGTTTTCAATTCTTTAACTGCTTTATAATAATACTACATGATAATACATTATTTATCACTATAAGAAAAAAAAAGTAAATGTATAAAATGACATTTTTGCAATTTTGAAACTGTTGGCATAATTTACATTCAGATCAAATTGGAAATCTTAAATTAAATTTAATTTTTATCAGGATTAAAGTGAAAAAAATAAGTTTCAGTATACTTAAGTGGGCATTAAAGTTTTGTAGCAAAGCAAATTATATTTTTATTATTCTTATTAACATATACTCAAAAAGTTTATAAATAAATTTAAGTGAGAAGATTTAGAGAGATTTTTTAAATATTTTACAATATCCATATAAGGTAAGATAAATTTTCGAGCCTCTAAATAAAGAGTCATGGGAATTTTAATTTTACTTTTCCGATAAAATTATTTCTACGATAGTTTACTATATCTCTTGAAAGTCAGAAAACCATAAGTTACTCTAGTTATTGGTAGTTCTTATTTGACACAAAAAATTTATTATTCAGTATTCAGTAAAAATTATTCACAAAATTTATTTAAAAAAATGTAATTGCTTTATTTAATTTAAAGAAAATCTCCCTTAACTTTTCTTACAAATATAAAATTAAACTTCAAAAATTAGACGGACTTTAAATATAAAAATTTATTCAGCTAAAAAATCTCAAAATATTCATTTATGCTTACTTATTGAATTCCAGCAACTATCAAAAAAGTTGCATTAGTCAGTTTTATTTTAACCGTTCATCAATCATAATCCTTCTTATGTTTTAAATGATCACAATGCACTTAGCAGATTTAACATCGTTGATATGCTTACCCGGTTTTGACAAATTTCTTAGCTACAATAGTTTGTTCTAATGCGAAAGGGAATAAGAATACTGGGAGTGGAAATCAAATTCTAATATGTTAAACTGAAGATGGTAAACGCATTATATATATATATTATATATATATATATATATATATATATATATATATATATATATATATATATATATATAATAATAATAAAATAATTCAGAAAATTAAATTAATTATATTTCACAAGATCTGAAAAAATTTCGATTATTCGAAGTTTTTATTATTATTATTATTATCGCTTAAAGAAATAAAAATTTCATAATGAAAAAAAAAAAAAAAAAAAAGAAACTACTCTCCAAAAGAACCTCTAAAAATATATATTTCTTTACGGGCCTCTCCGCTAAATGTTTTCAAAACACCAACAAAAGAAATATAGTTTTTGCGGATAAAAGTTTCAGGTGGACAACTTTTCTTTTTGAGTTTCATGTATACATAATGTCTCCTCTTTATTTCATCGTCCGTAGTTGAAAGAAAAAGCAATCGAGGCATATTCCGAATTATCTCTGTACTTCCTTAGTTTTTCAAAAGAGCTTATCCATGGATAAGAGGCCCTCGTTGTTGAACCAACTTACTGCCGAGATTTTTGCCCCACTTCGAAATCGCTGAAATACCTGACAGAGAAGCGACCTCTTTTGCAGTGCCCCGAAAACTCCAAAAATGTAAAGTGGGCTGAAGTAGGGAGGGTGGATTGGCTGTAGATAGTCCATCTACCCTAGCCTCACGTTGCCATGGCAACTGCTGTTCCTATCGACCGCAAGCCCCCCTCCTCTCGTCCCAACTGCGATAGCGCAACAAGTCACGTGACTGCTATGCGGGGGCTCAGTTACAAGTACGGGGACGATTTGCAAGTACAAAATTCCGGTGATCCCCCCAACCCTCCAAAGTAGCTTCCGCTTTTTTATTCACTCTCCCCCCCCCTCCTACTTTTCTCACGATTTTTTTTTCTCTCCGTTTCTTTTTGTACTCCCAAGTATTCGATTTTAAAGAACGTTTGCTATCTCATCCGCTTCTCTTTCACAAAAGAAGGATAAACTACACTTCTTTTATTTTAAGATGTTTACTGAAATACTTCATTCGTAAGTAATTGACTGAATGATAGGCGAAGTATCAAACTTTTCGAAGTTTTTAATGAAAGAGCGTTCAATCTCATGGTTTTGATTCGCGAACATTTTCGTGTTGCGTTTAAGGAATGACTTCAGTGCATTCACTTCCCTTTTCTTCGTCTTTTGGCAACTTTGGCTTGGAGGTGTTAAAAAGCGTTGTATATCTCATCATGTAATATCCGCCGAAAACATAATTTTTTTTTACTAAAATAATTTAGTTATGTTTTTTTTTTAATGCTGACATGAAGTTATAATTTTGCCCTCTCTAACCCTAGTAGCGGGCGTAGTGATAAAGAGAAAAGAGACGTAAAAAATCCTGGGGATCAGTCTCTGGCGAGTTGACGAATCTTTATCAGAATCTTTACTTCATTTTAAAGAGTAATATACGATGTGAAATGAGAAAAATAACATAAATGTAAAGCATTTCCCACCTTTTGCATCTTAAGAATGTTGTGACATTTTGTTTCAGTTTTAATTACGAAAACCCGATTGTATTTGAAATGCTTTAGATGATTAAGAGATGATGATTTAGATGATTACGCCCTACATAAAAAGTTATTCTATATTTTGTTTTCCCATTCTACAAGATTTATACCTATTTTTTAATGAGATACTACAAGGATTTCATACATCAATATATTGCACAAAAATAAAAGAAAACAGAAATCCGCAGTCACCAATAATGAAGAAGAAAGTGTATTGGCGCTATAAAGATCAGACTTTTTTTTTTCAGATCGCGGCTTTAAAATATTGCGCATATGACTTTTCTGCGACGGAAAGGTGTACCTCCGAAAGATTTAAAAAAAAAAAATTATTGATGTATCTTCTGAATGATTTTCGAAAATATTACTATGCGGAAGTTATTTTAACATTACTTTAAAATTCCAAATAATAATAATAACAATATCTTTTGAATCATAGAAAATTTCTGTTTTCTATTAATTCAAACAATTATTGTAATTAAATTCAAACAATTATTGTAATTAAATAATTGTTTGTTTAGATTTAACGAATCTTTAAAATTGTTTTAAGTATATTTTGCAACATTTTCTTTGCTGTAAATAAAAACAAAATCATTTGCAATGTTACTACTAATAGACAATCTCAGTTTTTTTTTTTATCCCACTTTTCGTGATCAAGAATTGAAGGATTGGAGATTCAGCTTAGTCGACTCAAGAAAATGTGCAAATGCGAATTATTTCTTCATAGTAAATAAAATTCTTATAAAGCATGCTTTTAGTAATAATTAAAAAAATGCTGTATATTCTGACAATTGTAGCAATAGTTTATTTTCAAAAGAAAGAAGTAGGTGAGATTTAAAGTTCTCACATTTTTAAACATTTTTATACTGTCGCTTTTTTAACATGACAGTATTATGCTTACTTTTTAAAAAATTATTCAAAGAAATCTTTATTGAATAATCCTCTGATACATCGCGTATATCTCGAAATATACAAAATATTAATGCTGCAGGATTTTTCTTTCTGTCTTTATACTTTTTACAAACGCACATTTCGATTTTGCAAGAATATTCAGAAAAATGGAGGTGAATAATTTCCAGTTTAAAATTAACATATTAACTCTCATCAATGGTTTCTTTGTAAAGAAATAGGCCAAATGTAGAAATATTTGCACTACTTTATTATTACTTCGAAAGATAAAGAGAGATTAGAAGAACAAAAAATGAGAAAATATTGCACTTATTGATGAAAACTCTTAATTTATTCAATGTGTTTCATAATGTTGGTGGCATTCATTTGTTTTGCATTCATTTTTTCTTTCAAAATTAACAATTAGTGTAGATAATCTTTGCAAAAGAATTTAAAATATGAACAAAAAAAAAATGAATCAATACGGTCACTTCTTAGCATGGAAATATATTAAAAATTCCCAAAATAAATGAAAAAAATTTGGGCATTTTTGAATTTTTGATATAAGAATTGTCATTGAAAATGATCGTTAAAAATTTGTAAAAAATCTTTAACTGGTATTTTTATGAAGAGATCGATTTGTTAACATGGTTTACCATTTTGAAATTATTAAATAGTGAGCATGAAGTAGATTTATAATTTTGAACATTGACTAGACGTCGAAGAGAACTGATATCTATATATTCAGTGACATAACAATAGAGAGTAGTAGCATTTAAAGACCTAGGCATCAAATGTACATGCAAAAAATATTTGTTAGAAAACCTACAGTTTTCTGAAACCAATATTCTATCGTAAAGTCACTGCTGTCGCTTTACCAACACAAATAATTATCAATTAGAGTATGCAATGTGAGAAATTTAAAACATTTATCATACATTATCGCTTCACATGTGAGAAGATAACAAAATTTCAATTTTCAAGAAAAATAAATGAGAGCATAAATTATCTATTTTTTATGGAACAGATAATATAGATTTCATCCATTGAGCTGAATTTGCTTTTCTTCATAAGAGCTGGCAAGAAAGATTCTTCTTTATTGAATTAAAAACTTTTTTATTTAGTCAGTATATAGGAAAATGAAATGTCGCCATATTTTCTGCTTAAATAGTTTTGTTAGCATGTTTTAATAATATGTTTGATAAGATGATTTCAGTCAAAGAATCACTTCTCAGATCATAACAAAATTCTGCTCATTATTAGTAAGCCGAATCCGGGTTGCATGAATTTTACAACTTTAGAAATCATGGGAAACATATAAAAATAATGTATGGTATAAAAGACGAATTTTAAATGAATCTTGCTC
The DNA here is from genome assembly GCF_947563725.1 of Argiope bruennichi. NCBI lineage: Eukaryota > Metazoa > Arthropoda > Arachnida > Araneae > Araneidae > Argiope > Argiope bruennichi. The sequence continues at coordinate 7,059,470 of NC_079155.1, forward strand.
CGTGCATTTAAAATACATTAATAAGTTTTACATTAAGATACTAAAGGTAGTTACTAATTTTGATTGCTATTATACTATATTTGCTTGTAACAGATATCCATCATTAATATTACCTCATTATGATAAGATGACGACTGAATGAGCATGGTAATCTTAAAAGCTGCTCTTCTACCGGTTTTGTCATTCATTTTGGAGATTTTTTTTGTTTCATGTTGGAGTCTTTTTTGATTTTTCATGTTCCTGAATGCACATTACAAAATTTACAGGATTTTATGATTGCTATTATTTATCTAAAATATTCCGAGTAGCGATAATTTAACATTAATTTCTCAATACTTTTAGAGTTTAATTAAGTATGCAGCGAGTTTTTTCTCCCTTCTTCTTCCTCATATACATATGCATAGAGAATCGTGAAGGAAATAGAGAATGTGACTTGGATTTTTCTCTATTTAACTGATCTGCTCGACGACTTCAGTTGGCTCTATAACTTTGAAGACAAGACCATCTTCTAAATTTCATCTGCTTATTTTGATGCATTATTGAGTAATCGTATTCGGGGGATGTTTCAAACAAGGCAATTTCTTAAAATATCAAAATAAAATTGAATTAGATCTAAAATATGTTCTTTTTTCTTATTTACGCAGAAGAAAATAAAAATCTACTTAGGATCAATTGAATATATGCTTTAATGAAACTGTCGAACATATACGCAGCAAAATTCGAAATACAAGAGCACTCTCAGTTAAATGGAATCCTGATAGTTCCCAGTTATAGTTAGTCTCATCTCGTGCTCGTTTCCTCTGACTTAATAATTAGACTCTCTGAACACCTAGCACTGGCAGTAAAGTAATAAAGATTCCCAAGTAAAAGACTCACGCCATTTCTGATCCGAGCCCGTAAGAATGACGTTTCGGAAATTGGGATACACCAACCGGGATATTGTTGAGCTACTCTGCACAGCTCAACGGGGCGTGCTGTATTGTTCCTTCGAGCAAAACGAAAACCGTCTTCTGCTGAGAATGTTTTATTAGGAAACAGTTGCACACAAGTTACTGTTATTAACGGTTTACTGCTCCTGTGTATCTGATTCTGACACTCGCAGGGCCACATCTATTGAGGATGAATATTTCATGTGTGCAGCTGACACGAAAGGAATTTTTAAGCTTCAGGTGGCTTTAATCCGTGCAATTATGAAAACATCGTATTAATCATCTTTCTGAAAGAAAACTGCTGGCGAAGTGCTCAGGTGTTAAATATATTTTTGGACCCAGAGAAGTCAATGTCTTTGTTTCATAAATTTAATGCACAATGAAGAACAGAATTGGAATAATTAGCAAGTGAGAAAATGAATATGCATTATTTTATCGTAAATATTTCACTAGAAAAATAATTTATAAGTGGAAACATTTGTAAAAGTGCTGTTGGAAGGAAAATGGATGCTAATCTCTCAAATATTATTTTTCTTCCGAAAATAATATGAAAATGGAACTTGCTAAATAATAATATTTATTTATTTTTGCAAATTAGTTTTTAAAGTAGTGAAACGTTATCTTACTGGAAAAAACAAACACGCATATCATATTTAAGATTTAATTATTTCAAATTTTTATTATTTAATTAAATGTATTCTTAAATTTAGAGAAAATGTTATATTAGTGTTTCCTTTGAGAATACACAGAATTCTTGAGATGTTTGTGGGTTGTGTAATTATTATAGATTTGTAGTGTTTCTGAATGATTTAATTTCAGTTTATAAATTTAAGCGATAATAATTTGATAACAATTATTAAAGGTTAAATTTGTTCCAACGAATTTGTAGCTATTTCACCCTTATTCTTTGTGAATTACTTGGATGGCGTAATTTTGTGACATTTACATTTTAGTAAAAGTAAAACTAAAATAAATTTTTATGACATATAAATACATTATAATGAATTTATAAATAACTTATAAATTTATGAGCAGAATTTTTTTTTCAAAAAATAATGTAATCTTTATGAATAAATAAATATACTGTTTATTCAAAATAACATTTCTTTACTTGCTGAAAATATGAATAAAATATTATTTTTGTTTTTCGAATTTATAAATTTTTGTGCTTTTTTATTGTTTGGGGGAAAACCAAACTGTAACTGTTACAAAAAGGACCTAATCAAAATATTCTTAATATTTATTATTTATTTATTAAAGCAGATAAAAAATTATTTCAACACAAACATTTCTAATTATATTTGAGTGTCTATAGAAACTGATTGTAGTCGAATGACCACCAATGATGAATGAACAACAAAAATTATATTTGCAAAATTTTCTTATTTTTCATAAATTGAAAGGAATTCTCCATTTTTTCCTATTTCGCTTTATGTGAAACATTTACCATCATTGGATTGAAATTTTGTTAAACGAAATTCAGTCTGTTGGAGTTTAGTTTTTGGAGTAAAACAATATATTTTTATTAAATAGTTTTGTTAAAAAATAAAATCAGGCTCTAGTACTGGCTTTGCTCCTTTTTTTTAATCATTTATTTGCCAATAAGGAAGCAAAAAGATAATGTTTTGATTAATATCTTCGCATTGTTTTTAAATTTAATGATGACTTTTTATCAGTATTTTGATGAACAGCAGTTCTTATACCTCAAACATGCTTTGGCAAAAGTTTCAACATTTGTTCCTTGAATATGAACTGTGATAATTCTCACTTCAATAGAATCATGGCATACAAGTCTTGAAAACATTCATTATAATCTGATTTTTCTTAAATAGCCCATGAAAGGAAGATATCTGCAACTCCAACCTATCTAGTACTTCGGAGCAAATCGAAGTTTCGTATAGCTTACAACTGATGGCGCAAACTAACACTTTTTTTGAAAATACTTTTCTCCCTCTGTAAACAGGGCGAACCACAGCTAATTCTGTCGCCATCTATTGGCTGATAACAATTTTCGACTTGGTCTAAAAGCTCTTCCTTAACTCCCTCTGATTAAATACCTTTTTGGCCTATCTGCGAAGCAATTCATTGGGAAAATAAAATTAAATATTATCCTAATATAAATAAAACACATAATATTTATATATTGTGTTTCCATATCTACTTTTAAACAAAATGGTCAAATTTAAAACATTTTGCACACTTATTATTTAGGAGAAGAAAAAGAGAGCTGTCAGCATTCCAAAGCTTAAAAACTTTAAGGAAAATTATTCTTTAAGAAATAACTCGAACAATTTTAAATTACAAAATTTTATCACTTCAATGATATCGATTGCTTTTCTGCACATTAATTTCTTTCAAATGTTATTAAATTTTGAATCATTTAAATACATCAAAATTAACTATTCTACTGATGTTCTTTTTCAGTTTTTTTTATATATTTATTGATTTATATTATTCAACATTTTTAACTTCATTAAAGTAGTAATTTAACAATGATAAAAGCAGGCATAAGTCACTCTCTCGAAAGGCACCAAGAAAAGTGAAACCTTTGAGAGCAATTGATACAGGTGTCAGATGACAGCAGTGGGTCCAGGCTATGACAACTTAACCACTATTTTGCTATTTTTCCTCGGAAAAACTGTTCCAAAAATTTATATCACCTTAAAATAAAAAAAATTTATTTTCTTCTTTCCATTTCACTTATTTTATGTGCAATTTTTCTTTAGTTGTTATTAATTTTTTTAGAAAATTTAGGTTTTGAAATAAGGGAATGTATAGATATTCCTTTGTTTTCAATTATCTCTAACACTATATTTCAAATATCTTTCGATTTAAGACATATGTCTTGAATATATTTGAATTCGATTTAATACATATGTTCTATACATTTAAAAAAGTGTCTGTTAAAAATATTATACATACTATGTTGAGAGTATTTTACAAAGAATTTTAATCACAACCATTCCTGATGTAACAATATAACGCATTCGGAATGAAAATAAGATCTCGTTCAAGAATCGAGACTTTTCGAAATTTGAATAATTTTTATTCTTCAAATAAGATGAAAATATGTAATTTATTTTATTTTCGGCCGTTTCATTTTTTTTTCTCTATTAAATTTACGGTGTCAGAATTTTGTCTGCGTTTAGCAAGATAATTTTATACGTGGGAAAAATAATGCTGATTTTTGCCATATTCTTTAACAAATAAATAAACTTTCTGAAGAGATTTTGTTAAGTCAAACATTGCAGGTTCTGAGATGAAGTTAATTTTAAACGGATTGAAAATAAACTCCATATTAGAAAGTTTAGTCTGCACTCTTCAGATAAAATATGTTCTTCTTGAACACGAATTGTTTAAGTTATTTACTTTGTATACCGATGGAACTCGAAATCTCATAGCACAAAAACTTCAAAACTGCGTATATATACAGTGGCTCCCAAAATTGAGTATACACTATACTCTTTCTTCTTCAATTTTATTCTTTTTGATCTTAACATTCCTATTTATGACTAATATTTATAGGAACGACAAAATATACATTAACATAAATATTAGGCTAAAAAACAAAACGGAGAAATCAATAATATTTTTGTTACAGTAATTTTTATGTCAAAATTACAAATTCCAAAGTCACAAAATTGAGTATACATCTAGCAAAATCTGTCAACAAAAAGAGAAAAAGATAAATTAATATTTTGTTGCATATCCTTTAGCATTTAGAACAGCTTGTAAACGATGTGGCATTGAGTTGACAAGAATTTGAGTTGTTTCGCCGGATATTTTCGACCATTCTTCTTGTAATACTCTTTTTATGTGTTCTTTACCCCTAATATTGTGTTTTTGAACTGATTTTCCTAATTGTGCCCACAAATTTTCGATCACATTGAGATCTGGATATTGAGGAGGGGTGTGCAAAAGCAATTTACAATTATACAACAATCATCACTTAACTATTTTAGCTATATGCTTCGGGTCATTATCTTGTTGAAACAGAAAACTTGACCCTAAACCCGAATTCTGGGCACTTTGTTTTAAATTGTTCTTCAATATATCCAAATATTTGATTTTGTCTATGATTTCATCAATGAAAACTAAATTTCCCACTCCTTTTGCAGACACACAGCACCATACAAAAAGTAAACCACCTCCATACTTGACAGAAGCATTGGTGTTTTGGGGAAGAAGTTCAAAATTGGGCTTTTTCCAAACATAACATCGACCATCACTACCAAAAACATTGAACTTACTATCGTCACTGAATATTACTTGATTCCAGAAGTCCAGAGGTTTTGAAATATGACTTTTATCAAATGAAATTCTTTTCTCTCCATTTACTTTGGAAATGAATGGTTTTGTTCTGGCTACGCAACCATTATAATTTGCTTTCCGGATTACTCTTTGAATTGTTTCTGCAGAAACACACTTTACAAATGTTCTGGAAGTAAATGTAGCAATTTTTGTAGCATTCACCTTAAGATGGTTTGCTACCTGTCGAATAACTCTTCTCTTGGTCGTGACACTGAGGATTTCTTTTCTTCCTCTTCCAGGTTTATTAACAATTCGGCTATACATTTTATACTTCTGGATAATTTTTTGAACGCATCCGTGACTGCGTTGAATTTTCCTTTCAATTTCTCGTAGAGATTTACCATCTTCAGATAATCGAATAACAAGTTTCCGAATTTCAACATTTGTTTCATTTCTGGAGCTCATTATGATAACCAAAACGTTTGTTTTCACTTGGAAATCAATGATTGCCAATTAAAGTAACAAAACTATTTTACTTATTAATTTTAAAATAAATAATAGTAGTCAAGTCGCATATTTCATAAGGTGTATACTCAATTTTGTGACTTTGGAATTTGTAAGTTTGTCATAAAAATTACTGTAATAAAAATATTATTGATTCCTCCGTTTTGTTTTTTAGCCTAATACTTTTGTTAATGAATATTTTTTCGTTCTTATAAATATTATCCATAAATAGGAATATTAAGATCAAAAAGAATAAAATTAAAAAAGAAAGAGTATAATGTATACTCAATTTTGGGAGCCACTGTAGGTAATAAATATATAATTTACAAGTTAGTAACATTCCAGTTTATAGATATATGTTTCATAAATAATATACAGATTTTCAAACACAAAAACTTCAAAATTGCATATTTATAGGTAATAAGTAAATAATTTACAAAATAGTAACATTCAAGTTTATAGATTTATGTTTCTGAAATATTATGCATATTCTACTACAAAAAAACTTCAAAACTGCGTATTTATAGATAATAAGTAAATAATTTACAAAATAGCATTCAGGTTTACAGATTTATGTTTAAGAAGTATTATAGAAATCTGACATAATATCAAAGAATTCCGATTTTTTAAAAAGAATTTATTCTTTATTTTCATTTATTAGAGCCAGTTCTTTGTTTTCGCTTGTTTGCAATACTCACGTCACTTCTGATATAAAAAAAGAATAAGATTGAATTGCAAAAGAAAAGATATTATGAATTTAGTACATAGCATTATTTGAATCAAGTAAGTCAAGATACTTATTTCAACCTTTCTAGTAGCACACTTTTTACATCAACATGAAGAGTTACGCATATTTCCTAAATACGTAATTATGAATCAAAAATTTTTAAGGGGTTAGTAATTTAAATTTTGTTTACTTAGGAAAGTTATAAATATAATTGTTTTAGGTAATTTTTATTTAAAACCAGCCGCTTTTGGTGGCTAGCTGGTTGACCAAGGATATTGATTATATTTGATTTAATCTTTTGAACATAACTTCATATCCAATGTTCCGTCAAATTTTCAGACATTAGAGCCGTGCTTATTAATTGTCTTACCTATGTTGTACATGAATATTTCAAATGTAGACTAGTTCTGTGAGGTGTTAAAAACTTAAATGGGTCCTTCTTTTTAAAAACTTAGACATATGCCATATTAAAGGCTGATACAAGGCAGAATGTCAACAGTAACTACCTAATCTGTTAGTTTCTAATTTACAACAAAAAGCCTTTTTGTTGTTAAAATATCCCAATTTATAAATTATTGTTATTTTACTTAGTATTTTTTGTATACTAAATATATATATTTATATTCATTGCAGCATACATAATCGTATTGTATCAATTATTATTTAAATAACAAAGAAAGATAAGAAAATAGAAAACGATAAAAAGAAATATTTAAAATGAATTACACTTAATATTATAGAAAGGATCATTTTAAAATGGTAAAAACCTAATTAATAATATCACTACAAAACATTGTTATAAGTAAACAACGAAGTACTATAAATTATAAGCGCCAACGCGGTACTATTAAAAATACAAAATTTGGAAATTTTATCATTTATTTTATTGAAAAAAGATTGGGCATTTCATCACTTACAATATTTCAATAAATAATGAATAGATAACAGCTAAAATAACGAGGCAATAAGTTTTAAAAGGATTTTATTCATAATGATTTTTCTTACTTTTATTCTTAGTCAAAATTTTGCAACTTTTATCACACCTTTCATCATAAATTCATCAAAAAATAGGACAAATAAGTAATTTTTATGTGAAAATATTTGAACACTTCATTTTATAATACAACCATGTCACAGTTTTTATATTTATATGAACCTTATACATGTTTCTTACTGTAAAGCAAGAAATTGTGTTTTGAAATCAAATCAAAAATTTTCTTACCGAATTAGTTTTGAAGAGGAAAAAAGACTTCCGTAGTAAATTTTTAACTCTACCTTTTTTTATTTTTCCTTTTCTCGCCAAAAAATCAACAAAGGGGATAATAACATTTTTATTACAATACGGTAGTACTACAGCATGCCATTGCTGGAAATGAAAAACTTTCAATTCGAGATGCACAGAAAATAGTTTTTCTTCCTCTTCCATTAAAAAAAAATCACGAACAGAAAAAAGATAACATGAATTTCTAACTGAAAGTGTGCCTTCGAGACATGCCTCTAAATCTAATTCTACAACAAATTCCGAAAATATAAATTTTTCTTTCGAAAGGTATGGAAGCTTTAAAAGCTAAGTGAAATATAAATTCAGTGTGTGTTTTTGGATGCCATGAAAAAAGGGCTTATCTCCAAAAATTTACGAAGAAGTTCAGATTTAAAAATAAATTTAAAAAAAACTACAGTCCAGTAAAAGTGTATCTCACATTTATTCTTTGTTTTTTTCGTAAATGAAATTTTAAAACATTTGCATAAAACAAGCGAATAGTTGCCATTATCTGTTAATATATAGCTTGAAATTGCATTTGAATTTATGTAAATTATTAAAGTCATAAAAATGCGTGAGATTTCTGGAAATCTAATATATTCAGTATTTTTTAATACTAGTTCCATGGATTAGAAAAGTCAACCATCTAACTCTCCGACCCACCCTAAGGCACACGGATTTAAACCATAAAAACTGAATGACCGGACCGCCGCAACAGCAATTGGCGGGAACTGTGGTTGAGTCCTAAGGGCCGTCACCGGCCACGGTACAACCCCTCCCCGAAGGAAGTACGTCCCGTCATCGATGGGAGGAGCCAGATCCCCCCCCCCTATTAGTGTACCCTCCAGGGTGGCAAGATCCAACCACCATGCCGGAAGCATCTCATCCTCATTTCGAGGTGCCCCCCCCCCGAGGGTCCCATGGATTAGATAAATCAGATTTTATTGAAAAATGAATTACTTAAGCGTAATTACAAAAATTTAGGTGAAAATATTTTTTTAATGAGTATTCATTCTTCAATTAGAAAAAATATATACGCAGATCACTTTTGATAATCAAAGTATTACGGTGAAATGTATAATAATTTACTTATTATAAAGTTCCTTTTTTGTCTTTTTGTTCACAAGATTAAGTTATTGTATACCCCATGCTATGAACCAATCATTATGTTTTGATAAGTTATTTATGTCCGAGATGATTAAAAAAATTCCATAGTCATAGAAAAATTATTTGATTTTGTTCTTAACATTTAAATCAGTTAAACTGATATATTCCTCTTCACACATATCAAATCACTACCTTGAAATTCAGTATCAATTCTTGCTGCTGAACATACGCGGTGAAAAAGCGCATTCGTTTTCGCTATACAGCTTGTAATTGGAAGCTGACATTGTCGAAAAGTGGGTACCAGAAATATTACTGATAAATGTTAGCTTAAAATTTTTCCAAGCCTCAAAGTTGGAAATAAATATTTATAAATCGATTGAAAAACAAATAAATATTTAAAGAATATTAATTTGTGTTTGTATTTTTTTAATTAAGAAATCTAAGCAAAGAAATTAATTTTATTTTTATTTGCAAAATTTTTCGTACAAATGTTATACGTTATTTTTTTTTTCGGAAAGTAACTTCTACCATATGTATATGCGTTTAGCTTTACACATTCGAGATTTCTTTTCATGCAAAGGCAGTTTCGTAAATTTTTAAAAACAATCTAAGAAATGCAGAAAATATGGTAGAGAAATATCAAATTTTTTATTAAATATTAGCTGCTGCTTAGTCACAGTCTCTTTATCAAAATAACCAATATCTTATCCAAAAATCTTATATTCTGTTTATTACCTAATAATTAAATTATTAAAACTTATGTTTTAAAAACTATAAAATTTTATTTATAAGAGCACATTGGCTCACAATCCACTGCATCAAGTTATAGCAGATTTGCGTACACTACGCTGATTGTAAATTCTTTAAATAGTTATTTGCAATCAATATTAAAAAAGATTATACTAAAAAAAATGCATCTTTTCTAAACAGGATCATGAATATATGTTATATTGTACTATTACTAACACCTACTTTTTATGGTTCGGTTTTAAACCTTTTAGTTCCTGCATTTGTTTACAGTTATCAATTTTTCATTTCCCTAGGTAAATGACATCAATTAATAATTGTGTTCGAAAGCTAATTAGATTAGGAAATAATGGCAAAATAATTACATTTTATTTATGCCATCAAGTTTAAATATTTGCGGTTATAGAATATGTTTATTTTTTAATGTTTATTCCGAAAATGTTAAATATACGACAACAGCTTTTATTTGTTCACCCAGTTGAATTTTATCAGTTTATTTTAGAATACAAATTAGTTATTTTCTCCATTTTTTTTTTTTTTTTTTTTTTTGCTGTATTTATTGTTTTGCTAAAATAAGTGACCGAGACATTAAAACATTAAATTTCTTGTTTCACTAATTCTTGTTTTCCTTTTACACTAAGATAGACAATAAAGAAAGAAAAAAAAACACCAGTAAATAAAATGCAGAAAGAAACTGATCTCAAAGAAAGGCGCACAAAAGAAAAACAAATAATAATAAAAGGAAATGTTATGCTTTTTTCCATGGCACGATATGATTCAATCTTTTCACATATAAACACACAATATCCAATTTCGTATCGAAGCTTATTTCTAAAAATCAAGAATAGCAAACTGAACCAACTGTCATTAAAGGAATTGAAGAATTGCCCATCATGGGCAAGCCGTAGTGTCATAAATTCGTCAACCGTCTCCCTACCAATCCCCCAGGTGTCTACCCATCCAGTAATCTTCTTAGTCTCAACCCGCTCCCTCTTTTCCTTTTACACAGCGATCCAATCAGATTAAGGCGGTAGTTCGAGAAACAAAAACGAAGATCGTCGCTGAAGTCTTCTCCCCTGACACAGAACTTAAGTTGCAACTCAACTTGTTCGCCGCAAGCGGAGTTCTGGCCACACGGAAATAGCAGTTGCTATCTAATGTCTTTAGGTTAAGGTTCGTCAGGATTATCATTTTACACTAGTCGAAAATGAAATTGGATGCGTGAATTTGAATTTCACTCACTAGGTTTAATTGTGTTTATTTTCATGCCAGTCGATAAAGATTATGACTGTTGTTAAATGAAGCAGCTGAAGTTAATGGAATGTTTTCTATGAAATTTATAATGAAATGGTTTTAATTTTCTTTTCAAATTAATTAAAATTTGCTGTTACAAAGAAGCTTTATTTTTCAGCTCGAGTCATTTGTATCCCCCCCCTCCAAGAATAGTTTTTTTTTATTGTGTATTTAAATTAACTTCTATTTTTATTTTACATTAGTTGTCAAGGATTAGCAATGTATTGGGCAACTTTAAATAAAAAGGGGGATATCTGCAAAATTGACAGCAGAGCATTTTAAATATCTTAATTTATTATTTATTATTTTGAAATTCACTATTAATTTCTCTTTACTGTTATATATTTTAGGTTTTTTTTTCTCCTTATAATTATATGCTATTATTTGATTTCGACAGTGAAATAACTTTTTTTTAGGCTTCGCCTTAATTTTAAAAATTTCATTTTTTTTTTTTTTTTTTCATGGCTTAGTTATAATGTTTCATGTTTGCAAAAATGGAATTACTTGATTTTTCTCATTTCTTGATGTGCTTAACTTAATTTTGCTAATAGTTTTAAAATTTTGTACAATTGCGTGTATTGAATAAAAATATACAATTTTAATATTTAGGTAATATAATTTTCAGTTAATCGATTAATTAAATAAATCTTGATTCCATACGTGAAGTGATACACGAAAGTAAATTTCAGAAAAGTTAAATTTTCTTTTTCCAGAATATTTATAAATAGCTAATATAATAGCTAGTCCAAAAAGTAGGAACTGCTTTTTTTAAATATCAAATTTTGTATTAATACTCGATTTTTGAAATATTAATGAATTATTAAATTCATGATGCGTACAGTTAGAAAACTTCGATTTTAAGTTTTAAACTTTATTTTTAATAAAAACAATTTTGAATCTTAATTATTGGATGAAACGAACTGCCAATACCCTTTCTTCAATTGATTGTGAACAGATTATAAGCGAGAAATTCCTGATTAGATGGCTTGTTAAGTTTAAGCATCAAACTAAGCAGTTCTGATGAATATAATTGTGATTTAATGCATTTACTTTCAGGCTTGAAACTGCACGAAAACTGTTTCATGCAGTTTCCATTGCTTTGTGCTTAGTTTAATTATATTGACGTCCCGTTTTAAAGCAACACTAGGGTTATTTGGGGCCGGACTTAATGATTTTGAACCGCGGTCAGATTACAAGGACGACACCTGAGCTTACACCCACCCCCTCTCCAAACTTCCACAACTCACCAAAGGAAGGTCGTTTGGGCCCGACAGATTTAACATGCTCCAGACCCGCTTACATGGCAATCGGGTCTCGATCCTGAAACCATCCGGTTCCGAAACCGAGAGGTTACCACTAGACCACCACTGTGCTTCCATTGCTTTGAATCCTGGTGGTAAAAGAAAATGCAATAATAAAATTATTTTATCTATTTTCTTTTAAGTTCAGAATCATTTCTTTTTCTATACTACAAACACTATACAGGACTTACATGGTTTTAAACTGCAATCAGATAACGATCATACATATCTAGGTACTTGAAGAAGCAACCATACTCCACAGCACGCTATCGCCATTGACATTTAACAATAACAGATTCAAATTGTAGCTTACGGAAAAATAGATTCGGAAAGTTATTCCAAATATAGAAGACGATTTCCGCTTCTTTCAACAGCATTTTTTGCAAGGTACTTTTTCATTTCCGTTCTCTAGTAGAAGTAACGGATTATTTGTTTCCTCTTTAGTAACCAGCTAACTATTTTACCTTGCCTTTCTGAATGCTAGAAGCGGCTTCATATCGAAATTTTATTTCATTTTCTCTAAACAGAAAGTTATATAATAATATGTCATTTATCTAATAACAATAATTTGTATGTTCATGTTTTGTTTTAAATAGTATGATTTTGAATAAATCATAAGAAATTACTTTTTTCTATCCTATCGATATTTGTAAAATTAAATGATTTTTTTCTAATTTTATATCCATTTTTATATTCACTGCAATGAAACTCTTGCATTGTGATTATTTTGGAATGAGTGAGTTATTTAAAATTAAATATCATTATTTAAATTTTAATATGTTTCTCGAAGACGGTTGAAACTATGAATTAAATTTCATTTCAAAATTTGAATTTTACAGTATGATATTTAGCAATGCTTATTGTTATTTCTAATAATGAAAATTTAAGGAATTGGAAATAAAATAATATGCTTTCTGTTTAGAACATCTTACACGTGGAATTATACTTACTCATTCCACTGTACGAGAAATGGCTCTTTCGCCAGTTGCCAAAACGCAGTTAACAAAATTGAGTAGCACCAACTGTGATTCACATCTGTAGTGGCGAAATCTTCTTTATGCATTCGGAATTTATGTGGCAGTTGGATGACAATTAAAATCTTTATGTAGGGATTAAATTCTAAATTATTAATGGTAATATTGTTGTATAGACCTTAACCAAAGGTAAAAGAAAAATCCCGCTATAGTAGCTGCACTGGTCTTAATCTTTTGACCTACAACCTTTGTAATTAGATGACATGTTATTTATTACATTTATTATTGTTTTAATTCCTATGGTAATATGAAAGCATTTGTGACGTTGAAGTGATTTTTGCATTTTAAATTACACAATACTTTGCTTTAACCTCAGATTTCAAATTAAAAAATTATGTGAATCGAGACGGTAATCAAACTTGTCATTCTATGCGAAGGGGCTAAACAACAAGTCTCCAAATAAGCCATATCTTAGATAGATTCTAGTTCGACACAAATGTATCAAAACTGAAACTCTATAACCACATCACTGCAGCCCTAAATAGGTTGGAATAAACAAACAAGGAAATTCGAAAGTTCTTCATTTCTAGTGAATCTGAACACTTACGATTTCACAGTCTGAATATCATACGAATCAAATGGAAATGAATTATATAGACTTCATGCTACAAGGATTCATTTTAATGAATAAAATTATATTCCTGATAAATGAATCATTATTGAGAAATCAGCAATACATATGCATATTTCCAGAATTACAGCTCTTTCTTAGTTCTAGAATAGACCATGGTTATCCAAAATAATATATTCTGAGTCATCATAAATTCCAAAACATAAAGCCACTCATCGACCACTGTTTTTATTATTAGCAGATATAATAAATATGAGCTATTACGATTGGCGGCGATGACAGCAACCTGGAATTTATGGCATTGCTATTCACTCAGAGAATTGTAACAGATACCTTTATCAACGATTCAAGCACATTTCGCACGGAATAAATGACTTATTGCAATGCGTTAAGACCATTAAAGATTTCTCGCACTGCCTGAAGATGACATGGCACGTAAGATTAATCTGTGAATAACTCAACTGACAGGAGGTCCTCGGTGCCCGCCTAACCTAAGGACCGTGAATGATTTATATCAGAAGCCTCACTGCTTTAAATAGCCGTTGCACGGGGTTTCCATTTAGAGCTGGCAGACACTGTAAAATGTTTGAGGAGAGAAAAGTTATAGTTAATGATTTAAGGAATAAAAGGTCATTTGGATGAAATTTTGGTTTAAATAAAATATAATGCCGCTCGAAGAAAGTTCTAAAGAACTTTTACCATCATTTAGAACTATTAATAATAGAGACTGTGCATTAAGCATTCGAAAAAAAAGTCGTTAGCACTATGTATCAAGGCATTAACATGTACACATACAAGAAAAAAGCGTCTCGGATCGAAGATAAATTGCAGTTCCGAAGAATTATTCAAATATCATGGTAGAAAAAGGTATTGTTGTTAGCTGTATAGTTCTGACGCTGCAAATTTAATGAAAGCAGGAATCGTCCGCCTCGTTTATTAGCGTAATCTATGGTTAATGAAACTTGATTAACAAAGCAATACTTTTTATGGAATGTTTATGTATATTATCGCAAATGATTTCGAAGCAATAAAAATGTAAAAATAATCAGACCAAGATTCTTATTCGAGCGAGCAAAAATAATAACATTAATTACTGGATTCGGAATTATGTTGAAATAAAGCTAGATATACAGAATCAAATCAAAACATTAGAATATTATGTAATAGGATAGAACAAATCGATAGAATTAAAGTATTTTTTACAGATCTCATATTTCGTTATTGAAGAATAAAATTGTGGATTTGAAGTATTGGATGAACAATTGAACATTTTGGATATCAAAACCAGGCGCGAAGAATATTATTACCAAGCATCGCTCTATTGTATTCTTAAAATGAATTCGGAATTCTTGTAGGTATTTTTATTTTTATTTTTACAGAAAGATGTTCGTAAATCATCCCATAGCCATCTTTGTCATAAAGCACACAAACAAAATAATGGATTATTTTTTTACTTTATAGCCATATATCGTGTCATACTTAGAAAAGATATAACTATAAAATTTGCGCTCGTATTGCCTTTTCCTGATTGGAGGCAATTGAACATTTCAAATCCGACAAATACCGACGTATTTTTTATATTAAATTTTACGCATTGTGAAAATGCTGAAATACAGTTTTTTGAAAATCTGTACCTGTAGACGGTTTTACAAGTTATAATTAAAATTAATTTATACCTTTTTTACTTTCACGTTTTCGAAGTATAGAGAAAGTAATATAATCGTCAAAATATTGGAATTCTAAATTCTAACATATTTTTACATTTTAGACTATTTTGAGTTTGCAAAATACATTTTTAGAAAATGTCTGTCTTACAAAGATAACTGAAATAAAAGCTTTAAGATAAGCAGATGGAATTTGGTGCTTGGTCTCTACGTCATATGGGTAGATTTCTATCAAATTGTGAACAAAATTTATTCTGAAAAAATCTGTCTGTACCGAATATAAGTTATAGTACGCAATATAAGCATGATAATTACAAAAAGAAGATAGCTAGATGGATAAAATCCGGTTATATTGCAGATTGAACATCTATAATGTAGAAACCTATTATATTTTAAGCTAAATCTCTCAAACGGATGGATATTTATCGGTCTATACTTTCAGAAGTATGTAAATGCGATAACTTGTAAACGCAATGATTTAAATATATGAAATTGGATATGCAGTTTTGTGATTGCAACTGTAGTTCTTTGTCAAATTCATTCGGTCGGGAAAAACGAGTCTAAAACACAAATTCATCTTTATTGGAGAGTAAGCGAGAAGGTTTGAGGGAGACCACTCTGGCTGGCTATAAAAATTTTCATTTGTATTCCATTTTATAAAATGATCTGTGTATAATTCTCTGTTTCGAAGAGCAACCTCTGATAAAAGAAAATGAATATCCAATAAACCAAATACGTTTCTAACGAGGTAAGAAGAAGCTAAACCGAAATTCATAAACAACTAATAATAGAAAGCAGAAGAAAGAAAAAATATCAAAAGAACAAAGGCGAGCTTTGGATGGGAGTGAACAAAAAAAGATTGAATGCGTGCATTTTAAAGCGGATTTAAGGGATTTGCCTCTCTGATGGCTTTCAATGCAAAGGGAGAAAATGTTATCTTTAGCCTTCAGATCAGTCGATCACCTGAGTGCGCTTTGGATTTTCATAGACTTCCGGATGACTCGTTCCGCACTGAGTTTCTTTTCCTTGATGATTTATTTTCCATTTTATTTCCCCATTTTAATTTTTCATAGGATTCTCGGAGTGATAAAGTAAGGACAAAGCTTTGAGCTCCCTAAGTGGAGAAATTAATTAATCAGAAAAAAAAAAGAACGAAAATGCAAGTTTAAAAAAATAATTTCAGAGAGTGTTTAGTAGCCTTAACGAACTATACATTACTGTGCATCAAAAATTTGAATTTAAGTTTTATTATGATTATTCAACAATCTCGTATCATGCTATTATTTAACCTGTTCCTCTAACACTAGTTTTACCATGAGTTGACATATATCTGTTTCTACCAAAGGGTCCAAAATGCTACCTTTCAGTATTTAATTAGAAAAAAATATAAAATGACCTATCTATTATGAAGTTAAAATAGTAAAAGCTTTTATATTTTCAATATATATTTATTGAGGAGTGGTGAGATCAAAAGGCAGTTTCTCGTTGTATATTTACTAAAAAACAGTTTATTTTCTAATCTAGGTCTTCAAGACCCTCTATTCTTCTACCATCATATTCAACTCACTCACACGTCTTCTTGCTAGCAAGCTATACTAGCTGACTGACTTTCGGCTTCGTCTTCTTGCTTCTTGTATTTACACACATTTTACTAACGCATACTTAGTTTATATTTATACCTATATCTAAGTGCGTCCCTATCAAGCCGTTATATATTTAAATATAAATATATGTATTCCTAACAATATTTATTCGAATGGTCAAAATGACCCCTTCTGTAAAAGTAGGTATACTATATATATTCCTCCAAAACTAAAAAAAGAAAAAGATACTGTCTGCAATTATATGTCATATAAATGTAAGTAAAAATTGATTAAAATATTTTCATAAAATACGGCAGCAATTTTCTTGAAGAAAATTAACGAAAAGCTTTCTGGTAAACATAGCGTTAAAGTATGTCTAGCCAGTATTATCCATATTAAGAATTAAAAAAATAGCTTGTTTAAAGTTTTCAAAGATGATCTTCCAGACACAGCTCATACTTTTCCAAAACATGGACTTTGATTGTTATAATGCACCCATTTCATTCATTGGACAATCACGGAAATAACAAAAATTTTTAAACCCATAATAATTTTACAACCATTTAAGGCACTATACACAACAAATATTATACAGCAATAAAGAAAATAACTCACAGGAAAAGTCTGATTTTCCGCAGCAATCTAGGATACCTTTTTAATGATGTGAGATAATAAAATTTAATGTCAAAACATGGTATTATCTAGTGCGATAGCTTGGACTTCTGGGATACCATTGTATCCATTGCCATCTAACCTAAATTTAAAAGTAACATTTTATTATTAATTTCTGAAGTATCTTCTTCTGTACTGCAGGATCAGCATTCATTAGTTGCTTATCAAATTCTGATATCAGGCATCGGAACAAGATAAAAGTCTGCATGGCCACCAATAAAACATGAAAACATGAGTTCCCATCCAGACACAGGAAGACAGGGCTGTAAACGCGGGCGTTAAAGGACACCGTGTTATGAATTACAGCGGGAACATGCGATACACATTAAAACCTGAGCCAACAAGAGAAAATTCTGTCAAAAGATGACGGTGTTAAAGGAGAATTACACTCCGCTTAATGCTTCATAACGAAAATTTATTGCCCTAGAAGGTACTATAATTTTCTCTTATGGCCTTTCGTCCTAACTTTTAACCTTAAACGTTGTTGTATGTGTACACAGGCATTCCCAAATTACCAAAGCATCATAAAAATTTTGGAGACTGCTTCGGCAGAATTGTGACGCCAAGCCCAATAAAGTAAGTGATGAATGATAATGCTACTGCGTTGCTTCGGTGAAATTTTTTATTGATTGGTGATACTAGGTTCATAATAAAAGAAATATAGTGAACAGCGCTAGGTGATTTTTTTGGCTTTATACGACGCTGCCTGGATATGTTAGTGAGAATGTTGTGATATTTTATATAGATGTTCAAATGTCTCTTTTCTTTCTTTTCGCCGTGGTGAATTATGGGATGTAGCTTTGTGGTTACCTTCGCCTCCCAAAGTGGTCTTTTATAGTAATTTCATGGTGAGATCGCCTTTGATAGAGGCAGTTGAAATTCTTTAAGCAGGAAATGTGGTGGTAATAAAAAGTATGCTTTCAGTTTAATACGCAGTTGATGAAAAACATACCTCATATATCTATGATGTTAAAATAGTTTGATATTATTTTGTTAATGCCGATTTTGTTAATTCAAGTTCTAGTGATCTGAACGAGTAGCAATGCCCTCACAAGGTTCAAATGCTTTACAAATATTATAAAAAAAATCTTTAATAATTTTGCTATTTATTTCACTCTTCAAAATTTTGAATCACATTTTGTACTTTAAAATTTTTAATTCGTCCAGTTGTCACATGACATCTCTTCTTAACGATTGCTTTTTAACTTAAGATTGCAGTAACTAGAGCAAAAATTTAGATCATTGCAAATACTATTTTATGATCCATTTAATTCTATTATTTATTTTTAAAAAGTAATTGGTAACATGTTTATATTAATTAGATGGATTTTTGTATTTCTATTGATGTGACTGTTATCGGTTTAGCTTAGAGTAGAAAATAAAATGAGATTTAAAATACATTTTAGGCTCTTTTATTTTACATACGATATAATTGTGTTGCTTCTCAAGAAATAAGAATATTTAGGTGGCAACAATCTGATTGAATAATATTTTATTTCTGTTTGAAACATTTTCAGTTTTTATTGCATCGTTGTATAGAGAATCGCACCTCCTTCAAAGTTATATTTTCAAAAATCTATCAACAGTAACTTTTTTTCGCTCAGCATTTCCTAATTATAGATTTTTCGTCTCTTTGTAACTTGGTAGTAGTTATAAAGTCGTCGTCTCTATAATAATCGGCTCTAAGTACAAGCATTTTCCCTCCTTATAATTATTGTCAACCTATTATCAAACCTAAAATTTCAAATATTAGATTATGAAAGTGTCATTAAACATTAAAGAAATTTTAGATATCAGAGCTCTTAAAACAGTATGATTGTAAATAAGAATTGAAAAATCTGAACAAATTCAAAAATATTTTAGTGAAAATATAAATAAAGCCAAAAATATTTTCAAAAAATGTGTCTATTTATATGAGTGTATGCTGCTTCTTGTATCGCAAATATTATTCACTTGCATATTGTCTCAATTAATCATAATGCAACTAAAAGTTACAATTGTTTCTGAACTTAGTTTAAACTGAGAAATTCATTTCCAATCTTAACAAACGGTCTGATAAAGCGATTTCCATCATAACTTGCAATCTCATCCTATATCATGAGAGCGTAATGCCAAATTTTGAAGATCTTTATCATTAATGTTCAGAATATCGAACAGAATTATGGTAAGAGATCCTGCCTTATTATCACAAGACTTTTAATAAACTCTGCCTGCCATACTTTACCTATATTTCCAAAAAAAAAAATTAATTTATAACACTTGGATGCGTATTTAGTAATATCTATTTTGAAAACTTAGCAAAACACAAGATTATTTTGAATGATAGTAAATCCCCCCTCCTTTCCGCTTAAGGAACCACATTAAATTTAATTTTTACACCATCTTATTTTTAAATGTCAGTACCCTCTTCAACGTTTCAATGTTTTCCTTGAAAAAAAAAAAGATCATTACTGCTTTAAATACATATTCCACAAATTGAATAAAATAAAAATTATTCTTTAAAAAATATTAGGACATTCGTTTGCATAAATCTGTCAAGCTCATGTTGGCTGAAGCTTAAGCTGAATGAGTATTCCACAGAATTTATTGAATGAAATGCCTATAGAAATTACTATTCACTAGATTCTTGAATCCACATGTTGGCCACGACATTGAATTAAATGTTGGTTGGTCATAAAATTCCTCAAAAACTAAGATCCATCCAAAGTAAAGAAGCAAGATGGAGTATCATCAAGCTTATGTCCAACGCAATTGATGCAACTATGTTGCAGGTAATAGTAAAGAAGAGAGAGAGTTAATATTCCCATTCGTATCCCAAATGATATGTTGTTCGACTTTCAAGTCTGCAATTCACATGACGCTTTATTTTGAAATAACAATTAATCGAATCAAAAAATTTCTGGAATAATCAAAAAATATCTACTTTTCAACCAAAGCCAATTATATACTTTAAGAAGGAAAACTAATATTGTTGACATAATATGCACCAAAGAGTGAAATTAAAAATGTCGTTAATTGAAATTTTTTTAGTTGTAATTAATTAAGTATTATTAAATAAGGATGAAGGTCCTTTTTAGCTGCTGTAAATAAGGCTTTGGAAACTGAACAAGTAATATAAAAGCATATATGATTCATTTTGCTCTGATTTATAAATAGCTGATAAACGCGAGTGAAACCACAAATATAACGGTATAATAAGTATTAATATAATATTTCAAACTTCCGATAGATATTTTTTTTTTGCAACGATATATCTTTTGTATATCGCCAATAATATATCAATAAAATAATATGTTACCATGTTCATTTAATATAATGCTATCAGAGTAATCATATCATGGTAATTTATATAATAAAACAATAAATTTAAGCATTATTAGAGGCGATAATCACAATTTTTTTAAATTTGAATTTTTTCAAATATTTATTGAATTATATTACTATAAGCGAACTGATTATAAAAATAGTAATTTAAGCGTATATGAAACTAACAGTAAAGTTTCTAAAAACCGAGCATTTTTCAACATTTGAATTTGGTTGTACATTTACTAAATTATCTTAATTTAAACAAACTCACTCAAAAATAGCTATTTAAACATATATAAAACTAACAATGAACTTTCTAAAAACATAACAATATTTCAAAATATTTTTTTTAGTTTTTTATGAATAATAATTAATAAATAAAAGTAATTAAAGTTGCTACAAATATGGTAATTAATAAGACAAAACCGAACAAAACATACGTTAACTTTACTTTCTGTTTCATTATTTTTCATACAGAGTAGTGTTTAATTAAATATTTTTTCATCCAGTATTTAAAAGAATAAGTTAAAAAAAACGAAATGCGATTTTTTTCACCAACAATCTAGTAGTGATTGTTGCTGAAAATATTAAATCTAAAGATCTACATTTTCCTATTTAAACACCGATAATTGTGTGTGATTATATAATTTTGTAAATTAAAAAGACGAGAGTCTTCATTTAATTGAATTCTTACGGTCAATTTCTAGAAAGAAACTGAAAAGAACTCAATGTTTACCCCCGGACTTTTTTTGTGTGTGCCGGTCGGTCAAGGGGAAAACGAACTTCGTGTGCGGACGAGCATAGAAATGGCGTATGGTGTCTGTAGACACTCAATTTAGCCATTTAAGCTCCTGAAACAACATTACAGTGTTTATTTTTTTCAGGTACCTCAATAAAAGTATCTCCGGCTAATATATTATGTAAGAAAAACAGATACTCTGATTTATTTAAGCAAGAAAAAAAAAGTATCCTCCGTGCAACTAAGCCAGGGCTTTGCACAACATTCGGTTCGATTTGGAAGCTATTTTCTTAGAAGAGCGATAAAGAAACTGATTAGCACTAATGGAACATTAGGTGTTTTTCCCCCCGAATTCAATACTGCTTTATGCTGGTGTCCTCTTCACTTCATTTCTTCTACTTTTGTTATTCTTTCTCATCCCCTTTTTCGTTATCTTTTTTCTAAGGATCTTTTTTTTGGTACCCACCGCAGTAAAAGCTTCTCTTCTTGATTTCTCTATTACACGGTGTTTCAGTTTTTCATTATTCTTTTCTTTATTATTTTCTCTCATACTTAAAATGAGAAAAAGAATGAATATAAGTATAAAAAGTAAAATGCCAGAGTTGAATAAAAAAGCATAAGTGAAAAAAAAATCAGCGAGCGAAGACAATGATTTTAGTTAAATTCTGACTGCGGTAGAGGCTTGACTTTCTTATACTTCAAATCACATGTTTTTTGGTTATTTTTTCTTAGTATTTCCTTTCCGATCTCTGTACAATTTTTTTTATTTAATTCTTTATTATTTTTTTTCATGTCGTACGTATCGAGAAGCAATTTATATATTTTTCTTCTTCCTTTGTTTCACATCTAAGTCCCCTTTCCACCGATTACTGTTTTATATCTTTTGACTTTTTTCCTCTATCAGAAAAAAAGTAATATTCAAAAATACCAAGAAAGGGGAGACATTTGAAAAATTTAAAAAGGTAATTAAAGGATTTATCTAGATTTATTTTATTTCAGATTTTTCGTTCGAGAAGTTATTTTTTTCCGTGGTCGTGTTTCTCTTACCAATATTAAGATCAAATCGTTTTTCCGCCTCTGGTATTCGGGAAATGTGTTTCAAATACCTGTTTTTGTAATTGAGAAAGGTTTTTCCAATAAAAATGATTTTTTGATTGAACTCGGATATTGCAGACAAATTTTCATGAATGTATTATTTGCATTCTTAATGTCAAATGAGATCTCCAATTTTAAAGATTGTCATATGAGCAGATTTTTGATGCGTTTTTGCATTTGGAATAATATCTTTCAAAGCGCATTAAAAAGAAAAGTATTTTTTCATGATTCATATTTGATATTAAAGAAATATAAACATGAATATTCACTCTTCTAAAAAGTGTATTTTTATATATTGCTACTGAAATAAATGGCAAGTTGAATTCGAAATAAACAAACAAAAAATATTCAAATTTATTTGATCATCTTTTTAGAATGTATATGCAGCCATATTATTTAAAATGCATCTGCTAAATTGCTTCTTTCAGAGTAAATAAAGAGACTTATGTTTTATAAATATCATTTGACAGTAAATAAAATGTTGTGATGGATATTGAACTTTCCGTATTTATCTACCAAGAATACCTGTCAGATTATTGATAATCGTTTCGAGGAATATTAAGTGAAGCTATTGAAACTGTTTATGAGAAAAGTAACTGATATAGATATTTTTATATTAGTAAATTTTCTTTTCCTTTAAGATAAAAGCCAGTTATCAAAACTAGTTTAAGCGAATGAGACTTAAAATCAGCCCATATGTTTGTTAATTTGGGAAAAGCATGCTTTAAAATAGTTTCCTTTAAATCAGTTGAAAATGCCGTCTGCTCATTTTAAACTCATGAATGAAACAAAACCGTTTTAAAATATGCTTTTCTTATTTTTTTATTTATTTATGTGAAATATGCATTTATTTATTTGTTTGTATTTTGACAAAACCGAAAAAAATCATAATATTAGAAACATTTAAAGAATAAGATAAAAAAGATTTATATTTTTTCCTTGCACTTTCTTCTGGTAGTAGCATACAAAAATTCACATATGCGTGAATACATTTTACTAATTCAAAACATTCATCTTTTTACACCCGTTTAAGAGGATTATTTTATCGCATTTCAGAAGATTTTAGGAACCATAAATTTGTCGAAATTAAAATATTTATTTTTTAATTAGAGATACTGTTTTCCATAAAAAACCACATACGATAAAATTAAAAAATTGTATTTACATTAATTGCTTACAGCGCGTAATAATCAATTAAAACGTATATTTGAGAAATTTAATTAATTTAAGAATAATTCTGAAATTAAAATTGTTCAGGATAGTTAGATTTGTCTTTTTTTCAATTAAGCACATTTTGTATATAAAAATTATTAAAAATTGGAATTTGAGTTAATTAAAACTAAATTAACTTAAATACAAAACCATTCAAAAATTTAATAAAAATTTTTACTTATAAAATCCCCAAAATTGTTGATCCGAATTATTAATATTGTTAAATTTTTCTTGTCAGTTATTATATTGATCCATAAAAACGCAATCCTTGAATGATCCATCCAGATGGCAAATCTTTAACCTTTCAGTACTGTACAAAAGTGTAGTAACTATGCACATACAATAATATATTTAAAAATTGATGCATGTTTTTTGGTATTTTACCATTCTTTTGTATCAGTACATTCAAATCTATCTTATGTTGCAGAAAAATATGAGAACTTATGGATCAGTGAATCCGCGACAGTAAGTACTACTAACAGTAATTACTCGGAAGAAAAAGAATCCATTGTCAGTCCAGGTGTCCTTTATTCATTTGAATTTTAAGATTTGTTGTTCAAAAATAAATATTTTGTAGAAGTATTAGCGTAACGAATTTATAAAAACTAAGAAGGCAGCATTGTTATTTACAATTATAAGAAAGAGATTTCATAAAGTTATAATTATTGATTGACCAGAAAATCTTGATGTCTTTGACAACAAGTGGCATTCCTATTTCTATTTTTTTTTTCATTATCATTATTTTTACTTCTCCAAACCGATGTAAACAATGAATTAGTAAGAATGACTGCTATTGATTTCTTATTTTATTATAAATAACTGCATACGCCAAAAATAATCAATATGAATAAACTTCATAATACTGCATGAACTATTTCAATCCAATAAATAATTAGAAACATCATACTTGATCAGATCTTCAAAAAGAAATGTAATTTCAGATTGCTTAGCATATTTCGATCGTTTGTCATGAAATCGAAATAGCTAACCAACCAACACAGTAATAAGACAAATAATCTTTATGCTCTTAGAAAAATCAGGAGAAGTGTTAATCACAATCCACACACACAAGTAATCTCATAGCCCATTAATCATACAATAACCCCGGATAATTAATTAAAAACATTGTGCTTGAGAGCACCTATCTCTTTAAGAAGCAGTGTGAAGTTGGATATTGTTAACCACGGATAATTAATCTCGGATTGCACCGCATTCCTGCCTGCAAATGAGACCACGCATCTACCCGAAGTGAAATACAATCGCCAAAGGAGAATCCTTCCTGACATCGTGTTCCTACATCTAATGCATGCCCGAATCACGTGCTGCGTTGGAGATGGTATAATCTAATTTCATGCTACAGGAGTCCGCTAATCCATAGGTTGTTGCGCGCAGGATAGCTCTAGGCTGCACTCAATATAATTAAATCATAATTTCCAATTGAATCAGGAACATATGCTAAGCTTCATTAATGAGGACATGCGATTTGGTGGAAAATTTTGTAATGATCTTGACAGCAATATGTGTGCCATGCCGTTTGAAAAGCGGATTGCGGCTTTTATTTCCAATTAATTGAGGAAACTTGTGTAGTTAAATTACTCCGGTTGACTTCTTCAATAAGACGAATTCCTATAAACCACTGATTTGAGAGGGCTTCTGACTTCTGATGCTGTGATGTCACATTTTGGAAATATATATTAAAAGTTGCTTAATTAAATGTATCTAACTATGATTATCTCTTCGCTTTGCAAAAGATAAAACCTCTTAGGTATATAATATAATTTGTTGTCATATGCGATTGAAGAATATAATCTGGTAAAATGGCCTGATTATTATTTGAGCGAATATTTATTTTGTGTCATTACAAAATATACATTTTTAAAATTATATTTCTTTGAAAAAATATTTGCAAATAATATTCTTCTGAAATATATATCAATATGATTGAGCTTTGATGAATATATTCTACTTGCATTTCGAAATAAATAAATATCAAAAAAAGATTTCTGTATTGAACTATATAAATTTATCTCTATTACATTTGGGGCATACATAATAAGAAAATTTTCTAAAACATGATTAATTGTGTATTTCTTGTGAGCAGGTATACGCAATTCTGATATTATGCGAAATTTCAAAAATTTTGGATATAATTTTTATTTTACATGATTAATAGGTATTTAGTTCTTTCTATTATGAATACTGACACTTTAATTTTTTTTTAAAAATTACAGTTCTTTTTAGCTTTTATATTTCTTTTTTTTCCTGTATGGAATCTTAAGCTTAATTTCCGTGCATGAATTTCCGAACCCTGATATGCGACGTTTTGATTCCTAATGCTTCAAGTTTTGATTGATTTTTTTTTTGCTTGTTTAGTTACATTAACATCCTTTTTGGAAATAACATCGAGAACATTTTTGAAAGGACATCGACATTTTGGATCCCAGTCGAACAATAAGAATGACATCCAAGGAGGTTTATAACGAACTGCTTCATATAACTGGTTGGACTGTATTTTAATACTTTGCGATAAATCTTTTTATTATTCTAGAGTCACAAATTACGAATATATATATATATATATATATATATATATATATATATATATATATATATATATATATATATAATTCAGCTGAAATTTTGTTGGCAATCAAATTTCTCATTTCGTAAAAGAGTTCTGAAGGCCTTTAATAACCCAAATCCAATTTATGCCTGAGGGTAATTTTTTAAACTTTGCCGATATAGATTAAGCATTTTGAATTACTAATCTAGTTTTGATACTATTATAAGAATCATGCGGGCATGAACCAGATCAGAAATGTAAATTATATCTTGACTATTTAAAGCTGCTATAACTTTGTGAAGTTTGGTAGCAGTCAACTGAAATATTTGTCAACAAAATTATAGCTTCATATCTTGGCCACGTCTGATTATTGCTTTTTGTGCATTACTGACATGGTAAGATTTTCAGGTAAACTTAATCCAACAATACAACATATATCTACATTATTTAACAAATAAGATTCAAAAACCAATTAATGAAAGAAACTGATGTTACGTTAAACTAGCCATGCTTAAATAAGATATATCTCTTAGAGAAGTAGTTGTAGTCTTTCCTACTCCAAGCTGCTGTAGTTGTTACCTGTCAGTTGTTAATGATAAACCACGGCGTATCACTTCTCTTAACTTCAGCACCAAATCATCAGTCGGGTTTTTTGATAAAGATTCGGATTTAATGAGCACCAGGCTCGAATACAATATGAATATGCAGCAGAAACAAGGTTCCCAGGATGGATTCCTGCACCGGAGTCAACTTCTTATCATCATCTCAACGCTGCTGTATGTTTTTGTTACAGTATTTTCATGAGTTTTGGAATTAGATTCATTTGGAATTAGATACATTTTGAAGCGATCCTTTCTGGTCCCGCTTTTTACTCTTACTTTGTTTATCTAGACAAGTGCTGGCTGTTACAGAATTAATAAATAAGGTATTTTTATGACGGTTTGTTTTCAATTTTATTTATTCAATTATTCAATTTTATTATATTTATCAGGAATCGCTATGATTGTTGGATTTAACGAATATTCATATGTTTTACATGTATTTTCTATCAACTGATTTTATTTTTTATTTGAAACATTTCGGTCATTCCATAAACTTTAAAAATACGCTCCACTTACTGTTGTGGTGAATAAAAGAACTAAACTAATTTAAGAAGCGAATTCAATAATGTATGTATGTTTTTAGGGTTACTGCTAGATTAGAGCAGAAAGGATATTACTTTGATAAATTGAAAAACCCAGAAAAAGCTATTCATATCAACATTCTCAGAGAAAAGTTTTTTTTTTGTTTTTTTTTAAATAATTGAATAAGTGCATTTATTTTAAGAGGTTCGTCATTTCGACAAATTCTCTTGTTCAAAGATAAGTTTATTTCTAGTCGATGGAATTGACATAATTTGCTGAATTTCGCTTCTATAGCGTTTTAATAATTAATTCGATTAATTTTATAACTTTCTTATCTATTCCAAATGTCGGTTCAAATGAGATCTATTCCATTTAGGGTTAACAAACATTGGTGTCTTCACTTACTACGAACACTGAAATCATACATTAATTACCTACTAACATATTACCGTATCCATTAAACTACTCGAATCAGTTACATTTAACTGCCTTGTTAGTAATGACATATGGCATTGAATTATATATATCTTGCATATAATACTGTATATCTCAACTAATGAAATTTTCATTTCAGTTGCTCCTGTTTCTATAATGTGAAGTTATACAGATTTCTCTATATATAATTAACAGTTTTTATGTAATTATAAATTTTTATTAGAAAATATTGTAATAGAATCTATTTAATGTTTGCAAGTTAGTACTATTAATGCATATTAGCTATCATCAAGCAATACCTTAGAATCTAGATTTATGTTTGTTGAGGTTTTGTTTTAAATGTGTTAAAAAACAATTTATTTTTATACTGCTTCATAACATGTTAACAATTTTGGGCATTGATTTTAAAATTTACTTTGCAATTAAACTGCGCTTTATGGTATTTTGACAGTTCTACCATTCGAGTTTTGCTTTTGTTATATAGAAACAAAGGAATGAAATTAATGAATTCGTTGAGTTTTACATGCTGTCTTTATATAAATAGTTTTGAGAAAAACAATTTTCCTTTAAAAATTAATACTTTATTAAACTGAATTATTAATAATATCATTGGTGGAAGAGATATGCACTAAAAAATAAAGTTTCAATACGCCATTTGGTTATCTGTCCATATTACAAAATAATTTGCGTGAAAAAGATAACTAATATCAAATGAAATGAATCCTATTTTGCTATAAATTATATTGTCCTTAAAATAAAAGTAAAAAAATAAATAAATGATAAATGGTATAATGATAAATATTAAGTACAAAATGCATTCCTTGTCTACGTTTTCGTGCAAATGATGTGCTCATTAAAATTTTTTAAACTAATTTTATCCAGCCAAAATATAGTTTTCTAAAATAAAAATAAAAATTAACCAAAACGAAAGAGTTATTGTTAATTGTTTTTTTTTTAAATTTTTAAATAATAAAATATTTATTCATTTTTTTGAAATCTTAATATATTCACTCAAAATGATCAATAATAGGTAACTGATTTTCTGTTTTCAAGTAGATGGAATTTCTGTCCAATTTTTCGAATATCGTTGTCTATATATGCTTCTCATCAACTGATCACCGTGGGGTGATGTACAGAACAAACCATTAAAAAAAACAGTTTTATAAAGAGCATATCTATATGTGGCGATTACAGTCTTGCATTACTTAACATGCCTAAAATATCAAGGGAAAATAGTACACATCGAGGTCATACCTTGTATGCTTTCACAATCAACCCATCCACATAGATAAATCCTTTTTTAAAGTATTAATTCCTCGACATGCTTTTGAACAATGATAGATAAGCTCATAACTAGAGGACAGAAATTGAACTCCATAATATTCTTTTGGTTCATTATCTTCAATTATTCCATGCCATATTCAAATTAGTCACTAGTGGATAATCTATTAGTACTAGTAGAAAGTAGAATTCTTATCGTAGACCAGCCTATTCGCATTGAGAAATCCTTTTCTTAAGTACTAATTAATCGATCTACCTTTAAAGAATGCTAGATAAGATCATAACCAGAGGATAGAACTTAAACTCTATAATCTTCTTCCTTTGATTCTTAATCTTCAGTCATTCCATACTATATTCAAACTAGGCACTTTTGAGTAAACTGTTAGTACTAGAGGAAAGTAGAATTCTTATCATAGATTAGTGCAGGATCAGCACAATCTTTACGCAATATTTCTTTTTCTGGAATCAGATCTGCGCCGCCAGTAAAGAAAACTCCAGTTTACCATTGACAATTTTCTTTTACTAATAAATTTCTTTCAACTAGCGGATAACTTAACAATGCTGTAGTAAAAATAAAAAGAAAAGCGAACTGAATTACGAATAATTTTATTAAGGGACATTTTAAAGGTCAAACTACATAAGATATACAAAGTTAAAAGAAAAGAAAAAAAAAGAAGAAGAAGAAATATGCAGAATAATAATGCTCATCGCTTGTACGGCGGAGTGTTCACAACAAAGATTATCCCATTTGTTAGTCGCAGATTTTCTTTGTACAGTCTTTCATTCTTAAGGAAATGACAGAAGAGTAAACATTCGACTTTGAAACTAGCCAAATTTTCTTAAAAGTCAAGTCACATTGTAAAAAGGACTATCGTGCACAATATAGTCCTTAAAAGCAGAAAGGAAGTGACGATAAAAAAATCGAAAATAACATCATTTCTGACACTATACACCAGGTAGTAGAATCAAATAAATCAATGAAAAAGACTAGGGAATCAGTATCGATTCTGCACTACCCTAAAGGTTGTTATCGAATGCAGGATAAGGCACCAGAGGCAGGAATTGGAAGATTTTGCCTGTGAATTGGTTTTTAGGGGAAGTCAACAAATTTCTGATTTTAACTTCCATTACGCAAATGATTCTAGGGAAAATTCAGAAACCACACACAGTTTCCTTATAAACGATTGATTTCTTTGGACTGGCCATCTGGTCAGTTAATGGACATACATATTGATTATAGCATTCTCAATAAATGCGCTTTGCGTTGGGATTCATTTATAATATTTCACATTCACCATTCCATTTTCAGAATTTGAAGACAATGTACAATATTTTGATAATCATCTTTTATTACAAAAACTGGAGAATTTTTTTCTAAAGTAAAAAGCTTTAGTACTTCAATGCATATTATCATTCTTAACTAACGTTTTTTGAACAAATCGAATTTTCCTGTAAGCAAGCAACGAAACCTTAAATTGTATAGGCAAAACCTTAAGCATATTGTTTTTGCAATGAATCACATGAATGCACTTAATATTGGGCTAGATTCTGCTGTGCAAACGGATATTGTCTTCAACAAATCAATTTAAAAATTTTTCACCAAAGAAAGTTAAGGAAATATCCAACTACTACAAATGTAAATAAATATTTGTTTTGCTAATAACACAAAATTTCTTCGACACGGTGTCTTATTTTATTTCTCACATTTTAATTGCACAAATATTATATTTTATCTTATCTATAAGTCTTTCAGAAGGGGAAAACTAAAAACGAAGATTTTATAAAAAGTTTTGCTCATTAAAAGCATTTTTATTGAAGTACGTTTAATTTCAAGAACAATGACAAATTTGATTATTGTAGGGTTTTAGAGGTTCCTCTTTATAATATATTCTCTCCTCTGTATTCTTCTGCATAATCTGAACTAATAATAAAAACTTCTAATTTCCTATCCCAACTATAAATTGAGATAGCCAATTTGAAGAATAACACATTTTTTAATGCCAAAATCAAGACTTCTGTGCTCTTTTTAATGATTTTTTATATCTTTTTAGTTGTTACATTGATATTGAAAGACTCCTTCCTATATGTATTTTTCGTTTTCATATAGCTACTGAATGAAAAAAAAAATAGTAAATACCTTGGTGACATCATCTTTTCAAGTCAATATATTCTATTATATGACTTAAATTTGTTTCTCGCATCTATTAGTTAGTTTATACACGATTTTTTTCCATCATATTTTCGGTATAACTAAACTAGCAATAAATATTATTTGTTCTATATTCTGTATACATTGAAACTAAATGATCTTTTGCTCATAATCGGATATTAATATTATATCATTGGTCCCAGTGAAATTTCTTTTCTGAAAAAATATCAGTACAACATTTTTTTTTTCTTTTTCCATTCTATCAAAAAAATTCTCTCTCTTTTTTCAAGAGCAAGATATTTTAAATAAAAGTAGGTTAGGAATTACCATGAAATAATTTTAATTGTGTTCTTACTTATACAAATTTATTAATAAAGTAATATCTATTCATGTAAATCATATGATAGGATAAAATAATAAATCTGATATCATGTTAAAAATGCTTCTCCTTTTCCTTTTGATACTCTTCACTATTTGAACTTCTCCGTTTCTTTTTCAAATCTTAGCTAAAACTTAAATATGATGAAAAAAAGAATATTGCTCATCTCGAACAAGATACCTTGTTTTATAAAAAAAAATGATTTCCCTTACCAGGCTCAAATTTCTTGATTGACAGTTTCTTTTTTGCATCCTCAGCTTCTTCTGTCTGGCGACATTAACAGAACTAATATTAAAGGTTCTATGTTCCATAACCCAGCTATAAACTGAAAAGGATTGCATTTTCGCTTACAAATAGATATTAACACAACATCGTTACTTTCCTCGAAAACCTCTTTTCCTTAAGCCCCCAGGGCTCTTGGACCCTAACTAGAAGTCCCTGCTGCATTGAAGTGTTCGGCGCTTTGGCGTCAAGGGAATTCACTACCCATTACCTTCTTATTTCTTCTTTTAACCCGTGTAATACCTCCGAGGTTATGATGGGGCTCTTTCATTTCGAACATAATGTCTGGCAATGGTAGCGGAATCTTCGAGAAGGGGGTTTATTTATTTCTCCATTCAGGATATATTCTGGAATGGAGAACAAGGAAAAGATCTTCCTTCAAGAACTTCATCAGATATAGCCGAAGCTCTTACAAGTTGCATCGGAAACGGAGGCACCAGGGCTACTAAAGTTCCATGTTCATCGTAAATGGAGCTTTCGATTTTGTTAGTATTTATTCTACACTGGCATAAGGTTGCGAAAAATTCCAATGGCAAAAGCATTTTTACGGAGAAAAACTATTTGCAGAAATAAAAAAAAAATTTAAAAAATCACAAAGAGTCCTTTTTTACGTCATGTGGAGAATTTCCTAGATTTGAATCTGGTATATAAAGCCTTATCTTATATTTCATATGTATTTTTGCATGAGTTCTATATAAGACAACCCAATATTTTATTTGCATCGAAAAATCATGATATAAAGCAAAGGCACTAGTCCATTTTATTGCTGTATTTGTGAAGCATGAAATTGCGATTTCTGGCAGCAAATTGAAATCGAAAACGATTCTCCCGTATGAATTTCAAATTGCAATGAAATTCAACATTTCTTAAATATTATAAACTTTGCAATTGTGTAAAGGCATTTATTATTTCATTATTTTTTAGACTTAAATTAAGGATTTTTCAAACTTTAATTTACCTTTAGACGACATTCATATGCTCATCATAACTGTACACTTGCAAAGTTAATGCTACCTTGACAAGACATAATAGACACATTTGCATTAAATTTTACAGTTTGTCGAATTTGACAAGGATAGTTTCTCAATAAATGATATGGGTGTGCTTATACAAAATATAGCTGAACAGCGAATTTTTATTACAGGTAAGATGTAATAAGGAATGGAAAATTTAATAGTCTAATTATATAATTAGTATGAATGGCATTAATATCATTTTATATTCTTTACTTATTTTGTACTTTTTACTTAATTTTATACTAAAATATCAGGAAATAAAATATCATTTTAAATTCTTTACTTATTTTTTATTTTTTACTTAATTTTATACTAAAATATCAGGAAATAAAGATTATTTTCCTATTCTTGTAAAATCTAGGAAAAAATTCCATTGAAATATTTGTTTCAAAATGATATTCGGAATGTATGGTTATGAGAGATAGAGAAGCATAGTACAATATTTTTTGTTTTGTTTTGTTTATGCTTATTCACTATACGAAAGATGACTCAAGAGTCGTAATATTAATTTTAATTTTTCTTGAAAGCTGCAAAACTATCTGATATTTTTTTAATGAAACTAATGTCTAAATTTCCTAAGCTTTTGGAATAAATACGATTTCTTTATACCCATTTTTCAAATAATAAAATCCATGTTAATGACAATAACACTTTTTTTTAATTGTTTGAAATTCTTGCTAATAAGGAATGCAAATGAATCTTTTGTTGGCTGAATGAGCTGGAGAATCGATAAAAAAATTGAAATAAAAATGATAGCATTGAACTATTTGTACTACAATTTAAATTAGTTACTAGTTAGAAAAAATAAATATCAAATAATTTCAGTACAATTATGTTTGATTAAATTTAAATTGATACTAATATCATTAATAAATTAATTAATAACACATTTTATTACTTCCTTTAAAAATTATTGAAAAAGAAGTAAGAGTCTTTGAAAAGATATGTTTGGCCTAAAAGTAAGGAATCTTTTCTAGATTGTTTCTTTAAAAAAATTAAATAAATCATTTAAATATATGAGAGTTAATATATTTAAGAGGAAATATGTTAATATCTCTTTTTCTCGGGTATGAGAGTTAATATATTTAAGAGGAAATATGTTAATATCTCTTTTTCTGGGGTAATTTCTCATTATTTTTATATTTTCAATAAAGAAAAATTGTGCAATTGAGGCTTTCGGATGATTGCGCAATAAGTTGAATAAAACTAAAAAAGTAATTAAATAGTTAATAGAAGCTTGTTAAATGTAGATATTGATATAAAATACCAAATTATTGCAATATATATAATTTTCTTATTATTTAATTTTAAATAATGATTCATCCTGCATTTATGCATGAGGCTTAAAATCGAATTAAATGAGCAAAGAAAAATATCGTAAGCCAAAAAATAATTTACATTCTGAGGCATTAATGAAATGGAATTTCATGGTATTTTTTTTATTTAAGGTGTTTTTTTTTTTTTGTGCATGTATTTTAACCATAACAGACAATGGTATTTATCTTCCATGGCGACACTTTTCTTTTTAAGTTTCAAATTAAAAAACGAATATGCATTTTCGGATTTCTAAAAAATTTTTTAATATCTATGTTTGACCTATTAACCAGATTTTACAGTCAGAGTATCGTTCCTTTTCAAGTAATTTTTATTTTTGAATTCATTTTTTAAAGTTTTTAGAAGAATTTGAAATTAAGATATTTTAATAATATTTTCTAATATTTTAAAAATATTTTATAATATAAATATTTTTTTTTTTCAAAATATATGATTTTTTATCGAAAAGTTGTTTATTTTCAAACTTTAATTTCTTTCATTTGGTCGTTTTCATAATCTTGATATTTTAAATTAATTTATTATAATTTTATAGAAATCTATGCTTTGAATTAAGTTTGGATTTAATGATTAATATTTTATCAACATATTTGAAATTAATATTTATTAATAAATATTATTTTCTAGAAATTTAATGGTAATTTACTTCTTTACAACTATCTTTATAAATTCGGGCAATTAGCATATTAATTCTATTGCAGATATTTCTTACATCATGTCATGTCTTTATAATCGCTTATTTGGAGTTTGTAATTGACAAATTGAAAGATACATTTCATGTACTTATCGTTTTATATTTAGGGTTTTGTTAAAAACTTCATTAATATCATTGTTGGGCAATAGAAATTGAAGTTGTCTTTTTTCAAACGTATATATATATATATATATATTAATCTCAATGAAAAATATAATCATCAGTGAGAAATGAAATTACGTATAAGAGAAATTTATTGAATATAGCCTCTATTAGATGACAAAATATATCATAAATAATAATTTATGTAGGGAATTTTAGTTGTAAAGATCTAGTCGGAGCCCATGAAGCAGTAACCGTAAAAAGGTTATAAAATTCACATGATTTACTGCTATGATAAAGACGCATTTAAAATAATAAGATCTTTTTATGTTTACAGTTAGAAATGGAATTAAAATTGCAACGTATGTTTAGAAATGACTTTATAACGTTTGCTCTGACATTTCAAACAGATAACCATTTGTCTTAAAATTATATAGAGTGCCCATCTGTCACATTTTATTAATAAAATTAATCTTTTTTCCTTTTTTAAATTACTTACAACAGAAAAACTATGTTGTTTTGGATACCGAAATTTGGTCCGAAATTTTCCATTCGTCCAGGAAAAGACCATTCATTTCTTTAATCTAAAACCAATGACTCAAATAATTCCTATTTTATCCACGTCTCTTGTCCCGAATTGTGTAACGATTAATTAAACGCTAATTTTGTTCAGATTGAAGCCAGAATTCTCCGATCAATCATTTTTAAAATTTCCGGAAAGGAGCGCGTTCACATTATTAAACTGAAAAAAGAAGTAATTAAATAAGGTTTCGTTAAAAGAGGAGAAAATTAATTTCTATTGTATCAAATTTTTTGTTTGAAAGATTAATCTCAAATAAATGGCCGTTCTTTTTTGATAATAACGTTAATTAAAACTGTGTATAACACACCTATAATTAATTATAATTAGTAGATATATTGTATTTTATAATAATTTTAGTACAATTTGTCACATATGCTGATAAAAAAACAACTTCAAAGGAATGTCTTTCCAAAAATATGAGCTGATTGACGTTGATCGTAAGTAGTAGGGATTGCAATGCCGGTATACCGGGATACCGAATACCGGTATTTTGAGCCATTTTACAATTTCGTAATACCGGTATTCACAAGTTTAAATACCGGTTTTTCGGTATTTAATAGAAATTTTTTAAATTGTCTCCACTATGTGTTCAGGTATCGTGAAACATAGCAAAATAGTATACGTTTTTGCTTTTATGTCTCCCAAACTGGCGAAATTAATTAGCTAATTAATGGCGAAATTAATTAGCTAATTAATGGCTTAATTAATTGCTTAAATCTTATTTAGCGAAACATGGATTATCCCTGAGAGAAGATATTGTATCTATAACGACTAATGGAGCAACAGTTATGAAAAAATCTGGTAAGTTGATTGTGCAAATCAGCAATTGTGCTATGCTCATGGATTTCAATTAGGGGTAATAGATGTATTATACCAAAGAAATAAAGAACAGAAAATTCCAAATATTGTGGATATAGAAACTTCGGATTCCGACATTGAAGAGAGTAAGAGTGAGAGTGATATTGACAATGAAGATAATGACAATGTAATTGTGGAAGAAGATATTGCTAATGATGATGAAATATTAACCCATCAAGAATTGCTTCCTATAATTTATAAAGTTCGAAAAATTGTTAAGATATTTAAACTTTCCCCTACAAAAAACTCCATATTAAAAAATATATACTGACTGAAAATAAAACAGAATATATGTTAATAATATATTCTAAGACACGTTGGAACAGTTCACTCCTAATGATGGAACGGTTTTTGAAATTTAGAAATCCAATCCAAAAAGCAATAATCGACTTAAACTTGCAAATTAATTTTTTCAGACAGTGAATTCGTCTTAATATCCAGAACTATATCAGCTCTACTTCCAATAAAACTGACTATAGAGGCATTATGTGGGAGAGATTTTAATTTATTGACAGCTAATGCAACAATAAATTTCATGTTGCAATCATGAAAAAACAGCACAAATCACTATCTGAAGAACGTAGACGTAGATGCCGAAAGAGTGGTTTCGACAGCTGGTAATTTTTACACAAAATTACTTTTCAGCTTTAATGACAGTACAACTGATGCATTATGTTTTTTAAGATCACATTTCAAAAATTTGTAATAGTATCACAGACTGAATAGTGATATTTACACTTTTTTTGTGATTTAAATAAATAAGTTGTTCTTTTACTTTTTTGTGATTCTTTATATACTGTTATAATTTATAAGTTCCATATTATTTTTTGTGATATTACACTCTCTTATAAAACTGGCAAATAAAACAAAGAAACACCTGTGTTTTCTTTCTTTTTCTAAAATTTCTAATACCGGTATTAAAACCGGTATCCCGGTATTAAGATCTAAAAAATACCGAATACCGGTATTGAAATTTTGGTCCGGTATTGCAATCCCTAGTAAGTAGTTATTAAACAATAAGATTGAACGACTTTTTTTGTTATTTAGAAAAAAATATACAATGTCAAAAATGTTTAAAATTTAAAAATCATCATTCATTTACTATTTTATTCATAAAATGTGAAAACATAAAAAAAAATCCAGTAAATAATTATTTTTTCAAAATGTACAAAATATATATTTTATTTTTAAGTGATGTAGAATCTTTTCTATTTTCTTGTTAATCTTCTTTTACAGGAATGCGCAACAATTTTCAAGTACTTTAGAAACAATTCAATTTTTTTTATGAAAGTTGCAGTGTTAGTTAAAAAAACATAGTTAAAAAAAGTTTATGTAGTTCATATTTTTTACTCATAAGAAATGAGAATGCACGTGCGTCTATCTATCTTTGGCAGCTTTGCAGGCCAGACCGTTTTATCTGATATATGAAATTTTGCATGAACATCTTTTGAAATATGTACAACAAGAAATGATTTAATACTTTAATTAGAATTTTAATTAATTCACAATCTATCAACATTTTTTCTGGCTATAATTTCCGAATATATTATAGTTTTAAAATGCTTTTGCGTAAAATTGAAAATTGAAAAAAAAAAAAAAAAGAAAAAGTCTTTTAGAATTTCAAATATAGTTGTGTTTTGAATGATTTTAATTTTTGACAGTTTTGTTTAGCATTTTTTTTTTGCAAGTTTTTAACTATGCATTTTGTTGTCC
Source organism: Argiope bruennichi (assembly GCF_947563725.1). NCBI lineage: Eukaryota > Metazoa > Arthropoda > Arachnida > Araneae > Araneidae > Argiope > Argiope bruennichi. The sequence goes on from NC_079155.1 coordinate 7,097,977, forward strand.
CACTGTAATTTAAACAATTTTCATTATTTCATCAAACATTTAGACTTATGACTTACTCTCTGCTGAAAATTGACGAAGAAAAAAATTTTATCTGCAAGGTTAACATGAAGAAAGGAAATGGCATTACTGCTAAAGACAATGTGTCATTAGAAGATGTATTGCTTATCCAATTACGCTTTTAACAGAATTTAATGACAAGAAATTAGATTTTATCAAGAATAATCACTATGCAATAAACAGAACTTAAGTAAAACTTTTGAAATAGCATGTCTTTAATGTTTTTCACAGTTTGACTCTTAAAAATATTTTATTGGTAGAATCAGGATCATCATCAAACTAAGAGAATAATCTGTTGGTGGAATCATGATCATCATCAAATTAAGATAATACTTTGTTGGTGGGATCAGGATCATCATCAAACTAAGAGAATAATCTGTTGGTGGAATCATGATCATCATCAAATTAAGATAATACTTTGTTGGTGGGATCAGGATCATCATCAAACTAAGAGAATAATCTGTTGGTGGAATCAGGATCATCATCAAATTAAGATAATACTTTGTTGGTGGAATCAGGATCATCATCAAACTGTGAGAATAATTTGAACTAAGAACAATATTTTAGCTAATTCAACCAAGTTATTAAGTACCATCTGGTCGTCAAAGGTGGATGCTATAATATTTATCTTTTAAAATTCTATCTCATACTGTAGGATTTTATTTAAGAATCCTATTTTTATAGTAAACACTTTATGCAGTAAATATCTTTTAAAATTTTAAAAATAACACCTTTTTTAACTTTCATCTAGACACAGGATGAAAGGTCAAACCTTTGAAAATTTCCTATTGCAATCCGGAATTAAAAACTGGAAAAAAATATACATAATTTTCCTGTTAATCCTTATGTATACCAGAAAATAATTTTACAGCAGTTTTTTTTTTTTTTTAATTTTTAAAATCAGTTTTACATTGCTTCATATTACAGATTAATCACCATAATTTTGTAAGATGAAAAGTAGGCATCGCAAGTACAACTACTTGCGTAATAAAAAGTGCAAAAAGTAAGTGAAATCCCATAAAATTTTAAATTATTATTATAAAATATCAATTTAAAAAAATTGAATCCGGTTTCCAAATACAATGGAAAAATCCAAAAACTAGGCATAAAAGCATTTACATTTCTCAGCAATCGAAGACCCCACGAAAACCTTAAATTGCACTTATTCATTTAACTTTTTCTCAGGGGAAAATTAATTTTTCTATAAATCCTTTAAGTATATCAAAAGCTAATTTTACAGCAATTTTTTCTGAATTTTTTAAGATTCATTTTTTTTTCTTCATATTATAAAAGTTTCGGAATAGTTTTGTCAGATGAAAAGTTAGATCTCAAATAGTTGATTCACACCAAAAATGAAGAAAAAAGCCAGAAAATAGTAAATTATTATTATAAATTACCATTTTTTTTTTAAATGAATGATCAGATGTTTGGAAAATCTAGTTTTCAAATACAAAAGAAAAATCCAAAGACTAGTCATAAAAACATTTACATTTCTCACCAAGTGAAGACCTCACGAGAGCCTTAAATTACACTTTTTATTTTAACCTTTTCTCAAGGGAATAAAAATCGAGATCCTTACTTTAAAAAATCTTTCAATCCTTCTCACTTTCTTTTCTGGAAACTCTTCTGGCCAGATAAAGTTAAGAGTTCAGACGATTTCGCCCGTGAAAGGTCTATTCAAATCAAATGCAGTAACCATGCACTTCCGCAACGATCCCCACAAGCGATATACTCACCCTCGACAAAAGAAAGAGTAAAAAAAATATTCTGGATTATTTTTCCAGTTTTTCTTTCCCATCTGGGTTCTCCTGAGACCTTGACAGATTCTGTCGTTTCTGGGACCCGCGGGTCCCATGGTGGACAAAACAAACGTACTGCCCGGAGCGGAAGATACGTCAGTGTACTTCCTTCCTCGTTTTTTTTCTTTCTCTTCCCAATGGCATTCCAGATTTTTTTTCCCTCTGTCATTGTTTTTGCTTCCTGACCAGGGATCTCTTTCATCCGCGGTATATGATTACTCTACCCCCAGCTATCTTATTATCGTGTTAACGTGAATTGCTTTGGGATTTAATTTGCATTATCTCCGCGTTAATATTGTTAGTCTTTGGAGTGTTGCGTGGATGTATTTTATAGCTGTAAAGGAAAAGAAATGCGGCGGCACAGAAAGTATCATTGTCCGACTAAATAAGGATTAGTCGGATGTTGTGTCATCAATAATAAAAGGGAGCGTCTGAAACAACTTGATGAAGAGTGACAGTAAAACTTCTGAAATATCGTTTTTCTTGCTTTGGGATTATAGTTAACGGTTGCTTAATGTGAGAAGTTATGTAACTAAAAAATATGGGGTGAATAAATTATGATTACTTCCCTTATTCTTTATTAAGTTTAAGAGCAGATAATTAATCCTTGCTAATGTATTCTGATGAGTTTATCACAGCGTATAATTTAAAGACGTTAGGTTAAAAAGAAACTGCCTAAGACGTCACGAAAGAAGCACCATATGATTTTTATAGGGAAATATCAATATATAAAATGGAAATAAGTTTTAATAAGTTAATAAGTTTTAATAATAATTTTTTTAATAAGTTTTAAAGTTTTAATTAATTTTAATTTGGAAATTATCGCCTTAATGTTTTTAATGATTTCAATCAAGGATCATTTGATTACTTGCTATAAGAAATTCATTAATCGCAATAATTGCATTCTAATTAAAACAAAATAAGCTATATTTCAGACTATCTATATTTGGTGAACAGATGCTTCATTGGAAATATTGCTTGGGTTCATTTTCATAACATTTCTTATACATAATTTGTTGCTCCCATTTCTCTGAAGAAAAATATTTTATCAAATTGTGACTGCCATTAAAATGGTTTTATTTAAATTGCCTTATAATCGTTCTATTCATCGAATATTTAAGAGAGAAAAGTCTGAACGCAATAGTATAAGTTAAGCATAAAAGCTTTGTCTATCTTCTTAATTCCTTCTAATGTCATTTCAATTTTTAATTCGTTTTATAACCTACATAGATGTTAAGAATAATCTTTTTGTAACTTTCAACAATGAAAAAAATCACGAGATTAAAAATTTGATTAAAATGAAAGTAAATTGAAATTTAGCTTAACAATGTAATATATTGTTGGAGATGGGGAAAAATAATTCAAAAAAATGTACAAAAAATTACATTATTATTAAAATGTATCATTAAAAAGATAGTAATTTAAATTTTGAAACAGTTCAAAATTCATATTCACAAAATAATATTTCCTTTAATAAATATGCAGATCGAAGCGATTTTTAATGAATTAAAAAATCGCTTAGATATGCACATTCTCATAATTCGAAGTAAATTTGTGTAAAATAAAAAAAAAATCTTCATCAAAGAGTTTTGATTACAGAGTATCCACTCAACACCCATACATACACGCGCACACACATTGCCAATGAATTAAGTTGTATAAACTGATACAATATTCTTTTGCACTAACTTGCATTTTAATTTTATTTTTATTTTGATTTCATATTATAAGTCCCCGTATTTGAAATAACAAGATGATTTCTTTTATTTCGAAGATTTTATTTTTTCGAAAGTCTTAGTTTTTAAAGACTTTCGAAGACTTTTTAAATTAATACTTCTTTTTTAAGTCTTTTCTTTAAAATGTCCATTGCAAACACCAAGGATGGGATTCTAATTGTCATTTTTAATCATTAATTATAAACAATTTAATTTATGAAATTTCTATTGCAGAGAAGCATATTCTTTGAATTGTTATTTTTCTCTTGTAGGAAAATTCATTTTGTGTTCATAACTTCTAAACTTTCTAAAAATAAATGCTAATTGCAATGCGTAATTGCTACATTTTCCCTTGGCGTCCAAAAGAAGCCAAAAATGCATTGCTTCTAATGAAATCAACAAGTAGAGGAAAATAGAGATCAATATTTTTTGATAAATTAATTTTAATTGAATATTTAATAAAAGAAAGATTTAGAAACTAAGCAGAGAAAAGTTTCTCTTGTTAACTAGCCTAATTATCCTAAAAGTTAGTTATATTAATAATAAATAGGCTAGAACTTAGATGGGTTCTTTCATTTGTAAAAGAAAAATATGTGGATAAGATGATTAATTTTTACAAATGAGCTATTAAGCAGGATTTATTATATAATTTGATTGCATTTTTAGATATGCATATCTGTATACAAACCAGAAAAAGAGGAATGATACTAAGATGCAAACTTCTATTCATTTTTCAAATTAAATGAAGGTAATTATGATGAAAATCAATATAAATTATGATATTCATTAGCAAAAGTTTTAAAAATTAGCATTCTTCTTGATTTCTTTGCATTTATATTTACATCAGATTAAGAGAGTAATGTGATTTAGAATATAAAAGTTCTAGAAATTTCTAGTTTAATTTACTTCCTTCCAATTTAAAAGTGGTTCCAATTACTATACGGTTGATTAATGAACGACCTTAATCGCATTATTCGTTGTTTTCCAGAAACATGCGTAAGAAATTTTTGCTATCAAAATTTGGAGCTGAGACAAAACAGAGTTTTAAAAATAATTATTCAAATTATCCGCTGAAAGATTTGAAATATGAAGCTTTAGAGAATTAAGTTGCAGCAATTTAGTGGAAATGTTCTTTTATGGGGTAAATAAATATTTTTTTTTAGAAATAATGGCTTTTCTCCATTAAAAGTATGAAAAGATTGTAGATTTAATGACTGATGATTTTAGAGAAGTTTTGTATATTATGAAAATACTTATCTTAATAAGTACAGTTTATTTTTTATACTGACTACAAGACATTTTCGATTGTAAAATCATTTCAGCAACTTTATAGCTAATTTCTTTTTTTTTTAAATAATATTTTAAAGTTAAGTTCAAACCTAGTTACATCACCATTTTTCTTTTGATGTTGAATAAGACCTGCTAAGGCTTAGAGGCGAATTTATTACTTTCTCAACCTAGCATATCCAATTCATATTTTCTACATTTTACTAGTGGAAACAAAGGTGTCTCCAATTGATTTAAACATTTGAAGTTTGAAAGAAATTATTTGGCTGTAAATAGTAGAATGAAAATCAATTTTGTATAGGAATGCATCGGTCTCAAATATAAATCTGTTTTTCAAATCTAACAAATACAAATCTGGTCTCAAATACAATTATGTCTTGAATATGTGACTTTTCGTTTCTGAAGATAAAAATGCAATAAGGATCTTCGATTGAATCTTTTTAATAAAATACCGATAGATCAAACTTATTATTACATAAGAAATATAGTAATATCTTTATCAAGGCATTGCTGGCAGAAAATTTCAATATAACTCTTGCTTTTTTTCATTATATAAATATTTTATTCATTAGATTTCAGAGCACTCTATTCATATTCTTGTGATTCCAAACACTCAAGTGCTAATGTGATTTTTGTTTTTTATAGGAAACAAAAAGAACATAATACCGCTACAAAGCGTGAGGTAATATGCAGATGGACCCTTATATCAAACAGAAGAACATTACAGAATTCTGAATCTCAAATCATTCATTAGGTGGTAAAACATGTAAAATTTTGTTGTTCTTGTAAACACTGCAAGTGTTGTGAACATTGGATATTTAAAACAGTATTGTTGTTTTTTTAACAGTACATTTAATTTAATAAACTCTCATTTTTTTCAGAGTTTGAATTTCCGAATTTAGCTTCCATTTATTTAAAAGCATAAACAGTGTTTTGATAGTAGGAAAGGTAAATTTTAATTTAACATATAACATATATTGAAGATATATTTATTTCTATGGTAATTCCTGTTACAGATGTGGCATTTTGAAACCAAGTCATGTATTAATTCATTTTTTTTTTCTTTCCACTTGGTTACTTTTTGAATTTCACTTATGGTATATTTACTAGATATTTCATATTAATGAAAAAGTTATGACTTCAAAAGTCGAACTTCAACATGTAAACAATTCACCTCTATCTGTTAAATTATTTAATCAAATACAAAGCGAAAACAGAAAATGAATTAAGAAAATGGAGCTGTAAAAAACAGGAATAAAAACAGAAACATATGTTGCATTTGATATTCACTGTACTGAAATTGACCGATTCATTTTGTTGGATTTTGTTATTTGAAGTGAATCAAGGTGTTTTTCTTTTCTTTTCTTCATTTTATGAAGTTGCAATTGCCCTGAAAATGCCTATAGCAGCTTCAAATTTTGAGCCGGGATTAAAAAGACATATGAGTTACCAAAATTCGCAAACTTCCCTTAGAAACCATCTTAATACTTTTCTATTGTACACTTTACCAATTATGAAGCATTTAGCATTATGCTTAAATACACTGATAATTTGAGGGGAATTCCAAAGCTGAAATCGAAATTTCTTGAATTCGAAATAAAAATTCTTCTAACATTATCACAGCTAATTTATAATAAGCGAAATCGTATTGCTATCTTTCCTAAGAGATACGGATTCTTCTTTGATTTTATCTAATAACATCTTGCAAATAAAGGCATTAATGCATAAATTTATCCTGAACTTCAAATGTATTCTTTCTGCGTGATGAATTGGATTATTTCATTATTGAATGAAATAATCCAATTTGAGATTCTATCTGAAGTGATGCTGATTACTCAAGCAATAGTTTCATTAGAATTGAAGATTCTTAAAGACTTTGCTGGAAATATGCGCATTCAATGATGCAAACAATTGACATTTATGATCATAGATTTAATGATGAGAGTTTTAAAAGCACCTAAATAAGTTTTGGACTGCAAATTTTATTTGTTTCATCCGATTGCAAAATATTGATGCTATTATTTCTTTTGCAAGAAAAGGTATTTAGTATTTAGGACAGACATACCAAATAATGCAAGATAAGGATGGAATTTCTACAGTGTTGTCAAGCAATATATTAAAAAATTATAAAGTGCAATAAATTTCAGAATTTTTCAAATAATAAATTTTGTGAAAAATACACAAATTGTGAATTTTCCAAATATAAAATTTATATAATAGAAAATTTATATAATAGAAAAAAAAAGAAATATAAATTTCAGATTAAAAATGAAACTATTAATCTGTGATTATTATACTCACAAAAGAAATGTCAATGAATAATTTTAATAGTAATAATTTTAGAACGCTAGTCTTCAATAAATTTTGGTCTTAAAGGGTTTAAAGTAGTTATCAACAAGAAAGTTATAATGCAGGAACGTTTGGCATTATATTTGTTAGCATTTCATATATTTATTGAAAAACATTCATAATTTGCAAACAGAAAACAAACAAACAAAAAAGATAATTAATGATATTTTTAAATTGTAAGTCACATCTTCTACTAATCAATTTTCAGAAGTGTTATTTCTACAAATTCCAATTACAAGAAATACAAATTAGCTCTGCTATATAAAAAATCTCACATCTCTTTTTTTATTATTGTATAAGAATTCTTTTATTGGATAATCGCCGATAAAAAATATCTACTTTGATAAAAAAAAAAATTCTACTTTTTAAATAAATGATATAAAACAATGTGTAACAATTTTTGACAATCTGTAATTTTTTCAGAAATGTAAAGATTTTGAAGTTTATTATGTATTTAAAATTAAGATTTTTTCATACATAACAAATATTAGCGATATTTATGTTGGAAATTAAAACTATCCGAAGAAAATTGTTAATTTGAAAGACATTGTGTTCATACAATATGCTATTTTTTATAATGGTAAACGCTAGCATTTTTTACAAATCATCATTTTATAATAGAAAAAAACCCCGGACAAAAATAAAAACGAACATTTACAAAAAACAAAATTAAATAATAACGAAATTATAATATAAAAATAAATATTTTGAGAAAAATTAAATTTAAAAAATTAGAAATTATTCAGATTTTAAATTCTTTTTTAATGTTATTCCAAAAGCATTAACATTTTCTGTAAAAAAGTTATCCACGTAGAATTGTTTGGCTAAGAAATTAACATTTTAAAAGAATCTTTAACAGTTTTTAATAATCTAATTTATTAAAAAAATTCTGCAGATTAAAGAAATGAAGTTCCACTAGAAGACTTAAAGTAAATAATAATTTTTTCTTCAAAACTCAAGCTGATAAAATGAAAAACTATTAAATGCAATTTCTTTTTAAAATGTTTTTGGCTAAATAATTAGCAAAATTTTTGCATTCAGAATAAAATGGTAACAAATAAATAATAATCATTTTTAGTTAGTACTTTATCATCAGTATTCTATTCAGATATTAATAGAAGTAATTAATATTCTTTAAACATTTGAGTACAATTCACTTTAGAAATCATAAATTATCTTTATCCCTTCTCTTATTATTTTCTCTTATACATAGTATTGAACATGAATACGTTCTGTACTCGAGATTTTGACGAAACTCCACATTTTTTTTATCTCTCTGAGCTCGAAAAACAGATTTTTGGAAACTGTTTTTCTGCCTTTGAGAAAGGTAACTCAAAAACGCTATCTAATTTTAAGCCAAATCCAATAAGGGGTTGACCTTCAGTTAGTCTCTATTTTCAGAAACCTGCAAGCGCGATAACTACACATCGCATTGTCTTAAATATCTTACATTTTGTAGAGTATTTTGTGACTATAAGTGTAGTTTCAACTGGAATATTTGTTTCACTCGAATAATAAAAACGTGTGTAAAACTCAAATTCGGTTTTAGACGCGCACTATCAATTCGGATACTAATAACCGCATACTAGGGATTATTTGTCAAACTCTTCGCCAAAGATAATACAATAGATTCATTAAAAATGCTAAATTCACACAAAAGGTAAACTAACTATTTTTAGTAAATATTATCAGCCAATTCTATGTGAGGCTTTCTCTGGATAGCACCACTAAGGGAGTAAGTATACATGAAAGTTTTGGCGATACAACTCCCGCTGGAAAGTTAAAATGCATTTGCTCTTAGTTCCTTTATATATATATATATATATATATATATTGTTTAATACTACCTAAGAAGAAATGAAAATGTATGACATGCGATGTCATCAAATCATATGTTATTTGCCGCCAATGGTGATCAGCTATTTTCCCCTTATTTATGGTTTCTAAAAATTTCAATTAAATATTTTTTGTAACTAAGTTTCATTGACTTCTTCATCAAATTATTTTAAAACTCTTCAAGTTCTGAAAGATATATAATTCATACTTTTTTTAAAACCTTACATCGTTCTTTTCATTGCGTTACATGTTTCACTAATTTTCTTTGTCTCTCTCTCTCTCTCTATATATATAATTTACTGAAGAGCCGCCATTTATTTGGGGTTGACGCATATTCCAGCTAACGTTGAAGATTAAGCATTCTCTCCTTGGGGAGGCGATGAAAATTTGTTGAAATTCTTTGAAATCTGTTGGTGATTCGGGTATCGTTCTCGTCATCTGACCGCGGTTCAAAACCGTGAGGATCATCCTCAAATGACTTTTATATTGTTATCAGGTTTGGCTTTAATATATATATATATATAAAAATTGAGTAGTTTCCGTGCAATAAAGAAGAAATCTAAGCTGATCATTACAGCTTTCTTGGGCATTGCATTGACCTTCAACTATAAGAAAGTTCTGCATGGGTCAAAAATGGCGCATTGTTACCTTTGTCATTTGTGAGTTGCCGACCGAAAGGAGGAAGACGACGTAAGACGACCAGGCTTATGGATCTAGTTCTAAATGGAGACGAATGACGGCCTGTTATTGGTTAGCTGATGCGGTAGAGGGGTGCTAAATGAGATTGCTACGGAGATTGCGGGTGGGGGTTAAGTGGGGAGTCATGTACGCCCTCAAGAAGCGACTCCGTAATTCTCAATGTCTATTCTCTTTGATCAAGAAGCAAAGTCATTCATCAAGTCTTTCGCCTTCCTTCGATTCACAAAAAGAATCAGAATACACACTACTGCAGAAAAAAAAGTAAAAGTGAAATATTGACAGAAATACCATTGTTTTTTGTTAGAAAGAATGGATTTGCACTCAAAAACCTTAAACGGCTCGTGAAAAATCACAGCCTAAAGCACAATTAGTACAATTACGGGATAATAAATGAAAAAGATAATTAAATCAAAGATTTTTAAATAAAATTTCAATCATTTTATCTACTTTTCATATTTAAATTAATCATATTAACTGTGTTTAAATAAAAGAATATATATTGAAATCACTTCAAGCAAATTCAAAGAAAAGTCAAGCGTTTAAATTAAAAAAAAATGAAACTATTTAAAAGTTTAAACAAAATTCTTTGAAAATTAAAATTCTTAATTAGAAATTTGTGAGCCTTGAAGTGGATATATTTACGTAATTAATGGAAATTTAACTTTTTTGAAATTATTGAGTCTTGCAGTGCGTATACTTATGGAATTAATGGATATTTCGCTTCATGGTAAATTTCCATCCTTTAAAAAACTTGTTATAAAATTATTTCAATATTGTTTAGTAAATAATTAATACCTATTTAGTTTTAATATTGAGTTATAAAATTTTTCTATAAAAACAAATAATATTATTTATGAATTAAACTACATTAAAATTTTATTGACCCATTTTTATTTCTAACATTTGAAAATATCTCTGATAATAATCAGGATGAATATGTGTGTATCTGTCTGTATGCTCTCTACAAGACAGACCCGTTGACCTACAGCTACCCTCTTTGCCATATATATGTCTTGGACATTGAAAATTGGCACCTCGAGCGAATGATATGTTTTCAATTACAATTTTCATTAACTAAAATTTAAACTTAAATTTCGTTTGTTGCTAAGAATTCAGGGAATATTATTGCACCAAAAATTAACTTTACACTTTTTTCAAAGTTTCAAAAACTGTCATTTTAGTTATACTAAATTAATAGAAATGCAAGTTATTCTGGAATTTTGGCAATTTTTTAAAAATACTTTTTGTTTAATTTATAAAAATAGATTACATTATTGCCTCGAAATTCAAATAACTTTTGTTGTTTCATCCAATTTTTAAAAGAGTAATTATCTTTCATTGTTGAAATTTAGAGAAGATGATTCTGATGATTCTGTTTAACATCTGTAAAGTTTACAGGAGAAATAAAAAAAATGTGTAGTTACAATATCGCAAAATTTTGAAGATAGATGAACCAGATGTTCGCATTTATAATATCTCCATGATGTTATGAGATTTCCTCCTTTAGTAATTTTCAGTAATTATACCTAAGCCATTTATCTGAAATCAAATATAATCAATATTTCCTGGTCATTTGAGATAACTAATTATAGAATATTATTAAAATTTCGGAGTTTTTATGAAATGTTTTATGAATATATTTACAACGTATAAATTTTAATTTTGTTTTACGAATCTAACTAATGTATTTATTCAATTCTCAATAAAATTAATTTGCCAGTTTCATTAAATAAATAAATTTTTTTCCATGTTTTGTTATTTACATTTGAATGTAGATTTTCATATTGATATATGGAATTATTACGTGTACTTTTGTGCATTAAAATTTCCGCAAAACTCTGACAATAATAACTATGAAAAAAAACCTTGAAAGATTATTTTATTTTGTATGAATGGTTTATGTTATATCAGTAGAATTCATTTGTTGTATTATTTCGATCATGGTTTTTCTTACAAAAATATCCATGAAATAATTAAATTCTACTTATTAATAAATATTTTCATCACATTAGGTATCCTGCAGGGCACTGGGGAAGGGGGGAGATTAAACCGACATGCTGCAAATGATTTTTCAACTAATAACTTTTTAGTACAAACTAAGTTTTAATTCCTTTTCATATTCCAAATATTCTGTCCTAATATTTTATAAAACATCCATAGCCTGACCCAATTTCCCGTTTTCTAAACAATTATGTAATTTCTGAATCAATTTTGTAACAATTAAATGTGACAAACATCTCATATTTAGAGCTATTTGTTATTTGCTTTCTACATTGACATTATTACATGATATACAAGAACTATTCCCTGCAATATCTTTTAGACAAATGTTTAAAAATTTAAATACGATTCTTAGAAATATTTATATTCCACAAAAAATGGCAGGTAATTTAAATTATGAATCCGTAATTCACCGGCATTCGTAATTTTTAAATTAAATAAATCCTTTCAATTTTTTAATCTTAATAACTCGTTTAAAAGAAATCCTTTGCAATTCCATGAGGAAAAGCCAATGATATTATATTTCTGCATCTTAAGAAATTTATAATAAGAGATATGCAACTTAGTTTATGTAATATGAATTTTCAACTTCTATATCAATTTTTAAATAATTAAAACAATATCAGTTCCGTATAAATCCCCTTTTCTCATTGTTTAAAAATTATACAAAGATTTATACATATAATTCCCAAAAGTTATATGTTGAAAGATTCGTTATATTAACATTAATGTCTCCAGTGAAATATAAAATAAAACAGCTTAAATTAACATTTAAAACAGCTCACTGAAGTCATATCTTTAGTGATATCCAAAGGAAAGATTATCACTAATTATCAAAAGTATAACATGTAGCATCATGCTAATTAGTAATTTTTTTTAAAAGAAGTCATAATAATAACGACGAATTCAATGAAATTTTTTATTCAAATCATATATCGAAGATAATAATACTGGACACTATGCAGCAATCAATGGCGAAACACAACTGCTAATAAAATATTTAATAAACTTTATTCATGAGTGAACATAAAAGTTTAATAAAATGAATTATAATCAAAACGAAACAATTCTTATTTTCCCCCCAAATACCCTATACTCATTTAAACATTTTTCACAGATCCGATGTGTCTCTTAACAAGTTTATTAAAATGCCTAGTAAAGCTGAATCCACCTCTAAAGCATTGTGAAAATGCGTAGCATCACTTTCAAAAGAAGAAGAAAAAAAAAAATATTGTTGTTGAATATCAGATTTACATTAAATAAATCCTGTTATGCCACTGGAATCCTTAACAAGTAACTTTTTCTCCCAAAACATTGAATAGCAACCTCTGGTGAATGAAAGGAAAGGTTTTGGTGAAAAATAAAGCATTTAGCAAGTCTGTGTCCCGCTTCGTCGCTAATGAGCAGCGGTCCGCAAGGATTCCCAATTCAATTAAGATACAAAGATCTCTGTTTCCTGTTCATGTCTCCCTCGCTCTCCCTCTCTAACTCGCTTTGTGCTAGCTTTGGAACGGTGATAACATATTTCAAGTAACTAGCCTTATATCGACCGCGAATATGAATCGACTGGAGTAAAAAAAAATGAAGAGTTTTAAAAAATAATAATCTAGGCGTACCCATCGATGAATATTTCATGTAATATTTCAAACTAGCTGATGCATATTTAAGTCGAGTGACAGTTTCCTAATATAACGACGCTCCCACCATCATTGCTTAGGCTCACCTTCCTTTCCATTTTTTTCTCTTAGTTATCCGGTATCGAATTTTTGATCAAGGAACTTCTTAATTAGAAGCAGTTCGTTACCGGACAGACTTGTGTAATAAAGAGAAAAAGAAATCGGTTGGGGTACGATGAAGTTTTGGATAGGTTCAAATGCAGTTGAGTCTTGATCGTGGTGAATGGGGGTAATTTTATGAGGCGTTATATTGACTTTACTTGAGAGTCGAACTAAAAAGTGCAGTAGAGATGCAAAGAGGTAAACTTTGAAATTAATGAGGCTTGAACTGGCATTTATACATTTATTCCAAAAAAAAATCTTGAAGTCACTTGCATAAACATACAAGTAATTTGGATCAAAGGCATAAAAGAGAAGTGACTCACTTTTGTGTTTGAAGTTTTTTGCTGAGCAAAGAAAAATAACGCGGGATGTAGAAAAAAAAATCATTCGGAAACTCAATTAAGAAAGAAAACATTTTAACTTTTTTAAGAAAAAATCAGCACATTTTTACTATTTGATAAAAATATAAACTTTTCATGAAAGGAAATACTACTTATATAAGCAAAGAACAAAAATTTAATTTTTTCAGTGGAAAATACTTTATAAAAATCATTTTTATTGTAAATTAAGTTACCAATCAAAATTTAAATGCAAAAAACATAATTGTTTGAAATAATGAATAAAGAGATATCCTCCCTGAAATGCATAATAAGGATAAATATTAAAAAAAATTATAATTGAAATATTCTATACTTGACATTCGATGACAGTAGTAAACGTGTGCGGTATTTGGATGTTTAAATAACTTGCAGGAAGCAAATTTGAATAGAAGACAGTTCCATAGTTCCACACATGTCTTGAGAAAAAAATATGCAAAAAAAAAAAGTAAAAGAACTTATTACGAAAGGGTGGAAAAAGAACAAATTAAATTTTCCAGGAACTTGAGCAAGGTCAGTAAAGTTCGGTTAGGATTCTTAATTGCTTCTGAGGGTCTGAAATCGAAACTTGCTGGGGAAGGCGATGGTCATTATCTGACTTCGCTCTTTGCGTTAAAATTATATCTTCTATGTGATTATTTAGAACTGCTGAACCTCGACGTACTTATATTAATTTAAAGCAGATAAGGAAAAACAATCTCTGAACATGTTTCTTGTTAGTTATTTCAAGGAAATAAGGTTAATTGTATGACATTACTTGGGTTATAATAAATATTTAGCATGTAATTTCCAATGGCAATTTTAAGGCTAAATAAAGTTTAATATAAAGTTCTTAAACGAAAACAATATGAATGCAATTTTTTAAAAAATTATTATTGGAAAAAGTTTAGTTTACAATATTAAATTTCGATTAAAAATTCAATACAGATAAATGAAATGAAACAATACTTAAGGTGTGTTCAATATCTTTTTAATCCCCGATTGTAACTGTACAGACTTTAAACATTTCGATTTGTTTTTCCGTTAGTTTATTTTGATTTTTAACGATATGAATGATATCTTAGCTGAATCTCTCTAAGAGCACACGTTTAAATGTTAGTTACTCTAGTTTTAGATGCACGTTTTATGCTTTAAAAATGTACATATACATTTTATACAAAAACATACATATACAAATATACATAACAGAATAGGAGTTTTGTCTATGTATATAAATGTATCAGAATTATTGGTACTGTAGGAGAAGGGCAGAAACTAGCAATGCCAAGCTCATGATGGTCAAAAAACTTACTGGGATGCAAGCAAGCCTTCTCTTAATATAATTTTTATCAGTTCTCTAAGTATCTTTATATGGTTCTATCATAAAGCACATTTTAGCATTCTATTTTAAATTTAATAAAATGTAGTTGTAAATTTTACTCTGCATTTATATTGTAGTAAAAATATGAGTTGTCAAAATTTATTCATTTTTGGAAAACTTTTTTAAGCATACCCTTCTATTTATTTAACTCATTCTTTGGTATCATTTAATTTTCTTCAAGCCTTTCAACAAAATGTGGGTTGTCAGCACCATAGGCAAGAATGAATTTTAGCAAAATAAAAGGCTTCCTGGATAAACTTGAAGGGATTCTAGTTGATTCTGTAATAAGGTTCTTTAAAATCAATTTTGTCATTTTGGGTGTATTTATAGGTGTCTATAGAATATCGTAAATTAAATAAAAATACATATGTGCGAATAATGCAATGTTACAAAATTCAGGAACGAAATAAAAGGAGAAGAAAATCAATTTTCTTCCTTTACATTGTATCTAGAAATAGAAGGGAAAAAAATGAAAGAAAGTCCTCTTTGCCCTGGATGCCAATGGTGCAAAAGGTGGGAGTATTGGGAAATAACGAAGCGACTAAAGAGAGAATTTTCCTCTTAAATGTAGTGAGGCAGAATACTATAAAAAGAGCCAGTGAAAAGAGAAAAATTCAAGAGCTGGGCCAAGGCCACTAAAAAGAACTGTGATTGAAAAAGTAGCAGAAGTAATAGAAGGACAATACTCCCATGGGGAGTCTTTCGTGTAAAGGTGTATTTGATTGTGAAGGTTAGTAAAGGTAAATTTCTTTGATAAAAAGAACACCCTCAGTAACATTTAGTAGACGCAATTCTTGCAGAACTGGACATTGTTTTGAAAAGAATAAAGATAAAAAAGGAAGGAAAGCTTCAAACATTATTTGCTTCTGTGGTAATGCACAAGTACAACAAAGCTATCATGTCACTAAGTTATTTCGATGTGGATAATTTCTACAAAGAATTTACTTTATTTGTAAAAAAATCATAATTTGAGTTTCTTATTGCAAAAGTTGTGATTTTTAAAAATAATATTTAAGTGAGGGCAAAGAGCTAATCCATACAAAATTTCATGTATTACAATTGATCTTTTTTTAGTTAATTTCAAATTTCATCGGAACAAAGATTTAAAAAATAAGTATATTGAATAAGAAAATATATGTTTTTTAGTAAACAAACAAAAAAAAAAAAATGGGCCAATGATTGAAAAAAAATTCGTAATGCTTGTGAAAGAATTGTGTGTATTCTAAACATCGAAAAGAAAGAGTGATTTTATACCCGAGTATACTGTATTTTGATAAGTTTTCATTGAAGAAAAAATATATGACTTCAATTGCTTCGCATTTGATAAAGTATTTCATTCAATAGGCTTTGTAATTTTAAAATTTGCATATTTAATATTACCTACCTTCATCCATATTTTATAATAGAAATCTTAAATTCTGCCGTAATATAGTTTTCGTTGATAGAGTTGATTTTGTTCAAAGAGCCTTAAAGTATTTGCATTATATTGTAAAATATTATGTTATCAAATGGTGAATATTATTCTTTTGATTAGCCTTATTATTCGTTTCTTTTTCATCCATTCTTCTTCTTATTATTATCTTTTCATTATTTTTATTATTCTATTCTTATTATATTGTTATTATTATCTTATTATCCATTGTTTCAAGTTTTTTTCTGAAGTTCCCCAGAAAGAAGAAACATTTTCATTTTTAAGTGAGAATACTTAAGTAGAACAAACTGGAGTATAGATATGACAGAAATATATCTGATTTTCTAACTCATTACATTTTTTTTCGAACTATATTCATTCTATTACATAATCCGACTGAAGCTTTCAATATAATCAGTCCCTTTCTAAAAAAAAGCATGTCGCTTTAAATATTAATAATTATAACACTGTTATAATATATAATAAAGCGTTATGATTTGCCTATAAGGAAAAGAAGTCTCTTAAATTCTAAACATATCGCAGTCATTTTGAGCAACCTTCTAAAATTTTAACCGCACGATTGATTATTTGTTTGAAATTTTAATTAGTGGGAACGTAGTTATGTGCAAATCCTTAATTATGTCTAAATATGAGATACTAAGAAATAAGATGAAAGCAATTTCGTATCTGAGAGAAAATGTTTTCATGTTCTAGTATGTATGATAAATAGTCTTCTTTAATTAAAACTTTTATCACATAATTTGATGCTTCATTTACAGTGGAAAGGAATATGAGAAGCTTTAGAATTAATTGTAGTTAGTTTAAGTTTGTAATGAAGCTGGTGCGCTTTAAAGATATTTATTTATTTATTTTGATTTTATTATTTTCTATTTTCATTTATTTATTTTGAATTTTTTTCTAAAATTTATTGTGATAATTTAGATTGATTTTTAATTTGGCAGGTATACATTCAATATATTACTTTTTACTAGTATTAAAAAAATGAAGTGATAAATAAATTCTAAATCGAATTAGTAAGTATTTGAATAGGAAAATTAAAAATAAATTTTAAAAATGATAGTGATCCTAGACCTTCCAAATGAAAATTTATTAGTACAGAATTCCGTGTAGACCAATTGATTGTTCTGCTACTCCTACTGGGTATGTACGCAAAATACATAATTTTATTATTTTTATTAATTTTTTTTACTTTACATTTGATGCATTTGGTACTTTACAAAATAAAATTTTTCTACTCAGGTAATTTTAAATACTTGTACAGTCCACTCAAATAGTAGCTGCAAAGCTTATTTCAAAATATTTAGAGATAGGCATATGTTCCTATTGAACAATTGAAAGAAAATGCTCTAAGTAACTTAAGACATTAAATTTTCTTTGTTTAAGTCTTAAAAAAAAACTCATATTGCTAAACATAGTAGAAGCTTCTGCTATTTTAATTATATTTAATAAAGTATTTTAAACTCATAAATAATCTTTTTTGCATGAAACAAGAAGAAACTAATACGGTAGATTCATCGGTTATGTATGTGAACATATTATATTTAGATAATTATTTGGGCTCAAATGTTTCCCGATATGCTTGGTATGGATACTCGGAGATGGGATGCCTTCTCGAAGGAAGCATTTCTTGTTATATGATCAAATTTCCGAATTTCTTTCTTAATAGCATTATGTATATTAGAAATAATTTATCGATTTAATCAACAAATGAGGTTCATAAATTATTAATATTGCCTCACAAATCAGAATAACTTTCAATCGCCTTTGGCTCAATCTGCAGATAATCTCATTTCTGATTGGTTGGTCAACTGTTTAAATCCCAAACACGATGCTTTATCGAAGACTGGAATTCTTTTATTTAAAATGTTATTTATATTTATCTAAGATATGGAAAGTTCTAGATCTTTCTTCAACATTCAAATTGCATTATTTTTGAACATTCTATATATTTATAAAATCATAGCCCCATCAGTGATGAATCAGTTCACAGTCTCCTGCTGTTGTGAGTAGCTTCATTCTAATAAATCTAATTGTTTGTTTAAACTAACGGCATAGTTATTTACATCTTCGTGATAATATTCATGCGGTTTCAATTAGATCATATGAATAAAAAAATTAACGAAACAATCAGTGGAAAATTTAAGCCTATTTTTGAAAAATAGGAATCACGTTTTATATATTTATAAAATTATTTTAATTTCATTCATTAATTAAGTAAATGTATTCAGTTTTGTAGCTTTTTCATTCCTCGTGCAAAAAAAAAAGTCGTAGTTACTTTACTATGCTTGGATTATTACAAATAAAAAGGTAAAACATATTAAAAAAATAAAATATGTAATCCTTAAAAATAAAAGCCAATTAAAGATAAGTGACTTTTTAAGTTCGAAATCAATTTAGAATTCTAAGGTTTGATATTATTTAAAAGAATTTAGGTTCGAATTTATTAAAATTACTTTTAAATGTCTCAGTTTGATGATTTAGAAAGCTCTATTTGTCATAATTCTCAATGAAATCGATTTTATAAAATGAAACAGACATGTATTTATGAAATGAGAAGATGAAGAATAAGTAAACTATCAGTAAGAATGAACTGACTGCCTTTAACCTACCACTAATTGTCCGCCGACAGATTCCCTCCCACTTACGCTAATCATTCTTCTAGACAGAAAATAGCTATTAGCATAAAATTGGTATTGAAAAAAAAAACCCAGAGAAAAATGGAGAATATTATTAGATAGGCCACATAGTTTAAAATGATAGAAAAAATGAAGCATTTAAAACTGTGAAACTAGTTTTTTTATCTTTAAAGTTTCCCGAAAAATCTTTATCGCCCAACATTTTTACGTATTCACAACAAGTTTCGGGATTCCGTAAGCTTAGAATAAATCAGATCTAATATTTTTACTCGCATATATATATATTTGCCTACATGGCTTGCAGAAGGACTTATTTTTACTTCTTTACCTTGTAAATATTTATAACTGCATATGGTCATGATATTCTATTGAGATTTGAAAATATTTCTTATAGAACAATGTAAAGAATTTTCCTTGAAATGCAACATTTTGTATTACAGAGTTATAAATTTCTTCATCTTAGCTCTACACTTTTATGAATTATCATTCATTCAGTTTTTTTTATTATTATTCAATATCTAAATAAAATTTGAGATGTTTTACTGTCATAAAATTATTTAAATTAATTGTTAGAGTTTTAATACTTTTTTTTCAAAAACTTTCATTAAAAGTAGGATTATAAATTTTATTTAAATTAAATATATATTGGAAATATTATTTTATTCATAAGGAATGAGTAAATGAATAGGTTTAAAAACCAGTTTTGATTTTCACATATGTTGTTTTTGTCATGAAGCATCATTCACTGTTATAGAAGTATAGCTCAAAATTCGTAACAAACAGTAAAGGTACTTTGCTTTATAAAATTGCATAATTGCGAGAAACAATTGCTCTACCATTACTAGTTAAAGCATTTCTAAGCATTCTGTAAAATTAAATAATTAAATATATCTCTCGCAATTAGAAACTTTTTCTGACATAATTTATTGCAATAGAAATAAGAATGTTTTAAATAAAAATTGCGGACGTATACAGTTAGAAAGAAGGAGAGGAGGGGGATACAAATGCATATGTGTGTTCTTAGATATAATTTGAAAATGACACAGCCGTGAAATAAATGTGTGAGATTTCAGAATTGTTTATGTTTATTACAAACTTTTGCAAAATTATGTTGTTTTAGATATATACACAGCTATTATACATAAATAATAATTTTAAGGAGTGTTTAAATATGCAAATGTGTATGTTGATAGTATTAAAAAATCAATACCTAAAAAATTCTCAAATTTTCTGTCAGGTTTAATTAAGAATATTTATCATTTTTTCAACTCCTTATGTGAGATTAAGACTCTTTCATGTATATCCATACTTAAAATTTAATTCACGCTGCCAATAGGGAACTATTACAAGCTGTATTATTATGGAAGACGATTTCTTGGATTTATACAATTATTAGAAAAATATTCAGTGAAGGGATTTTAAAGCATTTCAATGAAAGATTGTTTAAAAAATGTATTTTCAACATCAGCTTAATGAAAATTTAACTATTGCTGAAGGAATATTCATCTTTTAAATCCTTTTCTTAATAACGTTTGACAAATTTTATTCTTTTACAGAATATTTAAAAAAATAACATTAGAATTTCATTTTATATAAATAGTAATCCATTACTATTTATATTTTTTGAATCATAATATTTTAGTTTTAATATAATTCATAATTAATAATTCTTCCTCAATTTTAGTTAAAATAATTAACTATTTTTTTTATTGTGTATTTGAACTGTGCATCTTATTTTTGCTTCAAAGCCTCTTTCAAAAAAAAAAAAAACACCCTACAGACAAAGAAACATCGACTTGATATACAAATTAGTTGTAAGTTTAAATACAATTTAAGCGAGTCCAAATATTGTAAAACTAATTTGTAACTAAAAGCAACAAATGTTAACTTAGAAATAAATAATCGTTCATACATGAAGATATATAGCATACACTGTCGGTTGCAAAAAATCTATTGCTAACGTTTTTTCAACTAGATAAAAGCAGAATGTTTCAAATTTTTATATCTGCCCAATCTTTTATTTCCTGCAGAAATCAAAGAAAAGAAAGGCGGTGAAAGAATCATCTTACAAGACCGTTCCTTTCACATTAAAATAAATAAAAAAATCGGCCTCACCTTCTCCCTTGTTCTACCTTTTCAAGTATCTCAAAGCGGATTCAATCACCAGCTACCCCCAACAAGGCACTAGGGACAGATCGGTGTCAATTTTAACAAGCTTCTTTGGGCTAAGAAAAAAGAATCTTAAGATACATGATGGTTACGAGAAGAAATTGATCTATAGAAAGAATTCTGCGAAGAATTTTAACAAAATTTAGAAGATAGCTTTACATGGAAAAAAAAAATGTCTTTTGCTCTTTTAATAAACGTTTTTTTTTTTTTTTTTTTGCTGGATTTGAGTTTGCTATACATTTGCTTGGTTTCAATCTCGTATGAGATAACGCCGAAAGAAAATTTCTCTTGCACATTAATAAGCTGTAATCCTTTTTGGTCTTTGGAAATTTAGAATTAAAATTATTTATTTAAGGTAATATAATAGATTTAATTACAACTTAAGGGAATATTTATACGCTGAATTACGCTGAAAATAGTCCATTACGCTGAAAATGGACTATTTTAAAAGACATTTATATATGAAACGATCGATGTAAAAAATTGCTGCTTGGATATAAACAGCAATTATAACGCTGATTATTCACGATCACTATTAATCATGCATTATCTACGTGTGAATCCCGTTTACAGGAAAATATACATGACTTGAAATCGGTCTTTTCCTTTTATTAAAATCAAATAATCGTTTTGCAACATTTGTTTAAAAATTAATAAAAACCAGCGTGAGTGGTGTTCCAGATGCTTTTCTCACGAATAACAATGTTATACCCCCAACCCATCCTATAAAAAATTGCGAACTATGAGCGAGGTCATAAACGGCATGAAAACTCAGACTTTTATTTCCCGTGCTCCGCTCACGAGATGTGTGTGTTTCGTAGTATAGAAAATAAACGGGTACTTGTGTATTATTAAACGTTATGCTATTGACAAACAACTGCTATGAAAGAGACTATTAATGCACGGACTTTCTTTTTTTATTTTATTTTTTTGTAGTTAATACATAATGCAAAAAAAAAAAGGCAACAATAATACCTTTTTACGACTAGTCATAACAAAAATTCGATGCAGAATCGCCATTCTAGTCAGTAGATCGCACCCAAATCTTATATACGGAAATCATTGTGTTTTTAAGTTATCACCTTTATTTAAATATGAAATGGCGGAACGTCAGACGGCCGATTCTTCGACAGGTGCTGTTCAAATTTGATGGGTATCTACGCTTTACATCTGTGCACCAAATTATCTAACTCTTGATTTATAATAAATATCTAACACTTTTCATTTTTCCAATTATCATTTTACCTTGTACTTGAATAACTGGACTGACAGACTTTCTTCTATTGGATTTCATTTAAAATTAGATAGAAATCGACATATTTATCACAAAGTTCATATATCAAATTTCATCCATTCAGCTCCAAGAGATTTTGAATTATCTTGATAGATATAGTGATAGATAAGAGAACATAATAATAATAATAATAATAACAGTTTTTCGGATTAGGGGAGGTCTGAAATGTAAATATTCGTCAAAATCTCGAGTTCGAATATTTTGAGAATTATAATATCGTCTCATTGTATATTTCGTATAAGAGAGAAAAAAAAAATCGATATCCATAGATAAGATGCTGGTTTTTGATAACGTTTTAAAATTTCTTGTTAACAAAAGTCTTCATTTTTTTTATCGAAAAACATGTTACGTTGTTTCAATTTTTAAATGTGATCCTTTTGTTCATTTCTGCTAGTTACAAAATCTATTGTATATGTGAAACTTTCAAATGCACTACATAATTGCTATGGACTCGCAATTTTTGTTTGCAAATAAAACTAATTGTTTTTGATTAAGAAGTTCAGTTTTTTTGAGATAATTTTCGGAAATATTATCATTAAAATATTGAAATTTGCAACGCTTTAAAAGGAAAGAAATATCTAAATGGCATCGCTTTAGCTATTCAATGATTCTTTATTCTAATTTAGATAATTTTGTGTATATTTTGAAAACTGCCGATTGGTGGAATGCATTCAGATTATTTTCATTATCCCTAAAAATATTTATATTGTTCCTATGCCGACGGATAATAAATCCAACTTGCTTGTTTAAAATATTCATTTTGACGTCTGTAAGACTATTAGCGGGGAATTATAGATAATTAAAATCTCAATTTATTAATTAGAGGAATAATGTGAATCGAATGAATGCTGAAATCAATGCAAAAATGGTCACATATTTATAATCGTGTTTTTAAAATAAAGCATTTTTATTCTAAGTCTCTTGAATAGAATATACATAGTAAATTAGATGGTAAACAATATATGTAATTTACCATGTTTTACATTTAAAATGAGAAAATGAGATAGAAATAGAATGAGAAAAATTTTTACGTTCAATAGCAATATAAACTTAACCAGGATGATTGTGTCCAAAACACTTTACATTCCCTTATCCTTGCATGAGTTTCTTCCTTATCAAAGTAAGTCATATCACTGACTCTCCGACCCGCCCGAAGGCACGCTGATAAATAATATTGAATGACTGGCAGCAACATTGGAGGGACATGTCTTTGAGTCCTAAGGGTCATCACTGGCCACGGCACAACCCTTACCGAAGGAAGTACGTCCCGTCATCGATGGGAGGAGCCAGATCCCCCACCTATTTATGCACTCATGAGGGTGGCGAGATCCAACCACCATACCGGAAGTCTCTCATCCTCATTTCGAGATGCCCTTCCCCGGGGGTTTCCATAGCATAGTAAAGAAATGCAATGCTAATAACATACGTTGAACTATTTTAATATAAGTACACTTTCGATTTCAGAGGAAGAGAAAGAAGATGAAGTTGCAATACCAAGTAAGACAATGCGCAGTTATTTGTTGGATGGCGCAGAGAGTTACGCTTAAAATGCGAATATAATGCAATTTTACTTGACTCTTTTTAGAAGGCAAATGTCACTAAATTGTAGAACTGTGTAAAGATACTAATACGTTTTTAATGTCTATTATAATTTGAAGTTTAGATGCAGTTTGTAGAGGAAATACTGGATATAAAGTTAATCATAAGAGATGCCACTCGTCAAACTAACAATTGCCACAAGTGACTGTTAAAATAAATTAATAGGGTTTCTCTTCTATTTCGAAAATCTTTTACGTGATTTTCTTTTAAGAAAGGCGTAGGAATAATAATTTCAATTACCAATTAAAAACACAATAATTTCGGTTACCAGGAAATAAATTGCGAAATTTTAACTACGCATTTAGGGGGTATAGCTTTTCTTTATACTCCAAAATGCCTTTTAAAGCATAAAGAAAATTTTTAGAGAAAAAGTTAAAATGATATTTATAAATCTTTTAATTTAAAATTTCACATTTACTAATTGTCAGCATACTATTGAATTTCAGAAGTATAATTATTCTTGACATTTTTTTCTTTTATCTTCTGTCGTTTATAAGAAAAATAACAAAGATTTCCAGACACTCATATTGATTAAAGCGTCTATATTTTAAACAAGAATGAACAAATTGCACTTAAATTTCTAAAACTCTTAGTTTTCGCCTTCTTATGCTTTGTGTGTCCTCTGAGAAAACAGTTTCAAATGTCGTCTATTTTGTGTAGGTTGAAATTAATATGCTTTCACGAAAATAGTTGAAAAGGAAAATTTAAACTTCAATGTGAATAAATTTTAAAGTATATAGTCATTAAATAAAAATTATTTTGTAAGGTCAAAGTATTCATGCACAAAATGCAATACATTTTATTTTATCTCTGTATTCATTTGCTAACTATATTATATTTCCCAGATGGAAAATATATCTTACTAATCAAATAGTTATCCACTTTTCTCAAAATGCTAAATAATAAATAGAGAACAATAATTACTAAGAAGTATAAAGCATATCTTATTTGTGATTTAGCAAGGCATATGCTATTCAATATGATTAATGGATTATTAATAATATTATTTGTAAATGATATAATAGGAATGACACAAAAACTTTAAGTTTCAAGAACTTAAAATATATTAAGTAATAAATTAATTATCGATTCGAGACTAGTTATTATAATTAATTTATTTTGTAATAAATATCGATTAAAACGTTATTATGTACTTGTTACAAAAAGCAAAACACATATTGCTTTCGATGTCAAACGTGCGTATTATTTACATTATATGGAATTTATAGGAATAACAAAAGGCTTTGAGCTTCAAGAGCTGAAAGTAGATTAAATAATCAATTAATTACATATTTGAGACTAGTTATTATAACGCAGTTATTTTGTAATAAATAATGATTAAAACGTTCTTTTGTACTTGATACAAAACGCAAAATATACATTTATTTTAATGCTGGGCGGTGTGTATTATTTTATCCCCTATCTACATTATCTTTACGATATCTGAATAAGCAATAGCGCTGGCATGTTCATGATAATTCTCAACTATTCAGCAGTCCGTAGAACTAATGTGCTTCAAGACGCTTAAGTAGGTGCATTATTCCAGTCTGGAGTTAAATCAGTTTACATCTCTACCACCAGGCGTCCCATCCGCAACGTTTCCGTGCAGAACGCAAGCCGAAATTCTGTTATATGGGACGCAATACATGGTCCCCAATCGAGAACCCTTGTCTGGTACCGAGTACACGTGACGTATACAGAGTATTCCCTGTCGCACTCGCATTGCGTCCCATAAAACTTTCCATGTAAGGCTCTCTTCGGCATACATATTAATAAGACTCAGATAGAAAGCCAAGTTTTTTATTTATGTATGGGCAAGGGATTGAATCGTGGGAGAAAGAGGAATTGAGTTTCTTCACTCGGTCATAAAATATTGAAGCGATTCTGCGAGGCCGGGTTAAACTTTGTCGAAAGAAATATGCGGTGTTATTTCTTTTAGCACTCATTTCTGCATGTTAGACGGCAGATGGTCGCATAGAAAGTGATAACGTTTCCTCCCTTTTCTGCGGCGAGGGAAGGAATGTGGGTTTAATATATTTGCAATGGGAAACAGTGACGCATCATTCTAAGTAGGATTAAACAGGAAACACTTAGCATTTTATTACTTTTATTATCAGGAAATACTCAATAATGTTATAACTATTTTAATAACTATCAATAACATTTGATGCAAATAAACAATAAATGGTAAACAAAAACAATGATAAAATAAGTATACACTAAAAATTAATAATATATACATATATACATGTGTGTGTGTAAAGAGAGGGAGAGAAAAGAAAGAATAGAGAGAGAGATGAATGATGGAACAGAAGATAAATTTGGAATTAACTCCAATTTATTTTTCCATGGGAGAGCATGGTCTGTACTCGGGAAAGATTGTAGAAACCCGCGTGTTTATATCCAGATACAGGAACATAACATGCTAAATTTTTCCCTTTGCGTTTTTACTAAGATATTCTTCTTATGGATTTCTTTTCCTCATTCCGATTTAAGAAATAGAATCTTAGGCATCTTTGAAAGGAATGCGTGGACCCTAGGGAGTTTTATTCCTTCGTTCGAAGCGTGAGAACTGAAAAAAAAATCGTCTGTTTTTTTAGAGAAAGTGTTAAAAATAATGAAATAAGAAAATGGGATTTAGTCAGGAAATAAGAGAAAATTCTTAAATAAATTAGTATGGTCTAATTACAGATACAGAATTGGAAATTATTTAAGATATAAATTATATTAAAAGACATGACACACTCACATACATGATGGTAGTTTTATTTTTAACCTATTCATCTCTTAGTATTTGTTGAGACTTCGTATTAAAAGTCTTTGATTTTTTACATGTGTCTTAATCTCTAGTTTTAAATCCATAATAACATTTCTTTCTACAAAATGAGCTTTCATTTTATGACGAAACACATGAGCATTTTCAAAATTATAATGATCAAGTACTGGTATTATATGATAAAACGGAAAAAAGCTGATAAAAACTAGATAGAAAAGGATGAATGAAAATAATTGAATTGATTCTATAAAACATGGTTCAATATTGTCAAAAGAATTGTGATGCATAATTTCATTTAATAATAAATTTCTTAATGTTAGATGGTAAATGACATAAAATTGGTACTTAGAAGTATTAACTATCAATTTTTTGTGTGATTCGGAATTGAATATGAGCTAAGAATTTACATGAACCAACCAGACTTTTTTTTAAATTAGGAATTATTTCTTGATAAGTGAATGTATAAAAAATAAATAATTATAAAATGAACTGATATTTTTTAAACTATGAATAAAATAAAAAAAGAATCATAAAATAAATAATTTTTAAACATTTATATATGTTGGAATAAATTGTCAGAGAAATTTTGATTTTAGCATTATAAATATATGATATTTTTTTTCTTTTTCAGACATTTTTATAAGGTTTGTTAAAATAATATCAGAGAAAAATAGCTTCATGATAGTAAAGTTGGAATTAGCAGGCATACTTATTTCGATATCAAAACCAGTAACATCTGTTTTTGAGTAATATTGAACTCGTTGGCTATTACAAATTACCCTTCAGATATAGGTTTCCTCGAGACAATATATATTTTTTGTTCACTTTCTATTAAATCTCATAATATACATCTTTACCTTTAAATTATCTGTAAGACATTAAATTTATGATATTTTAGTAACCCCGTAAATATCTTTTCATGGATTACCATAATTGGCAAGCATGGGCATATAATAATATTCAAATGACGCCGCATATTTTATATCTAATAGCACTGAAACTGAATTACATCTCTGTAGAAAGTTTTAAAAATTGGAAGCATAACCTTTGAGATAATTAGATATTTCTACAAGTAATCTTAGAGGTATGGTTTACAAACTTCAAAGAAAAGAACTGAGATAAAATTGGAAGAAAAACTCATAAGACATTAATATTAATTTTGAATAATGTAAGAAAGAGACACAAAATTAAATATTTGTATAAATAAGGGGAAAAAAGATACTAATTTAACTGGATTAATGAAATGTATTGCTGTGAGTTATGAAAGTTATTGTACATATACTACAAAGTAAATAAAGGAAAGACGCCAAATAAATTCGATCTCTAAGATGATAAATTAAAGAACGTCAAAAATAATTTTCATTGGACAGTATTTATTTAAGTCATTGAGAAATAAAGGAAAATTTTGCTTTTTTTCCTAATTAATAAAAATTATTATTATAATTATTTGAGGAATGCACATTCCCATCTTCTGAATTGCATCTATTGCAAATTTGGAAACTTTTAGTTTATTGATCTACTCTGTAAAGCGACTACTGTGAATACTGGAAATAAACTTATGAATAGATAATGATAAAGTATTGAAATTATTCAATTTAAGATTTGTCGAAATATATATATATATATATTTACTTTTTCCTCCATTTCAATGTTAATGGTATATGGACAGGCAGAAATAATAATTTTTCTTCTTTATGTACTGATAAAAGAAGAAGAAAAAAAAATTGCACTAGGGCCAAAACTTAGTAGTCTTAGGATGTGCGCATAATAATGAGTTCTTATCTAAATTTAAAATTGAAGTCTCGATTTTTGTTCAAAATTAAAGTTTTTCTACAGAAAATATTTTGGTGAATAAAGAAGAAAATTGTTTTCTTTTAAAATTTAAAAGTGAATTATACAAGGAATGAATTTTTTCAGAAAAAAATTAAAGAAGTTGCACCTTCTGGATCTATATCAAGCATGTTTTGTTACACATTTTATGATGCTTAATACCTCGAAAGTCCTTTTTATTAACTTCTTTTTATATTAATAGCAATAATTTTATGAATAGCAATTTATATCTAAATAAATTGCGATTAATTTATAAAATTGATGAAAAAAAACTATTTCAAACGATTAGGGGGTTTTAAAACACGTTATTGGTTTACACTATTTTATCATTAAAATGCATCTAAATTCAAAAATTAAACAAGTAACGCTCATTAATAACTTACGATTGCTTTCATTTCTCATTTATTTTCTTTTAACTATATTATACTATTTGGTTAGCTGCCCTCGTTATAAATTTCTATACTGAAGTTTTATATTAAATATTTATTAATAGAATTATATTTCTTATAAGTTAAAATCAGCTTATCGATAAAAAACTTAATTCAGAGTATACTAGAACGCAACTAAGCATATTTTTATGCATTTATTTGTATATTATATAAAATTACATCATAACAGGTTCCCCTGAATCCAACAACTCTAAAAGGACATTTTGAATTTATCTGCTGGAAACAGCTTTCTTTCTAAGTTTCTGTAACATCATTTGGTACATTGCTCTTTCAGAAGAGCAATAAAATGTTTTAATGTGAGATTTTTGACCACTTAAGATTGTTAGTTTCATTTTTACATAATGTCATTCGGTGTTAATGGTTTTCCGTATCCTTTTTTATAATAAATCTCTTCTTATGAATCAAATGCGTGGCTTCTTTATGAGCACTGACAAAAGAATTAGGAATTTTTTATAACATTATCTTCTTTCTTAAAACATAAAATTCATATATTCACAGTATAAAAAGCCGAAATCACTTTATTGCCTCATTTAACTGAATATATGTAACACAAGGAAATTGCATATTATATTATTTGTTGTTTCTTTAATATTGAATAAGTTCACATTTTAAATATATTTGATCAAATAAGATAAGCTATAAAATTAAGCTTTTTTTTTGCTTTTGAAATTTTAATTTTAATTTTCTCTTTACTTTTCTCTGATCATTCTGCGCAGTTATAGAGGCAGTTATTACTTTTTATTAAAATTCAATGCTGCTGCGTTGACAGCACCTTAAAAAAGAAATAAAAACGGGATAATATTGATTTGAATCAACATTTAAGATACATATTTGGTCAATAAAAATTAATTAATTAAATAAAATCAGAATAAAATTTTGAAATTAATGAAGCACATGAAAAATAATATAATAATGTTGTTTGTAGAAAAAGAAAAGAACTAAATTTCATTATCATATTCAATTAAATATTTAGCCTACCATTCTAATCTCATTAATGAATATTTGTTTAAGGTAACTTTTGCATAATTCCCCTGGGTCACATGATATCTCTAAT
Source organism: Argiope bruennichi (assembly GCF_947563725.1). Classification (NCBI taxonomy): domain Eukaryota; kingdom Metazoa; phylum Arthropoda; class Arachnida; order Araneae; family Araneidae; genus Argiope; species Argiope bruennichi. The sequence continues at coordinate 7,128,474 of NC_079155.1, forward strand.
TGTCTGATGATAACAACACCACATCACTAATGAAACCGAGATAATAAGATCTTGATTCAACATTGTAGGTACACACTCCGCTGATACTCAAAATTCAATAAACATCGCGTGCACAGGCTTCTATTTTTAAACAGCCACTTTATTCTGCGGGTTATTCAAGCCCCGAACTTCAAGTAATTGAACACGCAGACACCAGATTCGAGAATATGCTCCCCTGAGACAAATGATGCCACCGCAGCAGTCGTAATATAATCGAATTTAATTCGTTTCCGTTCAGAGATTAAAATTACTTCCTACCTATATGTCATTTTACTCCAATGCATCCAACTCGCCATCGGATGCCATAAGACATATAGATTTCTGTAATTGGTAGGGCACTGGAAAGATGTGTTTGCGGTTTCCCTAAGAAACATTATTTATGATTCGGTAATGCTTAAGAAGATGAGGTATTTTAACTTTGTAAAGGTAAGGGTTTAGTTAAATAATGCTGAATTTTATCCGGGAAAATGGGGGAGTTATTAAGAGATTTCTAAATATAATCAATGCTTTTCTTATTGATTTTTCTTAAAATCTGTTTGAGAAGAATAACTAGTATGACAATTTAATGCAGATTTAATTGCTGTTGGTACTTTTAATTTCTAAATGATACTTAGAGATTATATAGATTTCATGCAGTGAGAAAGGGAATAATTAGTAAATAAAGATAATTTTCAGCATTTGCAACGTATTTACATATATAATAAGGGAAAATCGTGTTTCTTAACCATTTGTTTTGTATACTTCTACTCAATTCTAGAATAATTTTCTCTTTTTTACAAACTATTTATTCGTCTATATGTTTTATAATATATATTTATGTTTACTTTAATCATTATAATTTTTATGAGCTTTGTATTTTAATTCATGAGTACAAAAGATGATTCTAAGCTGGCTTCTCAAACTTTTAAACATTACGATTTATTTAGAAATCGAAAATGATGTATGGAATTTTTTTCAGAGATGAAAAGTAAATCTCTTTCCGAATGAGGCTGTATTGTTCAAAAAAAAAAAAAATGTTGCGAAGAAAAAATTAAAGAGTGAATTATGATTTTGTTTTTCAAAAAATATTCCTTACGTACTGATTTATGAAGATTTTGAGCTGAAGTCACATTTTTGTAAACTGTGAAAAAATAAGGGAGTAGAAAGGAGCAGAAATCAAACTGACGGTTCTAAATAAAATTTCAAATGCATGTCTTGGAAACCATGCAACCGAGGTTTACTTCTAACAAAACTAGTTTGAAACTTTGCCGAAAGATGGACCTTATAACTTATCAAAATATAAAAAAATAGTTTAAAAGAAAAAGAATAAGTAAAATGCTTATTTATTTATACACCTAAAGGCACTGTCTGCTTTCTTTCTCTGTCAATGGTATGCTGATAGCATATCAACGGTCGCGCCCGCCGTATCAATAAGAATAAGGGTGACATTGCAGATGATAATGGCTTTCAATTTTGCTTCATTAGAAGCTAATCTTGGATAAAAAGTGTTCTTTGAGAAAAGAATCGAAATTAGATATCATTAAGGGTGAGATCTTGTAACTTTGCTAGCCAACCAAGAAATAAAGTGGGAGAGATGATATATTTTTCTGGAAAGTGAGCTTGAATTCTTTTCTGCAATAAGTCCTACCCGATAAATAGCCGATCCGTCTTGTATGAGCGCTAATGTGGGCAAATAGTTTTTTTGACTTAATATCGACATAATATGGTCCCCCAAGAAACTCCTACATCATTCATTTATGGATGAACACCTAAAAAAACCGTTCTCTGGATCTTCTTCGAAGAAATAGAAGTCCAAAATAAAATCCCTTGTAAATTCATACCACACCATAATGTATGGTATGAATACCATACCGTATGATGGTATATGATGATATATGGTAGGAATATTATATGATGTATGGTATACCATACCGTGATATACCATGAGGAATGTAATGGTTGTTGTTATAAAATATGAAAATTGGTGGAACAACTTCATATGCGACAGTTCTTTGTGTTCACAGCAACATCTAACTGAAAATGTGCCTTATCTTTCCAAGCAAAGTCAAAAGGTGCACAGCGATCTTGCCGCTTCAATTGTTGTTCGGCAGGCATCTCGTAAAGGCAGAATTTTACGTAAAATCATGCGCATGGCTGATCGTAGAATGCCGAATGCACGTGCTACAGAACCAGCACTTATAACTGCATTTATACAATTTGCAGACTCTTCAGATTTTGCAATTGCATTTTCAATTCCAATTGCCAGCACAGTTGCAAGTCTTCTTCTTGGTGGAACATACAGAAAACTAGCTTTCTCAAACTGACAAATCATATATTTAACTGATTCTTTTCTTAAGTTTTTCTTCCGTCAGTAAGCACAGGCTTCTGCAGAATCTATTCTGATAAAAGCGTTTTAATATCAATGCTCATTCCTTTTTTTCTCAGCTACATGTTCGCTGCGAGTAATAGTTCTAATCACAAATCTGACTCCTATCGAGAAATTATTTCAACTATTCATTTGCATATAGTTTTAGCAATAAAACGCAATTTATTGGAGAAATTCCAAACTAATTTTGTTCTACCATTTGATTTATGTAAAACACATTTGACGTTTTATTTGGATCCGTTCTTTAGAATCGGAGTTACCAGCCTTTAAATATCATCAGTTAAATTCTGTATACTCTGAATATTATAAATCTAGTTGCGAGTCAAGAAGAAGTGATTCATGGCCCATCACTGCATCACGATTGAAAGCTTAGGGATCCTGTTCTAAAAAATTAAAAGAAATTTTCGGTCTTAAATATTAATTACATAATTTTCGGGAATATTTGATTATAAATGCAATTCTGCAATTACTTTTATTCTTATACAGCAAAGATATTTTTTAAAAAAATTTCAATTGCATGTTGAATCAATTACTTCAATTAGAAATGTGAGCTTAACTTGCTTATTTTATTTTCAATTGGAACAATTATGCTTGTTTAAAAAAGTTATTATAAATTTATAACTCTTTAAAATATATTATAAAAAATTAACCTCATTTCTAATAGGGGATATAAGGTGAATTTTCCTGTAATTTCCTTTCGTTTCTTCATAGTTCGTTTCTTCATACGTATGCGTTTAATTCTTATGTTGAATTAATTAACTATCCAAAGCGAAAAATCCTCACTCAGAATAAATCTATAATTTTCATCTATATTTAACATTTTTAATTAAAGTAAAAATACTCAAAATTCAGATGTGTAAGTTCATTTCATTCAATCACAGGCTCAGTATTCAGCGATCTACATGTGGGTACCATTAACTAACTTATATTTGAAACTAAAAATAATTGAAACTGCTTTGATTATATATGGGTAAAGGAGTTCAAAAGAAAATCTCCGGAGCTTTTAAAATTATTTTTAAACTGAAATTATTCATTATACAAAATTTAATGCATTTATTTATATATATAATTTATACTTGCATACTCATTCTAAGGATAAATGATATTTAAAAAGAAAAATGATCTCTAACGTAGGCATATAACAAGAAATATATGTAACTGAATTATAAAATTCATAAAGAACACTGTTACATAAATAATAAAGAACACAGTTGGATAAATAATAAAGAACACAGTTGGATAAAGAACACTGTTAGATAACACTCTTATGATACATGAAGTGGGTAAAAAGAAAATGTTTAGAAAAATTTCAGTAGAGTATCTCAGTAACATCATTGCTTGTTTGATTTGAAATAGATTGTTTATAAAAAGCAATGAATAGGATTCTGAAGAAAAAAGATGCACATTAGCTTTAGAAAAAAAAATATGTAATAAAAAAACATTGCATTAGTTTCTGGGAAAAACAAAAATCTGTTTTAACTATACCTGAACATTTCACCATTGTGTATTCATTTACATTTTCGATTATGCTTGTCTTAATGAGCCTTTACAAGTTATTCCGGAATCATAGAGCTAAAGACGATTAGGATTTGAACATCAATTTTGCACGAATCGCTTATAGATATGACACTTCCTATCAGGAATTTCTGCAAATTTTTTCAATAAGAATGAAGTTTAATAGGAGAGCACAAGTACGACCAATTAGCGTAATTAGGACCATAATTTTCGCATGTAACAACTCCGAAAAAAAAACAACCTTCGCCTCCGCTTGCGCGCGTACCGACACTCACTTTTACAGTGATATCGGAAGCAATAATGATCTTGCACCAATTACCACTATTTCAACACCAGAGGTTTTCTGGATAATTACGGCCACCCAAACGGGTGAGTAAATCGGGAAAATCAGTATTTATCAACTCCGAGACTCTTGCCTCGGTGAGATTGTTAACTGCTCCTGGTTTTACGTCTCATTAACTGTGGTTTTGCCTATCTATCGCGCCCGTTTAGCGCTATTACCGCTCAACATAAGCGCATGCTCTGTGATGTTCTTTGTATACCTCGGAGGCTAATTAACAAGGTCGCGATGGCGCTTGTTCAATTACGATTCGATTTTTGAATGCTTCCGAGTGTCCTCAGCATTGCAGTTTCTTTGGTTTCATAGATATTAAAAAGAGACATTTTGGATGTTTAAACATTAAGCTGAGCTTTTGGTGACAGCTTAAGGTAGTATGTCTTTGCTTATTGTAATTTTAGTATTCAGAAGAGGGTTATCAGTCGTAAAAAATTTCTAATAAATGCAAATATTGAATTGGTTATTCAGAAATTAAATAGATATTTCAATGAAAAAGTTAAACAATATATTCTTTAGTTTTCAGTGAAAACTCTCCATGTAGACTCACATTTTCAAATCTTCTCAAAGAATATTCTGAACAAATCCTTAACTCAGGAATTTCACAGCGTAATAATGTTTAATATATCTTTTTCATTCTTTTTTTATATAATCATTGTAGATTGTTATTTTAAGATTCATTTGATATAATCATGAGAAACATCTTGATTTAACATTGACCAGGATAGCGTTTGAAATTCGAAAAAAATACATCAAAAATTCGATGTTAAATCAATACAATGTATTCTTTGGTTACCGAAATTTGATACTTTAGATAATAATATTATAATGAGGAAAAGGAAAATGTTAATTTCACTCATAGCTTATGAGGAAATCTGTAATGAATTAGAGGCACAGAGATATTTCTGAAATTTGAAAACTAAGCTTTGCTTTCAGTGATAAATTAGGATAATACATTCTTTGTGAATCAAAATTCAGAGATTAAAGGGATAATATTTTAACGAGGAAAGGGAAATGGAAATTGCAATCATTGTCCATGAAGAGTTCGGTGATGCATTAGAGTACATCGATGGGAAAGCTAAGGATTAAATTCGAATTAGATTACTTTCATAATGTTTGCTCTAGATCTAAGGATTTCCGAAGTTAACTATTATTAAACACTTCTTTTACTATTTAAAGCGCTAAATTGAATCTCAATAATTATTCTTATTACTAGTTTCGGGGATTTTCTTGATATTGAAAATTCTTAGTTATTTTCAGATATAAAATTTAACAAAATACTAAAAGAAAATAAATTTAATCATTAATTTTGTATTTATTTATAGAAATTTGATTTTTTTAGTTTTGAGATAAATTTATTGTGAATATTTTATGCATGATAAAAATCCTTCAACAATAAAAAATATTTTTTAATATGATTATCTCGTGATAAAAAAATATTTTCTTTGATTAATGAACAATGAATATTCTCTCAACATAATTTGTTTCTCTTAAAAATTATACTAATGATGGTTGATTTCTTTTGAAGTTCGATGATACTCATTATAATTTTAGAAGTTCAAACATTAAATATTAAAGCAGATTGCTTTATAATATATTACTAACAACATAATGCAAATTTTTCGTGTAAACATTGAATTTAAATTTCAAGGATATTTAGAGTGAATTACAATAGCTTTCCCAAAGTATTATGATATGAAAAAAAGAGATATTTTTCACTTAAAAATGGACTTTAAAAATTCTAATTATATATGTTGGAAAAATTAATTAATCTAAATATTATATCTTCTCAGATTGTACATTCCATGAAAAACATAACTAGTTTTATATGTGCAAATATTAAAAAGAAATGTGTGAATTGGTTAGCTTTTTACAAAGCTGACAATTTGGCCAAGATTAATCAACATTTATACAAATATACTTTGGAATGTGGGACGTTTCACATCCGAGTAGAGATAATTAAAAATTGACAGAGATGTTTGCAAATTTTCACATTAAATTTCCACAATATGACGCAAAAATATTTTATATATTATCTTGAATCTCAAAAAGTTATTTTTTGATTTATATCAATTTAACTGCCCAACATTTTTTTTCGTAAATTTTAGTTATTTTTTCTTATACAATTTCAGAAAATGTTGTAGCACAAGAAATACTTTTACATTGTTTCTAAAAATATTTTTTATTCATATCAATACATTTGTTTTCCAAATTTGACAATTTTTGTAGGAGTAATTTGCTTTGCATAATTTGCAGCGTTACAATTCAATATTGTAATCAAAATTTCAAATCCTTTCAATGTTTGATCGAATTTTTAATCTCATGATGTTCCTCGATTGTTGAAAGTTCACCAAGAAATATTTTTATTATTTTATTATTGAATAAATATTTTTTTATTATTATATTTTATCATTACCTGTTCAGTGAATATGAGGAATTAGAAAGTTATAGTACCGCGGAAGGCAGCATGCAATTAATTTACGACATACAATTTTTAATCCGCGATGATGCCCTAAGATTTTCCATTTAGAATATAAACTAATAATATAAACTTCATATAAACTAATAATGAAGATGAATATGTGTGTGTGGGCTCGCCCTCTTGCGCTGTACATGTCAGTCCGTGTGCTATACTTTGTAGAGATATACTGTGTCAGTCCGTCTATAGTTGCTATACTTTGTAGAGATATACTTTTAAAGGTGACAGTACGCCTCTAAGAGCGATTTTCAAAATTTTTAATTAGAATTTCAGTAAAACTCAAGTGAATTGGTTGCACATTTTTTGATTAACACTTGATTTTATACAACTTTAAAAAATATTGTAGTCAATGTTTTTTACATTATTTGATAGTAAAAAAAACTATCTAAATTATTAAAACTAAACATATTTATAAAAAATGTATTCCAGTATTGAACCGTTAACCAATAACCGTTTTCATTGTTGTTATTATTATTTTAAGCTACCTTTTTTCCATTTTTGATTACGAAATTATAAAATACGTTTTTTCCCCCATAATGAGTAGGTTTCCACTTAAAGCATGCTTTTAATATAACTTTTTTAATATTTTTTGCTTACCATTAAGGTTTAACTTTACAAGTAAGCCGTGAAGAAATTATTCACTGGTGTTAATTTTAAACCCTGCAATCTTTTTATGTAATATATTTGGATGTATAAAAATATATTATCTTTATTATCATTTGAAAATTGTTGAATTCACTGTAAATGTTTCTTTGTGTTTGTATGTGTGTGGAATCAGAGCAATTTTTACTGAATAATCCTTTTAGTTATTGTACAATTTTTGAAAAAAAATATTATGTTGTATAAATATTTTAGAAGACACATTAAAATTCGATGCTGAATGTTTTTACTTTTTGTTGTAATATTTCAAATAAAAAAATATTTAGTTGTGGCAAGAGTGTTTATGTCTTAGTTAAAGTTTAAATAATAAGAAGACGAATTCCATATTGAACAGAGCAATGTAAATCTTTTAAATTCGTATGAATTACATGTATATCAAATTTGATATTTAAAAATATTCTGCTGCTTCAAGTGCAACATACATGAGATATTTAATTGAAAATTTTAGCAAACATTAATTCATTGAACCAACTGGTTACCAAAAGTGGCTAGTTTAAGCAATAATGTAGGAAAAATTGTGAACCTAATAATAATAATAATAAAAAAAAAATAAAAAAACACGGCTTAATATATACTACAATTTCCTGTTTAAAATTATTTATTTGAGGGAATAGTGAGCATCTAGTATGCATTGTTGATATAAATGAAAGTAAATAAAATAAACATTCATGGTTAAACGGATAGTTGGGAAAATAGCTGGTAATTGCAATAAATCGGTGCCACTGACACATAAGATGAAATTTAAGCTGTCTTTTTTCAATTACTTATTTATTACAATAATAAATTAAAAACCACCAACTGTTTAAATATTCGTAACTGTTCGCAAGGCTTAATATGTACATTCGGATATGCTTGATTATTTTGAAATAATGAATTATAATAACCTCATTATTCTTTTCTTGTGTTTAATCTTAAAACAAATTTATAGAAACATCTTAGAGCTCAGAAGGGAAAATTAAGTTAGGCAGCTAAAATTAAATAATTTTTCTTAAAACTCATTTTTTTTCAAATTATTGCAGATAATTATGACAAAGGTTATTGATGGGATTAAAAATACAATATATATATATATATATATATATATATATATATATATATATATATATATCTTACATTTTCAAAAACATTATCAGAATTTATCTAAAAATTTAATGTTGAATGCCAAGCATTGGCCATCATTACATGAATTATAAAAATTGGATCCTAAATTTAAATTCTAACAGCATTCCATCTATACTTATAATAAAGCTCAATGTGTGTGTGTGTGTGTGTGTGTGTGTGTGTGTGTGTGTGTGTGTGTGTGTGTGTGTGTGTGTGTGTGTGTGTTGGCGCTCTACAGGCCAGACCGTTTGACCTACAGCTACCAAATTTGGTACATGTATACCTTGGAGATTGGGAATGTGCACCTGGGGTTCCTTATTTCGAATTTTTAATTAGAATTATTAATTAAAAACTAACTTTCTCTGCCAAAAAAATCTTCCATTTTCCCCACTGCCAACTTTTCCGCCAAAAAAATCTTCCATTTTCCCCACCGCCAAATGAGCAAGGCTTCATTTTTTTTTCTCACAACAGTAATGAGGCTAGGGTTAACATTTTTCGGCTGATTATTTCAAACGATTCTGTTTATTTTCTTAATGTTTAATGCATTTAAAATTAACACTGTTAATTAATCGATCTTTCAGATTCATTCTGAAGTACTTTTGAATTAAAATAAAGCAGAATAAAGGAAATTAAAAATTTCTAATCCGCATAGCGTTACCCCACCTGGATTAGAAAAAAATCACGTATTTGCGTTACGTAACTGGCGAAGAAAATTCACGCATGCGCATTCTGTTCTGATTGTTGCCATGACAACGTTATCAATGGATGATTTAAATTATTTTTGGGTTAGTTGCATGCTTTTGTAAGTAAATTGTATTTATGTTAGTTATATATTTTTTGTATATGCTTATAGTTTTAAGTACATTGTTTTTTAAGTAGTTTTTTTAAAACCTGTTTTCAACCGTTTATTTTAAACGTTCGTTTTTCGTTTTATTTTCTTAGTGTTTGATGCATTTAAATTTAAACATAGTTAATTAATCGATCTGCTCATAATGAATCTAAGAAAATTTTGTTGACCAACTCTTGAGATATTACATAAATTAAAAAAGATATTCTTTAGTGCCCATAAAGTTTAAACGCTGAGTGACTCCATTTTCAGTAATCAGATTATAAAAAAATGCTTTGTTTCAGTAAAAAATATTATTATATTAATTGAAGATAAATTCTTTCCACTTTAATTTAAAGCATAAATTCTACGGGTGCTAACAGAAAATTAGAGAGATACATATTACGTTATGACTGAAGGCCTTTATAATATTATGAATTAATTATATGACAATCAAAATTTGAAGTTTTAAAATATTTTGATAAAGAAGCTATTAAAGTAGGAATTGCATAAAATATTTAATTACTAAAATTTTAACGAACATTACGATTGGCGAACCGACTGGTCGCCAAAGGCGGATAGTATGGAATAAATAAGTTGAATTTCATTTTCTATCTACCGGATATGAAACATAAGACCGTTATTAGTTTTGAAAGAATTGGCCCTTCCTGTAATTAAATAATGACATAAAATTCTAAATGTATACCGATATTCACACCGTTCAAAATCTCAAGTTATTTTGAAAAAAAAAATCTCGTAAAAATGGCTTTAGAAAAAATAAATTGGATGTTACAAAAATGCTCCTTTGCCCCGCCACTTAATTAAAAGTAAAATGTAACGTTATGTGAGTCCCATTTTGTTATAAAAAAAGCTACGGAGCAATTTCATTAGTCACCTTATAATTCTGAAATCACCATGAAGGATAGTTAGGTGTAATATTAAAATTCAGTAGAAAAGAATATAGAAATGCGGAAAATTTAAACCTGCACCCATGATATATATTCCTTTTATTTTTTCCCCTTCTTTCTTTTCTCTTTCTTTTTTATTAGTATGTTCTCCTACTTCTCTGGACTAAATAGATTACTTTGCAGTTTCGCAACTTGCTTTTTCTAACAGCAAACCTAATTTAAGATGGATTTTTAACGAGCACTAGTTTTATCTCCCTCAAGATATACTTTTTTTTCTATTTTTGGGACATTTCTTTGAAGATTGGTGCCGTTGATTTAGAGCTTTTGTTTGGTTTTCTGGTAGTCCGGAGATAATGTTTTATGCAAATTAGGTACACCAACTCATTGAGACTAGGAATGACTTTTAGATCACACAACACAGAGAGAAAAAAAATCTCCTTTTTTCCCCTTTCTCTATTTATCCAAGCCTTATTCCTTTATAATAACACTCAAAATCTAAAACAGGTAAGGATTTGTTTAAAATTTCGGATTTTTTTGCACATAAAATGTTACAATTTTATTGAAGAAAAAAATTTATGTCAGTTTAAATTCATTTAGAACCATTTACTTAAATTTAAAGCCCAAAGCTATGTTAGTAAAGAACTAAAATGGTTTGTTTAAGTAATTATTTGGGAAGGTTTGATTTTTTTTTTACTTGTATGTTTGCTTCGAAAAATATTTTTTTTAATGCTGAAAGAATTTTCTGAGTAAGTAAAGGTAATAGTCTGGGTTTATAGAAGTTGAAAATTTTATTTACTCATTATTTCATTTAGAAAAAATACGAGAATCTGCTTCTTTTTTTTTCGCATATTGACTAATTATGTCAATTTGACTGTGAACTATTCAGATTATGTAATGCATACTAAATGTAGTATTTTTTTCTCATTCCATCCCACTGCATTTAAAATTTATTTCTCCCTGCCTAACAGACTTAAAAATTTAGAGCAGAAGAATTTGTTTAAAATATTGGAAGAATTAAAGTATTAAGCTAAGTGAATAACTTATCAAACTGAAAAAATAAATCTAACCGTGTTTGAATAAGTTCAGACTTATTTATCTAAATTTAAATAAAATGGATATTTGAATGAAAAAATGTTTTGCTTAAGAAAAAATTATTTGGAACATTTACTTCCATGTTTCAAACAACAGCAACTTGATTTACCAAATGCCGAGGGAGTTAAATGTATATTTTTAAATTTAATTTCTTTACACGCACTTTCTATTGATGTAAACCTCTAAAGATATAAAATGTCTCGCTACATATAGTATAATTCGATGTATAGAGAGGTAAAAGAATAGTTTTAGGAATATTTATATAAGTTTTAGACGAATATTTTTAGGAAACGTTTGTGGCAAGACTTATCAAATGAACATATTTTTGTTGAATTGAAATTGCTCAATTACTGGATTGCTTAATTCATTTTTTTAACAAGAAATTGAACATTGGTTTGGAACAAAAGTTATAATTCATAAGTAACGATACATATTTATTTTCTACATATAATGAGCATGAATTAAAAAATCATTTATTAAATTCAACCTTGTTAATCAGATAATGTAGATAATTTTTTTTTTTGATATAAACATGGTTTTTGCTTACTTTGCGTCATATTTCAGTTCTTTCAGACAATTATAATCCCTGAACACCAACTGCTGAATGAATGATTTATTTGTTAAGTGAAAATAAATAATTATATATTAGTAGAATTCAATGTTTATTCTAGAAATAAATATGTGTAAAATCCTATTTTTTTCCATTTTAATCTTTTTTTATTAAAAAAGATCCCTCTTATATATAGAATTTTTGTTAAAACTATAGATTTTCTTAACAGAAAAATTTTTTCGTCGAAAAAATATTGTTTTTTAAAGTTTAATTTCTGTATTTAAAGAATGCTTGGAAAGGAGATTTTTTTTGCAAATTTCATGTCTAGGTCAAACAATTCAATAAGTAAGAAAAAAAAAAAGTTTTTTTTTTTCCTTTTCTGAAACTTGTTTTATTAGCAAATTTAATCATTTAGATTTAAAGATGGAAACAATTTGAATGATGATGCAAATATTTTAAATCAATTATGTTTAGCGACAAAACTTGAACTGCTATTAAATTACCAGCCGGAGTGTTACTGCATCGAATTAACAAGTTCTGTCTTTTTTCTGATTTTGTACTTTTAAAATTACAAGTAGTGATATTTTGAATATGAATGAACACTTTTGCAATTAAAAGAAATTTCGAAATAATGTTTCTGAAATTTATTTATTTTTATCATTTTATATATATTTTCAACATATAGTGACCGAAATTTACTAAGAGCAAGTCAACTGCAAACAGTATGCAGCGGTATGTAAATAAATGAATGAATTAACGGAACAGAATTCGTTGATTTGTATTTGAAAAATAAGCCCTGCAGGAGGACGGGGACATTTAATGAAAACTCATATTGTTATGTATTTAATCATTATAAACACTAAATATAAATAATCTATTTTAGGAGTATTGAATAGTTTGATATGTTCCATAATGGTAATAAGTGCTGAGAGGAGATATTAGCTTTTTTAAGTTTATAGATGAGATTATAATTCCTTAACGTCTAAAGATACCTTCATGAAATTCAAGAATTGCTTAGAAGAGTTACATACACCCTATACAATTTCCGATATAAAGAAATTCATAAAATAATTAATTATTTCATTTAAGACAGCAACTTATTTATTAATTTGATAAATTTAACTATTTGCTGTTTTCAAAACAAGTTTGTGTATTCTTAAATAGTTTCAACATATCGGGACCTTTTTTTTCGAAGGAAGAACTGCATAATAGACTTTTTATATCAATAAAATAGCATTAATAACCTTGATTTGTTTTTACTGCGAGTCCTATTTGGTGAGTGCTATCTTAGAACGGCAGGTATGAAATGAAGAATGCTAAGAGTTTTGTGCTTTATATTACACCAGCTAATTTAGAACTGCTTTTAGACCTGAACATATTTTTTGTTTTATTGAATACAGAATATTTAAAATACTTTTGAGAATTCAACTTTCATTGAAAACATTTTGTTTTTATGAATTAAAAAAAATCGAATAATGATTACATTTTTAATTTATTATTGTAATTTTTTAAATTTCGATTCTGTTTTAATATTATATTTATTATTTTATTTGTCTTTCTATTAGTTCTTATATTTAATAACATTCCTTTTAATTTATATATTTCTTTTGTACAACATTCTTTATAAATACCTACAGGAATTTCGTACTATTTGCTTAGTTTCATTACATAATTTTCCTAAACTGCATTTTAAAAAATGTTTTATTCAAATGTAAATATATGCAGCTAATCAGAAATTAAAAACTTTATATATATATATATATATATATATATATATATATATATATATATATATATATATATATATATATATATATATATATATATATATATATAATTACTTTATAATTGATATATTTCAGACTTAAAACTATGGATTATTGTGGGGAAAATTAAAAAAAAATTAATGCGGTTGGTGTTGAAATTTTGTATGCCTATATATTTTCGATAATACATTATATTGAACACATTTTTATTTATTTAATTAAGATTCAATAAAAATTACATTACTTGATAGTTGTTTCTGAAATACTGAGACATCCAGATATGGTGATATTCAAAATATTGAATTATAATTTATAGATTAAAAATATATAGTAATTGAAATAAAAAATAATATACCATTTAGCATATTACTAAAACATTTATGTATATATATATATATATATATATATATATATATATATATATATATATATATATATATATATATATATATATATATATATATATATATATAAATATATAATAAATCTGTTCTATTTTCAAATCTATTCAACCCTTCTTTAATCTTGTTGGTCCTAATATATTGATAAATATTTGAAATTCTTGAAAAAATACTCAATGTTCGTCAAATTCACAATGGCTTCTTAAAGGAAATTCTTAGAAGTCAGTGTAGATCTTTAAAGAAATGACTAAGAAACTAAATAAAACGAATGTCTCTCTATGATTTATGTTTGATGACATTCTATTGGCTGGATTTTCAGATCTAAAGCTACTACAGAATTTGGAGGCTAGGAATCTTTTACTTTTTTTGGCTCAGCCTATATATGTATATATATATATATATATATATATATATATATATATATATATATATATATATATATATATATATATATATATATATATATATATATATATATATATAATCTTATTTCAAGAGACATAAATGAATCATATTGCCAGTGTTCTTCAAGTCACAGAATATATTTCAAATGACATTTTTTCGCGGTTTTTTTTAAAAAAGGAGTAACTAATGACTGTTCGGCATAATCTATTTTAAGATTTTTTTAATCATATAATAAATGAAATTTCTTAATCGGAATAAGCTTTGCAAGAATAATCCAAATTGATTTAGTATAAAAATGTAGGTTTTAACAATTTTTTTAACATTTTCGTATTATATGTAATTAATTTCATTTTAAATATCATCTTTTCTAAGAAACATTTTCTTACTACATCCAAATATCTATTGATTGTGCAACTTAAATTATAAATACAATTTTAATTGTCGTTATAATTTTTTAAATTTAATATATATATATATATATATATACCAAATTTCCAAATGAAAAATAGAAAAAAAAATTGTGATTTCAAATTTTTAATTTATTAGTGTATTTTATCTATAATATTAAAAAGTAATAATCATTCATAAACCAAATTAGAAATAAGCATTAACCTTAAGTTTAAATTGCACAAAATGGTAACAAAGAAATAAAAAAGATAGAAATAATGAATTTGGTCTAAAAACTTTATCAAAGGTTACCTGCAAGCAGGGATTCAAGTCATGGTTTTTTTTGTGTGTGTGAGAGAGAGCTCTCTCTTTCGTATTTGAAATTCAAATCTGAAGAGACAAAACTGAATATAACCACAGCAAAATACTATAAGGCAAATAGACAAAAAGTATCCGTAACCAATAAACTGTTGAAAATAAAAATTTCAAATTTAATTTTCATTTATAATGATGATCCTGAATACAATTTCAAATGAAGACCGTTTTGTAATTAATAGCAACAAATAAGTTTTGGAATTTCTGAAAGATAACAATATTAATGAACTTAAGAGTTTTGATTTTGAAAATTTGTACTCAAGTCTCCCACACGAAAAACTAATAGATATATGTAATATTATATACCTAAAGTTCCGATTTTACTACAAAAATTAACTGGCTGGAATTATGTAAATTTAATTTGTCAGAAAATTATCTTTTCAACGGATTAAGTTTTATAAACAAATAAAGGGAATTCCAAAGGGAACAGCTTTTTCAAGTGCATTAGCTAATTTTTACATTTCTATGAGAAAAAAATACTTAAGCCCAACTTATTAAATGGTTTTAAATATATTGAAATTTTTCTTTTGGTAAACACATAATTCCAATATTAATTAATTGCTAACCAAAATAATTAAATTTATCTGAAATTAACGATAATCAATGGAAAGCTACTAAATATAAATTTCTAATGGAGAAACTTTGTTATGCATTCACAATAAAAAGGGATAAATTTTACATCAAATTAATTAAACTAAGTAATTCTAATTTAAATTCTAAAATTTTCAAAAAATTAATTTTTTTATACTTTAACAGGATTTAAAAAAAATTGTAATTATCAAATTTCTTACATTGAGGCAACATAAAATCTTATTCCAAACTTTTCATTTTAAAGATTTTCCTAAAGTTATTGCATTAAAGAAGCTTTAATTATAGATGATTTATCTATATTCTAATATTTTCACAACTGAGGATATATTTTCTAGTTTATTTTCTTTCGATATTTTTAACTTAATAGATGGCGCTGAAATCGTTTCATTTAATTCATCGTTAATAGTTAATCTGAAGCACTTCAATTTTCAAATTTAATAGTTATTCTTGTTTTCAGAAGTAAATTTAATTGTTCTTATAATTTAGTACAAATCCTATAGGATGATATTTGCTTTCATTTTGTAACTTATTTTTTTTTCTTTGCATTTATACTTGATTTTCAAACTTATTTTTTTTCTTTGCATTTATACTTGATTTTTCAAACTTATTGATGTTAATTAACTTAATTGATTTGATTTTTTGCCTGTTTATTTTATAGTATTTTGCCGTGGTTCTATTCACTTTTGTATATTTAAATCTGTTTTGAATTTTTGAAATAATCTGTTTACTAAATTAGCATTCTTGTTTTTTAGTGTCTGATTTTAATGCCAGTGTTATATATACTAATTTTTATTTTTTAAAAGTTTCAATTTCTTGGATTTTGGGATCACGAGGGCTCAATGTGAAAGTTAGACCCCTCACAAAAAAAAAAAAAAAAAAAAAAAAACACCTCGTTTGAATTCCTGCTTGAAGATGGCCCTTGATAAAGTCATCAGGCAGAATTCATCTTTTCCTTCCTCTTTCGCCCTGTTTTATGTAATTTAAACTTAAGTTTAATGCTTATTTTTTATTTGGTTAATTTCTTTTTTTGTAAAGTTTTAGCAGCTTTGGCGCGCTTTAAATAAAATGTTATCTTGCTCTTAAAGTTTTTGATTTTGAAAATGTTTTTTATAAGTTAGTTCAATAAAAAGAATTGCTTTTAATTTTATAGTTTGTATTTTCTTCATGCCTAATAAATTAACTTTTTTCTTTGAAGCCATTTTGCAAAATTTTAAGAATAAGTTGTTTTTTTTTAAATTTTATTTTACAAAATAGTACGAATAATGTTAAGAATAAATTTTTTATCCTCGTTTATCTCAAAATACAAATAATTTAAAAGTAACAAAATTTGAGATTATTATGAAGTGAAAGGTTTTATAATAAGAGGAAAAAGATAATAATGTATGAACATCACGTACATTTTTTTAATGCAGTGTAATAAACTTTTCTCATTAACTTATGCATTTTAGTTAAACTAAAAAAAACTTTTAATTTTAATAAAAGCGTTAAATAACTTTCAAGACTTTTCCCTAATTGCTTAGAAGTAACTATTTATTTTTTGTGATAAATAATAGCAAACTGTGTTTTTAAGCTTGTGTAATTATCAATTGCTATTTGTACATTGTCATATTTCATGGAAAATTTAAGTTTGATTTATTTATATTCTTAATTTTGGAGCACATAAATTCGTTTTATCAGAATGTCTTGAAATGACTATAATTTATTGAGTGCATGATAAAGAAGTTATTTGCTACATTATTTTAATTTGACATGAAAATCGTTTAAGGATTCCCATAGAATAAAATCTGATTCAAAGAAATCCTTACGAATCCAAAAGTCAGTGATTATACAATGCACCTTTAAAAAAATTGTCTCTTAAGACAAATTGCAACAGAGTTTAGTTGTATTTAAATATTAAAACAGCATGAATTAGCAAAAACAAATTGTATTTTTCTTTCTTCCTTTCAGTAAAAAAAATGAATGTTGGAATGAACTTTTATCTAATATGCTATCAGTAGGAGAAAGGTTAAAGTTACTTCTATTTAATTAATTTAATCAATTTCTAATAATTAAATGCTCATAATATTAGAGTAATGTACGTTTTCAGCAAAAAAAAAGCATATATACAAAATTTCGAAACTTTCGTACATCAAGAAAAATCTTCGATTTTCATGAACTTGTAACGAGTCAAAGCATTAATATTGAGAATTTTGCAAAATATATTTTAGAAAATGAAAATGAATACTCTGAAAGTTAATTTCGTGCTTCTGTACTCTTTGATATATTAATCAGAATTACTAAGTATGATTATAACAGAGCAAAGGAGATATTATATGATATATCAATAAGTAGAACGCGCTAATAGCTATCTGCAAAATTTTTATTACACCTGGAGGATATATTTAGCAAGTTGATAGAGAACATATGTGCAATAATATTCCAACTTGTACGCATAGTATATATGCTGCAACATCAAAGTTACGAGATAATTATATCATTATTGTTTATAAGCAATGGACCATTATAATAGTGGGTTGTTAACAATGGTTAATAAAATTGAATTACTGTAAATATTGAACATTTTCTCTTAATATCAATGAAGCGTTATCATTAATTTGTTCCGGCTGTTGATAGATCTTTATTCCAATGACACTTTAAAATTACCTTGATAATCAGCTTTGATCGAATTTTCTGGTACACCTTATGAATTAGCATTAAAATGCAACTAAATGTACCACTAAGCACATAAGATAATGAATGCTTATATTAGTTAAAATTTATTGAAAGCAGATAAATATCTCCCTTTGGTTGTACCCTTGGCACTTATTGAATAAACATTGACAAGTGCTTTTAATTGATTAATGCAGTTAACAAACGAATGTTTCAAATGATTTGCAATTAAAGATTTTAATTACGGTTAGAAATTTAGTCATTTGTTAAAACTCATTCATTCACAATTTAAGTGCATCAGTGAATTATGTTTATTTAATTTATCGTTTAATTGAATGTATTATGAAATGTCGTATTACTGAATACGTTTAATAGTAATATTAATTGTAACTTTTTTTAATACAATGTGTAAATTTTTATCAATTTAAAAAAATTCTTTTAAACATTTCAGTATTATGCCTGTTAAAAACAAGCTTTGTTGAAACTGAATGTTGCAATTTTTCTGAATGAATATGCAAAATGCTATTTTAATATTATGTTATAAAATTAATTTAATTAAAAAAAGATTGCCAAATGCTAAGTCACTGCATTTTATATTGCACAATATATGAATTCTGAAAGTTAATTTTTCATTTTTTTCATCATTCAGTATTCACTAATTTCTTATTTATATATAAAGATACATTAAAAATCTAACATCAAAATCTTTTGGTGAATTACAAAATTATTAAATTATTATTTTTTTCCTTACATATAGAGTTTGTATCAATAAAATTTTTCGTTTCTTGTTTTTAAAGAAAAAACAATCCAATCCAACAAAACAATGAATCCATTGCAACTTTTTATAATTCACAAGATTTCGAATATTTCTTTCTTTTAAAAGTTTTACATTTATCTTGTTTAATCAAGTACTGCAATTTTTTTCTTGGTATTAACCACTTTTGTCAATCAGCTCATTCACTGGAATTATTTGTTGCCGACAAATTTGTTTCTATTTTTTTTTTTAATCTTTTAAGTTTAACTTTATCTTAAAGGCTCCATCACCAAATTATAATTTCGCATTTTAAAAACAATTCCCTCGTATTATTTTAGGAACCTTGCACTTACTTTGCTCCATGTGAATTAAAAAATGGATGTTGCGGAAACTAAAAGTGAATAAAAGTGGCAATGTATCTTTAGTAGGTCAATTATATTAGGAAAAATAAAGGATATATATATATATATATATATATATATATATATATATATATATATATATATATATATATATATATATATATATATATATAATTATAAAAGAACATTATAAAAGAAATTTTTTAAATGAAAATATGCAAGATTCAAATTATTTTTTTTATAATATGAAAAAATCCGATTCATTCTATTTATTATTTTTGAAAGTTATATCATAAGAATATCTCAACTTCAAATAATTTTTAAATAATTATAATTTTATTTTCAAAATTAAAAAAAAATATATCAATTTCAAGAACTTTTACTTAAAAAAAAGGCGCAAATTTTCCCTTTCAGTGCATGTCTAAGATAAATTTGTTACTTCAAATCAAATTAATTTGTTCATCAGGGGATAAAATCATTGCAATAGGAATTATAGCATTTTCTGCAAATATTTGAGGGCAGTTTAGTGAAATTTTACTGTCTTCACCCTAAATATTGTATTAGACAGTATTATAAAAATGGAAAAAGTAATATAATTCTGAGCTATAATAATGATATATAAGATAAGTAAAAAATACAAATGCAGGTCTTCAATATATCAACGCTAAAAAACTGAATCATTTTGCATATTTGCTTTTCAAGTGTTTTCCGTTCTTTCCCCTATTCATTTGTTTTAATTCACTTTTTTAAAACCTGATTTATGTTTTCGCTTTTGTTTCTCTTTTTTCTCTTTTAGTTACATAATATTTTATCTCTTTTTCCTCTATATACATATATCCATCAGTTTTTAATTAGTAACTATTAATAGCTTTTCTGAACCATAAACCATCTCCAAATTATATAATGATCCACATAAGTCAAGGAAAAGCGTAACATATCATAGATCTGTGTGCTTTGCTTCCAGAAGAAACCCAGACAGGTAGCGCCACCTATCACTAACAAGATTGAATTAATTTTTCTCTTTACCAAAAATTTGAATGAATTTAATGATCATTTTTACCTCTTGATGATTTATCAATATAAATCATTTTAAAATTAAGTAGTAAGAAAAAAAAAATTAAATATACTTTTAACAATTGCCTAATAAATATGCTTCGCTTTCATTAAGCATTTCTTTCATTCTAAATGGATTAGGAAAAAATAAAACTGAAAATAGAAAATGTAGAATTTAATAAATTGCATGAAATACTGTTAAAGTCCGCATTTTTTTAATTGTAAGAATACATTTGCTTTGGCAGGAAACTATCTACTTATTCGCGAAATTTTATAAAATAATAAATATCTCAATGATTTCAGATAGTAAATTTTGATGTGCATGTACGTAGTATTAAAAGCCATACAATTAGAAAATATTCAACAATAAACCACCTCTGGTAATCAGCTAGTCATCGGGAATAAAAGTTATATTTAGTTTTCAATCAGATCTTTTTTTTTTTAAGTTTAATAAAAAACATTTTTTTTTTTGCATTTAATTAGTAAATAAAATGTCTTTATCCACGCTTATTTCAACAAATTAATTTTAAGCATGGAATTGTGATTGATTTTAAGTTTATGTAATTTTCGGTATTGAAAGCGTAACTATTTGTGTAATATTTGTATATTCACCCTGTATCTGGCGGATTCGGGACATTACTTTCTGATTCTTTAGTCAAATTGCGTTAATAATTAATATACTTTCTCCTTGAGCTTTCAACAGTGAGGAAAATCATGCTATTAAATATTTCATTAAACAATGAAAATGGTTTGAATTTCAGAGCAAAGAGGTAATTTATTATTGAAAATAACGCAAAAATATATTTTTAAAAACTTGCCAAAATCTAGAAGGAATTTTCACGACAATTAAAAGGATAACATAAAAATAGGTGTTTGAGATTAGAAATGGTGTAAAAATCAATTTTGTGAATTAATATTTTCAATAGTATTTGCAAAAAGCAGCTAGCTTATTTTTTAATTAAAATTCTAAAAACAGAAATCTCCTTAAAATCCTTATTTCTTCCTTCCAATTTGTACTTTCTCCCAATTTAGTAACTCTGAAACAAACGATGTGGCTCTTTTATTACCATCCAATCGCCTTTGGCAACAAGTTGATTCTCCACGATAAATGGTGGTTAAAAATTTCAATTAATTATTTTCTGTTACTTGGTTTAAAGGTTTCCTCTGCAAAATATATTTACATTTCTCAGTATGTAAACACCTCATACACCGTTAAGTTCACTGTACTTTCGGTTCCATAATTTCCTGTCGATATCTTTTAAATAATTATGTCACAGTTTGGAGAATAAGCGTTTTAAAATGGGCGCTCTTTAAAAATGAAATTTTGTTAAAAGAATGACTTGTTTTGAAAATTATTTAACAAAGAAAAATGTGTCTATATTTTATTCAATAACAATAGAGAAAAAAAAGTATAAGAGCAAAAGTCGAATAATAGTCTTATATAAAAAAATACCAAGCCTCTTATAATAATCTTATATAAATAATAAGTCGAAATCTTGTTATTTATATAATTTTCGTATTTGGTTCAGTAACAGTGGAGGGGGAAATAAGGATTGAAGCAGTTATAGAAACTATTTCAGACAAAAATATTGCTGTAAGATAAGTATAAAACATTCTTAAAGATAAATTGAATAACTACAAAAAAGCTATACGATAAAAGATTTTGGTACAAATGAAAAGATGATTTTTAAAATTTTAATATGATGTAAAAATTATTTTTCTTTTCCAATATTTTTAGAAGTTATTATTAAAAAAATAATTAATTAATGTTTTAAAGAAATCATAAATATTTCTATATTTTGAAGTCCATTTTTTGCCCACTCTTGTTAGTTCTGATTCAAAAAGCCTGACTTATACAGTGCCAACACTTATGCATAAAATATGCACACGCGCAGAAACTTATTCATCTTTATTTTTAGGAAAAATTCTGAGGATAATTAACAAAAATAAGTTAACGCTCAATGTATGATACTTACCTATTTTAGTTAATTATTCTAGTTAAATTGAGTTCAAGTTCATATGAATAATTTCACATTAATTTTCAAAGAAGGTATTTCATAGAATTTTGATATTAATAAAATTGATACCACATAGGATATGCCTTTTTGTTGTAGAAATGTATTTATGCAGAAATGTATGTTGTAGAAATGTATTTTAGCAGCTTTAGATTAAAAGAAGAATCTTTAACTGGCTCATATTTCATTATTCCAGCAGAGACTGTTACAATCAGATACTTGTAGTTTTATTCAGAATGTCATTTTATGACTAACTAATGATATGAATATGTACATCAATAGAATGATACATCTAGCAGCGATAGTACAACGAAGTAATTTAAGTACTTAAAGATGAAACGTTCCATAAAAAATAAATTCTACTGTTCATGTTAATTGTCCTAATATATTATTAAAATCATTCTGATAATTATATTTCTGCTTCATTTGGAAGTATTAATTATATTTAAGGAAAATCGTGTTTGCCGCATATAGAGAACGATAGAATGCAAACTGAAGTGGGTAGTTCTTAGTGAAATGA
Source organism: Argiope bruennichi (assembly GCF_947563725.1). Classification (NCBI taxonomy): domain Eukaryota; kingdom Metazoa; phylum Arthropoda; class Arachnida; order Araneae; family Araneidae; genus Argiope; species Argiope bruennichi. The sequence goes on from NC_079155.1 coordinate 7,151,621, forward strand.
AACATTTTTATCCATAGCCATTTTCTACATTGTAGTTTTACTTTATTTTATTGAGACATTTCTAAAATGCGTATATTGATTATTCATTTATTTGAATATTAAATGCTAAACACTGTTTACTAATGGGATAGGGATTGAATCACACTCTCATGAATATGCTGTCACTTGTTATTTGCTCTAGGAAAACTTGCGTATTTGTAACGATTCCTGTCACCGTACTCGATCCAGCTATACTTCCCAAATGGCTAGAGGACAATAGAGGAGACAGTGATGATACGGTTGGGAGGTTTCCGCTTTGGTTCTCGTGAGCTCTAGATTCGAGATCCGATTCCACTGAAGAAACGTATTAAAGGTACACGATAAATCTGACAGAGGCAAATGCCAATCCACTGATATAATGTGGAATCTTCGAGAACCCAGGCGTCGTCCTCATTATTTTATTATTTCTTTGTAGTTACGAGATCCATCTCAAATTAATGCTAAGGTTGCTATACAATAAGCCCATTCTAAACTAAGCGAAAAAAACAAACAAACAAATGATTTGAAGAGATTAGCCATTAAAAGTGCCTTTGCATTGAATATGAATGAATTTCAATGATAAACGTTTCAAAGAGTGACATCATATGTGTCAAATCTTTAATTACTAATTTAAAGCTTAATTTTGCCATTTTTAAAATATATTTGTATCAATTATTGAAATGGGAACCAAAAATATAAACTTTGTTTTTTTTTAATTAAATATTTCATGCAAAGAAGTACAGTAATATTATTTAAGTTTACATCAATAACTGCTATTGTTCTATTTTGCTATTTGCTGTTGCGTGACATCTCACTGAATACATAATTTCTCAAACTTCATAAAAGCTTAAATCATTTTTTGGGAATGGATGATGGTTGAATGTACAAACGTTTCGCACAAATTTAGTGATTTTATTTAATTGCCCATTTATATAATTAATAAATTGTGCACTAGTAAATAATATATACGCATCAAGGTGGTAAGTTGCAAATCAAAATTTACAAAAGATGGAAGATAGTTAGTGAATTATTTTGAAACCAATATTCGTATGAAGAATTTCAATTTACAAACGCCGTACCACAAAAAATAGAAATAGATATATAGTACTTGCAACGTTTTTAATGTATTGTTCTGTCTTTCAAAATATACTATACTAAATATTCAGTGCGTTTTATATATAGAATTTAACATATGATTTTTATTGCGTACTATATTTTTTTCATAGCATACAAAAACAGTTTTCTTTCGCAGATATTCGCACAAATTAGAAGGTTGTAAATCTAAATTCCAGAAGAATGTCGAAAAGATAATCAATATATCTACTACACAGGAAAGATACTTTTTATGGATTAATTTGGAATCAGTATTTCAGACGGACTCATCGATTTGATCGACGGCTTGTCACTAGAAATGATGCTGCCCAATATGTCACATCCTTTCGACGCCATGTGTTACAGTTACAAGTCACCGAAAGAAGGGAATGAGTATGTATCACAACACTCCTCATGGAGGCGTGTTTTTCATGCACCCATTCTTCTTTAACGGAACACGAACTATACTTTTTTGACGCAGTGTTCTGACAACCGTTATTCCAGAAACACCACATACACTGGGATCAATACCTTTGGAGGGCAGGAACATCAAAAGAAAACGATGAAAAAAAGAAAAGAAAAGAAACTCAAACAGCTCTCCAAAAAAGAAACTGCTGGGTTTGACGGTAGTGAGAAAAGAGGATGATTTCCAATTCCTTTTCCAATCGAAATATGAGAACCTGAACACAAGAAATGTTTTTAAAGATGCATATGGATATACCAAAATATGTCTGCTCAAATTTGCTCTGGTATTTTCTTCTTCACTCAGTTTATTTGTTTGTATCATTTGCGTGCACCTCCAGTTCGGATACTTTAAAACAACGCAATCTTTTTTTTTTTTTTTGCATTTGTTTTTATTGCATTGTTGACAGCAAATGTAAATATCGATCTGAAAACATCATTTCAAAACACAAGCATAAGGGGTTTTAGACTTTAAAAAAATTCCTCTGTATCGCTGTTCATGTCGAAAAATTTGTTTATAGGTGTGAGCCTGAAGAAAAATATTTACAATTATTTGCTGAAAAGAAAGTGAAATATTGTTATTAAATGGGTATTTATTTTTTACGTTTAAAGAACTGCATATAAGGATATGAGTATTTTCTATTTCATTTAGTTTAATGTTTTCTATAGGTACGTATTATTCTAAATAAAATTGTTTTCGACTAGTCTTGAAAACATCTTATTTATTTTCTAGCTGTAAAGTATAAACTTTATTGGGTTTTTTTTCAGCGTACTTTAAGCGTACATATTTTGAAATCACTCCAAAATAAAACATAATATTTTGAAATACATGTTTTTAATTAGCTTTGATCTTCAAATGTATCTATGCTATTAAAAATATTTTTTTCCCGGAAAACAATTAAATTCAGTATTGTTGCTTACAAAAATGTTAAGAATAAAATATGTTTTAAAAGAATTTAAAAGTAAAACCAGTTATGTTTTGGTAATAAATATAGCTATTACTTAGAAACTAATTAAGAAAATATTTCCAAGTAAAATTTTCATTTCGAATGATATTTTTTCCTTTGCAAAATTTCAAATATCATTAAGTCATTCAAACAATTTACTAAAAAAAGAGAACATATAAATTTTAATAACGATTTTTAAATTCTTTAGCAGATTCATTTTATATTTTAAAGAATGCTCAGAATATTTTAGTTAAGCAAATTGTTTTTAACATTAATAGATTGTATCTTTGAATTATATATCAAAAGGAATTTACAGCAATTTATTAGCAACAATTCTTTCTCTTTCAAAGATTCTTTTCTAAGTAAAAATAAAAATAATAATTATTAAAGAATATTGAAAAAAAAATCAAAATATGTTTTTCTTTTGAAATGCATTATATGTTCGCTAAAAATATTCTAAAATTTTAAATTTTTTTGATAAGGGCTAAAAGAATAATTTGAGGTTAATATTTATTCCTCGTCTTTAAAATTGAATTGTGCAGGTTCTCATATTTTTGCTCAATATCAATTCCGATTGAACCATTTCGTATGCACTTGAAAATTACGGACACAATCTTATTTTGCTTTCTTAACAGTCTTGCGTTTGGAAATTTTAAGCACAATTAAGATGCAAATGATGAATGAAATAAGGAAAGATTGGTTGGAATCATATCTTTTGCCCCTTTTAACTAAACAAGTATTTATGAACAAATAGCATGACTTTGCACGTCTGAAAAAAAGGAAATAAAATGAAGTACAGTTTTTTTGCTGCTTATCGGAGATAAAAAAGATAACGGGAATTTAAATTCAATAAATTTATAAGCAGGCGCTACTTATAAATTTATTGAAATATATTATAAATTTATTTAAATAGGTCCCATTAATTAATGACCGATAATTATCTTACTTGAGTTTTCACCCTTAACATTTCCAGTTTTTAATGAATATTTATGGATCATACCGTAAACTAATGCTTTGAATAAAATTGAATTTTGGCGTTAAGAACGAGATGTAGTCACTTGTGTTGCATTTCAAATTATTCTTTTCCATTTGATGAATTTATTTACGACTAAATACTTTCAGAAATAACTTCTGGTAACAAAGCCAAAACTGGTTAGAAACAATTTTTGTTATTTCCTTTACGCGAAATGGCGGCAGTATCAAACAAGATACAGACATTTTCCTTCCTTGCGAGTCGAATAAAGCCAATGAGCATGGATTTGACGTAATTTTTCAAACTGTGGATGGGTGGATTTGGAAATTCCCTCCTGACTCGAAGGCAGGTTTGTCGTGGGAGGGATTTATTGAAAGCCTTCCTAAACATTGCAAGCATGGAACACTGAAATATATTTCAAAGCTGATAAATGACTTCCTTTCGATTTAAATCAGAATATAATTTACTGATACCCAGAAAAAGTTTGTATTGACTTCAATTCTAAATCTGGGGCATTTATTCAGGAATTCTAAGCATTTTTTTTCCTAAACATGCCATTTGCAGAAAGATGAACATTTGTATTTATTTTATTTATAAATAATATATCAACGTCATCATTTTCAAGCATTTTAAAGAAAGGCACACAAAATTTTATTATTATCATCATTTTATGAATGTGTACATATTTGCACATTAAGCATGCAAATATTTTGTTATTCATATTTTATTTTACAGAAATCCAGATTATAAATTTTTTTTATTTAAACAGAATTTATTTTTTCATAAACTGAATAATTAATGATTGTAATAGTAATTAATAGCTATTTTAATGAAAAAACGGTAATTAAATTTATTTATTTAAAGATAATATACTATTAACGATTGCAAGAAGCAATTACTTTTGTAGCCAGAATTCGCTTAAAAAAAGATTAATTAAGTTAATAAATATATCTAGAAAAAATTTCCTTTCAACATTAAAATGAAACTTCCTAAAATTTTAATATTAGTGTCATTATAAAATAATAAATAAATAGTTTTATAAAATAATAAAATTCGCCTTATAAAATAATTTATTTAAATAAATCTTAATTAATTTAATTATTAACGAATAATATTTCCAAAAGGCAGATAGATATTTTAAAGCTACTTTCGTAATTATTAGTCAAATAATGATACTAAGAAGTAGATCTAAAATTCAACGTGCATTCAGGTTTCTCTCTGAAATACAAAATAATATTATAAAAAATATGTAATAATAAATATAACATTATAAAACCGCAATTCTGTATTTTACTGATTTGCATAAACTATAATGAATATTATTAAAATAACATTGAGAAGGAGTCATGTAAAGGATACTGAGAATTAAAATTCGATTCTTGTAAAGTATTATTTTGGATCTTCGCTGAAATAATATACTATTGACTAAGAATCTAAGTCGTTTGAATGATCAGATTTGTATTTGCTTTGATTGTTTTCTTTATGAGTTAAGTAAAAAGACATAGTTTTAATAGAATTGTTAATTAATAGAATATGTACGGTAAATTTAGGACTGATCAATCTTTGAAATAAGATTATTTAATTACGCTCTTATTGTCTGGGATAAAACAAATAAATAATTTGTTTTGACTTTTAGTCAAAGTTGGCAGAGTCCCTACTTGTTACGGTACCGGAAGTCAATCGGTCCCAAGAATTATTCTATATGTATATGAGGATCGGGTCATAAGTAATACCATTAGTATGGTGTGGAATTTTGGAGAGGGCGTTGCTGGTTCAAATTTGAAATTTTGATCAAGTTTAATTCTCACGTAACTTTAAAATAAGAAGTTTATCAAACAAATAACTAAGGATTTAAAATATTTTTATAGTACTTTACACTACAAGAAGTATCCAAGCCTTATCAAAAGATTCTAAAAAACTGTGTCAAAATGGCAGCGGAAGTTTTATTTCCATATTTCATATTCAATCCAAAACACACATTTTCCCAACTTTATACTATTCCGTAATGCAATATGATTTCCCCAAATACCTTGATTTAAGTAACTTCTTTCAATATGTCACCGCAGTACCTTTACTGATTAAATTTAGCCCAAACTCACTGGGAATTGAACAATGTCAAAAGTCTTTCACTCTTTGCAAGCGGCCCACAATGCCGTTGAAACAAAAGAAAAAGAAAAAAAGAGGAAAAAAGTAATTTAGAGTCACTGATAATACCGCGAAATTCAAATCCTAAAGACCTTGAGCTATTCCAATCTAGTGAAACAATAGTATCCTGTAGCATCCAAAAACGAGAGGGTAATATTAACTCTATAGCTAAATGTAATTACTTCTGGGACTTGCATGTCCCTCAAGCATTACTTCGAGTAAGGGTTGAAACGAAAGAAGTACGTTACTGCCATCACTTTCAATGGAAAAATGGAATAGTTCGTGTAATACACTGTATCATAAAACCTTTATCTCTTTGGAAAGTTCTCATAATGATTTTACAAAACTTTACTAGGTAATTTTTTTCAAAAACTTGGGTTATATGAACATTTTAATTATAGAAGTAAAGTTGTACTTCTCTTTATTTGCATAATAAAAGAAGATTTTGTGTGTTATGAGACAGTCTTCAACAATTTCAAATATTTTTGGTTGGAGTATAAGCAGAAAACGACTGTAAGGCACAAAAAAATGGAAATCACATCATCAAATATTTATTAGGAATAAAAATGCAAAATTTTGTACAATCTAGTTGAGTTAGGAAAACTAATCATGAGAGATCTTGCATTGAAAAGTTGAACATTTTTATTCAGTGACGAAACTAATGAAAACTACATTTTTATCTTACTCAGTTTTTAATGAAAGCAGCTAAAGAACATACGTAATTCTGTAAAATATTTTTTTTAAATAGAGAATCTGGATATTGTCTAGGCAAATATTAAAAAGCGTATTTAAAAGTAATTGAAAATCCCTACTTTAACAGAATATATGGAAAGGACACTCGTATAAGTTTAATTTACTAAATAAAATATAAGTATTTATTTTTTCGTGATATTGAAATGAAATATCGAATAAAAAATATTTTAAAATATCTTTCAGAAAAAATTTTAATGTTACTAAATATTATGTTTTTTTAAATTTCAATGAGGTATAAGAGGAATAAATATACTGATATAAATTATTACATGAATTAATAGAATTATATATAAATAATAGATGTTTTCATTAAGTAATATATGAAAAATATATAAGTGTGATTCATAATTATTAAATATTTACATTGAAATCTTTTTTTAAAAATAATGATAATAAGGAATTGAAACTGAATTTTGTTGTTGTTGTTTTTTTGCTTCAGCTACAGATACCAGAAATATTCAGCTTTAAGTTCTCTCTTTCAATATGCATTTTGATTTTTCGATAAAGCAACCATGTTTCTTCATTCGCATAAAATTCATTTCCAAATAATTTCGTAGCTAAGAAATGAAGCTCACTTTTATTATTCTCCTATTTAATGGCCAGCAGTGTTGTTATAGCCATTAACACTTCAAACCTTGTAGTAACTATTTTAAATGTCTATAAATTGCTTTTATATAATTTTCAATAGAAATAATTTATGCAACCTGAATGTTGATCGAAGTCCTTTGCTATGTTTTAATTTCCTTTCTTAAACACATTGTTAAGCGTTTTATTTACCATAATAAGTTATTCAATTCTTAATTCAAAGCATATTTTCTGAAATATAGAATATAAAGAAACAGTAAATGGATTGTAAAAAAAAAGTCAATAATTTTTTATTTAAAAAGTTAAGAATTATGAAAGGAATCCAGAAAAAAGAAACATTTTATGTCGCTTGAAATAACAAAATTGTTCACTCACATATTAATTAATACATGCTAGAAATTTGTCTACGACTATTAGTATTGACGGTATAACTATTTACAATACACGTGAAAAAGACATTTAAAATCAAAGAAAAAATTATAAAACTGATTTACGGTGAACTACAACTAATATTTTTCCAGGATCTATGATTTTCATGAATCTGAAGAATATTCATTTGAAATATGAAGCTGTATATGCTCAGTTACAATAAACGATAACATTTATAAGCAATTGCAATTCAAGTATCTATTTCTATTAAATGTTTATCGCATTTAGAGCCATTTAAATTCCTATACAATCAAATTCAAGGAATGTGAAAAAGAGAGAATTAGAATAAAAATTAAAGAAGAAAATAGCAATTATTATGTTTATTTTTTTTAATTGAAATTGAACGTGTTGTAATACTGAGTAAGCTATCCTTTATTGTTAAATCTAAAAGGAAATATTTAGCAAATGCATAATTGCAATCCATTTTATACCACCTTCAAAAGATCCAATAATAAGCAATGATGATTTGGTTAAAAGCGACTTTATTTCGTAGTAATGTGAGGCAATGTTTTTCAGTTATCATAGTCAAACAAAAATTAGTTAAGATAAATAGAAAGTATTGAAAGATAAATATTGTGACTGTTATTTTTATGTTTTCTAATATTAATCTAAGATAATTCTAAGCCATGACCCGGATAGCTTCGCAAAAATTCATAACAATGTCATTCATAATGTGACAGCTAAGACCGGCCAGTTGTCAAATTACTATGAGCTGCATTTCCTCTTCCCAAGGTAATCGAGGTTATACGGTTCTATAACAACCAGAAGTAGGATTACGGAAGCTCTCCTCAATAATTGTAAGTGTCACTTGTGAATTCCTCCCACTTAGCAAAACCGAAGATGATTGGACCCTGTCAAACTCCTCTAACCTCAGCAGGTTACCGACCTGTGTCCTGACTGTTAAGAGTAATTGCTATGGCCATTTCGATCGTCTCATCATTACAACAGTACGGTCTCTCATTTAAGTACTAGACAATACTCGGTGTAGTCGTCGTTACCGCTAATAGATTGGGCAGATTGCCAAAGGTATCTGTTATGCTCCCCTCCAAAGGAGGCCAATGGTCGATTAATGTGAAATGTTCTTCGAAAATCGTTTAATTGGGCTATTTAACTGATTTGGATTGTTTGATATTGTATAATTATGTTTTATTAATGGCACCTAAGTAAGCAGATAGGATGCTTTTGTTGAGAATGTGGATAAATTCAAAATATCGAGCAATACAGTTTTAATTCGAGTGGCGAAGTGCCATTATTATTCTAATTTGGTCTTTTAAATGATTCTTCTAGATTGAGAAGTATATAAGTAGGCAATCTCGTTAAATATTGCCAGGAAGAGCATGAGATTGATTCAGATTATTTCACATTAAGTTATTATTATTAATAACTTAATTATTAATAATTGTAATATGAACAAAGGATGTATTTTTTTATTAATTAAATGCCATCCAGAGTGATAATTTCATATTAAGTAATAATTTTCTAAGAAATAAACCAAGATTATTATTGTAATTAAGATACTAATTTGGTTATTTCAGGTGTATTCTGAAGCAGTTCAGGTCAGTAGTAAATTTTGGGTTCAGAGACATCTAAATTAGAAACTCGATTATGTAGAAGAATTTCTAGTTGTCTGTTGTCAAACGATAAAAGCCTTTCTAGTGGCGTCATTCTAACATTTGGAAAGTTAGATGTCGTTTTTCATGCATTACTTTGTTCATTTAATCAGAAAATTGAGTCGTCATTCACAAAATAGCTTGGAGCAGTTTCTAAATTAAACAAAACTTAATAAAAGATACTTTTTGTATACGAAAGGGAGTCAGATTCATGTATCGAATCACCGGAGTTTCTTGTATTTAAATGGGATATGTATCAATTAATTGAAAAGACGAAATCACTTGGTCAGACTGAAATTGATTCTGCTTTTTTTCCCCTACGTAGAAGGAAGTATCAACAAATGCCCAAAAAAAATCACTGGGTTTAATTAGGTTTTTAAATAATTTGTAATTTAATAAAATATAATATATATTTTTTTCAAATTCCAAGGTTTAAAAATCGACAGTTTAAGTTTTCATTGACGCAGTATGGGAAGCGAAAAGTAAGAATATTTGGTTTCAGAGGTTATTTTTTACATTTCGCTTGAATTCCCAATTAAGAAATTCATTTCGAACACAATTAAGCAAAGTCAAAATACAGTGTCAAACAAATACAAATAAAATCCCCAGCAGTTTTACCAGATAATGCATTTTGGCAATAATTAATACATTGGTATTGGAAACAGGTTACGAAATGATTAGCAACTGTGAAGAAAAAGTAAAATAAATATGATAATTTTTATTTATTGAAGAAAAAAAAGTTTCAGAAATTTTTGCTTAATTATTCTGAAAAACAAAAAGGTGAATCTTTCTACACAGTTATCTTTGTCTTACAAAGATTTTCCTGCACTAACTATTGTATAATCATGATACTATGCATTTTTGACTTCTTAACATTCATTTATTTTTCTTTAACTGATATTTATGATTATTATCTTCTTTGAGCAATACGCCTATCATAATGAAAATAGAAAAGGTGTAGAGTTTTCATCAGGGGACAACGGTAATCTTATTTTTATGAGAGCACAATTATTCCAGTACAATAAATAATTTGGTATTCTTTTCCTTAACAAACTAAAGCAAAATTCATGATTTCAAGCAAATAGAGAAGAGAAGCACTAAAAAAGGCCCTCATTAGAAAAAAAATAACATGTAATAAGAATAAAGATTTTTTCTTACCCTATCTGATATTTATAAATTGTGATTCTTTTCGTATGCAAATTACTTTATTTACGCATTCTCTCACTTAGGTTGGCTTTGAGGGAAAAGATTTTATATTTCTTAATCGGAAAAGCAATTACGAACCGTATTCATTTCTTTTGCGAATAATTAGTCCTATTTTTTCGTAAATCGCATCCACAGACACCGACAAGAACAAAAGTCATTCAATTGATTGCAATATCTTCATTTTTTTACTGCATATTTTCTCTTTCCGAAATTGAAAGCATAAAAATGGCTGTGCTTGTCTCAGTTAATTTCTGCATCTGACTAGGCTCAATAAAACATTTAGTATTATTATTTTCTTCGGGAGGAAGAAATACTCAAAACAATTATTCATAAAAAAATAACAGGATCGATATTGTTTATGAAAAAGTCAATCGATAACGCTGTCGAAGGTAGTCTTGTATTAAGCAGTTTCGATTACAGCCATCTTTTATATTCTTACTTTTTCCGCCGCTTCTAATCTTTTATGCTGTTGAAAAATGCAAGCTCGGCTATTATTATTTGTTCAGTCAAATACCCATTAATCTTCTTGAACTCAGCTGGATATTGAGGTAGATTTTTGTTTGCTTGTTTCTTTTTGTATTGGGATTAATATTCTGTTACACATTGGAGGTGAAAGAACAATGGAGATAATCACTGCCGAGCAGGAAAGAATGTTTCATGAAGAAGCTCTTCGCTGTCTTAAGCTAGATAGGATTACAAAGAAAGACTTTTTTTTTTCTCCTTCGCTCTTTCTTGCTAAAAGTAGTTTTCAAAGCTTGTACTTTCACCTAAACTATTTTCAAATTTCACCTCGTGGAGAAAGAGATATGATTGAAAATTCATTAACCATGCACGGTTGATTTCTCGGTAGGTTGTTTATATAGTATGCTGCAAGAAAATAATAAATATGGCGCGTAAACACATTACGGATTTTTGGCTCAGGAAGAAAAATAAAATTCAATCTAAAGTTTTATGGGGAATTAATGCTTATTTAAAAGATGTTTTTTTTATTTTTTTATAAAGGGACCAACTACATACCACAGCCAAAGCAGTTTTAGCACAGATGACAATTTTAACAATATAATAAACTCTATAATAAACACCATGACTAAACATAAACATGGGTATAATGGAAGTATTCAACATTTTTTCATTAACAATACGTTTGCAACTGTTTTGATAATGTTTATTACTTCAGAACGACTATCTTTCTATAAAATAATCTTTACAAGATGATTCTAGAAAATTTACTCTAATGTGCAAATCTGAAAGTGGAAGAAGAATTAAAATTATTCTCATTTTTTTAAACTCAGATTATATAAATTCAAAGTCAAAAATGACATTGGTAAAATTTAATGTCTTGAATTAGTAATTTTTTTAACAAACATATAATTATATTCATAGACGGGTTTTTCTCAAACTTCAGAATATTTGCGAGTCTTATTTCAATGTTTCATTATTTTATATTGATGTTTCATTCTGCTATAATGTTGATATTGAGACACAATTTAAATATTAATTGCTAAGCATTTAATTAAGTTTTATAAAGAGTTATTCTCAAGCACACTCCGAAATAAATCTCATGCATAATTAGGGTAATTATTGAATATAACCGCAAGAAAAAGTGCGCAAAGTTAATTTTTTTTATTGATTTACTATTAAAAAAAACCCATAAGCAGTAATTGTGACAAAAATGAATATTTCAAATTAGTATCAATTTTCTTTCAACAAAGATTTCATTTTAAATTACAATTTGGAGAAGTATTCTGCGCTTAAAATTCAACTAACATGAATGTGTTTTTTTTCCCTTCGCATGCATTGTTTTATTATTCTTTATTGGAACAGATAATTTTTAATAAAGATGCTCTTGACCCCAAGCAAGATATGATTACATTCGTTATCATCATTATTATAGCTTTCATTATGAATTTCTTTTTTTCAATATGTTTTTCTTCAAACTGCCTTTGAATACGATTTCATTATGATTTTCTTTTCCATCATTATGGATTTTTTAAAGAAAACCTGTAAAATAATTATTTTCCAAATTAGAATTTCTTTCGAGGTTCACTAATTGAGCCTCAATAGTTCATTTTCAATAGAAAGATGTTCAATATCGTTGGTTGAATCATTGATGCTTTCTATTTTATTTAAATACAAAATTCATTATCAATAAATATTTGAATATTTTCATACATTAAATACATTCAAATAAATCAAACAGATGTATTTAAAATGAACACTCCATTATGCACTATTTTTATTTCATTAAAAGTGTCCCAAAAAACATCCCATAGTCTCTATGGTAGAATATTGATAGTTTATGGTTTCTCACGAGCATAAACGTTAAAAATTCAGCAATTTTTTTTTAATTTAAAAAAATCCCTTGAAATAAATCTGTAAGAGTTCATATTTTTTTTTTGTTAGAAAATTTCAATATTTTATGACAAAATTACTTTAAAGATAAATGACGAATTCTTATAAATCAGTTACCCACAAATCTAAACAAAACAAACACACAAACAAACAAAAAAAACCCTCTAAAAATGTTAGCTTTATTTTGCCACTGTATTTCACAATATCTTCTTTAATTGTGCTGGAAAAATAAGTGCTTTCTGTTTTTTAGATAAATTAAAAATATATAATTTTTTTTTGCTTTGAAACAACACTTCTCATCTAATCTCTTTGAAAAAATATGGTTGAAAGTATAAAATTATTTTAATAAGTCTGAAATATTAATTAACTGTTGAACTCGTAGCCAAATGAAAGCGAACATTTAAACATGCTGTTTTTATTTGAAACTTTATTTAGTACTAGCCGCCTTTGGCGACCAGCCGGTTCGCTAATCTTAATGTTCGTTAAAATTTTAATAATTAAATATTTTATGCAATTTCTACTTTAATAGCTTCTTCATCAAAATATTTTAAAACTTCAAATTTTGATTATCATATAATTCATTCATAATATTATAAAGGCCTTCAGTCATAACGTAATATGTATCTCTCTCATTTTCTGTTAACACCCGTAGAATTTATGCTTTAAATTAAAGTGGAAAGAATTTATCTGCAATTAATATAATAATATTTTTTACTGAAACAAAGCATTTTTTTATAATCTGATTACTGAAAATAGAGTCACTCAGCGTTTAAACTTTATGGGCACTAAAGAATATCTTTTTTAATTTATGTAATATCTCAAGAGTTGGTCAACAAAATTTTCTTAGATTCATTATGAGCAGATCGATTAATTAACAATGTTTAAATTTAAATGCATCAAACACTAAGAAAATAAAACGAATCGTTTAAAATAAACGGTTGAAAACAGGTTTTAAAAAAACTACTTAAAAAACGATGTACTTAAAACTATAAGCATATACAAAAAATATATAACTAACATAAATACAATTTACTTACAAAAGCATGCAACTAACCCAAAAATAATTTAAATCATCCATTGATAACGTTGTCATGGCAACAATCAGAACAGAATGCGCATACGTGAATTTTCTTCGCCGGTTACATAACGAAAATACGTGATTTTTTCTACGCCAGTTGGGGTAACGCTATGCTGATTAGAAATTTTTAATTTCCTTTATTCTGTTTTATTTTAATTCAAAAGTACTTCAGAATGAATCTGAAAGATCGATTCATTAACAATGTTTAATTTTAAATGCATCAAACATTAAGAAAATAAACAGAACCGATTGAAATAATCCGCCGAAAAATTTTAACCCTAGCCTCATTACTGTTGGGAGAAAAAAAACTGAAGCCTTTCTCGTTTGGCGCTGGGGATAATGGAAGATTTTTTTTGCGGAAAAGTTGGCGGTGGGAAAAATGGAAGATTTTTTTGGCGGGAAAGTTAGTTTTTAATTAATTATTAAAATTCTAATTAAAAATTCGAAAAAAGAAACCCCAGGTGCACTTTCCCAACCTCCAAGGTATACATGTACCAAATTTGGTAGCTGTATGTCAAACGGTCTGGCCTGTAGAGCGCCAACACACACACACACACACACACACACACACACACACACACACACACACACACACACACACACACACACACACACACACACATTGAGCTTTATTATAAGTATAGATTATCTTTTTATATGAGCGACATCAAATTTTGTAGAGGAAACTAATCCTTATTTTCGGGAATGCATTTCATTTTAATTTGAGCTTTAAAAAAGCTTAAAGTTGCATTATATTAAGATTTTTTTATTACTTACAATGAAAAAAAATGATGAGGTGGAAGTATTAAAGTATTTGCATACAATATCATATTTAGTTTGAGTTTTATTTGTAATTAAATATGTAGACATTTAAATAAGTTTTAGCACTTTCTTGTCATTTACATTTATAAGCAGAGTGCAAAGCAAAAAATCTTTCATTTATTTCTAGTTACATTGTTCAATTTGCTGTGTTCTTCGAAGCTAGTTGTTCAAATTTATCATGAGAATTCCGAAGAAAATTATTCTTTATTTTATTATTTTCTGATAAAATTCTCTTTTTAGTTATTCTTTATTACAATTAGTCTTAAAGCAATAATTTTTTATTGATGAATTAATGCAGAATTTTCAGACATCATGTGTCTAAATCTATTCTTTAATTTCCAATATTTATCTTAGAGAATAAAATCGTATGTAAAGAGACACATATACTATTTGGCATTTCGAACCATTTTTTTTTGTTAAATGTTAATTTCAGTTATAGTTATTTGAATTATATATATATATATATATATATATATATATATATATATATATATATATATATATATATATATATATATATAATTAGGTAAAAGTATAAGTATACTATGCAATACAATACATTACAATAAGTATACAAATGTAAGCCATTATTTTTAAATAAATGAATATAATAACAATGATAAATACGAAAGGGTATTTTGAGTTTTGTAATGCATAATATCTTTAGCAAAGAGAAAATAAATACAAAATAATCATTATGGAGAACAAAAATTTATGCAATAAAGAAAACCGTTTTATAAACGAAATCTATAATAATGGTTAAAATCTGAAATCTAGTAAAACCGTCCATTCATAAAAGTTGAAATACTAAAAATGGGAATATATTTAAAATTATTTCTCATTTCCGAAAGCTAAATATATTTTGAGAAATGAATAAAAATAAAGACTATTTGACTCCCCCCCTTTTTTTGATAATTTAAAAAAATACTTTTATTTTTTAATGAGAAATTGTAAGAAAATTTTAGTAAATATTAAAGTCTAAATATATTATGTGAGATTAGGCTATTTTAATTCTGTAGCTAAAATTGTGTGTTTTTGCCACGAATAAATTAAATTAATCTGTTTTTTTTTTATTTTGTAAGAAAATTGTCATTTTTCTAACTAAGACACTCATTTGAACACCTTCATATTTTTATAGTACTATTCACTTTGTATAATACTGTCTGCAGGATTTAACTTTTTCATTTTATACTTTAGTTAAATTTAATTTGCAGTCTTATAGCAACTTATTATTATTTTCAGTATATCAATAAATAATAATTCAGTATATCAATAAATAATATAATTTTCAGTATATCAATAAATAATAAGGATGAATGTATGTTTATGTCTATAGTGGCATTCTTACGTGAGACTACTGGGACTGCAGTTACTAAATTAGTTACATGGAAATATTCTCGAGGGTGTCTATGTGTACCTTGGAGTGATTAAAATTTAATTAAGTATGCGGTTCGTTTAATTTTTTATTGATAAAAATAGATAATATAAATATAGAAATAGATATAATTATATAATATAGAAATATAGATATATAAAATTGATAAATGTAGATATAGAACTATTATTGATAAAAATAGACTTTGCACCTTATCAAAATTTCTTTCAAAATATCTTTTTAATAGTCTTGAAGTTCTTCCTAACATTTGGAATTAATTTTAAAAATATTTTTGTCTTAATTAAAAAAAAAAAAGATGATATTATTGATCTGAAATTCAAATATTTTTCATTGTTTAATGCAATATTTATTGACATGAATTTCTTACATTATTCAAAATCAAAAAAGGAAGATTCTGTTGAATATCTGTGTAATTTATAAGAGGGATAAAAATGTTAATTTACCGAACCCAGGAAGCTAAAATATAGATGTCAGAATATTTACATTTAAAATAACGCTATGTTGCCAGGACTGATCTCCTTTAAATAGGCTTCTGTGCACATTGAAATGTATTTATGTAAATCAGCTAAAATAATCTAACTTTAAAGTCTGATCATTTAATGGTATCGTGAATATAAAGTTATATCTGAATGACTGAATTGAAATTAAATATAACTAATATCGACGGCGAACCGGCCGGTCGGCAAAGACTACTACTTCTTGCTATAAGAGATGATAGTTTTTTTTCAACAATAATGCAACTTGATTCGAATCTTCTGAAAAATTACTTGAACATAGTTAAAAAATACATATATACAATGAATTTTGGTGTTTTTTTCTATACTTATTAATCCATTCAAATCATATAATATTAATTATTTTTCATCAGATTTTCCATGCTAATAACTAAAGGAAAAAATACTTTTTAAACTTAGGGACATTTTCAAAAAAATTAATTTTTTCTATTAAATTTTTGAAATTATTGAGAATTATAAATTTTGTACGTTTCAGCAGCAAAAAGTGTTTATTTTTATTTGCATACTTTTACTTAATAGGAATTTGTTACTGTTGGAAATTTAATCTCTATATCGTTGCCTTATCAAATTTTAGTAACATTTTTGCCATTTTAAAATAAGTTCTATAAAAAAACTTTGCATTATTGACGAAACCTTGCATTGTTGAGTTAAATATTTTTACTTTAAAATCACCATGAAATAATTATTTGTCAAAATACCTCAATAACAGCTAGTATGACGAAATTTTGTGAGTAGATGTGAAAAACAAATAATAAATATTATACAACCAATATTATTATATAATAAATTTTATCTGCATAAGAAATGCAAAAACAAATAACATATGTAATAGTAAATATTTCATTACTAAATAAAGGCATTTCTGAATGTTTATTTATAAATCCTTACTAACGGTAATGATAAATGTATAAGTATTTTGGCGTCAATTTTGGCACATTCATACTTTAGAAAATGAGAAGGTGTACCTCAGAACAATTTTTTTTAAGATTTTAGTTATTTAGAAAATAAGCGGGACTCTCTCGATTAAATACTCGATGAAGTAGTGATAATAATTTGAATTTAATATACCAGTGTAATACGTTGATGGCAGCTAGACAAAAAAATATGTTTAAAAATTGCCAAGTTCAGAAAGAGTTTGCACGAATATTAAAATGGTGCCATTAAGAAGACAAAGAAAAGTGTTTGGATTGGTATATTACTTTCGTAAGTTATCGCGAAAAAAGTCGAAATTGAACTTAATTTTTAATTAATTAAAATTTTATAATAAAAATAACGCCAAAGTGCACATTAACACTGACCAAGGTATACACGTGCCAAATTTGTAGCTGTTGGTTAAACAGTATGAATGCTAGAAAGCACACACATATTTATCTTTATTATTATAGATATATATATTTTCACCTGAGCTGTAATTTTAAATGGAATTTTTGGAATGAATAATAAAACTGAAATTTTTTGACGTGCTTACTTTATTGCTTTACAATGTATTATTATGATTCACACATCATACAATTTATGAATAAAATGTATTTTATTATCTAAAGCTTGCAAGATTAATCACATGAAAATAAATTGTTTTTTTTTAAGTATTGGGCTTATAAAACCATTTTTCCAAATCACATTGTGCTGCTTTCTTAAATCAGGGCACATTCTTACATTATTAAATATTCTTAACCACATTAAACCTAAATGAATTTTTTTGATAAGTGACCTTATTTATATTTATGAAATGCTTTTAAGGAAGTACCATCTTCTTCGCTGAATAGTTATCGAAAAATTCGCAACATTAATGAAGCATTTACATATTTCAGGAGAGAATGTGATGTCAGAAAAATGTACTCACGGTCTTGTCGCCCAGATTATTGACCACGCAGTGCAGGTACACGGTTTGGCCCAGTTGTGTTGTCACGTTTTTTGGATAACTGTTATCAAAGGAAGGTGTGACGTGACTGAGTAATGTCCAATAGTCACTGACTCTTGAGGGAGGTGCGTAGCCTTTCATCTTCTCTGTTGATAGCATTTGTCGGCCTTTGAAAAGGTATACGTTACTCAGAGATTCATGTGATGGTGTATCTGTAAAGGAAAGAGAGAAGATATGAATCCGAAAACTAGGATAAAATTTAGTTGGTCTTGTAAAGTTTAAATAACAACACTAAACCAATTAAGTAACCCTAAGTAACATAACACACGGAATAACACTGGAACAAATTCAGAATTCATGAAGAAATAAATAATAAGTTCGATACAAATTTTAACGCTATCTTAGATGAATAGGTTATGGAAAATACGATTAATTCGGTGATGATTTATAATTATTGATGATTATTCAAAATCTCCACTAAACAGTAAATATAATAAATCATTGCATATTTACCAAATTTACCAGTTTATAAAATGACAAACTCGGGAATTATGTATAAAAACACTAATGATTATGCATAAAATACCGTGGTTATTCATAATCACTGTTTTAGAAAATTGTGGGAAAACCGATTATGAATAATCACCAAATTATTACATTTACTCTGACATTTACAAATCACGTCGAATGTCATATGCACATTGGTATATCTTCTATTGATATTCTACAAAATAAATAATTGAATTTGAAGAATTCAGTATAAATATATTCTCAAAACGGTAATGCATATTATTATAAATTAAATTTCATTTCTAGTATACTGATAGTTAAGTGAAATTTTTAATTTATTTATTAGCCTAGAAAATATTAGTACTATGGCACAGAAAAAGATTTGAAATGTATTAAAAACAGAAAATTACCTTTCAATGATATATATATATATATATATATATATATATATATATATATACTTAGTACAATTTTTTCTCTAATATAAAAAAAATATTTTAATATATAATGTGAGTCAAAAAATAATATTTTCATTATTTTAATACTACAATGGATTTATTATTCTGATTCATCTTTAATTTCCATTATTGTATTTTCATAATTTTCATTTGTGGTATTTTTATTTACATTTCCTTCATTTCAGAAATATTTAATAATGCATCATTGACATTGTTAAAATTTGGGTGAAAAATGTTTCATTCTTTTGGTATTAATTAAATCTTATTTTCCTTTTCATTTTGGTCATACCTGCGCAATACAATACCACTGTTGCGAAAGTATTGCAAATCTAAATACTTCCCTAATTATAATGTTAGTAAAAATCATCAGCTTTATGGGCGCCATAACTATTAGAAGAACATTTGAAATGCAAATACAAAGAGCACGCATTTTAAAAATTACGAACATGATGGCGTTTAATTAGTATCTTTGTTCTTCAATCAATTTAAAGGAAATAATGCTTTGGTCTTCAAATATATTAATGGCAAAAGAAAAAGCCATTTTATCGAGTACAAGAGAACGAAATCTCCTGGGGCAAAATCTTACAAATTTCTGAAATGAGAAGTTCGATTTTCGAATGGCTCGAAAATTATATTTATATTCAACAGTTGGACTAGGGAGGGCTAATAAAAGTAACTGAGGAGAAGGGCACCAACCATTATTTGCTGAGTTAAATTCCATCTTATGAGAATGGACTATTGTAGCAGAGTATAATGTCTAGCTATTCGCAAGGCTGGTTTTCAAATATTTCACCTTGCAATGAAGCTAAAGTTAGATATATCACCAGGATTCAAAGCATCATAACAATAGAAGAATATCTTCCTTTTTCACTGAAATATGATTCTTCTGCGTGAATAAATCAAATTAAACATGAAAAAATATAATTAGTACTATACAGGAGAAATTAGTGAGTCTTTTAAATTGTTATAGAACTGGGTCTATTTTCGCTGAAAGATGGACTGAGATTTGAGGAGTCACGCTTTTAGCGTCAACATTCATATTTTCAATTAGTAACGTAAACAGATCAGAATTTCGAACTTTACGCACGTGAAGCCCCTCAAAGGTAACTTTTTATTTCAATTTTCAAATTTTAAAGGGTTGGTGACAGAAAAAGAATATAAATTTATAGAGTATTTCAAAACCATGTATGGTACGCGTTAGATAACCCATTTTTTTATGCGACAACAACTTTGACTCTATTAGTTTGATGCCTGGATGCAACTAACCTAATTAGGCAAAACGATTTGAATGTTCATCATAATATAAATTTAAAATTTCTTTATTGGAGAACTTATGAAGATGAATTTATATATATAAGCAAACAGCATTCCGAGTTAAGAAACCGGTAAAATTTTCCATAGGCAAATTATTTTCCCATATTTTAAAAATATAAATCCCGACATTTTTTTTAAATTCTGATTACGTAACATTTATAAACTAAACCTTATCAGTAGAATTTTAATTAATATTTAGTTTGAATATTTTGATAAATTAAGCCTCGTCTCTTTTCACAAATTAAAAAAAACATATACAACTTGTAATTCTTTGCTTTTTCTTTTATCTTCCATAAAAGTGTTTTAATTGTCAACAAATGGTTCAACTACTCGAATGTGGAGAATGTGTTTACAAAATAAAGCAAATAAAAAGATTTTACTAGAGTAAGACAAACTGAAAATGCATTTTTCTGTGCTTTATTTCATTACATAAATGTGAAACAAAAAAAGATAAATCAAAAACATCACATAAATTCAGTGAATAATTTTTTAAATTCAAATATCTAATGCGAGACTTTTACAATATATTTTGAAATCCTTTTATTAATTTTATCTTGATAGCTAATCATTCCAACGCAAATGCAGTTTCATTTCTGGACAACCTCAACCTGGTCTATTTTCAACCGACTAAAGGCAAATATTTAAAATCATAAAACCGCTGGATGAATTTATAGAATTGTGTAAATACGGTCTTCTTTGAAGTTTTCATTCATATCAGAATTGACAGACCCAAATAATCTCATGCATAATCTATGCAAAAGCCTTTATATGCAATGGAATAATGCGCAATTTCCCCCTCGGAGCAATTTGTAGCTAATTCATTCACGTTACACTAATAATTAATCGATCAGTCTCAGATACTGATCCATTTCTGTATTGTTCGCCTAATCCGTTAATACAACCTACTAAAATATATTCTACCTAGTCGACGGTATATATTTCAAATAATTTGGCTAAATGCATCTTAAGGAGATGGATAAACGAGCGCACTTATTAGTGGAAGTGACAACAAGCAATACCGCCTGAGCGTGTGCAACGGTGCGGCGCTTTTCCCTCTCTTTCAGCCTGTCAGTTTCACTAGTGCCACACAGGATAGCATATCAGTTGGGATTGTTCCAGTAATGCTTTTAGACACTCTCGCTGACCAACAGAGCGAGGAGGTATTCATATCCAATTTATATTAGAAGATGGATGGAAAACAATGTTTATTTCTTATTTTCAGAGAAAGATAGCTATCACGGGTTGATAAAAGAAAATTATTTCTTTTTAGGAAATAAATATTGAATCGTTGTTATTTGCAAATGGATAGAGATTAGGTTGTCAAATGTTGAGTGAGTAAATTTGGCAAGAAAATCTAATATATAAAAATAAATTTTTGTTTGCACCGTCTTTCATCCGATTGCGTACCGATTATAAATGCACTTGAATAAAAAAGTCAAGGAATAGAATAAATATTATTTATACTTCTCCCTTATACATCATTCAATTTCAATGAATGTCTTCATTGTCGACAAGAAAATAAATATCATTCTTTCTATCATTCCCAATTAAACAAGATAGTTATTTCAAATGATATTTCCATAATTATTTCTTCTGCGGCAGCAACGCGTCGGGTACTAGCTAAAAAGAAATAAAATCATTTTTATGGTAGAAAATAAGTGTTTTTTCCCAGTTTTGAATTTATGCTGCATGCATTAACGCAGAATTTACAGAAATCGTTTGCAAAAATTCTTATATTCGCTATGGTAATTTGTTATCGTAATAAAGAAATCACTACACTGGCAATAATTAGTGAATTATGTATTAATCACATGCTATTGGTGAACGTTTGGCTAAAATGAATGCTCTTGTGGAACTTTAGGCCAAAATACATGTCACTGACTATGTCATCAACATAATCAATAGATTAGCATGACATCTTTAGTGATTAATCGCTGGCATACGGTTAATACACATTTTCCTAAACTGGTAATAAATATCGTCGATTAATGTTTGGTATGATTAATTCGTTTGAATAATTAATGTATAAGCAAATTTACTAATTATTGAAAAGTTTGCAATTATAGATATCTAATAATGCAAATTAATTTATAAATTTAAATGTAATATTATTTATTTTTGACCCGAGGTTCTTAAATATTTTACATTTTTAACGTCATTGTGAAAAAAAAAAAAAAAGATGATCATTTTTAGCTTTAAGAAAAATTAGTAAAAGTAAACCATGGATCATCAGATTTGTATTTTTACATTGAATATTTAAGAAAATATTTATATTTTCTGTATTTACATTTTAATTCGTGCAGCAGTAAGACTGTTTAAAATAGGCAAATAAATATATCAATTTGTGGACAGAGTTTCAATGGTATTGATGCTATTTTTCTGTAGTGAGCCGAGAGTTAGTGATTAAAAAATCAATCCCTTCGCTTATTTGAATGACGATAGCAAATTACATCTCGTGATTTTTTTTTTTTTTTTTTGCAAAATACCATGAGGATTTCTAGTACCTATATTAATATAAAAAGTACTTAAAGATAATTTTCTTTTAAAAATAATACTTTTTTCTGATTTTGAAAAATATAATTGTTTTTTTATTCAGAGAAAAAAATATTTTAATAAGAATTCACGCACTCACGCATATACACACACATATACCTTTAACCATCCAAATTCAAAATCAAAAGATTTTTAGTATAACTGACATTTCAGCTAATTGTCTTTTATAAAGTTACCAGAAAGAAAAATAAAATATTAATTATTATAAAATGGGATGCATTTATTTAATTTCTTTTAGAATAAGTAAAATATTTATAAAGCTTCTCTCATGTCAAAAGTAAAACTATAATATGCTTTCAGCAAATTTAAATATGCCAAACATGTTAAGCCTTTCTTAAATACGGACTGAGTAAAGCCTAACAGGCACGTGTAATAATTGAGCTTATTCGTTTCCTTAAAATAAAAATTTTTGCTCCTTTTTAATCAAAAATGATTTTTGCAAAGATTGTTCGCAAACTTGAAATAAAAGACTAATCATTATGTTGCTTAGAGAATGGTAAAAAAAAAAAATAATTGCTTCTGGTATTTTAAAAGGAAAAAGAAAGGAAAAAAGGGATACTAACTTATTGGTTAAATCATAAAAATGCACTAAGAACTTTAAGAATTTTTCAAAAATGTCAATAGAAAAAAATAATTAAAATAATTAAAAAATAAGCATTTTTACATTTTCCTTTCTTCTACAAAAAGTCTTATCTCTAATCTTGCATGTAAATGTACTTTTTAAGGATTAAAAAAGACACAAAGATATGACGTATTTCAAAATAAAGCAGAAAAAAATTACTTTTTACTTAATTTTTCAGGGACTCGATTTTTCTTTAAAATAACAATGGGATTAACGTCCTTCGAAAATAAAATTTAAAGCAACAAAACACTGGTTTTCAATTAATTAAAATATTAATTTTTGCAAAATTTGTTATAGGTAAAAGAAATAAACAAATGATTATTAAACGTAAATTTTACATGTTGATTTTTGGAAAAAGAAAAAGTCAGAAACTTGCGTTGTCCTGAATGTTACTGTATTCAATAGATTTATTAATATTTAATTAAATAGAATCGCAATTAGTGTTCATAATATAAATTAAACAAAATATATTATTAATATCTATAAAATATTGAATATGAAAAAGAATTTTAAACTAAGATTTTATATCATTTGCATGGAAATCCTTTTTGATTAACTTACTAGGTTTATTTCTGTAAACTAATCATGAATTAAATGTTTTCTTCTCAACATTTCTTATTCTCGCTTAGGAAAACAGATTTATTTTGATATATATTCAAAAATGAATTATCAGGTGTCTTTTACAAGTTCATTAAAAATTAATAAAGTACATTCATTTAACATAATCGACATTAAAATAAGTTTAGCTTGTAAATAAGGGGAACTTCAGATACTTATTGATTGTTATTGCCTGAAATTCATTTGAAGAATTATCATATAAATTAAATCTTAATACATGAGTATAATTATGCATTAAAATATGTGAGAAAAAATTGTATATCGATTACAAATCTTCACTTTTTTGTACAATGCTGTTTATGTTCTTGAATAAAAACCTAAATAAAATGAACAAAGATATATATTTACAGTCCAAAAACAGATAATAGAATTTCAGAAATCTGCTGCCCTAATGTGCTGTATAATAATAGTTTCAAGGAATCGTTTTCTGTATGACGTTCAATTTCCGAATTTCAATTGAGCCCAAAATCTTTTTCACCGCATTTTTTTTCTAAATTACTGAAAGAGTAGTAGACATTCTTCATTTTGCTTTTTGTTAAAAAGCTTGGCAAAGGGCATAAATATCAAAAATTTTCTCTGAAAATAAATCATAAAATTTGCTGCAAAACATTTCATTTCATTTTAAAAAACCCATTACGGCCTTCAAAATTGAGTCAATACGTATTAGCAAGACATTGGATATGAGATCAAAAGTTGAGCTCCAATTTAATTTGGAAGTTATGCATCTTAAAGAAAGGATAGAGGCGTCTTGAATTGCAAATAGAAATTATAGATAAATATCAAAGCTAATTGTGTTTGTCTTGTGAGAATGACGCCATTTAAGTCGTCTCCGTTTTTCTTTTCGTTGTAAAAAAAAGTGGCAGTTACACACAGTGACTATTATTTTATAATGGAAATGAATCAATTTATAATTCTTTGTTCCTGCCCTTGGTGACAACTATTTTGCTGAACTTATGCTTTATGAAAATTTGTTGTTAAATCCTTATATATAGTATATATTTTAAAGTAAATTTCAGCAAAACATTTTAAAATTTGAAATTTTGATAAATTTCTAGAACTATTTTAGGAACATAGTACTTCTACGATTTATATGAATAAATCCGCTATGATTACTCTCTCTACCATCTAATTTAAAATTTGTTAATCTGAAACAGAAAATGATTAAGTTTCAATTTTCCCATAAGTGTCCCGTTTATTTTAAACATGATTATAAAATATATGACAATAAATGAAATCATCCAAGATGTGAATTTTGAATAATATCAAATATGTTGTATATCTAAAAAAAGAAATAAAAATTATATTTACTGATAGAAGAAGAAAATGAGTTGTGCACAGTTTTATAAAAAATCTTCAAAGGACATAATAATATGCAAAGGACTTATGCATGCTATATTATAGCAAAATGTGGCCGTTTATTTAAAACTTAAAGCCTTTTCAATGTTTTTTGCTTTTGATTTTTAACCTTCCTTGTAATTATAACAAAACTAAAGAATAATCATAAAAAAATAATAATGCAAAATGAAATATTATATCAATTCTTCACAATTTAATTATAAACAACGAAATCAAATATTGGGATAAAATACCTGTGGCAACATAAAGAAAGAATTACATTTAAAAAAATTATTTTTAAAAATGAAAACAGGTATATTCTTTTATTATAAGTAGAAATAAGTAAAAAAAGAGCTTTTATTAATTAAATTATTTTTCAATTTGCAAGAATTTTTCAACATTTCTCATTGTAATAATCAGAATTCGTATAAATAAATATTGTGAAGGAAACGCATTTTAAATTTGATTTACCACACTGTTTTAAATAATCACTATCACAAACATTTATAAAATCTAGATAAATTTTGTAAAATCATTTTTTAAAATTCCATTTGTATTATATATATATAAAAAAAAACTTTTGCTAGTTTATATCCTACAGAAAACTCAATTTGTTCTATATGCTTTTATTGAGCATTATCAATAATTATTGATTTATAAAATTCGTATTCCGAAGCAATGGATATAAGCTATCAATTTGATGCAATTACTATATCTAGTAATTACGTGTATACGAGGCATGTTATCCGAAATGTGTGTATCAAATCTTTCAAAATAGCCTTAAGTATAACTTGAATGATTAAAAGATATATTGGCATATGTTAACAGATGTTATGAGATTGTCGGTTGAATTTACGTTGAAATCTCTGTGGGATAGATAAATGCATCTACGAATATTTCCTTTCGATTGATTCCTCTATGATGATTAAATATGATTAGAAGTATGTTCCAAAATGAATTGTGATTCGTTTCTGGAATTTTCTTGGCAGACAGTTGGAGTGAATATTTTGGTAAGTAGTGAATAGGGTGAAATTATATCGATTTTTTTTCTTGGACTAATAAGAAATATTTTATTGCAATTGTATTTTAAAAAAGTATTTTAAAAGCTGTTTTATCACAACATTGAAAAAAAAAATCCCATCAAAACCCTAAATTTCAAAAAAAAAAAAAAAAAAATGAAAGTGTGAGGTGCAGATAGAAAAACATTATGGAAAGTGAAATGGTAATCTTGTTCTTAAATGTATTTTTATTTTGAAATAAGGAATGTTTGAGATCTTTCCTCCTTATAATATGTGTTATTGCTTTATAGAATTTTTGTTTTGTTTTTTGAGCTTCATTTTCTTAGGCCATTTGTTTTGAATTCCAGAGTTTTGATTTGAGAAAATTTTACTTTTTAGCGCACAGATAAAAATTCTTGCAATATTCTTTTTTCATATTTTTACTTTTTACCTCTCATTATACTGATTATTGCTTAAGAAAGACGTAAAACATTTCCGTTTATTTGAACACGAATTGTGATCTTGCTAACCCTGGGAAGCCGTAAGGAAACCACTTTACAAATCTGGTCAAATTCTTTATGCTTAATTCCATATTCCACACATTTACTGAAAATTTCCTAGTGAAGAAAATTACCTTCTATTGCTACTAAAGAACTCTAAAAATAAATATTCCCTTTTGCATCTAATATATATATTTAACATTCTATTAAAATAGGAAATATTTTTGTTAGCATTAGTTATTTTCATATTCAGATAATATTAATTTTTATTTCTTATCTTTTTTTATAATACTTTTGATTTCGTTCGTGACATCAAAATGAAATTATGAAAGTACCAAGCTCTGATTTAAATATTCTAAATAAGCTAATTTATAATATGTTTCGATTTTCAATAAATGCCCAAATTCTTTTTCTTTTGATGTTATCATCTCAGTTTTTTATAATATTGTTTTATTTTTGATATATATATATATAAAATTTTTGTTAGCGATTATACAAAATTATTTATTAATACAGAACAAAATGTAGCTTAAAATGTTTCTATCTTTATCATTTTTCCTTCTTTTAATTTTAAATGCATTTCAAAATTTATGGTTGCTAATACTGATAGTAAAAAGAATTGATTTATAAATATCTAAACATTAATGTTACCAAAATTAATTTATAAATATCATCACATATCTAAAATAATTTTTATCGTAATTAGTGCGTTAACTGTTGAATAATTTGAAATTATTAATTATATTGCTTTTGAGAATGAACATTAGTACAATATTTCAGAAGTTTAGTGTATTAGAAAATAAGGGAAATACGACTAAATTTTAACCTTATTGATGTGTAAAAAATCGAAGCTATAAAATAACTTTTAATTAAAAATAACCAGGTTATCTGAATTCAAAGCCGATCACCCCCAAAAAATAAGTGTATTTTTATAGTTAGCTGTAGGAAGCTGCTTCCTTTACTTACTGAATCCTATTTCTTAGTAGGGAAATACAAGTTAAGTGAATCATTTAGTAAATACAAAGAAGATAAGAAAAAAAATTAATACATATTTTATGCTATCTGTAAAAGCGTGTTGCTTTTTTAAAAAGTTTTTTGTAGCTACATGATGAACATTTGAAGTCTGATTTCTATTCATATAAGTGAACACCCAATCTTTTTGCAAAATTTCGTACGTAATCGCACTGCGATGAAATATATGAAATTACTGTCATATTTTTATGTTTATCTGTATTTTAAAATCTGATAGACAAAAAAGATTTTATAATGAATAATATTGTTGTTCTATAATAAGAAGACGTATTCTATTTGCACGTTATCTAACTATTTCATATTTTATTTCGCATGAATTATATTTTTATTTAAAAAAATGATTTATTTTGTGTGCTCTAATTATATTCTTAATTTCTGAGTTTGAATATTATTTTTAAAAATTTGGATGGCAAAATAAAAGCATTGATATTTGAAAAATGCACTATAAAATTACTTTTGATAAAATGAATGAATTGATATTTTAATCACATACAATTCATACAACTCATCCTTTTTAAATGTTTATGATTCTTTCAAAACTCCTTTCTCATTGTGGCTTAAGCTCATAAGATTAATCTTGAAATCGAGAAAATATCTTAAATAAAATATCTATAGACAAACTGCTATACCAAAATCTGTATTCATATATTATAGTTAAAGCTTATGTTAAGCGTTATTTCTTGTGTTATGTAATGTATAAGATTTATGTTAGCTGTATTGTCATAACAAGTTTCATTCTGAAGAAAATTTTAATCCATTTGTATTCTATATTTCTAAGAATAAATGCTTGCTAAGAATACATTTTCATTTAACATAAATGTTTATTCCTCTACAAGAATATTTAACATTATTTTTCGCATTAGTGATCATCTAATTCTAAGGATTAATTTTCATTTTTATCCTTTCATAATAGCTTAATTTTAACTTCTAATAGAAATCTTTTACTTTGACTTTAATATTAAGGGCATATATAATACAGTTTTATTTTTGAATGAATTCGCTGGGATTTCTTCCTTTCTTTTATCTTGTTTCTATTCTGGACTTCTTAAAATATTATTGGATTTTTGAAGTGTAGTTTTACTACACTACAAAAACCGGGCTTGAAATTTAAAGTGATGTAAAATCATCTTAGTGCAATAATATTTTCAAAAATTGTTACCTGTGAAATTCAGTAAAATAATTCTAAAATTTTGCTTAATGTAATTATATTTCTAAGTAAAATATAAAAACAGCAATCTCATGGTACATATTTTTACCATGTAAAATATATTTGTTAAAATCTAGTGAATCTATTCTAAATAGTCTGCAAGTGACTATAAAAGTTGTCGAAGTATACATAAATATCATAAAATAAAAAATTCTTCATCCGTTTATTTCTTAATGATTTTTTTTTAAAATTTGGGAATCGCCTTTGATCACTATTTTTATGTTATTTCTAGCTCTTTTTGGAATAGAAAAAGTGCATTTTTCATGGTTGATTTTACATGTCCTTTTATGGAAATCAAATTCATTTTATTTATTGTTAATGTTCAAGAATCAACCCGTAATTCTATTAAAAATATGCTGATTTGTAGTTTCAAATAAATTTTAGGTGATGAAATCCATGTTTGAGCAAACAATTTAAGGATTTGTTAAACAATTCATCTACATGAGCTTTATTAATGTTGACATACACGAAGGAATTCTCGTAGAATTGGGTTTCAAATTCATAGTACTCAAAACCAAATCTCAAGTTCTGTAATTTGGCAAATATAGATTATCCTGCTTATTTTCCAGCCATAGTCCAATGTTTGTAAATCATTTCAATCATAAGCATGTCAGTGAAGTTTTTCAGTCATGTATGTCAGTGGTATTTTTCAGTCATGTATGTCAGTGGTGTTTTTCAGTCATGTCAGTGAAGCTTTTCAGTCACGCCAAGGAATCTTTTAAGTTTTATACTAGTGTCAGAATTGATCTATCTTTTGAGTCAAAGGCGAACTTCTGCGTGTTTGGTATTTCAGATGCTGTTCATTAGCAACTAAGTCTACCTGCACCAATCCACTGGATCCCAGGGCTGGCAAATAAATGATAATCGATTTTAAAAAAGCTAAATGATATGCATGAGAAACATATAGCAAACATAATTTTTTACTTCATTAACATCTAAATATTAGTCTACACTATTTCAATGCTCCCAATTAATTATTTAACAAAAATATATTGTACAGATGACGCGATAAACTTTCCTTGACATAACACGTACTAAACATAAATGTGACCTTCATTCTTTTATGATTAATTCGCATCACACTCACGTTAACTCACGCGATCACGCAAATCTAGCCTGCATTTAAATAACAAGTGCAGATACCCGAATTTGCTGTCACCATACGTTTAATCTGCTGGGGAATCTTAAAAAAATGTATTTCTGTAGATAAAAACGATTTAAAGATGATTCAGTTACGTTGTTGAATTAAATGCTGTAGATTCATTTTTTGTTTTCTTTATATGCTGTAGATTCATTTTTTGTTTTCTTTATATGCTAATGTCGGTCCAATACTGTTTTTATCTAATCTAGTAATCTCTTTATCATATTTCGTTTTTGTTTCATTTCGTTTAGGGTTCTGTTTCATGTTTAACCATCTATAACCATTCTGCGCGAATAATTTAATGAGTCTGTTTAGATATAAAAAAAAATGCTTTAATTTAACTTAAAATATGATGGATTATATGTAATTCATTATTTGAGCTTAACTCAATGAAGTTATTTTCATTTTACCCCTTAAAAATAATAAAGATGCTAATACCAAATGTTTTATGTAAACGTTCATGCCTTACGAGTTGGAATTTTTTTAATTCTAAGGTCTTGAAAGATCCTTTATTTATGTTTTCTTTTTATAAACACTGCTAAAAATGCTTTTTTTTTTTTTTTTTGCTTTTCTCCATTTTATGCGCTTTTGAGTTTTATTTTCATCTCATAAACCTCAAATGTTTTGAAGTTTCTCCTTTTCTGTTTTTTTATATTAATTTCTCATTCTGGATCGCATAACTCATGTTAATTCTTATGAAATCATATACAATTCTTTTCTTAAAATAATTTAGTTATAAGATATTTCTGTCAATAACATAGTTTTAGCTTTCATTTATTTTCCTTTTAATATATTCCTGTCATCTGCGATTTCTTAGAAATTCAATTATTGTCTGCCTTCTGCGATTTGCTGGATCTTAAATTATTGTTTGTCTTCTGCGATTTGTTAGACCTTAAATTATTGTCAAGTACATGTTCTAATGAAACTTCTGACAATTTCATGTTATATAATGATCATGCTTAGATAAATGGATATTTTTCATAGATAATTGCATAAATGCATATTTTGCGTGGAATAATCTGATTATAGCTCATTATAATATATATTTTGAAACCATATGCATTATAATGTACTAATTACATTTCTTTGTTAAAAAATGTTTTCAGAAAGAAAACAAAAATAATTGTTGCCGGGATCTAAGAAATCTGAGTGGCATATTTTACGATATACTGGCTAAAAAATTTTTTCAATAAAAACTATTATCTGGATGAGAAGGTAAGTAATGTTTTAAGTTTCCAACACCAACTGAATTCGAAGATTTCTCGAACACGTATAATTCATTTATGCGGAAATCTTCGAGAATTGAGAAATCGATTCACAAAGGGTTATCTGCCGCAATTTATCTTTTGATCTCTTCTCTTCGAATTTTTCTATATTTTTACGGAAAAAAATGCTTATAAAAGTTATAAATACAAAATAAATATGATGTGTATTAGAAATTCAATACATTTACTACTTTAACCCTCCCAAGATATTCAAGAGAAAAAAAAAGAAAAAAAAAAGAAGGATTTAAAAAAAATAGAGTTAGAAAGAAACATTACAATTTCTCACATATGCTGTTTCACTATTTTGCATTTTTCTTTTTTTTTTTTTTTTTGTCACAGTAAGCTTTTATTTATTGAAGCCGTTTCCCACTCAATTTGTAATCGCAAAAGACAAATTCCCAGCAATTTCTTCTAAGCGATTACCCATGAAAACACAAACTTCACATATAAATAAAGAATAGAAACTTTTCCTGTACCCAAATTTCCTATTTTTCAAAAAAATGATTGGTATTCTTCGAACTTCTTTTCTTTACATTATTTTCTTTTGAATACATTTCTTCTTTGTTCAACATTTAGTGCTGAGCACATAGCAGATTAGAAATAGAAAAATAATCTTGTTACCAAATTGTCACCATTGAAAATGTAACTTTTTGAATTTTAAAGTGGAATAAAACTTATTTGTACTATAATTATGAATGTAATAATTTTAAAAGTTTACGTGAAAAAGCAAAAACACGTATAAAATTTTTATTTAATTGAAATTATAATTAAAATTTTAAAAATCCCTTTGAGATGAACTTTTCCACCCAAAAAATATATATGAGCCATTTTTTTCCAAGCGTTAATACACACATGCACATATAAACTCACACAGATATGCATACACAAATCATGCAGATATCAGACATAATTCTTCCTTAGCTTTCAACAATGGAGCTATCACTTAATTAAATATTTGGTGATATTATGAAAATGGTTTGAATTTCAATTCAATAATAAAAAAACAACTATTGTTGAAAATTATTTAAAATAATATTTTAAAAAAATGGCTGAAATTCAGGAAACGATAAAACTGCTGCAATAAAAACAAACTTCTCTTTAATTTCTTGGAAAGTTGAAAAGTCTATTTTAGGCAATAAAATATTTGGAAGTTCTGACGAAAAGCCCCAAACATCCACTTAATTTTTAATCGAAATTTTGAAAAAAAAACAACTCCGAAGCGAGTGCACATTCTCACACGAAATTCATAGTTCAAATTAGATTTAATAGATAGATTTAATTTTCATAGTTCAAATTAGATTTAATAGATAGATTTAATTTTCATAGTTCAAATTAGATTTAATAGATAGATTTAATTTTCATAGTTCAAATTAGATTTAATAGATAGATTTAATTTTCATAGTTCAAATTAGATTTAATAGATAGATTTAATTTTCATAGTTCAAATTAGATTTAATAGATAGATTTAATTTTCATAGTTCAAATTAGATTTAATAGATAGATTTAATTTTCATAGTTCAAATTAGATTTAATAGATAGATTTAATTTTCATAGTTCAAATTAGATTTAATAGATAGATTTAATTTAGATTTAGAGATATCATTACACACACACACACACACACACACACACACACACACACACACACACACACACACACACACACACAAACAAACAAACACAGTATTCTTTTTAAATATTAATCCATATTGAAGAATTATGAACGAATGCTATTGTTACAAAATAACCTACTTAATTTCATTTAAGAGTTTCTTGAATTTTGTTGAATTAATGAAAATGCATTATGCGGTGGTTTAGGATATAGATGAACATTTAGAAAATTAAAAATGACACTAACAGTTTTGGATTATTTCAAAATATAGCTGAAATAAAGTGTTAATTGCTAAATAATTATAAAATTTTATGAAAAATTTCATTTTAAAAGATATCTATCACTTCTATAGATGTCATCAAATTAACCCTTTGCACTTAGATTGGGCCTTTCACTCACCATTCAAGACAGTGAATCATTTTGATTATTGACAGTGAATCATTTTGAGATTAATTTTTAGGTAAAATTCAACTTCAAAGCTATAATAAATATTTTTTCACAGCAATAAACAAATCCATGTGTTAGCTGAATAATTTTGCATCGAATTATTTCCTCGAGTGCAAAGGGTTAATTTCGTCAACAGTTTAACAATATTTTAATATATTATTATTTTCTATAGTTTTGAATTTTATTTATCAGCTTGCACAATTCATTCCGTAATTTATATCTTATTTACGTATTCAAACTAAATAAGGGTCTGGTAATCCAATAATTCTGCAAAAATGGAGGAACATAGTAGCTGCGCCTCAGTATGAATTGGCGAAGTTTCTTTCGCTGTCCTCAGCAGAGGTGATTGCCTCAGGTAGCGACCACTGAGCCATGTGCCCTTTCTCAACGCAGTTATTTCCACTCTATCGGACCGAGATCACTTCGAATCTGTTCTAGATCAATGAAACACCTTCAACCACCTGTGATATTTTCTTTTACATCTTCATCGTCCTTTCTTAACGAATGCGAAATTAGAAATGGTGATTAAATTCATAAAATAATTTCTTTCATGACATCGTCATCATCTGCTGTGATAAACATTATACTTAATTTTGTTGAAGAAAAGTGCATTGTTTTAAAGGTTGCTTAAGAATAAATAATTTGCATTTAAAAGAGCAAGTTTCCATGCAGATTTAATGTATCGGAAAATTACCTGCAAAATTAACCCCAAAAAATAGATCGTACTGAGTGAACTTCTTACAAATTTGCTATTCTGCTATATTTTGCTATAATGATAGCTGATACTTTATAAAAAATGATACCCGTTATCGCTTTGAAATGTTTTAGCAGGAAATGTACTCCATTCCTATTACAAAAAAATGGTAAGCCCTCTCAACACTATGGTACGTTTTAGTTCAAGTAAAAATCAGTTTTCCAAATTAATTTCTTAAATTTTGACGATATGGGCTGGCCTATTTAGAGTCCGCATCTGAATTTTATATAATAATTGCGTTTGTGAAATTAATATGAAATGTTTCAAATTTTATTAATGATATAAATTTACTGAATAGGAATTCTTAATTCCAATTTCTTTATGATTTAGACTAAAATTTGAGGCACCCTGCATATTTGATTATATATAATATATAAGGCTTTCGATTTGTGAAAATAGAAAATGCTATGAATTTCCATAGGTGTAGTTAAAAATTATTTACAAAAAATACTTATATTTCCTGGAATATTTAACGTGTTTATTTTGAATTTTAATATATTACTATGTTGTCATATTGATACGTATTCTGTAAGAGTTGAGAAATTTTCTTAAATGATCTGTATCTTATTATTCAAAAAGCACACACTTTATTGCTAAAAGACTTGCAAATATTGAACACAGCAAGCAAAAGCATTCATAAAAATTACAGGTCATTATCAACTTTCTGTAAAAGGATATAAAACCGGATCATTTTATTTCATCGATTTTTGATCAATCCCCAAATAACTCGTGACAGAATTCTTTAGTCTTAAATATAAATTATTTTAAGCATGTAGTTTTAAGGCAACTCTTTCACCTTCTTTGAAGAAATTCAAAAAAAGAAAAAAGTATGCATTCGAAAGTGCACGATTCTATAGTATGTAATCGGTGATAAATTGATATAAAAAGTTTTCGAATAATTAATGTCCCAGAACAATTCGGCTCGAAAAATACAGAAAAAAAGATCTTAAACTAATAACTAAGTATTAATTACTGCTAATCCATTTTCAAAATGTATTTTCAGATGAGTTTTAAGAACAAATTAATAAAAAAAAGATTATTAAAGCAAATGTTAATTTCATATGACATTAATATTCAAGGTTTCTAAGTAATTTCTATAAAAAAATATTTATATTTTATGCTCCGCTTTGTTCACATATTAAGAAATAAAAATTTCACAAACGTTTTAAAATATTAATTTAAAACGCGAACTTTTTATAATGAATTTTTGGAATTTTATGGCGAAATATTTTGTTAAAAGCATAGTGCCAATACTGATGTTTAAATAAAAAATGATAAAAATGTTTTATTTCCATAATTATTTTCAGAATCAATCAGAATATTCTTTTGTTAAAGACATAAAATTCATAATAGAAATCTCACTGTAAGTTTTCAGCTGAAGACAATAAATGTACAGCTGTTGTTTAAAAGAAACGAAACAAATTTTTTCAATATCATTTAGTTGCATTAAAATAAATCTTTTAGAAATGTTTTACCAAGAAGCATTTAATTGGCAATTTACAGAATATGTTTTCTAACCTGTTAACATTGAAATTTCTGCACTTAAGTATCATTAATAATAAAGATGTTTTCTTTTGGCTCCTGATTAAAATATATTTTGAAACACATGCATACATAAGACCAATTACAAAATTTAATAGTTGCTGATACATTGACAATACATTTCATTTTATATTTGCATTTATATGCTCTTTAATATTATTTTACATCTTTACATGCTTTTTTCTAAAATTTTTATTTTTAGTAACATTTTTTATGAGAAATCAAATAAATTAAAACCTAATCATTTTTTTTTGTTTAATTTTCGTATAATATCAATATGTTCTGCGCATCCTGAACATAAGAATATGAAATTTATTTATTTATAAGTATTTCACACTAGTTTTAATGCTTAACAATTCTGAAAAATGTCAAAATGTCATGTTATGTCTCAGCACAATATTTAAAGAGTGGACAGAAATGGTATTTTCTTTTAGTTCAGAACCTAGGTAATACATTCGAAAGCCATCTGCGAAATTTTAAAGCAGATTATTTGATAAAAGTCTAAACTCCAAAATAAATAAATAAATAAATAATTTATATCTTTTTTCACCGAAAAAATAAAAGCCCTTTCACCAATTATTATTATTTTTTTTTATTTTGGTTTCATGGGCATATTTTCAAACTTTTTTTTATGCAAAAATTCAAAAACACAGCTATTGTAGAGCATTCTTCAAAAAATTCATCCTGTAGATCGTTATAGGCTTTATTGAGATTTTCGGAACAAACAAGCCCATTTTCATTAATTAACAACTCGGTTTTAAGATTGTAAATCCTTAATGTTAAAAATAATGCTAAATCTAATTCATTCATCTTATAATTAAGAGTTTCATTTGTGCAAAAGAAAATTTAATAATGTAAAATATTCTTTAAAATTCTTAAGATTTTTTATCAAACTCAGAACAATGAACCTATATATATTTATATATGTGTGTTTGTGTGTACGTGCACACGTGTGTGTGTGTGTGTGTGTGTGTGTGTGTGCGTGCGTGTGTGTATGTGTGTGTAAAAACACATATTTTTAAGCAGTTCCGTGGCCAAAGGGTGAACGAGACTTGAATATTTAGACTTCGCTATATTCCAACCCGGGAAGCACAACTTATGTACAAGAAGCGAGGGCAAAGCTGACGTCCATTCACCAGCGATGCAAAAACAGAAGAGAACGAACAAGGACATAAAAATTTTTCCCAGTGGTTTTATGCTATGAGATCCTGACAGGGATTTCTTGACACGTGTCGATTTAGGAAAGCGAATTTAGGTATCATTTAAAAGTATTTGCTTAGACTGACAGATTTTTATCCCTTCACTCGGAGCTTAAGAACCGCTGGTTTAAACGTTTTTGCAGAGCTCGTGTAGCATTAATTGAATAAAAAACAAGATGAAATGGATCAGGAATTAAGAGAACAATTTAGAATGAAGTTAATATGGGCTTAATTAAGGTAAAAATTAAAAATGAATGATGATTTAATTTAGATTTAGATATATCATTATACACACACATACATATACACATACACACACACATACATACACACACATATATATATACACACAAACATACATACATACATGCATACACACACACACACGCACACACATATATATATACACACACAAACATACATACATGCATACACACACACACACACGCACACACATATATAATACTGGACAATATGATGTGCTTATTGCTTATTAAGAACAAATGGGGATATTTAAATTTTTTTCGAATTATAATATCATAAATAATTCACATATTCAGAATGCACTCCCGAATATCCGAATTGTGAATATTTATCTTTCCTCTAATCAGTACACATCATTTATCTACTTAAATGACTCGTTTGATGCCTACTGGCACTGTCCACCTGCTTCGCGCCATCTATATTGTCAGATTGCATTGTTCGATTAGACCCGAAACGGCACGATATAGTAATTATCCATAATCCCGTATCTATTCATTATCACGCTCTATAAATGACAGATGCGTGCGCAAAGAGAGAAAAAAAAAAAGAAAGAAAAGACAGGAGATAGGTTTTCGCTCTAATTGAAAAGGGGGAGTTCATTGAGCTTCGTTATGCCTTAAATACTCGACAGAATCAATGAATAGTTGATTGGCTCGGATTTTAAAGGGTAAAGTTATTCACATCTGAATAGACTCATCATTGAATTTCTTCAAATATCCTATATGTTTTTTTTCACAATTAGCTAATAACTAATCCATTACATTTAATCAGAGTAATAAGCAATGTTCAATGTAAAAATCCCTAACTGTATAAATTGATGTTTTTAGAAATGGAATTAATGATAATTTTTTAACTGGTACATAATTATATTCGATTAATTCCTGCATCATTGCGGAACGTGGAAACAGATAATATGTTATTAATAAATAAATGATATATTGTAAATAAGTTATTTACACCTTGGCCAACAAATTTATTTAACTATCTAATCAATCGATGCATTCTTTTTGGTATATGTAATATATCAAATTACTATTTAATCATTTTCATTCACTTAATTTATATTGTATATTACTTATGCTTAATAACAGATTTAAATTTAAATATTAGTGTTTGACTTTATACTTGGGAGGTTAACAGCCCCAAATGGTTGTAATAGAATAGTATACTTAAAGTTGAAATTAATTATGGATCTTATTATTATAATAGCAGCTCTGTTTTTTTATTAATAATAAAAAAAAAACTTCTGCACAATATTAAGAAAAATGTGGGAAGGTGTTTTGAGTAGTGATGATATTTATTATCAAACTACATATTATATATTTATATTTATTTACTATATATTATTATTATTATTATAAAGAAACTTTTTGTGAGGAAAGTATAGAAAGTGAACTCAGTGCATATAAGGACTTAAAGAGATTCTAAAATATACTACCTTCCATTCATGATCATTGTATAATTTTTTTGTGTAAAATTCTTGGCTAGATTAACGATCAAAGTCACAGATAAATTGCTTTAGATCCGAATATTAAAAGCTACTTATTAATTTTTGAAATCCAGAAATATTTTTTAGGTTACAGTGATCTCTGATATAATCACACATTTCTTTCAAAATTGTGATTTGAATGCATTATGGAAGAAAATATGTAATTGAAAAATATATATGTGTCACGGAATGTCGTTCTATTGCACGTTTGCAGATAATATTGCATTGCAAATATTTATAGAACAATACCTATTACATATTTATTAGATATATCAATTTCAAGATGCACGACATAATTGCAAAATGGTTTGGAAATATAATAACAGATATGCATCCTCAAAAAACATTCACAAAAATATTTTCACCAAAAATACATCTTAAATATACATACTACTTGTTAAAATCATAATTCTTAGTTATGAAATTTTGTATGAAATTAAACAAGAGTTTTTGTTTCTTTTCAGTCTTATTGAGCCTATTTATTAAAATATAAAAATGCTTTCTACTTTTTTAGAATTTAGTTATCCTCTAAATCAACAGTTGTTTTCTATAAAAATTAAATATCTGTTATATGCAGCTGAAAATTTGAAAAATATCAATGTACCCGTAAAAGATTCATATATTTTCAATAAAAATAACTGAAGAAAACTGATATTAAATATTTTAAGTGCAGAGAATATTGAATTATGTAAGTCAATAAGAGGCCCGAATTGAATATGCAAAATTCAATTTTAAAGCCTTATATCCATCTCGAAAACAGCATTAAAATAAATGTAATTTAAAAGAAATGAAACATTAAAATGCATGGAAGCTATGTTTTATTTAAAAAATAAATAAGATAATTGAATATATTTTTATTTTCACAATACAAGACAGTCAAGATTGTTATTATTTAATTTTTAATCTTACCGCATTTTTTGTAAACAATTTCAATTGATAAATCGCATATACGTTTGAAATATGAAAACGGTTCAAGCATCATAATTAAGTGAAAGACACACAAACATAAAATAAACATTTTAATCCTTAAAGTACGGCGGAAAAAGAAATGAACAATAAAGCAAAATCTGAGGGAATAAAGCTGGTTTTAATATATATTTATGCATACTCATGAATGAAGTTTTAAAGCTTCTCGGGAGTATGCAAGTTTTATTTCATGACGTAATGATATGCAAATGCTTTCTTTTATTATTTAAATTCTGCTGATTTGTTATACATAATTGGGCCCATCGGAAGAGTGAGAAAAGAATAAAATCCTAGCGAAATAAAGTAGTGTATTAAGGAAATCCCAGGAAACGACAAAAATGACTGCATACTCTGCCAAGAAAGCATCCCGAACCAATTTTTCGTATCTTACACAAAATCCGCTCGACTTTGACAGGATATATTTTAAAATGTTTCAGCTTTCAAAAGTCGTGTTCCAGTTCAGAATTTATTGCTAAAGAATATAGGGTCCTTTTGGAAAGTGATGTACGGCGATGAGAAGAAAATAATTTTTCCGATGAAGGTTGCCCCTGGAATTATGATAAATGTATTTAATTTTGATGCTTCCATTTGGCTTGTGAGTATATAAAAATGATACTGCAGGTAATTACGGCGCATTCAACAAAAGTGATGCCGAAGGAAAAGTTTCACTTCAGAAAGTGCATCACTTCAGATGCTTTAATCTCAGTGTTTGCAAACTAAAAGAATGATGAAATACGAATTGCAACCCGACTCTTTAATCTTCCTTTCGCCTGGCCTGAAAGCGCCATTATTCACAGCCAGCAACCTTAAAAATAATCATATGCTTACTTCGGCATTTCTTTGAGTATTTTTCGTTAAAAGGAAGTAGCAGAACTCTAGTGATTTAATTTTTATAAAATATTGATTGAAAATTACAAAAGATCATTTTCTTTTGATTATACTAAATGAATTCATTCATTGAATTACGAGTTAGTGACTTCATAAAAGAAAATGAGATTTTTATTTCACAGAAATAATGTTAAAAATATCCTACTTCATTTTTCTAAATTTCACATCATATACAAAAGTGTAATACTTGTGCTTTGAAAGCACAAAGCAAAATTTTTCTGATGGATAAAATTATTTGTTCATTTGTCTTATATTATTTCATGATTTTTAGAAAATGGTTAAAGTTCGTAAAAAAATGTCCATCATAGTAAAATTATAGTTGAAAGTATAATATCTCTCGAAAAATATTTAGAGTTATTTCTTCGCCATTTTATCTTCACTTTCATCACTTTCTATCACTTTCATATTGTTTACATTTTAATAAATGACTTGTATGAATAGAAATGACCTTTCGTTTAATTTAGTTAGTTTAACATACCGATTTGAAGCTAAGGAAGATCAGTTTTATTAAAGTGGTGGGAATTTTAAACATCAGCCAGATAATTGGAAAACGTTAGAATAAAGGCTTTTCTTCAAGTTTTAACTACAAGCTGATATGGAAGCACTACGTTGGCAGATGTATCATACTCCGGATACTCATGAAAAAAATGATCTTCAAAGGAAAATGATCTTCTACTGGTCTCATTTCTGCGCTTTTCTACTTAAAATCTGAGATATTACTAAAATACCAATTCTTTAAATTACTTGGGGAAAATGTTTCGATACATAAATATTTTAATACACGTATAAATAAGTTTATTCATTGGGAAATATGCAAATATAAATACATCATTACATTTTGTTTCAATTTAATTTTTTTTTTCTGTTATGAAGATTCTGACTAGAATCCGTTAAGGGATTCTGAGAATAGAACTCGACTATCACAAGTAACTGAAAAAGTGAAGTAGAGGTATTTACATGTAATATTACTTAGAATTTTTTTTATCTATATCCTTATAAACGGTTTTTATGCTACTATTTTTTAATCTGGTTGCTAATAAATTTATTAACTGTTTATAAAGATTTATTTTTGTCTTCATTAAACGTCATTAATTGATTACAATGTCAACTGTAGAGGAATGGGACTCTTTATAGCCTCATTATGAGGTAGATGAAAATAATAGACGAGTTTCAGGAACAATTATTTAATTATTTTCTAAGTTCCACATTTCACAAGACAAAAGAAAAAAATGAAATTTACTTTAGAATACAATTTAATAATGACCCACAAGAAGGATCATGGGAAATACCCTGATGTTAATAAGGTAACGCCATCTATTGCATCAAAAGAAAAGGTATTGAATTATTGCAACCGCTACACAACACATTTTTTGATTAGAATGGTGATGATGTTGATTACAATATTTGTGTATATTGATATTAAATGAATCTAGTAGCATTCACTTTCTTTTGTGATCAATTTTTAAAATAAAAGTTCTTATTACTTATAAATATCTTTACAAAGTAAATACTGTCTACTCAATTTATTTCTAAATTAAATTTTGAGGAAATTTTATATTAAAAATTGCTTTTGGATTATTCAACTTTTCGAAAAAAATGCATAAAAATACAAAAAGTTTAAAGGAAGTAGTTGATCTCAATAAGATGTAGCTGAGCAAACATTTAAATAGAGTTTTATGGCATGTTGTAAATAATTGTCTGCCAAAAGTGCTCCCATAAAACATAAATCTCACTTCATTTTAAGAAATACATCAAAATTCTATTACCTTCGGAAACCTGAGAGACAACAGATGCAAAATAATCACATTCCAATTTTTCAAAATTGATTTTTAAAGCTTTCCCTTACGACACATAAATCGTGGAAATCTTACATGAAAGACGTAATTGAAATCCAACTGCAAGGATAGAGGAACCGAGAAGCAGTAATAAAAGTGGACTACTTCTTCGAAAATAACTACGAACCTGACGGATATAATGATGGATGAGGTTTATTTCAAATGCAAGTTGCCTAATATTTTATTCGACTAGATGCTTATTCCGATGAAGCTAGGATCTGCACGCTCTTTCTTACCAGAAGCTGGAAGCTGGGAT
The DNA here is from genome assembly GCF_947563725.1 of Argiope bruennichi. Classification (NCBI taxonomy): domain Eukaryota; kingdom Metazoa; phylum Arthropoda; class Arachnida; order Araneae; family Araneidae; genus Argiope; species Argiope bruennichi. Next base: position 7,194,670 of record NC_079155.1, read on the forward strand.
GAATTATTTCAGCTGGAGAATAAATTTTATATTTTCCAAGTCCAATCAAATTTATGTTGCAGTTAAAATTGAATATCTAATAAGATTTGACAACAATGTACCAATAAATAATACAAAATTTCTACAAACAATTATAATTGCTATGAATATTTTTTAAAGTAAATTGACGTTACTATGAATATTAAAAGCGTTTGTGATTTTTATAATCTGATCCTGCACTTATAGGCAAAAGATTTAGTTGTATTTAAAATACATGACATATCCGGTATCAATGCAGAAGTTGTAATCCTTAAATACCGACCCAATTTGAAATTGAACCTGATATCCTAAATACAGCATTTGGAGCAGTTTTACTTCCTAAAATTTTTTATCTTTAAAAAATATTAATAATTATGATTAAACCTGAATTGATATAATTCATTTTAATTTAAATAATTCGCAGTTTTTAATCATATGAACATATCGAAGAATGTATGCAAAGATCTTCATGGATTTTCTTCATTTGGAACGTAACTACTAGTAATTTTTAACTACTAGCAAGTAGTAACGCAACTACTAGTAACTAGTAATATTCTAAAACGTAACTAGTTGATTTTTCCTGAAAATTTCTTTTTCTTTTCTTGGAAAGAATTGAATTTTGAAATCATTGCTCGAAACTTTAATTCTTTAAAATAATTTTCTAATCTCAAGGAAATTTATAATCTTAGAATTCATAAAAATGTGTGTCAATTAGCAATTTTATTTTAAAAAAAGGATTCATTCTGCAACCGATTAATTTTGAATTGGTTAGGACACTTTATGAAATTTGATTAAAATTATCGAAATATTATCTTCTGCTGGCTAAACACAATTTCATGAATAAAAAATTTTATTAAATATTTTAATTTTTTATGCCAAAATTTGTACGAAAAATCGTTTTTTGTTAAAATTTATTAATGATAACAACTTACTGCCAGCTGCTGCTTACTTACTGTCAACAAAATAATGAAATAGTATTGAGTTGTTAAATATAAAAATGTATCGATTAAAAAACGATATACATTTTAAAGTAAATTTTACATGAGGCATGAATATCAAATGCATTCTGAAGAATGGACACATTTTTTTTCATTTATATGTTAAGGGCATTACATCGTTCTTTATATAAAAGTATGATTTTTCCATGCTTTTTGTTTCTAATCATTTTTGATAGAACATTAGGCATAAATTCCCGTAAAATTATAATATAATTTTATAAATTACACGTTTTAAATAATTAATACTTTTCGAAAAAATTATGATTCATTTTATAAATTTTAAAACCACTGATTTTAAGCCAATAGAAACAGTAAATAACTAGAGTACACAGATATAGCAGTGAATACAGTGCAGCTTCTCTTTAGTGACATCTACTCCAGACAAAATTGGTAGAAACGAACAAAACTTTGCTTGCTTTAAAAATTTTTATTTTCGTAAAAAATAAAAGTATTATTTAAAGATGCCCAATTTCTTTTTTCTCACATAATTGTGATTTAATGCTGTTATTGTGACGACCTTTACGTAAAGAGATAAATTCAATGTGAAATGAATTTATTCGCAGACGTCAAAAAAAAAACACACACACACACACATTCGGTTTGCATTTTTATGCACCAAATATAATTTAGGATAAAGTTTTTAAAATTTTTATTTTTATTTGAAAGGAAAAATTATTTTCTAATCTTTTCCACTGTAATTTTTTAGCAATTTAAAATAACATTTTTGCATTTATTTACTTTACAATTTAGCTAACACATTTCACTTTGCAGTGTAGTTATTTCATTTTCGTGCTCTTTCGAAAACAAAATATATCCAGCCACCCCTAGCTTAACAATTTTAAAGCATCTGCAATTTGTTTTGCCTTAAATAGAAATATTGTTCCACTCATATGAATATTTTTCGCCTGAAAACTTTTAAACAACTCATATGCCAATTTTTTCACAAATGTTCTTCGGACACCTTAAAATTAATAATATCAGTGATTTTTCTACTCACTCTTTCCTAAAATGATTTGTTTATTTATACTGATCTGAATGAAAAGTAGGCAGATGTCTTCATTGACGTTTCTTTATTATCATTATAATATAAATTTCAGAATAAATTCCTTTATGGCATATTGGTTAAGATAAAAACAAACCACCGATCGATTACAAAAGTTCGACTGAACTTCTTTGTCAAGAATACTTTGCTTCTTAAAAAGTTGATTTTACCTACATTCTAAAGAAGTGTTATTTTAATATTATACGATTTTTAGTTTCTTTTGTCAAGCGAATCATGGTAGCCTGTCGATAATGTTTCAGGATCGGAGGGTTCCAGGTTTGAGACCCGCTTCCGCCAAAGAACCTTCATGCAAGTGCATCTGGCGGAAGGATACTAATTCCGTCTAAGTCAAATGGTCTATCAATGGTGTGGTACGAAATTTGGAGTGAAAAGTGAAAGAAAAGAGTAAAAATGTGGATCTCCGATTGGCCTTAAAATCCAGCATTGAGGCCTATCCCATTATAATAGTAAAATTGCATTTAAATAACGCATTAATATAATTCAATCAATTTTTTATCTACAAACGCACCACACCAGAGGTCTGCAAAGTTTATCTACAAACTCACATTAACAGTATTTATAATAATATTACTCTTTGATAAAAACCAAAAAAAGTTTCTTAAATGGCAATTTTTCCTACGAATGTAAAAAAGTAAGAATAGTTTGCCATTTCCTTTGAAGTTCTCAGAGCAACAGGTAATAGTACCTTTATCTAAGAAATAATTATTTGAGGATTCAGAAAAAAATTTTCAAGTTGTATTACTGTTTAGTTTAATAAAATTAATATTCCTCTTGGAATATCAATCCACTCTGAGAAAATCTTGATAAGAAGGTTAAAAACAACTGCGCTTGGATTGCTTTTATTCGTTTTCAAAAATTTGACACAAAAGCAAATAGATTATTCGTGCTACTGGACGTCTGATTCAAGATCAGCTGAACCTAATCGTGAATGTATGTCGAGATCAAATCTAAATCACATAACTCTCCAATTTCGAAATTTAGATTATATAAACAGACTAACATGACTTTGTTATGGTTTCAGATAAGATTACAAATATGAATTTCTCATAACGTTCGACATTCGAAAGCCAGATGTTTTTACGTCAGTAATTAACTATACATTCGTAAAATTAATTTGTATGGAAATCAAATGTACAACAATTCTCTCAACACTCTTAAGTCATGGGTAGTTAGTAGTTCAGCTCGATAGCCTTTAGATACGAATTATCTAAAGTTGATAGTCAGAGTAAAAATTATGAAAAACAAATTAATTTAAATTATATGAATAACAATAAGACACTAAAGTTAATGATGTTTTGAATGTCAAGGCATTATAAAATTAATTCCTAAAATCCTAAAACTCGCTATACCATATATATATATATATATATATTAGAAAGAATATTATTATATTTTGGCGTGAGAGAACAATTAAGTTAAGTAGTATGACATTTAATTATTAATAACTAGACGTAACAAGTAAAACAATTAAGCAATGCATGGTTGATCAAAAGCGGAGCATTTCTCATTCTGCCGTTTCGAAATAGGATAACTTCAAATTGTCTGCTAATTGCTTACTTATTTTTAGAAACAGAACTGCCATTCTTTCTGTTTTTGCACTTTGTCTGGTTGAAGTACGGTGGGGATGTTCAAGAAGTTTATTTTCTCATCATCATTAAAGACCTCGGCCTAATTATTTTAAAATGTTTCAATTCATATCTTTGAAATAAAACTAAAACTTTAGAATAATTCGTTGTTTATTAAAAAAAAAAAACTCACTTTGAGAAATTCAAAACAGTGCAGGGGTACATCATTAATTCCCAGAAAAAAATTGAATAGCAAAACAATGTTTTTTTTTTCTTTAACTTTATTCAATGCGCAGCTGCCTTGCTTATGAAATAATTAAATCATTATCACAAGAATGCAAATGAAAAATTATACGCTTTTCAGAAATATTAAGCAGGATGATAATTTTTTTCTTATTTAAATAGGAAAGTATTTCATGGTTTTAATCATGAATAAGTGTCACTTAAAATACTTAAAAGCATGGCGTGATCATTAATTTTGAAAACAATACGACGGAAAGTGCTAAAAAAAAGAATTATGCTTAAAATAAAATCTTGAATGAAATAACACGGTTGATTATAAATGCAGAATGAAATCCCAACACCGTTAATATTTTTTAATAGAAACAATTTGGAAGTGAATAAATCTCAAAGAAACAGTTATTTAAGTATCATATTTTTAACTTTCTTCGCGCCATTTACCTAAACGAAAAATTGATTGGATTTTAATAAATTTATTAAATTTGATTCCAGTTTAATTATATTAATGTGATGGCTACTTGAAAATGTTTCCTTGAAGAAAAAATAAATAATTCTTCGATTTTCTGTAGTACATGGCTTACATAGAATTTACTTTTCTATGAAAAGCATGGTATGAAATAAATATAGAATTGTCATTTCGGATAAAAAGTATTAACTCTTTTTCTAATATTTCTTATTTTCACAGGTGTTATTCTGAATTTAATCTTTAGTTTGATAAAAAAGAAGAAAACGAAAAAAAAAATTATATTCGAAAAATATAAATAAAAGGAAGTGTGCTAACCACTTTTTTTTAAACTTTTGATAAAAGATTTATTTTAAAACTTTATTTTTCAAGTACGATGCATACGATATGGCAATATTATATTAATTTACTGCTCTTATAACTAGAATTGAGTATTTAAAAACCTTTTATAAAGTTTATTGTTGTATTTTTATTTTGCATTTTTTGTACAAAAAATGTTTTTGTAAAAAATATAGAAACAAAGGAAAGACGATTTTTTACACAAAATATTTAAACTTTAAAATATAATTTGTTAAGTGAAAAATTTTCAGTTTATAAAATTTCAGATCAATCAATATTGATGAAATAAAAGCATTCTTTATCAACTTTTAATCATTTTGAACTATTTCTAAATAACTTCTGTCGCTAAGCAATTAGTTATTTATAACTGGAGGAGAATTAATCTCATTTTACTTTATGATTACAATGGTTTTAGCTGTAGAACATTTAAGTAATGAAAATTTCGCACATTTTATTTTATTTATTTCTGTTTAGAATGTTCTCACCACAAATGCATTCCCCACATTTTGTATTAAAATATGCTACATTAATACTTCAAATATATGTAATAAAATGTAAACATTTACGCCAAAATTCTTTATTGTCTACGTATTTTGATTATATTTAAAACTACCCATATCTGTCAGAAGTATTCCAAATTTCTATTGATAACTCACCCGTTCTAATGACTAGCTTGAAATATGTACGAATTTGAACAGGAGCCAAAAACTTCTTTCAAATAACTGGTTAAACAGTGTAAAGATGGGCGTATTATGAATGAAAAGTGAGAGCACTGTATCATATTTATGATGATGAGTAGAAACCAAATGTGTGGTCAAGGAATTCATATTAGCATATTTTGTTTCTTCTTTGCTGCTAAAAGAGTGTTCATGCAATACATTTCCCCCTCTCCCATCCGTTCGAAATAAGCGTCTTTCGCCTTTTCTAGAAGCCAAAAGGGGAATTCCACCTCACACTCTCTGAAAGAAGATCCCGCATTACAATGTATCATTCGCAATGGAGAGAATTGCAAACCTCAATTTAATACACCACCATGTGAACATTTCTTTAGACTGAGGTATGGAATGGCGTATTTGACTTTTCTAAAATATGTCCCCCCGGAGAGCTTGAGGAGGAGGTACAGTAAATGATATTCCCTGGGGCATCGTGAAGACCTGGATCTATCTCTCGCTCAATACCCGTCGGGGGCCTTCCTAGAGAGTTTCCATCTCTTTGATCTCACCTTAGGCTTTGATCCTACTTTATCGAATTTTTTATCCCGTGTATGGCACAGCTGCCTTGGGTTTGCGGAATCAAAGACTGAAGGTCAAATAACGGAATGGAGAGGAGGGGCGAGAAGAAGATTCTTTTCTTCCTGGTTGGCTGGTATTGCTTAAGAAAACTACTCGGCTTATAAAGCACGTTCTTCGGAAACTTTTTGTGGTCAGTTTGGGGAAATGGTAAATCGACCTTGCCACATCCGTCTGTCACATTTCTTCAAATGGAACGCAATTTAGATCAAAACATTGCTAACAGTTGTTGCGGAATTTACTGTAACAAACATCTATCTATAAATAAAATGTTAACGTACGTGGTACAGAAATCATACTTATTGCTTAGAGTCAGTTGGCAACAGTAAAATATAAACAATGTTTCAGACTTCTTCAATGAACGATTTTACAGCGGCACGTAATTTAATATGTTAAAGATAGCAATCGGCCACGACAAATCCTGTCGATATGCTGCCTTCAGTGGCGGCGGAGTGGTCGGCTGTACACAAGAAAAAGAAGCAGCAGTTAATTTAGCATTTTGCTTAAATAAGCTTCTAATTCTTTGAGCTGCAAAATATTGTTAAAAATTTCCCAGTGACTATAACGTCTTTTCAGTTAGAAGTTAAAGTATTTAAAAGGAAGCAAAATGTTCAAAACAAGTTTTAATTATGACAGCAAAGTTTAATCGAGCTTGAAAATAGATTTAACTGCCTCCAGATGGATAATCGCTATGATTTGCATATCGAAGCTGACCCTTATATCTTCCGAAAACCTTATATTACAAAAATACTTTTTGCATTATATTAAAATCTAAAACATTGCATTTTTTAAATAATATCAGTTCCATTTGCGTACATTTTTTATTCTATAATTTTAGTATTGTTTTATTTAATTTGGCTTTAATCTGAAACAAAGCTATGCTGAAATTCAAATTCTTCCATCAAACTGTTCAGTAGGAGGCTTTCAACAGTGCTAAAATTAATATTGAAGAATTGGTTTTATTTTACATTACCACCGAAGTAAGATTTCCGTTTCTGATTTTTATTTTGTAGTATATGCGTTTTTCAATTTTATTCAAAAATCTCTGCTTAAATCCCCTTTCACTGCCTAATCTTGGCGATAAAGTTAGTCGCCGCAGGTGATATTGCCATGCATATTTATCCGTATTTGCTTAGTTTTGTCTGAGCATTAGATTTCGCAATATATTTTGCTTTTCGTATCTTTTAATTGTTTCTTTCTTTTATATTTTCTGGTTTCTTTTTTTTTTTCTGTCTTCAACAAGGGTGTCGTGGAGTGAAAATTTGGAGCTTGATATACTGATTCTGTATATAGCCACGTGATGTCGCTTAAACTATTTATTGAAAATATCTAGAACTATTTATATTATTTATTTATTTAAACTATTCATTAAATTATTTAGAACTAGATATTTTATCAAAATATCTTAAATTGCTTATTCAAAATAAATAATTTTGTAAGTTGTTATTATAAAATTAAGCGCAGATTAATTTTGTAATAACAAATTATTATTCAAAAACAGCATAAAACCATTCAATTTATATTAGTCAAAAGGTAATATAAACAAATATACATTATTGAATTTTTGAAATTTTACAAATCATGAAATACTGATGCATAGCTAATACAGGACAAAATAGCAAATCTGACCACCCAATCTGCGGATATCTTCACTTTTTTGTAATTTTCCGCACTTACGGCATTATGTGTTCTTTCCCTTTCCTAAAATATTAGTCAACGATGGCTTGTATCTGATGTAACAGCACTTATTTACACATCAATTTTATATCATCCTATCGATCAAGGTGCCAAACGATATGCAACATGTATTTTTTAACGCACTTCACTTGCGGACAATGAATAGCTTGAACCTATTAAATAACTGTGTTTTTTTAGTTTTCAGATACTTAAATATTTTTTTATGGATTTATAAAGACTTTATTATTAAGTTCAGATACTTCCATTACTTATTCAAGTAATAGTGATTTTCATCCATTTATTTTAGTGCATCGTTTATAATCCCTGAATTTTATTCAGATATTCTAGGTGTTTTTTTTTCTTCTTTTTTTTTTTAAATAGAATGGTTTTGTATTTAAAAAGCACTATCTATAAAAAAAACAACCAAAGCCTTATAATTGCTCAGCTGTGTTTTTCTTAGAAATTACATATAGCTAAATCTCATTTTTTATAACTTCATACAGATACTTTAAAAAAAACAAACTAATCTGAAATCATAATGATATGGAAGACTTTTTTTCATTAAATTTAGTAAATGAATCCATATGCTTCGGAGACATGTAGAGATTCAGATTTATAGGTTTATTTACAGGTCTTATTTTGAAAGGCAAGAATCCAAAATATCAGCCTAACTGGTTACAACTCTAATTAATAGAACTTAGAATATTGAAAATTATGAGTGAATGCTTTATATTTATTGAAAAAGAAAAGGCATAAACAAGCAATATTTAGGAAAAGAAAGTTACAGAAATTTTAACGGAGTGAATAAATATCAGAAATAATTCCAGATATGAATACAGAAAAGATACTTTCGATGACAGATAAGTGTAGTCTAAAAATAAGAACATGAATTCACTTTCAGAAGAAGTTTCATGTTGGGCGAGTTCTTAACTCCTACTTTTCAGGGGAGAAAATAGAAAAATTCCAGCTGCAGCAATCGATGCCACGGATACCAATATTTTATTTCTTCTAGAACTAAGATATCGACGAAATCGAATGAAAAATCATCGACGGGATCTCCAATCTCTCTCCTCTTTTATCTTCCGAACAGATAGAATCCAACTTAAATACGAATTCCCCACCATTACCTCAAGAGATGCGGAAGAAAATCACCGTCCTCATTTTTACAGCCCGCACCATTATTCTGTCTGGGTGGAAAATAAAACAGCTCCAGTTATAAACACACCACTTCAGCTATTGGCTGCAATAATCTCACTTTCACTATAGTGGGTGTGTTATAAGAGGACGACGATCTGAGCGCAAGGCTTAGGCGCCTCAAGGTGCTTAACTTAATCCTAGAATAAAGGTTGGATGTTAGCTTTTTTTGGGGGTTGCTAGGCTTGAAGATAATGACAGATCGCTGTCTTGAAATGGCTACAATGTTGTCTAGGTGTTTTTTTAACGATATGAAATATTCACATTATTATACATTCAAAGAAAAAATAAGGAGATTCGCATTATTATTCATTCAAAAGAAATGAAAAGAAAGAATTGACACGTGATTCTTTTATAAAGAAACAAAACCATTCATCATTATTTCTCATTCAAAAGAAAAAAAAAGACAAGATATTCATCATCATTATTCATTCAACAGAAATTATTAAGAAAAGGATTGCCTCTATGAAGAAACATGTAATGAAGCAATAATAAAATAAATAGTTATGCTTCTCAAGAATATTTACTTAAGCAAGTCGTGCATGCCTAGAATTTTATTTTCAAGAATTCATAAGATATTAATGGAACTCAATAGGAGAAGGAGAAAAATAAGAATATAAACTAACCATTCACAACGGCGGCAACGAAATTAGTATATGTGTGGAAATCATTTGATATTCTTTGAAATGAAAAATAAAATTTTAAGCAATTATTAATGAAACGGACTTATTTTAGCATATTCCAATAGCATAAATTAATAAATTAATATTTCATAGAATTTTAAATTATTTTTTATATTAAATAAAAATTTTATTTATTGTTTTTCCATTCTTAAATAAAATTTAAGTATAAAAGTTATTACACGGCTCTTTGCTTCTTAATTTATGCAAAATCCTACAATAAAAAATAATACCTGAATGCAATTGGAAATCTTTTCCAGAATGTTTATTATAAGAATTAGAAAACAAAATTGAAAAACAAAAACTAAATTTTTGAACAATTCATTATTTTCTCTATTATTCACTGAAATTTGAAGCTGTTCAAAGTTTTTTAAGACTTAAAATAAATGTAGTTACTTTTTCAATAATGAACCTGGAATATATAAAATGGATTTAGTTCCCATTCCAAAATTAAGCTGATTCTTCTGTTCTTTGTAAATCTAGAAAAATTGAAATTCTTTATTTAAAAACCCTAATAATGAACACTGAATAAAAGGATGAATGTGAAGTTCTATTGTAATTTATTAAGATGAAGAAAATGAAAACATTTTTCCTTTAGAATTCACATATGAAAAATTAATAAAGTTCTTACAATATATTTATCTATATGTTTGTGTATAGAGAAAAACTGTTTATCAGACAGCTCATGAAAACATTTACAATAATCTGTATACATTTTTTAATTGTGATATTATCCATTGGGTAGTTTCGATTAACAGAGATATTTATATATGCCCATACATCATATGCATATGCACACACAAATTAAATATATCTTACGATAAAACTAGTGTTTATGTATAGTTACCAATAATTAGTCATAATCCCCAATATAATCAGTGGTGTTTATGCTAATTATCACCTCTAATCATATTATTAAGCATCGCAAATTATGCATAATTATCAGATTACTCACGTTTACTGTAACATATATATGATATCTCTAGAAAGTAATTTTGATATAACATTAAGCATAAAATTTTGAATTTGATAAAGCGCCAGAATTATTCTACTAAAAAACCCAATGTAATTATTGTTTCAGAAAAAAAAACTGAATATGCTCTTTATATTTATATGTAGAAAGAGAGAATTACTTTTTAAATTTCGAAGTAAAGGTAATTGATTAAAAATGCATAGTTACATTTATTTTTTTTTATGGAATAAAAGCAAATAAATCTGTATTCTTCATGTGTCTTGAGGTAGACATACTGCCCGTTAATTTTAAGAGATGGTGATATGTAATTTTCTACGCAAGTAGTAATTTGCATTTTAACAGTTTCCTTTCTATCATGCATCATTTTATTATTTCTCTTTATTGGTTTATTTTAAAACATTGCAATAAAGAGAATGGTCAAACGGGAATTACCGACGAATAAACTATTTACAATAACCGTATATGTAAAGTGGAATGAAATTAATTTATTTTTCATCCAATAAACAACCTAAACATTACGCTCGAATGGAAATAAATCGAATATTCAACACTCAGTGGCATTATGCAAGATCTTAAAGCATCAAACAAGAGCTTAAGCCTTTTAAGAAATGTTTCCCCATTTAATTTAAAAGCATTCCACCTGAGCAGCTACTGAAGAAGAGGACAAAAAATATCCGTACGTAAAGGAACTAAGCTTCAGAGAGAATGGATGCTTCAATAAAAAAAGGAAAAAACGTCGAAAAAAATAAATAAAACCTCACGGCCTTTTACGATCTCTTGAATATTTCAAGGGGTAACAAACGCCCCATTACATTTTATTATTGTTAATTCTTTCACACAAAGGAGAGAAGAGCATCAAAAACATGCTATTCTGAAACCACCAAAGTAAAAGAAAAAAAAATGCGAAATATATTCAAATTTTCATAGCAGTTGACCGCATTTTGTAGTACTTTCACCGCTGTAGGAGCATGATATAATGCTGTTTTCTCTCAAAAAAATAAAATGCAAGGGGAGCAATTTATTTCTACATCGTGGATTTGCGTTGAAATAGTTCCTCGCCTCATATTTATTGTGAGAGGGTTGGCGGCAGTAGCATCGAAAAAGTGGAAGCTGCTTTCCCTTTCAGTCGAACAAACAAATTTTAAGGTTTCACTGCACGTTTGTAGCAAATTTGAATAGGTCGTTGTTGCATTGTAATTGCATTCAAATCAGACGAGGCAATACTGGATAATGTTTAAAACATGATGCAAACAAAGTTTATTTTTTAAACTTCTCGACAAGTTCCGAGTCTCCACCGTGATGGATGAGTAAATAGGATGCGAGACTGGGAACAAACGTTTAAGATTCAAATATATACTTTTGAAATGAAGTCAAATACCGAGTTTGATGCTTTATTGAATACACAAGAAGCACCGCGTATATCATAATGAGTTTAAAACGCATACCAAATAAATGCTAATTGCTTTCGATACAAGTACAGTAGATACTTTTTGGATTCTCTTTCGTTTTCAAGTAATCTTTTATGATCTGAAAGCTTTTCATGAGGTTCTCTATTAGTAAACCAATACTAGGACGAAAGTAAGAAATGTAAAGCATAAGAACTAAGAACATATGCAACTTAAAAAAAAGGGTGATTAAACAAATTACAGGAAAACAAAAAATGAAAAAAAAATACATTGTCGAATTGCAAAACGAATTTATAATTTTCAATCCATTTATGAAGCAGAACATTGTTTTCGAAACTCAACAAAATGGCATCTTTGCTTTTCCCTAACCCAGTATCATATTTTAACCGCTATTTTTTCGAAATTATACTATATTATATTAGAGAAATTATATCTTTTTTATATTATTAGAACTAATATATTTTTTAAGAAAATTAATTTTTAGTTTGCAGCATTTGTACTAAACGATAGTAGTTTTTTTTTAACAAAATATAAATAAATATTTAATATAAGGGTTAAAATAACTAACAATATTTAAATGGTATAAAAGAAAATTGAATATTAATTATTTGAAAATCCCCTATTTATTGAATGTTGATTTGAAAAGTGAATGATGAGGAAAATTCAGCAATAGCATTTTGCATTAACCCTAAAAATATATGTACTCAATAAAAACGGAATTTACAAACATTCATGTAATAAATTTTTAGCTGCATAGTTTAAAAAGCTTCTTGTATATTAAGCTGTCAGTTGTGCAAGAGATTACCCTTACAAGCTACACATTCTTAGAAAGAGAAGCTACAAGTTCTTAGTGATGATAAAACACAGATAAATTGAAATGTTCAAGATGATGATTGATTCCCAATTCATGCAATAAATTGGTTTAAAAATAATAAAATACTATAAATAATTCTATAGCTTCAAAATTTTTCTTATAAATTTTTGGAAGTTTGCTCTCATTCTTAATAAAGCAGTAACTCATTTTAATGATAATGATAAATTATGTTTTACCAGTAAGGAAAGAGGAAGTCTTAAATCAATATTTTATAAAAACAAATTTTAGTTTTTTTTAAAGGCTTATATAATTTTTTTTCGAAATATACATTTTAAAGTTTTATTCCTTGAAATTGACTCATTTTAAAACATATGCAATTCTATGGTATAGTTCATGCAATGTTATGAAATACCAATCAGTTATTGCATCTCCAAAAAAATATTAATAAAAATGAATGCTGTATAAAAACATTTAACAATCATTCTAGTCTATGATAAAATATTTAAAATAAATTTTGGATAGTGAATACGAAATTCGAAAATATAATTATGATTGCAATCATATTTATTTTTTTTTATAGAGTAAGCAATTCAATTCAGTAATTTCCAAAACGGTTTCATGTAAAACCATTAAATATTGATTACCATTTTACTACATGACTTTCTTTTTTCATTAAATTAAAGAAAAATGGTGTTTTCTTTCAAAATTTTCGAAAAAAAAAATTATTTGCCTCATTGTATTGAAAATTATCACATTTTTAATAACAGAGAATAATTTTAGTACAAAGCACATCAAAATGAAATTTATAACAAAAACTAACCTATTTCTATATTTTTATTAGGAAATAAATTGTAATAAAAATGCCTCTCACGTGTAAAGTATATTTTTGAAATCAATTTTCTTAGGCATTTTTATCGCATTTAGCACAATTATTTTTACGTCTCATAGCAAATTTCAACAGCCCTTTTTTTGGCATATTTAACAATAGTATTGGTATGAAATTCATGAAAAATTACATATAAGTTGAAAAAATAAACTTGAACGCTTCTGCATGAAGTGTTTTTAGAATTTTGTAGTATGTCCTTCATTCAAAACACAGATTTCATGCATTTAGCACAACTAATTATAAACTCCTATATTGAGATGGCAAATAAATAAAAGAATCGAATATATTTAATTTAAGATCAGACGTAAAGTTGAATCTACACTTGTATATATTTCGCTATTTATACAGAAAAAAAAGAATTTTTGAAAAATACGATTTTTCTTCTTTTTTCTCTATTTATAACAATAGGATCTTTCATGAGTCAAAATGATTCAATGAATAAATATGGTATTAAAATATTAAATCTTTATTGCCATCAAACAAAAAGAGTGTGTGTATATTCTTTCCAATCAGTGCGACGAAATCTTCACAGAATTATCATGAAATATTTCAAATTAAAATGTCTAATTCTAATAATTGATTGACTCGAAAATGAATAACCTTTTTTTTTATTTTAGAATTTGATATCCCATACAAGGAAAATTAATTCAGTTGCGAAATATTCTTTCAAACGAATGATGAAATGTGCTTTCATAAAATCTATGGAAGTAAATAAAAAATCTACTTTATGGCTGAAGATAGTTGTAAAATATAATAACTGAATTAATACCCAATTGAATTGTAAAGTCTAATAAATTTGCCTTCCATCTAAAAGAATATAAAGTTCTTTGAAAATAATTGCTAGTCCTCCAAATAAAGAGCATAAATCTATTTCACAAAATTTTAAATCAGGTGAAATAATCTCTAAGACTATTATTTTTATAAATAGTAAAATTAGATGCATTTCTAACAAGATTACTTTATAAGTTTCGCTGTGAATTATTTGTTTCATATACGATTTTAAACTACTTAGCAAAAAATAATTTCCTATTTTAAAGGAGAAAGGGAAATGTTAATTGCTTTCTTTTTTCTGATTTGTTCTTTGATAACTCAGAATCGGATTGAAAGTTTTCTGATCGCTAGTTAATATTGCATTGCTGGAGAAAGTTGAGCAGTAATTGCAGTTGCGTTTTTGTAATTTAATGGTTAATTTTTACCTTGTAACTTGTTTTTCTATTTTGTAATTTTGCAATTTGGTAACTGAAATCATTATTCCAAAGTATCAGAGTTTTTTATACATATTTTTTAAATGGTAGATTTTATCCTCTTTATATCAGAGATCCTGATTATATTTTCCACGATTTCGTTAATAGCTCAATTTTTTTTCTATATTTTGTGCTTACATTATCTTTTCATTGCGGATATATTATATTTTATTATTGCAAATAATTGATTTCGTTTATTGATATGTAAATGCGAACTATATATAAAATCTGAAATGTGGTAATTTAAATTATATGTTCTTGATTATGTACAAAATATGTATTTTCCGAATGTTTTATTTCTTTCCAAATATAAAATATTTATTTCAGTTTTTTAATATTTTTGATATTATATTGTTTATTGATACGTAGCAATATTTGTTTAAAACGTATTTAATTTTCAGCCTTTTACGATTTTTTAATAGTTATTGATTTATTATTATTATTATTAGTAGTAGTAGTAGTAGTATTTTGGTTTTTGTACTTACATGTATAAATAGAGACGTATGCAGTTCATAAAAATCCATATATCTACATTTATGAAGAATACAGTTTTTATTCTGCTTATTCCTTACATATTTCTTATTTAAGAAAACAAGAGTAAAACGCATGAATTTTAAAGAATTGAAGTCATATATTTAATTATATATTAACAAAAAATTACATCTTTGCTAAAGGCAGACTTCATTTGGTTTCTGCCGAATTAACTTTATAATTATATATCCGCCAAAGCTTGCACTGACAAACTTTCAAATTTAATTTCGATTGGCTTTCGTTATGGAATCCGGGATTTCTCCGAAACAAATTGAAAACAATGAAAGTGAAAATGTTATTACGTAGTTGAGGTTTTCAAGATTTTTCTTAACTTCATTTGCCATAATTTCCTTTTTTGTATGCAGAGTAAATAAGGAACAGTGAGCAGAAATAAAGTCCCGGAAGGCACATATTTTATCAACGAAAATTAAAAAAAGGAGGAAGCTTTGGGAATTTAATTTTGTTTGGTGGAAGGATCCTTACTATGTAACCACAAGCGTGATGAAATTCCGTGAGCGGAGATTTCAATGGTACTCATTAAAGAGTTTTGTATGGAATTCCTCTAGACTACGTTTTGACTTATTTGTGATTCTTTTAATCAGGATTTCTTGCACATTTTTCTTTGGTAATCGCTTTAATCAAAACTTTCCACGGAAACTTTTATCATTAAATGTTCTAGAACTCCTATGCTGACTCGTTTTTTTATAATTGCACAATCATATATGCAAAATGAAAAACAAGTTTGAGTTTATGATTTTTTTAAAAAACTTTTTTATATGTGTATACATGCATTGCAATTTATTCAGGTTTATGATAGATGAAACTTTAGATAAATTTAAATGACCATTTTGAAATGCTATTCCATGCATAACTAAAAAAAAACTTCAAAAAAATGATTAATGATAGAAGTATTCTTTATTTGGTTTAAACACGAACTTGTATATGGTTGGTTGAGGCTGGTATTTATAAAAATTCCTTTATGCGTACAAGTATACACGACAAAGAAGGAATATATATATATATATATATATATATATATATATATATATATATAGTTTATATATATATATATATATATATATATATATATATATATATATATATATATATATATATATATATATATATATATATATATATATATATATATATATAGTTTATATATATATATATATAGTTTATATATATATATATATATATATATATATATATATATATATATATATATATATATATATATATATATATATATATATATATATATATATATATATATATATATATATAAACTTTCCATCTGTATATTGAAATGCTTAATTTTCATTATGATATTAAAAAAATATGCTATTTTGAAATAACAAATATCTGGCGTTAAAATCTCTGTCTGCGATGTGACACACAAATATGCATGTAGATTTTAATGCAGAGGGCACCCTATATTTAAGTACCTTTCCCTATTACTTTAGATTATTATTTAGATTATTATTCAATTTTGTGCATTGTTTGTTTCAATTTGTTTATTTAAATTTTATCTTTAGAGGGAATATTAAAGTTCTAAAGCAAATAATATAAATAAATTTGAAAAAGTTATAAATTTTATTACGTGTATTTTTCCCATTTTACTCACGCATTCCTTTTTTTTATATTATGCACTATTTCCAAAAATGGATTAATTACCATTCATTCTATTTTTTAATTGCCACTCATTCTATTTTTATTGTTTTTGGTTTTAATCCTTACACAGCTAATCTTAAATTGAACAAGATTTTAACAGCTCCAGCAAAATGCTTGTGATCAACAAAATCTGTCAAGATGGTTAATTTCGAAATTCACTCGAAATGTCAAGCAAAGCCCTTTCAGCACTTCAAACAAACATCTTTTAAACCTGCATAAACTCATCCGGGGTGAAAAATGGATGGGGTAATGGATTACTCCAAACGTCCAGAAGAAGGTCCCAGAAGAGATTGTTGTTACTGTGAAAACGTTAATTAAGGGCCACCTTCATTAGGGGGCGTCATATTTTCTTCAATTTGCGAAGATCCGCATAGGCCATTAAAGAATCACATAACGCTGTAATTAAGCCAGACCTGCGCTCGCATGGAATTACCCCAGCTTTTGATTAGCGAAGCTTAACGCCATAGCTTATAAATTGAATTTTAATTATACTTATGCTAAATTCAAATTATATCAATGAAGTTTGCTTATTAATTCCATATAGTAAGTTCTAAACGATCTGAGTAATCGGGCCTTTCTAATTTAGCCGATATAAACTTTAACTATCATTCCAATTACCCTGGCTTACTAAAAATTCAACATCCATGGATTACTTTATAGAACTTTGTTAATATTTAGCCTTCTTGTCTTTACATGTGTTTAATTTTTGAAATAAAGTTCCATCACCTTTAAAACCTTGTTCACTGCCTGATTTTTTACGAAAATTCTGAAAAATAGTTAAAAAAGAAAACTGTTTTTCTTTATGGTTTCGATAAATCTCGTATTCATTCACTGTTTGGAAAATTGAATTTCTATGAATAATATTAGCAGAAGGGGGCTCATTGAAATTCTTTCACAATTGTAATTTCTTCCCATTATTTGAACTTCGTAGCACCATTCAATATCAAAGAACTAAATAAAGCATTGTGGGTTAAATATATACAGCATAATGCTCAATGTTATTTAAAACGCTTTTGTGTTACGGTTTTTATACTTACATTTTATTTAATTAACTAATATTTTTTCATCATATTAATAATCCAATAGGTGTTTGTTATACAGATGATAACTTTATTATTAAATGAAATATTTTTCAAGAAATTTTATTCTTTCAGCCGTATTTGTGTCCAGCACAATCAGGAATATTTGGAATTCTTCCGAAATAAATTAGAAACTGTCGTTCGTCACATTCGATAGAATTCGAATAGCTCCAAGAAAATATTTTTGGGTAGAGGATGGACAAGTATTTCTTTAAATCATTCTCTCTTGAAAATTTTTTAAAAAAAGCTTTGAAAATGTAACCAAAAAATAAATTTAAATTATGTTAAAATTTTGCTATTATTTAGCTTATCTATGCAAAACATAATTTTAATTTGCAAATTGAAAATAATTAGGACACAAAAAATAATCAGTTCCTCACTCCTAACAGTGGTGATCAATTCAATCATATCAATTTTTATTTCATATAGAAACCACATGATTCTATGCATGTCTTTAATGGCGATTCCTCATTTCCTTCTCTTTTCGGGAGATATCTCAAAAAAATTAATGTAAAATATATTTTCTAAGTGGGAAAAAACCTCCATGAAATAGCCTTTATACTCGATCATTGCATCAATTTTACAAATTTTGATCTTTTATTTTGAAAATGTCGCTTTTTAGATATATTATTAATAACCCTATCTTCCTTACATCTTCTGTTGTCGAGAGATAACGCAAAATATGCGTTTGACTTAATTCCCATTCTTAACAACTAGACTGATTTCATCAATTTTATTCGTCATTTTTCTAGAAGAAAGCTCTTTGTTTACTTTGCATGCAAAATTTGATAAATGCAAAACAAGCTTTTAGTAGAGTGCTAAGATGTCATTTATTTAGTAAAGTTGTTTGGCATTACTAAGTTACTGTTACTTACTTAACAAAAATAAAAATGCTTATTATTATAGCTAATGAACTACTGGTAATGGAAGACAGTCTTGTATTTATGCCATGAAAATCATTCTTCTGTATTTTTATTCTGTTTGAGAGTATATTTAGTAGAGATAAAAATGTTACATCACAAATTTAATAAAGAGATAATATCAATTCAATTAAGCTGTCAAACTATATGCTAATCCTACAGCTATAATTTTCTATCTATTCAAATATAGAAATTCTTACGTGCATAATATAGGTACTGATTAGTATTTTGAAATTTTATGCATCCTGTAAATACAAATTTGCAGTAAATTTATTTTGAATTTCTTCTTTTATGCTTTGAAGTGCCTTGTAATTTATAAAAATACTAGGCTTTAAATTCATTAAATATAAAAAATTGGGGCCTCGTGATATAATAAAAATATTTTCAGTTTACAACTTTTAATAAATCACATAAAATAATATTTCATTACATGAGCTTAGTTACGCTTCATACTTTTAATTCGCATTTTCGATACTGCGTATTTGTATTTATCCATATTAGGTTAAAATCATTGAAATATGTAAGAAAGTTCTAGAATAATTTGAAATTGCAGATATAGGGAATGTATTTTCTTTTCTCTACATTTCATGAAATTCGGAATATAAAGATTATTACGTGCCAGATGTGTGCTGATAGATAAATTTTGTTAATATTAACAATTAGTAACAATGTGAAATTTTGAAATAACATTTTTTAGTGAGTTTAAAGTCTTGTTATTTGTATGCCCAAATAGAGATATCAAAGAATATATTAATTAATTATTTCATTCAAGTATCTTTAAATATCAATTTCAGCATAATTATTTATTTATTTTCCTAAAAAGTAAACGTCTAGGATCCATTTTTTAAAAAATTATTCTTAGAATAAATATGCTGACATTTTACTGTGTCCTTTAATCTTAGATGCTTGCTTTAAGACTAAATAAAAATTTAAAAAAAATTAGTTGACTTTTTCTATTTGATTTAGCTGTATTAAAAGTAAAAAAAAAATCATTTGAAGCAAAAGATCTAGAAAAAATGTGAACATTCTATCATGAGGGTGCCTTATTTTCCTTCTACCTTAACAACATTTTTTTTTGAATATCAATCCCATTTTTTTTGCTTATTAAAATAATCTATACCTAAACATTCATTTTATTCATTGTTAAAAAGAATACAAGTTCTATCCATTCTTCATGTTGGCATACAGGATTTTAATCTAAGGAATATTTTTTTTCAATGGTTCAATAGCTTTTCTTAGAATGAGGCAATTATCTATGAGTTTTCCAAAATAATCCAACTTTTTAATAAACATGTACACATACATACGACAAACCTGATATCATACATTCAGTTTTTTCAATTAAGTAAAATAAATGACTTGGATATGAAAAAAAAACCCTACAAAAACAAAAGGTTGTTAATAAGAAAGAGAAAAGAAATTTCATTCCATAAAACTTGAAACGAGGCCTGCAAAGGACATTGCCCATTCATGAGACACGAGGTTAGTTGGTGAAAGAATAGATTTTGTTTTTCAATTTTTTTCTCTTCTTGCTTCTAATGTTCAGTTTTTATGCAAATTTTGTTAAGGATGTGAGTCAGTTAAAATATGTTCCAAAAACTCATTAGCGTTGTGGTAATTGTTCTTAGTCTCGAAGTTTTAAAGCCATTTGGGTGGAAATTGCTTTTTATCCTTTAAATAAACTGATGGAAGGATATGTATTTTAACAGAAATTGCAAAATTGAGTTAGGGTTTTATTTCTTGTGTGCGTTTATTTAAAATCCTTGAAGTTCCAATAAAAAGAAATATTATCGTAAAGATATTATTAAAGCGTATTTGTAAGTAAAAATGAGCTTATAATTATTGAAATTAAACATTAATTTTTCTTTAAGCAATTTTTTAAATGCTGATACAAATTACGATCATGCTTTTAAAAATGGGATAACTCATACTTCTCTGGCTAAAGCAGTGCCTTTGTTTTTGGGCGAGGTGCAATTTACATGATATGAATTAGGGTCATTCTTGATGATTTTATAAATCTTCATATGCATATATCAGTTGAATAACCTACGGTTTACTTTTAGATTTGAGGATTATATTACCTCTGAATCAAATTTTGGGAATTTCAAAAACAGTTATTCTTGTATACATAGCAAAATTAAACTGACTTGAACTTCTTGACTGACTTGAATTTCTTCCGTCGCCAAATTTTTAATGATGATTAATTAATAAGTAAACTCCACAGTAGATTTATAATGTAATTTCAGTCAAAATGAATTTTTTTCACAAATTAAGTCTTATTTATGATATATTAAAAAAGAAATAGATTAAGCAGATAGTAGATACAAAACTATATACAGGATGTTGCCTAATTTGACCGACAGATTCGGAGGGGTCGATAGTAGGCATCAAGAGGATAAAGAATAACCATACAACATGGGGTCCCAAATGTCGTTTTGGGGGTGAAAATCGCAAAAATTTAGGAAGTTTGATGAACCAGGGGGTCGTAACCTGCTGATTTGATGAAACAGGGGGTCGTAAATTATTGAAAACGAAAAAGAAGTTTAGAGCACTTATCTGCAAAAATATTAAAACTTTAAGAAAAATAAAAACTTGAAAATATAAGGAATTTTATACTCTTTAATTTGATATAAATCTGTTGTGAAAACTTAGGAGGTTTTAAGATATTCAAGAAAATCTGAAATGTATACCGGGAAACACATCGACACCAATATTTACAGAAGGCATTGCAAACTTCTATCGAAAAATTCTGAGGTGTAATAGCAGGCACGATAGAGTAGTAGAGAGATAGTAGACGATAAGAATTTTCAAAGAAATATAAAGTGGAAAAAAACGGTGAAAATTTATTTGCTAGAATACAGATACTGCATACATTTACAGCACAGACATTTTAACATAAGAAAGGAGACGATGAAAAACTTTGATAAAAATTGCTCAATGTTGCGGCCGCGAAGGGTATTACACAACCGACACCAACGTTTGATGGACCACCGGAAGTGCTCAAACATACCAGGTGCGCTTGCGATTACTCCAGCAGTGACAACGATCCGTGCTACGAGATTTTTCAATGTATCCAAAGTTATCGATTAAACAAGAGATTTCATATGGCTCCAGAAGAAGAAATCCAAGGGTTTCAGGTCCGGGGAACGTGGAAGCCAAACAACAGGCCCGCCAAGTCCAATCCACGTCCCAGGATATGTATCATCTAGGTAGTTAAGCACAGAATTAAAAAAAATGCGCTGGTGCACCATCATGCATTAACCACTTGTTCTGGCGTGCAATGACCGATATTTCCTGCAGTAAATCCGGAAGGACCTGCTGCAAGAAAACAAGGTACTTTACTCCACCTGCATTTGGCGTCGTTATTTTGAAGGATCCTGTCTCCCGCGACCGTCTATTAATATTTGCAAAGGTGCCGTGGTGTGGACAACGCCTACTTGGATATTGCTATTGGTATATTTTTTTGTGCTAGCTGTCCATTACCATCCGCTCGGTCATAAATTAAATGCATATCCGCATATTCGTCATTCGTGAAATCTGACATGTTGTTTGCGAATGACATTTATCGACTATCAATTCCGCGCTGCTCTTTAATGAATACAGGCTGCTTTTATATTCCTGGTACCATCAATTCTGCTATGTTCGCTGCTTTTATAATCCACGAACGCATGGAAAATTTAGATGCGAGAAAGCTTCTTCTTCTCGACTACCTTGTTCAAAATCCTTGCACTCTTAGGGCCATTCTCTTCGCCAGGCTAATTGTCTCTTCGCCTGTTTTTGCGATTTTCACAGAATAAACGTCTCCTGCGACCCTATGTTTTATGATAATTTTTTATCTCTTTATTACCTAATATCACTTCTCTAAATTTACCTTTCGAATTTCGCAATACCCTCTGTAAACATCGGTACCCATGTTGCAGCGATGTTTCCTGGCCAACATTTCATTATTACTTGAATATCTTAAAACCTCCTCAGTTTTTACACTACATATTTATATCAAATTAAAGAGTATAAAATTCTTTATATTTTCAAGCTTTTATTTTTCTTAACGTTTTAATATATTTGCAGATAAGAGTTCTAAACTACTTTTTTTCCCAATAATTTATGCTCCCCTGGTTCATCAAATCGGCATGTTACTTACATGAGAAATAGCCTTTAAGAATGTGCTTTCACTTAAAAAAATTCATAGTTAAAACACTTGTTGTTATTTTTTCATTAATTTTTTACAGTTTTCAAAAGTTCACCGACTCCTTATATTTTTGCGATTTTCACTCCCTAAACGTCGTTTGGGACCATACGTTTTATGGTGATTCTTTATTCTCTTGATGCCTCCTATAACCCTTCTGAATATATATATATATATATATATATATATATATATATATATATATATATATATATATAAGTACACAAGTAATTCCTATGTATATCAATTAGTTTATTTCATGCAAGTTTCAATTTGAAATACAAATTTACGATCACGATAAGAAATTTTGCTAATTGTAAAGTATGTATCGCATTCCAAAAAAAAAAACCTACCCATTTCAGTTCATGTTTTGTAATAAAAAAAGTACATATTAATAACAAATATAATGTAAGAATGCTTATTAATGCTTTGAAGATACATACATATTCTCGCAAACAGACGCACCACACATATTCACATCTCCCACACTGGCACACACACACACGCACATTCATACTCATACTGATACGCACACACAAACACACTCACGAATAGGGTAATGGAAATACTGAAAATTTCTTTATTGATGAATCAATTGTGTTTTATAATACATTTGTTTTCCAATACATATCAACAAACTACATATAAAAAATGGCAATTATTCGGTAAGAAGTAAATATGTTTAATTTACAAAAATAATATATTTTGAATATATCAATCATTAACTTTAACTTACAATCTTAAGTTTAATATTTCATCATCAGTAATATTTTCCTGCTCTAAGGCCTCGTTGACTTGATGTTAAAATCTTGATTTTACACTTGGAGAATCCATACCTCGAAATTCTATTCTACTAAAATTTGCAGCAAAATTAAACTCGATCAACATGGAAAAACGACTTCCTGCATGGCAGACCAGGAAATTTAAAGAGTTGCAGCTTAGGTATCAAAATTCTGCGGCCTGTTCCGAAATAATTCCGAGATATTAATCCAAATAAACCGATCGGGAAATGCTTACCTTATGCAATAAAAAATGAACTGTTTCAACAATGAGGGAAATAGAAAAATCAAAACAATAAATCTTGAAATATTCTTTAGGTGTATTTTAAATAAATACTTATTAATGCATGTGGCAATAATTTTGTCAAACTATGTGCATTTTAATGAATCATAATTAAATACACAAATGCAATTAAGTATAATCATTATAAGAAATTTACTTAATTAATATTTAGAAATGTCAACTTAAAAGAAAACTAAGGAATCTTAACAAGTAATTAAGACAGAAAAATGTATCTCTTGTTATATATAAATGAATAAGTTTCAAGAAATGCATGCAAAATCGCAATGAAGCACTTAACTGGAAATCTTTTCTTTTGATGATGAAATATCTTTAAGAAAAGTAAATTAACAATTTAATAGCGATTAATTTTCCATGACAGGTACAATGGTCGACTTAATTAATTAAAAGATCCAATTTCGTCAGAACTCGACGGGGATAAAAGCAATTACTTTAGGTTTCATTTATCTGATATTGTGAGTTAAACTCAGCTTATTAATTTTATCTTCAATAAATTTTTAAAAACTAGCATTCGGATAAGTTTTACAAAAAAGTAGCAAGGATATTTAAACTTAATTGGTAACCCTACTTGGAATTTTCTGATTTGAGTTCCATTAGTATGTAGGTAGATTTAGATGTAAAATGATTTAGAGTTTTAAAGCAGAAAACATAATTCTATAATTTTTACTGAATTATCGTTCTTTTCATTAGTTTGTTGAAAAGAGTACTGAAAAATATTTCTGAATGAAGATCCATTTAAAATTTTATTATTTTATAAAAGCAATTTTGCACTTACAAACTTTCCTATAGAAAAATATATATAATATATTTTAAAAAATAAAATGAATTCATTTCCTATACTAATATAATAACACGAAAGGAAACAAAAGCAAACTTTACTGACATCCAACTTAATTTAATTTATTTCTAGAAAAATCTATAAAAATATCTTTTATAGATAAACAATGTCTATTAAAAATAAATGTTTGCAGATTCTTAGGAAGAATATATTTTGAAATTTTAATCGAATATTTATGTTTATATTGAATATTTGTGTTTTTACCCATTGTTTATTCTTTTAACCCAAGGCAGAACGTCAAACTTGGGATTAAATAGTCCCACTTATTTCATATTGTTGGAATTAATAGTTTAACAAAAATACATCTATGAATTTAATTAATTAATTTATATTAATTAATAAATAATAATTCAATAAATAAAAATATATAATTTTTAAAATACATTCAAGTTCAAATGATGCTTTAAAATTGTTATATTTTTATATTTGTAAAGAATTTTTTTTCTATTTCTCATAATAACAAATACAATTAAAAACTAAAAATTTATAAATTACTCCTCAGGAAAAATTTCAGCTTCTCTTATTTTTGTATTAAATAAAAATAAATCTATTTCAAAATTTAACAAAAATATAATGTATCTGATGTTGAAAACAAAGCAGTACTTCTTTTATTAACAGGTAATATACATTTATGAAATACTAATTGATGCTTTCATATTATATCGGTTAGCATTTCTCATTTCGAGTTTCAAATATCTTTTTCTTCAAACTTTTAATTACTTCTTCTTCAAAGTTTCAAATATCATCTTTTTAATTGTCTGAATGCTTTAAGAAGGTTTGCAAGTGAAATGGGTCTCGTTCAGCCTGGATAAATTAAACCTGCTCAGTTGGCAAAGTGATTATTTTTAGAAGATGAGGGTAATATGCCTGAAAATAGATTAATCATATTCATAAGCTGGCTGAAACATGATATTATCCACAAGATTCAGTTTGAAAGGGAGGTAATCAACATCATTATTTTGCCACCACTTTTAGCTTATAAAGCCTTAATATGCATGTATTGAGTTCGGGTCAATTAAGTCGAAAGGATGAACTGATTCATTTGCTTAATTGAATTTCTCCAAGTCACAATAAGCTAAAGAAAGATTAAGTATGAATCTCAGTTCCATTAAATGGTTTATTCAACCATAGTTGTATTCCTGAAAAGATGAGTATATTCTATATAATAAATCATTTGATTTTTTTAAAAAAAATCTGGAATTAAAGATGTTACAGAATGATTAAATGATAATTTTATTGAATTATCGATTTTACTGGAAATTGTATTTTATCAAATAATTAATTACAAATTTTTTTGACTAAATAATTTTTATTTGATTTAATTTTTTGCTAAATACTATTAAAAACTATTAGATGATGATATCTTTTCATCTGTTTTTTCCTGTTGGTAAACTTAATAATTTTCAATTTAAAAAGAAAGACTTCATTGAAAAAAGCTGAAATATAAATCGATAAAAATTAATATTTTTTTTTCACTAGTATATAGCATTAAATTATTTATCATTAAAAAAATACATGAGCAATCGCAAGGCGGAGCAAGATTCTGTATGAATTTTTAATATTCATCATGTGATAAACGTTCCATGAAAGATTTTTTCAAATACCACATAAAAGTTATTTAAAAATAAATGTTACTTGCAAATACGATATATTTACAAAACTTTATGATGTATGACGTATTGTAAAATATGAACATATAAATTTTTAAAAAAATGGAAATTCAAATCTATTTGGCAAAATTGTTTAAAAATTCAAGTCTCCAAATTATAAATCTTAAGAAATTATGAAATAATTAGTTAAAATAAGTTTTTAGATAAAAATAAATTTTTCATAAAACTGCATTGACATACTATAATAATTTCTCAGAAAAATAGGGAAAAAAAGGAATATATATTGGACTTTTTAAAATAAACTGGTTTTTTTCAACAAAAAAAAATCGATACTCATATTAGATATACTATTTAATGAGAAAAAAATTCAGGACACATATGAAAAACTGAATAATTTATATGTATTCATCAGCATCGTATCATTTTCTCTCTGAGTATATTATCATTCTCAGTATATTTTATTCATGAAATTTTTTTCTTGACTTTTTCCATTCCTTCATTCATTCATAAATAAAACCTCCTCATTCATTTCTCTAGAGTTACAGCGAAAAGTTTCAGATTCTCACCAAAAAATTCTATTTCGAAAAACGATACACCATGATGGAATCACTTATGGTTCATTCTATTAAATCCCAGTTCACTATTGCGTGAACGAAGAGAAGAGTTACGAATCGAAACTAAAAGAATCCACACCACAGCACACACTGAGGTTCACTGAATCTCTCTCCACTGAAAAATGAAGTCACATTCTTTTAATTAAAAAGAACGGGTGGAGTGATGAAGACCGAAATGGAATAAATATACTCCCAGGTGGGATACTCCAATGAGCGGCCTCTCATGTCTTTTTTCTCAGGACGCCATCTTGAAAAACAGCTGGCAAGCGCATTATGGAATCGCCCGCTCAGAAACATTAGCTGCTTATGGATTTTCTCTGAGAAAAAAAAAATTACATCAAGTAAAGAGGTAAGAATCTGGGAAGAAAATAAGTGCTTTTGATCGTAGGAGTCATTAACAGTTTATGCTGGAAGTATATTGTCTAAATCGCGTGGTTTAATTCTTAGGTGACCTTTTTGATTACAAAATTCAATGACACATTTTCTTTTTCTCCTTATTATTTTTTAATTCTTTAACGCTGTAGTGTATTTATTTATAGATGCTCTTTTGTTCATGAAGCAAATATATAACGAAATATTTACTTTTTTCTCAATTAGTTCTTTACGCTGAAGAAAATAATTTATTATTAGGCGTAAAAAGTTGCTAAGTTCTTTAAAAAGTTACGGATGATATATGACAACAAGTCAATTCAATTTTTAGTTTAAGGTAATGTTGTTTTTTTAATTCTTTTATTGTATGAGATAGAAAAAAAAAATGGTACACTTAGAGGAATAATTTCATTATATGAACAGTGAAAAAATACAGTTTATTATGAGACAGTCGATATAAATCCCGAACTTATTTATAATCAAAAACGTGTTGACTCTCTAATCTTATCTTTGAGCCCAAATTCACTCTATTTTTGTTCAGCCGGCGTCCTGGCATAGGGGTAGCGCATCTTCCCCGTGATCTAGGCGTCCCGGGTCCGAGTCCGGGTTTGGGCATGGCTGTTCTTCCTGTTCTATCTGTGAGATGTGTGAATGTGCCCTCCTGTAAAAAGGGGGTTGTGCAAGCGAATGAGTGATGCGTAAGTAGTCATGTCGTACTCTTGGCCCAAGTTGGTTCTACGATAAAAACAAGAGGCACTCTCCCTTAGGCTTAAATTAATTTAATATTAAATTAATTTAATTAAGAAAATATTAATGCTAAGATGTAAAATGGCATATTTTTCGATACTTCAATAACTTAATGAAAATTAGTATAAGTTTCTTTTATTGATTACAAATCTTTTTATTTATGAAGTTATTAAATTCTAGTTGTAATTCACTTGTTTGTTTACTTAACTCAAATAATCTGCTTTTGTTTAGAATAAAATTCATCCTCAAACAGAAAAATAAATGTAATGCATCGAAGATAATTAAATGTTTTAACGTGATATAATGCCTAAAGATAGATATCAAGCGAAAAATGCTTAGAGGAATGTTTCGTTTCTATTCAGATGCTACTGAATAGAAACGAAACTACAAAGATAATTATAATATATTTTAAGTTATTCTTCTATATTAAAACGTTATTCCTCAATCTTTTCAACCAAAATATAAAACTGAGTTCCAAGATACATTCAAAATTACCTCAACCATCATTTCGAAGAATTTTTTTCCAATCATCCTTTTAAATTTGAATTTTCTTTGAAAATTAACAATAATACATTTCCTAGTAAACTCTCATTATTATTGCACATTTTGAAGAATTCATAATATTTGAAAATGAATTAGCTTCCTCATTTAGTCATAAATTAACAAACCTAATCAACAAACGCAAATTAAAATTCACTTTGGAATTAAATTAACTAGTGTTTTTCAGCATTAATTTGCAAATTAACTTAATCAGCAGCAGTTAGTAGTAACCAAAAAACCAGCAGTCAAAATAAGCTAAGATTTAAGTCAATCAGAAAATGTACAATAAGAAAAAAAATACATAACAACAAAAACGGGTGTAAAGAAAATGGCATTTATTGCATACCAAGACGTAATTTCTTATAACTGTTTACAAAATTTTCCAAAAATGCGCACTAAATTATGTTTGTAAGGAAAAGTGTTAATTAATCCATATAAAAGGCTTCAAGACATGCTCCCCCTCTCTCTTTCTCTATAGATATATAACGACACGCGTGCTATAATTCAACTCTGCAGGTAAATTAAAAAGAGAAGCGTGAACTTTTTATTGATCATAAAAAGAACGTGATTAATGCTAACGGAAACCACATGCCTTGCTAAAACCTCGACTTTTAATTTAATCTTCTTTGCACCTCAGACAAGCTCCATGCCAAACTGGATACCATAAAAAACATTAATGTGTGCAATCTCGGTTAAGAACTTTATCAAGAAACTAAGAATTAATCACCAGACAGCTGAAGTAACATCGAAAAGAAGAATGAAGTTTCCAAAAAAAGAAAAACCTTAGACCTCAGAAGTGCAAAAAGATGATCAAAAAGCTGATCAGGCTGTATTCAGATCAAAGTTAATTGCAAAGAAAAGAATTTTCCTATTAAATTAATGAGATCAGTAATTGCAGTTGCCTTCGCTGGTTCAAAATATGAGATCCGTTAGAGAGAAGAGATCGCGATTTTTTCTCGTTAAGCTTGATTCTTTGGAGGAAAAGTGATACAAGTTTGATGCAGAAAAATTTGTAATGTTTATTTTTTAAAACAATGCTAAAAAACTATGAAATTAAAAAATAATTATAATATTTTCAAAATACGTTTTCCACATTGATTTCGGGTTTTAAGGACATATTAGTATTGTCAAAATTTTTAAATCTATTGTTTAAATTTTGGCCATAAAATAAATGTTTGCCATCCTTTCACAAAACAGCATTTTCAATTTCTATTTGTCCTCTTCTTTTTGTTTTGGTTATTACGAAGTTATGGGCAAGGACCATATTCCATTCAATAATTGTCGAATAATTCATGGATGAATACAATTTAGAAGTTGAATATTTTGTGTTGTGTATGCCTATACGTTGAAGAACTGAAAATTGTCTAAGTTTGGTGGCAATGAAGCTGAGAAAATTTTAATCAATAATGATTTAAATTTACGAGATTTGACTTTAAACTGTGCTCGAAGAGATACATTTTTATTTTTTTATACCTGTCACAATTTTTTTCTCATTTTATTATCAACTAAACAATGCTTTATATTAAAAATACACATATATAAAATCATGAAGAGAGGTAGATAGACTCGAAAGTATTTTTGCCTTGATCAGTCATAACGAAAATGATTAAGGTTTTTATTAAGTTTTGTAAGATTAAATATTTTTTTGCAAACATACTAGTTGTAAATTGTAATTTTAAATTGTCGATGAACTGAGAATTTGATGGCGAGGAAGCTGAACGAATTTTGACATCTTGAATCATATGAATTTGTTAGATTTGTTCTTAAACTGTTCTAGAATTTTAAAAAAAATGAATTGTTTTATTATCGTCCGAATTTTTTTCCCATTATATACTAAATCAACAATATTTTAAGTTAAGAATACAAATATTTGTAAACAATAAAATGGGTAGATAGACTCGAATTTTTTTTTTCGTTGATCAGTCACATCGGATATGATTAAAGCGATAATAATAATGATAAGGTGATTTCTGGGCAGTCATATTATTTGTAAAAAGTCTGGTACAGAAAATGTAGCTGTAAATTGTTGAAGAAATGAAAGATTGATGCTAATGAAGAAGTGAAAATTTTAACCGATCATGATCCAAATTTGCTAGATTTGTTCTTCAATTGCACTTGTATAAAAGAACTTTGATTTATTTTATTTTTTCTCAATTTTTCTCCTCTTTATGTTATCATTTGAAGAAAAGATATTATCTGAATGATACAATGTTTTTTGTCCGTAAGGTAAAATCTAAGTTTTCCAGAAAAACATTTTGCTCAAAAAAATCATAAGTACTCTAAAAAGATATTAATATATCACAGAAATAGAAGAAATGGCAGACAAACAGATGTTGTTTCTATGATCTAAAAACATTTTGCACAGATTATAACGGCGGATGTTATCAATTCAGACAATGGATAGATAGATGAATCAAGTCTAAAACTTCATAATGCTATGATGCTTCAGATTAATGTTTTATTATTTATAAACAAACTAAAAAGAATAGTAAATCCAAAGTTAAATTATCGAGAATTTATTTGAAAATTTCCTGTTAAATGATAGAAATCACCCAACTCCATAATTATTTGTCGATACTTGAATTAAAAAAAATCACTTATGTCAATTTTTCCAGTCTTCCGAAAAAAGTTATTTATGGAAAAAATAAACCTATAAATCTTAAATTGATAAAACATCAAGACATCTTTCTTTTCGAATTCCAATAGCATTGTTTTGAACAAAAAAAAAAAAAAAAAAAAAAAAAGAGAAAATATAATTAAATCACAGTTTTGTTTCATTATTTTCATCATATAATTTGTAATTGTAATTCAATCAGGTTTTACATAATAAAAAAATGATTCTTGGACAGAAATATGTTTTAAAAGATTTATATTAATATTAAAATATATTGCTCTGTACTCCTTATATCCTTTTTTAAAGCAATCGTAAAGAACATGGTATGTAAACTATTTAATTTCATTCTTTGTTGTGCATGCACGAGAATAATTTAATACGAATGAAATTTGCATTTTTTTCTAATCATTTTAAATAGTAAAGCTCCTTAGAAAAAAAACATTTTTTTCTGATATTCATAATCTTATACAGTTTTCAAAGGAAATTAGGATTTTCCTCATATGAAAAACAATATTAAATATATGCACATGCAGTATTTGAATTTCAAATTATTTACGAGAAATAATTTTTTGTTCTTCATATTTCGACTTACTTCTTTATTATAAATATCTGCAAGCGATTGTGAATAATAATAAATTTTCTCTCATAAATAAAATAATGTAAAAAATGAAATATGCTTGTTTAAATATTTATTTTCCATTTGAGTTTTTTCTTTTTAAAAGCATGTAAATACTTTTAAATGCAGCAATACTAGTAATCTATAAAAAATATAAAATAAAATTTTGATATATATGCTTTCAAAATTTCATACGAAACTGCTTTATCATATTCCCTTTCAGAAAGAGAGATAAACATTCATATTTAAATTTTTTCACTACGTCTATAAACCATTTTTTCGATTTCTATAAACAACAATAGTTCAACTGAATATATTTTGAAAACAGAAAAGCAAGGGTAGAAGTTTGTTCTGAAAATTATTTTATCTGTTATAAAATATAATCGTGTCACAAATATATTGTAATGTCAGTATTATGGTAAGGTACAAGAACAAAGCAAGGAAAAAAAAAACATGTCGTAATGTTTAAACCTCTAAGGTTCAATGCTGACATGCCACATTCGTACCACATCAGAAATATATCTTGTTGAATCGCTAATATTCTCGCATTTTATTTCTTATTGGATATTTTTTGAAAGTTTATTTTCTGAACTGGCTTTCAAACGAAAGCAGTAACTCAGGTTGCTAAAGTTCAGCCCAGGCATGTGCATTGAAGTTGCGGTTCTGCAGCACCCTATATAGTAAATAACAAATTGGACAGTCTTAATGCACGAATTGATTGTCACATTGATTTCAGCACAGATAAATATTTATGAACGAATTTAGCAATTTTAATTTACGAAGAGATTGCTACATTGATTTCAGCACAGATAAATATTTATGAACGAATTTAGCAATTTTAATTTACGAAGAGATTGCTACAATGATTTCAGCACAGATAAATATTTATGAACGAATTTAGCAATTTTAATTTACGAAGAGATTGCTACATTTATTTTAGAATCTATAAGGACTTTCTCATATAAAAGATGATAAAAAAAATCTAAATATACTAGGTTTTCAAGAAACGGAGTTGCCTAAAATAAGTGGATGAAAAGAAATAAAATAATTTAGTAGCAGGTAATAAAGAAAGCAAGTTTCTGCCTTTATAATCCTATAATCTCTTTCTAAGGTCTCTTCAGAATCTGAAAATCTTCAGAAATTTAAGAAAAACAATAACTGCTAAGAAAAACGGATATGTAAGTGGTTATTGATGGATGAATTGTCATTATAAAACAATACTGATATCTGTATTATTTTATGATGACACTTCGAGATTTGAAAACTTATCAACATTCTTGAAATATATATAAAAAAAAATAATCAAGCAAATCAATCATCGTAGTTACTCGATTTGTGTTTTATTAATCCAGAAATATAGAGATTATTATTTCTGTTGAAACTACCTATGTTATAATAAAATACCTACATCTCTACAAGTCCTCTTTCTATGCAAATCAGCCAGCTAATATTGGTCAATTTATTGCTAGGTAAAAGTTATAAAGGGAATTGACTACCATTTAATATTCATATTTTTGTGAGTATAGAATATAGTTGAAGATAATCACATGTTATCTAAGAGATTTAAAAAAAATCGAATGATGCGTGAAAGAAAGGCGATTTCATCCTTCTCTGGTAGGCTTCTACAGTAGTTTCACAGAAATCTGGATGCAGAGGATCTGTCTGATATCAGACCTTAATAACGCGCTATTAGTGCAAGCTGGTTGAAAAATCGCGCTTTAAAAACTGATTTATGTATATTACATGAAATATCAAAAATATTGAATATATTTTATAAAGTGAATATTACCAAAATCACTGACATCGATTTGCTTTAACTTTCCATATCTTTTGGAAACGTAGAATTTATGGATATTACATAAAATATTTAAAACATAGAATATATTCTATAAAATATATATTTGCAAAATCACTGGCATCGACTTTTTTTGACTTTGCTTCCATATCTTTTTGAAACTTTAGACAACTAGATAAATCAACTACTGGATTAGGGGAAAAAAACATTGTATACGAATGCTCAAGATTAAAAGTAAGGAAAATCTCATTGGCAAATACACAATGCGAATGTCCGTAACATGAGAAGAAATTAATTCGCTCATAAGTTTTTCTCGCTGCTTTTGTGACTCAATCCAATTTCAGTGTATTAGCTTTCAATTATTGAAATCCAACGAAACTTAATATTATCGATTGTTATTATGAATAAAGCTCTACTGATTACAATGGATTTTCTATTCATAAATTATTATTTAGAAAAAAATAATGATTGTGCCTCCATTTAAGCATGGGTGAACATTACTATCAGATTATAAAATTTACCAATTGTCACCATAAGAAATAATGAATTTTTTAAATGTTTATTTACAACAAGTATAGAATTCAGATACTCATACAACAACAAACAAATTAATGCGAAACGCTTTTACAAATGTAGGGATTCATTAAAAAAATTCCATCGGCAGCAAGGAACCCATGAGTCATACGAGACATGGCAGAAATTGTAGCTAAACTCTTTCAAGAAAGAGGGAAATAAAAGCCATTCGGCATTTAACAGTTGAAGAGCCTGTAAGTAGAATGCACCCAAGGGAGATGAATCTAGTCACGCAAAACGTTCCATGTAATAGATCCCCTTCGGTAATCTCACTAGATCACGATATGTTCTCATGTTAGAGCGAGTGTTGATGTTGGTTTTTAGCTATTACACTTTAGTAGCTTCTTAATAGCATAAGATAAATTTACAATATTTGCCAGGGAAGGAAGCGTTTGATAAAAATCGATTATCAATGAAACTGAATCATTCCTTGGTAAATGGAGCCACGAGAAATATAATGAACTCTGAGATGGAAATTCATGATGCATTCTTAAGAAATATAATAAAATTTATTTTATTATTTTCAGGAGTTCCTATGTTGCCAACTATGAGAAATTCGATTTTTATTCATAATTTATATATTTTTAAAGTTATTCTGTTAAACAATTAATTTGCAAAGTACTTGCAACTAAAAACATTCTGAATACTTCCAAATTTTGATAGCAATAAAATGAATGTGATTTAAATTTGATATATTCTTAAATTTTTATTAAGATGCTTATTGAATTTAAAATTGAAGGGAAAATGTAATTATAATTTTTGTATTGGTGTCAATAAATGTGTTTTGGTATTGGTGTCATAGCACTTTGGCTATGTTTGCTAGTGAGTAAATTATTTATATATGAAGACAGATTTATTACATGTGTATAAATAAATAGAAATACAGGGTGTTTATAAAGTCCCGGACCCATTTTGATGTTTAATAACTCGTAAAATAATAAAGATAGATTTAAATTAATAACATAAATGGTTAAATAGACTCAAAAAGTTTCATGACCCTTGTCAATGAACTTCCACGTGTGCCCCCTTCGTCGCACGGAGAATATCAAGTCGATAGTCAATTTCACGCCAGGTAGCGACAAGCATGTCGGCATCCACAGAGCCATTTGCGCACTTTATGGCGATTAACAATGCCAGAAACATGAAAGGATGCTTCATCGGAGAACATTATGCTCTTTAGAAAATCAGCAGCATCTTCTATCCTCCTTAGCATATCTGTTGCAAAGGCCATCCTCCTAGGTCTATCGTTCGGTTCCAAAACTTGAACAATTTGAACTTTGTATGCATGCAGTCTTAATTTTTTCTTAATAACCTTGTACACCGTCGAAATTGGCATATCCAATTCTGTTGCCGCTGATCTCACAGATATTCTAGGATTGTGTAAAAATGTCTCTCTGACACGCTCAACATCAAAATCACTTGTGCAAGGACGTCTGGAACGTTTCTTATCTTCGATACTTCCAATTTCTAGAAAACTCTTTTTCCACCGCAAGGTGCTGTTTTTGGATGGAGGACCTTTTGGTAAATTCTTCTGAAATTTCTCTGTGCTTGCACTATCGATTTCATTTCTATGAACTACCATAAAATCTGTGCTTTCTCTTGTGGTGTATGCATTCTCCTTAATATCCGCTCGAATAAAACATCACATACAAAAGTACTACATAGAACAAACACATCAAAAGTAAACATAACATTGCAATAGTTGACAAAAACAAAAGAGAGAAAAATGCAATTAATAAGCAGACAATATTTAGAAAAGTACAGATATTTAGACTGGAAAATGAAATTATCTGAAATTAATCACACGCGCAGACGATATTTACAAAAGTAAAAATATTCAAACCTGAAAAGGAAAATATATGAGTTATTCCATCAATAAATGTCATAAGTGTGTTTATATCTTTATTATTTTATGAGTTATTAAACATCAAAATGGGTCCGGGACTTTATAAACACCCTGTATATATTCTTTATTATTTTACTGATTTGCTGGAATATTTTTTTCTAATTGAAATTTACCATCAAGTTTAAGAAATTCATTAAAAAACTGTCTATATAATCTGTTATTCCATCACTAGATCGTATAAAAATTTAAAATTTCTACGAGACTAAAATCCTATAGATTCTTCTATCCTTTGAGTAAAGATGTAAAAAGGATAAAAGCAGTTCTTCAGAATTTAAAATTTCAAAGAATAATTGATTTAAAGTTTTTTTCCTTTATTTACATAGAAAATTTCATAAAAATATGTGACAGTTCTTTAGAAAGAATTTAATTTATTATTATATGACAAACTCATACTTTCTTAGAAATTTTAATATAATTTGACAGCTATTTTATCATTTGCATTTCTTTTTCTTTGTTCTAAAACAGAACATAATTCTTAAACTATTTTTTACATTACAAAATATTATTCTATGATGGAAATAAAAAAAGCTAAGAAATTTTTTTTAAATAATTAGATAATTTCGGACTTCACTTATTTTTAGAGTGATAAAAAATCATTTTTTTTAAAGGTAAAACTTTAAACTTGCAATATACTTTCGCATTTGGCCGAAGATAACTGGAACAATTTTTGTTCATTATAAATAATAAAGTCAAATAAAATAACTTCTTTCGAATTCAAAATTCTTATATCTACTAGAAAAATTATAATGAATACTTACGAAATTACAGATTTGTGATTAGAACAGTGGTCGTTGTAACCCAACTTTTCTATTTTTTAAGTTTTATCACAGAAAATATGAAACAGATAAGTGTTAGAATACGAAACAGAAAAATCTTATCTATTCAAAGTGTTTTTTTTTCCTCAGATTCTTCAACATATTTGCACCATATTTTTTTAAAGTTTTACTTAATTTTTATAGTAATTTTACATATTTATGTAACAAAAATCATATTTTAATACATTCACAGTTATGATGACCAATATAAATATCTCGATAATATCTATAAAATCAGATTTTCTCAATATTTAATATTTTTTTAGTTAAAAAATAAAATAAAAAGGATAAAAACTCTTTAACTTATAAATTTAAAAAGAATGTTAATCATTTTCCTCAGAATTTCTCAAAATAAAATTAAAAATTATTTTTTTTTACCTTATATCAAATAATTATAAAAAAAAAAAACCCACAATTTTCACAAAGCAAATATAACTTTTTTGTCACGAGAAGGTCCATAATAGTGTTTCATTTATTACCTTTAATTGCTTTGAAACCTTAAATTAACAATTTACTTTGCTGCTAAATTATTACAACTTATTAAAAAAAAATGCCATATGAATAAACACACAATTTTCCCCAATACATATGCAAATTATAAAATGTATTCCAATCTGAAGAATGAAAATGCTCCTTTTATATGATCTTATATTTTAGTAAATGATATACCATGCGATTATCCATAATCATCCCCTGCAAGTTATAATCAAAGCTGTTAGAAAAACAACCAAAAAAGTTTCTTTTCCTTTTGCACGTGGAACATTTTACTCCAACAACCAATCTAGAAAGTGGTGTGCGTTTTATCTCCTAGTACTTGTATTTTGTATCGGATTGATAGCGGTCACGACACAAGGCATTACTGGCAATTACTGGATGACATATATTGTTTTTGCGTGCGATATCCACAAATATCCACGGCTTACCACTACATTTTCTTTTAAGTAATCTTATCAATAATTCACATATTTCAATCAAGAACAGCGCCTGACACTCCCCCGGGTCCCGAATTTCGGGGGAATGCGTATTCGAATGGTTGAGCACGGAAATGGTCTAGACAGGATCAACTTGATGAATCGGAGAAAAAATGAGGTAAGTCAAATAAGACAGATGGCATTTACTATTTTGCGTGCTATCTAAACATACTCAGTCAAAGAAAATTTTGTCGCAAACTGAATTAGTTCTTTTGATTACAAAGGTTGAAATACCAATATAATTTTTTAAAGATGATCTTTTGTCTGGTTTAATTTTGAGAAATTTGGTGAAATGTTTTTACCAAATGTTTATCCTTTAAATCGCAAGTTGATAAGAAGTAAAGCCCCTATCATCTGTGAATTTTTCTTACTTTTAGTATCTTACTAATCCAGGGATCACATAACGGAGAAATAACCTTCCAAGTATGTAAAGTGCATACTCGGTTATTAAAATATAGATATATAGTTTCTGGCAAAAAAGTAAATGTAATCACTTTTATGGCAAATAAGGAAAAGAATTTTATATATATATATATATATATATATATATATATATATATATATATATATATATATATATATATATATATAATATCCATGATTATTGTACATCTAAAAGAATTAGAAACTAAAGAACTAAACATTACAATACGATTCTATACATTTCTACATACAAGTTTTATATCAATGTTCAATACATTTCTACATACAAGTTTTATGTCCATGTTCAATACATTTCTACATACATTCACTTTAAGAAAATCAGTTTTAGGAATAGCATTTCCCTCTCTTTTATATCTCTGCAATTACTGATTACAGCTAATTATTCACACAGAATCCCACTTCTTAATCATTGTTTTAATGCTCATCACTCAGTAAAGATAAAACATTAAGTTAGAGCAAAGATATGGTATTCGCTAAATATAAGATCTGCTGTCTACTAAGAATGCATTGTAGTTCCTAGCCTAAATATTTGATCAGAATTTGAGTTTGAGTTGAAACAGGTGAGCGTATATCACATGAGAAGAAATTAATGTTTTCCTGACTTTCCTTAAATATTTTGACAATCTTTTATTGCATTCTTATTAATAATTTGAGATATACGATGCTGACAATAATAATAAGTTTTTACCATTCCTTATTGTCAAGGATCAAATATGAAATAATATCGACGGAAAACTATATTTTACGCAACATTTTTATTTCCCATTATGAAACATTTGATGACCTGAATGTACATGGTATTGAATTATGAACAAAGAACTGCGGAGGTCTATCTGCTAAATTTTTTTTAATCTCTTACGGAATTTCAAACGGTATTAATAAACAGGCTATGCAAAAGAAATCTCTCATATGTTTAAGATATATCTTTCATTAAATCTAATTTTTAAAATCAAATCAAATTAAAATATATCTATATCTAGCTTATTTTTCATAATCGACACCATGTTTCTAAATATATTAATTTTATTTATAAAGAAAAATATTTATTAATTTGGTAATTTGGAGATTTATTTTGATAAATTTTATATTTGAAGATTTATAATTTGGTAATTTAAAGATTTATTTTGAAGAATTTTATATTTGAAGATTTATTAATTTGGTAATTTAAAGATTTATTTTGAAGAATTTTATATTTGAAGATTTAATAATTTGCTAATGAATTATTATTGGATTTTTGGGATATTTTCGAGAATAAATTTTAAAAAAAATAAAGAACTTTCGTTTAAATTAAAAATACTTAATAAAATTTCACTTTCTTCTTAATTTCAACATGACCTAATTACATTACTTTAATATTCAATGGATTTCTTTACAGATATATTTTTTTAATATCTATGACAATTTTATTCCATCTTCTCTTATGAGGTTAAGAGCATTTTTGTTTACATGCAAGACAAATGTTTCAAGTTTCCCTTCCCAACATTCCCTTCCCTAATACAAGCTTTGGAAGGTCAGCCTAGCAGTGGAAATACTACATTTCCACTGGATCTTGAGATAATTGAATTGGACTATAATAATATTTTTACATCTGTCATTCAACAACTTTTATCATTTTTTTTAATAATTAGAATTTGCGATGGGCAATGTCGATGGAAGTACAGAGGAATGAATCTTAAAATTATATGAATAGAAATGTAAGGAACATATATGTAAGGATCCTTATAATATATCTATAAGGAACATTAAAATCAAGTTGGAGTGAATTATTTTTAATCATCATACATTTTTTAGTTAAAACTAAAATATTTTTTTTTCAAAACTTTTATATCCGGATAGGTGTGCTTTCTTTGATATCTTTGAAAATAATGTTTTCTGTTCATTCAGATATCTTGAATAATTCAGAAATCATTTTGATTTAGAAACGTTAATCAAAAATGTAATCCAAAACAGCAATTGTTTCTGAATGAATGAACCTAATTATGGGAATTCCAACTAAATAATTTCAAAGACAATTCAATACTTGTTTTAAATATTTCTGATACTTTGAAATAAGCTATTTACTATTCGAAATTAGTTATTTACTTGAATGAAAAGTAGCTTTCCTGAAATAAAAAATTCACCATAATTTCCTTATTAAATGCGGATTATAAAATACGTTTATTCTATGTTTAGAAATTAAAATTTGTCTGGAGACTTTTTGACGAAAACGTAAATTTATTTTATATTTAGTCTTGGATAATAATCAGAATTTTGTAGTAACAATAGGGAAAAAATGAAACCCTTGGAAAAAAATTGTTGGTAGTTAATTGGAAGTTAATTAGTTTTATCGAATTCTTTATATTATTTCTTCTAAATGCATGCTAAATATTGATTGATTGTGAATGTCCGTAGACAAACTTTCTTTAATAATGGAAAATGGGATTTTAATTATGGCACTCCCATATGCTTATTTTGGTTGTATTTATGCGCGTCTGTATAATACAAATGTTACATAAATCGAACTATTAAGATGCATATATCAAATGATTAGAATAGTCGAAGTCGGAGCCCTGGCCTAGGGGTAGCGCGTCTTCATCAGATCTGGGCGTCCCAGGTTCGAGCATGGTTGTTCTCTACCGTGTGTTCTGCATGTGAGGTG
Organism: Argiope bruennichi; assembly: GCF_947563725.1. NCBI lineage: Eukaryota > Metazoa > Arthropoda > Arachnida > Araneae > Araneidae > Argiope > Argiope bruennichi. The sequence goes on from NC_079155.1 coordinate 7,236,079, forward strand.
TATGAAAGAGCTCCTAAAAAGAGGTTGCAAGTAAGTGTCATCTTTATATGAGCTCAAGTCAAAATTCTGCCCTCAGAAGCTACTGCGCTCTTCTTTCCTCGATCTCTTGGTTGGAATTGGAGTTCAATCCATGGGGGATAAGCAGCAGCAACAACAACATAATAATCAGAATATGTATTTAAAATAATTTTGGAACCCTCTTTGAATTTGCGATAATTAGATAGCTTTAATATTTTTTTAATAGATATTCTAGAAATGCAAGCAATCTATTCGAACTGATATTGTTTTAAATAATGTAAATTAATATTATAAAAGAATGTTGCAATTTCATTCATGATAAACAAAAAAAAATCATTTTATTCTTTCCACGCAATAGTCCTAACTCAAAGCTGAAGGATTAAATGGTATTGAAGCAATTAATCTTAGTTAAATTATGATGTTCCATTTATACAAAAGTGTAAAATAAAGTGTTTGATTCTATACATGACAAAAAGGCTGGAATTGCACCAGCATTTCTGCTAAACAATAATGAACGCTGTTGAATCTCTTTCAGTTTTCAGGTATTGAATTTCAATTTTTATGGTATTCACAGACTAGCGTCCTTTTAATCTACATCATTCGATTAGGATCAATAAGCTATTCATGTTTGGTATTTTCACACTCTCGATTTTACGATAACTACACAACCTATTTTAATCCACCTTAACAATGGCCAGCTCTTCGTAAAGCGGGGCGCATTATTTAGTTCTCATCAATTTAGAATGCGTAGCTTAATTCACTTGAGCCCGAAAATCATGCTATTATAATATATATCATTTAAACTGCTCTCCATCCCCGATGGTGTACTTAATCATGATTTCCAGAAAGGACGGCCCAATTAATAATAAAGCGAGCATTCAGCTTCCAAACTCAGCCCAGATGCGCGTAGGTAGCTTATTTGCAGAATGAAAACGCGAACGACCACCTGCAGCCACTGCCTAGCAATAAGCCACATTGACAAATTGCTTGAGGAGGGCATTGAACGTATTTAATATGTACTGCAAGGAAATTGTATCAGGGGAAACTGTTTACTCACAGTTCTTGATGGAACGATAATGTTTCAGACAAGTGATAAAGTAATTTATAGAGATACTGTATCATGTAAGAGGATTCTTCACTTTGGGAATAGTTATTCTTCCTCGTTTATGGGCTGTAAGGGTTGTCCTAATTTTTAGACTGCAACAGCTAATTTAAGTGTCTATTTTAGAAGAAGTTTTATAATGGCAGTATGATGCTGAAGTGGAATGTTATTAAATGACATACTAAGATCTTAATACTCGGTGATATGGAGGTATTATACCCGCAGTATCTATATATTATATGAATCATGTAAATATTATATTAAATATGGTTCTAGGATACGTATCAACAGGATTATTCAAATGATTCTTCTCCAATTCAGATGGCAGTAAAGGACATTCTATGATTTCAAATGATGGGGAATTAATGTAACAAGTATTATAAGTGATATAGGCATTATTTATTAAAAAAAAATTATACAATTTTTTAAAAAAAACAAGAGATATACATTATTTTATGATAAATCGGATATTTCAACACAGGTGAGAAAATTCAAGTTGTTTCAAGCAATCAGATGTTTATATTTTAACAGTAATGAATGACGCTTTATTTTTAAGCCTCGCAATCCGAAATCGTAGGACATAAGATCAGGTTAGTGACAACACCAAGTTACTCCGAATTATTGCCTGATCTTCTGTTCGTATGTGAGAGCTTGTTAAAACAAATGTCGAACAACTAGAATTTTGTTAAAAATATAAAGAATATGAATTTGGAAAATATATTGAATAGTAATGAAAAAGTCTGAATAATTAAAAAAAGAGGCCTAGTAGTTTTTATAATACTATCTATTTCTTTTTATATGCTATACTATATGCTTTTATATGCTAAATACTATCTATTTCTTTATATATCTATTTCTTTTTATAATACTATCTATTTTTTTTTAATCATTTGAATCTTTAGGTCTAAAGACGTGCCATTTACATTTTCCCTAATTTCGTCCAACATAGCAAAATTATTTGCTTTTTTTTTATTTGAAATGCATTATTTAAAGTATTTGACTATATTTTTGTTCATTTGGTTAACAAAATCTCTAAACCCACCGCGATGATGAACTCTTCATTTCCATTACTATGTATTAATGGAAAATATGAAATAGTTTTAAGTAACAAGTTTATTAAAACGCAAACTTCGATCTTTTATCAATAGCAGCGCATTTATAAAGAAATTATACATAAATAGTTTCTTAATTCTAATTTTTCATGATATGGCGAGGATTTAGAAATGTAATAAAGTTATAAGGACACTTTATATAGATTCTGAAGAAACACCAACATTTTATTTAACTTCTGAATTAAGATGTATTAGTTGTTTGTACACCGCATGCATTAATATAATCTGCAATAATTGTTTCAAGTATCATCTTCTTGATATCAAATATCGTCTGCTAGAATTCGAAAGAATTTTTTGAGAACAATCGCACTCGTGTTCTGTTATTTCTCCATTCTAAAGGAAATTGAAAGATTTATAATATAACAAGCACTTATCCATATAGTTTTTCCCATTTTCTAAATATCCGTTACATTAAGTCATCCCCTTCCTTCCCCCCTCCCACTTTCATTCATTTTACACTGATACAATAAACTGAGCAGTTTAGTAATTTGATAGACGAACTATTTATATACGTTATTTTTTGGAGAAATTAATTTTTCGTAATATCACTAATATTCCCCAAAATTCAGAGACTATAAAGTAATAATAATCATAATTGTGACCAGATTGTGATTTATTTGTATTGTGATTTTATTTGCTTACTTAGAAGATTTAGAAAAGAAATATGAATTTGATTCATATTTTGTTTAATAAATTGTTATCTCTGAAAATATTTTACATAACGAATTAAGTAAAACTAGAGTTATGTTAAATGTTTTATAATATTTTTTATGAATAATATAGTTATTCACCAAGCACTTTATTATTTATAACAAATTTAAAATATTCCATATTGAAAAATATTAACAATTTCTCCTAAAAGCTTTATATTGATTGCATTTAGTAATTTTCATGTGTACATATACCTTTATTTACCATAACACAATTTAATCTGTGTTATGAATGCTATACACAGTATCCTTTGAATAATTTTAATATTTGAACTGAAGTTCATAGTGATTCATAAGTTTTCTAAATATGATTATTTTTTCAAGTTCAGATAAAATTTTCCTTTTCTATCGACAAAAATTTATGAGCTCATTTAAAGAACTGCAGATAAAATCCTCCTTACTTGCATAAGTTATAAATGCATAAAAGCATACATGCAGCTCAAACTTGGAAAATCATGCTAAAATAATTAAGAAAATATTCCAGGATTTCATAGGAAGAATCCGATGAACAAATTGCGTATTGGAAGATTTATTTTATCTGAGAAACTTGAGAATCGAATTCGCTGCATTTCATCTCGTTACTGCAAACTAAAGTTCGAGTCTTTCCAGATTTAATTTATTTCGCGGACTCGGTTATTTGAAAACTTCGAAAAGGAAGAACTTTTATCTTGTGCCAGTGCAAATCTTTGGACAGGAATTGAATCAAGAAGCGATTCTTTTAAATTATTAATTCCTCATATAGTATGCCAGTGATGCATGAATTATTCATATTTATACCGTTTAAAGCTGCCTTTCATCATGAATTGATTTTAGTTATTGCAAACATCAAATAGTTTAATAAGTTTCCGCATATTAACCGCGATCTTTCAACAAGACATTTCTGGTGAAACATGTTTTTTTTTTTCTTTTTACGGCACAACCTAACAATGCTCATTTACTTAAAAATGACAAATCTTCTTTATTCGCACTACAAATATTCACAAATTATTGTCAATTAAAATTAAATGAAATTAACTTTCCCATAATCGCATTTTGCAAATTAAAGTGAGTATAAATATATATTAAATTGATTCGGCGTGCTGATTATAAATCAAACATATATTTTTAAATATTCAATTTAAGACAACTGTTCTTATTTAGCATTATAAATAATAGTTACAGTGAAAATGGATCATTTGGATATTTATTTATATATTGCAACAAAAGCTATTATTCTTAGCCACAACAGAACGATGAATGCACTTCTAAGCTGAAAATCGTAGAAATTATTTGAAATTTCTGTGCAGTGTATAAAATACGAATTTAATGAGTTTGCATAATTTTATGAAGATTTTTTAATGAAATATTTGCAATCAAATATTATGCAACAACAAAATAATATATTACAATACGTTTTGCTTATTGATTGTTTATATAATTTTCATGTGGTAAGTTTTCATTGGACAGAATTGCATGTAATTTCCTTTCTAGGCATTTCTTTTCAGTGCTTTAGTACAGAGTTTAAAAACAAAATCCTTCTCAAACACAGTAATAAAACAGCAAAATTTTATATGCCAAATTATTCTTTTGGGGGTAATTTCATTCTTTAATGCGTTTTCTAATTTCAGAGTTGCATTTGATAGTCTAATAGGAATAAGAAACAATAAATAATATTGTTAATGGCTATTCTAAAATGATTATAAAAAATGCATCAATAAGTAAATGAACAGGAATGTATGGAATTCGGAAGAATTTATTTCTTCTTCCCGACATAATGGTTATTCAAATTTTGAAAAATATTTAACTAACTAAATAAATAATAACTTTAATAATGCATTGATGATTAAATAAATGCATACTGAAACAGAGATGACAATTAAAGATGTTAAAAGTTCTTAACATGATAATTAACATGGTAATTTCGTGTAAAAAATATTTTCTTTCATAGTGCGAAATTCCAATCTCAAGTTGGAGTATCTTTTATAAGATATTACCTGATTCATATTATCTCATTTGTGATATGTAAAATCATCCTCCTGAATGAGATCTAAATAACTTGAAATTATTATTATTATTTTTTTGTAGAGATTCTAGAAATATAGCAATATTCCATTCCACGTCAATAGCAATATTAATGCAACATATTTTCGTTTCTTAGATCGAAATATCTGGTGCACTTACTTTTTACTATTGAACAGAAGGTAGACAAATTGAATGGAACTTTTTTTTCCAAACATCTCACAAAGTCATGCCATTTTCAGGATCAATTTTTTTTTTAATTTCTCTATTTTCAATTATTTTCTCTCAATTTTCTAAGTTCAAATTTTTAAATTATCTTTAATGTCATAAAATTTGAGATGACTATACTGTCCTAGTATTCAGTATGTTAATGCTTATTTTAATAATGCATTGATGATTAAATCCTTTGCCTTTATAAATTTTCTTGTTCATTGCAACTTTTTATAAAAATCATAAATAAAAGATTTTATTACAAATCTCGAAAAAATATCGAATTGTTTTAACTGATGTCTCTGTTGCGTTTCAAGTGTCTGTTGAAATTTTATAAAAAATTCAGTAGTATAAAATATGAGAATTTAACTATATTTATGCATACTGAACGATTACTGATCAAATCTTAATACTACAGTAAATTCAATTTCTTTCTGTAATATATAATGTAAAAGAAATGCTTAACTGTGATGATTTGCCTTTTACAAACAATAATGCATCGGTTTTAAAAAACAGAGCACCAAAAACGAAGAGAAAAAAAACCTATTTTGGTGAAAGAAGTTGCATCTCAATGGATATTGTAAGGAACATTAAAGCCACGCGGTCGTTCTGAGTGCATTAACTTGGGGATATTGGGAAAAATCCTCTGGAAGACCGCGAGGCCAAGCTACAGGCTCTCGCAAAAAAGCGACCTTCCTATTGAATGTTTGGATGTTTTTATCCATCAGTAGGCGCCAGTCATCCAGATTGGCGCCATCCTTCAATTTTGAGGTACATTTTATGCTCCCCAATGAAAGTCGATAGACTCCACGGGATACCATCCAATTTTTTACAGCCCTTTTTCTGTTCGGTTTCCTTTCGAATTTTAGATTGAGTTTCGGGATAAGGATGAAATATATCTATAAACTCAATAAATGCGTTTAAAGAACTTTAACATTCGATAGATCTCCATTTTATTATGAACACACACACACACACACACACACACACACACATATATATATATATATATATGCATTTTTATGAAAATTTGAGAAATGCTGCTTTTGAAAATGTATGACTTGTAAAGAATCTCACAACAGAATATAGAATTTTTCATTGCAAGCCTGTAATGATATACTTTAATGATTCATACAAGGTTTTAGCATAAGAAATATGTGAATATTGCATAATTTTAATAGTGTTTAGCAAATCTGCTGTTTTACGATTTAGACATAAGATTTCATTCTTAACCTTGGCCCAATAACTAAATTTCTTATTATTAGAAATATATATATATATTTACAAATAGAAAAAAAATCTTTAAATAACGAGAAGAATTGAAATTTACGTTACATTAGTGAATAAATTAAATGCTTAAAAAATTACAAATTTTTTTTATTTTTATAAAAGTATAAAACTTTCTTTTCTCAATATTCATATATTTAAAATATTTTTGACACTCTATTATTTTGAAAAAAAGAAATTTCAATCTTCTTTCAGAAAAAATAAAAGGCAATGCTTACGTGGCAGAAGAAAATCAAAAGGAACATAAGATTTGATGAACTACAAGGGAAAACTTGGTAAGGACGTAATTGATGAAGAAAATTAACAGCTAAGTACTGCTCACAATAAGTGAACATTTTTCAATATATCATTATTTATATGTTTCTTTTTTATATAACTGATGCAAATTGATATAACTGATCCAATGGAAATTTCTTAAGTAATTTAAAAAGAAAAGGATTTATAAAGGTAGGGCTTTTCTCTTAATAAAAATGATGAAATAAACCATCATTTCATTAATTATTGCAATTAGACATGCATTTCCTATTGTAAAGTTTTATCCATTAAGGTAACAAAATTTGGTTTCTGAAGAGAGTTAAAACTTAAAAATTACAAAAATTAAACTTGTATACGACTCTCCATAAAGAAAAAGCGCCAATGAGTAAAATATTTTTCAGGGATAATGTACATTTCACAAAATATTATTAAAATTGCAATATTAAAGAAAAATATTGCTCTTTAATTCACAAAGACAAATTTCTTGTATATGATGGCAAAAACCCACAGTGCATGCATTATAATAGGCAATTCATCTTTTAGTTTGGATATGATACCAATAAAATTAACGAAATATGTCAATAAACATTCAGTACACTCTTGAAGAAAATGTGACTAACCAATGAGATTCTAAAAATGCCACATTACAATTTATTGAAAATTTATATTATAAAAAAACCTCTTGCCTAAAGAAAATAATTTGTAACGTTTCAGAAGGGATAATTTTGAAGACTAATTCTGCTTTCTCAATTAAAACAACACTAATCAGTACTAAATAAGTATTGATTAAACAATTTTTCTAGTCAAAGATATAATTGATCTCCCGCATAAAATTAGGAATATCTTCTTACACAGCAAGCGTATTGGTTTTCCACTGATATACGACTATGCGTTGATTACTGATTATTGCAAACTAAAGAAGCATTACAGAGATCTAAAGGCAATAGAGAGATAATTAAGTCTATTATCAGCCAAGTGTTTGCTATTAGTATTTGTTTCCCTGCTCTTAGGCTATGTGTGTTGTATACTTTGTGTTTATTAAAGGTCCACATCCTTAAATAAGAATCATTGTTTCCATAAAGGATACGAAAGACTAATCCACTCTATCAGAAATCCAGCTAAGTCAGAATGATGAACGGCATATTCCTAAGCGACTACTTTTTCCCTCAAAATAAATGTATAATACAGGGAAACAAAATTCAATGAAATGAACATAACTCCACTACTCGATTTTTGAATAAAAATTTAGAAAACAACTCTTTTATTTCATCAATATGCATTGCCCTTTTATTCACATTGACTTAATCATACTCTTAATAATAAAACTTTATAATGTAATTTTTTTAGTTTCTTCTCAATGCCTTATAATGTATTCAGATTTTTACAATCTCATATTTTATCTATGGGAATGAATATTTTTATACCTTCAATGTTCAGTCAAAGGTTTCATTTTAATTAAATTATGATTCCATATAAATGAAGTTACCTTTTAATGAATTTAAATAAAATTTGAATTCATTATCAGTTTAAACAGTTATTCAATAAATTTCAATAAAAATATAATTTATTAATTGATATTCATAATATTTATTTTCATAAATTATATTAAAGACTAAAATTTTGTTTTCTTTTTTTAATTTTTCTTTTTAATACATTTTTAAATATATATTTTTAAAAACTGCTTTACTTTAATTCATTATCAAACATATTTTAAACGTATTATGTTAAGTAATTTTTAATATTTATGTTTTGAGGAAAAATTATTTTATCTTGATTTAAATGTTTCTTGATTTTCTTCAATAAAGGACTTTTTTTTCAAATCACATGTAATTTTTTACAAATGTTCGGTGGTTATTTGTATGAAACTTATCTTTAACAAAGCAACAAGTCCTACAAATTGACTTGCATAACATTAATGGAATAAGCATCAATTCATTTTATTTGTGGTCTATTAGCTTATTAAATTTTCAAATAATAAATGGTGGTAAAAAGCACCTTTCCTTCTAAAATACAAAAATAAATAAATCATTTTGATTTTGAAAATTAATTGCTTATTAAAATAAGATGCAAAATAAAATTACACATTTTTTTCGAATATACTTCTTTTATATAATGTTTAATTAAGCAATGGAAATTTCTTTAGATAACTTAAACATCGAAAAAATTATATGTAATATTAAGATCATCTTATTACTCATTTATCAAAAAACCGATCAAATTACGTATGAATTAGTTTTTTAAAATAACTTTTGGATAAAGAGATTAAAGGCTAATGATCGTATTAAGACTTGAAAAATTATTTTTACATTTAAATTTTGATAGTTCCGATTTGATCATAACATTTTTTTTTTTTTTTTTTTTTTACTTTGTGGAAACGATAGAAATACCGTTACAAAACCTTAGGTTTTAATTTAAGAAAAAAAATCAATCAATTTCCTTGTTTTAAATGCTAAATTTACATTTCGAACGCCGGCGTCCTGGCATAGGGGTAGCGCGTCTTCCCCGTGATCTGGGAGTCCCGGGTTTGAGTCCCGGTTTGGGCATGGTTGTTCTTCTGTTTTTCTATCTGTGAGATGTGTGAATGTGCCCCCCTGTAAAAAGGGGTTGTGCAAGCGAATGAATGATGCGTGAGTGGCAAAGTCGTACTCTTGGCCATAGTTGGCGCTGCTATAAAAAATAAGAGATGTCCCCCTCAGGCTTAAATCGCTGTCTTCGTAACAGCGGGCTTGTCAGTGGCAAGTGCCATAAGAAACAAACAAACAAACACATTTCGAACAGCTATGGATATTTTTTTCTAATTAACGGGCAATATTTTATTATGTATTAGATACATAAGAGCACGTAATGAACATTATATAAATGAGAAATGGTACAATAAAATAATTTATCATTTATTTGAAATTGAATGGCAAAAAATAAGCTTTATTATACATTTTATGATTTCTAAATGCATTGGTATTTGCAAATAGTTATGCCGTTCTAAATCAACCGAGAGAAACACCATCAATCAAACTTTATTTCATGATTGATATAATGGAATTGATGTCTACAATGCTACAAAGATGTATCGATATAAAAAGGAAAATATCATATTTGTATTGCTTTAGAAAATGAAATCTGAAACTCTACTCATTCAGCGAATTCTTCAGAAGTTTTCTAAATTATATAGATATTTTCAAAAATAATCTGAAAATTATATATTAATATTTGATATAATATGGCAGTTTTTTAAGCTGTGCATTTTTACTTATACTCCTCCTAATAGGTTTGCGTTTGGTACTTTAATAGCTATATCGAACAATATTTAAACGAAGAATCTGATATTATGAAAAAAAGCTAAATGCAATGCCAATGGTATAAATTTTAATATGCATGTTACAATGCTCTAAATAATTCTTATATAAAAGTGTTGAGAGAAATCCAATGAAATCTTGTCCTTTTCATCAAAAGCCCTGAATATAGATGGTGATAAATTCCTCTTCTCATAACATTTTGCTGAAGGGGATATATAAAACTTGTCATGAACATATTTGTGCTGTGGTGCTTCAACATTCATATAATTTTTTTTCATTTTTTTTTATTTTGTATTTTCAATATGTCATAAATTAAAAACTGTCCTTAACACAAATTATTTGATTATAAACTAATGGGCTCTTGGAAACATTTTCCTAACTTCAATACTACTTCAACTTCAAGAAACAAAAATATAACCCTATTTTGGCAAGAAATTATTTTAAAATTAGAATTTTAGCAATTGCTTCATTTAACAGAAATATGTACTTTTCAAACCTGCTTTCAAACAACTTATATATTACATATTCACTCCGCGGCATTCTTTCTTTGTAAACAGGCTCTTTAATGCTAATGAAATGGCTCTGTCATATTTCCCCTATTTAGATAAAGTGCTATTTTTTTAGTTATCAGCTTTTATTCTGAATTCACAGATCTTGTTATCTCTATATTAAATGGCAGAGAATTTGCACAATAACTTTTTTCCACTTTTTATTTCATATAGCGCTATTTTGTAGTTTAAAGACATCGTGAGATTTTATTTCATAATTTTGCATTTCCCAATCACTTAGTTCACCATTGTTCCTTGTATCTATCAAATGAATATGCGAGAGCTGGTGAATTGCATTTTTTAAACAGAAAATTCATTTATATTCTAACGAGGATTGAATAGCGTAGCTACAAATGGAAAAGTATCAAAACCAGATGCGTATGTCATAAAATACATGTTGAAACCTTTATAATCGATATGCATTCATTTGATGGAAACAAAATTACGAATGTAGCATTGCTTATCAATTATTTACATAAGTGTTTCAACTTTCGAAATATTCTGTGATGCCTTATTTGATTCTAGATAAGTGCACATTTTTACTATGAATAATATCTCGAACTATTTTTATCGAATAAATCTTAAGACGACTCATGCGATTATAAAAATAATTTAAATCAACGGATACATTTAATTATTTAAATCGTTTTCGCTTTTATCAAGATTCATGTAAGAGCAGATCTGAGCCTCCTTAAAAATAATACAATATAAATAGGCTGAACATATAATATACCTAAGTATTGCAATTTAGTTAAAATATGGAGAAAATCAAAGAATAATTTTAGAATATTTAAAAAAAGATTTTATTACTGCAATTGCAAATGATATTATTTATCATATAGATACATGCAATTGTTTTGATTAGGACGAAAAAGAAACAAAATTATTTTAAGTAAACATTAAATATATATATATATATATATATATATATATATATATATATATATATATATATATATTGTTTTTAATCGTTAAATCTGAAATATCTGTAACTTCCAAAATAAAAACTAAGCAAATCAGTCAAAATTATTGAAAAAATCAATTTCAGATGCATAATGATTTGTAATTTTTTTTTAATAGAACATAATTTAAATTTCTTAAAATAAATAGTACATCGTTAAATTTTTTTGGAGTAGTTCCGGCTATAAAAAAAGAATTCCAAAACAATCGTTTTAAGTTAAAAGAAAGCGATGACGCAAGTTTTATCTGAAAAATCTATTCTATCTACATCACCAAGCGATTACAGTCGAAATTGCAATATATATCCAATTTTTTTTTTCCTTTGTTGTTTCTTTTGACACCTCAGTATAAGGATGACAAAGAAACGAAAAAAAAAAAATCTAAGGAACAAAGTCCTGTCTCTTGTTAGAAAGAGCAAAACAGAGAAAAAAAATCGAGAAAGAAATATTCAATTGACTAATTAAAAGAAAACAATTGCTTGGTTCAAGTGTGAAAATTAAGCAAGCATTTTTTTTTCTTTGCAAAGCTCGGGATGATTAAGTAATAAAAAAAAAGCACTTTTGCACAAATATCTCAAGAGCTCTTTTTGGATTAGTTCCACCGCACACTCCAGAGGAACCTCAAGTAGCTGTTGCTTAATTTAACGCTAAACAAATTTTTCAAAAGATATTTGCTTTTTTTTAAGTAAAAGGTTTTATCACATACTCGAATTTTAAATGTTGCGTGAATTTATATTAAAACTCATTTGATGAAGATTTTAAAGGTTTTTGAATTTAATGCTGGAAGCTTTGTATGATAATAGCCAGGACAATTACCTATTTCCATAGGGAAAAATCGCAAAATCACTAAAAAAACTGCTCTTGACTTTACTTTATTCCACTAGATTAGATTATTTATTAATGAAAAATGACAGCGTAATTGTGAAGTTTAAAAAAATGCAGCAATTAAAAAAATATCCGTCTAGAAGCAAGAGCTAATAAGTTAATAGTTAATAATTTCAGAGGAAAAAAATCTTCAAAGGATAATGATCAGTAAGTTCTATGAAAGTGCTATATAAATGTGATAAAAAATACCAGTTTATTCTCTTAATTCTATAAAATCTCTGAGACATTAAACGTATGAGGACATGAATAAACTGATTGAAAGAAATTGTTTTGAAGAAAAGGGAAAATTACATTTGATACTTACTGCACAAAAAATTGAAATCAAAATTCATTGTAATGCTATAAATGATTTGTTCCGTCTTTTTTCTCCCTTTACAATACTGTAATACAAAGTGAATCGCAGGTTTGCTTAAAGTTTGAAAATCCACCAAAACGAATAAATGCTCATAACAATTGTGCTTTTCAGAGACTAAACCTATTTTTTTTCCATAACGAATGTTGCTGGTACAAGCGGAGAAGCCATAGCAACACTCTTTAACGCTCTCACACCTTTACTTTATCATAACATAACATGGCAGAGTATAAAGAGTTATAAACATTTGTAACAGCAGGCATCTGTGACATGTCTGAGTTGATATAATCTAGAGCCTGCTGATTATCATCTTTATATACCATCGATATCGCTGGATAGTGATTATCATGGGGAATTTCAGATCTTAAAGATCTGGTTATTTAATTTCTCTTCTCGAAGAATGCCTAAAAGGGATGCATTCACAGATGTAACGTTGTAGAGAATAATGCATGACTTTGCATGAAATTCAGGACAAATTGCATATATCTTTCCTGCAAAGCGGGTAAAGCATATTCACGAAAAAATGTGATTTACTATTCACCAAACACTGTAAAAGTATTGCAGCCAAATATTAATAACGCTTTTCAAAGAAGAAAGGCTAACAATAAAAAATACAATATTATGTTACTGCTATACACATAGGTGAGTACAGTTCCCCGGAATACAATGGTCATGCACTCCACGCGATTTGATATCGCGTGTATAAATGATCTCCAGAACTTGAGGTGAATTGCAAAATTTATTATTTTTCTCTTTTTACCAGAGCACTCATAGAAAATGACAATGCTTGCAGTTTGCGTAATGATTACAGTTTAAAAAAAAACATTAATGAAATGCCACTATAGCATGAATCGATTATTCCGGTAATTTCAGTATCATACCAATTTCATAATAAGTGATACAACAGGTAAATAACTCGGTAGCCATATGGTCTATAATTTATCGTCAAGTCAAATTTGGAAGTGAACCGTCCTTCAATCAAGGATAACCTTTCTCTTCCCAGACCCCCCCCCCCCAAGTGATTTATTTCTTCGAAGCGTTTTCCAAGCATCAGCATTATTTAAAGTGATGAATATATAAACTTTTATAATTGAATCTGAAATTTTTGAATCAAATAGTTACTGGTTCGGAAAAATGGGCTTAATGCACAATATTAGACCTCTTGCTGATTTCGAATAAAAAGCGTTCACACATACAGATACATAAATAAAATCACTATCTGCATAAATGCCCTTTAAATATTTCTTCAATGATCTATTTTGATAAATTCTGGCACATTTTTTTTTCTTCTAAAAGATCTGATTTACTTATGGTTACATTCGAGTAAACCAGGAATTCTTATAATCAGTTGCTCATTTATAAAAGGATTTTAACTTAAAAAAAAAAAACGTAATATATACCATCTATAAGTATGACAAAAGCGTTAAAAAAAACTAAGCAATAAATTTCTTATATGATTCAAACAATAAAAAAAAATGTCTTCAAAAAGAAATATCCAATTGCTAAACTAAAAACATTGATTTGGCTCAATAACGGAATTTAAGTAAATTATTTTACTTTTGAAGATTTAGAATGCTAAATTGTAAAAAAAGAAATCTTATTTTGACTGGAATATACTGAATTTCTTTATTATTTCCACAACGAAATCTCTGTCCATACATGTGAGATTAAAGTATATAAATATTTAAATTATTTTTTCTTAAGCTTTAAATTTAGAAAATATTTCATTAAATGTATTGAGCAGCATGTTCATCTGTTTGATTTCTGTTTTTTCAACAAATATATAAATAATATTTATATTAACATATTCAAAATTAATTTTATTCTAATCATATATAAACACATATAAGATTTATATTAAAATGATATCATTAATTTCTTATATTGTGTCTAATTTTAAAAGGTATTCTTCTCTGATTGTCCCCCTAGAAATTAAATGTATCTGTTATTGACTTTTATGGAATAGACATTCAGTTAAAAGTCAAGCAATTTTTCTTATTCCATAACAAGAAGGTGACACATTTAATTTTAAGCCTATGGATCGTTTTTTTTTCATGTTCATATTAAATAGATCCATAATAAAATTTACACAATATCTCATTCGATTAGGTAAATGAAAAGCGAAGTACAAACAAAATTAAGCTTAAATAAGCTGGGAATGTGACACACTTCTAATTTCTTCCCACACTTTAAAGCTTTCAGTCAGCTGCATTTAAGATTTTACCGAGTTAATAAATACTTTCTTCCTAAGCTTGGTAAATTTAGATCCTCAGTGACACTAAGCTCTTCAACTGAAAGATTCACCGTAAATATTACACTCTTAGCTTTAAAATTGTGAGCAAGGATTAAAGAATGGAGCCCTCCAGTTGACTGAAGAGTTGAAAAATGATGTAAGCAACTAGGTAACCTTAAGTGCTGTTCACTCATCACTTTGAAGTGGTAATGTGTTTTCGTCCTGAAAAACGTAAAACATTCAGTGCTTACAGCTTTTATTAGATGGTTATAAAAAGGAAAAAGTTAATCCCAAGATAAAGTCATTGAAAGATATACTGAAATAAAGCCATTTCTGTGAAAGAAAGAATGTTTTCTTCTATTAATTTTGTTTGGATGTGTCTTCTCTGGAATAATATGTCTAACAGTATCTATATAATATTCTGATTTCTTCAACAATGTTTAATAAGAACCTGTTTAAACTGTAAAATATAAGTAAAGTAAAAATCAAACAAAGAAACACATGAAGAAATTTTATATATATATATATATATATATATATATATATATATATATATATATATATATATATATATATATATATATATATATATATATATAATTTTGCAATCTACAACTTTTTAATATGCTAATGTGTTGTTAATATACAACTTTTCTTTTTATTTTTTCAATTTGGGCACTGCATTATTCATTATAAATGGTTACTAAAGTTTAAAAAAGGATATATAAAAACATAATAAAATCAAGAAATATGAACTTCTATATGCGTTTTGTGTACTTTTATAAGCTAATATGCTTCTTTGAATATTAATTTCGTTTTTTTCAAAACTTAGACACAACAATTAATTTAATAACTCCCTTAAATGATTTAATTTTACAGCCCCATTTTTTTTTTCATTTTAACTTTCGATTGCAACACGCAACTTTACTTCTAACTATGTTTTTTTCTTGTATTTGTTTTCGCTTTGCACATTTTATAACATTTTTTCAATCTTTATAAAAAATAGATATAATGAAAATTTCTTATCTTTTCATTCGTTTCCTTACCAACAATGAATTAGGATGTCAAGCACTTGGAATGAAATAAAACTGCGTAAACAAAACTATTTATTGCATGATCAGGGAACAATTCAGCAGAGGAAGTAAACTGTAATTGGTTTATTAGTGGAGCATCTAAAACAACAAATATAACAAACATATGTTTAATTAATAGTGCTTATTTCTCTGAAGATGGTTGTCTTGAAGCTGTCAGATACTCTATTGAAACAGTAAGAGTATAATACTCATGGAAATTATTTAGTTATCTTTGATAACTAATTTCTTGAATATGAATATAAATATTATTCAGTTTTTGTTGGAATTATATTCTTAATGCGCAGATAAAAAATTGTTAATAATTAAACCAGTTGAAATCCGTCTTGAACAGAAGTGGACATTAAGTGAATTGGTGGACCACTAAGACATTTTTAAGTGACCGTCTTTAATAAGACCTAAGATCGACATACTAAAAAAACAACAACTAATTGTTACATTCATGTATTACCGATTTAACATTGCTGTTGTGGAAGAAATAACTAAATATATAAATTATATATACCCTTATCTCTTAAAAAAACGAAGTTTTTCTCCTTCAAAATGACAATTTTAAAAGCACGTAGTTCAAAACATAAGAATAACTTGTGGAATTTAATGGACGAAGTAAAATAAATTAATTTTAAAAACGTTGCACATAATTTAACACTGTTCTTTGGTTCTGCCTACCTATGCGAATTTGCGTTTTCAACGATAGATACGATTCAGGCAGCATATTGTTCCCATCTCACAGACTACCACTTAGAATTCAGTTTAAGATTAGTAGTTAATGATTATATAATGATATATTTAAAATTGGTGGACAATATTCAGTCTAAGCCTTCCATTAACTGTAACTTCTAAAACTAATTTTAGATGAAAATTATTTATGTATTTTGAATTGTTTGATATTAAATGAATCATTTGATATTATATATTTGTGGCTATTATTATTATGCTTGTAGTTATGTAGGTAAATGCATATTCCGTATTTATTATTAAGTTGTAATAAATATTGTAGACCATTTTTTTAGCTCACCACATCTACGCCATTGGATGAACCACAGCACCTTGAAAAAATTGGAAGTAGCCCGTACCCTGGAAAACTATGCCCACCCTTGCTCTAAAAGATACCATAAGCAGTCAGAAGCATATATGTTTTTAAAAATTTAAATCTCTAGAAAAGTACAGCATATTGTCTAGCTCTGACTGAATGGATTTTATTTCAAATTGATGCTTATTTAGGAATGAAATCTTTGAAGCTGTACCAATGCATTCCTCCAATTTTATTCAAAAGTGAAACCCTTGCAATACCGCTGCCATTGGAGCTAAGGTTAAGCCGCGAATGTATTTTAACGGCGACGAAAATCTCATCTGTCACCTAAGCCATCGCAATAGGAATGCGAATCACTTTACGCTGCTAAGAGTTCTTTTCCTGGTTGCCTTTTCCAATAAAAGGAATATGACTTTTGGAGGTCAATAAAGTAAGGAAAAAGGAAAATTTATTCAGTTCGTATATTTTCTGAAAAGGTTTGGAATTCCACCGTCTTTTCCATCCTGGCTTGAAACTGATGGCGTGAAAGAGCTTACGATAGGTGATCTGTATTTTTTTATACTTTCAAATATCAATTTGTCTCATATTTTAATACATGAATTTTGTGCAGTTATGTAGTCAGGTAACAACAGCAATTTTTAGAGTTTCGAATTTAGTATTAAAAATTATGTCTAAGTGAATGCAATTGATAGGAAATTCTAACCATCTGCTACAATCAGTTCTATAGAGGGTTAGTATAAATATAATAATGAATTTTACAAAAACTGAAATTTAATTAGGATACTTTTTTTATTTATAGTGGGGACACTTCTCAATCAAATAACGATTAAGCTTGACACCATCTGTTGGTGATGAAAGTTTTTAATCTATTGCAAAATATGTATCGAATAGACATACAAACCGATGAAAAAAGTTGGTTAAAAAAAGTGCTATTAAAGAGAGAGAGAGAGAGATGACTTCAGCATATTTTTTTTTTCTCAAACTTCCGGATCCGATGAAAGGATTGTCTTATGAAACAATAATTTGGATGAGAAAAATTAAACAGCAAATTTGTTTTTCTACTTTTTCGAATATTTGCAAGGACAAAACCAAAAAAGTGCTTGTCTAAGTCTTGGAATTTGTGATAATCAAATTTTTAGAAAAAATAAAGATTTTTCTTAGCGTAATTAATGTTTTTTTAAATTTTTCTTTAAAACTCCTCAATATCTATTCTTCTTGTTATTGCAACTCATCTTATGCCAACACATAAAACAGAATATAAGTCTATTCATTGTCAATACAAATCAAAATAGATTTGATCAAGGAAAAAATAAGATTGACATAAATTTTGCTTGCAACAGTCTTTTGTAAAAATCAATTTTTTAGATAATGATTTTCATTTTAATCATATCGATAAAAATATGATAATACTTATTTCAAATATAATCTATATAATCTATTTTTTCCCTTATCATTTCTCCTTATTTATAAAAACTTCGTACTTTATATTTTTTTTTTCATAATTACAGATGTAGCAAAAATTTTGATTTAAATTCAGATCTCAACTTTTTTTTTCTTTGGTCTAGAAAGAGCTCCAAAGAGGGAAACTAAAAGAAATCTTTTTTTCGGTATTTTTATTTCATAAAAGACTTAAATCATGAACTCATTCTGTTTTTTACACAATAGAATTTAATTTTAAACTAAAATCTATCAATATGAACTTTTACATTTTTAAATCACCTTCTGCAGATTTGCTACTCTAAAATAAACGAAAGACAAAAATATCTCAAATAATCAAATGAAAATATTCGAATTTATGTCTTGCTTTATATTCTTAACTAACAATTCCTGTTTATTTATTTATTTTTCTTGGCATGTTTACAAAAGAGATGATAGCATTTCATAAATGTACAAACTAAAAAATGAAATGAAATAGTCGGATAAATTATTTAAAAAATTACTATATCACTTGCAATTTCAAAGAAAACCATTTAGTTGTTGCTCACATGTATGTTTTAGTAGCTGATTGCTTTGCTTGAACAAGAGACAGGGAGAATATCTTTTAGAAACGAAGGTGCATTTTTAAAATTCTGATTTGTTATTGAAATGTTTTTCTCAAGAGGGAATGCTAGGTTTGTTTTTATTTAAATATCTTTTGCTTTAATATTAACAGAAACAAAGAATATAATATCTTTTAGCTTTTAAATTACATTTATGAAAATTATTATTTATTTCACTTGTATTGAGAGAAATATTTAGTTTGAAAAATACATTCCTTACGTCAGCTAGAAAGAAAAATCTGTATGTTTGATAGTGAGATTGATATTCTATTCCTCACCATTGTATAATTAAAAAAAATTGATTTATAATACAAATCAACAATGAAATAAACATTAAAGTTATATTTATGTTAATAAAAAATAAAAGCAAAATTCTTAAGATCTTTGTAGCATTCATTCGACCATAATATTTTTAACTTTTTGCTATAGAAAAATGGAACAAATCTTTTTCTAATACCAAAGTACTTAAAATAAACAATTTTTTCTAGTTTTGATTTATGTAAGAAACACCAAAGCGGCAATTTCTTAAAGTGGCAACAGAAAATATGGCGATTAATATGAAGCCCTTTATTTTACAAACCCCAATAGACCCTAAAAAATAAAATCAGGGAACAAAATGAATTTATAAACAAAAATTATGTACAAACAAGTTTACTTTTTAAGATAACCACCTCGAAAATTCAGGCATGTGTCACATCAGTGAATCAGGTTGCCTATCCCCTCTTCAAAGAACAATGTCTCTGGCGATGTGGGATAGGTTTTATCTTTCCGTTGAAGCTTCTCATCTGTTTGGAATTATTATTTTGTCCTCCTAGTCAATTCTTCCATTCAGGAGAAGAGTTAAAAATCCCTCAGCCCTAAGCAACATTCTCCATGAAGGGCGACAAGGGCATAAGGTTGTCGCAGCAGCTGGATCAGACTGTTAAAAATAAATAGATGATATTGTGATCTTATGCACAAACCAAAATTTGAACACACCAAAATTTGAACTTCGGAAGGTGAAGATCTTACAATTTCTGCTGCATATTTTCAGATTAATTAGGAGTTCTAAAAGAACATTAAGGCCCATTTCACTTCACTGGTGCCCATGTTTTTCGAAGAGGGAATAAGAAACTTGATCCACTGGTATAGCAAATGCCTGAATCTTCAGGATAATTATATAGAAAAATAATCATGATTGAATATAGCTTCGGAGATCAAAAAAATAAATCGTGTCAATAAATATATGAATTGCTTAAAAATAGGTAATTTCTTTAATAACATTTAATATTCCTTATAATTAATGAATTCTGGCATTTAAAAAGATTATTATTCTATAATTTTGAAATATATATATATATTCATTTTTATTGGTTGATTGCTTAACTTGAACAAGAGATACGTATAATATCTTTTAGAAACGAAGCTGAAATTTAAAATCCTGATTTGTTATTGAAATATGTTTCTCAAGCGGGAATGCAAAGTTTTGTGTATATATACATCTAGAGAAGCAAAAATAAAAGAAATAAATAAAATGAGAGGATTTGTTTGTAGCAATTGATACATTTTTGACACATAAATATGTAATTCAGATACAAATAGTAATATTTATAGCAGTTTATTTTCAAATTATAAATTAAAGTGACTCAAAAGAAATGCTTTGAAAAGAGCATTGGACAGAATTAGTGAATTCTGTAAAGTCGAAACTGGAAAGCATTCCACATGATATAATTGTTGCATTTACTTGAATAGCCAACCATAACACTGCGCATTCGAAGACTTCCCATTTAAGTTAACAGCTTTGAAACTGTTAGCATTGTTGAATAGCTAGATTCACATTTCTCACATATGTCAACTGCCTTTGTCAGTCTGTATTGAACAATTACAACATTCTGCTTCCATCATTTGAAGATAGTGTTACGTTAAATTGACGTCCTGTTTCGTAACTACCTGAGGAATATTTGGTGACGACTAATCCATGGTAACGGATCCATGCTTCAATCACGATCATTTAACGAAGATGAAGCTTGATCCAGTACGCTTATCTTGAAACTTGCACAGCACATAAACGATAAAGCGTTACCCCTAATAGTTTTAAAGTGTATGAAGGAATCCATGATGAAATAGGATGCTTATTTTCGATCTTACAACAATGAAAGCCGATACCGACAACAAGTCACCGTTTTGGTACCCCCTTGAATAAAATGATATTTGCAGCTTTGTTTCTACTAATAATAAAGAACAATGCATGTGTGTGTGTGTGTGTGTGCGTGTTAGCACTCTTAAGGTCAGCCTGTCTGATCTCGATTTTAAAAATATAGCACACATACTTTGGATGTTAAAAATGTGCACCTTAGAAATACTTTGTAAATTTCAGCTTGAATATATATTCATTAAAACTAAGCGAAAGTTTCCATTTTTTTTGCAATAAGTTTGCAAATTATTCCTAGAAAAAATAGTGTTTTCCTTAATTTAAAATTCGAAACACTATCTTTATAATGATACCAATTTAGTTTTTGTAAAACCTTTTTGTATAAATATAATAAACTTTTAAAGATATTTTTAATTATAGTTTACAGCATTATTTTAATCACTAATGAAGGAAACCTAAATCATTTTCAGTGTTGCTGGTAAAAAGTTATGGTTATATTTTTCATTCTTTTGCTGATTTTTTTTCTTCCATTGTTGTTGATTAAATTATAAAATTCGGCACTTTTCCCATATTGAATAGATATTTGTGTAAAGCATGCTTTTAGTAAATTTTTTTAAATATAATTAAATATTGAACACTTAAAAGCTATTCTATAAATTATACTTGCAGGAATATATTTATGCATACACTATTAAAAACTTATTAATTTTTTATTAAATAAATGAATGGGTGTGGAAATAAAGTGTAAGATTCTCGTACATATTTTTATACAATATTCAGATTTTGGGTTTTGTATAATTAGATTTAGTTTATAAAAAAAATGGTTTTACCTCTTGCGTTGGCAAACGTTAAATAATGTGAACATGTGTTAATATGAAGAAATATAGAGCCAGAAAAAACAGTAGTTGCATTTTTGAATAGATAAACTATGTGAGTAAATTCATACCATATTAATTATTTAGAAATCAAAAATCCTTACCAGGGAGACAAAACTGACGAAAACGTTTATTTGAAAATTAAAATGAAGTTTTGAGTTTAAAGTATTAATATGTAATTTTTTGTTGATTGGATTGATTTTATTAAATTAACAATAAGGAAATAACATCATTATTCCTTTGACTGATTAAGATTTTATAAGAATACTAATTTATAAAATTTAATTTTATAAATTAACAAATAAATTCCAATAATTTCACGGCCTTGAGAACATCAGGATAGTTTATTTTTGAAAATTTGACTATTGGAACTGATAAAGAAGGGCAAATTGTGTGTTCAAATATAGTATTCAAATATCATTCAGTCTGGAATATTACAAATGAAAGAGAATATTTTATTTAAATGAAATTCAGTTTATTCATTGTTCATGAGACAGACAAAGATCTGAATCGAGATGTGATAGAGGGAAAACTTTCTTGCCATCATAGAAGGTCACGATGTTTCATCATCTCGCAGTTTATTGACTTACATAAACTCCAATCTCCAAATTCCCTTAAGGTAGAACAAATTCAAAATTCAATTTATTTTCTAAACGTCGAGACACAGAGCAGGTCCACTTCCAAAAACTAAGTGCACCCGAATTTCTTTACTCGTGGAGCGATAACTATCTCTTCACTGTAGGTCCCTGTTCCTTATCATTATCTTTGCCAAAATTGCTTCCTACGTGGCAAGATGAAAAAGTCTCCCCAAAAAACATAAATTTAACACAAACACCTAAAAATGCTGAAGGGACTTGCTTTTCTTCGTAGGAAAAACAACAGATGCGATAAGAAAAATTTAAATTTTCCTCTTCGCCATTTTGTTTTCTACTGTTATTTCTGTGCCATTTTGTTTGTGCTGTTGCTTCGAACGATAAGGACCGTACAGAGGATGTCCCCCGCTTCTTGAAGCAGCACCTAGTTTCTTCTGCTCGCTTTTTTAAGCATTTCGTTTCTGTGTCTGTGCACGGGCATTAGCATAATCGAATTTCGAGAGTCGCTGTCGTTTCCACGGTTCGAAGATAGTTTTCCGAAGAATGTAACTGGTGAAGGAAGAGAAGGGTAGAAAAAAAGTTCTGCAAAAGGGGGAGCTGCCAAATAACGAAAATATTTCTCTGAGCTCTCAAATTATGAAAATTGAAGCCACTTTAGGATAAAAGAAGTCTGTTTTTGCTCTCTCAATATAATAAATCTAACGTTAATGGAAATAAAACAAGAGAAAAAAATTCATCTGTAAGAAAAACGAGCCCGAAAACAAATAGAATGGAAAGGTAATTTTTCTTATGAAATTTAATGCCTTGAACTGTGCTTCCCATTGATAGCGTGTGTTTTATTTAGTAAGCATGTATTATTTTCCATTCGAATCAAATATATTTTTTTCAAGAAATCATGAATTTTTTATTTCTCTCAGATTTTAACATTATAAATTTTCTTTTGATCTTAAATTAAATTTGATATTTAACATGAAAATCTCAAAGATCACAACTTTATCCTTAAGAAACAGAAGAATCATTGTTGCAATTTTTAAATATGACATTTAAAATGAATTCTTAATTTAAACAAATTTATAGTTTATTTTAATTCATATTTATAATTATTATTAGGTTGAATTTAAATTTAGTTGAAGATACGTTCATTGGTAAATACATCTTGAGTTATTTTATGCCATGCAAACCCCGAAATTTAATTGCTCATACACACCTTCCAATATGCAAAAAAAGTAAAAATTATAAATAATTTCATAATGTCTTTACTTCTTTCATTTAAAAAAAATCGAGAAAATGAAGCATTTATTATAATCAAAAAATCCTAAATAGTTTTGGACAAAAACGATTCTATAGAATCATGAAAATTAAATCTGACATAATTATTTCAAGGATAAAATATTTTATTTGTTTCAAAATATTTTCAAGGCAACATATGGTTATATCTATAAGATTATATTTGCATGGATAAAAGTACGTCATTCATAACAACAATGAAGGGATACTCTTATTGTATCTGGGGATATATCATAAAATGCATAGCTGTGCATATTTGCAGCTTTCAACAATACGTTGTGCGATATTGAACTGGGACGATACAATTTTTTTTCCCGTTTGTTATGCAATTAATCCGAAAATTATATGATGCATTTGAATTATTTCTCTTGGAATTATATAAGGTTGGATGATATTTTTAATTGAAACTGTATTGAAAAGAAAATATATCTTAGATAAAATAGATCGGGGGTTCGAATCCCAACCAAGTCGCATCAATTCAACTGTTCAATATTAATTTGAATATCTTATTTTTCATTTGTTAATGTTCTAGAACTTTCTATAACCTTCTTTATAATTCTAGATTATTCTGTAAAGATATAAATTTTGAGTGATATAAATTTAAAAGTGTTTCTCTGTGACTTGTTATTCTTTTCATCTTCGTTACAAAATTCAAAATCATACAATATTTATTTTAAAATATAGTTTTTTCTCTTTGAAATTACTTTCAAAAATAATCTTTATTATTGTAAATTATAATCAGAGCAACTGTTTTGTTTCAAAAACTAATTTAAATTTCTGTGCGCCTATTGGACCGAAAATAATTTTTGAATAATATTTTTTCTTCATTTTTTTTACATGTTTTATTTTTCAACCATAATTATTTTTTATTTTAAAATAAAACTATAAATTAAACATTTTTCTAAGCTTCTTTTCGTGAAAGGCTGTTCAATTTTAACAAGAAGACTCTAAATCTCACAGTTCAAAATTTTGCAGACACAGATTCATATTATTAAGAATAAGACATTCGCTTTAATTTTTCTGTCATAATTCCCGCCTTATTCTCAATAGTATGATTAAAGTTCTACCAATCATTCAAACTCAGTGATTTGAAAACATTTTCTTATAAAAGCTTAAAACTATGAAACCAATTCACGGTGTAATTCCAATATGATTTGTAGCGGGAATTTTTGAAATTATATGAAGGGTCTACTGTCACAATCGGAAAAATGTCATCTATAGTTCACTTCATTCTTGTGAAGTAGCTGTAATATCGATTACTGTAACTTGTTACTAATCGATTACCATTATCTGGAACACGCCAGTTTATTGGACCTATTATGAAAGTTTCGAAAATTCTTTTCGTTAATTCGCTCCCCCTTTTTTCCCTTTGATTCGTGGTTTGAGTCAAGAAAGAAGCCCTATAATTCACAGTCGCTCTTTCAGATAACAAAGAAAATGAATGAGTGAAATATTTTCGACCATTTAATTTCGGCTTAGGATTTTTTGCTATTCATATTTTGTAACAAATAGATGAATTAACGATCGCCTGCATTTGGTTTATAATTGGTACGATTAATTGTTTTATATTCACATATGCAGTACCATTATTAAAATAAAGAGAAAAGCATTGCTCAATAACAAAGTATGCTACAGATTCTAAACACAAAATTATAAAAAAAAAATGATAAAGGGAATAATTTTACCGGGAATGGCTTATTAAATATTTTATAGCTATAAATAATTTAACCTGATGAGAGTTATCATTTGATTTTTTTTTATTAAAATTAATCCCTTTCAAATAACTCAAAAATCTTATAGTTATCACTGTATTATACAACTGTCAATTTTCATTTTACTTTTTGCAAGCAACTCAAAAATAGATTTCAGCTCTAATAAAAGAATGAACGTTTTATATGCTATAGCTTTATTCTTCTTGTAAATTGCAGAAAATATCAGATGAATATCGATTCACAAACAGTGTAGCCAATTCACATCGTACAATGTTTGTTCCATAAGTAGTGTTAATATATCACAATTATAAATGGATAAAAATGCGAATGTCATTTAACATTTTCTGACTTGTTTTCTTATATTATGTTGAAGCGAGGGCATATCATTTTCAAATGTTTTGTGAAGATAAGAAACATTATGACATCTCAATATAGAATAAAAAAAAACGTACAGCACGATATCAGATGATTGCTTATATTTTTCATCTGATTGTTATGCTAGTCTTGCCGAAAAAATACCACAGGATCTCTGAATCTATATCGCATGCGTAGGAATTCCTTCCTGACATTTTTTTAATACTTCTGAGAATTCGGTGGTGGAACAACAATGCAATACACATGTGCAGCATAAGACAATGAATAATTAAATCTTTGGCGGTATTCTACGAAGGTAATGTGATTCTGAAACTTCATTAATGATATTTTTTGAGTGGAATAATACATAAAATACCAGGAACTTCAACTTAAATCTATTTTATATCGCATTTACATGAACAAGTAATGTCTCTATAAATTAGAATTCAATTGAAATTTGCAGTATTTGTACCCATTCTATCTGTTAAAATAAATGTCCCTCAAACTTCTTCATTTATTAAAAAAAATGCTTCGCGTGATGTTTCTGTAAAAGTGCTTCAAATAAAACCTTTGACATTTATTTTGAGATCCTGGAAAAAAAGGGGATATAGAAGAAATGTGAAACATAATAATGATAATTCCTGTCAAAACATAGTTGTCTGAAAAACAAAAAAGAAATAAAAACACAAAAGCTAATAAAACGGCATAAAAAGTACATCCAGGCTGAACGAAAAAGACTCATTCATGAAATAAATAAAAACAGGAATGAAAATGTAGGATCTTTCAATAGGTTCTGACGACTTCTACTTGAAATTCTCCACCAGTAGTTGGTACTTTTTTTCTTTTATTTGCTTTTGTGTTTATTTTTTTAGGGAATCCAAAATGCTAATAAAAAAAAAACGTAAAACGAAATTGAGAGGGCGAACTTCGGTCCTGTTCCACGTTGACAGATGCTGCACCCACAATAGAATTTACAAAATAAATAAAAATGGACAAGAAAGCAAAATTCCGAATAAGACAGACACACAATACTTCTTTCATTTCTTTTTTTCTGTACTTTTTATTTTTTGTATTTTCTTGTTCTTCAGATTTCCACCGCCCTGCAAAGCTACCAGCTCACTGCAAAATTTCGAAACGATAGAAGGGGAGTTGGCATTTTTAGGGTGGAGAAAAAGGGGCGTTCTGGTAGCGAAAGAGAAAAAAAAATAAAACTCACGCAGACGAGTTTATGTCATATCTCTCATGTCGACGAAAGATGTACGTTTCAGACGTCAAGATCGAAAAAATTGGTCTTTTTGGTGTTTTTTTTTAAAGTTGTAATCTCTAGATGTTTTCATAAAAGATTCCCCGTGGTTGAGGATGCGAAATTGAAGATCTCTGCCGTACTCAGTTCGAAAAATTGTTCAATATAGTGGCATTTTATTCGTGTTTTTCTTATTATGGCTGTGTTTTCTCTTGGAATTTCAGAACAAAGATGATTTTTATTCCGCTCCTTCTTCTTTTTCAGTTTTTTTTTCTTGCTCACTTATAAACACATTCTACAAAATTAAAACAAAAAAATGATTTCCGTTATAATCTTAACCTAGCATAAACTTAAGCAGGTAAGAAAAGTAGTGACACAATTATCTCTTAAAAATATGCAGAAATAATTTTTTTTAAACAATCAGTGATTTTATTCATTTTATTTGTAAAAGAATGAATGATGAAACTGGATAATGACATTTCTGCATACATATTTTCATATTGTTTTCTGGAGTAAGCAATAAATGTTGATGAACTCTTTGATTTTTCCCAAATTATCAAATGCTTCTATTTAGTTTCATATAATTCTTCTTGGAAAACTATTTAAGGCATGTCAAGCTTTCTATCATTTTTCACATATTTCATTCGAGATTTTTACTTTCTTATTGATTTTGCTACATGAATAGCAAGAAATAATGTCTCGTTGTTGTCACAATAGCAAGATTATTACATTAAGTAGGAAACAGAATAATAAAAATAATTGCCAGAAAAAGTATGAAAACAATAAAGTAATATCTCTTAATATTAAATTTGTGTTCAGTCATGTACAAATATTAATAAACTATTCGAAATGATTGCCGATTTATATTTGTTTTATTCCAAGTTTCTATTGTTTTGCGCAAATAAGTGAAGACTGATATTATTTCTTAATGTAGATGCACAGAACTCATCACATGTCTGTGTTAAATGTATTTTCGTTGACACTTTTTTTCTGTGTGTTCCAAAGTTAAAAAAGAATGGGATTCTTAAATTAATCATGTTTTAAAGTAATAAATAAAATTATAGCACGATGTTTAATCATATTGTAGATTATTACAGTCATATTCTATATTATTACAAATTATTACAGTCATATTTTATCATATTCAAGATTATTACAGTCATATTCTAAAATATTCTAGATTATTAAAGTCATATTCTAAAATATTCTAGATTATTACAGTCATATTCTATACTATTAAAAAATTATTACAGTCGTATTTTATCATATTCAAGATTATTACAGTCATATTCTGAAATATTCTATATTATTACAGACATATTCTATCGTATTCTAGATTATTACTGTCATATTCTATCGTATTATAGATCATTACAGTCATATTCTATTTAATCATATTCCAGATTATTATACAAGATTAAGAATCATTCCCATTTTACTTTTACATCAATTTAAATCATTGTTTTAAGTGTTACATCATATTTTGCTTAATGAAGTTGTTGTGATAAGATTTCACAAGCAAATAATCTAACGGCAGATATAGATCACGATACAAATTACGAAACCAAAAATTTACTAAAATTAATAGTTTCAAGTTAATTTATTAATTCGAAATTTTCTCTGACAAGAGAACAATTGGAACAGTCTTTAAACGGATCAGATATTTGAATTAAAACTTTCAAAAGGATCAAAACTATAAAAAATCTGCATTTGGAATATAATTAACAAAAGAGCTCTTTTAAAGTTTTGATAGAGTTCGATTTTCAACGGTGCTCTTTTATGAATTTCTTAAGAATTTGATTGTAAAGAATTTAAATTAAATTCTTGCCGTATTTAAGATTTATATCTATCTTAATAACTATGTTCTATCTTATTTCGTATATTTCAAGTAAATTCTATTTTATTTCAAGCACTTCAAATATATTCTAACTTATTTCAAGTATTGAAATTTTATAATTGTGAAGTCTAGTCGAATCTTTAATAAAAACAACAAAATTTAGGAAAAATAGATAGCAGTATTTCTATTGCTTTATTTTATACGTTTGGACTTCCGACACTTACCACTGTGGTCCTAGATGTCAAACAGTATAAATGAAGGAGGGGAAATGAGAGGTGAGCTATCAGCTTTATACATTTTAAAAATGGCTATAAATATGATATGACCATAACATTTTAGCATTAATTCAGATAAATAACAGCATGTGTTAAGAAACTTTCAAAAGTGTTATTTAAAGGTAACGAAAACTTAATTAAGTCGGAACTAAATTGGATATAATTTTATTTAAAAGTATCTTCAGTTTAAAAACATATATATATATATCCAACATTCTTGTATTTTAGGCGGAGAGAGAATTTTACAAGGAGAAATCTCAGATTAATCAATTTGTGTTCATTTCCAAAATTTAATAATTTATTATTATAAATCCTTTTTTTAATTGGTGGATTGAAAAAAAGTCTTATTTTAAAAGTGTTGTTTTAAGATACCAAATAGTTTTTATATGGTTGTACTTTTAAAAAAAGATGGTTAAAAAATTAAAAGTTAACATTTTGTCACACATACTGTAATATACATGAACGCATTCAAGCTTAACAAAGAACGTGTTAAAGGCATAAAGGTAGAAAAAAAATTGCAAATTGATTTTTACCACATTTTTAAAAATAACAGCCATTTAAAAAGCATTAGAACTTTCTAATGCTTTTTAAAGATGAAAAAGAGATTAAAACAGATCTTTTTAAAGTGAGAGTTTTTTCCTGATTTGGAAAGTTATAAAATTACATTTAAGCAATTTCGGATAATATTTGTTTATTTTTCAATGAAACGGAATCTTTCAACGAATAATTTTATCTCAATCTAAACATTTTGCCATATATGTATCAAGTTAGCAACTGTTCAAGTTTAATTTTAAAATCTTTGCTAAAACTAAAATAAAACAAAATTTAACTTATGAATCTTTTCAAAAATCTGCCCCTGAAGTGTTGATGAATCTTTACATTGAAATGCACATAAGTCTGCATGTTTGTCCGTCACACTGTCTATGTTTGAAGTTTGTTTATTTTTCCAAGCGCAAATAAACAACATAATTTAAAACATTAAAAAAAATATCATAAAGTATTTTTTTTCATTTCAAAGTACAATTCGACGGAATTGCAAATTTAGTCAAACACTTCAAAGTTTAGATACAAATTTATAAAAAATTATTAGTACATGTAAATTTTGTGCTCAAATAAGAATTTAGTTCAATTATACGTATATTCATTTCGATATAGAACGAAAGTTACTTGAGAAAGGATCTCATAATTGTATATTTATTTTTATTTAAAAACGAATTTGAACGCTGACATTCGGTGTATATATATATATATATATATATATATATATATATATATATATATATATATATATATATATATATATATATATATATATATATATATATATATATATATATATATATATATATATATATATATATATATATATATATATATATATATGTATGTATGTATGTATGTATGTATGTATGTATGTATATATATAAAGTATGAGAGTAACACAGGTGGATAGATGCACGCTTGGTTTTTATATGTGAGCACACATATATTTTCTCACATGCAAACGCAATCAGAGACATATTGCTTTAACTCAATTTCCTGGAAGGGGAAAACACATTACATAACAATATAAGAGTATTAATAAGATAAATATGCCTTGATGTTATTTTTGGGAATTTCAGAAGGGGAATAAATAGATGATTAAAAAAAAATAAATCAAACTGAGTTTTTGCGAAGTAAGAAAAAAAAAAATGACTCATTTACTTAAAACATTGTTCATGAAATTTCAAGTGAGTATCTGTGACATTGTTAGCATGCTTAGGATTCTAATAACATTTGCAGAATGTAAATAATTTGCATTACGATAACCGATAGTACTATTTCTCCATTTTCTTTTTAGGTTTTAATTACTTTTTCCTCTGCCAATGCTATGAAAAGGAAATCTGGTAATCATATCTATAAGTATAACCTTCACACAACTTAAATATTTTATACTTCTAACGAATTGGTACATATATATTTTTACATTAAAGTTGTGTTTGAAAATTTTGTACTGTACTCATCGCCGGTAAAGGATACTGAAGTATCTAAGAAACACCTCGAAGGGCTTCATTTGTGAGATGAATAAAACTTCATCATAATTGAAAAAAAATATTTTTCCTTTGTCCTTGTCATTGTAAAATCTATAAATGTTCTTTCTTTGAAAAATTCTTGCAATTCGTTATATATATATACATATATGAATATATATATCTGAACTCGACTTCCTTTCTATAATCATTTGCTTGTCATCCCAATGTACAAAGTGTTACGAATGTATTTCATAAATATATTCATGAAAAGAAATTGAAAGATCACCAGTGACTCTTTTCCACAAAAGGCGAATTTTGCATTAAAATATAGTTTCATTGCGATTACAGCTTAACGCATCGGTGAAGTTTTTCATTCTTCAGTGAAAAATCATGCACACATGGTTGCTGCATCTATTGTAAAATATTTCCATATGCTGTCTTCAGAGAATACCAGAACGAAAATCAAGCAAGTGGAAAATAAAAAAGACCACAGCTAACTTCTTAGCTGCTTTGCAGAGGAAAAAACCTGCTCCGCCAAGAAGTTGCAGCAAAACATTAGAAGGAAAAGGGGGGGGAAAGAAATACAAAATATCATCATACTAATCTTTGCTTCTTTTTCCACATTTCCTCTGAGATTTAGACAAAAATAAATTGCTGACTACCTAAAACTTTCGCATTGCTTTCCTCTTTCACCTTTTCTGGCTGTTTATATCTCAAAATGCTCTTATGCCGCAGGCTTTAGAAATCTCTTTTCCAAAGGCGTTTTCCATGTAAGCACGGAAAGCAAATTCCAGAATAGATAATAATAATAATAAAAAAAAGAAAATATAGTTATCTAGGTTTGCCGGTACACATTTTCGTTTATGCTTTCATAAAAGGACGAACTTCATTCAGATCTCAAGTGCCATCTCTTCCTGTCTTTTATTTAGTCATCTAAAAAACAGATTTGACGTTTAACTTTCTCATATATGGAGTATAGAGGAAGTATTATTACTGTCAAAAAACTCAAACTTGAAATTTTAACGAATCTCTTTGAATTCGAAAAACAATTTTTTTGCATTATGTCTGTCTGACTATAAAGTTGGTAATTCAAAAATGGCTTGAGTTAGATGGTTGGAATTCGGTATATGAACTTGCGCTCATACTTGCAGATACTTGACATTTATAACGATATCGATTTAAAGGTCTCATCTGCTTACTGGTTTATCGAGTAAAAATGAACTTGATAACTATTTTCTCATATATAGAATATAGTAGTGAGTGTGAAAGTGTAATTATCTGAAAACTCTCGAAACTGAGACTTTTACGCATTTTCATTATTCAGATCTTTTAGAATTAGAAAAACAAATTTTTGGCATTATGTCTGTCAGTCCGATTTTGAAGTTGATATCTGAAAAGCGCTTTGAGACGGACGGTTGAAATTTGGTACATGAACTTAAGATCAAACTTGCAGATTCCTGTCAAATATAGAACGAAA
Source organism: Argiope bruennichi (assembly GCF_947563725.1). Lineage (NCBI taxonomy): Eukaryota > Metazoa > Arthropoda > Arachnida > Araneae > Araneidae > Argiope > Argiope bruennichi. The sequence goes on from NC_079155.1 coordinate 7,269,000, forward strand.
TCCATTCAAACGAGGTACGTTTGTCTTGTTTTTCGAGTAAAAATTAACTTGATAACTACTTTCTCATATGTAAAGGGAAGTGTAGACAAAATTTTATTATTGCCAAAACATTTGAAATTGAGATTTGTACGAATCTTCACGATTTAGAACTCTTAGAATTCGAAAACTCGGTAGATGAAACCTGATATACAGTTTTAGTATTGAAAACGTAGATTCATAGATTCAACTGCTAATTTTGAAACAAATCAATGGTTTGCCAGATTTGATGTTCGGTGCTTCCGCATATATGTAATCACAATAACTCATAATGAACCTAAATCAATGAAACTCGTCGTTATTTTGTGATTACAACTGTAGTTTTGTATCCAGTTTTAGTTTTAAACAGACATTCAAAATACATATTACACAAGACAGAATAAACAAACCTGTTAGATTCATACCAGTGATCTGTATTTTGTAAATACTGCTCGTTAATGCTAGACAAGGCGTTCATGGCCATACCCAAGACTTACACTTGGTGGAGAGGAGGACAAGATCTTAATCGAACAGTATGTGAGGAATTTTTGGGGGTTGCCACTCCCACTGGTTTATATTTATGACAACTGCGGAAGCTTCAAGAAAAAATCTGAAATACTGGACCAGATATATAACTATTACTTGGTGCAAGATCTAAATGATTTATTTGGAAGAATTTATATCTTCGTTCAAAGAAAAATGAAGTAAAAGAGAAATTTAAATTTCTTGCTAGCAACAAAACATGAGCACATTTCATTAGACATTTCATCTTCTAAATAGTGAATATTAGATCATTATTCAAGGATTTCTTTCATAGATTCTTCAAGTCAGTAAAAGAAACATTCACTTTAGTGTTTGCATTTTTTTCAGAAATGTGTGTTTCAAAAATGAGGTTAAATGAATTCCATCCTTCTATTTACCACCTGTGCAATTTTCGATATGACATACATTTCTTAATCGATGACGCTGTAAATGTAAATAAGGTATTCCACCTGGAAAGTACTTTTCCCTTCTTAAATCACTCACCACTTTTCATAGCATATGAAAGAAATTTAAATTTACACGAAACGTACAACTCTGGTTTCACATATTAAATTATTCGTTGACAAATTCACTAAAAATTAAAAAAAAAATATTATTTTATAATAAATGTTTTATTCAAAATATTTCTCTACAACTGATTTAAACAGATTAAATAAAAAAAAAAAACCTTTAAAAAAACTCTTTTAAAACCCCTATCGTATAGTGTTCTCTGCGAAACTGAAATGAAAATAGAAAACACTATGCGATAGATGCATTTGCATTTTATGTCGTTGGAAAGATATCTATACGACAGATGCCATATGCATAGCACAAACCCAAATAGTAGCATTTTTTAAAAATCTAAAAACAGAGCATGACTATCCTTTATTATATGAATGACAAGGATGTTGACAATCTATTGACATATAAATATGTTTACCATACATAAAAAACACAATTAAAATATAAATTTCAAGCATATTGTTTTCCTCGAAAAAGGGAGGTATTATTTGTCAAATAAATCGGAAGTATGTATATTCTTCCATAAGGGATTTGTAAATGCACTGAGTCTTAGAGATAAGCATTTACATAATGCTTAGAAGAAAATAAAAGAAAATTTCAAAAATGGTACAATTCCTTATATTATTTATGCGATTAATTTTAAACGTCATTCTAAATAGAATGCAGCAGTTGAAAATGCAATCGCCGAAACCATAAAATTATAATTGATACAAAATAAGTACAAACTTAAATATGTCTGATCTTCCAATGTTAACAAAGTTCTAAAGAACTTCAAGTTGATTCTCGGTAATCTTGAAAACAACTATTTCATTTAACTGGCTCCCGAACTATTTTTACAGTTCATGAAGTGATAGATAGCTTCATCTAAATCATCGAAGGAATTAATATTATGTGAGATGTTATATGACTTCCACATCACTAAATTCAATTTGGAAACAACTTTGATGATGATACCGAAGATCTGTATTCATTTGAAACTTGCACCATTGTTGTATCGGGTCTAATTTTATAGTTGACACATATCAAATATGTAAATATTTGGAAAGATGCATGTACTAGCTGAATTCCAATTATATTATCCCAACATATTAGTCAGAAATATTTATTTTACTATCAAAGTAGTTTAACTGTATCAAGCATGATGTAATATGTTGCATGCTATGTTATATTGCCAGATACCGATCCATATTATATTAGGAATCTATAATGTTACTTCCCAGCGCATATAGTTCAATCTTAGAAATACTGTTATACGTACTTTGTTTAATGCTGATTGGATGCCAGATCAATGACCCCTCCCCCCCGGCTTTGGAGATAAATATCGCGATTTTGGTTGCAAAATGGAAGGTTCTAGAATTTTCAAGAATTTTGGATACGCCGATCGTTTCAGAACTTTATGCACATTATTTCGGTAGTTATTAAAATCCGGCAGACTAAGCTGGAATTGGTTAATTTGTAGTATAGTGAGTCACTGTGTTCAGAGGTTGAATCAATCCAACGAAATGCAAGCGATTAGTGAATTGAGGAACTGGGCCTAGAGTCGAGCCTTGGAGTGAAATGTTGAAGCAACATCGAGTCGTGTGCTGAGTAATCAGTCATAGAGTAATGAGTCGCAATTGGGTACACCTAAAGCGGCAAGACAGTGTTGAATAGCAGAAATTTGGAAGGACCATCATGAATAATTGTGTGAAATCTCTCTTCCTGCTAAGTTCTGTCTGGCTGCTTTGTGTGCAGTCGCGGTTGTTTGCTACTTGTGAGCTGCTGTTTGTTGCAAGTGCTGCTGTTTTATTGATTGTGTAAATCTCGGCTGTGTATTTATTGTTTATGAGTTGTGTTTTCGTCTTCAATAAATCTCTTCCTTTTTTATCCAGTTTATTGGACTGTACCATCACACATTTATAGCAAATTCTGCAATATTACGGAATTTTGTAATACATTTTCCGTAATTATTTGATGTCATAAAGTTTTCTATAACAATATTAAAATGGACTGTGCATGGAAAAAAATAAAAGATAAGAGCAGAGAAGGCCAGTCTCTTGTTCCATGTAAATTGTTCTGAGAAAAACTTCTATCCGAACATGAAAAACGAATCCACATTAATACGTATATTAAATTGAGCTTTTTTGGTCAAGGTTTTGAAATGAATTAGATGAAATAAATTACAGACTTCAACTTTATGCTCTGAAATGCACATCTACTTTGTCTTATAAACTGCTATCTAATATACTTGAAGGTGCTTTGCGTAAAATAAAAGCATTGATGTCTATGCTGATTTTGTTGAAAAGGGTTTATGGTTTCTAGTTACTCTTTTCTTTCAACTCAAAGAAACATGCTAGAATATATGGTAATGGAAAACACAGACATGAACCGATATTTTTTGGAAGGCTAGAAAAATAGAAAAAAAAAGTCTGAAATGCTATTCTTTAGGTAGAACGGAAGAAT